>NC_042978.1:2400000-4800000 GCF_901001165.1 Salmo trutta
TTTAGATAGCCTAGGCAGCCCAAGTTTGAATATAAGGCAAATTTGATCCATTTCTCATTTTCTCACAAACAAATGGGTGTCACTGATCCCTCCGGAACTTTCATTACGCACACCTGTCCCCTACTCCCAATGATTAGTACATGTATAAGTGTGCCCTTTGGTTTCCATTGGGCTGTCAATTATTGTTACAACGTCCGTTGGTGCGTGTGAGTACCTGTGATGTGTGTTTTGGCTTTCGTGCCCTTGTGGATTGCGTAGATGATTACGGGTCTCGTCCCGTGTGTTCATCATTGTGCGCGTGTGTTATTTATTCAAGGTGCTCCTCGCTCTTTTGTTTTGGGTTTCTACCCTGTGTTTTGTTACGTGTTTGTTTGGTCTTCGCCCCTGTGCCTTTACATGGCACGCCGTAATTTGGGCTTAATAAAAAACCTTATGAAGCATTCCTGAGTCTCGTCTCCCGAATCATTGATACCAGCGTGACAATGGGCTATAATAGGCTAGACTATACAGCTGCTGTTGTTAGTAGCCTATAGTTGATCAGACTAAAAAATAGTATTGTTTCCATGGAATATAGCATGTTAGATCGCTAATGTTTAGGTTTATAGGCTGCTACATTCATGTATGAGTTTTTGCTTGTGTCTGTCAGGAGTGATGTGTTATCACACTTGCTAAATAAATACCTGAGGACAGTGTAGAGCATGCCTTGAGCTTTGTGCGTGAACCTGATTGGTCAAGAAACGCAAAGAGGCTGCAGCAGCACTCATATGTGAAGGACAGAGAAATTGTGCCCAAGTTGACAAATCATAAAGCATATCGGTTTAAAAAACAGTGCTTCGCTGCTCTTTTTAAAGCTTTTTTTGCGCTGCCACACCTGATTGAAAAGTGCTGTGGCAAATGACGCCTCCCCTGGTAGCTGCAGTTTAACTGTGGCCTGTGGTATGTTGGAAGATAACCATTGCTTCCCTAAGGAGAAAATATATTTTTTCTTAAAAACGGTGCAATAAATAATGCTGCAATTTATGCTATAATGCACACCTGTGACATTATAAAGGGCATTTAGTGAGAGACTAACAGGCCTATTAAGTGTCCATGAATCTCTTGATTTCCCCAATGGATGCAGGTTTGGGGATGAAAATTCATGGTTTTCTAATAACTTTTCAACAGTAATTTCAAAGAAAAATTGTCTACCCACTAGATGCTTCAGTTTTGCAAGAAGCAGCTGACATGAAAAGGCATCAAATGCGAATCATTGTGTTGCGTTGTATTATGCAAAGAAAAAAAATGAACAAACATTTTAGCTTTCACTAAAGGGGTGAAAAGGTCCAATGAATACATTTGATAGTTGAGTCTCAAATCAAAACCAGAGACCATATCTAAAGATGGGAATCAGCTCCAAAGATTCTAAACATACTGTATGTAGTTATGATGATAATGATGGTTCTTCACTGTACGACAGATACTAAGAACATCACACATCAAATGTAATAGTCAGAAACGTTGTTGTATCAAACCTTCCTTGCAGCTGTTCCCGTGGTTTACATTTAACCCATAATGTATTAATAAAGGTCATTGTAAGGTTCCTAATCCACATAATTCATGCAGATGGGAAAATCCTAAAACAGAAGATATTTTCATCTATCTTTTTTTTATATATTTTGTATTTGTGTCACTCTACCTATCCTTGACTGGAAAATCATAACTTTAACAGCACTGAGTCAGTCTCAGAGGACCCGCAGAAGGTGTGGTTGGTGAGTCAACGCAGTCTGAAGTAAGTGTTATTTTGCCTCAGCAACCTTCAATCTTCTACCCTGCCTTCCAGCTGAAATTGTGCCCAATGAGTAGTTCTACATTTAGAATTAAACCAACAATCAAAGTGCACAAATTGAACAATTCAAACAAAAATTTTACGAGGTATGGGATGGAACAGAAACATGCTGTATCATGTTCAAACTTACTGTCTGTCTGTCTGCCTGTTGAATCTATTGGAGTTCTTCACAATCACAATTTGATCAATAATAAGACAAGGCCTGTGCTTTCCCGTAACATTGTTGTACGAATGGACAATGCTTCCACAATTTCTACATGAAGTATTTAGATGCCAGTATAATTGCCACAGTATATAGCTACAGTAACATGCCACGGATGTCATAAAGGTGGGATTGTGATTTACAGAGGTGGCTGCCTAGACTGAGATCATCTGTCAACCATGGCAATTGCCAAGTCTATAGCAAAGACATGTGTGACTGCGGCTGGATTTCACTAGACTGGATTTCTTAGACAGCATTCACAGAAGACATTTGGAGTGTCTTTGACAGCATACCTGCCCTCTCCTGCAGCTATACAATAAATGGCTATTTATCATGGTTGAGATATATTTGACAGGCTCTATCCTACGAATTCAACAGAATTCACAGACACTGTATAAATTATGTCTTCCATTCAGGTGGAATCAATCTCATGGGGAACACAGCACTCTCTTGAAGGACGGAGGAGAGACGGGGCGACTCAAATAAGCAGTTAAGTGCAATTTTGGCCAATAGCCCTTTTATTGATAAGCAGTATAAGTTCTAAATATGGTGTAATAAGAGAAAAACATTCATTCATACTTTTCATGGGCATGTTGGAGTAATTGCCCTGGCTAACAAGAACACTGCCTGAATTTCAGCTGTGGAATAGGTCACCTATTAGCAAACTGTTTTGAAATTGAAAGATATTTCACATTCATTGCAGCTATCATTAGCAATGATCTGGAAGTGCTGCTCCTGTCTCTCTCATCTGGCAGAATGAGATAATAACACAAGCTTCCTCCCAGTGGACAAAACTGATTAAAATGACGTCCTAATGACGTCCTGTGAGCCACATTGTAACGGTCGTCGTAGTGGATGGACCAAGGCGCAGCGGGTTGAATGCTCATATTAACTTTATTAGAACACTTATAAACAAAACAAGAAAAACTAACGGACAACAAACAGTCTTGCAGGCAACACACAGCTATGCAAAGAACAACCTCCCACAAATCCCATGACAAACACATTCCTATTTATAGGACCTTCAATCAGAGGCAACGATAGACAGCTGCCTCCAATTGAAGGCCCCAACCCCAATTACCTCAACATAGAAATAGAAATGACTAGACAGAACATAGAAATACACTAACATAGAACAATGACAAAAACCCCGGAATACATTAACCAAACACCCCTCTACATACACACACACCCCGAACCATATAAAACAAATACCCCCTGCCACGTCCTGACCAAACTATAATAACAAATAACCCCTTACTGGTCAGGACGTGACAGTACCCCCCCCAAAGGTGCAGACCCCGGATGCACCTAACAACAACAAAAAATCATACAAAAATAAACCCCTTAATACTAAAGGGAGGGAAGGGAGGGTGGCTGCCGTCACCGACGGCTCCCGTGCTACACCCCCCCTCCCCAAACCTCCTACAGTGGAGGTGGCTCAGGCTCAGGCCTTAGTCCCCTACCTGACCAGTCCACCCCCACTGAATACCTCGGCCTGAAGCCTGTCACTGTAGACCCTGGACTGTACTCTGGGAGCTCCGGACTGTAGGGCAACTCTGGGAGCTCCGGACTGTAGGGCGACTCCGGGAGCTCCGGACTGTAGGGTGACTCCGGGAGCTCCGGACTGTAGGGCGTCTCTCTTGGTTCCGGACAGTGGGCCGTCTCTCTTGGTTCCGGACAGTGGGTTGTCTGTCTTGGTTCCGGACAGTGGGCCGTCTCTCTTGGTTCCGGACAGTGAGCCGTCTCTCTTGGTTCCGGACAGTGAGCCGTCTCTCTTGGTTCCGGACAGTGGGCCGTCTCTCTACGGGGCACTGTCGCCGGAGGCTCTGGACGAGGCACTGTTGCCGGACACTCTGGACGAGGCACTGTTGCCGGAAGTTCTGGACGAGGCACTGTTGCCGGAAGTTCTGGATGAGGCACTGTTGCCGGAAGGCCTGGTGCGTGGGGCTGGCTTAGGACGCACTAGACTAAGGACACGCACCACAGGGCTAGTACGAGGAGCAGGAACAGGACGAGCTGGACTGGGCTGACGCACTGGAGCCTGGTGCGTGGGGCTGGTAATGGAGGTATCAGACTGGAGACACGCACCTCAAGGCTAGTGCGAGGAGCGGGAACAGGATGTACTGGATTGGGCTGACGCACTGGAGCCTGGTGCGTGGGGCTGGTAATGGAGGTATCAGACTGGAGACACACACCTCAAGGCTAGTGTTAGGAGCGGGAACAGGATACACTGGACTGTGAAGGCGCACTGGCGGTCTCGAGCGCAGTACTGGCTCCACCCTTACTGGCTGGATGCCCGCTTCCCCCTGGCAAATGCGGAGCGCTGGCACCGCGCACACCGGCCTGTAAATGCTTGGCCTCGACGCCGTGCGCATCACTCCAATGCACGGGACCTGACCAGTAATAGGCTGCCTCCAATAAGCACGGGGAGTTGGCTTGCGGCTTAATCCTGGCCCCGCCAAACTACCCGTGTGCCCCTCCAAAAAAACTATTGGGGATGCCGCTCAGGCTTAAATGCCAACCGTGTACACCTGTAACAGTCCCGGTCTTCATTCCACCTTTGCAGTTCCTCTCTTGCTGTCTCCACCTGTCTCCATGGCAGGGTCTTGTCCCCTGCCATTATCTCCTCCCATGTCCACGATGTCCTCCACTCCCTTTTCTCCCTGGCCCAGTATCCTTCCTCCTCCTGGGCCCGCTGCTTGGTCCGTGGTTGGTGGGAGGTTCTGTAACGGTCGTCGTAGTAGATGGACCAAGGCACAGCGGGTTGAGTGCTCATATTAACTTTATTAGAACACTTATAAACAAAACAAGAAAAACTAACGGACGACAAACAGTCTTGCAGGCAACACACAGCTATGCAAAGAACAACCTCCCACAAATCCCATGACAAACACATTCCTATTTATAGGACCTTCAATCAGAGGCAACGATAGACAGCTGCCTCCAATTGAAGGCCCCAACCCCAATTACCTAAACACTGAAATAGAAATGACTAGACAAAACATAGAAATACACTAACATAGAACAATGACAAAAACCCAGGAATACATTAACCAAACACCCCTCTACATACACACACACCCCGAACCATATAAAACAAATACCCCCTGCCACATCCTGACCAAACTATAATAACAAATAACCCCTTACTGGTCAGGACGTGACACGCCTCCATTTTTATTTGGTCCGTATGAAGTTTAAAAGGTAGGGTAGCACTCTATAATAATTCCACATAATAAAGAATTTATAATGGGCTAGTAAATATTTATTCATTTATATTTGCTCCATTCTTAACATGTTTAATATAGATCCTAATAAACCATTTACTTATCATTAGTTAATGGATGAGTGGAAGACAGCCTTCAACACAACCAGTGGACATTATGAGTACCAGGTCATGCCATTTGGACTCACCAATGCCGCCGCTGTTTTCCAGGCTTTGGTCAATGATGTGCTTGAGGACATGCTAAACCGGTTTGTGTTCGTGTACCTTGACGACATCCTGGTTTTTCTCCGATCTGCACAAGAACATGTTCTTCATGTCAGACAGGTTTTCACGTCCTGACCATAGTAAGATGTTATTTTCTATGGTAGAGTAGGTCAGGGCGTGACAGGGGGTGTTTTGTGTTTTTCTATGTTTTGTATATCTATGTTTAGTTCTAGTTTTCCATTTCTATGTTGTTTTTTTGGGTGATGATCTCCAATTAGAGGCAGCTGGTCCTCGTTGTCTCTAATTGGAGATCATACTTAAGTAGGGTTTTTTTCTTTTTAGTCTATGTACCTGACACAACTGTGCGCTTTCGTTTTTTCTCTTTTTTTTATTTTTCCTTTTGTTATTTTTCACAAAGCCTTTGTGGACCTGAAGCATCAGTTCACAACAGCACCCATCCTCATCCATCCAGACCCTTCACGTCAATTTGTGTTGGAAGTGGATGCTTCGGATGTTGGAGTGGGGGCCATCCTGTCCCATCATCTCAATCCTGCTGAAAGGAACTACGATGTTGGTAACCGAGAACTCCTGGCGGTGAAGATGGCGTTGGAAGAGTGGAGGCACTGGCTGGAAGGAGCAGAATAGCCATTCCTGGTCTGGACCAACCATAAAAACCTGGACTCTCCATACAGCCAAGTGCCTCAACTCCAGGCAGGCCCAGTGGGCCCTCCTGTTCACCAGATTTAATTTCACCATCTCCTACCGCCCAGGGTCAAAGAATTTGAAGCCTGACGCCCTCTCCCGCCTATACAGTTCCTCTGCCACACCCTCGACCTCTGAAACCATTCTCCCTACCTCATGCCTTGCTGCCACTGTGGATTGGGGTATTGAGAACCTGCTCCATGAGGCACAACGCTCCCATCCTGGACCTGAAAGGGGCCCGGCTAACCGGCTGTTTGTCCCTAATCCAGTCCGGTATCGAGTCCTGGAATGGGCTCATTCCTCCAGGCTGACCTGTCATCCAGTGCCCCGTCATACACTAGCCTTCCCCGACAACGTTTTTGGTGGCCCACAGTGGTCCCTGACGTATCTGTCTTCGTTGCCACATGCACAGTGTGTGCTCAGAACAAGACTCCACGGCAAGTTCCTTCTGGCCTCCTGCAGCCACTACTGGTCCTTCAGCGTCCCTAGTCTCATATCACTGGACTTTGTCACTGGGCTCCCTCTGTCTGATGGCAAATCTGTCATTCTGACGGTAGTCGATTGATTCTCCAAGGCCGCCCATTTCATCCCTCTCCCCAAACAACCTTCTGCCAAGGAGACGGCCCAGCTTATGGTGCAGCATGTCTTCCAGATCCATAGAGTCCCGGTAGACATGGTCTCTGATTAGGGTCCTTGTCTCAGTTCTGGAAGGCATTCTGCACCCTTATTGGGTTGTCTGTCATCTGGATTCCATCCGCAAACGGTCAGTCAGAGCGGGCCAACCAAGACCTGGAGACCACCTTAAGGTTCCTGGTCTCAACCAACCCTACTACCTGGAGCCGTCAACTGAACTGGGTGGAGTATGCCCGGAATACTCTTCCCAGTTCTGCCACGGGACCCCATGGAACACTCGAAAGGGGAGAGAATCAGCCTCCACTCTTCTCTTCCCCGAACAAGAGCAGGAGGTCAGCGTACCCTAGGCCCAGATGTTTGTCCGCCGCTGTCGACGTACCTGGAGAAGTGCCAGGGCGGCCATTCTCAAGACCAACTCCAGGTATCGTCGACAAGTGGGGAGAGGGTGTGGCTTTCCACTCGGGATCTGCCTCTTCGGGTAGAGTCCCTCAAGCTGTCTCCTCAGTTCATTGGTCCTTTTCCCATATCCAGAGTCCTGAGTTCCACTGCTGTCTGGCTTATGTTACCCCATACCCTTCGTATTCACCCTACCTTCCATGTGTCTAGGATTAAGCTCGTGTCTCACTGTCTTTTGTCTTCTGTCTCCAGGCCCATCCCTCCCCCCGGGTTATCAGTGGCCAGCCAGCGTATATGGTGAGACGCCTCCTAAAGGTTTGACCACGGGGCAGGGGTTTCCAGTACCTGGTTGACTGGAAGGATTATGGCCAGAAGGAGAGGAGCTGGGTCCCAGCTAAAGACATCTTGGACCCGGCCCTCATCGCCGATTTCCACAGCCGACACCCCGGTCAGCCAGGTATGCGCCCAGGTAGGACTCCAAGAGGCGTCTCGTGGGGGTACTGTCACGCCCTGATCTGTTTCACCTGTTCCTGTGATTGTCTCCACCCCCTCCAGGTGTCATTTATTTTATTTTTCCCAATGTATTTATCCCTGTGTTTCCTGTCTCTCTGCCAGTTCGTCTTGTATGTTTAGTCAAATCAACCAGTGTGTTTTTCCCGTACTCCTTTTGCTATTCTCCTTTTTCTAGTCCTCCTGGTTTTGACCCTTGCCTGTTTCTGGACTCTGTACCTGCCTGCCTTGACCACGAGCCTGTCTGCCACTCTGTACCTCCTGCACTCTGATCTGGTTTTGACCATTTTGCCTGTCCACAACCATTCGCTTGCCTACCCCTTTGGATTATTAAACACTGTAAGACTCCAACCGTCTGCATCTGGGTCTCACCTTGTGCCTTGATAGGAATGTTATATGTATAGCCTCCACTCCAGTGGATCAGTCTCCTGCTTCCAGTGGATCAGTCTTTTAACCGCAGACTATTTTCACACATGGGTTGTATGGCAGCACCTTTACTGAGCCTTTGAAGTTGGCTTTTGCTGAAAGTTTCCTTTTGCAAGGGTGGAGACTTTGCAAACCGGAATGCCCAATTTCTAAATAAGTATGAACACAAAACTTAATCACGCAGCTGACCAAATTGTGCGAGAGTTATCGGTTAACCTAAGGAGTGACTGCAATTCACACTTTGGTTTTGGTTGAGAAGTCACAGCTGAGAAATGCTTACAGTGCATTCAGAAAGTTTTCAGACCCCTTGACTTTGTCCACATTTTGTTACGTTACAGCCTTAATCTAAAAAGTATTCAATTGTTTTTTCCTTAATCAAACTACACACAATACCCCATAATGACAAAGCAAAAACAGGTTTTTAGAATTTCTTTGCAAATTTACTACAAATAAAAAAACTTCAATATTACATATGCATAAGTATTCAGACCCTTTACTCAGTGCTTTGTTGAAGCACCTTTGGCAGCAATTACAGCCTAGAGTATATGACACTACAAACTTGGCAAACCTGTATTTGGGGAGTTTCTCCCTTTCTTCTCTGTAGATCTTCAAAAGCTATGTCAGGTTGGATGGGGAGCGTCGCTGCACAGCTATTTTCAGAGATGTTAGATCGGGTTCAAATCCGGGCTTTGGCTGGGCCACTCAAAGACAGAGACTTGTCCCAAAGCCACTCCTGCGTTGTCTTGGCTGTGTGCTTTGGGTCATTGTCCTGTCGGAAGGTGAACATTTGCCCCAGTCTGAGGTCCTGAACGCTCCTTAGCAGGTTTTCATCAAGGATCTCTCTGTACTTTGCTCCGTTCATCTTTCCCTTATCCTGACTAGTCTCCCAGTCCCTACCACTGATGCTGCGACCACCATGCTTCACCTTAGGGATGTTATTTGCCAGGTCATGAGCGGTGCCTGGTTTCCTCCAGACGTGACACTTGGCATTCAGGCCAAAGAGTTCAAACTTGGTTTCATCACACCAGAGAATCTTGTTTCTCATGGTCTGAGAGTCCTTTAGGTGCCTTATGGCAAAATCCAAGCGGGCTGTCATGTGCCTTTTACTGAGGAGTGTCTTCCATCTGGCCACTCTACCATAAAGGCCTGATTGGTAGAGTGCTACAGAGATGGTTATCCTTCTGGAAGGTTCTCCCATCTCCAAAGAAGAGCTCTGTCACCTCCCTGACTAAGGCCCTTCTCCCCCGATTGCTCAGTTTGGCCGGGCGGCCAGCTCGATGAAGATTCTTGGTGGTTCTAAATCAAATCAAATCAAATCAAATGTATTTATATAGCCCTTCGTATATCAGCTGAAATCTCAAAGTGCTGTACAGAAACCCAGCCTAAAACCCCAAACAGCAAGCAATGCATGTGAAAGAGGCACGGTGGCTAGGAAAAACTCCCTAGGAAAAACTCCCTAGAAAGGCCAAAAACCTAGGAAGAAACCTAGAGAGGAACCAGGCTATGAGGGGTGGCCAGTCCTCTTCTGGCTGTGCCGGGTGGATATTATAACAGAACATGGTCAAGATGTTAAAATGTTCATAAATGACCAGCATGGTCAAATAATAATAATCATTGTAGTTGTCGAGGGTGCAACAAGCACGTCCGGTGAACAGGTCAGGGTTCCGTAGCCGCAGGCAGAACAGTTGAAACTGGAGCAGCAGCATGGCCAGGTGGACTGGGGACAGCAAGGAGTCATCATGCCAGGTAGTCCCGAGGCATGGTCCTAGGGCTCAGGTCCTCCGAGAGAAAGAAAGAAAGAGAGAAAGAGAGAATTAGAGAGAGCATATTTAAATTCACACAGGACACCGGATAAGACAAGAGAATACTCCAGATGAAACAGACTGACCCTAGCCCCCCGGCACATGAACTACTGCAGCATAAATACTGGAGGCTGAGACAGGAGGGATCAGAAGACACTGTGGCCCCATCCGATTATACCCCCGGACAGGGCCAAACAGGCAGGATATAACCCCACCCACTTTGCCAAAGCACAGCCCCCACACCACTAGAGGGATGTCTACAACCACCAACTTACCGTCCGAAGACAAGGCCGAGTAAAGCCCACAAAAATCTCCGCCATGGCACAACCCAAGGGGGGGGCGCCAACCCAGACAGGAAGACCACGTCAGTGACTCAACCCACTCAAGTGACGCACCCCTCCCATGGACGGCATGGAAGAACACCAGTAAGTCAGTGACTCAGCCCCTGTAATAGGGTTAGAGGCAGAGAATCCCAGTGGAAAGAGGGGAACCGGCAAGGCAGAGACAGCAAGGGCGGTTCGTTGCTCCAGCCTGTCCGTTCACCTTCACACTCCTGGGCCAGACTACACTTAATCATAGGACCTACTGAAGAGATAAGTCTTCAGTAAAGACTTAAAGGTTGAGACTGAGTCTGCGTCTCTCACATGGGTAGGCAGACTATTCCATAAAAATGGAGCTCTATAGGAGAAAGCCCTACCTCCAGCCGTTTGCTTAGAAATTCTAGGGACAATTAGGAGGCCTGCGTCTTGTGACCGTAGCGTACGTGTAGGTATGTACGGCAGGACCAAATCGGAAAGATAGGTAGGAGCAAGCCCATGTAATGCTTTGTAGGTTAGCAGTATAACCTTGAAATCAGCCCTTGCCTTATTAACAGGAAGCCAGTGTAGGGAGGCTAGCACTGGAGTAATATGATCAAATTTTTTGGTTCTAGTCAGGATTCTAGCAGCCGTATTTAGCACTAACTGAAGTTTGTTTAGTGCTTTATCCGGGTAGCCGGAAAGTAGAGCATTGCAGTAGTCCAGCCTAGAAGTAACAAAAGCATGGATTAATTTTTCTGCGTCATTTTTGGACAGAAAGTTTCTGATTTTTGCAATGTTACGTAGATGGAAAAAAGCTGTCCTTGAAACAGTCTTGATATGTTCTTCAAAAGAGAGATCAGGGTCCAGAGTAACACCGAGGTCCTTCACAGTTTTATTTGAGACGACTGTACAACCATCCAGATTAATTGTCAGATTGAACAGAAGATCTCTTTGTTTCTTGGGACCTAGAACAAGCATCTCTGTTTTGTCCGAGTTTAAAAGTAGAAAGTTTGCAGCCATCCACTTCCTTATGTCTGAAACACAGGCTTCTAGCGAGGGCAATTTTGGAGCTTCACCATGTTTCATTGAAATGTACAGCTGTGTGTCATCCGCATAGCAGTGAAATTTAACATTATGTTTTCGAATGACATCCCCAAGAGGTAAAATATATAGTGAAAACAATAGTGGTCCTAAAAGGGAACCTTGAGGAACACCAACATTTACAATTGATTTGTCAGAGGACAAACCATTCACAGAGACAAACTGATATCTTTCCGACAGATAAGATCTAAACCAGGCCAGAACTTGTCCATGTAGACCAATTTGGGTTTCCAATCTCTCCAAAAGAATGTGGTGATCGATGGTATCAAAAGCGGCACTAAGATCTAGGAGCACGAGGACAGATGCAGAGCCTCGGTCTGACGCCATTAAAAGGTAATTTACCACCTTCACAAGTGCAGTCTCAGTGCTATGATGGGGTCTAAAACCAGACTGAAGCGTTTCGTATACATTATTTGTCTTCAGGAAGGCAGTGAGTTGCTGTGCAACAGCTTTTTCTAAAATTTTTGAGAGGAATGGAAGATTCGATATCGGCCGATAGTTTTTTATAATTTCTGGGTCAAGATTCGGCTTTTTCAAGAGAGGCTTTATTACTGCCACTTTTAGTGAGCTTGGTACACATCCGGTGGATAGAGAACCGTTTATTATGTTCAACATAGGAGGGCCAAGCACAGGAAGCAGCTCTTTCAGTAGTTTAGTTGGAATAGGGTCCAGTATGCAGCTTGAGGGTTTGGAGGCCATGATTATTTTCATCATTGTGTCAAGAGATATAGTACTAAAACACTTTAGTATCTCCCTTGAGCCAAGGTCCTGGCAGAGTTGTGCAGACTCAGGACAATGGAGCTTTGGAGGAATACCCAGATTTAAAGAGGAGTCCGTAATTTGCTTTCTAATGATCATGATCTTTTCCTCAAAGAAGTTCATAAATGTATTACTGCTGAAGTGAAAGCCATCCTCCATTTGCGAATGCTGCTTTTTAGTTAGCTTTGCGACAGTATCAAAAAGAAATTTCGGATTGTTCTTATTTTCCTCAATTAAGTTGGAAAAATAGGATGATCGAGCAGCAGTGAGGGCTCTTCGATACTGCACGGTACTGTCTTTCCAAGCTAGTCGGAAGACTTCCAGTTTGGTGTGGCGCCATTTCCGTTCCAATTTTCTGGAAGCTTGCTTCAGAGCTCGTGTATTTTCTGTATACCAGGGAGCTAGTTTCTTATGACAGATGTTTTTAATTTTTAGGGGTGCAACTGCATCTAGGGTATTGCGCAAGGTTAAATTGAGTTCCTCGGTTAGGTGGTTAACTGATTTTTGTCCTCTGACGTCCTTGGGTAGGCAGAGGGAGTCTGGAAGGGCATCAAGGAATCTTTGGGTTGTCTGAGAATTTATAGCACGACTTTTAATGCTCCTTGGTTGGGGTCTGAGCAGATTATTTGTTGCAATTGTAAACGCAATAAAATGGTGGTCCGATAATCCAGGATTATGAGGAAAAACATTAAGATCCACAACATTTATTCCATGGGACAAAACTAGGTCCAGAGTATGACTGTGGCAGTGAGTAGGTCCAGAGACATGTTGGACAAAACCCACTGAGTCGATGATGGCTCCGAAAGCCTTTTGGAGTGGGTCTGTGGACTTTTCCATGTGAATGTTAAAGTCACCAAAAATTAGAATATTATCTGCTATGACTACAAGATCCGATAGGAATTCAGGGAACTCAGTGAGGAACACTGCATATGGCCCAGGAGGCCTGTAAACAGTAGCTATAAAAAGTGAGTGAGTAGGCTGCATAGATTTCATGACTAGAAGCTCAAAAGACGAAAACGTCATTGTTTTTTTTTTTTGTAAATTGAAATTTGCTATCGTAGATGTTAGCAACACCTCCGCCTTTGCCGGATGCACGGGGGGTATGGTCACTAGTGTAACCAGGGGGTGAGGCCTCATTTAACACAGTAAATTCATCAGGCTTAAGCCATGTTTCAGTCAGGCCAATCACATCAAGATTATGATCAGTGATTAGTTCATTGACTATAACTGCCTTGGAAGTGAGGGATCTAACATTAAGTAACCCAATTTTGAGATGTGAAGTATCACAATCTCTTTCAATAATGGCAGGAATGGAGGAGGTCTTTATACTAGTGAGATTACTAAAGCGAACACCGCCATTTTTAATTTTGCCCAACCTAGATCGAGGCACAGACACGGTCTCAATGGGGAAAGCTGAGCTGACTACGCTGACTGTGCTAATGGCAGACTCCACTAAGCTGGCAGGCTGGCTAACAGCCTGCTGCCTGGCCTGCACACTATTTCATTCTGGAGCTAGAGGAGTTAGAGCCCTGTCTATGTTCGTAGATAAGATGAGAGCACCCCTCCAGCTAGGATGGAGTCCGTCACTCCTCAACAGGCCAGGCTTGGTCCTGTTTGTGGGTGAGTCCCAGAAAGAGGGCCAATTATCTACAAATTCTATCTTTTGGGAGGGGCAGAACACAGTTTTCATCCAGCGATTGAGTTGTGAGACTCTGCTGTAGAGCTCATCACTCCCCCTAACTGGGAGGGGGCCAGAGACAATTAATCGATGCCGACACATCTTTCTAGCTGATTTACACGCTGAAGCTATGTTGCGCTTGGTGACCTCTGACTGTTTCATCCTAACATCGTTGGTGCCGACGTGGATAACACGTTCTAAACTTCTTCCATTTAAGACCACTGTGTTCTTGGGGACCTTAAATGCTGCATTTTTTTGGTACCCTCCCCCAGATCTGTGCCTCAACACAATCCCGTCTCGGAGCTCTAAGGACAATTCCTTCGTCCTCACAGCTTGATTTTTGCACTGTGAACTGTGGGACCTTATATAGATAGGTGTGTGGCTTTCCAAATCATGTCCAATCAATTGAATTGGCAACAGGTGGACTCCAAATCAAGTTGTAGAAACATTTCAAGCATGATCAATTGAAACAGGATGCGCCTGAGCTCAATTTCGAGTCGCATAACAACAAAGCGTCTGAATACTTATGTAAATAAGGTATTTCTGGTTTTATTTGTAATGCATTTGCAAACTTGCTAAAAACCTGTTTTTTCGCTTTGTCATTATGGGGTATTGTGTATAGATGGCTTATTTAATCCATTTTAGAATAAGGCTGTAATGTAACAAAATGTGGAAAAGTGAAGGGGTCTGAATACTTTCTGAATGCACTGTATGTTAGCTTTTTTGGACTAAAATCTTTGTTTTTCTCAGCATAGAGAATGTCTGAAGTTACACATCAAACTATTACAACATTTTGACTGTTTCGGAAGAAAATGTTCTATATACTGTAAACTGAACAAAATATAAACGCAACATGTAAAGTGTTGGTCCCATGTTTCAAGAGCTGAAATAAAAGAACCCAGATATTTTACATACGCACACAAAGCATATTTTGTTTAAATGTTGTGCACAAATTTGTTTACATCCCTGTTGGTGAGCATTTCTCCTTTGCCAAGATAATCCATCCACTTGACAGGTGTGGCATATAATGAGGCTGATTAAACAACATGCTCACTACACAGGTCCACCTTCTGCTGGGAACAATAAAATAAATTAAATATGTATTTGTCACAAGCGCCGAATACAACAGGTGTACACCTTATAGCAAAATCCTTACTTGCAAGCCCTTAACCATCAATGCAGTTTTAAGAAAAATAAGTGTTAATAAAAAAAAAGCTAAGTAAAAAATAATTAAAGAGCAGCAGTAAAATACACGGAGTACCGGTACAGAGTCAATATGCGGGAGCACAGGTTAGTCAAGGTAATTGATGTAATATGTACATGTAGGTAGAGTTTAAGTGACTATGCATAGATATTAAATAGAGAGTAGCAGCAGCGTAAATGAAGGGGGGACAATGCAAATAGTCTGGGTAGCCATTTGATTAGCTGTTCAGGTGTCTTATGGCTTGGGGGTATTTGTATTTCTTTAGTGAGTGTTTTGTTCCAAATACAATGCTTTTAGTTTTAGAAATATTTAGGGCTAACTTATTCCTTGCAACCCATTCTGAAACTAACTGCAGCTCTTTGAGTATTGCAGTCATTTCAGTCGCTGAAGTGTATAGTGTTGTGTCATCTGCATACATAGACACTCTAGCTTTACTCAAAGTCAGTAGCATGTCATTAGTAAAAATTGAAAAAAGCAAGGGGCATAAACAGCTTTCCTGGGGAATTCCTTAATCTATCTGGATTATATTTGAGAGGCTTCCATGAAAGAACACCCTCTGTGTTTTGTTAGACAAGTAACTCTTTATCCACATTATAGCAGAAGCTGTTATAGGTTGAAGTTGTTAACCTCTTATGGCTAGGGGGCAGTATTTTCACGAGTGGATAAAAAACTTACCCGATTTAATCTGATTATTAGTCCTGCCCAGAAACTAGAATATGCATATAATCATTAGCTTTGGATAGAAAACACTCCAAAGTTTCTAAAACTGTTTGAATGGTGTCTGTGAGTATAACAGAACTCATTTGGCAGGCCAAAACATGAGAAGATTCTGTTCAGGAAGTACCCTGTCTGACCATTTCTTCCCCTTGTTGATTCTCTCTATCTATTACAAGGGATCTCTGCTGTTACGTGACACTTCCCACGTCTCCAATGGGCTCTCAGAGCCCAGGAAAAACCTGAATGACGTAATTCAAAGCCCTGGCTGAAACACACGAGCGCTTTTGCTAAGTGGTCTATCAGCAAACAAAAGGCTTAGGCGCGGGCACTGCCCGCTCCTGCCTTTCTGTTTTTCCCTCTGTTTACAGACACGCAGATTCCCGGTCGGAATATTAGCGCTTTTCTACAAGATAAATTGCATAGAAATTTATTTTAAACAGCGGTTGACATGCTTCGAAGTACGGTAATGGAATATTTAGAATTTTTTGTCACCTTATAGGCCATGCGCACGACCGTGATTTACCATTCTGATAGTGTCTAGAACTCACGAACAAAACGTCGCTGATGGAACATAACGATGGATTATTTGGGACCAAACCTACATTTGTTATTGAAGTAGAAGTCCTGGGAGTGCATTCTGACGAAGAACAGGAAAGGTAAGACCATTTTTCTTATAGGAAATGTGATTTTGGTGAAGGCTAAACTGGGTGGGTGTCTAAATAGCTAGCCCGTGATGGCTGGGCTATGTACTTATAATATTGCAAAATGTGCTTCATCCGAAAAGCTAAGCTAAGCTAATCGGACAGTGTGGTTAGACTAACGAGAGTCTTGTCTTTAAATAGCTGTAAAATAGTCATATGTTTGAAAAATGGAAGTTTTCGGATTTTAGAGGAATTTGTATTTCGCGCCACGCCCATCATTGGATATTGGAGCAGACGTTCCGCTAGCGGAACATCTAGATGTAAGAGGTTTAACCTCTATGGGACCGGCGGGACGAATTCGTCCCACCTACGTAACAGCCAGTTGAATCCTGTGGCGCGATTTTTAAAACGTTTGAAATGCTATTACTTCAATTTCTCAAACATATGACTATTTTACAGCTATTTAAAGACAAGACTCTCGTTAATCTAACCACACTGTCCGATTTCAAAAAGGCTTTACAACGAAAGCAAAACATTAGATTATGTCAGCAGTGTACCCAGCCAGAAATAATCAGACACCCATTTTTCAAGCTAGCATATAATGTCACAAAAACCCAAACCACAGCTAAATGCAGCACTAACCTTTTATGATCTTCATCAGATGACACACCTAGGACATTATGTTATACAATACATGCATGTCTGTTCAATCAAGTTCATATTTATATCAAAAACCAGCTTTTTACATTAGCATGTGACGTTCAGAAAAAGCATACCCCCCGCAAACTTCCGGGGAATTTACTAACAATTTACTAAATTACTCACGATAAATGTTCACAAAAAGCATAACAATTATTTTAAGAATTATAGATACAGAACTCCTCTATGCACTCTATGTCCGATTTTCAAATAGCTTTTCGGATGAAGCACATTTTGCAATATTCTAAGTACATAGCCCAGCCATCACGGGCTAGCTATTTAGACACCCACCCAGTTTAGCCTTCACCAAAATCACATTTCCTATAAGAAAAATTGTCTTACCTTTCCTGTTCTTCGTCGGAATGCACTCCCAGGACTTCTACTTCAATAACAAATGTAGGTTTGGTCCCAAATAATCCATCGTTATGTTCCATCAGCGACAATTTGTTAGTGCGTTCTAGACACTATCAGAATGGTAAATCACGGTCGTGCACATGGCACAGAACGTGACAAAAAAATTCTAAATATTCCATTACCGTACTTCGAAGCATGTCAACCGCTGTTTAAAATCAATTTTTATGCCATTATTCTCGTAAAAAAGCGATAATATTCCAACCGGGAATCTGCAATTAGCTAAACAGCCGAAGGAAAATACTGCACGGGGTCGAATCGGGCACGCACCTAATTCCATTGTCCTCTGATGAGCCACTTGGAAAAGGGGATTCTGTGTTTCAGCCTGAGGCTGCCTCGTCATCGTTCAGGTTTTTCCCGGGTTCTGAGAGCCTATTGGAGCCCTAGGAATTGTCACGTTACAGCTAAGATCCTGACTCTTCAATAAACAGAAGCAAGAACAACAACACCTTGTCAGACAGGGTACTTCCTGCATGAAAACTTCTCAGGTTTTTGCCTGCCATAGTAGTTCTGTTATACTCACAGACACCATTCAAACAGTTTTAGAAACTTTAGGGTGTTTTCTATCCAAACCTGAACAATAATATGCATATTCTAGCTTCTGAGTTGGTGTAGGAGGCAGTTAAAAATGGGCACATATTTTTTCCAAAATTCTCAATACTGCCCCCTAGCCCGTAGAGGTTAAGAAGCATTTTGGACCTAGACTTGGCGCGCCGGTACGACTTGCCGTGTGGTAGCAGAGAGAACAGTCTATGACTAGGGTGGCTGGAGTCTTTGACAATTTTTAGGGCCTTCCTCTGACACCGCCTGTTATAGAGGTCCTGGATGGCAGGAAGCTTGGCCCCAGTGATGTACTGGGCCGTACACAGTACCCTCTGTAGTGCCTTGCGGTCGGAGGCCGATCCGTTGCCATACCAGGCAGTGATGCAACCAGTCAGGATGCTCTCGATGGTGCAGATGTAGAACTTTTTGAGGATCTGAGGACCCATGCCAAATCTTTTCAGTCTCCTGAGGGGGAAAAGGCTTTGTCGTGCCTTCTTCACGACTGTCATGGTGCTTGGATCATGTTAGTTTGATGGTGATGTGGACACCAAGGAACTTGAAGCTCAACATGCTCCACTACAGTCCCGTCGATGAGAATGATGGCATGCTCGGTCCTCCTTTTCCTGTAGTCCACAATCATAAGCCTCTCTAATGTGCAGTTTTGTCACACAACACAATGCCACAGATGTCTCAAGTTTTGAGGGAAAGTGCGTGTAGCATGCTGAATGCAAGAATGTCCACCAGAGCTATTTCCAGAGAATTTAATGTTAATTTCTTACCATAAGCCACCTCCAACGTCAATTTAGAGAATTTGGCAGTACGCCCAAACGGCCTCACAACCGCAGACCACGTGTAACCATTCCAGTACAGGACCTACACATCTGGCTTCTTCACTTGCCGGATTGTCTGAGACTAGCCACCCGGACAACTGATGTTGTGGGTTTGCCCAACCAAGGAATTTCTGCACAAACTGTCAGAAACCGTCTCAGGGAAGCCCAACTGAGTGCTCGTCATGCTCGCCAGCGTCGTAATTGACTTCAGTGGGCAAATGCTCACCTTTGATGACCACTGGCACGCTGAAGAAGTGTGCTATTCACGACTGAATCCCGGTTTCAACTGTACAGGTCAGATGGCAGACAGTGTGTATTGCGTCGTGTGAGCGAGCGGTTTGCTGTCAACGTTGTGAACAGAGTGCCCCATTCTGGCGGTGGGGTTATGGTATGGGCAGGAATAAGCAACAGACAACGAACCCAATTGCATTTTATCGATGGCAGTTTGAATGCACAGAGATCCTGAGGCCCATTGTTGTGCCATTCATCCACCGCCATCACCTCATGTTTCAACATGATAATGCATGGCCCCATGTCGCAAGGATCTGTACACAATTACTGGAAGCTGAAAATGTTCCAGTTCTTCCATGGCCTGCATACTCACCATACATGTAACCAATTGAGCATGTTTGGGATGTTTTTTATTGACGTGTACAACAACATATTCCAGTTCCCGCCAATATCCTGCAACTTTGCACAGCCATTCAAGAGGATTGGGACAACATTCCACAGGCCACAATCAACAGCCTGATATGCGAAGGAGATGTGTCGCGCTGCAGGATGCAAATGGTTGTCACATTAGATACTGACTGGTTTTCTTATCCACGCCTTATCCACGCTTATCCATGCTTATCTCTGACCAACAGATGCATGTCTGAATTCCCAGTCATGTGAAATCCATGGACAAGGGCCTAATACATTTATTTAAATTTCCATTTTTGTATGTGCGTTTATTTTTTTGTTAAGTGTAATTTCTTATTAAGGGAGTGAACGTTATTTATAATAAGGGTTACATTGAGAAAATCGTACTCCTCTGAAATGAGAATTGATGGCCTTCCCCTTAGCAAAATATATTTGACCTAAACCTTCCCTGAACGCTTGAAAAAAAAAAACAAGTGACCCTCCTCCATACCCCAAATAATAATTAAACATAAAGTGGATAGCAGAGAACATGTCTACTGTTTAACCTCACTTCTTGGACCGACCAGAGCCTTAGAGATGCAGTTTTAGAAACTGTTCTTCATCCTATAAGCATTAAATGGTAATGTAGGAATTTTGCACAGGGCTCTGGGCCAGAAGGTTATGGGTTCGCAAACCACCGTTGACAAGAGTAAGGGTGGAAAGATCTCCTTTATAGTAAAAGCCTTGCATGAATCCATCATCGTATTTGCAGGTCTGAGAAATAATAGCTTTTTATAAACATTTCATGCAATTCTACATAATATCACACAAATTACCGAAATTACAGAGAAATAAGATGAACACAAAGGTCTATCATATTTCTCCAATGCCAAATCAGTGTGTCTTGTTTGCAACGAAACTGTCCCTGTTTGCAAATAATTCAATCTGAGACGTCATTAGGAATCTGAGCATGGTACTTTCAAAAGTTAGGCCTACCTTTCCACCCCAGACAGAGTAGGCCTACCTTTCCATCCCAGTCTGTCTGGGCCTACCATCACAAAACATTTTAAGCTTTAACTGTTGGCTACTCTTCTTCCGTGACTTAACCCAACAAGAGAAGGTCACAAGTGTTTCCCTAAAAGCTGTCTGGGTTTACATGTTTAAACATCTTCTGTTGTACAGAAAGTGAATAGCTTAATCAGTTGATAGTGACAGAATAAGATTACTTCCCAAACAAAGTCCATGTTTTGTCTCCTTGGCTATAGAAAGTTATAGCTCAGCCTCTGAATGTGAAATAAACGAAACAATGATATCCTGTATACATTGGAGTCATATATTTTACAGCTTGTTTCTAGCATAAAGCTTCATGGACCAAATAGCTAGATCACTTTATATAATCAGATCTGTTTTATTTTCTTCAAAATCTTAAGCTAATACAAGGTAGGAATGTGGCATACCCTCTCATATCCCTTCAGTTAGTCTTGGTTTTAACTTCACAGCCCTTCACTGACATGGAGGTAGGATTTTTAAAGAGTGCATGGTGGGTGGAGGAATTGACTGACAAATCTATGGATATAGCAGCCTATAGCCTAATTTAGTCTGTCAAACAGGTAGACCTACCTCTTACTTAGGAAGAAATAGGCACCAAAACAAAGCTCTCTTGTTGTTAGTAAAGTCAAATTAAAATGAAGATGGTTGAAATTAACTATTCCCATTTGAATTTTCCTACTTTCAGCAATATGAGCTGTCCATTTCTGATTGATTGTGTTGTGGCTGCTGCACAATCAAGTTTCAGCACCACAATGTAAGTTACTGGAATCTGGCTCATTGTGAGATCAATAACTCTGACAAATACATAATGGGCAAGAATAAAAAATCAAAAAAAAAATCAATTAAAGTAGTAGAAAGCCATCAAAGTTGACCTCTGGTCTTCCAGCTCAACTTTGTGATCTACTTCTAAAAAGGAACAGAACATAGGCTATAGGGAAGTTTGTACCAAAATACTGTATTTTTTGGACTAGGCCTAATCAAAAATTATTTTCTGAAAAAGTCTTTGACTCTCCTGCCACCGTAGGCCTACACAGCACAGCCATTGGTTAAGCAGCACACAAAGTTTTTGGTCAGCAAGACCAGAGCTCGCTGGAGCTCAAGGTTGGAATATCCATTGCAGTGTGTAATGCAGCCAAGTTTTATTTACATTATTCCAGCAGCTATCCCAGAAATATAACCTTGCTCTGTGCTTCTCCGAGCATGCACTTCACAGCCTATAGGCTATGGATCATTTGATTGAGACCACACTAAATAGCATACAGGCGCACTTGATATTGTACGCCTAGCGGAGAATCAGCAATGACGGGCAGCATCAGGCACACATCGAAATACAGCCTAATAAGCAACAAATTCTACAACACTGAAAAATATTGAAATTACATCAATTACAAATGACATGACTCTCCCCTGGACTAGATAAAAAAAAGTACTAAACCCTCCCCTTGACTGAAATTTAAAAGCATGACCCTTCCCCATTTTCCTCCAGGTACCAATTTTGTAAATGTGTATCCCGAAACATCCTCTGTATTGTGTGCTTATTGTTTAACGATTGATATGTTATAGGGTCCATTTTGAGACCTTAAGGAGCATTTGGTACTGCTGGAATGTCTGCTAGTGGCATATCCATATTTTTGTGCGAAATTACACTAGTCACTCAAAATGTATAAAGTATTTATTAACTATAAATAGCCCACACTTTAGATGATGCCACACAAAAAGACTTAGCTAGTAATAAGTAAACGGTTAATAAGGACCTATATTAAACATCTTATGAATAATCCTATGAATCATTATTAAATACTTTAAAAGTTACTTATAAATGTGAAAATAACTAGGTTACTAACATTCACAAATTGCAGGGCCCAAAATAGCAGCTTTGTTCTCTTCCTCCTCATCATTGGCTCTACCCAGGTTTGGCTCATCCCGAAACTGTTTACAATGGCTTTGACATCATTATCAAGCACAGACTCAGCTGCTTCCTCCTTTTTAATATCAGCAAAAGCAGCAAAGAGGAACCGGGGGAAAAAAGAAAGTCATCAGGAGCCGTCTGAGAAGCGCAAGCTGTGAGCCACACATAAATGAGACAACGCACGCGTGGATCTAGGTAAATGGGGCTTGGGAGATGTGGGTAAAGTTGGGAGAGAGAGAGATGCGGGGATGCAGGTGCTTGGCTGGATCCAATTCAGCAGGTGTGCTGGAGCACAGCTCCCTCGCTGGTTGGGCTCAGCCTGCAACTGCATTATAGCAGAACCAATGGCATCGCTTAGATTGAGCAAAATCATTTTGACGACTGACCATAATTACCTCATTAGGAGGACCCCATTTTTTTTTTTACAAAAAAAACAACACCTGTACACATCCAGCAAATGTGTCCTACACAGAGGACACACACACACACAGTACAATATCTGCTGGACGTCTGTGGGGGAAATGTTATGAAATAATAAGAGCCCACATTCCATCTTCAAAAGGCCTGCATTTTAGACCCAGGCACGAGGCTTACTGATGTGGTTCTCAGCCAGTCATTCCAGAGAAATATAGATAATACAAATATTCAGATTCACAGAGCTTTATCTCTCTTCTGCAGAAAAACATGCAGGAATAGGGCATCATATTTGCTTAGGAACCCTGAGGTAATATAGTTTAATATTTCTTATTAAAGACAACCTACCTGTTTTCTCCCTTTATGAAGAGTAAAGACAGCACATTTCACAGTCTCCTGTATACCACTGAAAAACAGTCATATTTATGCTTAATCAAGCTGAGACATGATTTGAGTAAATGATATGAATATTGTATGTATTTTCTGCATGTTGAAACATCTGTTCCTTTTTCTTTGTTTAACCATTCTCTGTCTTTCCATCTCTATTTAACATTGTCACACCTCAACTAAATTGTTTTGCTTTTGTTTATATTAGTTATGCTTTTAAAGGGTAGCTGTACTTCCTGATTTGCCTGCTTGTTAAGAAATTCTAGCTGTGATGAATGAAGCTAAACGAGAGTTGTCTTGGGAGTGTGATTTGATGTGTGTTTTTCTTGGGTGTGTCTTTGCTATTCAACCACAATGAACAAGGTCAGTAGTGAGTAGTGACAGCAAGGTAAGCTAGTAGACCTTCTTAGGGATAGGAGTCCCGCTAGGTGAAATTGGAGGGCGCGCAATTCAAATAAATAATCATAAATATTATGGATTTTAAATATGTATGAAAAATATATGTACACATCGGCTGAAAGCTTAAATTCTTGTTAACTAACTGCACTGTCCAATTTACAGTAGCTATTACAGCAAAAACATGCCATGCGATTGTTTGAGGATGGCGCCCCACATCAAAATATTTTTCCACCGGCACAGGTTTCATACATTCACAAATAACGATTAAATATTCACTTACTTTTTGAAACTCTTCCTCTGATTTGTCATCCAAAGGGTCCCAGCTATAAAATGTAGTGTTATGTTACAACCTCTATGTTGTGAGTGGCTACCTGGTTGATCCTGCCAGTAGCATATGCTTGTCTCAAAGATTAAGCCATGCAAGTCTAAGTACACACGGCCGGTACAGTGAAACTGCGAATGGCTCATTAAATCAATTATCGAAATGTAGTGTTATGTTCCTTCTTTATATCCCAAAAAGTCAGTTTAGTTGGTGCCATCAATTTGAGTAATCCACTCGTTCAACATGCAGAGAAAGGAATCAGAAAATCTACCCCTAAACTTTGTTTCAACAAGTAAAAATATGTTTCTATGTACTCCACAGATACCCTAAAATGTAATCAAACTATAATATTTCTTACGGAAAGAAGTATGTTCAATAAGAAACTTTTTGCAGGGGGTGCGTAATGTCTTCATGCATGCGCAAACACAAATTTCAAAGACTGTGTCCTTCTGCTAAAACTGATATTTCTTATTCGTTTTTCAAGTTACAAGCCTGAAACCTTGAACATAGACTGCTGACACCCTGTGGAAGCCAGGAATTGCATACAGGGAGTTAATTTTCAATATGACCTTTCTCCTGCCTTTCTAAGAGGATGATCTCTCCCCCTCAAAAAATTCTGGTTGGTTTTTCTTTGGATTTTATCCTATCATATCTATTGTGTTATATTCTCCTACATTATTTTAACATTTCTGCAAACTTCAAAGTGTTTTCTTTCCAATAGTACCAATTATATGCATATCCTGGCTTCAGGGCCTGCGCTACAGGCAGTTAACTTTGAGCATGTCATTCAGACAGGAAGTGGAGAAAAAAGGGGCCTAGCCCTAAGACTAGCTTTGCAATGGAGAGAAGTTTTCTCCCCTCCTGACTGACTCGCCACCACAAGATGATCTGCTAATTCCGTTATATGTGTAGGCTAAAGCCTGCGCTGACCTTGTGTTTAGCCAACCTGACAGAAGCTAGCTAGCACAGTTTGGGGATAGCTGCAGCTGGCTTACATACCTTGCTAGCTGATATCTGTCTGTCAAATCAGTTATGCCAAAATAGCAAGAACCAGGGTCTGAATTGTGTTTCATGAGACACTCGTTCTACAACACCTTGCTACGAAAGTAGCTTGCAACTTGTTTCATCACGACATGTTACAGAGGAAACAATATAAACTGCAAGTTGAATGCTCGGTAGTCACTCATCTCAGCTGTCCTACTGCACAATATTCTATAACTGGCTAGCTAGTTTTGTCTCGTCTCTCCTTATGTTCGCTGTTAGATCTTTCCCGGGGGACAAATCCCAGAACTACTAATATCACTGCAAGTGTAGGCTACATGTGGACATTGCACAAACAATGCCAAGCTTGAGTGTAGATACATTTAACAAAATAAATTGATGGGTACGTTCATGTTACAAAGACAAAAACATGTCTGCTGTAAATATCATATTGATGTGCTTATTAAGACAGTATGCCTACACTTTACCGAACAAATGAAAATAAGTTGTGTGTAGAATACAACTGCAGCTGTCTAATCAGAACTAGAATGGCATTATATTTCTATGGTATATTCTAAGGATTTGGCAGTCTAACCACACACTGACATGCAAAGCTTTCTGGGTAAGGTTCTGACTTTAAGCCTCCAGTGGGTGATGAAGTCCATTCCATCTACAATGTAATGTAGGTGCAGTCAGGTGGCAGGAGGTATGAAGTTCATAACACTCCATCCTGGATATAACAGAGTTTGCCTCAACCCATGGGTCCAGCAGGCAATAACCACACTCTTAGAAAAAAGGGTTCCAAAAGGGTTCTTCAGCTGTCTCAATAAGATAACTCTTTTTGGTTTCAGGTAGAACTCTTTTGGGTTCCATATAGAACCCTCGGTAGAAAAGGTTCTACATTGGACCCAAGAGGGTTCTACTTGGAACCAAAAAGGGTTCTTCAAAGGGTTCTCCTATGGGGACAGCCGAATAACCCTTTGAGGTTCTCGTACACAAGTTTGTAGCCTATGGTCCAGTGTTTGCCATTTATAAACGCATTTCATGCAATTCTACATCATTTTCGCTGACTGAAGTCTTTAGCAGAATGTTTTTAAATACCTCACGTATGGATTGAAATGACAGCCTACTTTGACACTTACAAACTGAGAATCTGAGATAAAGAAAAACTACCTTGTCTTGAATCCATCAATAGCCTAGGCCTAGGTGTGTGGAGATACACATTTGTATAATATTATTGGCAAATTGTAGTCCTAAAAAAGCTTTCCAGTTATACGGAATCACCCATGTTTAGAAGCTCACTCACCGGCAATGGTTGATGCCCTTGTCAAAAGCCTCTCTTTTTGTTTTACTTTGTGGGGTTCAACAAGAGTTCTTCTAAGATCCTCAAAGTTCTTTGAAGAACCTCAGGGTTCTTGGCACTGAAAATTACCCGTAAAAGGTTCTTCCAAAAACCCCATAGAAAGTGGAGTTCATCGAAGAACCTCCTTAGTTGGTGGGGGTTCTTGCAGGAACCTAACTGCCCAACTGAAACACTTCGATTTGATTTGAAAGGACATCAGGTGCAGGCACTTAACTGAAACATTTAAAAAATATATCCTTAGTTTAAGGTAAGGTTTGTCCCTTGTTTGACATACATATGTTGTTTTATGATGATACCGTCTATCTTTTCAAATTTGTGCAAATCTTTCAAAAACAGAAAATGGACACAATTCGATGGATATCAATCAGTAAAGAGGTAAGAATATGTAAGCCAGCACAGAAAAAAAATGTATGAAATGAAATGAAATGTATACATTCACTACTGTAAGTCGCTCTGGATAAGAGCGTCTGCTAAATGACTAAAATGTAAATGTAAATGTAAGCCATAAGAATATGTTGAAGGTTAGCTGTGTTGGGTGCAGATGATTGAACTGCTCACTTTTGTGTCTGTGTCTGCAGGTATACAGATGAGGAAGCATACAAAGGTACGTCTATTGGTATGTTATGCAGATGTACGTTCCTCCTTCCTTGCCTCTTCAATGAAAATCCCATAGGCCTGTATGAAAACCATTATCAAAACAGTTATTTTCATTCACATTTACCACAAAAACCAAGTTATGACTAATGTCGTGTGCTTAGTTTTGTTAATCATCTTTATAATTACATTTTCTTTATTCACAGACTGCACCCTCCCTACACATCTGATGAATATAACAGGAAACCTGCTCGATCACCATTGTCGTGATGTGACTATCATTAATGTGATGACTGCTACTTATCAAATAATTACCTACTAGGTTTAATTATTATTTGATTAAATTAATCATGTAACAATTAATTAATTATTAATTTGGGGCACAACGGGAAAAGTTTGTTTAATGAGTTACCGTTTCCCGAATTAACTCGAGAATATATGGATATCATACCAGTCAGTAATTAATCATTTCCTCATATCAGTCCCATTCTGAATGTCGTTGACTTCATACATCTGCACGAACCCAACCTAAGTGATAAATCTGCGATACACAAATTGACTTAAATATTTATTTACTAACTAACTAAATAATCACACAGAAATACATTGATTACTAACATAATAAAAATAGCCCCTAGTGGACAAACCCGATATGACGGCTTGTTACACACAATGGAAAGGGGGTGGGGAAAGGTAAAGAGAGGGAGAGAGAAAGGGAGTGGACTTATCGTACATACATTTGGAAACTACGCTCACCATAAACATTAATATTTATCACCCTAACAACCACTCATTCGGATAGAAAAGCTACATATATTTATGCATAGATGTCTTTCTCTGTCATCTCTCTGTTAAAATCACTTGATCCGTCTATGGCGAGTAGTTCGATGTTAGTCTCTGGTTGTCCAGCAGAGGTCCCAATGTCCTTCTTAGTTGTAGGCTTCTTTTGTTCTGGATTGTTCTTAGAATGGATACATCAGATGGATACATCAGATGTACCACACGGTGGTACATCTTGGTCAATTGTCCTAGACTACTTCACAATACCCAGCTGCAGACTGAGAATGTTTTGTCTGGTCTACACCTTCTTCACTCTTCGAGAGTTTCAGAGGGTCTTACCATTTTCTGGTCTTGTCGTTTTAAGCACTTCAATGTGTGGACCACGTCCTCATGTTCTCTGGTCTCACCATTTTCAGCCGTGTAGCCACCACTCCAAGCTGTCTGGTCTGTATTTAAATTCTCAGCAAGTTTTCTTATCAAGAAGTTACACTTTATTTTGATGTATAACACATCTTTTCAAGAATGTTAAATAATTGAATTTGGTATTTTTGAATTTCGCGCTCTGCAATTTCAGGGGATGTTGGCCAGGTGGGACGCTACCTTCCCTAAGCACACTGGCCTGAAAGGCATTTCCATCATGTTGACACTAACTCTGAGCTCACTTGGGCATACTGACTGGCAGAAGTTTTGCAAGAAAAACAAATCTCATTTAGAAGGCTAAAATTACATTGCTATCTTTTCACAAATAGTTTCATATTTAATCATATTCGTTTTACAACATTTAGATGTAAACCTGATATATGCATTGTGAAATCTCTCAAAGTTACTATGTTTCCGTTATAACATATTTCTGATAAAATAGACTTTAATTTCCCATATTCCATCTATCATCATTCCCAACTTTCTTAATGTTTGAAAAATATTTCTATGTCCATTGTTTGATGTTGAAGTTTTGGTGGCACAGTCTCTCTGTGTAACACAGCAGACATTCCATTCTCCCAAACTGATGAGCCAAAGGCAGAGTTTCTGCAAGGTATTTATGACCGGTCGTTAAGTCATTAAACTGGCCCAACTCCATCCCTCTCCTCCTCTGCTGGAGAGAGAGAACTCTGTAGAGCTGATCCACTGTAACCTGATCTTTTGGATCCTCACAGGAGAGTCATGACAGTCCCCCTCTGGTGGATTCAACCTCGGAAAGATCCTGCAAGCTGCCGGCCACCACAAGGATGGCCAGGGGATGTCCTGGTTGGGGATTGCCATAGCGGTCCCCCTCTGGTGGTTTACCCTGAAGGCTTTCTGCCAATGTAGCAGTCCACCACAAGAATGAGCAGCGGCTGTCCGGGTTGGGGGATTGCCGTTCTGGACCTGTCGTCTGGTCTTCCAGGCTGGTAGGTCTAGGCAGTAACTTAGGCAGATGTTAACCATGCACAAAACTCACAAAACACATATTTCCATTTCTTCCCCAAATGAGTGGCATTGTGGCATTAACCTGTTATGGATAGGGGGCAGTATTTTCACGGCCGGATAAAAAACATACCCGATTTAATCTAAACGCGTCGGGCGCGTAACCCTTTGTCACCCTCAGATAGTGTCTAGAACGCATGAACAAACCGCCGCTATTTGGCCATCATGGCTAGCTATTTTGACATCCACCAAGTTTGGCACTCACCAAACTCAGATTTACTATAAGAAAAATTGGATTACCTGTGCTGTTCTTCGTCAGAATGCACTCCCAGGACTTCTACTTCAACAACCAATGATGTTTTGGTTCCAAATAATCCTTAGGTATATTCAAATTGCGGCGATTTATTTTCCTGCGTTCAAGACACTATCCGAAGTGTGACGCGCCTGGCGCATATCGTGACAAAGAATTTCTAAATATTCCATTACCGTACTTCGAAGCATGTCAAACGCTGTTTAAAATCAATTTTTATGCGATTTTTCTCGTAAAATAGCGATAATATTCCGACCGGGAGACGTTGCTTTCGTTCAAAGACTGAAAGAAGAAAATGCTTCACGTTCACGCGCGCACCCATGTCATTGTTCTCAGATCGACCACTTTCCAAATCCCCTACTATTTTCCGCCCAGGGACTGCAGAGTCATCATTCCCCGTTCTGGTGCCTTCTGAGAGCCTATGGGAGCCTTAGAAAATGTCACGTTACAGCAGAGATCCTCTGGGTTCCATAAAGAGGCTATAGAAGGCCAAGAAATGGTCAGAGAGGGCGCTTCCTGTATGGAATCTTCTCAGGTTTTGGCCATATGAGTTCTGTTATACTCACAGACACCATTCAAACAGTTTTAGAAACTTTAGGGTGTTTTCTATCCAAATAAAATAATTATATGCATATTCTAGTTTCTGGGCAGGAGTAATAACCAGATTAAATCGGGTACGTTTTTTATCCGGACGTGAAAATACTGCCCCCTATCCTAAACAGGTTAAGAATTATAGATACAGTACTCTTTTATCCTGTTGGGGACCCTTTCAAGATAGGATCCCGGTAACGGGATTGCTTGAGAAGATAGCATGGCGCGAAATTCAAAACTGCAAAAATCTAATAATTTCAATTTCTCAAAGAATCAACTATTTTACACCATTTGAAAGATAAACATCTCCTTAATCCAACCACTTTGTCCGATTTCAAAGAGGCTTTACGGTGAAAGCATAAAGTTAGATTATGTTAGGACAGTACATAGACAAAAAATTACACACAGCCATTTTCAATGCAAGGACAGGCATCACCAAAAGCAGAAATCCAGCTAAAATTATGCACTAACCTTTGACAATCTTCATCAGATGACACTCCTAGGACATTATGTTAGACAATACATGCATTTTTTGTTCTATCAAGTTCATATTTATATCCAAAAACAGCATTTTACATTGGCGCATGACGTTCAGAAAATGTATTTCCCCCAAAACTCCCGGTGGATCAGCACAACAATTTACAAAAATACTAATTATAAACGTTGATAAAATATTAAACTGTTATTCAAAGAATTATAGATGAACATCTCCTGAAAGCAACCGCATTGACAGATTTCAAAATAACTTTACTGGGAAAGCACACTTTGCAATAATCTGAGTACTGCGCTCAGAAAAATACACTAGGCAATACAGATACCCGCCATTTTTGAGTCATCTAAATGCATAAATAGCATTAGAAATATTCACTTACCTTTAATAATCTTCATCAGAAAGCTCTTCCAGGAATCCCAGGTCCACAATAAATGTTGTTTTGTTTGACAAAGTTCATAATTTATGTCCAAATAACTCCATGTTGTTAGCGCATTCAGTAAGCTACTCAAAATGTAGGACGAGAGAGGAAAATGTCACGGCGAAAAGTCAAAAAAATAAATGTATTTACGTTCGTTCAAACATGTCAAACATTGTATAGCATCAATCTTTAGGGCCTTTATAACGTGAAACTTCAGTAATATTCCAACTGGACCCATGCATTTTTTTGAAAAACGTTTTGGAACACAGGTCCCTTCTCAAGTGAACACGCGCAATGAGTTGATGTGGTTTTCTGAGTCACCTGCTTCCCAGCCTTCTCGTTCAGTCTCTGTTTACCGCAAAAGCCTCAAACAACTTTCTAAAGACTGTTGACATCTATTGGAAGCCTTAGGAAGTGCAAAATGAACCCTAACTCACTGTGTGTTCGATTGGCAATGACTTGAAAAAACTACAGGCGCAAGATTTTCATTTCCTGGTTGTATTTTTCTCAGGTTTTTGCCTGCCATATGAGTTCTGTTATACTCGCAGACACCATTCAAACAGTTTTAGAAACTTCAGAGTGTTTTCTATCCAAATTTACTAATAATATGCATATTCTGGTTTCTGGGCCAGAGTAGTAACCTGTTCAAATTGGGTACGTTTTTCATCCGGCCGTGAAAATACTGCCCCCTAGCCCAGAAAGTTTATGCACCCGCTGTGTCAGATTTCAAAATAACTTTATGTAGAAAGCACATAGTTCAATATTCTGAGTACTGAGCACCATGCTATTCAGTTAGCCGTCCAGCCACGGCATCCACAAAACGCTGAAATATGTTAAAAATATTTTCTTACCTTTACTGATCTTCGGCTGAATGCACTCGGAAGGTCTCCCACTTCCACAAGAAATGTTCATTTGTTCAATAAAGTCCATCATTTATGTCGAAATAAATCCATTTTGATGACGCGTCCAGATCCCCATTCCAAAATGCATCTATCAACCGTCAACGGAAAGTTAAAAGTTCCCTCAGCGTTTGTAGAAACATGTCAAACCATGTTCACAATCAATCTTTAGGGTGTTATAATCGTAGAATTGCAATAATATTCGAACCGGACAGTAGCAGATTCATTACAGAAGAAAAAGAAAAATGGCTAATCCTTCGTGAGTGCGCACGAGGTAAGGCAATGACCCCAGGTCGACCACATACTGTTCCGGGTATTATTCAATCAAATTGTATTCTAGAAGCCTCAAACGAGGTTCTAATGACTTTTGACATCTAGTGGAAGCCTTAGGAAGTGCAATATGACATCACAGACACTGTAGTTTAGAAAGAACTTCATTTGAAATGACTACAACCCTTTGAGGTCCAACTTCCTGGTTGGATTTTTCCCAGGTTTTTGCCTGCCATATGAGTTCTGTTATACTCAGACATCATTCAAACAGTTTTAGAAACGTCATAGTGTTTTCTATCCAAATCTACTAATACTATGCATATCCTACCTTCTGAGTCTGAGTAGGAGGCAGTTTAATTTGGGTACGTTTTTCATCCGGCCGTGAAAATACTGCCCCCTATAGTGAAGAGGTTAATGAACCATCAATACTGTATCAATACTGTGGGAATTTGCTCCAATGAGCTTGCAAAAGAAAATTTAATTGATAAATCAATTGTAATGGTCAAACCTGTGTAGGCTATTTGGGAATTACACTTTAATTGACCTGAAAGTGTTGCTGTATCTAGGTTAATGTGGAAAAGTTTAAAGTCTCATTTGTAGAAACCAATCAATTTGGATATTGAAAAGTTATGTTCGGCAATTTAACTTCCTTATTAAACCGCTTGTTACAAACCACTTGTTCTTTACCACCAGGGGTCACTGATTGCAGAAAGCTGAAATCAAACGAGTCCAAAGCAGGTGGAACTTCCGTTTCCCACAACACAGGGATGTCGCCCTGTGAACAAAGGAAAAATGGCTGCTCTCCCTTTGTTAGCTTAGCATCTCATGCAAAGCTAACCCTACTTTGTCCCAGAATCTCACTTCCGAGTAAAATAGGGTAGTTCCCCTTCAACAAGGGAACGGTTCTACTAGTGACGTCTCACGTTCAAAACCTTTCGGCAATATTTTTTGCTGTCTACTCACGCTACTGAAAACGCGAGAGACAGAAATAGCACTACGTTTGTCCAACGAGTCTATTTTTCAGAATACCTAAACCGTCTGGCCCAACAGTATAACCTGGCTCGTACCATTCAGTAATTGACCCTACACACTGACTCTGTCAGAGAAACAACACCGGAGGCAGCCTCTATGTATCGTTCAATTGGAATCACACACACCTCAAAAATTCCTGCCTACAGCTCTAATGATGTATAAAGTAATCTGCGTTACAATTTCATATAAACTGATTTTAGCATCAAGGCCTCATTCTATCTTAGATTGCTCACACGGGGCTCCAATATGTCATGACGTGACTATCATTAATGTGATGACTGCTGTTTATCAAATAATGACCTACTACATTTAATTATTACTTGATTAAATGAATCATGTAACAATTAATTACATTTACATTTACATTTAAGTCATTTAGCAGACGCTCTTATCCAGAGCGACTTACAAATTGGTGCATTCACCTTATGATATCCAGTGGAACAACCACTTTACAATAGTGCATCTAAATATTTTAAGGGGGCGGGGTTAGAAGGATTACTTTATCCTATCCCAGGTATTCCTTAAAGAGGTGGGGTTTCAGGTGTCTCCGGAAGGTGGTGATTGACTCCGCTGTCCTGGCGTCGTGAGGGAGCTTGTTCCACCATTGGGGTGCCAGAGCAGCGAAAGGTTGGACTGGGCTGAGCGGGAACCGTGCTTCCTCAGAGGTAGGGGGGCCAGCAGGCCAGAGGTGGATGAACGCAGTGCCCTTGTTTGGGTGTAGGGCCTGGTCAGAGCCTGAAGGTATGGAGGTGCCGTTCCCCTCACAGCTCCGTAGGCAAGCACCATGGTCTTGTAGCGGATGCGAGCTTCAACTGGAAGCCAGTGGAGAGAGCGGAGGAGCGGGGTGACGTGAGAGAACTTGGGAAGGTTGAACACCAGACGGGCTGCGGCGTTCTGGATGAGTTGTAGGGGTTTAATGGCACAGGCAGGGAGCCCAGCCAACAGCGAGTTGCAGTAATCCAGACGGGAGATGACAAGTGCCTGGATTAGGACCTGCATCGCTTCCTGTGTGAGGCAGGGTCGTACTCTGCGAATGTTGTAGAGCATGAACCTACAGGATCGGGTCACCGCCTTGATGTTAGTGGAGAACGACAGGGTGTTGTCCAGGATCACGCCAAGGTTCTTAGCACTCTGGGAGGAGGACACAAGGGAGTTGTCAACCGTGATGGCGAGATCATGGAACGGGCAGTCCTTCCCCGGGAGGAAGAGCAGCTCCGTCTTGCCGAGGTTCAGCTTGAGGTGGTGATCCGTCATCCACACTGATATGTCTGCCAGACATGCAGAGATGCGATTCGCCACCTGGTTATCAGAAGGGGGAAAGGAGAAGATTAATTGTGTGTCGTCTGCATAGCAATGATAGGAGAGACCATGTGAGGATATGACAGAGCCAAGTGACTTGGTGTATAGAGAGAATAGGAGAGGGCCTAGAACAGAGCCCTGGGGGACACCAGTGGTGAGAGCGCGTGGTGCGGAGACAGATTCTCGCCACGCCACCTGGTAGGAGCGAGGGCCGCGCCGGAGATGCCCAACTCGGAGAGGGTGGAGAGGAGGATCTGATGGTTCACAGTATCAAAGGCAGCAGATAGGTCTAGAAGGATGAGAGCAGAGGAGAGAGAGTTAGCTTTAGCAGTGCGGAGAGCCTCCGTGACACAGAGAAGAGCAGTCTCAGTTGAATGCCCAGTCTTGAAACCTGACTGATTAGGATCAAGAAGGTCATTCTGAGAGAGATAGCAGGAGAGCTGGCCAAGGACGGCACGTTCAAGAGTTTTGGAGAGAAAAGAAAGAAGGGATACTGGTCTGTAGTTGTTGACATGGGAGGGATCGAGTGTAGGTTTTTTCAGAAGGGGTGCAACTCTCGCTCTCTTGAAGACGGAAGGGACGTAGCCAGCGGTCAAGGATGAGTTGATGAGCGAGGTGAGGTAGGGGAGAAGGTCTCCGGAAATGCTCTGGAGAAGAGAGGAGGGGATAGGGTCAAGTGGGCAGGTTGTTGGGCGGCCGGCCATCACAAGACGCGAGATTTCATCTGGAGAGAGAGGGGAGAAAGAGGTCAAAGCACAGGGTAGGGCAGTGTGAGCAGGACCAGCGGTGTCGTTTGACTTAGCAAATGAGGATCGGATATCGTCAACCTTCTTTTCAAAATGGTTGACTAAGTCATCCGCAGAGAGGGAGGAGGGGGGGGGAAGGGGGAGGAGGATTCAGGAGGGAGGAGAAGGTAGCAAAGAGCTTCCTAGGGTTAGAGGCAGATGCTTGGAATTTAGAGTGGTAGAAAGTGGCTTTAGCAGCAGAGACAGAAGAGGAGAATGTAGAGAGGAGGGAGTGAAAGGATGCCAGGTCCGCAGGGAGGCGAGTTTTCCTCCATTTCCGCTCGGCTGCCCGGAGCCCTGTTCTGTGAGCTCGCAGTGAGTCGTCCAGCCACGGAGCAGGAGGGGAGGACCGAGCCGGCCTGGAGGATAGGGGACAGAGAAAATCAAAGGATGCAGAAAGGGAGGAGAGGAGGGTTGAGGAGGCAGAATCAGGAGATAGGTTGGAGAAGGTTTGAGCAGAGGGAAGAGATGATAGGATGGAAGAGGAGAGAGTAGCAGGAGAGAGAGAGCGAAGGTTGGGACGGCGCAATACCATCCGAGTAGGGGCAGAGTGAGAAGTGTTGGATGAGAGCGAGAGGGAAAAGGATACAAGGTAGTGGTCGGAGATTTGGAGGGGAGTTGCAATGAGATTAGTGGAAGAACAGCATCTAGTAAAGATGAGGTCAAGCGTATTGCCTGCCTTGTGAGTAGGGGGGGAAGGTGAGAGGGTGAGGTCAAAAGAGGAGAGGAGTGGAAAGAAGGAGGCAGAGAGGAATGAGTCAAAGGTAGACGTGGGGAGGTTAAAGTCACCCAGAACTGTGAGAGGTGAGCCATCCTCAGGAAAGGAACTTATCAATGCGTCAAGCTCATTGATGAACTCTCCAAGGGAACCTGGAGGGCGAAAAATGATAAGGATGTTAAGCTTGAAAGGGCTGGTAACTGTGACAGCATGGAATTCAAATGAGGAGATAGACAGATGGTCAGGGGAGAAAGAGAGAATGTCCACTTGGGAGAGATGAGGATTCCAGTGCCACCACCCCGCTGGCTCGATGCTCTAGGGGTATGCGAGAATACGTGGGCAGACGAGGAGAGAGCATTATTAAATTAATTAGTAATTTGGGGCATCACGGGAAAAGTTTGTTTAATGAGTTACCATTTCCCAAATTAACTCAAGAATATATGGATATCATACCAGTCATTTATTAAATCAGTCTCATTCTGAACATTGTTGACTTTGTAAATCTGCACGAACCCTAACCTAAGAGATGAATCAGCGATACACAAATTGGCAAAATTATTTATTTACCCACTAACTAAATAACCACACGGAAATACATAAACACACACAAACGGTATAGGTTATTGATTACTAACATAATGAAAGCTACCCCACTTGGGAGCCCTAGCGCTGAACGTTGACTATATGGATTGAATCCAGACTCTAGTATTTCTACAAGGCTGCGTCACAATAGTGAAAATAAAAATGGAGCTTACAAACAGCTTTTTTCCTCCTACCCAGCAGTAAATATCTGTGTCATTACGGATGTGAGCTTCAGTGAGCTTCAGTGAATAGGGCCTGCTGGAAGAGATCCGAACGAGCAATTATGCAACCACGGGCCAGCTGCTCTCCATCCCTTTCGACTGTGAGCTCCTTTGCAACTAATTACATAACAAAGACAAGACTCTTTAATCAGATTTCCCTTCTTTTTGCCCTTTCCTCTCCCCATTGCACTTAAAACTAACAATAAAAACAATTAGGTGGCATGAAACATAACTATGTGGGTCTAATCATTTAGTGTGGCCAAGAAAAGCTGTTTCTGATAGAGGCTGATGTTTGGAGAACGGCTCATAAACTCAGCAAAAAAAGAAATGTCCCTTTTTCAGGACCCTGTCTTTCAAAGATATTTCGTAAAATCCAAATAACTTCACAGATCTTCATTGTGAAGGGTTTAAACACAGTTTCCCATGCTTGTTCAATGAACCATAAACAATTAATGAACAAGCACCTGTGGAACGGTCGTTAAGACACTAACAGCTTACAGACGGTAGGCAATTAAGGTCATAGTTATGAAAGCTTAGGACACTAAAGAGGCCTTTCTACCGACTCTGAAAAACACCAAAAGAAAGATGCCCAGGTTCTCTGCTCATCTGTGTGAACGTGCCTTAGGCATACTGCAAGGAGGCATGAGGACTGCAGATGTGGCAAGGGCAATAAATTGCAATGTCCATATTGTGAGACGCCTAAGACAGCACTACAGGGAGACAGGACGGACAGCTGATCGTCCTCGCAGTGGCAGACCACGTGTAACAACACCTGCACAGGATCGGTACATCCGAACATCACACCTGCGGGACAGGTACAGGATGGCAACAACAACTGCCCGAGTTACACCAGGAACGCACAATCCCTCCATCAGTGCTCAGACTGTCCGCAATAGGCTGAGAGAAACTGGACTGAGGGCTTGTAGGCCTGTTGTAAGGCAGTTCCCCACCAGACATCATCGGTAACAATGTCAACTATGGGCACAAACCCACCGTCACCGGACCAGACAGGACTGGCAAAAAGTGCTCTTCAATGACGAGTCGCAGTTTTGTCTCAACAGGGGTGATGGTCGGATTCACGTTTATCGTCGAAGGGATGAGCATTACACCGAGGCCTGTACTCTGGAGCGGGAGGTGGAGTGTCCGTCATGGTGTGGGGCGGAGTGTCAAAGCCTCATCGGACTGAGCTTGTTGTCATTGCAGGCAATCTCAACGCTGTGCGTTACAGGGAACACATCCTCCTCCCTCATGTGGTTCCCTTCCTGCAGGCTCATCCTGACATGACCCTCCAGCATGACAATGCCACCAGCCATACTGCTCATTCTGTGCATGATTTCCTGCAAGACAGGAATGTCAGTCTTCTGCAATGGCCAGCGAAGAGCCCGCATCAAAATCCCATTGAGCACATCTGGGACCTGTTGGAGGGCTAGGGCCATTCCCCCCAGAAACGTCCGTGAACTTGCAGGTGCCTTGGTGGAAGAGTGGGGTAACATCTCACAGCAAGAACTGGCAAATCTGGTGCAGTCCATGAGGAGGAGATGCACTGCAGTACTGCAGCTGGTGGCCACACCAGATACTGACTGTGAGTTTTTATTTTGACCCCTCCCTTTGTTCAGGGACACATTACTCCATTTCTGTTAGTCTCATGTCTGTGGAACTTGTTCAGTTTATGTCTCAGTTGTTTAATCTTGTTATGTTCATACAAATATTTACACATGTTAAGTTTGCTGAAAATAAACGCAGTTGACAGTGAGAGGATGTTTCTTTTTTTTCTGAGTTAATTCATGACTAATGGAATCAATGGAGTGGTATCAAACACATCTAAACCATGAGTTTGAATTCATTGAATTCATTCTGGGAATTACAATGAGCATGTCCTCCCATTTAAAGTGGCACCAGCCATCACTGCTTCTTCATATTTTTCTTACTCGCTCCTTGCACAAGGTAAATTGTGTTTATTGGCTCAAAAATGTACAACTGTGGTTGAAAGTATGGCTCTTTGTTTGTACATTTCAACTTGACGTTGACTGCATTCTGCTAAATATTCCTGATTAAACAGAACAATGTTGTGAACATTTTCTCGATGACCAGTAAGAGAAGGAATTTGTTCCTAAGTTGTAGCTTGTATAGAGTAAATGGCAGCTAGTTACTTGAGTTACAATTGATTTCTTTCATTCTTTCTTCATGGTACAGACTTCATGAGCTTCCAGACTATCAACAAGTGTCTACCATAAAAAATAATAGTAGATTGAAAAGGTCAATGAAATAGCATGTTACATAATTTAATGTTATACTGTATGTCATAAAAAGAATAGCTGGTAAACCGGATGTGAAATACATTTAAAAAAAACGTGAAAAAGCATTTTGAGACACAAAATAAGTCGTACAATAACTTGCATTAATGTCTTTTTTCTCATGACTATTCTGTAGGCTACATTTTTATTTCCACTACTGTGACACAACCTTGGAGACATATTAGCAGCTGGTTTCAATCCGTATCACTGAAGGTCTGCGCTAAAGTGAGATTGAAATGTAAACATAAAAAGCAGACCTGACATAGAGTAAGCGATAGAATAACTTGCATTAACATATTTTAGTTTCTCTTGACTATTGTTTATCACTTCAAAAGCAGACCTGACACAGTGCAGCACCCCATAAGAGCTGAAGTGGGAGACAGACATCACATGTCTATGGTATTGTCACGTGTGCTCCCTCTCCGGCCTCTAGGTCTCCAGGCTGCTCGTTATGGTGCACACCTGTCACCATCGTTACGCGCACCTGCGCATCATCAGTCTCACCTGGACTCCATCACTTCCCTGATTACCTTCCCCATATATGTCACTCCCTTTGGTTCCTTCTCCAGGCGTTGTTGTTTCTGTCCAGTGTCATGTCTGTGTGTTGTTTGTGGTTCTTGGTTTGTATTCAGTTGTGTTTATTTACTAAAACACTCTCTCCTTGAACTTGCTTCCTGACTCTCAGCGCACTCGTTACAGGTATACTGTCACACAACTTTGATAACAATAAGCTGGGTCATGGTTACAGTGGCCTGAGACTGCCATTTAACACAAGCTCATAATAAATACATCACAAAACTTATACAGCACTTGAGCCGCCTCCCTAAACGAAACAAACCACTTTTGGGGAGGATTTGCTCGTCCACTCTGTACCCCCCTTTTCACTCTGCAACTTATCCTCGTCAAATGAGCCCCTGTGGAAATGAGGAAAATCAGAAGTGTGAACCAACTTCCAATGTTTCAGCTCAGCTTTTAAGACAGGAAAGTAGGGTGGTTATCCAGTGTAAATTAAACCTCTACCTTGCTCTTACAGTACATGTCCGCTACCATAAGCTATTTGTAAACCCCATTAATGAGGCCAAGACCTGAAGGTTCACTAATCCCCTTCTCTTCCCTAATGCTTATCCTATCTTAAAGTCCTGAAGAGGGCAATGAAACCCAAGGTAGTTTATCATGGCGCTCATATGTTGTTTATTACGCTGATCTTTGCAAAGTGGCATTACCAGGCCAGTTGTGTCATTTCATCCTAGATTAACCAGATTCTATCTGGATGTCTCTGTGTCACAATGGAATTGTGATCCTTTTGCACCAGGGCATTGGTAGCCATGTGTAAATTGGCTTGAACCAGAAACATCCATCACAGTAATGTTCTTAGGAAACTCAGGGTTATCTTGATGATTTCAAACACTGACTACCACAATTTACTTGTTTAATCAAATAGTGTGCTTTGTTTAATTAGCTTGAATGTGTGCACAGAGAAAGGGATCTAGCGATGGATATGCAAGCAAGCACAAACATCCTTTGCCTCAGGACAGAGGGAATTACAAAGCAAATTGCTAAGCACATGCAGAATTTGTCCTCAAAGCACAAACAGACAGCACAAGATGACTGGAACAAACCAGTACTAATACATCTTGTGTGGCTTTTCCCCTCACCTAAATATAATTGCACAATAGTTTTGTAGACCAAATAATGATATTATACTACTATAACATTATTATGTATGAATATCCACATAGTTTACAGATTTTTTATGACGTATCTTAACAGTAACAAGAATGTAACCATGGAAACAAGCAAATCTCCTGAATAGCAAAATAATACAGTATCAAAAGATTCATGTAAGAAACTATTAAGCCATCATGACTTCGGTAAACACAAAGTTGCTGTGTTCTGTCTACACAAGTGTATAGCTAGTTATGGTTTTGCGCTGTTCTTATGAGTGAGTATACATTCTCCAGCACCATCTATCAACTTTATAGCAAACCAAGTGGTTGTCTGTTGTTTTTATTTACTTTGTTGTTTTTCAAAGAACAGTAAAACAACTACTTTATACTTTACGATAAAACGGGTTGTTTGGATTCTGGATGGTTTGATATACAAGAATTGTAGGACAACATCTCCCGCAAAACAACATGATGTGTTAATGTCATAATTCCACTGTCCCACAGCCCACAGCAGGAAATTCAGCAACTTAATCTCCCTCTGGTAAAAAGCATCTACTGTACACATCCTTTTCCATGCTACTATTTGGTTTGCAACAGTTGGGGGTTGTATAAACCTACCTGTCTGCCTCTACAACCTGTGCAACAATGTATCATTTTACAAATGCGATCTCTCACTTGCCAGCAAAGAGAAGCAAGCACTGGCTGTCACCAACCAGCGCCAGGACCATGGACAGTTCTTCCACTCATATGCCATCAACGGAAACTTCACGATTAACATCACCAACTAGCTTGGTTAGTTCGAAATCGCCAACCATAATAGTTGTTGCCTATGTAGGCCTACTGGGGGGGCGGTAGGTATAGAATAACTATCTTCAAAGTAATGACTCGGGACGTCGGGTTTGAGATGACAGCTTCTTTTAGTAATAACACTTGTTCACATTACATTTAACAACTTTAGATTCTATAAAACAATAAAAGTAAGTTGCTAGCGAAAGGTCAGGATAATCACTTGTCACTTGTACATAACTGGCGCGTTCTCTCTCTACCTCCTGTCGCAAGGCATTCTGGAACTTGCAGTCAAAAGCGTAATTCAATACTAACCAATACAAGAAAGTATGTATGTTGCTCTCTCAATCTCCAACACAAAAATGCTAATACAATTACATATGTAAATAACTGTAAAGAAAAGATCTTTAGATACAGCTCAATGAATTAACTTAAACATTAACTCTGTAACCCATTAAAGTTACAACAGTATGTAACCTAGTGGCTAGAGCATTGGGCCAGTAAACGAAAGGTTGCTAGATCAAATTCCAGAGCTGACAAGGCAAAAATCTGTTGTTCTGCCCCTGAACAAGGCAGTTAACCCAGTGTTCGTAGGCTGTCATTGTAAAATAAGAATTTGTTCTTAACTGACTTGCCTAGTTAAATAAAGGTTAAAAATAAAAATAAATTGGATATTTATTCAGTCATTATTTATTGAGGGCCTTCTCTCTCATCATCATTGAATCTCTGGTAGCTAGCTACATGCTAATGACTTGTTTAGCATAGCAAAGTTGAATGAATAGAATTATTAGAATTAACGACTGGAGAAAATAACTAACAACCAGCCCGCTTTGGTAGCAGAATCCATAAAAACTACACTGCTCAAAAAAATAAAGGGAAGACTTAAACAACGCAATGTAACTCCAAGTCAATCACACTTCTGTGAAATGAAACTGTCCACTTAGGAAGCAACACTGATTGACAGTAAATTTCACATGCTGTTGTGCAAATGGAATAGAAAACAGGTGGAAATTATAGGCAATTAGCAAGACACCCCCAATAAAGGAGTGGTTCTGCAGGTGGTGACCACAGACCACTTCTCAGTTCCTATGATTCCTGGCTGATGTTTTGGTCACTTTTGAATGCTGGCGGTGCTTTCACTCTAGTGGTAGCATGAGACGGAGTTTACAACCCACACAAGTGGCTCAGGTAGTGCAGCTCATCCAGGATGGCACATCAATGCGAGCTGTGGCAAGAAGGTTTGCTGTGTCTGTCAGCGTAGTGTCCAGAGCATGGAGGCGCTACCAGGAGACAGGCCAGTACATCAGGAGACGTGGAGGAGGCCGTAGGAGGGCAACAACCCAGCAGCAGGACCGCTACCTCCGCCTTTGTGCAAGGAGGAGCACTGCCAAGCCCTGCAAAATGACCTCCAGCAGGCCACAAATGTGCATGTGTCTGCTCAAACGGTCAGAAACAGACTCCATGAGGGTGGTATGAGGGCCGACGTCCACAGGTGGGGGTTGTGCTTACAGCCCAACACCGTGCAGGACGTTTGGCATTTGCCAGAGAACACCAAGATTGGCAAATTCGCCACTGGCGCCCTATGCTCTTCACAGATGAAAGCAGGTTCACACTGAGCACATGTGACAGACGTGACAGAGTCTGGAGACGCCGTGGAGAACGTTCTGCTGCCTGCAACATCCTCCAGCATGACCGGTTTGGCGGTGGGTCAGTCATGGTGTGGGGTGGCATTTCCTTTGGGGGCCGCACAGCCCTCCATGTGCTCGCCAGAGGTAGCCTGACTGCCATTAGGTACCGAGATGAGATCCTCAGACCCCTTGTGAGACCATATGCTGGTGTGGTTGGCCCTGGATTCCTCCTAATGCAAGACAATGCTAGACCTCATGTGGCTGGAGTGTGTCAGCAGTTCCTGCAAGAGGAAGGCATTGATGCTATGGACTGGCCCGCCCGTTCCCCAAACCTGAATCCAATTGAGCACATCTGGGACATCATGTCTCGCTCCATCCACCAACGCCACGTTGCACCACAGACTGTCCAGGAGTTGGCAGATGCTTTTGTCCAGGTCTGGGAGGAGATCCCTCAGGAGACCATCCGCCACCTCATCAGGAGCATGCCCAGGCATTGTAGGGAGGTCATACAGGCACGCGGAGGCCACACACACTACTGAGCCTCATTTTTACTTGTTTTAAGGACATTACATCAAAGTTGGATCAGCCTGTAGTGTGGTTTTCCACTTTAATTTTGAGTGTGACTCCAAATCCAGACCTCCATGGGTTGATACATTGGATTTCCATTGATTATTTTTGTGTGATTTTGTTGTCAGCACATTCAACTATGTAAAGAAAAAAGTATTTAATAAGATTATTTCATTCATTTAGATCTAGGATGTGTTATTTTAGTGTTCCCTTTATTTTTTTGAGCAGTATATTTACTTTACATGCAAAAAATGTATTCATATTTTTAAACATATGTTGGCAACCATTTTTTGAAAGCAATAACTCTGGCCTCAGAACAGCCTTTGCCAGGAGTTGTCACACGATAATTCCCGGGTTCTCAGGCATTATTGCTTAAACATCCTTTAAAGCTCGGCATATTTTGTTATTATTAATTTGGTTGGTGTTTTGGAATAAATGCTTTGTAACTTTTCATGACATTTCTGAGTTTATCCTTTCCAAAGTTAAGCTAATATTGCCGAAGAAGGTTAATTGCACCTGAACCCTTACACACATAATCCACCTTGGCTTTCCACTCCTATTTGCTTTGCTTTGGGAAGTGAGAAGACAATTTTCTGAAAAGGTCCAACTTCAAATGAGTCCATCATTAGCCTTTCCCTTAATTATGGTGCCCTCTTGTAACCTGCTATTTAACTCACTGACCTTAGTTAATCAAGCCATTAAGTTGACACCGCATTCGGAAATTAAAACAAAGGACAGAATTTTGATTTATCCCTTCACACTGTTAATCATTGTATACCTCATCCTTGAGTTCCCTCTAACCTTTTTTCAAAACAGATAACTAAGAAGACTTGACATGTACTCACACTTCCTGTACTTCTTATGTTCTCACTTTAAAGGAGGCCCCAATCCAACTTTCAATGCAAACATTGTAGGCTGAGAAAAGGACCATTTACTGAACACAGGGCCAAGTGTTCTGTAGTTCACATGTGCCATCTATCCAAGTGGATGATTCTGTTTTCATGTACAGTACTGCAGTATTGCTTTATCAAGTTCTTAGAGTAACTCACTGCAGTGCCAAATGAGACCAATTACACTCCATCCAATCAATCCCTGCCAGCGACTGAACCTACATCAAACTCATTGATTGAAAGCATGGCTCCAGTGAACGTGAGGCGATCAACCCTCAGAATGCACTCAGCGCCATCGATCTTCTTGCAGCACACACTCTAGGGCAGATGGGATAGATAAATAGATAAAGCCTACTGTAAATTCACCTGTCCCATCCACTAGTTTGGAAGTAACTTTTATTTTTGCAAATGTATTAAAAATAAAAAACATACCTTATTTACATAAGTATTCAGACCCTTTGCTATCAGACAGTTTTTTTTAGCTCAGGTACATCCTGTTTCCATTGATCATCCTTCAGATGTTTCTACAACTTGATTGGAGTACACCTGTGGTAAATTCAACTGATTGGACATGATTTGGAAAGGCACACACCTGTCTACATAAGGTCCCACAGTTGACAGTGCATTTAAAAAAATAAACAATTCAAACCAATCCATGGAATTGTCCCTAGAGCTCCGAGAAAGGATTTCTGCAGCATTGAAGGTCCCCAAGAACACAATGGCCTCCATCATTCTTAAAAGGAAGAAGGTTGGAACCACCAAGACTCTTCCTAGAGCTGGCTGCCTGTCCAAACTGAGCAATCGGGGGAAAAGGGCCTTGGTCAGGGAGGTAAACAAGAACCTGATGGTCACTCTGACAGAGCTCCAGATTCCTTTGTGGAGATGGAGACCCTTGCCGAAAGACAAACATCTGTGTAGCACTCAACCAATCAGGACATTATGGTACAGTGGCCAGACGGAAGCCACTCCTCGGCACGACACCCCACTTGGAGTTTGCCAAAAGGCACCTAAAGGACTCTCAGACCATGAGAAACAAGATTCTTTGATCTGATGAAACCAAGATTGAACTCTTTGACAAGCTTCACGTCTGGAGGAAACCTAGCAACTTCCCTACGGTGAAGCATGGTGGCGGCAGCATCATTCTGTAGGGATGTTTTTCAGCGGTAGGGACTGGGAGACTAAACAGGATCAAGGGAAAGATGAATGGAGCAAAGTACAGAGAGATCCTTGATGAAAACCTGCTCCATAGCGCTCAGGGCCTCAGACTAGGGCAAAGGTTCACCTTCCAACATGACAATGACCCTAAGCACACAGCCAACACAATGCAGGAGTGGCTTCGGGACAAGTCGTTGAATGTCCTTGAGCATCCCAGCCAGAGCCCGGAATTGAACCTTACTGGAGAGACCTGAAAATAGCTGTGCAGTAACGCTCCCCATCCAACCTGACAGAGCTTGAGAGGATCTGCAGAGAAGAATGGGAGAACCTCCCCAAATACAGGTGTGCCAAGCTTATAGTGTTATACCCAAGAAGACTCCTGGCTGTAATCGCTGCCAAAGGTGCTTCAACAAAGTACTGAGTAAAGAGTCTGAATACTGTAAATGTAAAATTTCTGTTTTTGTTATTGTAATAAATGTGCTAAAATTTCTAAACCTGTATTGTGTGTAGTTTGATGAGGGAAAAAATAATTCAATCAATTTTAGAATAAGGCTGTAATGTAACAAAATGTGGAAAAAGTCAAGGGGTCTGAATACTTTCCGAATGCACTGTAGGAGCTTTTATTGTGAGCGCCCGTCTTTCAAAGCACTAGCATATCTTCGGTGGAGATTAATCCAGTTTACGATTGTTAAATAGATTACTGCTTGGCATGCTTGTCCATAAGCAGCTTACACTGTAGATACAGCAAGCCATCACTTACTTTAATCTGAGGTGGATGGCAAGGGAAGGGTTAACGTTGTAATCATTTTATGGGGATGAACATAATAAGTAAGCTGCAATGCAGAGACTATTAAAGAATATGCATGTATATTACAATTACATACAGCAATAACATGTCATTGCTTGGCATATTTGTGGTATGAATTGTTTCCTCTGTATACTGTGAATCAAATCAAATTGTATTTGGCACACGCGCCGAATACAACAGGTGTAGACCTTTCTTGACTTGCCTAGTTAAATAAAGGTTAAATAAAAAAATAAAAACAAAAATATTGTGAAATGCTTACTTACAAGTCTTTAACCAACAATGCAGTTTTAAGAATAATACCTAAAAAAATAAGAAATAAAAGGAACAAATAATTAAAGAGCAGCATCAAAATAACAGTAACGAGGCTATATACCCGGGATACCGGTACAGAGTCAATGTGCGGGAGCACCAGTTAGTCGAGGTAATTGAGGTAATACTGTACACTGTATGCCAGGTAATTGATTTGAATACCGCTATTGGTGGTGTGTAATTTGCTTGCATTATCTTCCGTTTCCCTCAATGCCCAGTTACACTGTGTCTGCATGACTATCTAATATACTCTGGGAGAATTGTCAACCTTGGCACTCAAAAACAATTGTAAGAGCTCTCCAAAACAGAGCCATTTCTGCTGTGAGAATTGACTGTGGGAATTGAAAATACTCACCTTTGTGACCGGTATTAAAAAATTGTTAGAAATATAATCCTGTTTTGCATTTTTTATGAAGCATACCTGACAGAGTTGGGAATAAGGACCAGAGCCACAATTCCCTTTCTGAGAACCAAAACATCCCTGTGGGTCTTTGTTTTCCATAGGAAATCCCTTGTTTTTTAAATTTCACATTTCATGGACTGTATCGCAATATATATATATTTACACTAATAACATGTAAAACTCAGAACATTGTGCTGTGTCATCATATCAGAGATACACCACATTACCAAAAGTATGTGGACACCTGCTCGTCCAAAATCACAGGCCTTAACATAGAGTTTGCTGCTCTAACAGCCCCCACTCTTCTGGGAAGGTTTTCCACTAGATGTTGGAACATTGCTGCAGGGACTTGCTTCCATTCAGCCACAAGAGCATTAGTGAGGTCGGGCACTGATGTTGGGAGTTTAGACCTGGCTTGCAGTCGGCGATCCCATTCATCCCAAAGGTGTTCAATGGGGTTGAGGCCAGGGCTCTGTGCAGGCCAGTCAGGTTTTTCCACACCGATCTCAACAAACCATTTCTGTATGGACCTCGCTTTGTGCACGGGGGCATTGTCATGCTGAAACAGGAAAGGGCCTTCCCCAAACTGTCCGCCAAACCCAGATTCGTCGGTCGGACTGCCAGATGGTGAAGCGTGATTCATCATTCCAGAAAGGACGTTTCCCCTGCTCCAGAGTCCAATGGCGGCTAGATTTAAACCACTCCAGCCAACTCTTGGCATTGCGCATGGTGATCTTAGGCTTGTGTGTGGCTGCTCGGCCATGGAAACTCATTTCATGAGTCTCCCGATGAACTGTTCTTGTGCTGACAACTTGGTAGCGAGTGTTGCCAATATAGAACACCCAATATTTACTCACTACAAGCTTCAGCACTCAATGGTCCTGTTCTGTGAGCTTGTTTGGCCTACCACTTCACGGCTGAGACGTTGTTGCTCCTAGACGTTTCCAATTCACAATAACAGCACTTACAGTTGACCAGGGCAGCACTAGAAGGGAAGAAATTTTACAAACAGACTTGTTGGAAAGGTTGCATCCTATGATGGTGCCACATTAAAAGTCACTGAGCTCTTCAGTAAGGCCATTCTACTGACAATGTTTGACTATGGAGATTGTATGGCTTTGTGCTCGATTTTAAACACCTGTCAGCAACAGGTGTGGCTGAAATAGCAGAATCCTCTAATTTGAAGGGGTGTCCATATAGTGTATTTATGAGAGAAATGAAAAGTACATTACTGGTAAAAGTACATTCCATTGCCCTGTCAAACTAATTATATATTTGATAAAAGGACAAAACATATGTCTGGCACACTCATAGCCACGATAACTGGACTATTAACGTTATACCTGTATTTACAAGTTAGCATACCACTATACTGTTTCCTCATGACAACAGTACATCTGTTATCATAAACTAGATGGCTGATGTTACATCATTCAGATGTGAGCAATAAAGGAACATCTGTAATAGATGTTCCTCTGATCTACATGCCATATATCTGTGCAGTAAACTGACTCTGCAATATTAGATCCACTGTCAAACAAGAATTGCAGAACTTCCTGGCTGAGTGTCCATGGGCCATTATCTGCTTTAAATGCACTTCCAAACTCTCTCTGTTGTGAGCAGGATGGGGGTGGGTAAACCTATGCCAGGAATGATCACAGGATTGGAAGTAATTTTCCTTCAAATCTGAGCCAAGCATTCCACCAAGGTGGCCCAAAATACCCAGCTGACCAATGGCTACTTTAAATTGGGCAACTGTGTCAATAAAAGGGAGGATCATTTGATTAAAAGATGTAGAAATGTCAGAAAGCATGTTGTTAACATGTTGTAATGGACACATGTGGCAATCCAGTCAGACCAAAATTGTCTCTAATGACAGGTAGGAAAATGTAGGGTAAGTGGTATCAGATAAATGTGCTTTATTAATCCCCACCTAAGCCAAAGTAAACCCATGTTTTAAATAAAATAAGAATAATCCCCTGAAATTGTGCAAATCTTTTCTGTTGCATTAAGCTTCCCTGTAGTCTAAATGTCAAAAAGAGAAAAAGTAAAGAACTGAGGGAGTACGTTGTTTTAGGATGTGTTTCTTTTATTGTGCCTCAAGCTTTATGTAAAAAAACAATTGTACTTCATTCATAATTTCTACAATCATGTATCAGAACACAATGAGAGAGTTGTCCAGGCCATTCTCATTGGCTAGTTCTTTTCATTAAATAAATTAAGGAATCAAGTCAATGTGGCCAATCATCAAGAACACTCTTGGACTTAGTTTAACTGTTATGACCAGCTCTTTCACACTAAGCATACGTACAGTATGTCACAGTCAGACAGTTTCCCTTATTTAACATCTGGAAACCTGGTTAAATGTTTTCTATTTCGTTCCATGCCAAGATTGGCATGTTTCCAAGCGTGGTTAATTTGGGAAATTAATACCTATGTCTTTTCACTCGTGTTAACCCAGCCATTTTAATCAGTTTAGATTTTCATTGCTTGCATTTAAGAGTAATGTCGTGGAAGGTGGAAAAAATGTCCCATCCACCCTACTGCATACTTTTAAAGAGACTTCACCACTGATACAATGACTAAATATATCTTGGGACTTGTGAAAAAAACATCTGTGCCATTTGCTGACTAGAAGTCATACAAAGTGAACCTTTGTCTTTTTTTTAACAAGGGCAAACCTTCGACAAAACCAGTGTGGAATACAGGAATTAAAACACTCCTTGTACAGTACAGCAGCAAACAATGCACCTTGATTCCTAAATAATATATAAATAACTATCCAAAAGATAAATTAATTTGGGTGATGGAGACAATATATCTTCTTTGGCCCACTGAACTTTTTTACCAAAGTGTGCACTCTTGCTTTTACAAATAAAGTGCCGTAACACTCAGCCTCACTGAGAAGGACCGTTGTGCCTAGCTTGAATAGCGGTCGTGGTCATTAGTCATCTCTGTGGGATTTATGTCCCAAAGGGACCCATATGCAGTATCTAACGTGGTTGAACCGTGCTTCTATGTCTAGAGGAGTGGGGGGCTTATGCCGTAGGTTATTTACACTGAGTATATCAAACATTAGGAACGCCTTCCTAATATTGAGTTGCACCCCCCCTTTTTCCGTCAGAACAGCCTCAATTCGTCAGGGCTTGGACTGTACAAGGTGTCGAAAGCGTTACACAGGGATGCTGGCCCATGTTGAGTCCAATGCTTTCCATAGATCTGTCAAGTTGGCTGTATGCCCTTTGGGTGGTGGACCATTCTTGATACACACAGGAAACTGTTGAGCATGAAAAACCCAGCAGCATTGCAGTTCTTGACAGAAACTGGTGCGCCTGGCGGCACCTTGATTGGTAAGTACGGGCTCATAGTAATGCCTGGAATGGAATTAATGGAATGGCATCAAACACACCAAAACATGCTTTCCATGTGGTTGATACATTCCACTTACTCCATTCCAGCCATTATTATGAGCCGACCTCCCCGTTCAAAGGGACATAAATCTTTTGTCTTTGCCCTCTGAATGGCACACATACACAACCCATGTATCAATTGTCTCAAGGCTTACAAATCCTTATTTAACCTGTCATGTCCCCTTCATCTACACTGATTGAAGTGGATTAACAAGTGACGTCAATAAGGGATCATAGCTTCCACCTGGTCAGTCTGTCATGGAAAGAGCAGGTATTCTTAATGTTTTGTATACTCAAAGTATATTGGACAATAAGAATAGTATTTTGCCTAGCAACAATAACTACATTCATTATCTCCAAAGTAATGAAATAAGGAATGTCTACAATACACAAGCAGAACATGCTAAACAATCACCCTGTCCAGACATCTAACTTCCAAACCAGTATGAAATAGTTTTGTTTTTCCTGCTGGGGTTTTAATTCTCATTACCTTCATCTGAGCTTTCATCTCATTTCTACTGGCATATGGATAATGAAAAAGTAACTCAATTAATCTTATCACAAACATGCAGGAGATCTGGCAATGTGAAACTGGCAACCTTCTCAGGAAATAATGCCAGGTGAAAGAGGATCAAGAAATATTCTGGACAATGACACTGGTTGCTTGAATGTCGAAGATTAGTCGGCTGGCAAAATTAAAATTGAAAAAGAAGGCATGCGGTCAGAGACTAACTTTTTCTTTGTCTTTTTTCCAATATTTCCATTTTAGAACGAAGAAGCACATGGCAAAAAAGAAGCGTTAGATTAAAATACAGTGTAATTAAAACTAAGCACAGTCTCTTGCTCAGTCTCTCTCTGTAAACTGAAACACAGACTAACCATTACCACATCCTAAACATAACATGAACATTCAAAACAGTTAACTTGATAACATGAGTGGGTCTGACATGCAACATAATAAAAACGTGATGAATTTGATTCAATTGATAATTTTTTCTTGCGCATCATAGTGCACAGTTAAGAACACTGGCTGCTAACCTTCGTCCCTTCCGAGTGACACAGCAGTTCAGCTTCAACGGCACAACAGTGTACCATTCTTCTCTTTCATAAATTGATGTCATCGCCTCCTTTTTCCTTAATTATTGACCAGACTTCTGTTCATTAGCCACAAAATGACAACAAAAAAATTACTGAAACAGGGAGGGACTACCTGAACTTTTCCAATGAGAAATGGTTATTGTCATTTTCTGTTGCAAAGCGTTTAAAACATATTTTCTGTAGTGTGCCCTAACGAACACATCCCAGGCTTCGTTCATTCTTACCCATAAATCCAGTCTGACTTTGTTGTGCGTCTTTTTTCAGCTTCTCCTGAGGCACTGGCAGAGGCCCAGGCCTTGCAGCGAGATCACCCACTCAGAGAGTAGTGCCACCAGCCAGATGGCCCTGTCCCTTTGATGGCAGAACTTCTTAGTAGAATTGTGAGCTTCCATCGACAAGCCCGTGACTGATTAAGACGCTGAACATTTGGGGTTTTGTGGAACAGCCCCTGATTCAATGGAGTTAACATGTATACTATTTTTCTTGCGGAACACAAAACTTTTCAGACCAATGCCTCATATTCACGTGAGAGAGATGTCTGTTTGAAACTTTAACGAGCTCTGGTGACTATGCCTTTAAATTTATTACAGTGTTCATTGGATACATGCTATATAATTTACTGTAATTATACGTAATATTTTATAGGAGATGTATTACTTTCCGCATAGCTATTGGAGGAAATAGAGGCAATGGAATTTAATTCAAGCAACATTGGAGAAGTTCTGGCCTCTCATAAAAAAACACATCAATTTTCTGTCTATACTTAGATTCAACATACATTACAATGACATCAGTAGATCTCAGTGGCAGAGGTTTTACCATTTGGCAAAAGCTGCACTGTATAAAATGTCTACCAGTCATCTAGAGGTAATGCACACTATGGAGACCCAGATGTATTGTGTATCTGACATGCAAAGATCAAAATAATGTATTTGTTTCTCTGAATTGTGGCATTTCACATTCTTTCAGAACTCTTGATCCAACCAAAGAAGATTATATTGAAACCAAAATGTATCTGTTTTGCCCACAAAGATTTGGAACAAATCAGTTGATTCCATGTGGAGAACTTGGAGTTGGGGTCAGTAAAGCTTCCTAACCAATGCTTTACTCTGAAAACCCAGACATATTTAGTTATATTGAAAGCACAGGCTATGTTATTGTATCCTAATAATATAACCCTTCTGTATAAATCTAAATGTATGATCCGCATCCATTTTGTTATCTTTACAAAATCCATTTATAAATACTACCACCACCAAGCAAGGTGTGATTGTAATCTGGATGTATGTAATTGCTCCCAGAAAAACGATATATATATTAATAAAGATCTGTTTAAATTGAGAAAGAAGAAAATATCTCTGCTGATTGTTTTTCAGCTCTTGGGTAAAGCTGAAAGTTTCCAAGAGGACTGTAGCCTCCTCTTAATCACATTGTGGTTTGCTAAGAGGATTTCAATGTTTACAGTGACAAGAGTCATCAAAAAATGTTGATTACAAGATGAGCATCCACAAATTCCTTGTGTCTCTCTGTCACTTGCCACTTATGATCTATTTCAGATTCGATTTGTTAGCAAAAAGGACACTCCAAAAATATGCATTGCATTATTACCGGTCTATCCCTAATTCGCTTGATTGCAGATGGAACAAACCCAAGGCTTTTCCACACAACCCCTGCATGCTGATAGGAAAACCATGCTAAACATCAACATGTACATAGCTAGAAATCTGTTAATCTTTTACATAATTTTGCCCACTGATATCATAACTGTATGGAAGGCTAACAATTAGGGAGAAAAATCAACGAAGCAAACATCACAGCAACTGGCCTGAGGACACATGCAAAAAAGAGGAAACGCTAGGCTTGTTTCATTTGGTTGTCTTTTGGGCTTGATTGTCTTGAAAATCTTGGACAGTATTTAAGATGAAAGGCGGTATTGAAAATGTTTACTTGTGTCTTTACAGGGTATGAAATAATATACAACGACCTCTGTTACACCTACTTACCTGCCTGCCTGTCTACATACATACATACATACACTGTATATACTGTACATACATACATACATACAGTACATATGCTTGCCCTAGGGCTCTATTAAATATATTCATCCACATAGCGGTTGTTTTGGCAGTGTCAGATGTGGAACTGTGTTAGAGCTGTCAAATCCACAAGCGGCTCCTGGCATTTATACTTAAAGCGGACATTGCCATTATCTGCACGGTGTCGCATTAAGGGAAATCCCATGCAGCCTTGTTTACAAGTTTGAACACTGGGATGTGAGATGAAATCTACACCTCGATTAGCCTGATAGAAAATGTCATTTCATTTAATGATTCTCAATTTGAGCTTCATTATTTCTATATAGCCTTCACTCGGTTGTTCTGAACCTTTAAAGCAAGAGGGATGGGTGCTCAAGGGCAGCACCAATACAGTTTAACCTCTGACACCCCCAAAACATCAACCTCAGTGTTGGCTGTCGCCGGTTAACGCTTGATCTGATTGAATCTAGGCCCAAAATTCTTAACGTTCTGCAGTATAATTAAGGACTTGATTTATGTTTTATCATTGATAAACAGTGTACAAAAGCGTTAAGGACACCTTCCTAATATTGATTTGCACCCCGTTTTACCCTCAGAACAGCCTCAATTTGTTGGGGCAAGGTGTCGAAAGGGATGTAGGCCCATGTTGACTCCAATGCTTCCCACAGTTGTGTCAAGTTGGCTGGATGTCCTTTGGGTGGTGGACCTTTCATGATACACACGGAAACTGTTGAACCTGAAAAACCCAGCAGCATTGCAGTTCTTGACACACTCAAACCGGTGCAGCTGGCACCTACTACCATACCCCGTTCAAAGGCATTTAAATATATTTTTCCCATTCACTCTCTGATTGGCACACATACACAATCTATGTCTCAATTGTCTCAAGGCTTAAAAAACCTTCTTTAACCTGTCTCCTCCCCTTCATCTACACTGATTGAAGTGGATTTAATAGGGGATCATATCTTTCACCTGGAGCTACCGGATCAGTCTATGTCATGGAAAGAGCAGGTATTCCTAATGTTTTGTACACTCAGTGTAAATAAAAACATGTATGATGTGTAACTATTTGTCATTTGAAAACTTTTTTTCGTGGTTGCAAAGGTGAGGGATGTAAATGCCACCCCAACTCAAAAATGACTCTAATATTTATCAAAAATCTTACTAAACGCTGAACCTTGATGGTTCTAACAATGAGAATCTTGCATGAGACGTGGAGATAAAAAAATTTTTTTTTACAGACATTTAAGTAATGGAGGAAAATCATTAGAATCTGTATTAAATTGAGTGAAATGGTCTGTAACAGTTTAAGTTATGCCTTGGCACTCTGCAAAATTAATGAAACATTCCTCAAATAAAGAAGAAATTAAAAACCACCCTGACACATATTTGACAATATAATGGGTTCCATTAGAGAAAATGATTTGTAATTTTCAATTTAGGCAGTTGCAATTCTCTGTGGAGACACTTCAATAACAATTGCAACAAGATATTCCTTAATGCATGAGTGGAATCCCATTCTCCAAATGGAATATAAAGCAGTTAGACAGAACGCCTGAGTACACTGGTTGCAGTTTGTGGTGGCAGACACTCCTTCTTATATCTCAACATTTATGGGTCACTTCCTGATTAACTTCCCTCGTCATTAATGATCCCTTGATCTTAAATATCATTTAAAGACTTTGACAGTGTGTGGGACCATTTCAAATGTGTTAGTCAGGATTGTCAGTATTGAAATGGACTACTTTCATGGTATACCCTGAGCAAAAGACATGCCATAGCCTACAATCAGAGCTCTATGCAAGGATTTCAGGTACAAAAAGTGACAGGAAGAGAGAGAGTGAGTGAGAGATGGTATTTTTGGCTACTGGACATGAGCCCAGATATTTCGATCCACTGCCTATTGGGAGGTCAGGATGAGACCCATCAAGGTCTTGTCATTTTGCCGAGCTTTTCATCAGGGTAATGGCACAGTACTATGGGGTGAATCATATACCCTTCAATATGGAATAGTTTGATATCAATTCAAACCATGCCATATTGAGAATAATATGCAACTGTGGATAGACTTGCTGTTGCCAACAGGTTAAAGGCTCAGCATAAGCCAGAGCTGTCATTATGGATTCGCAAAGCACTGATAAACATAGCCATGCGAAATCCCTACCCTTCATCAAAATCCTATTGATTTTATATCGTAAACTCTTAAACTGCTGCATCATTAAAATTCCTCTGCACCATTCAGTGCTTTCTAAGCGTCTCGCCATCCCTGTAACTTATTGCTTTCATTCACATACATACTTCCATATGCTGGAAATGCCTGCTGTTATTGCCAGCGGCATTTAAAGAAAATCCGTCAGCCGTACACTCCCTTCCGTCATAGTCAGGAAGAGAGGGGGGAAATTTGCTAATGACTGACCCACTTCACTGGTGAGGTGTCGAACTGCCCCTGTCACTTTGTTTCCTTCCACAAGCAGCCCCCATCTGGCAGGGCAACTCATAGATCCTCAAATTGGAATGTTGCTTCTGCTTCCAACTCAAGGAGAAAGAATCAACCATTGTTCAAGTATTGACTTCAAGACTTTCTGTAACGCCCTGGCCATAGAGAGGGGTTTTTGTTCTTTATTTTGGTTAGGCCAGGGTATTACATTGGGTGGGCATTCTATGTTCATTTTTCTATGGTTTTGTATTTCTTTGTTTTGGGCCGTGTGTGGCTCCCAATCAGGCATAGCTGTAGTTCGTTGTTGCTGATTGGGAGTCACACATAAGTAGCCTGGTTTTCCTTTGGGTTTTTGTGGGTGATTGTTTTCTGTTTAGTGTGTAACCGGACAGAACTGTTGCTGGTCGTTTTGTTTATTTTATAGTGTTCATGTGATTCATTAAATCCTTTATGATGAACACATCCTCCGCTGCACCTTGGTCTCTTTCTGACGACGGCCGTTACACTTTCACTGGAAATAATTGCTTCCCAAGCTGATATGTGCAGATGTAGACATATGATGTTTTTGTTCCACAAAAGTTAGGAATCTTTGAACTATCTGCAGATATACATTGATACAAGTTCTTTGTACTGTTTCATATTTCATGGAAATGTATATTTAAATGACAGCATAATCTTACTCAATGAATTAGGAGCACATTTCTGTTAATACATCACTCCATTTCATGAATGTTGGAAAAATGTCGTATAGTAATTTAATGAAATGTATGGCTATTAGTCAAAAAGCAAAAATGTATTGTTCCAACTATCTTCTCTAGGATTCTAATAAATATTGAAAACCAAGATTTTCAACCTCACTCTCTTTTTTAGTGTAACTAATATGGACAGAGATATTCACACTCACAAGTAAACCAAATAAAAGGAAAGGTAATAAATAAGACACATAACCTCACATTAAGATATTTCATTCCCAGTCTCACACAATGCCAATCAAAAGTTCCTCTCCACTCCAACTCTTTAGCCCTATTTGGACGTGATATTTTTTTTCTAATGGAGGTCCAGTAATCAAATCAATTCAAAGTTTATTTGTCACGTGCGCCGAATACAACAGGTGTAGACCTTACAGTGAAATGCTTCCTTACAGGCCCTAACCAACAGTGCAATTTTTAAGTAAAAAATAGGTATTAGGTGAACAATAGATAAGGAAATAAAAAACAACAGTAAAAAGACAGTGAATAATAACAGTAGCGAGACTATATACATTAGCGAGGCTATAACAGTAGTGAGGCTATATACAGGCACTGGTTAGTCGGGCTGATTGAGGTAGTATGTACATGTAGGTATGGTTAAAGTGACTATGCATATATGTAAACAGAGAGTAGCAGCAGTGTAAAGAAGGGTTGGGGGACACACACAATGCAAATAGTCCATTTGATTTCCTGTTCAGGAGTATTATGGCTTGGGGGTAAAAGCTGTTGAGAAGCCTTTTGGTCCTAGACTTGGCGCTTCGGTACTGCTTGCCATGCGGTAGTAGAGAGAACAGTCTATGACTGGGGTGGGTGGGGTCTTTTACAATTTTTAGGACCTTCCTCTGACACCGCCTGGTGTAGAGTTCCTGGATGGCAGGCAGCTTAGCCCCAGTGATGTACTGGGCCGTACTTTAACTATTACCAGAGCAGTTTGATCGTTTTAACCCGTGCTGATCGGCCATGCCAGTGATTTTTACTGGGCATGAGAGTCAGAATTCCAGCGAACTCCCTGGTCCTCTGATCATTCCAGTCCCGTCCAAATTGAGATCGCAGTGTTTCACGCAAATTACAAACATTTTGCAGAGTAAGATCTTTTATTTCTTAAGTCATTTCCGAGTTTATAATGTGTTGTGCAACGAAATTGCACCTGACCTTAACAAATAATTGAAGCGCTTGCGGCTTTTTATAGGCATGGATGCTTTTTCTAGTCATGGACCCCCTTGCATCAACTTCTGCCGTCAACTCGTGGAGACCAATAAGAAGAAAAAGAAACATCAAATCAATCAGAAGAGCCAGGTCTTCCACGTTTCTGAGATGGGCCACCTTCATAGCTGCTTCAGGTAAGTCTGTTTTGCTCCCAATATATACTATTTTGATAGGGGTGGCAGCCTAGTGCTTAGAGCATTGGACTAGTAACCGAAAGGTTGCAAGATCGAATCCCTGAGCTGACAAGGTACACATCTGTCGTTCTGCCCCAAACAAGGCAGTTAACCCACTGTTCCTAGGCCTTCATTGAAAATAAGAATTTGTTCTTAACTGACTTGCCTAGTTAAATAAAGGTAAAATAAAAGATGTGATGCCACTTTGCTTATTTTGATGAATTTAGTCATACTATTTCATCCTTCCACAAGATATAGTCCCAACACAAATCTAGGGTTGCTACCCAAGCCGTCTGGTCGTTCATTCTATTGGTTCGGTTGCCAGGGACCTGACCCAGTCGTTCAGTCTTTTTGTTCTTCATCTATGGACATGACCCAGTCGTTCGTTCTAAATGTTCCATTGCCATACTGTCTGGCAACGTTCTTATCCCTTGCTTGCTAGCTAGCCAACTACGGCTAACTGCATTTACATTTGTTTAAGCTGTTTTCTAGAGACATTCATTTGGATACATCCATAACAATGAGCTAATGAGGCGCAATTTCGCCTGGCATAGAAAATGTGCTCTCTCATCAGGACACCGTTGCCAACACAGCTAACACAATCACTTTAAACTGAAGCTGGAAACTACAAACTAGCTGCACTTCGTCTTGTTTTACCTTTTTACTATTGACATTTCTTTGTTTATTTCCAGAAAAATTATGCCAGATGATTCATGATTTTGACTGGTTGAGAAACTCTGCCTGGCTGCATGTCTGTCTCATCCCGACTCCCGACACTTTCATTACTATGGGACAGCTGGAGATCAAATTTGAATATTGAAACGATGTTGCAAATGTCGGAGAGGCAGACAGCAAGGTTTATACAAATATCTGCTGTTGAAAACTAAATGTTGGTCTAAAAGAAATGTGAGAATGTCTAGTGGAGATGAGGTTTATAAATTGCTTGGCTGGTCTGATGAGACAGTGGATTGCGCAGGCAGATGGAACAGAGTAAATAGGCATTTTAAAAATCATAAATTTAGCCGGTGGTAACTTGTGGAATAGACACTATCTGGAATATGCTTTTAACCAATCAGCATTCAGGATTAGACCCACCTGTTGAACAACTATAACCCACATTTTTCCTCCAATGTGTAGGCCTAGCCTACAAATGACAAGCATGTAAACAAGCCATGGCGTTGACATTTGAAAATGTTAAATCCAATATGTTCCGATGGAGTACACTATGGTACTCGAATGCAATATGTTTCTGTGTGGTAGGCCTACAAAATACTGTAGTACATGAATGCAATATGGTATTGTATGGTATAATATGGTGCTTTGAGATAACAATAATGAAAAGCATTATACAAGTTAAATGTATTATTATTATTATTGTAATTGCTGCTAGTTCACTTGCATTTAACAGGTCTGGATTAGGGGTGTTTCTAGACAGAACCGTTATTGATTACGAGACCTTTCTCTGCATTCTCTTTTTTTTACAGGAGCGGAGAAGCATGTTCTGGGAAACTGACATCCTACAAAACTTTGAATACAGTGATTGGTACCTTAATTTCAGAATTCCACAAGCAGCTTTCCAAAATCTATGTGACCAGCTTTGCGTGCACATAAACCACAAAGCTACTGTGATGAAAGCCCCAGTGCCCCTGGAGAAATGAGTAGCGGTTACTCTGTACAAGCTTGCTTGATTTCCATGATGTGGAATTAGAGTGAGCACTGGATGTGACATCTTCTGTGAGGTGTGTGAGGCACTCTGCAAATTGAAGAGAGTGTTCATCAGAAAGCCCCAAATCCTCCCTGAAGTCAAGGCCATCATTGTGGGATTTGAGAGGAAAACTGGATTTCCAATGTGTGCTGGAGACCTGGACGGCACTGATATACCTATTGTAGCTCCATCAAACCTACCATACCGACTACCACAACCACAAGGGCTGGTACAGTGTGCTGCTGCAAGGGCTAGTGGATCACACCTACAAGTTCATAGACTTTGACGTCAGTTGGCCACCGAAGTGCCATGATGGTTTTGTTTTTGAGAGTTCTGATCTGTGCCAAAAGCTGGAGAATAGCACTTTCTTCCCCCAACTGAACAACAACATACAAAGTGTTGACATACCTGTTCTAATTGTTGCCGACTCAGCCTACAACCTGACCACAAACGTCATGAAGCCATTCCCAAACGGTGGGGACCATAGAAACTGTTCAATGAATGCTTGAGCATTGAGTATTGATGTCAAGCATGCTTTCGGTCATCTGAAGGGTTGCTGGAAGATAAACGACTCTCAGACTCAAAATGTTAAATACATTGAAGTAGCCTGCAACTTCAGAGAAACATGGAATCTTGAGTTCCATCCCCAGTTACAAACAGAAGAGGACAACCCAACTGAGCAGCCAGAGGACGGAGACCCTGTCCAGCGGATCCCACCAGCACCTACCACTGCTGATTGCATCCAACAAGCATTGGTAACACAAATTGCAGAGGCAGTAGGATGAAATGTCAGAATGTTTAAATTTTTTTGTTCCAAAACAAACCAAAAAACTCTTTGTTCACAACTAACCACATAACGTTACAGTAGCAAAGCACTTCTTTAGCAAAGTTTTATATTTAGATGTTGTTCATTGCTCAAGCCTATACAAACATTTACAAATAGAAATGTAATAAAAAATGTCAAGTAACTTCAACAAAAACTTCAAACATGATAACTAAAGTGCTTAAAAGACTGTGGAACAGTCTCAATAAATAAAACCTTTAAAAAACATGTAAACCTATCACGCCTCCTTCCCTAAACTAGACTTTAGTTTGGGTGTGTTGGCTCGTGGTAGGAAGCTGGTGGCAAAACCTTTAACAAACATGTCTTGCATCCTTCCCTAAACTAGACTACAGACTAGTACAGTGCCTTGCAAAAGTATTCATCTCCCTTGGCATTTTTCCTATTTTGTTGAATTACAACCTGTAATTTAAATTTATTTTTATTTGGTTTTCATGTAATGGACATACCCAAAATAGTCCAAATTGGTGAAGTGAAATTAAAAGAAATTGCTTGTTTAAAAAAACGGACAAGTGGTGCGTGCATATGAATTCACCCCCTTTGTAATGAAGCCCCTAAATAAGATCTGGTGCAACCAATTACCTTCAGACGTCACATAATTAGTTAAATAAAGTCCACCTGTGTGCAATATAAGTGTCACATGATCTCAGTATATACACACACCTGTTCTGAAAGGACCCAGATTCTGCAACACCACTAAGCAAGGGACACTACAAAGACCAAGGAGCACTCCAAACAGGTCAGGGACAAAGTTGTGGAGAAGTAGAGATCAGGGTTGGGTTATAAAACAAATCTGAAACTTTGAACATCCCACGGAGCCCCATTAAATCCGTTACAAAAAAATGGAAAGAATATGGCACCACAACAAACCTGCAAAGAAAGGGCCGCCCACCAAAACTCACGGACCATGCAAGGAGGGCATTAATCAGAGAGGCAACATAGAGACCAAAGATAACCATGAAGGAGCTGCAAAGCTCCACAGCGGAGATTGGAGTATCTGTCCATAGGACCAATTTAAGCCGTACACTCCACAGACCCTAGAAATTTCATGAAATGTATGGCTATTAGTCAAAAGCTACAACTTATTGTTCCAAATATCTTCTCAAGGATTCTAATAAATATTGAAAGCCGACATTTTCTACCTCACTCTTTTTTACTGTATCTAACATGGTGGCCAGAAAAAAAGCCATGGCTTAATGAAAAAAATAAGCAAACACATTTGGTGTGGTCGACAAAAGGCATGTGGGAGACTCTGGTCAGATGAGACTAAAATTGAGCTTTTTGGCCATCTAGGAAAATGCTTCGTCTGGCGCAAACCCAACACCTCTCATCACCCCGAGAACATGGTGGTGGCAGAATCATGCTGTGTGGATGTTTTTCATCGGCAGGGACTGGGAAACTGGTCAGAATTGAAGGAATGGTGCTAAATACAGGGAAATTCTTGAGGGAAACCTGTTTCAGTCTTCCAGAGATTTGAGACCGGGACGGAGGTTCACCTTCCAGCAGGACAATGACCCTAAGCATACTGCTAAACCAACACCCGAGTGGTTTAAGGAGAAACATTTAAATGTCTTGGAATGGCCTTTTCAATGCCCAGACCTAAATCCAATTGAGAATCTGTGGTATGACTAAAGTATTGTTGTACACCAGCGGAACACATCCAACTTGAAGGACCTGGAGAAGTTTTGCCTTGAGGAATGGGCAAAACTCCCAGAGGCTAGATGTGCCAAGCTTATAGAGGCAACCTGTGATCGTTTTGTTTGTCTTGTGTAGTTTCTTAATCATTGTACCTAAACTGCATGTGTAAACATTTATATGCAGCGCCCAGCTGTAAAAGAGACCTTGGTCTCAGTCTGTGTTCCTTGTTGAAATAAAGGTATAATAATAATAGAGGCATACCCCAAGAGACTTGCAGCTGTAATTGCTGCAAAAGGTGGCTCTACAAGGTATGGACTTTGGGGGGGTGAATAGTTATGCACGCTCAAGTTCTGTTTTTTTAATCTTATTTCTTGTTTCACAACTAAAAAGTATTTTGTATCTTCAAAGTGGTAGGCATGTTGTGTAAATCAAATGATACAACCCCCCTAAAAATCCATTTTAATTTCAGGTTGTAAGGCAACAAAATAGGGAAAATGCCAAGGGGGGTGAATACTTTCGCAAGCCACTCTATAGACTGAGTGTGTTGGCTCGTAGTAGGGAGCTGGTATGGCTGGTGAAGCTGGTGTCAATAGAGCTGAATATGGAACTAGTTGATGGGGGTCAGTTGATGGGCCTGGATAGGATGGTGGTTGAGCATAAGGAAAAGGTGGTGGAAGCCCATATATGGGAGTAGGTTTTTGAGGCCTCATGCATTCAAAGAACTGCAACATCATCTGACGATTTTCATGGGAACGCCTCTCTTCAGCCTCCATTCTCTTTATTTCAAAGTCGAGACATGCTCTTTCTAGCTCAATCCGGTTAAGTTCCACCTATCTCTCTCCAGGGCAAAACGCTCTTTATCCTGTCTGACAAGTTGTCTCTATTCAGTACCGGTTTCTTGGTCATGTGGAAATAGTCTTTCAAGTCCTTTATTCATCGCCTCCATCGTTTTTTCGACCTTTCCATTTGCGACCACCTAATGACAAATAGATAGCTTGCTTAATAACAACTAATCTCTGACATAATTGATAATTATATTGTGACAATAGCATCCATGGGATATCAAAGTATTTTAAATATGCTTATAAAATGGAAAAAAGATAAGTAGACATACCAGTGGAACTATCACCTTGGGTAGCGCCTCTAGGTGTAGGTTTGGTTGTGGGGACACTGAGACCCTCATCCTCTGTGTCCTCATGAAAGAAGACATTAACTTCTGATGGTCCAGATGATGTTGAAGTAGGACCTGAGGGAAAATAAAAATACACAAGTCCATCGACCTTATCATACACAGAAATCTTTAATTCACATACATTTATTGAAAACACATGCACACACACGCACCCTCAGTGTAAATGCTTTGATTGTGAATTATTTTAATCTACACTACTTGACCATGATCAATTATTTGAGATAATCTTACCTGATGTCACGTCTCCAGCCACGGAGCTGTCTTCTTCAGCTTCGTCCTCAGTGGTCTAAACTTATGAGGCATTTATAAGTTAAATTATTCAATGTGACCTTGACCTGGATTGGTCATTGGGCAGGAACCAGTTGACATCATGTAGTTAGATAGCGCTCTTTTTACTGTGGGGTGTCTGACAATCAATAAGGGGATACTTCTGATAAATAACCAGCCAACCATACATACAGCCATCCAGCCTTTTAGCACTAGCTAACAAGCCAGCATACTAGCCATGCATTCAGACAGTAGCTAGCTAGACTACCTAACAGAAACATGCAATAAAAATAAGCTCTTACCCAAAACTGCATCCATTTCTTTAAAGTACGGGCAGTACTGAGGGTGTGAACTGTTTTCTGTTGTTGTCCTTAATGCTCTCTCGATACTTTCTTTTCAGATAGTCGATTCGTTCCCGGCACCGCTGCATTGAGTTTATGGATGGACATTCCTTACACAGCTGCTTAAATATTAATTCCCAAACTTTATGGTTGTGAATCATTTCTTCGAACTGGCACCCACACAGATGAATCATTTCTTCGAACTACACCCACACAGATGTGAGGCATCATGTCTCCACTCCTGTCCAGTACCCGTTTTTCTTCGACTTGGGTGCCATATTTTGAACTGCCGCTTCAGTTTGCTGTGTTGTTGTTGTGGTAGGCAGAAGTAGTGTGTGACGAGTACATCCGGGAACAGACCAAACAGAATATCAGAAACGCCATTCTCAGAGATTTTTAGGAAGAAGCCTAATCCCGTGTGGATCGTTCATTAAAATCACTGATGTGCAATAGTAAAAAACACATATGCTGTAATACTACATAATACCATCAAAATAGGGCTTTTGTCTTCAGTGTTCCAAATTCCCCATCAAAGCCAATGATCAGAACTGCTCCTTTTGGAAATCTGCAGTTCAAATAATAACAAAGCTTTTACCATACCACTGACTTTGTAAACAACTGAGGGATCGGGCTGGAGAAATGGTCTAAACTTATGAGGCATTTATAAGTTAAATTATTCAATCATTAGGTATATATATATATTAAAGTAATTTTTTTTTAACCAAATGCAGATATAGTTTTTATGCAAAACAGACATTCCCTACCACTTGTTTCTTACAGCAATGATAAACCATTTATAAACTCTTCAAATAAAGTGCTACTGTAAGTTCAGGGACCATGCAAATAACTATTCCCAGCAATGAGGAGATGTGATCATTATCAGGACTTACCTTGCAGTACTAAACATGCCGTGGCTATACTTGCGAACATTAGTTTACGTTTCAGTTTAAGTTTAATTAAGCATCAACCAATTCAAATCGTTGACATAGTTGCACGTGATAAGCCAACATGTTAGCGGTTCCCATTACATAACCTGGCACATCCAGCCCTATGCTAACTTTACCAGGTGGCCATAATTATTTCCTGTAACAAATTCCGCATCAGCCTGTCAAATATCTCTAACTTTTTCTCAACAAGCCAATGGCATTTCCTAAACTAGATCCACTTGGTCACCAGAGGTAAACTGGTAATGTTGTATAAACGTTCTCCAGCTGCTTTAACATTGGGAAGATTCTAAAATAGTTCAGAGAAAGTTAAGAAACATTCCTTTGATTTTCAGTACTTCAGCATAACATTTCCTACATGTTTCCTCATGGTTCTACTTAATGTAATGTTCTGAAATTGTTCTGAGAACTTTAAGAAACAATTTTGGCTCATTAAGCTATAAGGTCCAAATAATGATAATCGACGCTTCTTTGAAAATATTTATAGTAATTTATCAAACCTACAAGCAATACAAGACTCTATTATGCTGGGAGATTATAATACAGTTTTAAATACCTCAATGGACTGTAAAGGAAATGCACTTAAGGAAATCACAAATATCATGGATGTACTGGAACTAGTGGATGTATGGAGGCTTAAATATCCTGACCTAGTGATATATGGCGGAGGCTCAATCAAGTTAATTGTCTTGACTACTTTGTCTAAAAAGTTGAAAAAGTGTTGATGGGGACAGAATTCGGTCGGACCATCAAATAATTGGCATACACATTACTGTTACAGAATTTCCACGTGGACGAAGACATTGGAAATGTAATCAAAGCCTATTGGATGATGGCTTGTTTTTAACTAGGACAGAATAATGTAACTTTTTTCTGACATAAGTTCAGCAGATCCCCTTATTGTATGGGACACTTTTAAATGTGCCTTTAAAGGCCATGCAATTGTGGGGGCTCCCGAGTGGCACAGCGGTCTAAGGCACTGTATCTCAGTGCTAGAGGCATCACTACAGACATCCTGGTTTGAATCCAAGCTGTGTCACAACTGGCCGTGATTGGAAGTCCCATAGGGCAGCACACAATTGTCCCAGTGTCGTCTGGGTTTGGCCAGTGTAGGCCGTCATTGTAGATAAGAATTTGTTGTTAACTAACTTGCCTAGTTAAATAAAAGGTAAAGAAAAAAATAGATATATCTATCTATCTAAAACAAAATCAATTAAGCCCCCCCCCCCAAATATACAGTTGAAGTCTGAACTTTACATACACTTAGGTTGGAGTCATTAAAACACATTTTTCAACCACTCCCCAAATTTGTTGTTAACAAACTAACGTTGGTTAGGACATCTACTTTGTGCATGACACAATACATTTTTCTAACAATTGTTTACAGACAGATTATTTCACTGTATCACAATTCCAGTGGGTCAGAAGTTTACATACACTAAATTGACTTTACCTTTAAACAGCTTGGAAAATTCCAGAGCTTCTGAAAGGCTAATTGACATAATTTGAGTCAGTTGGAGGTGTACCTGTGGATCTATTTCAAGGCTTACCTTCAAACTCAGTGCCTCTTAGCAGAAGAAATCAGCCAAGACCTCAGAAAAATAATTGTAGACCTCCACAAGTCTGGTTCATCCTTGGGAGCAATTTCCAAATGCCTGAAGGCACCACGTTCATCTGTACAAACAATAGTACGCAGATAAACACCATCGGACCACGCAGGCGTCACACCGGTCAGGAAGGGTTAGAGTTATGGTAAGCGTTCTGTCTCCTAGAGATGAACGTACCTTGGTCCGAAAAGTGCAAATAACTCCCAGAACAACAGCAAAGGACGTTGTAAAGATGGTGGAGGAAACAGGTACAAAAGTATCTATATCCACAGTAAAACGAGTCCTACATCAACATAACCTGAAAGGCCGCTCAGCAAGGTAGAAGCCACTGCTCCAAAACCGCCATAAAAAAAGCCAGATTACGGTTTGCAACTGCACATGGTACAAAGATCATACTTTTTGGAGAAATGTCCTCTGGTCTGATGAAACAAAAATATAACTGTTTGGCCGTAATGACCATCATTATGCTTAAGGAAAAAGGGGGAAGCTTGCAAGCCGAAGAACACCATCCCAACCGTGAAGCACGTTGTGGGGGTGCTTTGTTGCAGGCAGGACAGGCGCACTTCACAAAATAGATGGCATCATGAGGATGGAATATTATGTGGATGTATTGAAGCAACATCTCAAGACAGTAGTCAGGAAGTTAAAGGTTGGTCCCAAATGGGTCTTCCAAATGGACAATGACCCCAAGCATACTTCCAAAGTTGTGGCAAAATGGCTTAAGGACAGCAAAGTCAAGGTATTGGAGTGGCCATCACAAAGCCCTGACTAAAATCCCATAGAACATTTCTGGGCAGAACTGAAAAAGCGTGTGCGAGCAAGGAGGCCTACAAACCTCACTCAGTTATACCAGCTCTGTCAGGAGGAATGGGCAAAATGCACCCAATTTATTATGGGAAGCTTCTGGAAGGCTACCTGAAATGTTTGACCCAAGTTAAACAATTTAAAGGCAATGCTACCAAATACTAATTGAGTGTATGCAAACTTATGACACACTGGGAATGTGATGAAATAAATAGAAGCTGAAATAAATAATTCTCTCTAGTATTATTTTGATGTTTCACAGTCTTAAAATAAAGTGGTGATCCTAACTGACCTAAGACAGGGAATTTTTACTAGGATTAAATGTTAGGAATTGTGAGAAACTGAGCTTAAATGTATTTGGCTAAGGTGTATGTAAACTTCCGACTAACTGTACCTAACAAAAGGAGAACATGGATGTGGTTTACTTCTGTGTATGATAAAAAAGTAAAATAAGTTGCATATCTGGACGTGATTTACAGTAGACATGATGTATAATCCTGTAATATGATTCTGGGCCGATGGCAAAAATGTATTCTAATGTGGCCCTCCATGGAAAATAATTACCCAGGCCTGTTCTATGTGAAGTGGCTTGATGGGTGATAGCCTCTGGTTGTCCACCAGAGGTCACAATGTCCGGCTTGTAGTGGATGTTTCTTCAGACGCACCAATGATTCTCTGAGATGGGATCTTCTCCTTTCCTTCTTGGGTAGATAGTCAAGTGCTAGATCCCTTTACATGCACAGCTGCAGACTGTCAAATGTTGTGGTCTAGCCTTCATCTTCTTCACCTCGTGTTGAGTTTCAACCATTTCAACGAGTAGCCACAGCTGTGCACTTTCTGGTCTGATAGGTGAGGTTATCTTCTCACCTCATGTTGTGTAGCCAAGGCTTCACGTCTGTTAGTCTGATCTTTGGTTGATTATTCACGGTTCATCTCCCAACCACTTTACACACCAGTAGCAACCCGGCAATGTACTGGTTTGTTAGTTTCAACCATTCGTAACGTTCAGCTCATGCTGTCCATCTGCTGGTCTGATATGTTCATTCTTAGCAAGCCCTTTTAAGCACTCTGGTCGGAAAGGCGGTTTCATCACACTGACACTCTTTTCTGACCTCATTAGGGGCGTGGCTTAGTTAATGTGCAATAGACATGAAAAAACATTATCTCATTAGAAAACCAAAATCACATTTATATTTTCATTGTTCTTCAAATTGTATTAACATCATATTGGATGGAAACTTGAAAGCTAGAATGTGTTTCCTTCCTACCTTACAGTATTTGGTTCATACAGTTTGTAATAACATCACAAAATAATAAACAATGTGATAGGATTGTTCTTTAGGTGCCCACTGGCCATTCCTGTTATAGAAATATAGTTTAGGGTCTGCAAAATGTCCCTGTAACAAAGGCATTCCAATCTTGATTACTAGAGACCAAAGGGAGAGTTCTCTCTTACTTGATTTAAGACAGGGTGTGAAGGTGTCATAAAACTCTCCTGTGGGAGAGAGGAGGGTCTGGCTAGCTGTCAGCCATTTGCAAAGCTGATCTGAGGCCTTGGATCCTCGACCAGGAGAGTCATGACAGTCCCCTTCTGGTGGATTCGACCTTGGAAGGATTTCTGCAAGTTGCAACCCACTATAAAAAATGACCACAAGATGTTCTGGTTGTGGATCATCATTGCAGTCCCCCTCTGGTGATTTACCATGGTAGGATTTCTGCAAGCTGCAGACCACCACAAGAATGGCCAGGAGATGTCCTGGTTGTGGATCGCTGTTCTGGACCTGTCGTTCGGTTGTCCGGGCTGGTAGATCTAGGCAGTAACTTAGGCAGATGTTAACAACGCACAACAGTCACGAAATACATCATTATATTTCTTCCCCAAATGAGCGGTGTTGTGGAACCAACTGATAGTTGTATGGGGAACTTGTTTATGGCTCTGTCACTTCCTAAGTATCAAAGAAAATGAAACAAAAGTGAAAAAAAACATAAGCAAAAGATATACAAAATTGTTACAACACCTTAATCATCTAATTGGACTGTATTCTATATACGTCCACGGTCTTGGCTAAATGACCATATCATGGCATTGTGTCTAATGTCTTATCTAGGGTGTTCCTACTTAGTGGTGTGTTGCTTAGGGCACTATCCTAAGTTGATAACTACATGATAAGTATATGATCAGTCTACAGCTCTAAGGCACTAGCTTTGGACAGTCTACAGGGATGACCTATGGACCTCTGGGGAGAAACTGGTGACTAATGTAGCTGTAGAGTGAAAGACCTCAGGGTAAATTTAAACTTTACCAAGGCTGGTATTTTGCTCAGACCCTTAACTGATCATAGCATAAATCCTCATTAAATGTTCCATTGTACATGTGTGTTTATGCTTACACAAGCACACATGCCAAGGGAAAGAAAACTAAGTATCCTAGCAGGCTGCAACCTGTTCAGAATGAGTCTGACATCATCAGATCATTTGTGTCAATGACTGTCTGTCATTAAGAGTAGGTGTCCAAGGGGACCTGTAGTGGTTTTATTACAAGTCAATATGTCTTACACCATTGTACTGTCGATAGGTATGAAGGAGTCTATTTCATAGCTATGTTATCCACGGAGGAGCTAACCTCACGACAGAAGTACTCTATAAGCAATGAACCAGTCGTACACGGTGTGATCGTGGTTCATGACTTTTAATAACTTTCCTCCTGAATGGAGGGTTCTATTTATTAGTGGCATGTGTTAAAACCTCTGGGCTAGGTGGCACCAAATCGTCCCACCTACTCAACAGCCAGTGGAATTCCGTGGTGCAATATTCAAATACCTTAGAAATGCTATTACTTCAATTTCTCAAACATATGACTATTTTACACCATTTTAAAGACAAGACTCTCGTTAATCTAACCACACTGTCCGATTTCAAAAAGGCTTTACAACGAAAGCAAAACATTAGATTATGTCAGCAGAGTACCCAGCCAGAAATAATCAGACACCCATTTTTCAAGCTAGCATATAATGTCACATAAACCCAAACCACAGCTAAATGCAGCACTAACCTTTGATGATCTTCATCAGATGACACTCCTAGGACATTATGTTATACAATACATGCATGTTTTGTTCAATCAAGTTAATATTTATATCAAAAAACAGCTTTTTACATTAGCATGTGATGTTCAGAACTAGCATATCCACCGCAAACTTCCGGTGAATTTACTAAATTACTCACGATAAACGTTCACAAAAAACATAACAATTATTTTAAGAATTATAGATACAGAACTCCTTTATGCAATCGCTATGTACGATTTTAAAATAGCTTTTCGGCAAAAGCACATTTTGCAATATTCTGAGTAGATAGCTCGCCATCACGGGCTAGCTATTTTGAACCCCACCAAGTTTGCCCCTCACCAAACTCAGATTTACTATAATAAAAATTGGATTACCTTTGCTGTTCTTCGTCAGAATGCACTCCCAGGACTTCTACTTCAATAACAAATGTTTGTTTGGTTCAAAATAATCCATAGTTATGTTCAAATATCCTCTGTTTTGTTCATGCGTTCAAGACACTATCCGAAGGGTGACGAAGGGTGACGCGCCCGACGCGTTTCGTGACAAAAAAATTGAAATATTCCATTACCGTACTTCGAAGCATGTCAACCGCTGTTTAAAATCAATTTTTATGCAATTTTTCTCGCAAAAAAGCAATAATATTCCCGACCGGGAAATCCTGTTTTCGTTCAAAGACGAAAAATAAAAACATGGTGTCGGCTCGTGCACGCACCCCCAGTCTCATTGTTCTCTGATCGACCACTATCCAAATGCGCTACTGTTTTTCAGCCAGGGCCTGCAAAGGCATCATTCAACGTTTTGCCGCCTCCTGAGAGCCTATGGGAGCCGTAGGAAGTGTCACGTTACAGCAGAGATCCTCAGTTTTCAATAAAGAGTGTAAAAGCCCAAGAAATGGTCAGAGAGGGCACTTCCTGTAAGGAATCTTCTCAGGTTTTTGCCTGCCATATGAGTTCTGTTATACTCACAGACACCATTCAAACAGTTGTAGAAACTTTAGGGTGTTTTCTATCCAAAGCCAATAATTATATGCATATTCTAGTTACTGGGCAGTAGTAATAACCAGATGAAATTGGGTACGTTTTTTATCCGGCCGTGCAAATACTGCCCCCTACCCTAGAGAGGTTAACATTTTGCTACTCAACATTTGTATCAGAGTCTATAAACAAAGCCTGTGGGCTTGTGTCTTGATCGGGATAGGGTCTCGAGTGAGAGCGGGAGTAATTTCAAATTTTACATCCATGCTAAGGTTGTTGATTCCGGCAAACCTGTTGTCCGGCAATTCCACGACTAGTCATAGTCACTTGTCTTTTTCCCCTTTCTCAAATTTTTCCCGCTTTAGTACTTCACATAGTAGAACTTCTAGAGAACCTCAGTCTACATTTGATCGTAATTGAACTCTTTGTTACCCTTTTGCTCTGACACTGTGTGAGTTGGGTGCAGGAACGTAGCGATCAGGTTGATTTTGTCGGTAGTCGTTTCGATGGCGACGTACTTTACCGGTGCAGTGGCAAGATAAAGTTTGAACCCTTTGGAATTACCTGGATTTCTGCATAAATTGGTCATCAAATTTGATCTGATCATCTAAGTCACAAAAATAGATTAAACTAATAACACACAAAATATTGTATTTTTCTTGTCAATAGTGAATACATCACTTAAAAATGGATAGTGTAGGTTGGAAAAATGATGTGAACCCCTAAGCCAAAAACTTCTCCAAAAGCTAATTGGAGTCAAGAGTCGGTTAACCTGGAGTCCAATCAATAAGACGAGATTGGAGATGTTGGTTAGACCTTCCTTGCCCTCTAAGAAACACTCAAAAAATGATGTGAACCATGCCTTGAACAAAAGAGATCTCAGAAGACCTAAGATTAAGAATTGTTGACGTGCATAAAGCTGGAAAGAGTTACAAATGTATCTCTAAAAACCTTGATGTTCATCAGTCCACGCTAAGACAAATTGTCTATAAATGGAGAAAGTTCAGCACTGTTGCTACTCTCCCTAGGAGTGGCCGTCCTGCAAAGATGACTGCAAGAGCACAGCGCAAAATGCTTAATAAGGTTAAGAAGAATCCTAGACTGTTTGCTAAAGGCTTACAGAAATTTCTGGAACATGTTAACTTCTCGATTGACGTGTCTACGATACGTAAAACACTAAACAAGAATGGTGTTCAGGGGAGGACACCACGGCAGAAGCCACTACTGTCCAAAAAAAACATTGCTGCTCGTCTGAAGTTTGCAAAAATGCACCTGGATGTTCCACAGCACTACTGGCAAAATGTTATGTGGACAGATGAAACTACAGTTGAGTTGTTTGAAATGAACACACATCATTATGTGTGGAGAAAAAAAGCACAGCACATCAACATCAAAACCTCATCCCAACTGTAAACAATGGAGGATTATGGTTTGGGGCTGCCTCAGGGCCTGGACAGCTTGCTATCATTGACGGAAAAGTGTTTTCCTAAGTTTATTAAGACATTTTGCAGGAGAATGTTAGGCTATCTGTCCGCCAATTGAAGCTCAACAGAAGTTGGGTGATGCAACAGGACAACAAACCAAAACACAGAAGTAAATCAACAACAGAATGGTTTCAACAGAAGAAAATAAGCCTTCTGGAGTGGCCCAGTCAGTCCTCACCTCAACCCGATTGAGATGCTGTGGCATGACCTCAAGAGAGCAGTTCACACCAGACATCCCAAGAATATTGCTGAACTGAAACAGTTGTGTAAAGAGGAATGGTCCAAAATTCCTCCTGGCCGTTGTGCAGGTCTGATCCGCAACTACAGAAAATGTTTGGATGAGGTTATTGCTGCCAAAGGAGGGTCAACCAGTTATTAAATCCAAGGGTTCACATACTTTTCCCATTCTGCACTGTGAATGTTTACACAGTGTGTTCAATAAAGACATGAAAATGTAAAATTGTTTGTTTGTTATTAGTTGAAGCACACGGTTTGTCTATTGTTGTGACCTAGATGAAGATCAGATCAAACTTTATGACCAATATATGCAGAGATCCAGGTATTTCCAAATGGTTCTTTCTTGCCACTGTATTTTGACCGCAGTGGGTATTTGTATTGTGGTTTCATGGTAGATACCGTTGTTGTGCGTCATCTCTCAACGCTCCAATACCTGATAACGCACCCTCTAACTGGAATGAGTGCTCCTGTTCAGTCTTCAAACCCGAGATATCAGGGCTCTTAGCATTGCGCACTTTTGATGCCTCAAAAGCTGTGCATGCAAGTTCTCTGATTTCTGAGACTGGCAAACCAACGTGGGCTGTAAGGCCCAAGTAGGCAATGAAGCGGGGATACATGTTCGACAGAAACATTTGTTTGAATGGTAATTGCTCTTCCATTCCTGTTTCAGTGAGTAGGCCAAAGTAAGCTGAACGAAGCCTATGATGGTAAGCTTTTGGGTGTTTATTCCGAGCTTGTTTGACTGTGTTAAACAGCAAGCTGTCGTGTTTGAGTCGCAGAACCACTGAATTCTATTTTCAAAGCTGTGGCAAGTTTAGCATAGTCGCTTTGCACGTGTTGCTGTTGTAGACGGATTAACATTGTCAAGTGTCTATTCGACGTTCGTTACAACAGGTAAAGCCTGTCAAAACCTTTAGCATTTGGGTAGCCATCCAAGGCATCCTCTATGTCTGCTAGGAACATCTCAGATTGTTTGGCTTACCTGGAACCGGGTCAAAGGTGCATACGTTTTTAACAATTTTGTCAAGGCTTCCGTGCCAAGTGGGCGGAGAGGATTGGCTTCATCCTGAAGCTTTGGCTTTGTTGGCGAGGAGGCGCCATATTACATTGTGCCGAATGGCCAAGAGGAGAAGACTGAGAACCACCTGAGAGAGGCAAAGTCTGAAACCTTCTGTTGTCTTCACTCCTTTGTGTCCCGAGCTCCGGTAGCTTGGTTGGGTAGTCACGTTGTAGCGCGTGACTGTTCTGGAATTCTTCCAGATGGTACCTAAGGGTGGTATTCTGCTGCAGAGTAGATTCCACTTGGGCGCTTAGTGTACTTATTTCATACTTAGCTGTCATTGTTTTTCAGGTAGAGGTCTTGAGTACGGAGTCAGAGATTCATTGATGAGATTTCCTCCGCTTGCTTTGAAATCAATATTTCCATCTTCATCACCTGAGTTCTCTCATCATTCATTTGGTCAGCGACTTCAATGAGTTCCGCTGATTTGTCATCCAATTTGGTAATTGTGTTCATTAACTAATCGTCTTTGGTCTGCAGCATTTGGACTAGAACATTATTGCTTTGAGTAACGTTCATCAAAACTGCATGCATGTTATGAAGTTGTGCGCTCCTGTTTGAAGATAACTCGTCAGATTTATCTAGTTTGGTGTGAACTTCGTTGTATTTAGTTTTGGAAGGAATCGAGTAGTTCCGGTAGAAGACAATTTTGCTGAAGAGATTGTGCTCGTTCGTCATCATAAGTATTTGCAGTTACTTTTAATTATTCAGTTGTCAAACACAGTTCCTCAGCTAACAGAATGTTTTCATTTTCTGCTTTTGTCATTAGTTTGCTGGTTCTCTCCACCTGTCCCTTCATGTCAACTATTTCTTGCCCGTGCTTCTGCTGAGCACTGCGGTACTGGAGAGATGCCAATCTCTGATGGCCATACATTCAGGGCTAAACTGGAAAGAACATTTACAAGGCCTGCGCCCGATGGTTGATTTTGAAGTGTGTTTGTAGTTATTACAGCTGTTTTTCCGCTAATGGCATTGTTATCAAATCAAATTGTATTGGTCACATACACATGGTTAGCAGATGTAATTGCTAGTGTAGCGAAAAACTTGTGCTTCTAGTTTCGACAGTGCAGCAATATCTAACAAGTAATATCTAACATTTTCACAACAAATACCTAATACACACAAATCTAAGGAAAGGATGGAATAAGAGGTCCGACAGAGAGGTCCGCCTCGCTTCTAGTTAAGAAACTTTGCAGTATTTAGTTTTTTATGTTTTATTCCTTACATTGTTAGCCCACAAAATCTTAAGCGTTATTACATACAGCCGGGAAGAACTATTGGATATCAGAGCGACGTCAATTTACCAGCACTACTACCAGGAATACAACTTTCCCGAAGTGGATCCTTTGTCTGAACCACCCAGGGTATTTGAACTGATTCCAGAGGCTGACCAAAAACAACGTCACCTCAGAAGAGGAAAACGAAGCGGCCTTCTGGCCAGACTTCGGAGGCGCGCACACCACTCACCGCTTCCTAGTATATTACTCGCTAATGTCCAGTCTCTAGATAACAAGGTAGACGAAATTAGGGCAAGGCTTGCTTTCCAGAGAGACATCAGGGATTGTAACATACTCTGTTTCACAGAAACATGACTCTCTCGGGATATGCTATCGGAGTCGGTACAGCCACTGGGATTCTTTGTGTGTTGCGCCGACAGAAATAAACATCTGATTAACGACTCATGGTGTAATTGTAACACAGGAATTCAAGTCCTTTTGTTTAATTGACCTAGAATTCCTCAAATCAAATGCCGACCGTATTATCTCCCAAAATAATTATCATCAGTTATTGTCACAGCCGTGTATTTCCCCCCCTCAAGCCGGTACCACAACGGCTCTCAAGGAACTTCACTGGACTTTATGCAAATTAGAAACCATATATCCTGAGGCTGCATTTATTGTAGCTGGGGATTTTAACCTTTCTGGCACAGGCATTCCGCTAGCGACCCACCTTGACAACATCCGGTGAAATAGCAGAGCGCCAAATTCAAAATACAGAAATAGTCATAATAAACATTCATAAAAAATACAAGTGTTATACATTGGCTTAAAGATGAACTTGTTGTTTATCCAGCCGCTTTGTCAGATTTCAAAAAGGCTTTACGGCAAAAGCATACCATGCAATTATCTGAGGACAGCGCCCAACTTACAGAAGCATACAAACATTTTACAACCAAGTAAAGGAATTACAAAAGTCCGAAATAGCGATAAAATTAATCACTTACCTTTGAAGATCTTCATATGGTTGCAGTCACAAGAGTCCCAGCTACACAATAAATGTTTGTTTTGTTTGATAAAGTCCCTCTTTATATCCCAAAAACTGTTTTGTTGGCGCGTTTTGTTCCACTGGCTCAAAGGCGGTCAAAACATGCAGAAGAATACATCCTAATAGTACCGGTAAAGTTAGTCAAAACATGTCAAACGATGTTTATAATTAATCCTCAGGTTGTCAATTGTCTAAATAATTGATAATTTCAACCGGACAATGGCGTATTCAATAGAAAGGAAAAACAACTAAGGGCGCACCCTCGGTCACGCGTGCAAACCAGTGTTGCATTCTTCCTCAGTCCACTGACAGAAAGGTCTAATCTAGTGGAAGCCCTAGGAACTGCAATACGGGTCCTATCCAATTAGATACTCTATAGGCATTCAATTGAAAATACCCACAAAACAAATCGAACTTCCAAGTGGGTGTAGGTGTAACGGTTGTCATTGGGAATGGAGGACCAAAACGCAGCAGGAATGTGGATGCTCATCTTGTATTTATTTTAACTAAAGAGAACACCAAAATAACAAAACTAAGAACTCACGAACAACAAAACAGTCTTGTCAGGCTCACACAGGCAAAACAAGAAACAATCTCCCACAACACCAAACCAAACAATTACCCATATATAGGACTCTCAATCAGAGGCAACGAGAAAGCACCTGCCTCCAATTGAGAGTCCAACCCCCCATCAACCTGTCTAGTCGTTCATGTGTATTGTTTTCCCGTGTATGCTTTATTCTAAAGTAATTAAAAGATGAGCATTCATATCCCGGCTGCGATTTGGTCTATTCAACACGGCTATACCTGTGACACTGACAGCTGGTGCTTAAAGCTAGTGAGGGATGAGTTTCCAGCTTCAGAGATTTTTGCAATTCGTTCCAGTCATTGGCAGCAGAGAACTGGAAGGAAAAACGACCAAAGGAGGAATTGGCTTTGGGGGTGACCAGTGAGATATACCTGCTGGAGCGCGTGCTACGAGTGGTTGCTGCTATGGTGACTAGTGAGCTGAGATAAGGCGGGGCTTTACCTAGCAGAGACTTGTAGATAACCTGTAGCCAGTGGGTTTGCGACGAGTATGAAGTGAGGGCCAACCAACGAGAGCGTACAGGTCGCAATGGTGGGTAGTGTATGGGGCTTTGGTGACAAAAGAGATGGCACTGTGATAGACTGCATCCAGTTTGTTGAGTAGAGTGTTGGAGGCTATTTTATAGATGACATCACCGAAGTCGAGGATCAGTAGGATGATCAGTTTTACGAGGGTATGTTTGGCAGCATGAGTGAAGGATGCTTTGTTGCGATATAGGAAGCTGATTCTAGATTTTATTTTGGATTGGAGATGCTTAATGTGAGTCTGGAAGGAGAGTTTACAGTCTAACCAGACTCCCAGGTATTTGTAGTTGTCCACGTATTCTAAGTCAGAGCCATCCAGAGTAGTGATGCTGGACGGGCAAGCAGGTGCGGGCAGTGATCGATTGAATAGCATGCATTTAGTTTAACTTGCGTTTAACTTCTCTAGGACCGGCGGGACGAATTCGTCCCACCTACGTAACAGCCAGTTGAATGCTGTGGCGCGATTTTCAAATACCTTTGAAATGCTATTACTTCAATTTTTCAAACATAGGACTATTTTACAGCTATTTAAAGACAAGACTCTCGTTAATCTAACCGCACTGTCCGATTTCAAAAAGGCTTTACAACGAAAGCAAAACATTAGATTATGTCAGCAGAGTACCCAGCCAGAAATAATCACCCATTTTTCAAGCTAGCATATAATGTCACAAAAACTCAGAAGACAGCTAAATGCAGCACTAACCTTTGATGATCTTCATCAGATGACACACCTAGGACATTATGTTATACAATACATGCATGTTTTGTTCAATCACGTTCATATTTATATAAAAAAAACAGCTTTTTACATTGGCGTGTGATGTTCAGAAATTGTATTCCCACCGAAAACCTACGGTGAATTTACTAAATTACTCATGACCTGTTTAGGATAAGGGGGCAGTATTTTCCAATAATTATATGCATATTCTAGTTCCTGGGCAGGAGTAGTAACCAGATTAAATCGGGTACGTTTTTTATCCGGCCGTGCAAATACTGCCCCCTATCCCCAACTGGTTAAGAGCAGTTGGAGGCCATGGAAGGACAGTTGTATGGCATTGAAGCTCGTCTGGAGGTTAGTTAACACAGTGTCCAAAGAGGGTATACAGAATGGTCCAAAGAGGGTATACAGAATGGTGTTGTCTGCGTAGAGGTGGATCAGAGAATCCCCAGCAGCAAGAGCAACATCATTGATGTGTACAGAGAAGAGAGTCGGCCCGAGAATTGAACCCTGTGGCACACCCATAGAGACTGCCAAAGGTCTGGACACCAGGCCCTCCGATTTGATACACTGAACTCTATCAGAGAAGTAGTTGGTAAACCAGGCGAGGCAATCATTTGAGAAACCAAGGCTGTCGACTCTGCCAATAAGAATGTGGTGATTGACAGAGTCGAAAAGCCTTGGCCAGGTCAATGAATACGGCTGCACAGTAATGTCTCTTCGATGGCGGTTATGATGTTGTTTAGGACCTTGAGCGTGGCTGAGGTGCACCCATGACCAGCTCTGAAACTAGATTGCATAGCGGAGAAGATACGGTGGGAATCGAAATGGTCGATAATCTGTTTGTTCATTTGGCTTTCGAAGACCTTAGAAAGACAGGGTAGGATAGATATAGTAGGCATCCCGGAAGTTGGAGTAGCAGTGGTCGAGTGTTTTAGCAGCGCGAGTACAACAATGTCAATGTGTTGATAGAACTTTGGTAGCATTTTCCTCATTTGCTTTGTTAAAAACCCCAGCTACAATAAATGCGGCCTCAGAATATGTGGTTTCCTGTTTGCACAAAGTCCAGTATAGTTCCTTGAGGGCCGTCGTGTTATCAGCTTGAGGGAGAATATACACGGCTATGACTGTAACCGAAGTGAATTCTCTTGGGAGGTAATACGTTCGCATTTGATTGTCGGGTGAGCAAAAATACTTCATTTTCTGCACGTTATCACAATTACACCATGAGTAGTTAATCATGAAACATACACCCCCACCTTTCTTCTTCCCGGAAAGTATTTATTCCTGTCTGCGCGATGTACTGAGAACCCAGCTGGCTGTATGGATGGGGAAAGTATATATCCGGAGAGAGCCATGATTCCGTGAAACAGAGAATGTTACAGTCCCTGATGTCTCTCTGGAAGGAGATTCTCGCCCTGAGCTTGTCTATTTTATTGTCCAGAGACTGAACATTAGCAAGTAATGTACTCGGAAGAGGTGGATGGTATGCACGCCTCCTGAGTCGGACTAGAAGTCCACCTCTTCTCTGCCGGTGACGTCTTGGAGCAGCCTTTGGGATAAGTTCAATTGCCCTGTGGGGTACGAACAAAGGATCCAATTTGGGAAGTCGTATTCCTGGTCGCAATGCTGGTGAGTTACCGCTGCTCTGATATCCAAAAGTTATTTCCGGCTGTATCTAATAACACATAAAACTTTCTGGGCTAATAAGAAATAACACAAAAAAACGAAATACTGAAAAGGCGCTTAGGAGCTAGAAGCAGAGCTGCCATGTCTGTTGGCGCTATCAATACAGTATGGGACACCATAAGAAGGGATGACAACTAACTTGTACCACCAGACAAAATGCTGATAGGTAAAGTGTCTGTATTGGCTGTGAATGACATTGTTATATTAGCAGAACACCGCTTCTACAGTATTATGTGAAGTATAGTTTATTCTACATGGAACAGTTACACTTGAAAGTGATCAACACTTTTTCTGAATACCTACATAAGTTCAGCAATTGCACTCATCTCATATTACTCTGTAGGATATTGACCAATTCAAAGCTTCCTCCTGGTGTCATCTTCCTGTATCTCACATCTGCCTGTAGTTATTGAACTCTGCCTGCTGGCCTGTGGGTTGAGGCAAACTCTGTCATATCCAGGATGGAGTGTCATGCACTACACCTCTCCTGCCACCTGACTACACCTGTCCATAACCTGTAATGCATTACATAGATGGAAGGAGCTTCATCACCCACTGAAGACTTGAAGACAGAACCTCACCCAGAGAGCTCTGCATGTCAGTGTGTGGTTAGACAACCAAATCCTTAAATAACCCACTTAACTTCTACCTCTTTGCAAAGGGTTAATAGAATTTAGGATGACATATTCTGAGATTCTACAGAGAGCGCACGAGCTTAACATTTCGCTCTACTTTTCTATCTCTGACTAGTGCCCAGAGCAATTGACAGAAAGTGAAAGCTAAAAAATGAGGAAGTAAAAGTTAATACCTTTTATTGAGAAATTCTACTCAGATAACGTTTTGCTTTGAAGTATCCGTTCTAGAACAAGGAGGTTTTGGTCCAAGAGTGTTGATTTGTTTCCGCGAGCGGGCACTATGCTAACTGTTAACGCAACCATAAGTTTATATGGAGATTTTGTTAGCCCCATGCTAACCCTGGTACCAGTTATGCCATGGTGTACCTCCTTGAGCAAACCTATTCTTTATTAAGAGTATTGTAGCCCATTTGCACATACAGTTGAGACAAGAGTATTTCAGTAATTTCATGTTCTTTACACATTGAGGTGACATTGCTATTCTATACACACTGTGTTACACTTAGAATAGACCATAGAAATGGCACTATACATTCGAACATGTAGCGTTCTCTGGGCATCCACCAAACCCATATTCGTCTGTCGGACAGCCAGATAGTGAAGCTTAATTCATCACTCCAGAGAACGCGTTGCCACTGCTCCAGCATCCAATGGCGGTGAGCTTTACACCACTCCAGCCAACGCTTGGCAATGCGCATGGGGATCTTAGGCTTGTGTGCGGCTGGAAACCCATTTCATGAAGCTCCTGATGAACAGTTATTGTGGTGGCGTTGCTTCCAGAGGCAGTTTCGAACTCGGTAGTGAGTGCTTGAACCGAGTACAGACAATTTTTACACGCTACGCGCTTCAGCACTCGGCGGTCCCGTTCTGTTAGCTTGTGTGGGCTATCACTTCGCGGTTTAGCCGTTGTTGCTCCTAGACGTTTCCACTTCACAATAACAGCACTTACAGTTGACTGGGTCGGCTCTAGCAGGGCAGAAATTTGATGAACTGACTTGTTGGAAAGGTAGCATCCTATGACAGTGCCACATTGAAAGTCACTGAGCTCTTCAGTAAGGCCATTCTAATGCCAATGTTTGTCTATGGAGATTGCATGGCTGTGTGCTCGATTTTATACATCTGTCAGCAACAGGTGCAGCTGAACTAGCCATATCCACTAATTTGAAGGGGTGTCCACATACTTTTGTATGTATAGTGTAGTACCAGTACTTTTTGAGTGTGGACTGTATTACTGTACTGTATTATGTTGTATTATATGGATAGGAATTACAGACCTCGTTCAAAGCATGAAGCTGGGAGAGAACATGCAATGCAAAGTTACAATTAGCAAAATATATATTTTGAAATATAATTTACATTTACATTACATTTTTATAATTAGTAGGCTGACGCATATATACCTTTCATAATATTTTGCCCAATGTTGTGCGACGTACGAATTAGCCTACTGCCTCTTCTCTCTGTGTTGTTGCTTCATTCCTTCCTGCCTTTCAACAGTTAAATTAAATATGTTTTGTTGTCCTTATCTTCATTATTGTAATTACATGCTTGAAAATATAGGACTATAATAAGATGCAGACGGCTAACACTTCTCTTCACAAAGATTAAATCGTTATGGGTCTAAATAACTGCTACACTACCGCCATCGCACAGTTCTAATGGCTGCTGTATTTAACATTCAGTAAACAAAAGCTTGCATCCCTCTTAGAATAGTCTATTAGTATAATAAATGCTTTTAAAAAATGTCCAGCGAGATACTCTAGTCTATCTTTTCCTTGGACTCCAGGAGCTAAGGAGCATTTTTTTTTAAGGAGACAGGCCAGCGGAGCACAGGTGCGTATTGTGCAAGAGACAGAGATAGAAGATTATGCATAACCCATCATTCATTAGCTAAATATAAGGCTAATACTACATTTAATGTATCACCTGAAAGAGGTAGGCTAGGACATCTATATACAGTGCCTTCGGGAAGTATTCAGACCCCTTGACTTTTTACACATTTTGTTAAGTTACAGCCTTATTCTAAAATGGATTAAATAAATAAAAATCTCAATAATCTACACACAATACCCCATAATGACAAAGCGAAAACAGGTAAAAAAAAGGTTTCAAATGTATTAAATATAAAAAACAGATACCTTATTTACATAAGTATTCAGACCCTTTGCTATGAGACTCGAAATTGAGCTCAGGTGCATCCAGTTTCCATTGATCATCCTTGAGATATTTCTAAAACTTGATTAGAGTCCACTTGTGGTAAATTCACTTCATTGGACATGATATGGAAAGGCCCTCACCTGTCTATATAAGGTCTCACAGCTGACAGTTCATGTCAGAGCAAAAGCCAAACCATGAGGTTCAAGGAATAGTCCGTAGAGCACCGAGACAGGTTTGAGTCGAGGCACAGATCAGCGGCAGGGACCAGGAGACTAGTCAGGATCGAGGCAGAGTACAGAGAGATCATTGATGAAAACCTGCTCCTTCCAACAGGACAACGACCCTAAGAACACATCCAAGATAACACAGGAGTGGCTTCGGGACAAGTCTCTGAATGTCCTTGAGTGGCTGAGCCAGAGCACAGACTTGAACCCGATCTAACATGTCTGGAGAGACCTGAAGCTATCTGTGCAGCAACGCTCCCCATCCAACCTGACAGAGCTTGAGAGGATCTGCAGAGAAGAATGGGAGAAACTCCCCAAATACAGGTGTGCAGAGCTTGTAGCGTCATACCAAGTTAACTTTTTCTTTTTCATTATGGGGTATTGTTTGAAAATATATGAGGGGAAAAAACGATGTAAAACATTTTAGAATAAGCCTGTGAAGTAACAAAATATGGAAAAAGTAAAGCAGTCTGAATACTTTCCGAAGGCACTGTGTATATATATCAATCTTGAACAGGATTAGGCCTATCTATTTTGGATGCAATTTGAATGGAATTGATGGAGAGAAAGATTGAGGCTGTTTTAAAACTATGCAGCTGCAATTTTCAAAATGCTTCTTTACAATAAAAAAATAAGGTGACCCCCAATATTTGTAAATTAGACGTGCATTCATAGACTATGCTGCAGCAAATGTAGTCCTACCTTTCACAAGAAAAAAAGTTACCATGGTGAGATGATACATGCATTGTGAACTGCGCTCCATAGGCTACTGAGATGCGCTGTCTGTCCCCACCCTGAGCGTTGATGATTGATCATGCAGATGGCAGAGTGTAGGCCATAGCCCGTAGAGATGCCAGATTTAGGCATATCATTTAACAGTTCCATTTCACGTCATGCTGTTCATATTAATCATTTATTAGAATTTACCGGTTTCTCGCAGTTATTTATCCCAGGAAAAGGGAGTGGGTTTGGGTGGGAAATCTCAGTAAATATCAGTAACCTGGTTCCCTCTATTCAACCCTAGTCCTGGTCAAGGGTTTCTTGTGTTTAGGGGGTGATTGCAGCTGTTTTGAAGATACCTCCACGGTTGCAGGTGACTTGTTGATTAGGGTGCTGACAAACTGAAGCAGGTTAGATGAGCAGGCTTTCAGTAGGGATGAAGGGATAGGGTCAAGGGAGCAAGTGGTGGACTTAATTTTAAAGATGATTGACTGCACAGCGGTGGACGTAACTTCTGTGAAGTTTCTGAGGGGAGGGGCTGTCTGGGCTGGGGGCTCAGGAGATAGAGTGCAGGTCGTCTTAGAGGCCATGTTTGTTCTGATGGTGTCCAATCTTCGTTTTGTAAAAATCTGAGAAGCGATTGCACTCGGGCATGAATTTTTGTTTAGTTTTGATGATCAAGGAGTTGAAGCAGATATAATGGCATTGAGATCAGAGGAAGCATTTTTTTGTATTTTTTTTTACCTTTATTTAACTAGGCAAGTCAGTCAGGAAGAAATTCTTATTTTCAATGACAGCCTAACTGCCTTGTTCAGGGGCAGAACGACAGATTGTCAGCTCGGGGATTTGAACTTGCAACCGTTCAGTTACTAGTCCAATGCTTACCACTAGGCTACGCTGCCGCCCCATTGATGCTCAGATGAGCGGAGGATGGAGCCATTCAGAGTAGAGAGGCAGTCAGGTCCGTAGCCTCAGCAGTGCAGGGCTGTAGATGGTTACCTAGCTGGCTGGCTAGCCATTCCTCTCTACTATTAATGTGTAGCACCCACTTGGGTGGTGAGACATTTTATGAAAGTTTGGGTAAAAAATATTTAAATATTGGATAAAGTATGAGAGCTCTCATCGATCCAACCTTTGAACAGTTTCTACATCAAAACTCGTGAAAATGATTACACAGATACAGACGGTATGACTTACTGACTGGGCTGTGCAGTTTTCCATTAACTTCCCAGTCACATAATGCCCATATTAGAAAGTCCTACACAGAACATGAAATCATCCTGCTTTCATTCAGCTAAGGTAAACTCATTCAACCAATTATAATTAATGGGTTGAGTACTGTAAATTAAGTATTATGGATTGTGGTCTGAGGACCACATATTTTCCTCATGTTTTGTCAACCTAATTTTGTCATTGACAGTCACTGTAATGCTAACCTTACTTTGCTACCTGCCAAATTTACGGTTTTTACTTTTTAATTACCGTTTATATTTGTATTTTTTCCCCTCGCCCAACTTTTTAAAATCAACTTTTTCACTCGGACGCTCTATGGTTCGTCAGGACCTCCACCAGCCGAAGCTAAGTAACATGATGCCTTCTAATTGCAGTCGTTGTACTCATAATATACAGGAGAACGATTGCCTTATGGTGAGGATAGTTGTGCTGCAAGACCAGCTTCAGACGCAATCGTTAGGCAAGGGTCATTTAAGTGTAGGAAAGGATGAAACGGCGTCTGTGCCACCAGTAAATATAAATCCCCTCGCACTGTCCCCGCAGCCGGACAACTTTCTCATGGCTTATGGAAGGAAATGCTGTAGGAATGCTCAACCAGTGTCACTCATTCAGCCGACAGAAACTTTCAACCGGTTCTCCCCATTAAGCAGCGAGTCGGAGTCAGAGGCCGAGCCTTCTTTGGTCTCCACTCCTCCCGTTACGGGGTCTGAGACGTCAAAGCCTCCCACCATTAGCTCTGACAAATTGAAAACCCTAGTCATTGGCGACTCCATTACCCGCAGTATTAGACTTAAAACGAATCATCCAGCGATCATACACTGTTTACCAGGGGGCAGGGCTACCGACGTTAAGGCTAATCTGAAGATGGTGCTGGCTAAAGCTAAAGCTAAACTGAGTGTAGAGAGTATAGGGATATTGTTATCCACGTCGGCACCAACGATGTTAGGATAAAACAGTCAGAGGTCACCAAGCGCAACATAGCTTCAGCGTGTAAATCAGCTAGAAAGATGTGTCGGCATCGAGTAATTGTCTCTGGCCCCCTCCCAGTTAAGGGGAGTGATGAGCTCTACAGCAAAGTCTCACAACTCAATCGCTGGTTGAAAACTGTTTTCTGCCCCTCCCAAAAGATAGAATTTGTTGATAATTGGCCCTCTTTCTGGGACTCACCCACAAACAGGACCAAGCCTGGCCTGTTGAGGAGTGACTGACTCCATCCTAGCAGGAGGGGTGCTCTCATCTTATCTACGGACATAGACAGGGCTCTAACTCCCATAGCTCCACAATGAGATAGGGTGCAGACCAGGCAGCAGGCTGTTAGCCAGCCTGCCAGCTTAGTGGAGTCTGCCACTAGCAGTCAGTGTAGTCAGCTCAGCTATCCCCATTGAAACCGTGTCTGTGCCTCAACCTAGGTTGGGCAAAACTAAACATGGCGGTGTTCGCCTTAGCAATCTCACAGGAATAAAGACCTCCTCCATTCCTGCCATTATTGAAAGAGATTGTGATACCTCACATGTCAACATAGGGCTAATTAAATGTTAGATCCCTCACTTCCAAGGCAGTCATAGTCAATGAACTAATCACTGATCATAATCTTGATGTGATTGGCCTGACTGAAACATGGCTTAAGCCTGATGAATTTACTGTGTTAAATGAGGCCTCACCTCCTGGTTACACCAGTGACCATATCCCCCGCACATCCCGCAAAGGCAGAGGTGTTGCTAACATTTATGATAGCAAATTTAAATTTACAAAAAAAACTCGACGTTTTCGTCTTTTGAGCTTCTAGTCATGAAATCTATGCAGCCTACTCAATCACTTTTTATAGCTACTGTTTACAGGCCTCCTGGGCCATATACAGCGTTCCTCACCGAGTTCCCTGAATTCCTATCGGACTTTGTAGTCATGGCAGATAATATTCCAATTTTTGGTGACTTTAATATTCACATGGAAAAGTCCACAGACCCACTCCAAAAGGCTTTTTGAGCCATCATCGACTCAGTGGGTTTTGTCCAACATGTCTCCGGACCTACTCACTGCCACAGTCATACTCTGGACCTAGTTTTGTCCCGTGGAATAAATGTTGTGGATCTTAATGTTTTTCCTCATAATCCTGGACTATCGGACCACCATTTTATTACGTTTGCAATCGCAACAAATAATCTGCTCAGACCCCAACCAAGGATCATCAAAAGTTGTGCTATAAATTCTCGGACAACCCAAAGATTCCTAGATGCCCTTCCAGACTCCCCCCGCCTACCCAAGGACGTCAGAGTACAAAAATCAGTTAACCACCTAACCGAGGAACTCAATTTAACCTTGCACAATACCCTAGATGCAGTCGCACCCCTAAAAACAAAAAACATGTGTCATAAGAAACTAGCTCCCTGGTATACAGAAAATACCCGAGCTCTGAAGAAAGCTTCCAGAAAATTGGAATGGAAGTGGCGCCACACCAAACTGGAAGTCTTCCGACTAGCTTGGAAAGACAGTACCGTGCAGTATCGAAGAGCCCTCACTGCTGTTCCATCATACCGTTTTTCCAACTTAATTGAGGAAAATAAGAACATTCCAAAATGTATTTTTGATACTGTTGCAAAGCTAACTAAAAAGCAGCATTCCCCAAGAGAGGAAGGCTTTCACTTCAGCAGTGATAAATTCATGAACTTCTTTGCGGAAAAGATCATGATCATTAGAAAGCAAATTACAGACTCCTCTTAAAATCTGCGTATTCCTCCAAAGCGCAGTTGTCCTGAGTTTGCACAACTCTGCCAGGCCCTAGGATCGAGGGAGACACTCAAGTGTTTTAGTACTATATCTCTTGACACAATGATGAAAATAATCATGGCCTCTAAACCTTCAAGCTGCATACTGGACCCTATTCCAACTAAACTACTGAAATAACTGCTTCCTGTGCTCGGCCCTACTATGTTGAACATAATAAACGGCTCTATATCCACCGGATGTGTACCAAATGCAATAAAAGTGGCAGAAATAAAGCCTCTCTTGAAAAAGCCAAACCTTGACCAATAAAATATAAAAAACTATCGGCCTATATCGAATCTCCCATTCCTCTCAAAAACTTTAGAAAAAGCAGTTGCGCAGCAACTCACTGCCTTCCTTAAGACAAACAATGTATACGAAACGCTTCAGTCTGGTTTTAGACCCCATCATAGCACAGAGACTGCACTTGCGAAGGTGGTAAATTACCTTTCAATGGCGTCAGACGAAGGCTCAGCATCTGTCCTCGTGCTCCTAGACCTTAGTGCTGCTTTTGATACCATCGATCACCACATTCTTTTGGAGAGATTGGAAACCCAAATTGGCCTACACGGACAAGTTCTGGCCTTATCTGTCGGAAATATATCAGTTTGTCTCTGTGGATGGTTTGTCCTCTGACAAATCAACTGTACATTTCGGGGGTTCCTAAAGGTTCTGTTTTAGGACCACTATTGTTTTCACTACATATTTTACCTCTTGGTGATATCATTCGGAAACATAATGTTCACTTTTAATGCTATGCGGATGACACACAGCTGTACATTTCATTGAAACATGGTAAAGCCACAAAATGTACCTCCCTGGAAGCCTGTGTTTCAGACGAAAGGAAGTGGATGGCTGCAAATATTCTACTTTTAAACCCGGACAAAACAGAGATGCTTGTCCCAAGAAAAAAACATCTTCTGTTGAATCTAACAATTCATCTTGATAGTTGTACAGTCGTCTCAAATAAAACTGTGAAGGACCTCGGCGTTACTCTGGACCCTGACCTCTCTTTTGACGAACATATCAAGACTGTTTCAAGGACAGCTTTTTTCCATTTACGTAACATTTCAAAAATCAGAAACTTTCCGTCCAAAAATGATGCAGAAAAATTAAACCATGCTTTTGTCACTTCTAGGTTAGACTACTGCAATGCTCTACTTTCCGGCTACCCGGATAGAGTACTAAATAAACTTCAGTTAGTGCTAAACATGGCTGCTAGAATCTGGACTAGAACCAAAAAATGTGATCATATTACTCCAGTGCTAGCCTCTCTACACTGGCTTCCTGTTAAGGTGAGGGCTGATTTCAAGGTTTTACTGCTAACCTACAAAGCATTGCGTGGGCTTGCTCCTACCTATCTTTTCGATTTGGTCCTGCCGTACATACCTTCATGTACGCTATGGTCATGCAGGCCTCCTTACTGTACCTATAATTTCTAAGCAAACAGCTGGAGGCAGGGCTTTCTCCTATAGAGCTCTATTTTTATGGAATGGTCTGCCTACCCATGTGAGAGAAGCAGACTCGATCTCAACCTTTAAGTCTTTACTGAAGATTCATCTCTTTAGTAGGTCCTATGATTGAGTGTAGTCTGGCCCAGGAGTGTGAAGGTGAACGGAAAGGCACTGGAGCAACGAACCGCCCTTGCTGTCTCCTTCTGGCCGGTTCCCCTCTCTCTACTGGGATTCTCTGCCTCTAACCCTATTACAGGGGCTGAGTCACTGGCTTACTGGTGCTCTCCCATGCCGTCCCTAGGAGGGGTGCGTCAGTTGAGTGGGTTGAGTGACTGACGTGATCTTCCTGTCAGGGTTGGCACCCCCCCTTGGGTTGTGCTGTGGCGGAGATCTTTGTGAGCTATACTCGGACTTGTCTCAGGATGGTAAGTTGGTGGTTGAAGATATCCCTTTAGTGGTGTGGGGGCTGTGCTTTGGCAAAGTGGGTGGGGTTATATCCTGCCTGTTTGGCCCTGTCCGGGGCCACAGTGTCTCCCGACCCCTCCTGTCTCAGCCTCCAGTATTTATGCTGCAGTAGTTTGTGTCGGGGGCCTAGGGTCAGACTGTTATATCTGGAGCATTTGTCCTGTCTTATCCGGTGTCCTGTGTGAATTTAAGTATGTTCTCTCTAATTCTCTCTCTCTTTATCTCTCTCGGAGGAGCTGAGCCCTAGGACCATACCTCAGGACTAGCTGGCCTGATGACTCCTTTCTGTCCCCAGTCCACCTGGCCGTGCTGCTGCTCCAGTTTTCAACTCTCTGCTGTTTTCAACTCTCTAGAGACATCAGGAGCAGTCGAGATAATCTCAATGATCGGCTATGAAAAGCCAACTGACATTTACTCCTGAGGTGCTGACAGCTACTGTGATTATTATTATTTGACCCTGCGGGTCATCTATGAACATTTGAACATCTTGGCCATGTTCTGTTATAATCTCCACCCGGCACAGCCAGAAGAGAACTGGCCACCCCTCATAGCCTGGTTCCTCTCTAGGTTTCTTCCTAGGTTCTGGCCTTTCTAGGGAGTTTCCTAGCCACCGTGCTTCTACACCTGCATTGCTTGCTGTTTGGGGTTTTAGGCTGGGTTTCAATACAGCACTTTGTGCCATCAGCTGATGTACATTTTGGTACCTTACTTTACTATTTATATTTTTGACTACTTTTACTTCACTACATTCTTTAAGAAAATATTGTACTTTTTACTTCATACATTTTCCTTGGCACCCAAAAGTACTTGTTACTATTTAAATGCTTAGCAGAACAGGAAAATTGTCAAATTCACGCACTTATCAACCAAACATCCCTGGTCATCCCTACTGCCTTTGATCTGGCGGACTCACTAAACACACATGTGTAACGGTTGTCGTTGGACCAAAATGCAGCGGGGAAATGTGCACTCATCTTCTTTATTATAATCGGACAAGAAGGAGAACCAAAATAAACACGTACACAAAGAAAACACAATGACTATTCACAGGCTGGCAAGGCACAAGGCTATACACAGAACAATCTCCCACAAAGCACTCAACAAACACATACCTATATATCGGACTCTCAATCAGAGGCAACTAGAAAACACCTGCCTCCAATTGAGAGTCCAACCCCAATTAACAAAACATAGAAATACAAAAGACTAGACAGAACATAGAAATACACTAACATAGAACAGTGCCCAAAAACCCCCGGAATACATAAATCAAATACCCTACTAAACAAACCACCACCCCGAACCACATAAAACAAATACCCTCTGCCACGTCCTGACCAAACTACAATAACAAATAACCCCTATTACTGGTCAGGATGTGACAACATGCTTCATTTGTAAATTTGGTCTGAATGTTGGAGTGTGCCCGTGGCATTCCTTAAATAAAAAAACAAGAAAATGGTGCCATCTGGTTTGCTTAACATAAGGAATTTGAAATGATTTATACTTTCATTTTGATACTAAACTGTTGGGGGTAGGGGGCAGTATTTACACGGCCGGATAAAAAACGTACCCGATTTAATCTGGTTACTACTCCTGCCCAGTAACTAGAATATGCATATAATTATTGGCTTTGGATAGAAAACACCCTAACGTTTCTAAAACTGTTTGAATGGTGTCTGTGAGTATAACAGAACTCATATGGCAGGCAAAAACCTGAGAAGGTTTCATGCAGGAAGTGGCCTGTCTGACAAGGAGTCGTTCTTCTTGTTTCTGTTTATTGAAGAGTGGGGATCTTAGCTGTAACGTGACACTTCCTACGGCTTTTATAGGCTCTCAGAGCCCGGGAAAAAGTTGAACGATGACGAGGCAGCCCCAGGCTGAAACACATAATCGCCTTCGCCAAGTGGCCGATAAGAGGACAAAGGAATTAGGCGCGAGCCCGATTCGACCCCGTGCTGTATTTTCTTTCGGCTGTTTACCTAATTGCAGATTCCCGGTCGGAATATTATCGCTTTTTTACGAGAAAAATGGCATAAAAATAGATTTTTAACAGCGGTTGACATGCTTCGAAGTACGGTAATGAAATATTTAGAAATCTTTTGTCACGAAATGTGCCGTGCGCGTGACCGTTATTTACCATTGGGATAGTGTCTTGAACGCACGAACAAAACGTCGCTGTTGGAACATAACTATGGATTATTTTGGTTCATGTGCAAAGTTTACCAACGTTAAGTGTCTCTGTCCCTCTCTCTCTCTCGCCCTCTCTATGTCTTTTGTAACAAGCAGCCATATTGTTGTCAGTCCGCTAGGGACCTGTTTTTATTGTATTAAGTGTGTATGTTTATCCTGTGTTACTATTTAGTTAGCTAATAAATAAATAATTAAACCAATTTGTGGAGTACTGAATCATAAGTAAGGCTCGGGATTTTGCAGATGCAAGAATGTTACGACTGTTCAGAATGATGATATGATATGAGGTTATGATGAATAAGTTGACTGTTTATGGATGTGATAGGTAAAGACCTTTAGAGTTTAATTCCGGAGATGGTAACTCTTTAACCTCTCTGGGGTATGTGGGACGATTTCGTCCCACCTACGTAACAGCTACTGGAATTCCAGTGGCGCGATTTTTGAATCGTTAGAAATACTATAACTTCAATTTCTCAAACATATGACTATTTCACAGCTATTTAAAGACAAGAATCTCGTTAATCTAACCCCACTGTCCGATTTCAAAAAGGCTTTACAACGAAAGCAAAACATTAGATTATGTCAGCAGAGTGCCCAGCCAGAAAAAATCTGACACCCATTTTTCAAGCTAGCATATCATGTCACATAAACCCAAACCACAGCTAAATGCAGCACTAACCTTTGATGATCTTCATCAGATGACACACCTAGGACATTGTGTTATACAATACATGCATGTCTGTTCAATCAAGTTCATATTTATATCAAAAACCAGCTTTTTACATTAGCATGTGACGTTCAGAAAAAGCATAACCACCGCAAACTTCTGGGGAATTCACTAACAGTTTGCTAAATTACTCACGATAAACGTTCACAAAAAGCATAACAATTATTTTAAGAATTATAGATACATTACCCCTCTATGCACTCGATATGTCCGATTTTAAAATAGATTATTGCAAAATGTGCTTCATCCGAAAAGCTAAGTACATAGCCCGGCATTACAGGGCTAGCTATTTAGATACCCACCCAGGTCAGCCTCCACCAAAATCAAATTTCCTATAAGAAAAATGTTCTTACCTTGCTTGTTCTTCATCAGAATACACTGCCAGGACTTCTACTTCAATAACAAATGTTGGTTTGGTCCCAAATAATCCATCGTTATATTCCAACAGCGACGTTTTGTTCGTGAGTTCTAGACACTATCAGAATGCTTATTCACGGTCCCGCGCGTGGCGCATTGGCGTGTCAAAAATGTCTAAATATTCCATTACCGTACTTCGAAGCATGTCAACCGCTGTTTAAAACCAATTTTTATGCCATTTATGTCGTAGAGAAGTGATAATATTCCGACCGGGAGTATGCATTGAGCCTAAACAGCCGAATAAAATTTCTCCTCAGAAGCGACTCATGCACGCGCATCATTCAAAGGTCCTCTCAGCATCCACTTACAAAAGGTGATAATGTGTTTCAGCCTGAGGCTCCCTCGTAAACCTTCAGGGTTTTCGCGGGCTCTGAGAGCCTATTGGAGCCCTGGGAATTGTCACGTTACAGCTAAGATCCTTACTTTTCAATAAAAAGATGCAAGACGCACGACTCCTTGTCAGACAGGGTACTTCCTGCTTGAAACCTTGTCAGGTTTTTGCCTGCCATAGGAGTTCTGTTATACTCACAGACACCATTCAAACAGTTTTAGAAAATTCAGAGTGTTTTCTATCCAAACCTGAACAATAATTTGCATATTCTAGCTTCTGAGTTGGTGTAGGAGGCAGTTAAAAATGGGAACATATTTTTTCCAAAATTCTCAATACTGCCCCCTACCCCAAACAGGTTAACAAGTATACTTTCATAATTTTTCGTATTGCATGCACAATGCAGAGGATGGAAACTTCGTACATGTAGTGTGTATACTGCGGGTGAGAGGGGGTCTGGTTGAAATTATTTATTGCGAAGCTGATATGACCTATTTGGATCCTTACAGGATGGTCAGGACAGTATCCTCCACATTGTGGGAAGGTTGTATGCAAAATAACCATAGGACAACCACACTCTCACCAAGCTCTAAGAAACATAAGGTTCTCAGAACGTTGCTGCACATCAGTTATCTAATTACAGTACCAGAAAATGAGATGTTTTGCATAGTAGGCCTAATCAACATTAATTTAACCTCTCTGGGCTATGTGGGACGATTTCGTCCCACCTACGTAACAGCCACTTCAATCCAGTGGCGCGATTTTTGAATCGTTAGAAATGCTATAACTTCAATTTCTCAAACATATGACTATTTCACAGCTATTTAAAGACAAGAATCTCGTTAATCTAACCCCACTGTCCGATTTCAAAAAGGCTTTACAACAAAAGCAAAACATTAGATTATGTCAGCAGAGTACCCAGCCAGAAATAATCACACAGCCATTTTTCAAGCTAGCATATCATGTCACATAAACCCAAACCATATCTAAATGCAGCACTAACCTTTGATGATCTTCATCAGATGACACACCTAGGACATTGTGTTATACAATACATGCATGTCTGTTCAATCAAGTTCATATTTATATCAAAAACCAGCTTTTTACATTAGCATGTGACGTTCAGAACTAGCATTCCCACCGAACACTTCCGGTGATTTTACTAAATTACTCACGATAAACGTTCACAAAAAGCATAACAATTATTTTAAGAATTATAGATACATTACCCCTCTATGCACTCGATATGTCCGATTTTAAAATAGCTTTTCGGATGAAGCACATTTTGCAATAATCTAAGTACATAGCCCGGCATTACAGGGCTAGCTATTTAGATACCCACCCAGTTCAGCCTCCACCAAAATCACATTTCCTATAAGAAAAATGTTCTTACCTTGCTTGTTCTTCATCAGAATACACTGCCAGGACTTCTACTTCAATAACAAATGTTGGTTTGGTCCCAAATAATCCATCGTTATGTTCCAACAGCGACGTTTTGTTCGTGAGTTCTAGAATGCTTCTTCGCGGTGTCGCGCATGGCGCATTGGCGTGTCAAAAATGTCTAAATATTCCATTACCGTACTTCGAAGCATGTCAACCGCTGTTTAAAACCAATTTTTATGCCATTTATGTCATAGAGAAGTGTTAATATTCCGACCGGGAGTATGCATTGAGCCTAAACAGCCGAATAAAATTTCTCCTCAGAAGCGACTCATGCACGCGCATCATTGAAAGGTCCTCCGAGCATCCACTTACAAAAGGCGATAATATATTTCAACCTGAGGTTCCCTCGTAAACCTTCAGTTATTTCGCGGGCTCTGAGAGCCTATTGGAGCCCTGGGAATTGTCACGTTACAGCTAAGATCCTTACTTTTCAATAAAAAGAGGTAAGACGCACGACTCCTTGTCAGACAGGGTACTTCCTGCTTGAAGCCTTGTCAGGTTTTTGCCTGCCATAGGAGTTCTGTTATACTCACAGACACCATTCAAACAGTTTTAGAAAATTCAGAGTGTTTTCTATCCAAACCTGAACAATAATATGCATATTCTAGCTTCTGAGTTGGTGTAGGAGGCAGTTAAAAATGGGAACATATTTTTTCCTAAATTCTCAATACTGCCCCCTATACCAAAGAGGTTTTAAGGGCGAGTCTACTCTGTTGTTGCCCGAGTGGGCAAGGGAAAATGTGTCCTGAAACAATAGCAACTGTGTTTTGTATTTATGATAATCTAGCTATGTAATCAGTGATGCCAGTGCGCTACCTTTTTCGTATGTACTATTTAACATGCAAGCCATTTGCAACCATTTCCAGTAACGTCTTTGGGTCCTCCAGTATGTTTACATGATGTTTGTGCCTGTAAACTGGCAAATTCATTGGAGCCACGTGCCAATCATTTCAAACCTGTGAAAATGTTAGCCAAGTACCTTTGAGAGCGTATTGTCAACACCTGGTTATTACAACTGACACAGTTGTAGAGGTATGGATGAAGTTTAAAACCCTTAAGAGTCTACTGACATATACAAACATCCCATTCAAAATCCATCAGTTTAAGCCAGAGATATCTGGGGGGTTTGCATGGGCTGCGTCTCAATCCACCGCATCCACCAATGTCGGCCTTCCGCATCTGCGGTGGAAGGTGGCTGAGCTAAAGCAGTGTTTGTCAGACCATGAAACATCCCAAAAACCGGTCTTCACCCAAAAATGTATGTAGCATCCAAACAGTTTATGGAAAGATGAGACTCTCACAAACATGATGGTGTTAGTTAGCTAGGTCTAGCAAAATAGGTTATTTATCAGGTATGTGAAGAAACCTTACTAAGCTAGCTAGCCACCTTCAGTTCAAGACAGTCTAGTAGCAGCAGTTGTTGTCAACATACCTATTTAGCTAGTGAGCTACCGTCATTGAAAGAAAGAGACGTTCCCTTAGCCTCCTAATGTTGGGGGTAAGGTACATTCACGTTTACGGTCGGTCCAGATATGTGACCGACCGGCTCAAATTGGTCTTATGTAGCAAAATTTGAAATTGTGTTTTTTACATTGGAAAAACATAGAGACTCAGAGCTACAAAATGGTATACCATGCACTGCATTTTTGGAACAATGGGAAATTAATTATGCTTTGAAAGTTGACAAACTTGTAAACTCACTTTTGAGAAAATGGTCTTTGAATGTTTTTGTACCTACTGGAGAGCTCTCCTTTGTCTACACCAATTCAGCATTGTTCACACCCTCTTAAGCCAGCCCCACTCATCTCTTTAAGCATTCACAAGTGAGGTCATGTGCTAAACAGTGAGTAGTGTAGTAAATATTAAGACTAAAAGTGGTAGTAGCCTACAATAAAAATTCCAGGTAAACAGAAAGTGTCCAGATGAAAATATTTTATAAATATTGGATGACGCTTACCCAGACACACACTTGTCTAAATTGATGGGTTTTGTGAAAGAAATGCTATAACCCCCAGCCACATATTGCCTAGTGGATGGGTCTCTACAGAAGGTGTAAACAGTACAGCCAAATGGTTACTTGCATAGTAGCAATATCAGAAATAGATACTGTCAATATAAATAAAATAATACACAGTATGTACAAGAAGAATAACAATATCAGTGATAGATGAGGTATACAATCAGGGGTAAAGTGGCTGAGCAGCAGGATAAAAAATATACAGTAGCAGCAACGTATAACGTGTGTGTTAGGAGTGAGTCATTTGAATAGAGGCACTGCATATAGTGCCGATGACTGGTCCGTCCGAACCACGCATGAACAAGGGAATCTATATTCGGAGAGCCTGTTTCTGTCCTGCACTTGACTTTGGTGCAGGGCATGTGATGTCCGTAGCCTCTTCATCGCTGATCTTCTCAAAAACATAAGTTTGTCTAGCTGTGTCCAGTCCAGGTGGTGCTTGTACAGGCATGGGAGGAAGGATGTCAGCACTGCGCAGCAGCTGAACCTGGTCCCGACTGAGTCCAAACGCTCCTTGGCGACAAAAACACCAGGCTCCAGAGCATCAAAGCTGTAAAACAGGAAAAGACATTACAACATTGCACAACATTAATTCACCTCCCAAGTTTAGATAAGAAGAATAGCCTCATACAGTGCAATGAAAATTATATTCACCTGAAGTGCTGGTACTGCCTGAACTGTGGCAGCGGCCTGAAGTACGGAGTCAGGTGTTGTTGCTAGCCATAGCTTTCCACCAGCACCGTACCATCCTCCAGTCCAACCTGCTGTGGGATGTTGACCCCTGTCACAGTGCTGGGTGGTGTCCTGGTAATACTATTGCATTATCCTCTGCGTAGTTGTTGATGAAGTTCAGCACCCGCACCACTTGCTTCTGGTATAACCTGTGCTTGCTCCGGCAAGCTCTCTTTTTGAGAGACTTGTCCTGAAGACACTCCTGTGTTGTCTTGGCTGTGTGCTTGGGGTTGCTGTCCTGTCGGAAGGTGAACCTTCGCCCCAATCTGAGATCCTGAGTGCTCTGGAGCAGGTTTTCATCAAGGATTTCTCTGTACTTTGCTCCATTCATCTTTCCCTCAATCCCGACTAGTCTCCCAGTCCCTGCCGCTGAAAAACATCCCCACAGCATGAAGCTGCCACTACCATGCTTCACCGTAGGGATGGTGCCAGGTTTCCTCCAGATGTGACTCTTGGCATTCAGGCCAAAGAGTTCAATCTTGGTTTCATCATGGTCTGAGTCTTTTAGTTACCTTTTGGCAAACTCCATGCAGGCTGTCATGTGCCTTTTACTGAGTGATTTCCATCTGGCTACTCTACAATAAATGCCGGATTGGTGATGGTTGTCCTTCTGGAGGTTTCTCCAATCTCCACAGAGGAACTTTGGAGCTCTGTCAGAGTGACCATTGGGTTCTTGGTCACCTCCTTGACCAAGGCCTTTCTCCCCCAATTGCTCAGTTTGGCAGCGGCCAGCTCTAAGAAGAGTCTTGGTGATTCCAAACTTCTTCAATTTAAGAATTATGGAGGCCACTGTATTCTTGGGGAGCTTCAATCCTGCAGAAATGTTTTGGTACCCTTCCTCAGATCTTTGCCACGACAGAATCCTTTCTCGGAGCCTTACCAACAATTCCTTCATCCTCATGCTCTGACATGCATTGTCAACTGTGGGACCTTATGTAGGTAGGTGTGTGCATTTCCAAATCACGTCAAATCAAGTGAATTTACCACAAGTGGACCCCAATCAAGTTGTAGAAAGATCTCAAGGATGATCAATGGAAATAGGATGCACCTGAACTCAATTTTGAGTCTCATAGCAAGGGGTCTGAATACTTATTTATATAAGTATTTCTGTTTAGTATTTCTTCTAATTTTGCAAAAACCTGTTTTTGCTTTGTCATTATGGGGTATTGTGTTTAGATTGATGAGGAAAATGTTTAATTAATCAATTTTATACTAAGGCTGTAATGTAACAAAATGTGGAAAAAGTCAAGGGGTCTGAATAATTTCGCGAAAGCACAGTATGTCTACCTGCATACTTCATTTAGCTTGTTCAAGTATCCATCCTCATTTCCAAATTGCACCTCTCATCTGGTTACCAAATATGTGGTCCTCCAAACTTATTTAAATTATTCATTCATAAAATGCAGTATTAACGGTAGGCCTAGGCTATATCTTAGTTATTGTGCATCACACCGAGTTAACAACATGCAATATTAAGCCAAGCCCTCATCACACCTACAATTTATTTATTCATCAAAACCCACCCCTTTCGCGCCACCGCCAGCTATTGCTCCCATAATTCTCCCCATGAAAATAGGAACAATATTTTGGACACCCACGGAAACTATAGTACTAATGCTAAGATGTACCATTTCGTTAGGTTTGTTAAAATAGAGCCCCAGATTGAGTTGGGTGTTATACAGCAGTGGTACAATCCTTAACACATAGTTTAAATCAGTTTCCTCTGAAACTGAGAAGTTACTGTAAGGGGTTAAGGGGTAAAATGCTGAATCACCTAAGAGGCTATTATTTTAACTGGAGAAGTCTTTTGTGAACTGGAGTTAAAGTTAAAGAAAAGTGGGTCTAAGTCTATGGCCTTTTGCCCTGCAGTCACTCACTAAACAGATAGCTGCTGGCCCTAGACAGCTTCATGACTGACTGCTTCTCCATGCAGGAACCGATTTTTCACATTACAGCTTGGCTCTGCACCGGATACACTAAGACGCATTTGCCGTATAGAGAAGTGACTCTGGACTCACTGGGCAAGTGTGTGTAGTGTACGTGTCTACCTTTTCTCACTTGCTGAAACATATCCGTCCAAATTTGACAGCACGAAGCAGACAGCCATGTTGCTGAATTCTGATTATCTAAATGCTCTGAGGCCTGGTTGAATAGCACTGCAGATGTGTGAGGAAAAAGAGCAGCCCTTCACATGCCTTCATACTGCATAAGGGACTCCCTGCCACTTTCGAGTGAAAAATAATGCTCACTTGTCAATCTTTCCTGATCCCTTTGAGACCACTTGAGGTGTATGCTTTGATTCATCTAGGGCATGCCTCAGAGGAGATGGGACTGCTGTATCAACTAATTGCTTCCAAAAAATAGGTTACAAATATAAATAAATAATACTGTAGCTTACAATTGACATAACCCTCAAAGTCGATTCTCCTAAAAAATGTCAACCTTATTATTCTCTCACCCAATATTCCTTATCTTAGAGAGTGTATCGGGAGCAATATGTAGTGTTATAGTCATTTAATGTTAGAGGTTAAAGACTTGAAACCTGATAGGAGGATTAAGGGCTCAGACTAGAGGGTATTTAAGTCCCCATCCATTTTGCACGACTTTTACATTGTAATCCACAGGAACATGTTCAATAAACCAATTGTCCCAAAGCTTTTTAGGTAATCAAATAATCATGCGATGATTCATTCACTACACTGTTGAGTACACAAAGGTGCTGGCTACATCCAGACATAGTTATCTGCATTCCAAACAAAGACACAATAAATATGAGTGTTAACAGATTTATCTGTGCACCAAGGCCAATGAAGGAAAGTATTTGTAGCAATGAGGGGACCAGTCGAGTCCCCACTTTGTCCAGTCTTGTCTAAAGCCAATCTGTATGTCAGTTTGCACAAAAACGGTCATGCTGGTCGGAAATCAACTTTCAAAATAGAATGATTTAAAGTGGTGTTTTTAGTTTTCATAACCTTGAGAGAGACATTACTCAACTACTAGCAAGCCCCTTTTATAAAGTTAACTGTGTTGGCTAATGACAATGCACAGACAGATCCAGAGCAGTAAACCATGTCTGTAGCCTACAGCGATTGTGTTAAGAGAGAATTTTAATCACGATTACTCTCATGGGAGGTGTTAAATGGGGAAATGTATATACTTCTATCTCACGGAGTAAATGAAAGTTTAGCTAATTATTTGCGGGTAATATAAATCACAGTCCCTGTCAATATTTTCAACCTTAGAGAAGTTTCTCATTCCATAATACAAATGCCATGGAAAACAACATCTTCTCCAATAAAAATGGTTAGTTGTAAAATAAAAAAAAGGGAAAAGCAGAGTATCCCATCCGGAAGCTCATCATTAAATATGGGATTTTTTTTCTCAGGGATTGTCATGCAAGTTAAAACCTCTTGACGGTCGCCTAGGATAGGGGGAGCTACAGCGATTTTTGAAAAAGATTCGTGCCCATTTTAAACGGCCTCCTACTCAAACTCAGAAGCTAGGATATGCATATAATTAAAACTTGTGGATAGAAAACACCCTAAAGTTTCTAAAACTGTTTGAATGGTGTCTGTGAGTATAACAGAACTGATATGGCAGTCAAAACCCTGAGACCGATCGTAAGAGGATGTGGAATTCTGAATTGTGGACTCAACTTCACCACTTTGCCTATTAGTCACACCGTGAGCTATGGTTCATTGAGCACTTCCTATTGCTTCCACTAGATGTCCCCAGTCTTTACAAAGCGGTTTGAGTCTCCTACTGTTAAAACTGAATGAATGAGACGCTGTTGAAATTGGTCACATGAGGAGGGCCATCACCATTATGACGCCGGCGGCCCTGGCTACCCTCCCCTTTCGAAACGTTTTGAAAGACAATGCAATCATCCCCCTTGAATTTTATTGGAGCTCTGGTTGAAAAAGGCCCTAAAGATTTATGTTATACAACGTTTGAAATGTTTGAACGAACCTAAATGGAAAAAAATGCATTTTCTCGAAATAGCTGTCCCGCGGCCAACAGAAGTTTTGGATCAGCCTTCAGACACGCTAACAAGAACAAGCTCTTGGAACATAAAGGAGTAATTTTTTCGAACTAAAATACATTTGTTGTGGACCTGGGAGTGCTTTCTGATGAAGACAACCAAAGGTAAGGGATTATTGACAATAGTATACAAGACTAGATGTGATATGCGATTGTTCCAAGATGGCGCTGACCTGTATTACTAGCAAAGTGTGATTACCCAGTAAAGTTATTTTTAAATCTGGCATTACAGGTGCTTTCAAGAGATATTCATCTATAAATCTTAGAATGACAATATTATATTTAAAAAATGTTTTCGAATAGTAATTTAGTAAATTGTAGCACTGTTTCACCGGATGCATTTGAGGGAAAATAGTTAGTCAACGTTACGCGCCGATGTAAAATGCTCTTTTTATATATAAGTATGAACTTTATCGAACAAAAGAATGCATGTATTGTGTAACATGATGTCCTAGGAGTGTCATCTGATGAAGTTTGTAAAAGGTTAGTGCTGCATTTAGCTGTTTTTTGGTTATTTGTGATGCATGTGGTTGGTTGGAAAATGGCTGTGGCTACTTTTACGATATACTCCTCTAACATAATCTAATGTTTTGCTTTTGCTGTAAAGCCTTTTTGAAATCGGACGACGTGGTTCGATTCAGGAGAGGTGTATCTATAAAACGATATGACATAGTCCTATATTTGAAAAAATATATATATTACATTTCGTTATGCTAATGTCGATAGGAGTTTTTCGCTGGATGTCCGTCCCGCTTACGGGACGAGACCGTCAAGAGGTTTTAAGGAGTCTGATCTACCAGAACTATGATTCTAATGATATGCGTTTGTTAAATGATTAATGTCCTGCAAATCTAACGCATTTAGGATTGTGCTAAACTTTTATGAATATACCATGTTAATATTGACACCGAAAATCCTAATGCTCATTAAATTTGTTATTTGTTATCCTTTATTTAGCCAGGGAGTCATGCTGAGACCATGCTCTCTTTTGCAGATAAGCCCTGCATGAACACACACATAAACAACAATTACACTATACATGAATAGCATGTACAAAACATGAAAAGCAAAACACAATCATATGAAACAAACAATCATATGAAACAAACACATTCTTCACAATCATTTTAATAATGTTTGTATACAGTGGCTTGCGAAAATATTGACCCACCTTGACATTTCCCCTATTTTGTTGCCTTACGACCTGGAATTAAAATTGGTTTTTGGGGGGTTTGTATCATTTTATTTACACAACATGCCTACCACTTTAAAATGCAAAATATGTTTTATTGTGAAACAAACAAAAAATGAGACAAAAAACTGAAAACTTGAGCATGCATAAATATTCACCCCCTCAAAGTCAAGACTTTGTAGAGCCACCTTATGCAGCAATTACAGCTGCAAGACTCTTGGAGTATGTCTCTGTAAGCTTGGCACATCTAGCCCCTGGGATTTTTGCCCATTCTTCAAGGAAAAACTGCTCCAACTCCTTCAAGTTGGATGGGTTCCGCTGGTGTACAGTTATATTTAAGTCATACCACAGATTCTCAATTGGATTGAGGTCTGGGCTTTGACTAGGCCATTCCAAGACATTTCAATGTTTCCCCTTAAACCACTTGAGTGTTGCTTTGGCAGTACGCTTAGGGTCATTGTCCTGCTGGAAGGTGAACCTCCGTCCCAGTCTCAAATCTCTGGAAGACTGAAACAGGTTTCCCTCAAGACTTTCCCTGTATTTAGCGCCATTCATCATTGCTTTAATTCTGAGCAGTTTCCCAGTCCCTGCTGATGAAAAACATCCCACAGCATGATGCTGCCACCACCATGCTTCACTGTGGGGTATGATGTTCTCGGGGTGATGAGAGGTGTTGGGTTTGTGCCAGACATAGCATTTTCCTTGATGGCCAAAAAGCTACATTTTAGTCTCATCTGACCAGAGTACCTTCTTCCATATGTTTGGGGAGTCTTCCACATGCCTTTTGGTGAACACCAAATGTGTTTGCTTATTTTTTTCTTTAAGCAATGGCTTTTTTTCTGGACACTCTTCCGTAAAGCCCAGCTCGTGGAGTGTACGGCTTAAAGTGGTCCTATGGACAGATACTCCAATCTCCTACGTGGAGCTTTGCAGCGCCTTCAGGGTTATCTTTGGTCTCTTTGTTGCCTCTTGATTAATGATTGATCCCCTCCTTGCCTGGTCTGTCAGTTTTGGTGGGCGGCCCTCTTTTGGCAGGTTTGTTGTGGTGCCATATTCTTTCCATTTTTTAATCATGGATTTAATGGTGCTCCGTGGGATATTCAAAGTTTCTGATATTTTTTTATAACCCAACCCTGATCTGTACTTCCCCACAACTTTGTCCCTGACCTGTTTGGAGAGCTCCTTGGTCTTCAGGGGTGCACTTGCTTGGTGGTGCCCCTTCTTAGTGGTGTTGCAGACTCTGGGGCCTTTCAGAACAGGTGTGTATATATACAGACATCATCTGACACTTAGATTGCACACAGGTGGACTTTATTTATCTAATTATGTGACTTCTGAAGGTAATTGGTTGCACCAGATCTTATTTAGGGGCTTCATAGCAAAGGGGGTGAAAACATATGCACGCACCACTTTTCGTTTTTTTATATTTTAGAATTTATTGAAATAAGTTATTTTTGTAATTTCACTTCACCAATTTGAACTATTTTGTATATGTCCATTATATTAAATCCAAATAAAAATCTATTTAAATTACAGGTTGTAATGCAACAAAAAAGGAAAAACACCAATGGGGATAAATACTTTTGCAAGGCACTGTACTGTTTTACCCACTTCATATGAATATACAGTAGTCTAGTCAAGGCATATCCTATATAACTACTGCTGTGCATACAATTTCTATTCATATCCTGTCCATACTGTCTATACACACCATCATATACAGTACGTACAGTATATATTTATATTCCGGACTCTGACATTGCTCATTCTGATATTTGGGGATTTGTGTGTATTGTTATTTATTACTTCACTGTTGGAGCTAGAAACATAAGCATTTCGCTGCACCTGCGATAACATCTGCAAAATGTGTGTACGCAACCAATCAAATGTTATTTTATTTTTAAACAAACACAATCTTTAGTAAAAAAAATATTCATACCAATTAAGATTTTCTCACCTACAGTTGAAGTTGGAAGTTTACATACACCTTAGCCAAATACATTTAAACTCAGTTTTTCACAATTCCTGACATTTAATCCTTGTAAAAATTCCCTGTCTTAGGTCAGTTAGGATCACCACATTATTTTAAGAATGTGAAATGTCAGAATAATAGTAGAGAGAATTATTTCAGCTTTTATTTCTTTGATCATATTCCCAGTGGGTCAGAAGTTTACATACACTGAAATCGTATTTGGTAGCATTGCCTTTAAATTGTTTAACTTGGATCAAACTTTTCAGGTAGCCTTCCACAAGCTTCCCATAATAAGTTGGGTGAATTTTGTCCCATTCCTCCTGACAGAGCTGGTGTAACTGAGTCAGGTTTGTAGGCCTCCTTGTTCACAGACGCATTTCAGTACTGCCCACAAATTTTCTATGGGATTGAGGTCAGGGCTTTGTGATGGCCACTCCAATACCTTGACTTTGTTGTCCTTAAGCCATTTTGCTACAACTTTGGAAGTATGCTTGGGGTCATTGTCTATTTGGAAGACCTATTTGTGACCACGCCTTAACTTCCTGACTGATGTCTTGAGATGTTGCTTCAATATATCCACATAATTTTCCTTTCTCATGATGCCATCTATTTTGAGAAGTGCACTAGTCCCTCCTGCAGCAATGCACCCCCACAACATGATGCTGCCACCCCCGTGCTTCACGGTTGGGATGGTGTTCTTCGGCTTGCAAACCTCCCCCTTTTTCCTCCAAAGATAATGATGGTCATTATGGCCAAACATTTATATTTTTGTTATATCAAACCAGAGGACATTTCTCCGAAAAGTACAATCTTTGTACCCATGTGCAGTTGTAAACCGTAGTCTGGATTTTTTTGGCGGTTTTGGAGCAGTGGCTTCTTCCTTGCTGAGCGGACTTTCAGGTTATATAGTACTCATTTTACTGTGTATATAGATACTTTTGTACCTGTTTCCTCCAGCATCTTCACAAGGTCCTTTGCTGTTGTTCTGGGATTGATTTGCACTTTTCGCACCAAATTACGTTCATCTCTAGGAGACAGAATGCATCTCCTTCCTGAGCGGTATGACGGCTGCGTGGTCCCATGGTGTTTATACTTGCATACTATTGTTTGTACAGATGAACGTGGTACCTTCAGGCGTTTGGAAATTGCTCCCAAGGATTAACCAGATTTGTGGTTATCTACAATTTTTTTTCTGAGGTCTTGGCTGATTTCTTTGGATTTTCCCATGATGTCAAGCAAAGAGGCACTGAGTTTGAAGGTAGGGCTTGAAATACATTGTCATACGATGGGTGTAGCTGGTGCATGGAAGTCAGGTGCAGGAGAGCAGAGATGAGTGAACAAAGAAGCACTTTACTGAGGCAATTGTAAGAACTGAATGCAACCACGTCACAAAAACAAATGCCCAAAGAACAAGTGAGGCAGCACAAAGTACAACAACCAAGTACAAAGTTCCGGCTGCCACACATCACGGGTACAAATAAAACCAGCCGGAAGCGTGCCAACCTAGACAATAAACAATACCCCACACAGACATGGAGGGAACAGAGGGCTAAATACACATAGTAATCATGAGGAGATGTAAACCAGGTGTGCGGAAAACAAGACAAAACAAATGGAAAATGAAAGGTGGAGTGGCGATGGCTAGAAGACCGGTGACGTCGACCGCCGAATGCCGCCTGAACAAGGAGAGGGACCAACTTCGGCAGAAGTCGTGACATACATCCACAGGTACACCTCCAATTACCTCAAATAATCTCAATTAGCCTATCAGAAGCTTCTAAAGCCATGACATCATTTTCTGGAATTTTCAAAGCTGTTTAAGGGCAGTCAACTTAGTGTATGTACATTTCTGACCCACTAGAATTGGGATATAGTGATTTATAAGTGAAAAAATCTGTCTGTAAACAATTGTTGTCATGCACAAAGTAGATGTCCTAACCGACATGCCACAACTATAATTTGTTCACAAGAAATTGGAACCAAACCTTTATGCAATCGCTATGTCCGATTTTAAAATAGCTTTTCGGTGAAAGCTAGAAATGCTATTACTTCAATTTCTCAAACATATGACTATTTTACACCATTTTAAAGACAAGACTCTCGTTCATCTAACCACACTGTCCGATTTCAAAAAGGCTTTACAATGAAAGCAAAACATTAGATTATGTCAGCAGAGTACCCAGCCAGAAATATACAGACACCCATTTTTCAAGCTAGCATATAATGTCACAAAAACCAAAACCACAGCTTAATATTTATTAATGCAGCACTAACCTTTGATGATCTTCATCAGATGACACTCCTAGGACATTATGTTATACAATACATGCATGTTTTGCTCAATCAAGTTCATATTTATATCAAAAACCAGCTTTTTACATTAGCATGTGACTAGCATGTGACTAGCATTCCCACCGAACACTTCCGGTGAATTTACTAAATTACTCACGATAAACGTTCACAAAAAACATAACAATTATTTTAAGAATTATAGATACAGAACTCCTGTATGCAATCGCGGTGTCCGATTTTAAAATAGATTTTCGGTGAAAGCACATTTTGCAATATTCTGGGTAGATAGCCCAGCCATCACAGGCTAGCTATTTTGACACCCACCAAGTTTGGCCTTCACCAAACTCAGATTTACTATAAGAAAAATTGGATTACCTTTGCTGTTCTTCGTCAGAATGCACTCCCAGGACTTCTACTTAAACAACAAATGTTGCTTTGGTTCCAAATAATCCATAGTTATATCCAAATAGCGGCGTTTTGTTCGTGCGTTCAAGACACTATCCGAAGGGTAACAAAGGCGTTTCGTGACAAAAATATTCCATTACCGTACTTCGAAGCATGTCAAACGCTGTTTAAAATAAATGTTTATGCGATTTTTCTCGTGAAATAGACCACTGAGAAACTGAGCTACTATACTCTGCCCAGCGACAGGAGAAGGCTCAATCTGCTTTCTGAAGGCTTTAGACAGCCAATGGAAGCCTTAGAAAGTGCAACGTAACCCCACAGATACTGTAGTTTCGATGGAGAATCAAAAGAAGAACTACAATTCTCAGACATTCCACTTCCTGCTTGGAATTTTCTCAGGTTTTTGCCTGCCATATGAGTTCTGTTATACTCACAGACACCATTCAAACAGTTTTAGAAACTTCAGAGTGTTTTCTATCCAAATCTACTAATAATATGCATATTCTCGTTTCTGGGCAAGAGTAGTAACCAGTTTAAATCGGGTAGGTTTTTCATCCGGCCGTGAAAATCCAATCCCCTATCCTAAACAGGTTTAATAATGAAAAAATTGATGTAATAAATGTATCGCTAGTCACTTTAAACTATGCCACTTTATATAATGTTTACATACCCTACACTACTTATCTCATATGTATATACTGTACTCTATACCATCTACTGCATCTTGCCTATGCCGTTCGGCCATCGCTCATCCATATGTATTTTTATTTACATATTCTTATTAATTTCTTTACACTTGTAGTAGTTGTTGTGAAATTGTTCGATTACTTGTTAGATATTACTGCATGGTCGGAACTAGAAGCACAAGCATTTCGCTATACTCGCATTAACCTCTCTGGGGTATGTGGGACGCTAGCGTCCCGCCAGTGAAATAGCAGGGCGCCAAATTCAAAACAACAAAATCACATAATTCAAATTTCTCAAACATACAACTATTATATCCCATTTTAAAGATACACTTCTCGTTAATCCAACCACAGTGTCCAATTTCAAAAAGGCTTTACGGTGAAAGCATAACATTAGATTATGTTAGGACAGCGCCTAGACAAGTAAAACCACACAGCCATTTTCCAGGCAAGGAGAGGCATCACAAAAACCAGAAATACAGCTAAAATGAATCACTAACCTTTGATGATCTTCATCGGATGGCACTCATAGGACTTCATGTTACACAATACATGTATGTTTTGCTCGATAAAGTTCATATTTATATCCAAAAACTCAATTTTACATTGGCGTGCAATGTTCAGAAGTGTTTTGCCTCCCAAAACTTCTGGTGAATGAGCACATCAATTTACAGAAATACTCATCATAAACGTTGATAAAATACACAACTGTTATTCAAAGAATTATAGATACACTTCTCCTTAATGCAACCGCTGTGTCAGATTTCAAAAAAGCTTTACGGCGAAAGCAAACTTCGCAATAATCTGAGTACAGCGCTCAGACATCAAAGCAAGCCATACAGATACCCGCCATTTTGGAGTCAACAGAAGTCACAAATAACATTATAAATATTCACTTACCTTTGATGATCTTCATCGGAATGCACTCCCAGGTATCCCAGTTCCACAATAAATGTTTGTTTTGTTCGATAAAGTTAATCGTTATGTCCAAATACCTCCATTTTGTTCACGTGTTCAGTCGAGTAATCCAAATGCACTGTGCTCGCGCAGTAAGTTCAGTCGAAAAGTCAAAAAGTTATATTACAGTTTGTAGAAACATGTCAAACAATGTATAGAATCAGTCTTTAGGATGTTTTTATCATAAATCTTCCATAATATTCCAACCGGACGATTCCTTTGTCTTCAGAAATTAAAAGGAACACACCTAACTCTCACGCAAGCGCATGATTGAGCTCATGTCATTTTCTCAATCATCTGATTCCAAGCGCTCTTATTCTCACCCCATTCACAGTAGAAGCATGAAACAATGTTCTAAAGACTGTTGACATCTAGTGGAAGCCGTACGAAGTTAAAAAATGACCCCACAGACACTGTATATTGGATAGGGAATCACTTGAAAAAACAACAAACCTAAGATTTCCACACTTCCAAGTTGGATTTTTTCTCAGGTTCTTTCCTGCCGTATGAGTTCTGTTATATTCACAGACATCATTCAAACAGTTTTAGAAACTTCAGAGTGTTTTCTATGCATATCCTACCCTCTGGGCCTGAGTCGCAAGCAGTTTACTACGGGCACGCTTTTCATCCGGACGTCAAAATACTGCCCCTTACCCAAGAGAGGTTAACATCTGCTAACCATGTGTATGTGACAAATAAAATTTGATTTGATATGATTTGATTTAATGGATAATTTCACCAACATAAAAAATATCCATTACATTTGTGGAACATCTAGATCACCATGTTCTGTAGCTTCTGTTCAAACTTTAGGTATTCAACATGTATCTACAGATAGATTAGGCTCATCCTTTAAAGTACATTTCTGGATGGAAAGGGATACAACCAAGGAGGGAAACGTCAGCACTTATACTGGGCGTGGGGTTTTATGACACTAGGTAGGTTTCCATTGACCCAGGTGTATTCAACAAAAGCAATGTCGCAAACATGTTCTAAAGATCAACATTTTATCAATTCGACGAGGATGGATTTGTCTTTTGTCGAACGTTCTTTATTTTGACAAATGATGATGTAAACTGTGTATTTCAAATGAATTATGATTGCCGAATAACTCTGAAGGTATGCTGGGGCACGTGATGTCATCGCGTACACAACAAGGCACTGATATTGGGAGGTTTAGGCCTGGCTCGCAGTCGGCATTCATCCCAAAGATGTTCGATGGGGTTGAGGTCAGGGCTATGTGCAGTCCAGTCAAGTTGTTCCACACCAATCTCGATAAAAAACATTTCTGTATGGACCTTGCTTTGTGCAGGGGGGCATCATCATGCTGAAACAGGAAAGGGCCTTCCCCAAACTGTTGCCACTAAGGTGGAAGCACAGAATCATCTAGAATGTAATTGTATGCTGTAGTGTTAAGATTTCCCTTCACTGGAACTAAGGGGCCAAGCCCAAACCATTAAAAACAGCCCCAGACCATTATTCCTCCTCCACCAAACTTTACAGTTGGCACCATGCATTCGGCAGGTAGCATTCTCCTGGCATCCACGAAACCCAGAATTGTCCATCGGACTGTCAGATGGTGAAACGTTATTCATCACTCCAGAGAACGCTTGTGGCAGGGAGCTAATGGCAGGGAGAATGCTAATGGCAGAGAGCTTTACACCACTCCAGCAAACGCTTGGCGTTGCGCATGGTGATCTTAGGCTTGGTGCAGCTGCTCAGCCATGGAAACCCACTTCATGAAACTCCCGACGAACAGTTATTGTGCTGATGTTGCTTTCAGAGGCAGTTTGGAATTCGGTAGTGAGTGTTGCAAACGAGGACTGATGATTTTTACGCACTACACGCTTCAGCACTCGGCGCTCCCATTCTGTGAGCTTGTGTGGCCTACCTCTGAGCCGTTGTTGCTCCTAGAGGTTCCACAATAACAGCACTAACAGTTGACCGGGGCAGCTCTAGCAGGGCAGAAATTTGACAAACTGACTTGTTGGAAAGGTGGAATCCTATGACGGTGCCATGTTGAAAGTCACTGAGCTTTTCATTTTGGGCCATTCTACAGCTAATGTTTGTCTATGGAGATTGCGAGGCTGTGTGCTCGATTTAATACACCTGTCAGCAACAGGTGTGGCTGAAATAGCCAAATCCACAAATTTGAAGGGGTGTCCACATACTCTTGGCAATGTAGTGTATCCACATTTAATTCTAAATGCTTAGTGCCTACTAAATACATTTTTGCAACTATAAAATAATGTTTTTTTGCAGAACAAGGATTGTCCTGACTTTCAATAATGCCTGAATTGCTTAGCTTAGCTTTTTTGGTTGGCTGGATGCAAGTTTCACCACCATGGTATGGACCATGTCAATACCAGTGGAGGCTGCTGAGGAGAGGACGGCTCATAATAATGGCTGGAACAGAGCGAATGGAATGGCATCAAACACATGGACACCATGTGTTTGATGTAGTTGATACCATTCCACTGATTCCGCTCCAGCCATTACCACGAGCCCCCCCCCCCCAATTAAGGTGTCACCAACATCCTGTGGTCAATACGTTAGTACATGAGAATTATTAGAATATGCCAAATATTAGTAAATTCTTGCTCTCTATCCATGTTGCCACTTGCAGGCTGCCTGAGACATGAAACAGATAAGTGGGAGTCGTCAATTTATGAAGGTGCAATTTGCCTAAATGGGTAATGGATACACTTCAACCACTTAATTTTTATTAAACACTATAGTTTTTTGGGGTGGGTGGGGTGGGGGTGGATGGGGAGCAATGTCAGAGTCCAGCTGTTATTGAATATATACGTCCAGCTGTTTTTATCGACACAAGACAGTTCAATGTAAACACACCGTATCTATTTTCTATGCAAACTTTCAAAATTGTGCCTAAAAGTCACTGGACAAGTTAATGGAAACATAGCTAATGACTTCCCTGAGGGTGTTGACTAGATGAAAATCTGAGCTTGTTGCAAATCTAACAAACCAATACACTGAGTTCACAAAATATTAGCACCCCTTTTGCCCTCAGAACAGCCTCAATTCATCGGGGCATGGACTCTAGAAGATGCCGAAAGCGTTCCACAGGGATGCTGGCCCACGATGACTCCAATGCTTCCACATTTGTGTCAAGTTGGCTGGATGTCCTTTGGGTGGTGGACCAATCTTGATACACACAGGAAACTGTTGAGTGTGAAAAACCCAGCAGCGTTGCAGTTGTTGACACACTCAAACCAGTATGCCTGCCACCTACTAACATACCCCGTTCAAAGACACTTAAATATTTGGTCTTGTCCATTCACCCCCTGAATGGCACACATACACAATCCATGTCTCAATTGTCTTAAGGTTTAAAAATCCTGTCTCCTTCTCTTCATCTACACTGATTGAAGTGGGTTTAACAAGTGACATGAATAAGGGATCATAACTTTCACTTGGATTCACCTGGTCATTCTATTTCATGGAAAGTTAAGGTGTTCTTAATGTTTTGTATACTCTGTATATTCACAAGAGCAATTACAATTACATATTTTTAATATCTTTCCATCATCAAACAGAAGGAAACATTGAGAGGTATTGTTGCTTTCATGAACCCCTGTCATTAAAACGATCAAAACATGGGATAATATCAAGAATTGGAACATAATAACTTAATTAAAAGGAATGTTAATTGTATATTTGTGCAATGATAAGTGACTTGGCTGAGGAGCGATATGTATACTGAACAAAATATAAACGCAGCGTGCAGCAATTTCAACAATTTTACAAAGTTACAGTTCATATAAGGAAATCAATCAATTGAGATAAATTCATTAGGCCCTCATCTATGGATTTCACATGACTTGGCAGGGGCGCAGCTATGGGTGGGCCTGGGAGGGCATAGGCCACCTACTTGGGAGCCAGGCCCACCCACTGGGGAGCCAGGCCCAACAATAATTACATTTTTTTCTCCACAAAAGGGCTTTATTACAGACAGAAAAATTCCTCAGTTTCATCAGCTGTCTGGGTGGCTGGTCTAGGATGATCCCGCAGGTGAAGAAGCCGGATGTGGAAGTCCTGGGCTGGCGTAGATACACGTGGTCTGCGGTTGTGAGGCCGGTTGGACGTACTGCCGACATCTATATAACATGACGTTGGAGACAACTTATGGTAGAGAAATTAATATTAAATTATCTGGCAACAGCTCTGGTTGGGTGGACAGTCTTGCAGCCAATTGCACGATCTGGCATCTGTGGCATTGTGTTGTTTGACAAAACTGCACATTTTAGAGTGGCCTTTTATGTCCCCAGCACAAGGAGCACCTGTGTAATGACATGCTTCTTGATATGCCACACCTGTCAGGTGGATGGATTGTCTTGGCAAAGGAGAAATGCTCACTAACAGGGATGTAAACAAATTTGTGGTAAACATTTGAGAGAAATAAGCTTTTTGTGCGTATTTCAGCTCATGAAAAGTGGGATCAACACTTTACATCTTGCGTTTATATTTTTGTTCAGTGTAGTAAAAATAAATACTCATAAATAAATAGTAGCACCAGTGTGGTGGTTGTGTGTGTGTGTTTGTACATGGGACTGTGGTTGTAACGTAGAGAAAAGTCCATGGCTAGGGTGTCTGGAGTTACAGGCCTTCCTCAGACATCGCCTGGTGTAGATGTCCTGTAAAGCTTGCAACTCGAGGGCAGTTCAACTGCCATACCATGCCGTCATGCAGCCAATAAAGATGATCTCGATGGTGCATCTTTAGAAGTTTGTCAGTATCTGAGGAGCCATGCCAAATTTCTTCAGCTGCCTGAGGAATACGACGCACTGGTGCACCTTATTTACTACTGTACTGGTGTTATGGGTCCATGTCAAGTCTTTAGTGATGTGTACACCAAGGAACTTGAGGCTGGTGACCCTCTTGATGATCAGCTCCTTAGTTTTACTGAGATTGAGGGAGAAGTTGTTGTGCCAGCACCAAACTGTCAGGTCTCCTCGTTTCATTGTTTATTGTCAGTCCTACAAAGGTGGCGTCATCAGCAAACTGTATCATGGAGTTGGAGTCCTGCTTTGCCATGCAGTCGTGGTTGAACAGGGAGTACAGGAGGGCACTGAGCACACATCCATGAGGGGCCCCTGTGTTGAGAGTCAGTGTGGATGAGAACTTATTGCCTTTCATCGCGACCTGTGGTCTGCCCGTCAGGAAGTCCAGGATCCAGGGTGGTGTTCAAGTCCAGGGCCCTGAGCATGAATACAAAATGTATATAGTTTTGCATGCCATTTCAAATCAAAATCCAATATTATTTGTCACATACACAGGTTTAGCAGATGTTATTGTGGGTGTAGCTAAGAGCTTGTATTTCTAGCTCCAACAGTGCAGTAATATCTAATAAGTAATATCGAACAATACACACAATCTAAAGTAAAGGAATGGAATTAAGACTCTCTAAATATTTTGACAAGCAGTATCAGAGCTGCATAGACCAAGATACAGTAGAATAGGACAGTATACATTATATACATATGAGATGAGTAATGCAAAATATGTAAACATTATTAAAGTAGTAGTGTTCCAATTATTAAAGTGACCAGTGATTTCAAGTCAATTTATAGGGCAGCATCCTCTAATGTGCTAGTGATGGCTTTTTAACAGTCTGATGGCCTTGAGATATAAGCTATTTTTCAGTCTCTCGGCCCTGGCTTTGCTGCACCTGTACTGACCTCGCCTTCTGGATGATAACGGGGTGAACAGGCAGTGGCTCATGTGGTTGTTGTCCTTGATGATATTTTTGGCATTTCTGTGACATCGGTTGCTGTAGGTGTCCTGGAGGGCAGGTAGTTTGCCCCCGGTGATGCCTTGGGAAGACCGCACCACCCTCTGGAGAGCCCTGCAGTTGCGGGCGGTGCAGTTTCCGTACCAGGCGGTGATGCAGCCCGACAGGATGCTCTCAATTGTGCATCTGTAAAAGTTTGTGAGGGTTTTAGATGCCAAGCCAAATTTCTTCAGCCTCCTCAGTTTTAAGAGGCACTGTTGCGCCTTCTTCACCACACTGTCTGTGGGTGGATCATTTCAGTTTGTCAGTGATATGTACACCGAGGAACTTTAAGCTTTCCACCTTATCCACTGCAATCCCGTCGATGTGGATAGGGGGGTGCTCCCTCAAGTCCACTTGTTGTTTCCTGAAGTCCACTTTCAAATAAAGTATCGAAAGCACATTGATTTCTTATGCTTTTGTGTTGCACCAGCTTCTTCTTCAATCAACAAGTGGCTACTGACGAGACTAATGCTGAGCGCAGATGAAGTGCACCGATTTTCAATGCAGATAATCATCTTGTTTACTATTCAGATTAGCCTCTCGACTGTTGATTATTGCTGCTGATCAAATATGTACACAGGGACGAGTCAATTCACAACGCATCTTTAATGAATTGGACCTTTGTGTTCCCATAGTGAGCCTATCCACAGCCTTGTTCCTTCACACATTGTTTCACAATTGATCAGGATAGACATCCTTAGACAGATAAAGAAACATATCTTTTTAACTTGACTACTCTCTCCCTCCCACCTCTTTTCTTCTCTCCATCTATCCCTCCTTGGCATCCTCAGGGAATGTGCAGGCTCGGTTGGTGGAGGTCCATTGAGCATTCTATCAGTCGAGGAGAGGCAGTATCCGCCCATGTCTGTTGCCCTGACCCTCATGGACCTTCTAGCACCATCAACCAAGTGACAACAGTGTACCATTAAGGAAAAAACATTTTCTTTCTTCCACGGAGAGGTCCCATAGTGGCGCAGGGAGAGCACTGCGATATGACTGACACCGGGTAACAAACACTTTGAACTCCTGAACAAAAATTAATGCAGGGAGCACCGCTCGAGGCTCAACACGTTGCATGTTGCACACTTAAATTGACACGTCTTGCCAGATGACATGCTGATATCCCGTTATGGCCTAAGCACCACTTGTGATTCTCTATGGTTGCTTGTCATGCAAGCGCTTGGCACATTGTTGTGCACATAAAGACAGACCTTGAAGATAGAAGGCCAGGGAATACAAATCTCAACATAGAACTGTGGTGGTATTAAAAGCTATGTGTCATGAACGTGATGAGAGACGGACCAAGGCGCAGCGTGAGCTGAGTTCCACATACTTTATTATATAGTGAAACTACCAAAACCATAAACAAACATAAAACGAACGTGAAAGCTGTAGTGCTAAACACACTAACACAAACAATATCCCACAACCCAGGTGGGAACAATGGAGAACTTAAGTATGATCCCCAATTAGAGACAACAAACATCAGCTGCCTCTAATTGAGAACCATACCAAAAGCACCAACATAGAAATGAAAAGACTAGAACACCCCCTAGTCACGCCCTGACCTACAACACCATAGAGAACCAAGGGCTCTCTATGGTCAGGGCGTGACACTATGAAAGGAACCATGGTGCTAATCAAAGAGACAGTTGAATTCAAAATACCTATGTGACAACCTACATGTGAAATATCTATATTAAATATCTAATTTCAGCAATTGATCTTTGTGACCAACAGCTGTAAGCTACTGCAACAAAGAGAGTCCATAATGTGGTTTTGACTTCATATCACCTCCAAACTGAAGCTCTTAATGCGCCCAAGACAAAACAGCAATTTCACATCTGTCAGGATCCCCCTGTCTGTACTTAAATGGCACGAACGAGGGCATGTTTTGTGAGGATTCCCAGGAGCGACCAAGCATATGTTATATAAATAAATAAAAAAGTTTCTTACAAAAAACTTTTATCAACATAAATATTTTCTTAATTTTATCAAATCAAATCACATGTGCCAAAAAAACATTAACTGTTATTGAGTGTGACCATTTTTATTCAACAAGACATGAAATTTACTCTATTTCCCAAAAACACCTTCTGCAGATGTCATTAACATCACATCATGGGATTATTTGGTTTATCTGTCTGTAGGATTTGGCACTACCACATCTAATAATGATTATTGTAATTCCGTATTGCATAAATATGGCTGTTTTCTATATGTACTTGTATACCTGCATTGAAACTATGATAAAGAAATGCCATTACTTTTTGAAATTGTTATGTATTTATAATTTTTAAGAAGTTATATTTAGAACAATTTAGTGCTTCACACTAGAAGACAGGAGTGTGTAATTTATTGTGTACATTTTTTTTTTTTCTTAAGAAATATGTTTAAGCTGTGGTGGTAATGACTGTTTGGCAGTTATGAAAGAATTCTGATAAATTGCATTAGTTGTTAAATATAACTGTGTGGAAATGGTTATTTACAATATGATTGTTTGCTATAAAGAAAGTAAAAGATTATGTGACAAGCAGTATTGAGCTGGCGTTTATCCATTTTATCCAAAAGTTATACAAAAAGTCACTACTTTGTAATGGTAACAACATGTAAATCGTCATTACCGACACATTTTGTTTGTGGTAACGACAGTGTTGATAATGATTATTTGCAACTGTTTGGTATTTACTTTGTTAACATAATCAGCTGTCATTTAATAAACTCCAAACACAACAGAATGAGATGTACTTTTTCAAATAGAGGGCAATCTTGACGAGTTATAGCCATTGCAGTAGTGACAATACAAATATTTTCATTTTTCACACATTCAAAGTGACTTTTCTTGGAGGTGGATATACAGTGCATTCGGAAAGTATTCAGACCCTTTGACTTTTTCTAAATTTTGTTTCGTTACAGCCTTATTCTAAAATTGATTAAATATTTTTTTCCTCATCAATCTAAAGACAATACCCCATAATGACAATGTGAAAACAGGTTTTTAGAAATTTGGGCAGATTTATTAAAGATAAAAAACAGAAATACCTTATTTACATAAGTATTCAGATCGTTTGCTATGAGACTTGAAATTAGGCTCAGGTTCATCCTGTTTCCATTGATCATCCATGAGATGTTTCTACAACTTGACTGGAGTCCACCTGTGGTAAATTTAATTGATTGGACATGATTTGGAAAGGAACACACCTGTCTATATAAGGTCCCACAGTTGACAGTGCATGTCAGAGTAAAAACCAAGAATGCACAGTGATGCCGAAAAGCTGGTGGTTTACCCACCATAAATTAGTGGGAGTTTATGAGTAGAGTGTGCGACTCTCTTTGTTTTAAAGCAAAAACCAAGCCATGAGGTTGAAGAAATTGTCCGTAGATCTCCGAGACAGGATTGTGTCTAGGCAAAGATCTGGGGAAGGGTACCAAAAAATGTATGCAGCATTGATGTTACCCAAGAAAATAGTGGCCTCCATAATTCTTAAATGGAAGAAGTTTGGAACCACCAAGACTCTTCCTAGAGCTGGCCGCCTGGCCAAACTGAGCAATGGGGACAGAAGGACCTTGGTCAGGTAGGTGACCAAGAACGCAATGGTCACTCAGAGAGCTCCTGAGAAGATGGGAGAGGGACTTTCCAGAGGGACAACCATCTCTGCAGCACTCCACCAATCAGGCCTTTATTGTAGAGTGGCCAGACGGAAGCAACTCCTCAGTAAAAGGCACATGACAGCCCGCTTGGAGTTTACCAAAACAAGATTCTCTAGTCTGATGAAACCAAGACTGAACTCTTTGGCCTGAATGCCAAGCGTCACGTCTGGAGGAAACCTGGCACCATCCGCGCGGTGACGCATGGTGGTGGCAGCATCATGCTGTTGGGATGTTTTTCAGCGTCAGGGATTGGGAGACTCGTCAGGATCAAGGGAAAGATGAACGGAGCAAAGTACAGACAGATCTTTGATGAAAACCTGCTCTTAACCACAAAGCTAAGACAATGGAGGAGTGGCTTCGGGATAAGTTTCTGAATGTCCTTGAGTGGCCCAGCCAGAGCCCGGACTTGAACCCGATCAAACATCTCTGGAGAGACCAGAAAATAGCTGTGCACACTCCCCATCCAACCTGACAGAGCTTTAGAGGATCTGCATAGAAGAATGGGAGAAGCTCCCCAAATACAGGTGTGCCAACGGTGCATCAACAAAGTACTGAGTAAAGGGTCTGAATACTTATGTAAATGTGATTTTTCGTTTTTCGTTTTTGTTTTGACATTTGCAAAAATGTCTAAAAACCTGTTTTTCCTTTGTAATTATGGAGTATTGTGTGTAGATTGATGAGGGGGAAAAAAACTATTTAATACATTCCAGAAGAAGGCTGTAACGTAACAGAATGTGAAAATGTCAATGGGTCTGAGTACTTTCCAAATGCACTGTATACTATTGAACACTGTCGGTGTCATATCCTTGTTCTCCACTGTCACGTCCCAATTCTTGTGCGACTTTTTTGAAAAAGCACTATCATTTTGAAAAAGCACTATAATTGATCACTTTGTTCAGTGTGATGGTAATGATGCAATACTATAAGACATCTGTATTTCATAGAAAATAACATATTTAGTTCTGATGCACATCAAAAAATTATAAAGCTTTCATTTATTTGACAATTTTTCTAACCAGGTGTATTAAGTATTTTCTAATTATGAAAATGTTTAATGTTGAAATACATAGCAGAAGTTCAAAAGTCAGTATGTGAGACAGCTGCCTTAATGAAAAACAGTAAAATCCAGAAATAAAATGCTTGAAAATGGCCATTAAAAAACATATTTGAAAAATAAAAATACATGTTTAAAGCGCGGCTGAACTTCATGATTTTGCCTCTTTTTCAGATTGATAATTAAGAAATACAGAAGCAATAACTGAAGCCAAGGGAGAGTTGTGTTGGGGAGTTGGTTTAATGTGGGTGTCTCTTGTGTGTGTTCACGCATGGCATGCATTTGTACATTCACTCTGCTAAAACAGTACACCAGTACAGGGCAGCAGCTAGCCTAGTGGTTAAGAGTGTTGAGTTCGAATCCCTGAACTGACTTGGTGAAAATCTATTGATGGCCCTTGAGCAAGGCACAAAACCCTAATTGCTCCTGTAAATCACTCTGGATAAGTACATCTGCCGAAATGTAAAAAAGTACTCTGTTACAGTGACTCACCCTTCTAGATAACTTGAAACAGTCTAACATGGTCTTGAAGTGGCCTACACTAGCTTGTGCTAGTCAACTTCTTCCGCCAATTAGCTTCACATTACAAAGTTGCCTGGGCTACTTAGGGACCGTAAATAAATTATACAATGTAAATGGGACAATATCTTTCAGCTGTCTCATTAAATGCTTTGTGTATGAATTTCTACAATTTATAGTTGGTTTGAGGTTTTTAAGTCATTGAAATTTGGAGCTATTGACATTTAAAAATATATCATCCTATGATGGTCCCTAACTAGCCCCATAGGGATATTGAATGTCAAACCAAATTGACCATGGGCATTACGATCAGGTTGCGTGCAGCTGCGCTCCGAATTGATGATTAGTTTGGTGCTGCCAGCTGTGGGCATGTGGGCAGATTTGAAATGCAGTACAATGTTCAACCCTGAACCATTGAATCATACAATATAATTTAGATTGGATTAGAAAAAAACTTTTGTTGCCACACACCAGTAGTGGCACAAGAGCGTTGGTTTGTCAAGAGCTGTGAATTGAGGTGACAAAGAAAATGTTGTCAATTGATGTATGGAGCAAGCAATAAAGCAAGTATCTGACTACATTTTTACATTATCTAATGGTTAAAACCATAAAAATAAGTGTTATCCACACATACTGTATGTTGGTTGTCCAGGAAAACATGATATGATACCATTAGCATACATTTTCATGTTTTCATGGACAACTTAAAAATCATAAATGACATAATGCACCCTTTCCAATGATAGAATGAGTGGCAGTACTCTTTACAATAATGAATTACATTATGTACATTTTTGCATTACTTAGATATGCAAACTCTTGTTATTACTGAAATTCCCCCCCAAAATTGCCGTCATTATTTTCAGAACAGTATAAGACTAGTTTTGACATCAGCGGTTGTGCTAGTGGTGATAGCCTTGAGTGAAATAATGTGTTGATATACATCAAAAGTGAAATTGATTTCTCGAAATCCATTCTTATTTTAATAAACTGAAATTAGATTAGATCTCGCAACACTTCACTCATGTTATATTGAAACTGACCCAGGGTTCAGAAGATATTAAATTATAGAGGATGAATTCCTCGATCTCACGAATCTCAGATATGTTTATCTTTTATTATTTTATGTCTGCCTCATTTAATTGCATGTGAACCAGATGACAAAGAACAGTAAATAAAATAACTGACCTGAATTAAAATGACATTCTAGATCCTACACAGCATTTGATAAATGACAATATACAATCAAAGCATTTATGTACTGTAGACCAACAGTACATACAGTCCTACATACTGTACACACCTACTCTTTTCTCACATTGCTTTAGAAAGAAGACTGAACCACTATAGTCTGTGTTTCTAATACTCCTGAAATTAATTGAATACAACTGATTTTAATACAGACATACACTATATATACAAAAGTATGTGGACACCCCATCAAATTAGATGATTAGGCTATTTCAGCCACACCCACTGCTGACAGGTGTATAAAATCGAGCACACAGCCATGAAATCTCCATAGACAAACATTGTCTGTAGAATGGCCTTACTGAAGAGCTCAGTGACTTTCCTAGGATGCCACCTTTCCAACAAGTCAGTTCGTCAAATTTCTGCCCTGCTAGAGCTGCCCCGGTCAACTGTAAGTGATGTTATTGTGAAGAGGAAATGTCTAGGAGCAACAACGGGTCAGCTGCAAGGTGGTAGGCCACACAAGATCACAGAACGGGACCGCCGAGTACTGAAGCACGTAGCATGTGAAAATTGTCTGTCTTCAGTTGCAACACTCACTACCGAGTTCCAAACTGCCTCTGGAAGCAACGTCAGCACATCTGGTAGTCTGACGGACTAATCTGGGTTTGGCGGATGCCAGCAGAGCGCTACCTGCCCCAATGCATAGTGCCACCTGTAAAGTTTGGTGGAGGAGGAATAATGGTCTGGGGCTGTTTTTCATGGTTCGGGCTAAACCCCTTAGTTCCAGTGAAGGGAAATCTTAACGCTACAGCATATAATAACATTCTAGTCAATTCTGTGCTTCCAACTTTGTGGTAACAGTTTGGGGAAGACCCTTACCTTGATCAGCATGACAATGCCCCAGTGCATAAAGTGAGGTCCATACAGAAATGGTTTGTTGAGATCGCTGTGGAAGAACTTGACTGGCATGCACAGAGCCCTGACCTCAACTCCTTCTAACACCTTTGGGATGAATTGGAACGCCGATTGCAAGCCAGGCCTAATCTCCCAACATCAGTGCTCGACCTCACTGAAGCTCTTGTGGCTGAATGGAAGCAAGTCCCCGCAGCAATGTTCCAACATCTAGCAGCAAAAGGGGGTACCAACTTCATATTAATGCCCATGATTTTGGAATGAGATGTTCGACGAGCAGGTGTCCACATACTTTTGGTCATTAGTGTAGATATCAGAGGACAGTACAAGCAACACAAAAGCTATGACTACTGTGGTCCTTTGTGGTTCATTTGATAGAGCATGGTGCTTGCAACATCAGCATCGTGGGTTTGATTCCCGTTGTGCCCACCATACTAAAATGTATGAACGCACTACTGTAAGTTGCTTTCTATAAAAGCGTCTGCTAAACGGCATTATAGTATATACTATAGCTATAAACGACTACATTTCGAAAAAGCTAAAAAATCTTTGATAGAAATTAGTGCTCTCCGTCCCAGTTACCAGCTCCTTGGACCCAATGGGACCACTATATCAGGATTAACATGACAAGGTTCCTCCCTGAATCCTAATTGATACAGCCGAGACATTAATAATATATTTTAAATCTTGTCTTCTCAGACATCTTGCACCTTTGCCATCAGCAAGGAAACTTGGAATCAATATTATGTTGCAATACATACCTTTACTCTGGTTACAACCTGTTTTTCCTCAACTTATTCATTAAAAAAGTATGCCCAAGTCTGTTTTATGGAGCAAATCTTCCTCTCACTATAAATAGAGTTCCCAGAAAGAGTGTTATTATTAACAAGTAGGATGAATGATCAGCAGCGCTTGGTATTTTGTTCATTGGAATAGGGAACTGGCATTTTACTACATTCCATATTATTTATTCAAAACATTGCAAATTGTTTCCTACATTTACTACGACATGTAACTCATTATGGTGAGATGATTATTTTCACTATCAGTATGTTGCATTCGTATTGAGCACAAAACAAGCTTTGTAAAGTCGATGAAGTGGTAATAATTCATGCCCATATTCTTTGTGCTCACCAGCGAGGTTTAAATATTGAACAAATTATGAAACATTCTCTTTTATTAAGTTTAAAGATGGATAAAATGTAGAGTGAGAGAAACACAAACCCTGAGAGATTTTCAAATACATATTTTAAAGTCCAGGAATGACCTTCTGAAAAGACTTGATTTTCAATTCAATGGCCTAACTGGAGATCTTGTGATGTTCTGGAGTGAAGAACTATATTGTCCATATAGGTCATAAACACTGAAATACTAAAAACGTACTACACAGAGCCTTTATTTGTCTACTTTTTAGACATGGTTTCTCAGTCTTCTCCTCTTGATTTGCTCTATAAGTTGCCTGACCTACAGTATTATTTGGGTGATGCAGTGAAGGGATTGAGCAGACTGGAGAAGCTAACAGCATGTAAATGACAATCAGATCGTATACATAGTGCCCATCTTAAAAAAAAATGTTTTTATATATTACACTGAGTGTACAAAACATTATGAACATCTGCTCTTTCCATGACATAGAATGACCAGGTGTATTCCAGGTGAAAGCCATGATCCCTTATTGATGTCACTTGTTAAATCCACTTCAATCAGCGTAGAAGAAGGGTACAGACAGGTTAAATAAGGATTTTTAAGCCTTGAGACAATTGAGACATGATTGTGTATGTGTGTCATTCAGAGGGTGAATGTGCAAGATAAAATATTTAAGTCCTTTGAATGGGGTATGGTAGAAGGTGCTAGGCGCACTGGTTTGAGTGTTTCAAGAACTACAATGCTGCTGTGTATTTCACGCTCAACAGTTTCCTGTTGGTATCAAGAATGGTCCACCATCCAAAGGACATCCAGCCAACTTGACACAACTGTGGCAAACATTGGAGTCGTCATGAGCCAGCATCCCTGTGGAATGCTTTCGGCACCTTGTAGAGTTCATGCCCCGATGAATGGAGGTTATTCTGAGGGCACTCACGTGCAATATGTACACACAATACATATACACACACACTTATACCCACCCATGTATACATATACTGTACATACAGACGTACACTCGTGCCTGCACATGCATACATACAGTCACTAGTGTATTGTATTGTCAGGTATTGTGGTGACAGCATCATGTTATGGGTATGCTTGTCACCGCCATTTACTGGGGAATATGTCAGGATCTAAAGAAATATGAAAGGAGCAAAGCCCAGGTACAAAGTTAGAGAAAAACCCACCCCAGACTTCTGAATACCTAACCCTGTGATGAAGTTTTATTTTCAGTGGGACAATTACACAAATGCTCATGCCAAAGACATACCAGAATGGCTTTCCAAGAGGTGTGGAGTGTTACTGAGTGGTCCAGTCTCAGTCCTGACTTACTGTAAATTTACTTGTAAATCAGAGACAAGGTTTGAATATTGCTGTCTATCAATAATTCCCAACCAAATTTACTGAGAAAGAGTAATTTTGACAAAAACAATGGATATACTGTATGTTGACCAAAGAGTTGTGCAAAGTTGGTAGAATATTATTCAAAATTATTCACAGCTGTAATGGCTGCCAAAGGTGCATCCACCAAGTATTAACTCTGGGGTGTGAAGACATACAATGAAGATGTCTTATTATTATTACATTTTTTTATCATGTGGCTGGTTTTCCTTTTGAAGTCCGTGATTGTCTGTAGACCCTGCCATTTACATCTCATGTCTGAGCAGTTGAATTGAGACTCCACTTTGTCTCTGTACTGACGTTTTGCCTGTTTGATTGCCTTACTGAGAGAATAACTATACTGTTTGTATTCTGCTATTGTAAGGTCTGTCGTCAGGAATGGACCAAGGCGCAGCGGGAATGTGGATACTCATATTTTTAATAAACACAAGTAAAGCATCCACAGGAAAAAAACAATAAACCCGACAGGAACAGTTTTGCAGGCACACAAAACGCAGTGCAAAAACAACTACCCACCACCCCAAAGGAAAACACACACCTGTTTCTAGGACTCCCAATCAGAGGCAACTAGAACCACCTGCCTCCAATTGAGAGTCCAACAACCAATCTACACATAACACAAAAACCTCTGCCACATCCTGACCAAAACTAATACAATTGGTCCCTCTGCTGGTCAGGAGGTGACAGTACCCCCCCTAAAGGTGCAGACCCCGGAATGCACCTTAAAAAAGAATACACAAAAAATCCCTAATACCCCAACAAAACCAATAAACAATATCCCCTAAACAATAAGGGAGGGAAGGGAGGGTGGCTGCCGTCAATGACGGCACTGTGCTACACCCTCCCTCCCCAACCCACCTATCCTGGAGGTGGCTCAGGTGCGGGACGTGGACCTCGCTCCACCTTCGGCGTCGCCCACTTCGGTGGCGCCGATGGCTGCAGCGGGCAGACGGGCCACTCGGGCTGACCCGGGCAGACGGACCACTCTGGCTGGGCCGGAGGACAGGCGGGCCACTCGGGCTGGACCGGAGGACAGGCGGGCCACTCGGGCTGGGCCGGAGGACAGGCGGGCCACTCGGGCTGGGCCGGAGGACAGGCGGACCACTCGGGCTGGGCCGGAGGACAGGCGGGCCACTCGGGCTGGGCCGGAGGACAGGCGGGCCACTCGGGCTGGACCGGAGGACAGGCGGGGGACCCTGGCAGATCCGGGCAGGCGGGCCACTCTGGCAGATCCGGGCAGGCGGGCCACTCTGGCAGATCCGGGCAGACGGGCCACTCTGGCTCATCCGGGCAGACAGGCCACTCTGGCAGACCCGGGCAGGCGGGACCATCTGGCAGACCCGAACAGGCGGGCCACTCTGGCAGACCCGGGCAGACGGGCCACTCTGGCAGCTCCGGGCAGTCGAGCCACTCTGGCTGATCCGGGCAGTCGGGCCACCCTGGCTGATCCGGGCAGTCGGGCCACCCTGGCTGATCCGGGCAGTCGGGCCACTCTGGCTGATCCGGGCAGTCGGGCCACTCTGTCTGATCCGGGCAGTCGGGCCACTCTGGCTGATCCGGGCAGTCGGGCCACTCTGGCTGATCCGGGCAGTCGGGCCACTCTGGCTGATCCGGGCAGACGGGCCACTCTGGCTGATCCGGGCAGTCGGGCCACTCTGGCTGATCCGGGCAGTCGGGCCACTCTGGCTGATCCGGGCAGTCGGGCCACTCTGGCTGATCCGGGCAGTCGGGCCACTCTGGCTGATCCGGGCAGTCGGGCCACTCTGGCTGATCCGGGCAGACCGGCCACTCTGGCTGATCCGAGCAGACGGGCCACTCTGGCTGATCCGGGCAGACGGGCCACTCTGGTATCTCCGGGCAGACGGGCCACTCTGGCAGCTCCTGACTAGCGGGCGGCTCTGGCGACTCCTGACTGGCGGGCGGCTCTGGCGACTCCTGACTGGCGGGCGGCTCTGGCGACTCCTGACTGGCGGGCAGCTCTGGCGACTCTTGACTGGCGGGCAGCTCTGGCGACTCTTGACTGGCGGGCAGCTCTGGCGACTCTTGACTGGCGGGCAGCTCTGGCGACTCTTGACTGGCGGGCAGCTCTGGCGACTCTTGACTGGCGGGCAGCTCTTGCGACTCTTGACTGGAGGGCAGCTCTGGCAGCTCCTCACTGGCGAGGCTGGGCTGACGCACTAGACGCCTGATGCGTGGGGCTGGTACTGGACGTGCCAGCCTGGAGACACGCACCTCAATGCTAGTGCGTATAGCGGGAAACACCGGACCGTAGAAGCGCACTGACGGTCTTGAGCGCAGGGTTGGCATCACCCCTTCAGGCTCGATGCTCACTCCTCCCTGGCACATGTGGGGCGCTGGTACTGTGCGTGCCGGCCTGAAAATCCCAGGCCTCACCACAGCCCCTACCCCAAAGCACGGGACCTGTCCAGTCTGTCTCTGCCCCACAAGGGTACGGGGAGCTGGCCTGGGGCTCCAATCTCACCCCGCCAAACAGCCCTTGTGCCCCCCCCTTAGCTCCCTTAGTTGCTCCCTCCTCCTCCGCTGCTTGGTCCTTTTGTGGTGGGTAGTTCTGTAAGGTCTGTCGTCAGGAATGGACCAACGCGCAGCGGGAATGTGGATACTCATATATTTAATAAACACAAGTAAAGCATCCACAGGAAAAAAATAACAATAAACACGACAGGAACAGTTTTGCAGGCACACAAAACGCAGTGCAAAAACAACTACCCACCACCCCAAAGGAAAACACACACCTGTTTATAGGACTCCCAATCAGAGGCAACTAGAACCACCTGACTCCAATTGAGAGTCCAACAACCAATCTACACATAACACAAAACCTCTGCCACATCCTGACCAAAACTAATACAATTGCTCCCTCTGCTGGTCAGGACGTGACAGCTATATTCCGAGTCACCTTGCCATGGTTAAATGCGATGGTTCGCGCTTTCAGTTTTGCACGAATGCTGCCATCTAGCCACGGTTTCTGATTAGGGTGTGTTTTAATAGTCACAGTGGGTACAACATCTCCTAAACACTTTCTTATAAACTCAGTCACCATATCAGTATATTCGTCAATGTTATTCTCAGAGGTTACCCGGAACATATCCCAGTCTGCGTGATCAAAACAATCTTGAAGCGGGGATTCCAAATGGTCAGAACAGCATTGAAAAGTCCTTATCACGGGTACTTCCTATTTGAGTTTCTGCCTATAGATTTGCTGAAGAGAGGTCCTTGTAGGCATCCCGGAAGTTGGAGTAGCAGTGGTCGAGTGTTTTAGCATTATGAGTACTGCAGTCAATATGTTGATAGAACTTTGGTAGCGAGTTCCTCAAAATTTGCTTTGTTAAAATCCCCAGCTACAATAAATGCAGCCTTAGGATATGTAGTTCCTTGAGGGCCTTCGTGGTATCGGTTTGAGGGGAAAATACCCGGCTGTGATTATAACCGAAGAGAATTCTCTTGGGAGGTAATACGGTCGGCATTTGACTGTGAGGTATTCTAGGTCAGGTGAACAAAAGGTATTTAGTTCCTGTATGTTATCACAATCACACCATGAGTAGTTAATCATGAAATATACACCCCGACCCTTCTACGTCCCAGAGAGATAGTTATTCCTGTCTGCGCGATGAACTAGGAACCCAACTGGCTGTACGGACTCAGACAGTAAATCCCAAGAGAGCCATGTTTCCGTGAAACAGAGTATGTTATCCCTGATGTCTCTCTGGATGGAAATCCTCGCCCTCAGCTCATCAACTTTATTATCCAGAGACTGAACATTAGCAAGTAATATACTCGGAAGCAGTGGGTGGTGTGTGCGCCTCCTGAGTCGGACTAGAAGTCCACTCCAAGTACCTCTTCTCTGCCGCCGATGTTTTGGGTCAGCCTCTAGAATCAGTTCAATTGCCATGGGGGATACAAACAAAGGATCCGATTCGGGAAAGTCGTATTCCTTGTCGTAATGCTGGTAATGCTGTTGAGTCTGATATCCAAAAGTTCTTCCCGGCATTATGTAATAACACAAAAACATTTCTGCCCTAATAATGTAAGAAATAACACATAAAAAACACGAAATACTGCAAAGTTGGCAGATGTATGGTGAGATGCCGGTGGACGCTTTGAATAGGTCAGTAGCCTATAGTGTAATTTGAGAAGAATACAATTGCTGAATATATGTAGATATTCTAAACTAAGTGTTTTGATAACTTTCAAATGTAGTAACAGGTCCATGTAGAACAAACAACCCTTTACATAATACCATATAAGCAGTGTTCTGCTAATATAACAATGTGCACCTCTCACCTTTCAATGTCCTTCGCAGCCAATACAGATATTGTGCCTATCGGCATTTTGTCTGGTGGTAATGGGGCTACTTTCCTGTGTTGTGTCCCGAATACAAAAGGAGTTCCCTGATCCTGCTGCAGAATAAACTGGGTTTCTCCCTCCCCATATTGATGGATACCACTCAATTCAATAATTAAAAAAACAATACAAGTCTCTCCATTTAGAGACATCAGTATCAAGCCCGTCTCTCAGTCTGGACTTCATCACATCATCTTGCAAGTCTCCATGTGCTGGCTCCATATATGTTTCTGTGAACACATACACACAGACTTACTGTTCTATTACCAGTGGCAGTTAGGATGAGTAATATCTGATACACAAACTATGCTGAAGTTTGAACAGGTCAGATAAAACCTACCCAATTATGGTCTCCCCATCAAACGACTGAGGCTGGCATCTGGCAAAAGCATCTACAGTCCTCTCCATCTGTAGAAATTGGCAGAGTTGAGGCAGAGTGCATCAGTGATGCATGTAATGAAAAGGGTGTTGCAAATAATATACATTTCTGCTGTACTGTTATATTAGTAATCACCTTCAGACCCACATTGTGGATGTGTTGAGTGCCAGGTCTCTCTCCATTCAGAGAGTATCAAGCCTGTCTGTTGGTTAGGACTCCATCACATCATCTTGCAAGTCTCCAAGTGCTGGCTCCATAGATGCATCTCTGAACACATACACAATCACTGTTCTATTACCAATGGCAGTTAGGATTGGTGATATCTGACAGACAAACAAACATATACTATGTTAAAGTTTGAACAGGTCTCCCTCGACGACCGTTGGTGAGCAGGCAAGAGGTAAGGCTGGAGGCAAGGTCTTTGCCTGCGCCCCGTTGATGGGCATGGCAGCGTAGATCAGCTCCTGGCCCCTCATTAAAGATACTGGTCGGTCACACACAAACACACACACACAGAGCTGATTACAGTGCCTTGAGAAAGCATTCAACCCCCTTGACTTTTTCCACATTTTGTTGTGTTACAGACAGAATTTAAAATTGATTCAAATGTGAATTTTTTTGTCACTGGCCTACACACAATACCCCATAATGTCAAAGTGGAATAATGTTTTTCGAAATTTCTACAAATTAATTTCAAATGAAAAGCTGAAATGTTAAAAAAAATACCAAACAAAATCCAAAAATGGTATATCATACACTACAGTTGAGGAACAATGGGAAAGTAATTCTGCTTTGAAAGTTGATAAACTTTTAACCCCACTCATATTGTGTGCAATAATAGCGTTTAACCTCTTACATCTAGACATTCCTCTAGCGGAACACCTGCTCCAATATCCAATGATGGGCGTGGCGCGAAATACAAATTCCTCGAAAATCCGAAAACTTCAATTTTTCAAACATATGACTATTTTACAGCATTATAAAGACAAGACTCTCGTTAATCTAACCACACTGTCCGATTTCAAAAAGGCTTTACAGCGAAAGCAAAACATTAGATTATGTCAGCAGAGTACCCAGCCAGAAATGTCACAAAAACCCAGAAGACAGCTAAATGCAGCACTAACCTTTGATGATCTTCATCAGATGATAACCCTAGGACATTATGTTATACAATGCATGCATGTTTTGTTCAATCGAGTTCATATTTATATCAAAAACCAGCTTTTTTACATTAGCATGTGACGTTCAGAACTAGCATACCCCCCGCAAACCTCCGGTGAATTTACTAAATTACTCACGATAAACGTTCACAAAAAACATAATTATTTTAAGAATTATAGATACAGAACTCCTCTATGCACTCTATGTCCGATTTTAAAATAGCTTTTCGGTGAAAGCACATTTTACAATATTCTCAGTAGATAGCCCGGCATCACAGGGCTAGCTATTTAGACACTCACCAAGTTTAGCACTCACCAAAATCAGATTTACTATTAGAAAAGTTTGATTACCTTTGATGTTCTTCGTCAGAATGCACTCCCAGGACTTCTACTTCAATAACAAATGTAGGTTTGGTCCAAAATAATCCATAGTTATGTTCCATCAGCGACGTTTTGTTCGTGCGTTCTAGACACTATCCCAATGGTAAATAAGGGTCGCGCGCATGGCGCATTTCGTGACAAAAGATTTCTAAATATTTCATTACCGTACTTCGAAGCATGTCAACCGCTGTTTAAAATACATTTTTATGCCATTTTTCTCGAAAAAGCGATAATATTCCGACCGGGAATCTGCAATTAGTTAAACAGCCGAAAGAAAATACAGCACAGGGTCGACTCGGGCACGCACCTAAGCCCTTTGTCCTCTGATAGACCACTTAGCAAAAGCGCTCGTGTGTTTCAGCCAGGGCTTTGAATTACGTCATTCAGCTTTTTCCCGGGCTCTGAGGGCCCATGGAAGCCGTAGGAAGTGTCACGTAACAGCAGAGATCCTTTGTAATGGATAGAGAGAATCAAGAAGGGGAAGAAATGGTCAGACAGGGTACTTCCTGAACAGAATCTTCTCATGTTTTGGCCTGCCAAATGAGTTCTGTTATACTCACAGACACAATTCAAACAGTTTTAGAAACGTTGGAGTGTTTTCTATCCAAAGCTAATAATTATATGCATATTCTAGTTTCTGGGCAGGAGTAATAATCAGATTAAATCGGGTACGTTTTTTATCCAGCCGTGAAAATACTGCCCCCTATCCATAACAGGTTAACATGTTTTTTGAATGACTACCTCATCTCTGTACCGCAAACATACAATAATCTGTAAGGTCCCTCAGTCGAGCAGTGAAAACAAGGAGGTTTTCCAATGCCTCGGAAAAAAAATGTTCCATCAGCGACGTTTTGTTTGTGCGTTCTAGACACTATCAGAATGGTAAATCACGGCCGTGCGCATGGCACAGTGTGACAAAAAAATTCTAAATATTCCATTACCGTACTTCGAAGCATGTCAACCGCTGTTTAAAAACAATTTTTATGCAATTTATCTCGTAGAAAAGCGATAATATTCCGACCGGGAATCTGCAATTAGCTAAACAGCCGAAGGAAAATACTGCACGGGGTCGAATCGGGCATGCGCCTAATTCCATTGTCCTCTGATGGGCCACTTGGAAAAGGGGATTCTGTGTTTCAGCCTGAGGCTGCCTCGTCATCGTTCAGGTTTTTCCCGGGTTCTGAGAGCCTATTGGAGCCCTAGGAATTGTCACGTTACAGCTAAGATCCTGACTCTTCAATAAACAGAAGCAAGAACAACAACACCTTGTCAGACAGGGTACTTCCTGCATGAAACCTTCTCAGGTTTTTGCCTGCCATAGGAGTTCTGTTATACTCACAGACACCATTCAAACAGTTTTAGAAACTTTAGGGTGTTTTCTATCCAAACCTGAACAATAATATGCATATTCTAGCTTCTGAGTTGGTGTAGGAGGCAGTTAAAAATGGGCACATATTTTTTCCAAAATTCTCAATACTGCCCCCTAGCCCGTAGAGGTTAAAGGCACAGTCAACTTAGTGTATGTTAACTTCTGACCCACTGCAATTGCGATACAGTGAATTATAAGTGAAATAATCTGTCTGTAAACAATTGTTGGAAAAATTACTTGTGTCATGCACAAAGTAGATGTCCTCACCGACTTACCAAAACTATAGTTTGTTAACAAGAAATGTGTGGAGTGTTTGAAAAACTAGATTTAATGACTCCAACTTAAGGGTATGTAAACTTCTGACTTCAACATATGAGATGAGTAATGTAGTATATGTAGACATTATTAAAGTGACGTTATTTAAAGTGAATAGTGATACCTTTTATTAAATCCATGCATTCAATTTATTAAAGAGTCCAGAGTCTGTATGTTGGCAGCTGCCACTCTATGGTAATGATGGCTGTTTAAAAGTCTGATGGCCTAGAAGCTGTTTTTCAGTCTCTCGGTCCCAGATTTGAAGCACCTGTACTGACCTCGCCTTCTGGATGATAGTGAGGTGAACAGGCAGTGGCTCGGGTGGTTGTTGTCCTTGATGATCTTTTTGGCCTTCCTGTGTTGTAGGTGTTGTAGGTGTCCTGGAGGGCAGGTAGTTTGCCCCCGGTGATGCCTTGGGAAGACCGCACTACTCTTTAAAGAGCCTTGCAGTTGAGGGTGGAGCAGTTGCTATACCAGGCGGTGATACAGCCTGACAGGATTCTCTCGATTTTGCATCTGTAAAAGTTTGGGAGTGCTTTAGGTGACAAGCCAAATTTCTTCAGCCTCCAAAGGTTTAAGAGGCGCTGTTACGCCTTCTTCACCACACTGTCTGTGTGGGTGGACCATTTCAGTTTGTCCTTGATGTGTACGCCAAGGAAATGAAAACTTTCCACCTTCTCCACTACTGTCCCGTCGCTGTGGATGTGCGGATGGTCCCTCTGCTGTTTCCTGTAGTCCACGATCATCTCCTTTGTTTTGTTGACGTTGAGTGAGAGGTTATTTTCCTGACACCACACTGTGAGGGCCCATACCTCCTCCCTGTAGGCCGTCTCGTTGTTGCTGGTAATCAAGCCTAGCACTGTAGTGTCGTCTGCAAATTTGATGATTGAGTTGGAGACGTGCATGGCCACGCAGTCATGGGTGAACAAGAATTACAGGAGAGGGCTGAGAACACACCCTTGTGGGGTCCCAGTGTTGAGGATCAGCAGGGAGGAGATGTTGTTTCCTACCCTCACCACCTGGGGGCGTCCCATCAGAAAGTCCAGGACCCAGTTGAACAGGGCGGGGTCGAGACCCAGGGCCCCGAGCTTAATGATGAGTTTGGAGAGTACTATGGTGTTAAATGATGAGCTGTAGTCAATGAACAGCATTCTTACATAGGTATTCCACTTGTCCAAATGGGATAGGGCCGTGTGCAGTGTGATGGCGATTGCATCGTATGTGGACCTATTGGGGCAATAAGCAAATTGGAGTGGGTCTAGGGTATCAGGTAGGGTGGGAACAGCAGACTGGGATAGGGATTGATTGAATATGTCCGTAAACACACCAGCCAGCTGGTCTGCGCATGCTCTGAGGAAGTGGCTTGGGATGCCGTCTGGGCCAGCAGCCTTGCGAGGGTTAACACATTTAAATGCTTTTCTCACATTGGCCATGGTGAAGGAGAGCCCAGAGGCTTTGGTAGCGGGCCGTGTCAGTGGCACTGTATCATCTTCAAAGCGAGCAAAGAAGTTGTTTAATTTGTCTGGGAGCTTGATGTCGATGTCCGCCATGGTGCTGGTTTTCTTTTTGCAGCCCGTGATTAACTGTAAACCCTGCCACATACGTCACTTAATCAGCATGGCTACCACAGCATTCTGCAGTGATATGCCATCCCATCTGGTTTGCGCTTAGTGGGACTATCATTTGTTTTTCAACAGGACAATGACCCAACTGTGTAAGGGCTATGGCTCTGTAAAGGCTATTTGACCAAGAAGGAGAGTGATGGAGTGCTGCATCAGATGACCTGACCTTCACAATCACGTGACCTCAAACCAATTGAAATGGTTTGGGATGAGTGAAGGAAAAGAGTGAAGGAAAAGCAGCCAACAAGTGCTCAACATATGTGTGAAGTCCTTCAAGACTGTTGGAATAGCATTCCAGGTGAAGCTGGTTGAGCAAAAGCCAAGAGTGTGCAAAGCTGTCATCAAGGCAAAGAGTGGCTACGTTTTGATGTCTTCACTATTATTCTACAATGTAGAAAATAGTAAAAACAAAGGAAACCCTTGAATGAGTAGGCATGTCCAAACTTTTGACTGCTACTGTATATACTGCAAAGTTGCTTAGAGCTAGAAGCAGAGCTGCCATGTCTATCGGCGCCATCTTCAGGGAGGTTGACATAATTATAATCCAATCCCAACTTTAATTTACTCGTTGTGATGCACTGAGGTTCTAAACTCCATTTTAGACGAGACTGACTTTTTGACCAGAACTATCATATTTATACTTTGTTGTCAATTTTGCTTTTTAGGGGCAGTTGCTCTAATCACCATGTGCAGTCTGTGTTGTGCCATTTTGGACTGAAATATTCACGGCATGTATTCACCCCTTTTCAACTATGACCCTGGCCATATGAATTACCTGTTCTCCCTGGAGCAAAGAAAGGATGGGTGCAAAATTAAATATCAGCCTGTGTGCTGCCTGTCTGGCTCACTTGCATTATTTCATCTCCATGCTTTGCAAAGTAGAAGTCGCTCTTATCCTTTTTCATTTGAAATCCTGCATCTGGTAATTTCATAATTATGGGAGGGGATTATCAGGCCAGCAGCCGGAGCTGCAGGTTAATTGGGTTTTTCACCTCGGTGGGACTGGATCTAAGTCTCGAACAGGCCGCAAATCCACATATTTGAAGTTGAGACAGGACAAAAGAGGGTTGGAGAAGAAAGAAGCTGCATAGTTAAAGGTTATCCTTTAACTTAAAGACTTCTAAATAAGTTACTCTGCACTGTGAGTTGGGGTTTGTGACTCATGAGACTTTTTTTCAATCACCTTCATCCACCAAATGGATGGTATCCATGCTTGGCACGGTGTGGTAGGTTCACAGAGGGTGTTGCTACAGTATGTTGGTAATCCCTCCTCAACACTGAGAAGTTGCATTGAACAGGTCACCATCACAAACACACTTGAATATGGAAGTGGAGAAACTAGGAATGAACATGGTTGCAGAATGTGATAATATGGTTTGTATCATCTGAATGCCATTTTTCAGTTGATCCTAGTAAGACACCTTATTGATGAAATGTTTATGAAAGTTTTATTATCACTCTGCATTCATTCACCTGCACAATGTTCCTGTATGAGGTAAAAATCGAATCCAAAGTAGATCCATTCCATCAAAATACCATAGGCCACATTGTTTATATGTACAGTAGCTACATGCCTCTTCATTTTTCAGTTCACATACTGCGCTTACTGTGCTCAACTTCTCTTCTGGTAAATATTAAAACATAGCTCTACTACAGAAGCTTCCAACTTACCTAACTTTGTTGTTAAAGTATAAAAACATGAGATACCGAACCTGTTCACAGGGGTGGTTAACTCGTGAGGTTCCTTGGGTCTCCACCGAACTAGGCACAGTAAATCCGTTTTTAGTTTTAATGCACCTCATTGCTGGAACCAACTACAAAATAAATTACAATTGGATGATCTTGTGGAGCTGGGGCAATTTAAATATTGATTGGGGACCTTTGTACTGAGGAAGGCAACAATTTTTGGGGAATATTTGTGTTGTGCTGTATTTTTTATTTATTTTTACATTGTATCTTGTGAATTGTGTCTCATGAATTCTAAATGCAGGGCTCCCTTGTGAAAGAAACCCTGGTCTCAATGGTGAGTCCCTGTTTAAATAAAAGTAAAATAAAACAAATAAAAATAAATCACTCCCAGTGGTGCCTAAAGGTAGCTGACGTTTTTTGTAGCTGTTTAATGAGAGCTGAACCATGGATTACAATTTATCTGGCCCATTGACTACATTCAGGATGAGGAACCATCTAATATCAAGTTGTAAAAACCTGAACTTCCCCTTTAAATTCTTTCTTGCTGGTGTTAGGCCTTCTTGAAGGTACTTCAGCACCCCCTCCCTAGCACCATCCATGTCTGCTCCAAGCCCACCTACCAACTCCAAACATCATCAGCATATCAGTCCTTTCACACTTTATCCACCTTAAATTGAGACTCAGCGTATGATGTTGCCACGAGCAGCAGGATGAACCGCAGATAAGCGCGATGCAAGACGGTGCACTCAGTTTATCTGCGCATGTGCATCGGTGTGCTTCACACATCTGCAACATGATAGCACCACGACCAAAAGTTAGCAAATGTTTTTGTTAGGTATATGTGACAGCTCGCTTGGCAGCCCCAGCTATTTTGCACAATAAAAGTCATTGGGCTCATTCGAGCGGATCACTTTTGTCAAGATATTGACCATCGTTAGACACCGCCTTTGAAAGTGTGTTGCATTATGGAGATAAACATTTTCCAAGTTGTGATTACCTGTCAACTGCACGAACTTTACAAAAATTATGTGATCAAAGGTCATGCAGTTTTTGATGAAGTCGCCATCAAGTCGCTTCAGTTGCTTCTCACCAACTACACCATGCAGCAATCACCTACCTATTTGCAACCAATCATTAGGGTGTTTTTTGTTTGACCCACGCAAACGTTGCCAAAGACGTGACTGAAACAGGAACCCAAATTTGTCTCGATTCTAAAGCTACAGCGGATACAAATGAAAGTGATAACTCTCTAACCAATTAATTTTACACACATTATGTTTTCAGTTTCTGAGTGTGTGGTATGGAGGTATAGAAAAGTTTATTTAGAACAACTTTTATAAACAATAGCAGCTACAGGTAACTCCCAAAATAAAGGAAACACTTGAGTAAGTGAGGGATATAAAGGATGTATTTTTTTGAAAGCAGATGCTTCCACACAGGTGTGGTTCCTGAGTTAATTAAGCAATTAACATCCCATCATGCTTAGGGTCATGTAAATGCCCAGTTGCCCATTATTTTGGCTACCATGGCTAGAAGAGTTCTGTGATTTTGAAAAGAGGGGTCTCAAAGGAGCATAGGGGTTTAAAGGGATTGTGTATGTGTGCGTCTGTCTGTCTCAGTCACCAGATCTTAATCCAATTGAAAAACTTTTTGTCTCATCCCTCCAATAACAGTTACAAACATTGTCCAAACATTATCAATAGCAAGAGTTAATTAATTATTCATAAGGCCTGAAAGCTAGTGAATAATTCGAATCAAATTCTAAACAAAACGAAAAACAAAACAAAACAAGTTTTAAATAGACACCATCATTTCTCCCCGTAGGTATATAAAAAGAACACAGACTAAGGAGGGTTTTACTTACATCCAAACTTTTCACAGTAGCCGGACAAAGATCCAGTATAAATAGAAAGGTAGAATGTCTACTCACCGTTATACTACTCCCAAATAGGCCTATGTTTTATTAACCTGTTGTGGATAGGCAGCAGTATTTTCACGGCCAGATAAAAAACGTACCCAATTTAATCTGGTTACTACTCTTGCCCAGAAACTAGAATATGCATATAATTAGTAGATTTGGATAGAAAACACTCTAAAGTATCTAAAACTGTTTGAATGGTGTCTGTGAGTATAACAGAACTCATATGGCAGGTAAAAACCTGAGAAGATTCCATGCAGGAAGTGGCCTGTCTGACAATTTGTAGTCCTTCTGTTGCATCTCTATCAAAATTACAGCATCTGTGCTGTTACGTGGCACTTTCTAAGGCTTCCATTGGCTCTCTAAAGCGTTCAGAAAGCGGAATGACGTGTCTCCTGTCTCTGGGCAAAGAACAGCAGCAGAGTTTGTAAGTGGCCTGCCTGGGGACAGTGAGTCTGGAGATGCGCGTTCACGAGACTTCGCCATTTTTTTCTTTCACTCTTTGAATGAATACAATGTTGTCCGGTTGGAATATTATCGCTATTTTACGAGAAAAATAGCATAAAAATTGATTTTAAACAGCGTTTGACATGCTTCGAAGTACGGTAAGGGAATATTTTGAAATTTATTGTCACGAAATGCACTCGCGCGTTACCCTTCGGATAGTGACCTGAACGCACAAACAAAACAGAGGTATTTGGATATAACTCTGGATTATTTGGAACCAAAACAACATTTGTTGTTGAAGTAGAAGTCCTGGGAGTGCATTCTGATGAAGAACAGCAAAGGTAATCCAATTTTTCTAATAGTAATTCTGAGTTTAGGCTGCTCCGATGTTGGCGGGTCTGAATAGCTAGCCTTGATGGCCGAGCTATGTACTCAGAATATTGCAAAATGTGCTTTTGCCGAAAAGCCATTTTAAAATCGGACATAGCGATTGCATAAAGGAGTTCTGTATCTATAATTCTTAAAATAATTGTTATGTATTTTGTCAACGTTTATCATGAGTAATTTAATAAATTCACCGGAAGTTTTCGGTGGGTATGCTAGTTCTGAACATCACATGCTAATGTAAAAAGCTGGTTTTTGATATAAATATGAACTTGATTGAACAAAACATGCATGTATTGTATAACATAATGTCCTAGGAGTGTCATCTGATGAAGATCATCAAAGGTTAGTGCTGCATTTAGCTGTGGTTTGGGTTTTTGTGACATATATGCTTGCTTTGAAAATGGCTGTGTGACTATTTTTGGCTGGGTACTCTCCTGACATAATCTAATGTTTTGCTTTCGCTGTAAAGCCTTTTTGAAATCGGACAATGTGGTTAGATTAACGAGAGTCTTATCTTTAAAATGGTGGAAAATAGTTGATTGTTTGAGAATTGAATTGTGGTATTTTAGTTGGTTTTGTATTTCGCGCCATGCGATGCCATTGGCTGTTGGCTAGGGGTTCCGCTAGCGGAAAGTCTAGATGCAAAAGGTTAAAACCCCTTCCTATTAAGGCACAAGGCGAGACCCAAATGCAGACAAAGGAGGCAGATTCTTTGCGATTGCATTGGGCAGGACAAAAAAAAGCCTTCATTGAGAGGGGAGGCTAAGCTTGGTTTTTAATCAAATTATACAAAATGTGAAAACATTATTTTTTATTTTTCTAAATACGAGGTAAACATGCACAAAAGGCTACTCTTCTTTCATGCGCATATGGACAGTGTGTGTCACAGCTGGATAGGCTGTGTTTCCGCATGCCATAACCAACTGTTACCACTAAAACTAGCTTTTGGTTGGTCTTAAATATCTCTATCAGTGCTGCCTGAAATTAGCACTTTGGATCATGTTTTAAGGACACACCTCATATATTTCCACCTCTCCAATCTGAGCGCAAGTGAGCTAATATAAGACAGGTAACCTGCCGAACCTGGCGTTAGGGCTGGAAAATGCCAGTGAGCTAGTTTTTATATGATGGAATAGCAAACTAATGTGCATTTGACACTATCACCGCCTTAACTCCAGCCGACAATAGAGCCATATGTTGGTGTTTCCTTTATTTTGGTAGTTACCTGTATGTTGATATGAACCTTGCTGTGAGAAAACCACTACAGTATCCGACTTTTGGCTTCATTAGGCTTATGGCTCGAACACACCCAATAACAAAATGTGCAAAATAACCTAAGAAATTAGGTTAAATGGCCAGAGATTCTTATGTGGCTTATTATAGGCTATCGGTATTATTGGTCTATGTCAGCCTATAGGCCAGACAGTTTGAAAGAGAGCCAGAGTTGGAGCAAGAGCGGACACTTGATCTCAACCCCAGCTATGTTTTGCATATAGCCTACCTCTTAGGAGTGGAATATATCCTGGCGGAGACAAAGACATGGTTTATCAATATTTATTTCCAAACAATGTAAGAACCTGTGGGCTAATCATATATTAATGAGGTTAATTTCCTTGGAAAGAGGATAACTGCCTCATTATTTTCCGCCCATACATATAGCCTACTCTAGGCTATAGGTTACGCCTGTGCTTAATTGAGATGACAAGTATAGGCATACTTAATCTCACACGCCCAACGAGAAGAGGACAGGTAGCCTACTGAACTTGAAACAGCAAAAATGTTGAGAGAGCAGACACTTGAACTTCTTGAGCTACATTTTGCATATAGACGTACCTTTTAGGAGTGGAGCGGGATGATTTGCAGGCAGAGACCAATAAATGGGTTATCAATATTTATTTCCAGACAATGTAGTAAACTATAGCCTATGACATTCAGGAATTGTATTTATTCAGAAAGATAACTGTCCCTTGCTTCTCTGCATATAGCCTACTCTTTTTAATTGAGACGACACAAGCTAAAGGCTCACTTGATCTTGCACGCCAACTAAGAGAGGAGAGGTAGTCTAGGTACTGAACTTGAAGCTTCAAATAATTAGTGTGTGAATAGTCCAACAGAGGTGATTTTATTACAATATATAGGCTAACGCGTACAAAACAGAAAGACATAAAATATGCCGACAATTATGAGCTGTACAACCCATTTCATAACGAAGACAAACCAAACTCTCTTGAAAACCCAGTTCAATACTCTTCCAACTTCAACACAGCATGGGATGGGACAATGCCCTTAGTGTACAGGATGCTCATAATTATTGATCCTTAACAGATTATCATTTTGATTGAGTGTTTACAGAAATCCAATGTCTGTCACAAAACCCCAACAAGGCTATTCAAAAGCCAGCTCTTTTTGGAAAACAACATTGGCACCTTCCCAATACATTTTGTGATTCGGAGAAACCCTCGATTCTAGAGCACAATCAATATCAGAAAGGTTAATCATCATCATTCATCAACCATAACATTTACAAATGTATCAATAATCATTTAAATGTGATCACATTGTGAGTAGTTGGTAAGAGTTTGCCAACATGACAACAATATTGTCAACAACATTTGTCAGCTGCCAGTGTGTCTCTCCTTTCAGAAGTTTACCCATCAATCACAATTCATTTCTCCTGATTCTGCTGACAGTATTCTATCCCCAGAGACTGTGTTCTCCTCTACGGGAGAGCCACAGAGCCATGCGTCCCTTGACTCCCATAGCCTTCTTCTAAATCAATGTTTGACAAAGAGTGTGGGGGTTATGGAGGCTCTTAGATTGAGAAGGCCACACACAAGGCTAGAGGGGTGAGTTCAAACTCCCTGTTTCACCATGATAGCTAGCTAATCCTGGATCATATTGCCCCTTAATAATGAAAATGAACCCTGCGTGCCAGCCAAGCTTGTCTGTGCCTAAGGCTGCAATGTCAGGTCAACAAACTGCAGTGAGAGGTGAGTAGTGGGTTGACTATTTCTTTTCTTTTATGTCTTTTTTTCTTCTTCTGAAGACAGGCTATAGTCAGGCACTCTTCAGGGTAAAGCTTAAGTTTGGGTTTGATTAATGAGCAATATTTGATTTAATTAAACCTGAAATCACTGTTCAGTTATTAAGTTATGCATGGAATATAATATCCAACAGTTTTCAGTATTTTGGGGGCCCTAAGCAAGATTTGGTTGGGGGCCCCCACCACCAAGCGGGCAAAACATTTTAGTGGCTCCCCTCTTGGTGGTGGAGAGAAAAATGTGCAGCTTTAAAGCTAATTTCTTGCAGTTCTAACATTTTTGCCATGGGATGAGGTGACAATGTTGCAGATTTATTGCTAATTTCCTGCAGTTCTACATATTTTGCCATGAGATGGAGGGAAAATGTTGCAGTTTTAAAGCCTCCATTGACAGAAACTATATCTAAATCCAAACAGTTTTTTTCCAGCAGGCTAACCAAGAGATGCACATCCTATGGTTACAACAAGCTCTCACAGTCTCACATCAGAATTAGATGTTTATCCATGTTTCACAAACGTCAAATTTTGAAGTGTTTAGGGTTAAGTTTAGGCATTAACACAGAAATCTTAAGGTTAGGCAGGGTCTCCAAATGGCTAACAGGTAAGGTTTGGCATAGGCTTAAAACAAAACCTAAAAAAATATTTTTTATTGCTGGATTCGAACATGATGCTTACGCCCAATAGCCATCCCCAACCACAACACCTTAGCAAAACCGAAACCTTCTTGAAAGTAAAAGCACTCACTGTAGTTGCCGGTTTCAACGTCATCGCCCAACGTCCTCAGACAAATGTCAAATACTGCATTGTATCACTGGTGACCTGGCTGTATTTTTAAGACGGGGCTGTATGCCTTTTTTGCAGATTAACTCCACACATTTTTGGTGGATTGACAGTGGAATCATATTTAAAGTATATCTTCCTTTTTAAATGAAGCCATACAGAGTTGGCTGCAATTTTAATTTCATCCTCCAGAAAAGGTAGATCAAATATTACAGCAAATAATATGATTAAACGATAAGGCTATAATATTTATGAAGGACATTGTAAACAAGGACGGTAAAATTGTCACAAGTGTATGGAGGTGTATGCTCAATACAAAATTATAACCAACTCATCATGGTTCTACCACAAAATTGGAAGCAGCAATAGAAATGAATGAGTCTGTCTGTTACCCATTAAAAACCATAAATGGCTTAAAAGTATTTGTATAAATAAAAAATATATAGCACTTTCACTTAAAGTCAAAAGGATTGAAAGCTATGTTGCATAAAATTCAAGTCAGTTGGGAACAGGTCTTTGATGTCCCAGACTACAACCGCCAAGACGGTCAATCTGACCATTTTCAATTTTGTAATTTCAATAACTTAAATTCAATAAAAACCTTGAACCCACTTGTCCATGACTTTTCCTAAATATGTGTATTTTACACTCTACCAGAACATTGAGATAAATATAATTTAAAAAACATCTAATTCTGATGATTTCTACCTCAAAGTGCCATGATGGTCAAAATGAGCGTATGCATATTTAACAGTAGAATAGCCGGGCCTCAACAAGTACCAATAGTTCGTTAAATCAATTTAATATACACAAGAAGTTTATTAAGATTTATATTAGGAAGGTCATAAAAAACGTAATACTAAGAAATGTATTTCAATGAACAGAATAGCATGTTTCTAGTTTTATTTCAGGCCTACAGTATCTGTGCTTATGGCTTCTCCATGAAATCAACTTGTTCATTTAGCAGACATCATGCGCTTATATTCCCCTGCCCTACCACAGTCAGCACACATATATATTTTAGAGTAAGAATATAATAGAATATAACAGAATAGCATAGAAAGTATATTTTTCCCAAATGGCTAATACTCATTGTCACAAGTATTCACATGAGGAAGGAGTTATGGGAACACATGGAGATGCAGTTATTCTAGGAAAAAGTTGTATTTTGAAAATGAACCCATCCGCACAATTTTGAGATAATTCTGGCAAGACTAGGTTCATTAGAAACCTCAGAATCGACTCTTTTTTGATAGGGTATAGCAAACAAAACGTATGGCCTGCATGGACTTCTGGAGGATTATTTGAAAAAGTGCTGTTTGGTAAGCTCTGTTCCCTTCTTTGTCAATAAATGCTGAGTGGGTCAACAGTCTCTTCATTCTCAATTTGACAATTGATAATATTGTCACCCATCAGACTATTGTCAATTTTTGTCTTTAGGCCATATCTACTATACAATGCCTTCGGAAAGTATTCAGACCCCTTGATTTTTTTTCCACATTTTGTTAGGTTAGAGCCTTTTTCTAAAATTGATTAAATAGTTTTTTTCAATCTACACACAATACCCCATGATGACAAAGCAAAAAATGTTTTTTAGAAATGTTTGCTCATTTCTTAAAATAAAAAACTTAAATATCACATTTCCATATGTATTCAGACCCTTTACTCAGGACATTGTTGAAGCACCTTTGGCAGCGATTACAGCCTTGAGTCTTCTTGGGTATGACACTACAGTTGTTCCTCAATTAAACGTTTTCAGATTATGCCGCGAGATTTAGAGGTCATTTGTGGTTACCCTGCGTCACTGCTTCCTTGCGCCAGACCACCGCAAGGGGGAGTTAAAGCATTGATTATGCTTTTGGAAGCTGTAAAAAAAAATGCTATTATATTCCATGATATTCTTAAGATATGTGTTGACCGAATATAAGCAGCAAGTGATGTTAGCTAAACATTCAAGTTGATGGCACAGTCATATAGCCTCAGCACCCACATAAAGCTGGGTGACTCACTCATTCATGGCTTTGGATCAAAATAAATAAGTACCAACATTCTTTCTGATAGTTTAGAAGTGAAAAATAGAAAATAGAAGTGATTATAAAAAGACACAACTCTACAATTGATCGCTAGTTTTGGTCTCAAATAAGCACGGTCTGTGAAGAGTGTTGAACTAAAATAAGCACATTTTGTGAAAAACACAAGGAATATATAGACCTAGACCTATGAACACTTAAAAGACGAGAGTCAGGGTTAGTGCCTTGTGTATAATATTGGTTATCCTGACCTGGATGCCATGTATTACAGTCTCTAAAAGGAAACATATTACCACCGTCTTTTGCGCATGTCACTTTCCTTCCATAATGCATCCTTATTTACAAAGAGATTATTATTATTATTATTAACCCTGAATTATAATGATGTAAAAGCCCCTTAGATATTCTCACAGATCAGACCTGTTTAAATTATATGAGCAAAAAATATTCAATTTTATTTGGAATGGCAAGCAAGACAAAATTAAAAGGGCCTATTGTCTCACCCCATGTTCAAGAATGGCCTTTTTCCCCTTTATTCAGATTAAAAACGCTCACTTTCGGTTATTTGAAAATATAATCTCCAAAATATTGTTATTTTTTAAACAAGGACTTGAAAAAGAGATTGTGAACTCTGCAAACAACGTTTCCAGTCGGAGTATGAGAATGGTAAATTACTGTAATTAATACAAAAGAAGCCATCCATCCGCTCATTATGGGCTATTAGCAGAACAATAGACTCTTACATTTACATTACATTTTAGTCATTTAGCAGACGCTCTTATCCAGAGCGACTTACAGTAGTGAATGCATACATTTCATTTCATAATTTTTTTTCCTGTGCTACTTACCAAGGAGAGTAGGGGGAGAATTGTATCGTCAATTTCTCAAGCCAAAACGTTTTGATGTCCTTCACCAGTTCATCTTTGCTTGTAGGCTTGGCACAGTTACAGATTAATGTTTTCTGTTTATGCCCAAAAAGTTAGATTGAGTTTAAATCAGGAGACCTACATTTGAAGTTGGAAGTTTACATACACTTAGGTTGGAGTCATTAAAATTAGTTTTTCAGACCACTCCGCAAATTTCTTGTTAACAAACTATAGTTTTGGCAAGTCGGTGAGGACATCTACCGTGTGCATGACACAAGTCATTTTTCCAACAATTGTTTACAGGAAGATTATTTCACTTATAATTCACTGTATCACAATTCCAGGCTTGGCAAAATGATGTGTATGTTGTTGGGTACTTATTTGTAATGATTGTGTACCTACATTGTATACTACCAACAGTTGAAGTCGGAAGTTTACATACTTAAGTTGGAGTCATTAAAACTTGTTTTTCAACCACTCCACAAAATTCTGGTTAACAAACTAAAGTTGACAAACTAAAGTTTTGGCAAGTCGGTTAGGACGGTTACTCTGTGCATGACACAAGTGATTTCTCCAAAAATTGTTTACAGACAGATTATTTCACTTATAATTCACTGTATCACAATTCCAGTGGGTTAGATGTTTACATACACTAAGTTGACTGTGCCTTTAAACAGGTTGGAAAATTCCAGAAAATTATGTCATGGCTTTAGTAGCATCTGATAGGCTAATTGACATAATTTGAGTCAATTGGAGGTGTACCTGTGGATGTATGCTGGAAGAAGATGCTGGAAGAAACGGGTACAAAAGTATCTATATCCACATTAAAACGAGTCCTATATCAACATAACCTGAAAGGCCGCTCAGCAAGGAAGAAGCCACTGCTCCAAAACTGGCATAAAAAAGCCAGACTACGGTTTGCAACTGCACATGGGGACAAAGATCGTACTTTTGGAGGAATGTCCTCTGGTCTGATGAAACAAAAATAGAACTGTTTGGCCATAATGACCATCGTTATGTTTGGAGGAAAATTGGGGAGGCTTGCAAGCCAAAGAACATCATCCCAACAGTGAAGCACAGGGTTGCAGCATCATGTTGTGGGGTTGCTTTGCTGCACTTCACAAAATAGATGGCATCATGAGGGAAGGAAAATTATGTGGATAAATTGAAGCAACATTTCTAGACATCAGCCACGTAGTTAAAGCTTGGTCGCAAATGGGTCTTCCAAATAGACAATGACCCCAAGCATACTTTCAAAGTTGTGGCAAAATGGCTTAAGGACAACAAAGTCAAGGTATTGGAGTGGCCATCACAAAGCCCTTACCTCAATCCCATTGAAAATGTGTGGGCAGAACTGAAAAAGCGTGTGCGAGCAAGTAGGCCTACCAACTTTACACCAGCTCTGTCAGGAGGAACGGGCTAAAATTCACCCAACTTATTGTGGGAAGCTGGTGGAAGGCTACCCGAAACGTTTGACCCAAGTTAAACAATTTAAAGGCAATGCTACCAAATACTAATTGACTGACCCGCTGGGAATGTGATGAAAGAAATTAAAGCTGAAATAAATCATTCTCGATGCTACTATTCTGACATTTCACATTCTTAAAATAAAGTGGTGCTCCTGACTGACCTAAGACAGGGAATTTTTATGAGGATTAAATTTCAGGAATTGTTTAAAACTGAGTTTAAATGTATTTGGCTAAGGTGCATGTAAACTTCCGACTTCAACTGTATATGTAGAGATGAAAAGAATATTTGTACATATACTGTAGGCCTACCATAGGTGTTGTAGGTGTTTTATTTATTTATTTTTATTTCATCTTTATTTTTCCTCATAAAGGTCTACTTACTCTGCTGGCATCTTGACCCAGTTTATGCCCTCATTTGCAATGCAAACACGGGCGGCAGTGTGTTTTGGTCCGAGCAGACTCTTTTCCGGCTCACAGACATAGAAAGAAGCTGGCTTCATGAAAACTATGGTGCTACCCGTTCCAGGGTTAGGACTGTAACCACCAGAGGACTTGAAAATGAGCCGGAGCTGAGAGGATCACCAAAACTTAAGGTATTTTGTTTTCAGTGCATTTTCTTAAAAACCAAAATATATGTAGCCTAGGATATATTTATTACATAGGCATACTATGTAATAAAATCGATAATTGTGTACTATGAAAGTGAATGTGTTTTTGCAGAGCATACAGCATACATGGAGATCAGTGGACAAAGAGCTGGACAACAGGCCGCACTGAAAAAACGCATGGTTCCACAGAATACCAACTGGGATGGATCCCGATGCAAATGTGGCTTACCAGTGTACCTACGGGTGTTCATCATTAATACTGTGTCTCAGAAGTTTCTGTCCATGACTGAAACAACCCGAAAAAGCATTAAAACCTCTACAGGATTGGTGTCCCATATGCGGGATGGTTGAGCTAATGTGCGCTAATATGATTAGCATGAGGTTGTATGTAACAAGAACATTTCCCAGGACATAGACATATCTGATATGGGAAGAAAGCTTAAATTCTTGTTAGTCTAACTGCACTGTCCAATTTACAGTAGATATTACAGTGAAAGAATACCATGCTATTGTTTTAGGAGAGTGCACAGTTATGAACTTGAAAATGTATTAATAAACCAGTTAGGCACATTTGGGCAGACTTGATACAACATTTTGAACAGAAATGCAATGGTTCATTGGATCAGTCTTAAACGGTGCACATACACTGCTGCTAGTGGGCAACATCTCAATTGCGCCTAAACTTTAATAATACATTGTGTATTTTCTCATGCATTTTAAAGATGATGATGTGTTATATTATCCTACATTAATTTCACATTTCCACAAATTTCAAAGTGTTTCCATTCAAATGCTATCAAGATTATGCATATCCTTGCTTCAGGTCCTGAGCTACAGGCAGTTAGATTTGGGTATGTCATTGAGGTCACCGAGAAAGTCTGGACATGGCCTGCTCTCCCTTATGTAAGGAATTAGGCACTTTACCATATTTACCATGTACTGTAGGCTATGTTTACTTGTCAGACTGCACAGTAGCATAATCAACATATGCAGGCAGTTTCCATCTTCAATATGCTTTAAATGCTTTATTATCCAAATGTTTAAAGTGCGTGTGGGTGACCTCATGCAACCGCACAATGTCGGATAAAGCATATACTGTATGGTATTTCTTCATCAACATCTTTATGCTTTTGTTAATAAAATAATTAGATTTTTTTTTTAAATGCAGATGTTTATGAGGTTGGGAATAAATATCCCTGAATGACAGAAATATTGGAACAAAGTAGGCTAATGAGGGTAAACAAATTGTTGCTTACTGGAAAACCAAAATTCAAACTAGCACTAACTAGCATTAATTGTAACAATGGCTGACACTTAAATAACGTGCCATAGAATTCTGCAGCAGCCCGCAATGTGTGCTACAGTATGACGCAACTCTGACAGGAAGAACCACTGTGTAAGTTTGGCAGACCTGTATTTGGAGAGTTTCTCCCATTCTTCTCTGCAGATCCTCTCATGCTCTGTCAGGTTGGATGGGGAGCGTTGCTGCACAGCTATTTTCAGGTCTCTCTAGAGATGCTTGATTGGCTTCAAGTCCGGGCTCTGGCTGGGCCTTTCAAAGACTTGTCTCGAAGCCACTCCTGCTTTGTCATGGCTGTGTGCTTTGGGTCGTTGTCCTGTTGGAAGGTGAACCTTCGCCTCCGTCTGAAGTCCTGAGCACTCTGGAGCAGGTTTTAATCAAGGATCTCTCTGTACTTTGCCACCTTCATTTTTCCCTTGATCCTGACTAGTCTCCCAGTCCCTGCCGCTGCATGAAGCATCTATTCTGACAACAACTTTGAATAGTAGCACAAGATTCCAGGGTGGACTTTTGACATTGAAAGAATGCTAATCTCAACAAGTCCAATCTTTACTTACAGGAATCAGTAATCACATAGCACTTGAGAGCAAGGACATATTCAAGATACGACATTTAAATAATACCTGTGTCAACACACCCAAAATGGTCAACCAACCCAAAATGGTTTTGGTCTGTGGCATTTCACAACACTCTCATTTTGTGTAAAACAAACAGACACATTTCAACTTGACTGTCCATGACGACCAAGGTGAAGGATGATTTTAATTAACTTTTATTTAAGCAGGGGAAAAAACACATTGAGACCTAGGTCTCATTTGCAAATGTGCCCTGGGAACAATACATAAAATAACATTACACAATATAAAACACAAAATAAAATAAATAGCAAATATTATATACACAATAAACAATCAAACAAAACAAATACATTTATAAATATAAAAAACCCGAGCCTTTCTCCTAAACTGACTCAGAGACAACAACACATTCAAATGAAACGTTACTTGGAGATTATTCCACATGATAGGGGCCTGGTAGATTTAACCAACTCTGTGGATACACGTGGAGTCTCCAGCATTAACCAACCCTGTGACCCATTGTTGTAATCTGAGTTTCTATATTTCAACAGTGATATTAAGTAAATTGGTAGTTTATTGAGTAAGGCTTTATGAACAAAAACAGAATAATGAAGTGACCTACGTATTTTTATTGAGGTCCAATCAACTTTATGATAAAGGATGCAGTGGTGAGTGTCAAAATTGTCAGATGTTATAAAATTAAGTGTGCTATGATAAATTGTGTCCAAGGGCTTCAAAACACTGGGTGCTGCATTCATGTATATAACATTGCCATAATCTATAACAGTAATAAATGTAGACTGAATTATCTGTTTTCTATTATTTAATGAAAGGCAAGCCCTATTCCCATTTAAGAAGCCCAACTTAATTCTTACATACTTAATTCTTACATACTTAATTCTTACATGCTTTTTAAAAGATAGCTTTTCGTCATTCCAGATGCCCAGATATTTATAGGCGGGACATGATCAATAAGGGCACCATCTAACGTACTTATTCACAAATCATCAGTTACATTATTACATGACTTGGAAAATAACATGTACTTGGTTTTACCAGCATTTAGTACCAACTTCAGGTCAACCAAGGCTTTCTGCAAGGTAGTAAAAGCAGATTGAAGAGTCAACAGAGCCTGAGCTCATCTGCATACAGATGTGGTAGGGCTAGCGGAACGTCTGCTCCAATATCCAATGATGGGCGGGGCGCGAAATACAAACTCCTCTAAAATCCGAAAACTTCCACTTTTCAAACATATGACTATTTTACAGCTATTTAAAGACAAGACTCTCGTTAATCTAACCACACTGTCCGATTTCAAAAAGGCTTTACAGCGAAAGCAAAACATTAGATTATGTCAGCAGAGTACCCAGCCAGAAATAATCAGACACCCATTTTTCAAGCTAGCATATAATGTCACAAAAAACAAAACCACAGCTAAATGCAGCACTAACCTTTTATGATCTTCATCAGATGACACACCTAGGACATTATGTTATACAATACATGCATGTCTGTTCAATCAAGTTCATATTTATATCAAAAACCAGTTTTTTACATTAGCATGTGACGTTCAGAACTAACATTCCCACCGAACACTTCCGGTGAATTTACTAAATTACTCACGATAAACGTTCACAAAAAGCATAACAATTATTTTAAGAATTATAGATACAGAACTCCTCTATGCACTCGATATGTCCGATTTTAAAATAGCTTTTCGGATGAAGCACATTTTGCAATATTCTAAGTACATAGCCCGGCATCACAGGGCTAGCTATTTAGACACCCAACCAGTTTAGCCTTCACCAAAATCACATTTCCTATAAGAAAAATGTTATTACCTTTCCTGTTCTTCGTCAGAATGCACTCCCAGGACTTCTACTTCAATAACAAATGTTGGTTTGGTCCCAAATAATCCATCGTTATGTTCCATCAACGACGTTTTGTTCGTGCGTTCTAGACACTATCCCAATGGTATATCACGGTCACAAGCATGGCGCAGAAAGTGACAAAAAATGTCTAAATATTCCATTACCGTACTTCGAAGCATGTCAACCGCTGTTTAAAACCAATTTTTATGCAATTTATCTCGTAGAAAAGCGATAATGTTCCGACCAGGAATCTGCCTGTCTGTAAACTGAGGGAAAAACCGAAAGCCGGGGGCGGGGCAGGTCGCGAGCGTAAGGCTTACTCCACTGATTGACCACTTAGCTTTTGATCTCCTTTGTTTCAGCCAGGGCTTTGAATTACGTCATTCCTGTTTTTCCCGGGCTCTGAGAGCCCATTGGAGACGTGGGTATTGTCACGTAACAGCAGAGATCCTTAGTTTTTGGAAGAGATGTCAAAGAAAGCAAATAAATGGTCAGACAGGGTACTTCCTGAACAGAACCTTCTCAGGTTTTTGCCTGCCATAGGAGTTCTGTTATACTCACAGACACCATTCGAACAGTTTTAGAAACTTTGGAGTGTTTTCTCTCCAAAGCTAATAATTATATGCATATTCTAGTTTCTGGGCAGGACTAATAATCAGATTAAATCGGGTACGTTTTTTATCCAGCCGTGAAAATACTGCCCCCTAGCCATAAGAGGTTAATATTAGATTTTGTGCACCAGCTGTTGATTACAAATATACACAGACTGCCACCCCTCGTCTTACCGGAGGCAGAACACCATCTTGCCGATGCAGCGTAAACCCCGCCAGCTGTATTTTATCCATGCTGTCGTTCAGCCACTACTCAATGAAACATAAAATATTACCGTTTTGAATGTCCCGTTGGTAGGATTTTCGTGATCGTAGCTTGTCTATTTTGTTATCCAATGATTGTACGTTGGCTAATTGGACTGGTAGAGGCAGATTACCCACTCGCGTTGGATCCTTACAAGGCACCCCGACCTACGTCCCCGATATCTCCGACTCTTTCTCCTGTGAATGACGGGGATGTGGGCTTTGTCAGGTGTCTGAAGTAAATCCTTTGCGTCCGACACAGTAAAAAAAAATATTCATCAGTACGAGGTGAGTAATCGCTGTCCTGATATCCAGAAGCTCTTTCGGTCATAAGAGACGGTGGCAGAAACATTATGTTAAAAATAAGTTACAAATAACGCGCAAAAACGCACACAATAGCACAATTGGTTAAGAGCCCGTAAAATGGCAGCCAACTCCTCCTGGCGCTTTTCATCTTCACAAGGTAAACAGTTGATCCAGAGAGTACAAGAATTCACTGGGGGTTGTCTGGTCCTCTATCAAGTCGATTAGCAGCTGGGAGAGGGACGAGCAGTTTACTGACTGACCCGGGTCTATTAAACCAAGATTTCTTTCAAACAAAAACAGCGGACAGAAGATTTTGATAAAAAGCATGGCCTATCTAATTTTTCAATAATGATGTCAGAGTTCAGTATAACTTGATTGGGTAGGGAAGCATTTGAAAGGAGCGTGTTTATCTGCAAGTGATATAAAATAGATGAGAAAGGCTCAATAGCTAATTCAGGGTCAGGTATGCACTTGATGGTACAAGTCATGCATAAACGCTTGGGTAGAAACGTTTTTAAAATGTATCTTCCTAATAATACAGGGATCAGAATTATGCTGTCTAGTATCTCCAAAACAGGCTATAGAATATAGACAATGATCACTAAGTTTGCAAACACACCAAAAGACACATACTTATGGGGGTTATTTGTGAAAATTAAATCTAATAATGAGGATCTATCTAGATTTTTCACATTTAACTCAGTGGGTTTTGTGATAAGCTGGGTTATATTAAGATCAAAACAAATGCTCTTAAAGTTATCCGAGATCGGTGTCAGCCAGTCCAGGTTAAACTCACCTAAGACCAACAGTTCAGATGATGGAAAAGGTTTTAAATGCTCAGCTAGGATACTAATCCCATGAATTAAAGCAGCAGGAGGCCTATACTGTACACTCCAGCAACAAATACATGCACGTTTTGGCTCATGGTCATATCTAAAACCAGGATTTCACATTTCTGGGGTATAGTGATATTAAGAGCACATGATGCTACAAAAGTGGATTCTACTTACATCGCCACCCCTCCACCTATTCTCTGCCTATCACATCTAAAAATCTTGTAATTAGCAATGTCAATGTCCTTATCCATGATCAAACCATTTAACCAAGTCTCTGATAAAACAAGAATGTCTGTGTTCGTGTCATGCATCCAGATATCGATAAAGTCAATCTTTTACATCATACTTTGCACAATTAAATGTAACAAACGCAGCCCTTCGCCAGACTTAAAAACAGCATGGGTGTCCATATTTACCGTAACCAGGTTGTTATAAACTTGGTCATTAAGTAAGTTAGGAAATTCCATAGGAATAGAAATTAGATTATCAAAGCTTGCCCCGATGGGCCTGCGGCTGCATCTATTTGATGGCTGTTTAAATACTATTGATATTAAGACAGGGATAATGTACATTTCCTTGACTTGACTAGAGTATTTCAACGTGAGGCATCCTTATTCAAAATTAGACGCTCATCCAGATGTCCAATTTCATCAAGTAAAGTAACGATCCTCTTCTTGGCAGCATTTAGTTCGTGGCATTTGACACAGGTGAAGTTTTCATAAAAGTCCTTCACTCGGATGACGGTGAACATAAAATGCATTTAATGGCCTTATGGTCAGCGATAGAGTCAAAGGAATTTTCACTGCTTTGTGTAGAAGCTGATAGAACACCCTTTAATCAATTCAGGCATTTTGCTTGCTAGCCAATAGGCTACTAAAAGGCTACTAAAATGTTCCAGGGACAAATTTAGCGGTCCCAGCACTGTGGCAATCTGCGTCGCTGAATCCAAAATAAATAATAAAAACTGGATATAAAATACTTGATATAAAATAAAATGATATAATAATCATATAATTCAAAGTATTCACTAAAATACTAAAAGTATTCATCAGCTGTTTCCATATGATAAACCGAGAATGTGAGAAACCCAAGAATTCGTAGTTAATAAATTGTCCCTCTGATAATTGCAACAATATCTCACACTCAAATATAAGAAAAGCAACATCAACAAAGTCTATGCAACTTAAAAGTATAGTTCACCGAAATTGCAGTCATTCTCTTGTAATTTGGGTGAACTGTCCCTTTAATGTGAACTTCCTCTGACAGTGAGAGCGTCTTGGCGGTGCAGATCCTGAGTCATTTCCTTCAATGGCAAATGATAAACAATGTAATTTCCAGAATCCCTGCAGTGAGCTGTCATCCTGCTCTAACCGGTGGCTTATTTACCCTATTAGAATGTGTCATAAATTAGCAATACTTGAGGCATTAACCAAGGACTGACTTTTGTCCTCAGCGGGAGTGGGCATTAATTGGTGCAAATATGTGTCATAAATAAGACATATTTACTGTGATGTACTGTATTTCTCCAAACCGCCTCCAACTATAACAGAAACCCTTGTAAAGCATCAGACTCATTTCCACTTTCATATTATTAAAAAACCAGCTGATGAGTTACAGAATTGTATCACCTAGATTTTAATGGTGTCTGGTGAAGTGCTCAATAATATACTAAGCGGACAATGTTATGAACCGGTGTAATTTTCGAACTTTTATTGGAGTGTTACAACCACACAGAGGAACATTTACAATGTAATTTTCCTACCTGAGTTTCTCATAATTTAATCACATGGAAAGATTTGGCTTATCAACACATAAGGTGAAATGAGCTTGACTATTAGGCAATGTCTTTGATAGAAAACAAAAGCAAAGAAATCCCTCTGAAAATATTTCACTGATAACCTTCCAAGGTGCTTGGGATGTACTCATGACTTGAGTCAAAAGTGTATTTTGTCCATAGCAAAATAATCAAACCTATAACTTCTCCAATGGTACAAAAACACAAAACATTAATAAAACTGTCATTTTACAAAAAAATCTCACATTTATTTATTTGTTAAACAAGTGTTGAACTTTACATTTGTCTTTATTGATGGGCCCCTTAATAGCATGTTTACATAAAAAAAAGGACTATGTATACCAGTGCTGGAAAATATTACATTTTCCAATGTATAATCTTTTGAAAATATTTCAATAAATAAATGTCCATACCCAGGCAGAAGAAATACATGTATAATGAATAAAAATGTTATGGTAAATGTTTTATCTAGTCTTGAGTGGCCCATTTCTATGTCATGATTGTTTATCCGATTAGATTATTTAAATCAAATTCACCCCCCAAAAAATGGTATGGCATGACTTTCATAGGGCACTGTTGTATTCCCACCTTACTAAAATAATGACCTTTTAGCAATATAAAATCATATAAATTTCAATGGACAACATACTGTATATGAATTCAGTATGCAAAAACACTTCACAAGTGGAAAAAATTAGTAAGCATTAACCTTGTTCTTTGTAGACTTATTTTGTTTTCATCTGCTTTTTTTGTTCAAACATACGATAATGAATGATGTGTAAGAACTATAAACACATTTTATAACATATGTGCAACTTTTACACAATATTCTCTTCAAATGTTACATTTTCAATTAAAAGGTTTCTTTATATTTACGGGTTTCCATGAATTTTATTTTACACTAGCAAAATATATATTAATTTTGCCATTTCCCTTGACAACAGCTCAATTGAGAAAATATAAGGCCTGGGGCTTGATTGCTAGTGGTTAATCCAACCTTCACGGTGATGGGGACAACTCTAGGATCCAGGACCTTATATTCCTAATTAATAGTCTGATCAGGAACACCATCAAACAAATAAGTCCTTATCCTGGTCCGAGAGCTTCATTTTGTATGTAATACGAAACAGGCTTGACAAGGATGGTGGGAGTGTATGTACAACCTTTGGCCAGAAAAAAACTGCTGAACTGGAGTGGCCGATAAAAAAAAATGTAATCGTTTTTTATATCCTTTTTTTTTTTAATTCAACAGCAGCAGAATAATTAAATACAGAAATGGCATGTGTCTTAAATTGAACTCTGCATTTTATATACAGTCTGTTTAAAACTCCACTCCAGCGGTCGGGGTAATGTCGCACTGCCAAAGCAGTGCACTTAAGTCTGTTGGTTTGTGAGGAGGATGGGGTTTGGAGAGTCTGGGGGGAGAGGAGCAACTGTGTGTGTGTGTGTGTGTGTGTGTGTGTGTGTGTGTGTGTGTGTGTGTGTGTGTGTGTGTGTGTGTGTGTTGGGGGCTCTAAGGCTCTCTGAAAAAAACTTCCTCGGCATCTCTCAGAGTACAGTACTGTTTGTCCTCGAGGATGTCGGGACTGCGGACAGGGGACGATAATTTAAATATATTTTAAAGGCTTGTCACTAACTGCATCTGTCCTTCCCGTACATCTCCTTCAGGGATGCAGCCCTCTTTAGTAATAGGGATGATGTAACCGTCACTGTTTCCTCTACTTATCTGGTAGTACGCTTGGAGCTGGTGTCCTGCTCCTAAGTTAGGCATGCTCTTGTAGTAAACATCCTCGTTCTCGCTCCTCTTAGAGGGGCTCGAGAGGTCCTCCAGCTCCTCCGCATCGGGGCTGCTCTCGGGGTATGGAGAGTCCCTTAGGGTGGGCATACTAGTGTACAAAGAGTCTCTGTTTGGGGACTGTAGGCTGTCCCCATGCTCGTTGGTCGTGAGCTGGCTGATGTAGCTCTCCAAGCCCCCCTCAGTGGTCTTCACTCTCTTCTGCGGCTGGTACAGAAGTGAGTGAGTCCGCTGGGGGATGAGCGGGGCCTCTAGCTCCCGGTGGTGCAGCTCTATGCCCAGGCCCACCGGTGTGTTGATATTGTGGCCGTGCACCAAAGATGAGGTGTCAGCCACGATGACGTCATCTTCGCTGCTGCTCCCGCCCACCACGTGCACCTTCTTGGACGATGGAGGAAGAGGAGCCCCCCGCTCCACATGGTGGTTGTGGCTCTTGTTGCAAGCCCGGAGGTTATTGTGCACCAGCTCCGATATTAGCATTTTTTCAAAGGCTGCGTCGTCCAGGCTGAGTCCGCAGTCCACCACCTGCACACTGTCGCCGTAGTCACCGTTGCGAAGCGAGTAGCTATTGTTAAAGTTACCATTAAGCGGTAGAGTATCCATTGCACTGGTGTCCCTGGGATGGTTCAGTGTGTGTGAGTGTCCTGGAATGAGAAAACATATGAGGGGATTTACATTAGTCACAACCATTCTTCCGAAAGCAATATGAAAAAAATGAGAAAAGTGGTTTAATGCTGTTCAGGACGCTGGAGATAATTTGGCACAAGACTAAGAATCAGCTGTACCATGTTACTAATTAGACAATCTGTAAGGAGAATGTGTATGCATGCATATACACAATGAACAATAATTTTACATTCTCAGTTATGCGGTAATTTGGAAAATGTTTGTATATCATGAACTAATACTTTCTCTAAAAGCCTTTCCAATTCACAAAAATATTCTGCCTTTGACTTTCTAGTAACAAAGGGACAGGCGTGATCCCAAACAACATTAAAAAACGTGAAGAAATCATGAAGATCACAACACACATGTCAGAGGCAAATGTACAGGGCCCGGTTTCCCAAAAGCATCTTAAGGCTACGTTCATCATTAAAACCTTCGTAGGAGCATAGTTAAATCTCTGAGCTGTTTCCCAAAACCATCGTTACTAAAGATGATCTTGAAAACGTTTGGTATTTAACGACTGCCTCAGACCACTTGTAGAATAGCTAAGTACATCGTTAGATTCTTTTCCCCCCTTCCGCGTCACTTTATACACATAAGATCTCCGCTAAACACAAAATCATGATGTTTATCTGTCTTTCTGTGACCGCTGAAATCTTCAGAACGATGTGAAAGTTTCCCATTTCTTTGCATAACAAGCAAAGGATATAAAGACGCTTCAAATGAAAACTGAGATAACTGTATTAAAAGATAAATACAGTATAGGCTACATAGATCTATATATTTGAATGACATTTAAATACATTTTCATGTTAATTCAATTGAGTTTTATTTAGCTATTTGTACGCTACTGTGTAATTTTTGCCTCAATATATTTCATTATGTGTAATGTGCACAATGATGTGAAAAATCTTGATTTACTGCATTATTATAGGGTAAGCATTAGAATAAGCTACCTCAATATTTGCAGTCATAGGTGATAATATCTCTCTAGGAACTGATCCGTCGTCGGTATTGTGTAATAATTCTTATGTTAAGGTAAGTTTTGAAAGAGAGAACGCTGATCTGAGAGCAGTGCTTCCTTTTTGTCGATCCTTTCAGTTTCGACAAATGCCTCAACGATGCACTTAGCGAACATTCTCTCTGCGTGGTGTTTTGGGAAATGCATGTTACATTTTCAGCCATTGTAGGAAAGATGCATCGTTAAAACACTCGTAAGCCTAAGTTCCATCACTATCAGAAAACCGGGCCTTGGTATGTAGCCACAAATGGGCAAGCTACGACATAGACAAGAAGTTGTCTAGCAACTCTTTGTTGGAGGTGACAGGGAAAAATAATGGGAAAATATGAATGTATACAGAAAGGAGAGTCATGGTCAACACGGACAGCCATCTTTCTCACTTCAGGGCCCACAAGCACCATCCGACATCACGACAGACAGCAGGTGGAGAGACTCACTTTGGACAACTCACATCATGTTTGTCTGTTCAGGCTATCTGGCCTAAGAGTAGCTGATGTACAAAAGAAAGTAAAATGATTTATTGTAACATGAAGAATCACTGAAAGGAAAAAAATTAAAACATAGCAACTTAGATAGAGCAAGGGTTCAGCAAATTTGATTAACAAGCAATCAAAGCTTTTTTTAAAGATTAAATGCCACCAATTTCTATTTAAATTGTTTCAATGATTTTAATTTGTTTTGGCTGTATTTGTTTAATTGAGTGGTGACTGAGTTGTGTTTTTTTGAATTTTCTCTCAGGCAAGGTCAGAGTTAGCCGGCAGCCCTGCGGTTCACATCAGTCAAAATGACAGTCCCCAGTGTACGCCCGGTCTCTACAAGAACAGCCCAAGAAAAACACAGCTGGGAAGGTCAGATGCAGTCATGTTAGGGATTTCTGTATGCACAGGGCCATGGAAATCAGGCGGCGATAGAATAAATATTAGTGGGGTGTGATTGGAGAGAGGGGTTGTGTATCTGCCGTGGATAACACGGCTTTGGCACAGAAAGAAATTGCGAAAAACATTTCGATAAATTCCTCCCACAGATAGAAGAGAGAGATTAAGAGGAATGGGTATATTATGGTGACATGCTGTTGTTCAGATAAGGGGATAGACCATTTTTGCAGACCAGTGGAGGCTGCTGAGGGGAGGACGGCTCATAATAATGGCTGGAACGGAGCAAATGGAATGGCATTAAACCATGTATTTGATACCATTCCACCCCAGCCATTACCATGAGCCCGTCCTCCCCAATTAAGTTGCCACCAACCTCCTGTGTTCCAGACACACCAACATGTAAAACAGACATCACAGAGTTTAGCGGAGATGAGAGGAGAGAAATGACAAAAAAGGAAAGAGTGAAAGAGGACAAAAAGAAGATTACAGCTGCTACCATGACGTTTGTACATTTTGTTTATGCCTCACTAGGAGAACAATTTTCCTCACAAAGGTGATGTCTGGAGAATAGGGGAGAGATGTGAGGGGAATGTAACTGGACACAGAATGCTGAGTGCCACAGGGAACGGCATTCACGTAGGAAGCCTCTCTTCTCTCAATTCACTCAGGAAATATTCTTTGCCACCTCAGTAACAAAGCTACAGTTGATGTCTGCAGATCACAAACTACTTATACACATCCAAGAGAAAGAAGAAGAGTATCTGAGGTATAACAAAACCATTCTTTCTCAGCTGTCTTAGATAGCTGTTGGATCCCAAAGGAATGCAATATTGGAAAGTATTATTTTCCTATTGGTGGAATATAATTTGGTTGGTATAGTTTGTGAACCACTTGCCCACTGAGTAAATGCCAATGACCATTGATGTACCAGGGAGTTGTTGTTTTTAATAAGCATGCTGAAATAAATTTACATTTGATAGGCAAAGTTAAGTTTTACTCCCATACTTGTCTCTCTGTAGGTCACTAGAGGGAAGCGTAAGGAGAAAGCAAAAAAAACATGACAAAATATACAATGTAATTAAAAATGCATTGTAACAATAATCCCTGCACACAAATTGAAATACTGGACTAACACATGTAATATCTCGATCATTTTGCTAAATGAATTGTTTGTTTATCAAACAGTGTCTAGTGACAGTTGTCAAGACTGGTATCTGTTCATACCTGAAAAACATATCATTGCTCAAAATCAAATGTTGATCTAAATCATGGTGCGTCACATTCATGAATACACAAATATTCAAGTACAAACTGAATATTTCAGCTTGCCTGTATTGTAACGTATACGGTTTAAGGGGTAAGTTCACCCCAAAACACAAAATAAATAAATAGCAGAAAATCATTTTGAAAACGCTTAAGGAAAAAGCATAATGAGAAAACAAAAAACATAAAAAAAATACTTCAATTGTAATTTAATAAAATGTAAACGTCATTGCATTGTACCATAATAATCCCTACACACAATTTTAAATACTGGACGAACACATTTTAAATATCATTATCATTTAGGTAAATTAACTGTTTGCTTATCAAACAGCATCCAATGATTGTCAGGATTGGTATCTGTTCTGTTCTTTGTATCATTTGTGGTCAAAATCAAATGTTGATTTAAATCATGTTGCGTCAAAATCATGAATACACAAATATTCAAGCACAAACTGAATATTTCAGCTTGCCCGTATTGCAACGTATACGCTTTTAGGGCTAGGTTCACCCACAAAACACTAAATAAATAAATCAACAATCATCAATAATCCTGCAATTTAAGAGTACCGTTTGAAAGGCTATGACAATGTTCATACTGTCTTTTCAAGGCAGAACATGTAGTATCTCCATTGTAGATGAATCACTTTATCTCATTCAAGAGAAACTTTAAAAGACCAAAATGTGAAACTGCACACCAGAGGTCTCTTAATAAATCACAAACCAAGTCATACACACGGTGCTTTCTTACAACACCGATTTCAGCAACCGATGTCTGTTACCCATTTGGGGATCCTGCTGAGATCCAGAGTGGAAGTTGATACTCGATAACGTTCTGATCTTGATAAGGCCACAATAACTCATAAAAAACTACTCAAAGTATAAAAAATGAAGAGAGAAGAAGAAGTTAACTGTACGTCAAGAAGTGTTAAGTAAGCACACCTGGAGAGTTAAACACTGGAGCCGTGGGAGTGTTACATACGACTGTTTCAGCCAGTAAGGTGTTATAAGGGTTGTTAGTGCCTTGTGGTCGAAGAAGAGGGTTTGTTAGAAGATAATTGCCCGTCATTCCTGGAGGCGGTAAGACAGAAGAAGACAGATCAGAGATCAGTTTTTGGCATTGGTACAATGAGTGTTTTTTGGGGTGATTTATGGAACAAAATGTCAAGTACATCTAAAACTGGGCTATTATTTTCAGAGTATATATTGAATTTGGGAATTTTTTGGGAGGACAGGATATTAATATTATCTATGACCATCTCTGGATGTCACTTGAACAAAGTGTACAGGCATTTTGTGGAAGCAAGGATTAGGATACAGAGGGGATATAGAACATCTTAACAGTCACTACCACAAAAGGCACTTTTGTTCACCTCATTCTAATTCTACTACAATCTGAAATGTAAATGAGAAGCAACGTAACTACAGAACAAAATTATAAAGTCAGCCATTTTGTGTTTTTGTTATTTGACAAGAAAGGTAACTGGTGAAAAAACGATGCTCTCATTTAGCGTTCTATTGCTGTGAATATAAATGAATTATTAAAACGGCATTAGCAGGTATTTTTTGCAGTGCAATGCTTTTTTTGTCCATTGCTACTGCTAGGCCACAGTTTTAAGTTGAAGTCCTATGATGCAATTGCTTGAAACGTGTACACAACAAATGACCACACCCTTGTCTCTTTAGTAAAATATCATAACACTAACTTCACCTGGATGCCAATACTTTACAATGTCAGACCTTTTCTTCAAATACTGAATTCACCCCGATTAAAATGTTACAATGGACCTCTTGCATCACGTTTAAAAACTAGGACATTTCCAGTCACATTTTTATAAGCTGTGTACTAGAAAACCCCATCACTCTTGTAGGGTATTCTCTGAGGATGTTATAATGACAAGGAGTGGTTTCTGAAGAGCAGGCCATCCTCAGTACAGTATACTCAAGGGTAACTAGGGTAGTACACTAGAGCATGATAGATAAATGTAACCTTAACATCTAATATACAGCTTATCGGGAAAATAAAATATTGACAAGATGAATTTCAAACTACTGTTCGTAACATTTTACCTCACGGAAATTGAAGAGTGAAAAATAATAAGGGGGAGTTTGGGAGGGGGAAGTCAGACTACCTCAGGCTAACCTCTTTCCTTGCATACTTGGAAAGCCATTTTAGAGCCATGCCGAGCCGTAAAGGCTGAACAACACACTAAGCACTCAGGGTCACCCAGAGTTGAACATCTTCTCATCATCATACTTGTGCTCTGGCTAAATAATAAATGACAAGGTTGTTTTCCTCCCTCCTGAATCCCTGAAATAGCAGAGGTCCCCTTACATACCGACCAAATAATGTGCCCCTGCGTGTCAAGCAAACATAGGTTTAAAAATAAAAACAAAACTTTATTTAGCGTTTGTTGGCATTTCCTTCTTCTTTTTTGAATGGACTGAGCCACATGAACTTTGGACTTAGTACAAACAGTACAGTGGCTGCCCCAATCCGTGTTCGACATTACTGCCCAAAATGACAGCACAAAGTATTTGAGGACGGATTTCTGTAATCCTCAGTTGGCAGAACAGAACAGGGAGACTATCCTTGCTATCCCTTTTAGCACAGTGCGCAAATCTTATCAAGCCCAAAGCATTCACTACAATTTCTCAGGATGTTAGCCCCTCTGTATGAAATCATTGGTACTTGAAAATTTATTTTATGTCTCGATGATGGTGAATGGTGTGTGAAGAAGAGATGAGGTGTGTGACTGACCTTGGTTAAGGGTGGAGGTGCTGTTGATGTCACCTGAGATAAAGGAGGACTCAGATTGCTTTCTTACGGTGTCATTCCACATTCTCCTGATACGGCTCTGTCAGATTAACAAGGGACAGTTATTAGGACTTAAAGAAGCCTGTTCACTGTTGAGATTCTTTTTCATTATTTTTGCTATATGTAGTGTTCCTGCATCGGCGAACCGACTCTTCACACAAAGCGCACCAAGTGCAACGTCTGGCCTCCACACATTATATTAACTCAGGCTTCGAGTGACTACTTTTATACTTCCTGTCAAAAGTAGTGGATGTTATAGGGGGGTGCTCCATAGGTTTAATTAGAAGTTAAAATGGGAATGTCTTGTGGCGGTTTTGTCTTTCTACTGCCACCGTAACAGTGGTTAGAGCATTGTCTACTATCAAAACATTTATAAAAAAATGGTTCAATAGCAAAGGAATAACAAAGGAATAAACATAAAATTGTATTTGCATTCTTGTTTTTCAGAGTAAAAGCTTACTGCAATGCTCTCAAATAGCGCAAATAGTTCCATGTACAGTGGCGTTAGTGAGAAAAAAGATAAAGCGAGTGCTAAGGGGTAGAGTGGAAAAAGGTACCCATGCAATACAGTAGATACTGCGTGAAACAGTTAGCTTACGATAAAGTATACATGTCACTGTTTAACTACGGTCTGTGTTTCTGGTACAATTACATTGGCCAGCGGTCTTGAAAAATATAACATTACTGGGCGTTCTGATGGATTCAGAAGTCATTGGAGACTCTCCTAGTTAACTATTATAGGTGATACTTTGCGGTAAACTGGGTTTATGCCAATCTACCCTGACATAGAGATGAATCCCATTCAGAATCCCTGGTATAGTACCTGTGTGCCCGAGGAGTAGCGTGCACTTGTCCTTGTGGTGGAGGTCTTTGTTGAGCTATGTGAGCTCTCCGTTGGTAAGCCACCACAGCAATATGTGTGGCGGAAACATTTGATGTACTCTTTACGGACCTGTGGAAGCAAAAAAAAGAGGACGCTAAGTTAGTGGCTATGTTTATTTTGTGTGTACCTTTTGTGTGTGCTTACAGAGCTTTCAGAAAGTATTCACACCCCTTTACTTTTTCCATATTTCGTTTTGTTACAGCCTGAATTTAAAATAGATTAAATTGAGATTTTGTGTCACTGGCCTACACACAATACCCCATGATGTCAAAGTGGAATTATGTTTTTTAAATTCATAAAAAATAAAAAGTTGAAATGTCTTGAGTCAATAAGTATTCAACCCCTTTGTTATGGGAAGCCTGAATAAGTTCAGGAGTAAACATTTGATTAAAAAGTCACATAATAAGTTGCATGGACTCACTTTGTGTGCAATAATAGTGCTTAACATGATTTTAAATGACTACCACATGTCTGTACCCCACACATACAATTATATGTAAGGTCCCTCAGTCAAGCAGTGAATTTCAAACAGATTCAACCACAAAGACCAGGGAGGTTTTTCAATACCTCGCAAAGAAGGGCACCTATTGTTAGATGGGTAAAAAATGTAAAAAGCAGACATTGAAAATCCCTTTGAGCATGGCGAAGTTATTAATTACGCTTGGAATGGTGTATCAACACACTCAGTCACTAGGGTCCAAACACATTAAGGCACTTACATTACATATAAAACAAAGATAAATCAGTACATCCTATAACATTATTACACCACTACATATCTACAATACCACCATACAACAATATTACAATGTACGTGTGTGTAGAGTGGGTGTGCTTGCGCTTGTTTGCGTATGGGTGTGTCTGTACTTTTGTTTGTGTCTCTTCACAGTCCTCGCTGTTCCATAAGGTGTACTTTACCTGTTTTTTAAAATCTGATTATACTTCTTGTATCAGTTACCTGATGTAGAATTATGGACAGACTTGTCCCCATCTTAGCTTCTGTTGTATCAATATGTTTTGACCATGACATGGCATGTCATTAGTAAAGTTTAAAAAAATTAAGGGGCCTAAACGGCTGCCCTGGGGAATTCCTGATTCTACCTGGATTATGTTGGAGAGGCTTCCATTAAAGAACACCTTCTGTGTTCTGTTAGACAGGTAAATCTTTATCGACAATATAGCAGGGGGTGTAAAGCCATAACACATATATTTTTCCAGCAGCAGACTATGATTGATAATGTCAAAAGCCGCACTGAAGTCTAACAAAACAGCCCCCACAATCTTTTTATCATCAATTTCTCTCCGCCAATCATCAGTCATTTGTGCTGTGCTTGTTGAATGTACTTCCCTATAAGCGTGCTGAAAGTATGTTGTCAATTTGTTTACTGTAAATAGGCATTGTGTCACGGACGTCGTAAGGATTGGACCAAGGCGCAGCGGGTAAAGTGCTCATCTTCTTAATTTATTAAAGAAAACACTTAAACAAAATAAACATACGATGAAAAACAGTTCCATAAGGCACACAGGCTACACAGAAAATAACCACCCACAAAACACAAGTGAAACAAACCCCAACTAAATATGGCCTCCAATTAGAGGCAACGACAACCAGCTGTCTCTAATTGGAGGTCCTACCAAAACCCCAACATAGAAATAGAAAACTAGATTTAAACATAGAACCTAAAACCAAAAACACCGAAACACACAAAACAAACACCCCCTGCCACGCCCTGACCAAACTACAATGACAAATAACCCCTTTTACTGGTCAGGACGTGACAGTACCCCCCCCCCCCCCCAAAGGTGCAGACCCCGAATGCATCTCAAAAACAAAAACCCCACAAAAACAACCCCAAACAATCCTCCCACTACGGAGGTGGCTCTGGGCGTAGCTCCCGTTCAGAAGACTCCGGGCTGGGGAGCGTTGCTGGAGACTCCGGGCTGAGGAGCGTCGCTGGAGACTCCGGGCTGAGGAGCGTCGCTGGAGACTTCGGGCTGAGGAGCGTCGCTGGAGGCTCAGGGCTGAGGAGCGTCGCTGGAGGCCAAGTGCTCACAGCAGGCACTGGCTGTACCGGGTTATGGAGGCGCACTGGAGGCCTGGTGTGTGGGGCTGGCTTTGGAGGCGCCAGACGAGTAACACACACCTCAGGGCAAGTGCGGGGAGCAGGAACAGGACATACTGGACTGGGCAGGCGCACTAGAGGCCTGATGCGTGGGGCTGGCTTTGGAGGCGCCAGACTAGTGACACGCACCTCAGGGCTAGTGCGGAGAGCAGGAACAGGACGTACTGGACTGGGCAGGCGCACTAGAGGCCTGATGCGTGGGGCTGGCTTTGGAGGCGCCAGACTAGCAACACGCACCTCCGGGCTAGTGCGGGGAGCAGGAACAGGGTAAACTGGACCGAGGAGATGCACTGGTGGCCAGATGCGCTGCGCCGGCGCACTTCTCCCTGGCTGCCGGGCCATCTCTCGCTCGGCAACGCTGCGGAGCCCTTATTGACCGCACCGGACTGTGCGTGCGTATGGGCGACACAGTGTGTATCTCCGCATAACAAGGTGCTTGCTTGATCCGTCGCTCCGCATAATAAGCACGGGGAGTTGGATCAGGTCTCCATTCTGACTCTGCCCAACTCCCCGTGTGCCCCCCCACCTAATTTTTTGGGGGGATGCCTTTCGGCCTCATGTAGCTCCCTTAATTTCCTCTCCCAGAAACGTCGTTCTGCCTCCCACGTCCACCCTTCTCCTCGGTGCTCCAATCCCCGTCGCTTGGTCCTTGTTTGGTGAGTGGTTCTGTCATGGGCGTCGTCAGGATTGGACCAAGGCGCAGCGGGTAAAGTGCTCATCTTCTTCATTTATTAAAGAAAACACTTAAACATAATAAACGTACGACGTAAAACAGTTCCATAAGGCACACATGCTATACAGAAAATAACCACCCACAAAACACACGTGAAACAAACCCCAACGAAATATGGCCTCCAATTAGAGGCAACGACAACCAGCTGGCTCTAATTGGAGGTCATACCAAAACCCCATCATAGAAATAGAAAACTAGATTTAAACATAGAAATAGAAAACATAGAACCTAAACTAAAAACACCGACACACACAAAACAAACACCCCCTGCCACGCCCTGACCAAACTACAATGACAAATAACCCCTTTTACTGGTCAGGATGTGACACATTGTATCTGGTCAAACACATTTTTTTCCAAAAGCTTACTAAGGGTTGGTAACAGTCTAATTGGTCATGTAATGGCTGTGATAGGAGAAAACTGAGGATGGATCAACAACATTGTAGTTACTCCACAATACTAACCTAATTCACAGAGTGAAAAGAATATTCCAAAACATTTATCCTGTTAACAATAAGACACTAAAGTAAAACTGCAAAAAAATTGGCAACTTCATGTCCTGAATACAAAGCGTTATGTTTGGGGCAAGTCCAACACAACACATCACTGAGTAACACTCTTCATATTTTCAAGCATGATGGTGGCTGCATCATGTTATGGGTATGCTTGTCATGGGTATGCTTGTCATCGGCAAGGACTAGGGAGTTTTTACTGGATAAAAAAATAACAGAATAGTGCTAAGCATAGGAAAAATCCTATAGGAAAACCTGGATCATGTCTGTTTTCCAACAGACACTGGGAGACAAATTCACCTTTCAGCAGAACAATTACCTATAACACAAGGCCAAATATACACTGGAGTTAATAACCAAGATGACATTGAATGTTCCTGAGCGGTCTAGTTACAGTTTTGACTTAATCTTTTACTGCAATGGGCTGCTAAATCATGGTCACACCGAGTGTTTCTTGGTAGTCTTAAACAAATCTAGTTTGAAACAAATGTATACACCTCACACACATGGTTATTGGTTTTAAAAAAAGAAGACACCTGTACCATGTCAGATATAGAGTTGAAATGTATTCAATGTTGATTTTGCATCCCAGAATTACAGAGGACTGAAATATACTGCTCAGAAAAATAAAGGGAACACTTAAACAACACAATGTAACTCCAAGTGAATCACACTTCTGTGAAATCAAACTGTCCACTTAGGAAGCAACACTGATTGACAATACATTTCACATGCTGTTGTGCAAATGGAATAGACAACAGGTGGAAATTATAGGCAATAAGCAAGACACCCCCAATAAAGGAGTGGTTCTGCAGGTGGAGACCACAGACCACTTCTCAGTTCCTATGCTTCCTGGCTGATGTTTTGGTCACTTTTGAATGCTGGCGGTGCTTTCACTCTAGTGGTAGCATGAGATGGAGTCTACAACCCACACAAGTGGCTCAGGTAGTGCAGCTCATCCAGGATGGCACATCAATGTGAGCTGAGGCAAGAAGGTTTGCTGTGTCTGTCAGCGTAGTGTCCAGAGCATGGAGGCGCTACCAGGAGACAGGCCAGTACATCAGGAGACGTGGAGGAGGCTGTAGGAGGGCAACAACCCAGCAGCAGGACCGCTACCTCCGCCTTTGTGCAAGGAGGAGCAGGAGGAGCACTGCCAGAGCCCTGAAAAATGACCTCCAGCAGGCCACGAATGTGCATGTGTCTGCTCAAACGGTCAGAAACAGACTCCATGAGGGTGGTATGAGGGCCCGACGTCCACAGGTGGGGGTTGTGCTTACAGCCCAACACCGTGCAGGACGTTTGGCATTTGCCAGAGAACACCAAGATTGGCAAATTCGCCACTGGCGCCCTGTGCTCTTCACAGATGAAAGCAGGTTCACACTGAGCACGTGACAGACGTGACAAAGTCTGGAGATGCCGTGGAGAACGTTCTGCTGCCTGCAACATCCTCCAGCATGACCGGTTTGGCGGTGGGTCAGTCATGGTGTGGGGTGGCATTTCTTTGGGGGGCCGCACAGCCCTCCATGTGCTCGCCAGAGGTAGCCTGACTGCCATTAGGTACCGAGATGAGATCCTCAGACCCCTTGTGAGACCATATTCTGGTGCGGTTGGCCCTGGGTTACTCCTAATGCAAGACAATGCTAGACCTCATGTGGCTGGAGTGTGTCAGCAGTTCCTGCAAGAGGAAGGCATTGATGCTATGGACTGGCCCGCCCATTCCCCAGACCTGAATCCAATTGAGCACATCTGGGACATCATGTCTCGCTCCATCCACCAACGCCACGTTGCACCACAGACTGTCCAGGAGTTGGCAGATGCTTTAGTCCAGGTCTGGGAGGAGATCCCTCAGGAGACCATCCGCCACCTCATCAGGAGCATGCCCAGGCGTTGTAGGGAGGTCATACAGGCACGTGGAGGCCACACACACTACTGAGCCTCATTTTGACTTGTTTTAAGGACATTACATCAAAGTTGGATCAGCCTGTAGTGTGGTTTTCCACTTAAATTTTGAGTGTGACTCCAAATCCAGACCTCCATGGGTTGATAAATTGGATTTCCATTGATTATTTTTGTGTGATTTTGTTGTCAGCACATTCAACTATGTAAAGAAAAAAGTATTTAACAAGATGATTTCTTTCATTCAGATCTAGGATGTGTTGTTTAAGTGTTCCCTTTGTTTTTTTGAGCAGTGTATAACAAAACTGTTTGCCATAGAAACACAGGATTTTCAGCGTTTAAAAAATATATATGTTTAGTAATTATGAAATTATGAAAAATATTAATAACATTCCACCCATGAGGCCACTAGGTCATTTGATCAACAACATCATCTAGCAATGATCTACTTGACAGAGCTTGAAGAATGTTTTAAAGAATGATGTGTAAATATTGTACAATCCAGGTGTGCATTGCTCTTAGAGACTTACCCAGAAAGACTCACAGCTGTAATCACTGCCCAAGGTGATTGTAACATGTATTAACTCAAGGGTGTGAATACTTATCTAAATGAGACATTTCTGTATTTCATTTTCAATAAATGTGCAAACATTTCTAAAAACATTGAAGTATTGTGTGTAGATTTGTGGAAAAAAATCTATTTAATCGATTTTTAATTAAGGCTGTAACACAACAAAATGTGGAATAAGTCAAGCAGTATGAATACCTTCTGAAAGCACTGTAAACCTAGTCCTGAAAGCCCTTGGAATATACAGTACCATTCGAAAACCTGAGGAAGTTTTTGTCAGCTAAAAGACAGTGGATGGTATATCCAAGCCATTTGCCCCTCCCAACAATTGAAATAGGCACATTCAAACAGAGGCAGAGATTCAAAACCAAACAGCAAAACATTTTCACCAAAAAATACCTAGATTTTGTCATTACAACAAAATTACATAAAATATTTAATAGAAATTCTTTCTGAAATGTTAATTTTCTAAAAGACAACATGCTAGCAATGCTTGGACCATAAGTTTTGTTTCTGAAGAGGGATTGAAAGGGTGGTTGTTTAAAAAAAAAGTATATTCATAGCAAATCAGCCAGCATCTGCTGGCAATCAACACTCATATTTTTCCATTATAACCTTCCCCAGGCTTTTGAGAACAACGTGAGCCAAGCCAGAAAGCAGAGGCTATGCTAAGCCTATATTGGCTGTTATTCTTTATATTTGTAAATTAACTCAAATAAATACAAATACAGGAGTCATGAACAAAGGTTGGTTCATTATGCTCAAAACTACATTGAAATATATTTAGGGGAGAGTGGAGTATGTTGAGACATTTTTTACATTCAGCATCACTACGTCTAGGGGAATATAATATTCTATAACAAAGATATCTAAGTACAGTGCCTTCGGAAAGTATTCACACCCCTTGACTTTTTCCACATTTCATTTGGTTACATTATGGCTTTAGTCTAAAATTGATTAAAAAAAAAAAAAAAGGTTTTTACTTTTTAATAAAAAATTAAAAACAGATACGTTATTTAGATAAGTATTCAGACCCTTTGCTATGAGACTCTAAATTGAGCTCAGGTGAATCCTGTTTTCATTTATCATCCAACCTGACAGAGCTTGAGAGGATCTGCAGAGAATGGGAGATACTCCCCAAATACAGGTGTGCCAAACTTGTAGCGTCATACCCAATAAGACTCGAGGCTGTAACCGCTGCCAAAGGTGCTTCTACAAAGTACTGAGTAACGGGTCTGAATACTTATGTAAATGTGTAATTTTCCATTTATTTTTGGGGGAATTAGCAAAAAATTCTAAAAACCTGATTTTGCTTTGTCATTACGGGGTATTGTGTTTAGACTGATGAGGAAAAAATACAATTTAATCCATTTTAGAATAAGCCTGTAACCTAACACAATTTGGAAAAAGTCAAGGGGTCTGAATACTTTCCCTGTACCCCTGGAAATAACCAGAATTAATGTAAACACAACAGTTTTGAAAACATAGCTTGTCCAAAGAAGTGGTCTAGGTATGGGGTAAATTGAGCATAGGAATTGGGTAAGTTGAGCCGCCTTGGGGTAAGTGAGGGCTGGTGTCCTGTAACAGTGGGTGATGATGCTGGTAGGTCAAAGTTGAATTCAAGGAATAGGGGTTTGGTATATTGTCTATCTTAAATGTATGCCTACATTCAGATATAGATCTCTGTCTTCAATATTACTTACCCTTCCATTTATTGACCAGTTGTCTGGGACATGGATGTTGTTTCGATGTGCTAATTCGTAGGCAAGTTCTCTGCATTTGAGGCTACTAAGCCCATGAAACTGGTCTGCAAGATTCTTGATATGGTTAGCAAGCTCAACCTCCATTTCATCAGATAAGAAGTTGTGCCCCTCTGCTACTCTGTCATAGCCTCTCTTTCACACAGGTACATGTTTGTTTTCTTTTTTGTCAATGTACCTCTTCAGTGTCATTCAGACTATATTTCATCACTTGCTGCTGCTCAAATGGACTTCTTCCCTTCTCTCACTTCCTTGGCTTCTCTCTCTCAAGAACCTCAAGGGGGGCTAGACCCCTGCTTGTTTACGGTGCATGATGATGTCTGCTCTGTAACAAAAATCTGGAGTTCATATGCATGACACATTGCACAAATATTATGCATATTATGGATAAAACTGACTAAATGTAATAATAATTTGTATGGTATATTGTGGCCATTATCTCAATTTACCCCAAGGCAAAATGTTGACTTTATTAGCCCACACAGGTACAAGGATGCACTTTCATGCTAGGTTTAGGACCTCATATTGTAGCTTATAGAGACCCCAACTGATATACAAAACAATCTTAAAACAATATACTTTTGCTTAGATACAATCATCATGAAACCTATAATACAATAAATATATTTTACTTTTCTGTGGTTTCTTCCTTTACTGACTCCATGAAATGATGACCTCTTCCTAAATATTTGGTCACATGATTAATTTTGTTTATGGTCTCCTAGAAACAAAGGGTGACTCAACCAAACCTTTGGCTCAACTTACCCCACTCACCCCTCAACTGTTTAAATTGACAATTGATTCAGTCTCACGTAGACGATCACAGTGTTTGTGCAAAATTATAGTGCAAACTTATAAAGGAAGCAAACATACTTTTTTCTGGAGAAGGCAGTGGAAAATGAAGATGAACATTCCTTGGAAGGTGTTGAATATTGTGAAGAGGTAGGCCATCACCACAGAGGACTCGTTGATAAAGAACAAGCCGAACGACCACGTCAGTCCCATCAGGCAAAGCAGTGCAAACGACCCCAGGACCCAGGATCTGAACAAACAAATCAACAAACAAAAACAAAAGGGAAATCCAGTGTGAGGATTGTGTTCTCTTGGAATATTTTGTTCTCTTGGAATAACGATCAATCTGTGCTAGCTAGACCATGACAGGTGGACAGACTGGACATCTACACCGGCAGATTCAGCCAAGGAGACCAAAAACTCAAGACAACATTCACACAATGTTTATGGGACAAGCGAGCTTGTTTACAGATACTGTTCTTTTGGTATCATATCATATCTGGGGGGGTGGGGGATCAGACTCAATAAAAATTATTACCTGTGTTTTGTCTCTCTTTCAACAAGTCTTTAATATATTTATTATTTCTATAGAGGAAAGCCTGGAGCCGGTTGTGTGAAGGTCCTATGGAGCCTTCAAACACCTTCACAGGTGAAAAGACAAAACAGCAAACTGGATAGAGACAAGACGGACGGATGGACGGACAGACATGGGGATGTGAACAGTAAGGAAAGAAAATGAGGAGCACCTTGGAGTGATCACAGAGAGAAAGAGAGAGAGAGAAAGAGAGAGAGAGAGAGAGAGACAGAATGGTGAGGAAAATAAACTACAGGCTGAAGAACAGACTCAGACTTCTGAGGCTAATGTCCTTACTTGATAAATGGTTTATTATCTTCATAGCTAGAGAGCATGATAAGCGGGAAAGAGAAACACAAATTAGATCAGACGCATCACAGCGTGGTTAGTTGGCATTTTGAGGCAGAGATCTTCACCTTTGATTTTAGGAAAATTACGAGGGAATGAAATTAAGAGGCTAACAAGAAGCGAGAGTGTGTGTGTATTTAGCTGTTGATGAAATTACAAAATGTGTAAACTGGTCAGTTCAAACCACTTGCGTGCCGTTCAATTTGTGTTTATGCTACTATGTCCGCTCTGCGATGAAGACAATTTGGGGGAAATGTATGGTGAAAGCTTACCCAGGCAAATCGGTATTATAGTAGCCGTCACAAACGCGATAATTACTGGTGTGGAAGATAGGACAGAGAGAAAAGAAGAAACGCAACAGGAAGAGAAACGAGAGACGCTGCAGATTAGCTTTCTCTTTGACATGCAACATGCAATGACACTGGTGCTATGCTGATTTCCATCCCCCATCTATGTGGTTGACTAACCAAAGTCCTTGAGGATTGGTGCAGACAACATAAGACCACAAGAAGACAACAGAAAATACAGTAATACTTATACGTGTACAAACATTGCTTGGAGGAAACATTTTATGCGGTGTAGTTTCATTACGCACCAAAAAGACAATATCCACTAGCGATTAAACTGCAACATGAATGGAACACATGTAGAAATAGAATGTGAGCAAATGTGCACATTTAAAACACATAATCACCTAATTAATTTCATTAAACATTGCAGAGGTGAACTGGATGTCTATTGGCACTACCTATGGTTGTGTTTTTTTTTATAGTAGTAATTAGACCACTAAAAATAAATGCATCAATGCTCCTACACACAGTGGGATGGAGCTGAGTTGATGTAATAATGTCATGGTGTGAATTAGGATTAGGCTATGCAACCCAGCCATGGCATCGAAAATAACACTCTCTAACCAACAAACCAAAATACCCATGTCTTTCAGGAGCCCCTGTATTCTGCTCACTGATTTCAAGCACAATATACAATATATTGTTTTTTGTCAATGATAAACAATCAAGACTTTGGAAAACATTTACTTTCCCCAAAGCAAAACACTTAGCAAATGCAGAGGTGACTGAGAAAACCAGACTCGTTAAGGGATGGGGAGGGAGTGAAGTTAAGGGAGGGGGGACTTCTTTTCTGGGACTCAAACTGTTTTTGTTCAATGGGAAACACATGATAGTGCTTCCACTCACCCCACCCTGAAGCCCTAACAGCGCATACTTTGAGCCAGAAGCTTCCGAATGGTGTGTGCCATGCCAACACAATCCAGTGGTCGCTGACACAGAGGAATACAACAAAGACTAAAGACCATTCACAAAGTAAATGTTGTCATCATTGCACGACGGTCATGTCATAATCCCCCACCCGAAACCACCAGTCTCTGTGTAAAATATGATCTCCCTGGAGATCAATTAGAATTCCTCTGGTCAATTTTCTGTACGGACAATTTAAATGTGTACCAGATATAGATACATTAATGCTACCGACAAGGACACAAATTCGACTTATCAAAAACATTACCTCTACAGTACATAGAAAAAATGAACCATGCCATACAGTACTATTGTCTTTATGTGCTTGTGGAAATATCTGTCTATTGCCAAGAATATTGGAAAATGTGCATTTACCCAGAATCTCTACTTACTTGATGTTCTCCAATCTGCTGGAGTCTGGTTTCAGAGTAGTGGAGTGCTTCCCCATTTTGTACATGGTGATGACCAGGAAGATGAGATTGAGCTGTCAAAACAGAGTAATGGCATTGTTAATTGATGGAGATTAATGGCCTGGTGAAGGAGAAAAAACTGTTAATTTGTCCATAACTATTAAAATAGGAGTGCCTTCCTGAGCTTCTCTCATCCACTGCCCTAATGTAATAGACATCTATCGTCCTGCAAGACTCAGACAAGCAGACTGGCGCCAAATGTTGTGTCATTCTATATCAATAAGACCATGAACATGCATTAAATCCATCGCAGTCCAGCCAAAAAACACGGCTACAGTCTGGCAACTATAAAACGCTATATGGAATGCAGTATATTTCTCCAATTCCTGTACAGGAAAATAGACAGACAGGGAGTGAGGGAGAGATTCCCATCACTTTCACTTCCTTATTTTAATACCACATGAAATCCCAAGAAAGCCAGTGTTACATATCAAGTTCGGAGTGGGATAGTGTGTGCTGTATCTTTGGGCCCTTAAAAATAAATCTAGGCAGAGTCCCTCTGTCCAGTGTCTGTGTTCTTTTGCCCATCTTAATATTTAATTTTTATTGGCGAGTCTGAGATATGGCTTTTTTTCTCAACTCTGCCTAGAAGGCCAGCATCCCGGAGTCACCTCTGGATGAGACTGGTGTTTTGCGGGTACTATTTAATGAAACTGAAATGTAATGAAACTGCCAGTTGAGGACTTGTGAGGCGTCTGTTTCTCAAACCAGCCGTTTCCAGTTACAATAGTCATTTACAACATTCACAATGTCTACACTGTATTTTTGATCAATTTGATGTTATTTAATGGACAAAAAATGTGCTTTTCTTTCAAAAACAAGGACAAGTGACCTCAAACTTTTGAACGGTAGTGTATGTTATAAACAGGGTTCGTACAGACATTGGCAAGTCAAATTCAAGGACTTTCAAGGAATTCTTCAAGCACTAAATTGCAGTTTTCAAGGGCCTCGATTTTATATTTAAAAGTATAGAAAAAAACTCTCCCACAAAAGCATGCAAAAAGTGTCATTACAACTTTAAGACTAACGCATTTTATAGTTCTTCCTAATGGCACTATGCATTGGCATTCAAATTATGACATTCTAAGTATGACAGGATAATATGGACATTGCCTGACTAAATAGATTGCATGCGTGACGATTTGTATAGCCTAACCGTAGAGGTGTTGGCGACACAAGCGCACTGATAAAGCCTGTCCGAGTAGGCTAGCAGTAGCTTTATGCTCACACTCGCCATTTGAGATGTTGTAGGGGTTTGTATCATGTTTTTCAAACGAGAAAGCACCACCGAAAAAAGAGTTCTCTTTGTAATGGAACGCTTTGTATGGAAAGCCAAGTTGAAGCCAACATTGTCGTCCTCACAATAGCTCTACGTGGTTTTACCGCAACAAATTAACAGACAAGCGCAACCCATGTCAATTGAAATGACGGGAAACAAACAAAAGCGTCTCTCTCAAAACAACTGATCAGAAATAAAATTTGTGGATAATTATATTGAGCAGTCCAAGCATATAAATCGTCTCCAATAATTTCAAGGACTTTTCAACGACAAAATAGAGGAAATGTCAGATTTTTAAGGTATTTGATTTTCTGAGCTCCAAATTCAAGTACTTCAAGCACTCTGAACCCTGGACAAATGTAGGAAGGCTGCTAATAAATTATAGAAACAAACAAACAACCAACAACAAAACATGTTTGTTCTACTAATAGAAACCTTCCACATCTTGACTTCAGAAATTAAGAAATTCTGGTGAGGGGTGATTTAACTATATTCATTTTAAATAGTTTACTTAGTTGAACATGAACAAAGCTTTTCAATTGTCTCAGGTTATCTTCTGAATGCTGCAAGAGCGAATGAAAGAGAAAAAGAGGGTGAAAACACCAATATGAAGGAATGAGACAAATGGAGGTGCTGTGTGAACTCCATAATGTACTGGACATGTCTGGCTGTTCATTCACGCTCCCCTTGCGCTCTACTGCACTCTGCTATGAAAGGAGTAGCTAGGTGATCAATATCTCCCCCTCCCCCGCCTAATCAACCAGTGGAGTCACAGAACAATAAGCAGAGCATAACAAGCGAGGGCGAGAAAAAAAAACATAAATGGAGCAGCTCCTTTTATATCATGGACTTTCAGAGTAATGCAACGTTTTGTTTATGCCGCCATCAGACAAATCATTTTTATCACTTCGCTTGCATGAGTCGGGCACTTGGAAATGCCTTTCACACACCCTGGAGTGGTGACATGGATCCAATGAGACAGAGGACGGAGACAACAGTACTTTAAAGGACCCTAGCTAGCATGGCACATGTTCACTACCCCCACCAACATGCTTTCTCTGCCTTCCCCAGGGCCCGGTCTACCTAGTGAGAGTGGCAGCCTGCAAGCTACTATGCCTGGGCCTCTCTCTCTCTCTCTGCCCTGAATCATCACCGCTAGCCAAGCAGAAGCATCTCTGCCACACTGGGACCGAGGAGAAAGCTTTTTCCTGAGCGAGTATGTGTCGAGTGTGTGCTACAACCCTGAACTCCTTGTGAACTGGGGATGAAATATTAAAGGTGCAGATGGAGCTGTCTGGATGATAGGAACTGCTTGCGACGTGTCATGATCCAAAGGCTTGCTGTTAAAGCATCTCAGGCATACTAATGGTTTCCCCCCACCACTCATTACTTCCATGTTCCTTCTTCATGGAGCTAATACCCTCTGTGCCCGGAGACAGGGCCAACTAACCTCTTGCCTGAGAACAAGGCTGAACAGAGTGCTTCTTCAAGCTTCACTTCAAGCCTGGGCTTTAAGACGGCTTTCAGGGAGGTGGGGGGGGGGTAAAAAAAAACTAGGGAGGAAGAGGAAAAACAACATTTTTGTGAGTGCTTTTCACTGAGCCTGACCAACTCGGGTTAGACCAAAAGTTACACAGCGGGAGAGTATGGTGTTCGAAGACAGGAGCTGTGGCTGCTACAGCTAGCCACTGAATGTGAGATTGGATGCTTTTTTTGTCTGTCTGTGTCTTTCTCTCTCTCGCGCTCTGCTCTCTCTTCTATCTATTTGACAAGGATAAAGCCAATTTGTTGAGGAACCAGGGTCACAGGTTGTGGAAAACCTTGCTCCCACACATTCCCTTGAGATCCCCTACCCTTGTGCTTCACTGTTTGTTGTCAATTTTTGCAAAAAGTCAAAAAGCAGCATTACGATACCTCCCTCCGCTAGAACTGCAAATCCTCATTCCTGTCCACATTAGCACTGCAACAATATATCAGTTTTGTCAGGGTCACCGTTTTATCATGCAGGTCACTGGGACTGGGATTCCGGATTATCGTCTCAACAGCCAACACATTTTTTCATGCAAATAATTCTGATACCAAAGAGAAAAAACAACAATGTCCAATTTAGAGAATAACTATCTCACGCAGCTGGCAGAGCATTTGCTGACATGGGGATACATATTTAACACACCCCCTTTAATTTGCAATTTAAGGGAATATTATTATATTTCTCTACTGAACGGGTAAGTCGTTCGTGTGTTACAAAACCTTGCTGGCCGTTGTCATAAAGCAGTAAAGCACCGCAATAAGATGCGGCAAAGAGGAAGCCCTTTTTCTGGCCACTGTGTTCTTGCTCAGGGAGGTCAGCGCGTCTGTAAATCCATCCATTACGCCCGATAATGAACACAGCGCTGAGCAAATATTGCTCTTCCTCCCTCTGCACAGGAGACAGTTTCGAGACTGTTACCATTCACCTGGTGTGAAAGAGGCCAAAACAATAGACAGTCAAAAGGGCTCTAAGGGCTCTGACATCTGATGAATGCCACCAGCTATTTCTTATTTATTTTTTTCCAAATGGGAAAAAAATACTCCCCCAGGCCTCTTCCCTGGGAGCCACCGAACCTCCATTGATCGAGTTGGAGATAATAATGTCATGACGAGTAAATAACGCTTGAACAGCACATACACTGAATGTACAAAACATTAGGAACATTTGCTTTCAGAACTGCCTCAATTCATCAGGGCATACAAGGTGTCGAAATCCTTCCACAGGGATGCTGGCCCATGGTGACTCCAATACTTCCCACAGTTATGTCAAGTTGGCTGGATGTCCTTTGGATGGTGGAACATTCTTGACACACACAGGAAACTGTTGAGTGTGTAAAACCCAGCAGCATTGCGGTTCTTGACACACTCAAACCGGTGCGCCTGGCACCTACTACCATACCCGGTTCAGAGGCACACATACACAATCCATGTCTCAAAGCTTAAAAATCCTTCTTTAACCTGTCTTCTCCCATTCATCTACACTGATTGAAGTGGATTTAAAAAAGGATATCAATAAGGGATCATAGCTTTCATCTGGATTCACCTGGTCAGTGATGTTTTTTTTATAAGGACTTACAGACTCATGGTCAAAACATATAGACAAAGGTTGCTAAAACGGGAAGAGGTCTGTCCATGATAAGGCATTGCTCTGCTTTCTTGACATCTCAGTCAACCAGACAGGTCCTACAGGCTCTAGTTTTGTCACACCTGGACTATTGCCCAGTTGTGTAGTCATGTGCGGCAAAGAGGGACAGGTAAATTGCAGTTGATCCAGAACAGAGCAGCACATATTGCACTTAGATGTACACAGAGGGTGAATGTCAGGAACATGCATGTCTATCTCTCTTGGCTCAAAGTTGAGGAGAGATTGACTGCATCACTATTGGTCTTTGTGCAAGGTACTGAACTGTTTGTTCAAGCAGTCAGCACACAATTCGGCCACTTTTGTTGGATCGAATCCCCGAGCTGACAAGGTAAAAATCTGTCTTTCTGCCCCTGAGCAAGGCAGTTAACCCACAGTTCCCCGGGCGCCGAAGACGTCCGCACCTCTCTGATTCAGAGGGGTTGGGTTAAATGCGGAAGACATATTTCAGTTGAAGGCATTCAGTTGTACAACTGACTAGGTATCCCCCTTTCCCTTATCAGTACAACACAAGACATGCATTCAGAGGTCTCTTCACAGTCCCCAGGTCCAGAACACAGGCTAGGGAAATGCACAGTATTACATAGAGCCATGACTACATCGAACTCTCTGCCACCCAAGGAAACTTATGCTAGCAATAAAACCACATTCAAAAACCAGATAAAAGAGCACCTTACCGCACCATGGGGACTGTGAAGAGACAGACATGTTTTATATATTTTGCATTGTATTTTGCACTGTATTATTTATTGTATTATGTAGGTGGGTGACCTTGCACGAATCCTTGGCTTGTGCGAGCTGGAACGGCTCAAAGGGCAGGATCCATCTCCTGTTTCTTAAGCGTGAGGCAGAGGCAGGAGATTATCTAGTGTATATTATGTGTATTAAGTATATTATGACTATTATATTATGTATTTTATTTGTTGTGTTTAGTTTCCTGTTTGGACCCCAGGAAGTGGTTAATTCTGGATCCCAATAAATACTACTAATACTACTAAATACTACAGCATGGGGGCATGAGAAGAACAGAGATGTTTTGTATTTTGTGTCCTCCTTTCAGACAGAAACTGTTACTCCAAGACATTTAGGACTATATTAGGCTAATTAGGTACATTCAGAAAATGGATTTGAGCAGAAAACAGTGGGTTTCACAACAACAAACCTTAAGTCTTTTCACACTGTGGCTGTTGTACATGTCATCGGTCCTTGATACAGACAATTGCGAGTAACTATGAACATACTGTATCAGTGTGGCCAATCATTGAGGAACATTTTTCTCTCTCTCTTTTCCTATCTCTCTCCCTCTGCCTCTCAGGAAAAGAAAACTAACTTACCATGATGATGAAGGTGACAGGTCCTAAAAAGCTCCATATGAAGTGATTGTCCACTCTTAGCCAGCAACTACGATGGAAGATAAAACAAATATTAGGAATCCGTAAAAGAACAACACACACGTAAGAGGAACAACAACTAAACCCAGTCTATCAACAGCCTCCTTAGGCCAAATATTAATGCATGGGCATGAATTATGAGGACAAAAACGTACCCTGCCCCTCAATGAAAAAGCAACCTAAAAAAAGCCATCTAAAAACAAAGCCCCACATTGCAGTTACACGGTTACACAAGACAAAAGTGAGGACTCTAGCCTCAATCCTGAAGCTTAGCTAAAATACTATCATTAATCTATGTAAAAGCCTTTTTCCAGACAGCACTCCTCTCTTTAAGAGAGCATTTAAAAACAAGAGGTCGCAGGAGGGTCTTTGAACAGAAAGGCATTAATGTTGCCATGCCCCCATAGAAACCACAGTGTTGAGTCTGTCAGGCTCTTTAAAATGACATAAAAAATGGATCAGTCCATTCCAGGAAGGGGTCCCAGGTGCAGACAAAAGCAACAACAGCAAAGATAGTTCTTAGTCACTTTTTAGCGTCTATACCGCATATACACACGGAATAAATGAACTATGACAGTTTTTTTGAGAACAAAATAGCGGAAACATTTTTACGTACGCTTTCTTTGTCCCGTAGCTCCTGTAGTCGATAGCAGCAGAGACACCCACCACAATGGCTGGGAGAAGGTATCCAGATACATAGTAGTACTTTCTCCTTGAATGTTCACTCTCGAAAACTTCCACCATCATCAGGTACAACTGAACGCCCTCCAAACACATCCAGGAAAACGAGGCCAGGAAGAAGAAATGCAAAATCCCAGCGACGATGGAACAGCCAATCTATAGTGGATGGATTAATAGTTTCAATTGATCAAAATATTATAGATATTAACTTCAAATAAAGTAACAACTTATGAGGAATTAACTGAGCAACAACATTCCATGTTAATCTTCTCAAATCCCAATGAAAATGATGTCATTCAATTGAGTGTAACTGTCATTATACAGTGGTTATGTGCATTTCAATGTAAGTAATGAACAGAAGTAAAAGTTATCACACTTCCCTTTGAAAGACAAAAAAATATTCAAACACACTATGCTCCGAACAGGTTCGCTCAAGTTCGACCTTGCAGCTGGCTGCTTAAATGACAGTTGTCTTGAAAGGCTAAGTGCTGCAGCCTCCATGGTCAACCTATTTGAATTACTTCTGGTTTTGTCCTTTCATTGAGCCTTGGTTTTACAGTGAATACTGACTGTGTGGAGGTGGAAGGTACTATGACTACACAAAGGCCATGGAGAGAAGAAGAACTAAAAGAGAATACAGAGGAAATTGAAGAACTAAAAAGGGTGCAGAGGCTGTATTGAGTGTTTCAGAACGTTCTAAACGATAGCTTTCAGTGACGAAGAAAAAAGTGGAAAGTACTGCATGACATCCCTCCTCTGTAATCCATATTAATGATGCTGTCTGTCTGACCCATGCCATGCAGAGGACAAGTACTGAAGGTTAAACACAACTATGTTTGAAAGTCTCATGACTTTCACATTGAAGGGTTTTTAGTTTGGGATGCAATAGAAAAATATATATAAAATAATATGTTCACAAAAAATTGGTACATCTGTGCTGCTTACCTTGGGTTCAGTCATATCAATACCGATTAGGAATATTAACTCGGCAATGAAGAGATTGATGCACAAGTTCTTGTGGATGGTGTTGCGATCGCTCTGCAGGCCCCGGAAGAAGCAGAAGGTGAAAATGCTGATGGCCAAGCACACCAGTGAGACAACGATGCCCACCCGGGTGATGACAGTCAAGAGTAATTCGTGCACTCCAACTTGGCCCTGCGGGGATAACGGATGGGGCAAATTAATATGCCTGTTTTTGTCAATAAAAAATAGAGGACGGCCAATGCTTCCATACTTCATTTCGGCAAGTGCCACGGGAAAATTACTTTTCTATTTCATGGGAGACATGAGGAAATAAATGCTCAGCAGCCATCAATCATGGGCTGAGCCCTTCAGATGAGTACAATTAGCGTCTGATAGAGGACAACTGACTGGGTGGAATTTAAAGCAAGGCGCTGTAGTTAGGGCGCGTCATTTTAACTCCTACAGAGGCTTTTTTAAATTCCTACAACCTGCATACACCTGGAAAACATGGAGTTTTAAACATGGAGTATTAGGCCTACAGACCCTCATGAAATACACTTTGTGGTACAATAAAATCATTGAAATGAATGGGCTTTAGGAAAAGGAATTCATCTAATGAATAGAGGAAAAAAAGATGCTAGATGATACTGCAAATCTACCGAAATGTACATTAGAAATAAGTGTATTTAACTATTTCATGTGTTATCTTCTGTGATTTCTTTGTACTTTTAAATTGGTTTTAACTCTACAAATTGTTTTACCCAAGAATAAATAAATTAATCAATATACCAAAACAGGAGCTGCTTACCGAGATTTCCTGATGTGCCATGAGAACTGCAAAGTTGGTGAGATGACTGCAGGAGCAGGTGGTGTGGGTCTTATTGGAGCCCAGGAGCTTGCAGCCCTGGGTGGACCAGTATCCCATCATGCTCCTCTCCGAATAATTCCAAAAGGAGCAATTGGAGTTGAAGTAGTGGTCCATCTGGTGATAAGATTAAGTGTTGAAATAACTGACTGTCCAAATCATAATTTGTACAGAACCTATTAACTTTTTTCCACTCGCATAAAGATACTGAACTGATAAAGGGGAGGTGCATAATGCATTTTCTTAATTTATTTAATAAAATAATATCTAATTTGGTTGCCTACTTACTAAATTTACCAAAGCAATACCAACAGGACCCTGAACAGCTTCTACTCCCAAGCCATAATACCACTAAATAGTTAACCAAATAGCTACACGGTCTATCTGCATTGACCCTCCCCCTGTACTAACTATTTTAACTCATCACATATGCTGCTATATGTACATATCTACCTCAATTACCTCGTACGCCAGCGGCAGGTAGCCTAGTGGGGCGGCAGGTATCCTAGTGGTTAGAGCGTTGGGCCAGTAATCGAAAGGTTGGTAGATCGAATCCCCGAGCTGACAAGGTACAAATCTGTTGTTCTGCCCCTGAACAAGGCAGTTAACCCACTGTTCCTAGGCTGTCATTGTAAATAAAAATTTGTTCTGAACTGACTTGCCTAGTTAAAAAAATAAACATCAACTCAGTAATTGTACCCTGTGAATATTTAAGTGATAAGGCCCGAGAAGCCAGTGTTTGGAGGATATATTGTCAGGGGTGTTGTTAGGCCCAAGATGAAATCCTGACACAAATCCAGGGTTGCTACCCAAGCCGGCTGGTTGTTCTATCAGTTTGGTTGCCAGAGACGCAACCTAGTTGTTAAGACTAGGTGCCTTTTGGCGGACTGTCATGTGCTTTTTACTGAGGAGTGGCTTCCATCTGGCTACAGGCCTGATTGGTGGAGTGCTGCAGAGGTGGTTGTTCTTCTGGAAGGTTTTCCCATCTCCACAGAGAAACTCTGGAGCTTAGGTTCTTGGACACGTTCCTGACCAAGGCCCTTCTCCCCCAATTGCTCAGTTTGGCGGCCAGCTCTAGGGAGTCTTGGAGGTTCCAAACTTCTTCAATTCAATACTATTTTTTAAGCTTTTTTTATATAACGTTTATTTAACTAGGCAAGTCAGTGAAGTCTGAATACTTACAGTTGAAGTTGGAAGTTTACATACACTTAGTACCTGTGGACGTATTTCAAGGCCTACCTTCAAACTCATTGCCTCTTTGCTTATGTAAATAAGGTATTTCTGGTTTTCATTTTTAATATGTTTGCTAAAATGTCTAAAAACCTGTTTTTGCATTGCCATTATGGGGTATTTATTCATACTATTTAATCTTTCCAGAAGATATTGTCCCAACACAAATCTAGAGTTGCTACCCAAGCCGGCTGGTCGGTTGGGTAGCTAGAGACGGTTGGTTCGGTTGCTAGAGACGCGACCCAGTTGTTCAGTCTTTTTGTTCTATATCAATGGACGTGACCCAGTCGTTCAGTCTTTTAATTCAGTGTCTTTGGATGCGACCCAGTCTTTTGTTATAAAACGTTATTTTCCCTTGCTTGCTAGCTAGCCAACTATGGCTAACTTACAAAAAGATCAGCCAAAATAACAGCAAAGTAGCCGCATTTGCATTTGTTTAAGCTGTTTTCTGGTACATTTATTTGGATAAATCAATAACAATGCGCTAATGAGGAGCGATTTCGCATGGCATAGAAAATGTGCTCACTCATCAGGACACTGTTGTTCAGACAAGTTAGCCAACAACACAGCTAAAACAATCACTTCAAACTGAAGCTGGAAAGACTGCAAACTAGCTGCACTTTGTTTCGGTTTACACTTTTTCAATCCCAGCTGATTCATGATTTTGACTGATTGAGAAACGCTGCCTGCCTGTTTATTCCTAGTGTTATTATTGTTTCAATTGGTAGGCCAGCTTGTCTTTGGAAATGAACAATTTCCTTGATAAAGAACAGACTCATGCGTAGCCCTCTGTGAGTCCATCTTGACAACTTTAAAAGACAATGAATAATTGATGCTCAAGTAATTTCGTCCTACATTGTATGTCTAATCTATGAGTTAATTTGTTCCTCCATAAAATAAAATGGGAATAATTTATATCCTAATGTTGATATAGACAGTGCCTTCAAAAACTATTCATACCACTTGACTTATTCCAAATTTTGTTGTGTTACAGCATGAATTCAAAATTATTATTTTTCTCACCCATCTACACACAATACCCCATAATGACAAAGTGAAAACAGGTTTTTAGAACATTTTGCAAATGTATTGAAAATGAAATTCATTACTCATTTACATAAGTAATCACACCACAGAGTCAATACTTTGTAGAAGCACTTTTGGCGGCGATTACAGCTTTGAGTTGTCTTTGGGATGTCTGTATCAGTTTTGCACATCTGGATTTGGGGATTTTCTCCCATTCTTCCTTGCAGATTTTCTCAAGTTCTGTTGAGTTAGATGGGAGCGGTAGTGAAGTCTTTCCATATATTTTCAATGGGATTCAAGTCTGGGCTTTAGCTGGGCCACTAAAGGACTTTTACATTTTTGTTCTGAAGCCATTACATTTTCAGACCACAGAATTTTTCATTATCTTCAACATGCCATTTTGCAAACTCCAGGCATGCTGTTGTGTACCTTTTTCTCAGGAGTGGCTTCCATCTGGTCACTCTCCCATAAAGCCCAGATTGGTGAAGAGTTGTAGAGACTGTTGTCCTTCTGGCAAGTTCTCCCACCTCAGCCAAAGAAACTCTGTAGTTCTGTCAGAGTGGTTATTGGGTTCTTGATCACCACGCTGACCAAGGTCTTTCTTGCACGGTTGATCAGTTTGGGCGGACGGCCAGCTCTAGGCAGAGTCTGGTAAGTTCCATATTTTTTTGATTTCCCAATGATGGAGACCACTGTGCTCTTTGAACACTCGAGAAACTGTTTTTTACCCTTCCCCAGATACAGTTGAAGTTGGAAGTTTACATACACCTTAGCCAAATACATTTAAACTCAGTTTTTCACAATTCCTGGCATTTAATCCTTGTAAAAATTCCATGTCTTAGGTCAGTTAGGATCACCACTTTATTTTAAGAATGTGAAATGTCAGAATAATAGTAGAGAGAATGATTTATTTCAGCTTTTATTTCTTTCATCACATTCCCAGAGGGTCAGAAGTTTACATACACTCAATTAATATTTGGTAGCATTGCCTTTAAATTGTTTAACTTGGGTCAAACTTTTCAGGTAGCCTTCCACAAGCTTCCCACAATAAGTTGGGTGAATTTTGGCCCATTCCTCCTGACAGAGCTGGTGTAACTGAGTCCGGTTTGTAGGCCTCCGTGCTCGCAAACACTTTTTTCAGTTCTGCCCACACATTTTCTATAGGATTGAGGTCAGGGCTTTGTGATGGCCACTCCAATACCTTGACTTTGTTGTCCTTAAGCCATTTTGCCAAAACTTTGGAAGTATGCTTGGGGTCACCCCCACAACATGATGCTGCCACCCCCGTGCGTCACGGTTGGGATGGTGTTCTTCGGCTTGCAAGCATCCCCCTTTTTCCTCCAAACATAACGATGGTCATTACGCCAAAGAGTTATATTTTTGTTTCATCAGACCAGAGGACATTTCTCCAAAAAGTACAATCTTTGTCCCCATGTGCAGTTGTAAACCGTAGTCTGGCTTTTTTATGGTGGTTTTAGAGCAGTGGCCTCTTCCTTGCCGAGCGGCCTTTCAGGTTATGTCGATATAGGACTCGTTTTACTGTGGATATAGTTACTTTTGTACCTGTTGCATCCAGAATTTTCACAAGGTCCTTTGCTGTTGTTCTAGAATTGATTTGCACTTTTCGCACCAAAGTACTTTCATCTCTAGGAGACAGAACACATCTCCTTCCTGAGCGGTATGACGGCTGTGTGGTCCCATTTATACTTGCGTACTATTGTTTGTACAGATGAACGTGGTACCTTCAGGCATTTGGAAATTGCTCCCAAGGATGAACCAGACTTGTGGAGGTCTACAATTGTTTTTCTGAGGTCTTAGCTGATTTCTTTTGATTTTCCCATGATGTCAAGCGAAGAGGCACTGAGTTTGAAGGTAGGACTTGAAATACATACACAGGTACACCTCCAATTGACTCAAATGATGTCAATTAGCCTATCAGAAGCTTCTAAATCCATGACATCCTTTTCTGGAATTCTCCAAGCTGTTTAAAGGCACAGCCAACTTAGTGTATGTAAGCTTCTGACCCACTGGGATTGTGACACAGTGAATTATAAGTGAAAAAATCGTTCTGTAAACAATTGTTGGAAAAAAATACTTGTGTCATGCACAAAGTAGATGTCCTAACCGACTTGCCAAAACTATAGTTTGTTAACAAGAAATTTGTGGAGTGGTTGAAAAACGAGTTTTAATGACTCCAACCTAAGTGTACGTAAACTTCCGACTTCAACTGTATATTCCTCATCACAATTCTATTTCAAAGCTCTATAGACAGTTCCTTGGACTTCATGGTATAGTTTCTGCTCTGACATGCAATGTCAACTGTGGGACCTCATATAGACAGGTGTGTTTCTTTCTAAATCATGTACAAACAATTGAATTGGCCACAGGTGGACTCCAATGAAGTTCTCAAGGATGATCAAAGGCCATTGGATGCACCTGAGCTCAACACTCTATTTAGTCAATTTTGAATTCAGTCTGTAACACAACCAAATGTGGAATAAAAAAAAATATATATTTATATACAGGTAACTGACAAAATAAAGGAAACACCAATATAAAGTATCTTAATAGGACGTTTGGCCACCACGAGCCGCATGAACCGCTTCAATGCACCTTGGGATAGATCCTACAAGTGTCTGGAACTCTATTGGAGAAATGCGACACAATTCTTCTACGACTAATTCCATCACTTGGTGTTTAGTTGGTGGTAGTGGAAACGGTGTCTGAGGCGCCGCTCCAGAATCTCCGAAAAGTGTTCTTTTGGGTTGAGATCTGGAGACTGAGACACACACACACACACATCCTTTAAACTGTGTGTGTATCAGTCTGTCTCAGTCACCAGATCTCAATCCAATTGAAGACCTACTCGTCTCAGTCACACACACATATACCAATGGGATCGCGATTGTCTATAGTGATCTAAAACAACACATAAATCTGTGATGCTTTAGGCTAGAAACAAGCGGTAAAATGCCAGAGGAAGACGCGACTCTGATACACATGGGAAGATCTTTACTCTATGACATTCAGAAGCTGACCTACGACCTTCTAAAGTTGAGGACTCAAAGAAATTGGACATTGCTTGGGAAGTAATCTTATACAATGTGTGATTCTGTCGCTATCAATTGATCTATTCACTTTCTGTAAAACAGAATATGTTTAATTGAATTGAAGGTTCATGTAAATTATCATAAATCATATTTGGTAGCGGAATAACATTTTGGGAAATCGGTTCTAGACTTTATTTTCCTTATTCATTATTATTATTATTATCATCATTAAAATAGTAATGAGTCGTGTTAGACTACGTAGAAATGCATTAAATGAGCTTCAAAACAACATTTCCTAGGTCCCTCAAATTAAACAAAATGATGGTGTATTTAATATAGGCTATCTCAATAAACAATGATCTAAACAAATTAAATGTAAATAAGGGGGCCCTGGGGAAAAAAGTTTGGAAACCACTGCTTTAAACCCCCTATTTTTTATATTTAACTAGGCAAGTCAGTTAAGAACAAATTATTATTTACAAAGACGGCCTACCCCGGCCAAACCCGGACCAATTGTGCGCCGCCCTATGGGACTCCCAATCACGGCTGGATGTGAGACAGCCTGGATTCGAACCAGGGTCTGTAGTGATGCCTCTTGCACTGAGATGCAGTGCCTTAGACCGCTGCGCCACTCGGGAGCCCATGCTCCTTTGAGACCCCTCTTTCAAAGTAACTGATATCTCTTCTTCTAGTCATGTAGCTACAATAATGGCCAACTGGGTATTTTTATACATGACCCTAAGCATGATGGGATGTTTTAATTGCTTATATAATTCTGGAACCACACCTGTGTGGAAGCACCTTCTTTCAATATACTTTGTATTCTTCATTTACTCTAGTGTTTCCTTTATTTTGGCAGTTACCTGTATATGCCATTTAGACTACGCTTTTATCCAAAGCGAGTATGTGTGCATACTTTGTACTTTTACATTTTACATTTTGCATACATTTTACCTAGCCAGGCATTTATAATTAAAATGGAAGGATTTCTGTCTGCCAGGCTCTTCTCTTTTCCAGTGGTTTTATGACCTCTCCATTCATTTAGCTTGGGAAGACTTACATCAATGTGTTCCAGGGTGAAAATCACAGGGTCCGTGATGAACACACGACTGGACTCTTTGTTGATGGAGGCGGCGATGATGTCTGAATTTACGGCCACCGACACATTCCGCCCATAAGCATCGTTGGACATTTTGATCGTGGCGTTGTCCGTGCTGAGAAACTGCCCAAGGTTTTTGTACATAACAAACACCAGCTTAGCAACACCTGAAGAAAGGAAAAACAGAATAGGTAAGCGGCTAGGAAAACATGTTCCTTTCAAATAAAAGCAGCAGTAACTGTAGTGTTAAAAAAAACTAAGGGCTGAGAATAAAAAACAGATTAGACCATGAGGGAACATAAGTGGGCCTTGTCAGTTATCTTCAGAAAATATCATGGTGCTGGGTTTTAGGGTTCAAATCCTTAGTGGTCGCTCCTATCTAACAGTCCCACTGAGTAATCACTGTGAATTGTCAGTTTTGACAAGCTGCATTGACAGACCGGTTCGACAGACTCTTCACCTTTTCATAGACACTGGAATGGAACAAAAAGTCTGAGCTAACACTCACACTCGGGATAAACACCCGCATGCAGCTCTGCCTGTGAATTAAGTGAGATTTCTTAGAGGGAAGTGTATGGGGTTTACCATTCCGACTGTTGAGCTTGACAGTATTGGAGGACAGCTGGATAGAAACACCACCCTTGCTGGCCTGTGGAAATTTGAAATCCTGAACCTGGCCGTCCGTGCTGAGCACATACACATCCAGGACTGGGGTTTTGGTGATGAAGGGGGAAAAAAGAGACAAGAAAAGAGAGAGATCGAGAGAGAGATACCAGACGTTACAGTGAGTTTTGAGTAAGACGAGGGCAATAAAAAATAAAATGGAAAATGTTGATGCCAAGGACGTGGTTGCTTACATTCCTAAGGCGAAGCAAGAGTGCAGGGGTGTTAGGTACTACAGCCACTGAAGACATTGTTCAAGTGATTCTATGCAACAACAATGTTGCTGCTGAGTTAAAATGTCAGAACCAAGGTGATCCTTTAGCTCCTGTTGAGTCCCTTTGTGGGATACAGTACACTTGTGAAATCCGGTGAAAGACTGGACGTGCAAGATAAAACTGCAGCATTTGAATAAAAAAAAAAAGAAATGTAGTTGCAATGCACAGTGGAACATTTTACATTCATTCCCTCTCATGTCCCGAGAGCTTTGAGATTAAAGGAGGAGAGAGGGTCTAAACACTGTTTTTACTAGGTCTCCGCAGTAGCGTAATGTTCACATTAATGTATAGAATTACATGGCGCAGACCTACGTATTTATAAACCAAGTCCTCCCAATCTAATTACCTGGAAATTGTCTTAAATTCATCACTTTGTTTTAAATGTACATTGTGACTGAACTCATAGAACAGACTCATTTTCTTTCTTGACATGAGTAGTTGAAATATGCATACAGCATCAAAAACGACTGATTGCGTTCAAATCGCTGGCCGTGCTTTATTATTTGTTTACCGGGAATTCAATTACTTACTTATATTATCAGCGGGTACTTTCACAATAGCTGGCTCCATTAGGTTGTCGGCAAGGACGAACGCTCCTTCCTCTAGGGTATCCAGTAACATAGTAGCAGCATGTGTCTGTTCCGTGCTGTTCATATCATGCCAGGACTTCAGAGCCTCTGGTCTCAGAAGGTTGTCAACTGTGTCTACAATGGCCTGTGTCCATCAGAAAAAGAGATGTGTAAGCAATTCTGAAAACAAGACCGTTTTCAACACATTCGGCTACAGTAATTTTCATGAGCAAAAACAAAGAGGGGAGTCATATGAATAGTTTTGATAATGCATGGCGAAGCAATCCCATTGACATATTATGGACGATCATAAAAAAATGTTTTTGGTTTAGAGTAAGTGCTAAACAAATGCTCCACACAAGTAACTTCTCTGGAATCGATGTGGTGTAAATTCTTGTGATTTGCTGTGCATTCAAGCAGATAATTGAATATATTTTAAACTAAATGTTTCTGGGACAATTATTATTATTTTTTTTTATCAGCTAATTTTTATAATGTATTGTATAATAAACATTTACCACTATTAAACAGCTCAAATCATTGAGAAAACCAAAACATTATGCATTTTGAAATATTAAATCCAAGCTGTTTAGCCAGTCGCTAGTACTCGACAGGCAGTAGATAAAGTACATGCAGACGCTAGTGGGATCTCCTAAAAAAATTATCAAATCAATCAGACTAATCAGGTAATCAATGGGGGCCCGGTTCCTCTAGCTAGCACGGATGGCTAATGTGACTTCCCATCAACTATAGTGTATGTCAAACACTGCCGACTCAGCGCTTTCTAAGGAACCCAACACAGCATCCCACTCACACACACTGTCATCTAGTCACATACATATTTCAAATCTTCCCCATCCACTCTCACTAACAAAAATAGACCCATGTGCCACAGAAACACAGAAACATGCAATGCGCTGGAAAAATGCAAAATAATAATATGAACGAGATGACGATAATGAGACATTTGGGGAGAAAGGATAGTAGCTATTAGCTAACATTCTTTTTTTAAACAAGTATGGCCATCTAAGGACTAATTAACCTGATCCATTTTAACACCGTCCCTGAGGATCGATCTGGATGTCAGAGAGCTTGACTTTGGAGACAGGTGGAGAAGGATGTTGAGAAGTCCCTAATGGCCAGAGAAGGGATATGGCCAAAATACTTAGAGCGGCAGGCCACTGGAACTATTAAATGGAGAAGGATACAAATTGGTTTGCCCCCACCAGCCTTATTAGTCCAACGGAAACCACAGATTTGTGCCTCTAATTTATGACACAAATGAAAATCTGTGCCCTGATGAATGAACTGTCATGAATTAACATGCTAAAGGTCAGAGTGTGGCCGAGGAAGACAAAGGTTTGAGTCTTAAGTACAGCTATCCTTAGCACTGTAGCACTGTAATGGGCTTTTCTATTGAGGAGACTCGCAGAATTGGAGGTGACAGTAAAAAGGAATGTGTGCCTTAAAAGACACACAGACTAACTTTATATAGGAAATTGCCCATATTTTAGCCATGAAATGCAGTTTGTGAATCACTGTGTTACATATTTAGGCATGTACATTCTTAAAGCAAAAAGAGAAAGGAACATTCAATGGAAGACAAAGATACGTGAAAACAAAACAAAATCCTCCTGTAAATATAAGGGAGAAAATAAGTTACATTAGTAACTGCCAATGATCTCTCTGCCACTTAGCGTGCACCTTTGGCACAATTATGGCTGTGTGGAAGCAATTACTCCAAAATGCAGGAAGCACAGAAAAAGGGGGGAGAGGCTACATGACAATACAGAGGGTACATGCTGCTGAGCAGGGGAGTGGAGGGGAGGAGGGAGGTGCGGAGAAGCAGAGTGTGGTACATTAGCATAGATCAGATACCTTCATGTATGCCCTGCATGTCCTTTCTCGTTTTTGAAGCTTTTTCATTAGGTAAAAAAAAGATAAAACAAAGATACACACAATTAGCAAAATGTAGAAGCTTGAGAACAAGTGTTCAAGGCTTCGATTCTCTTCTGACTGATCAGCTGGCTTTCTCCTTCCTCATGCTTTAGGCTACGCTACCTGCAGGTTCCAGAACAAAAGAGCCCTCACTTCCATTTGTGGCATGATGTAGTTCTCTCAAATACACCGGAGACTTCACAGAACAAGCCTTGGTTGAGGCAATTACAGCAATTACTTCAGGTGTACAAATATGTCAGGGAATAACATTATCTTATTGCATTTCAGTACATATAATTTAATACCCTAATTGGTTTGCTGTTTCTTTGTTGCTTGATTACATTTGTCTGACTTTGAAAGAAAGGGAGAGAGGAATAGACATAATATGAGGAATATTAAGAAAAATATAACCACTAATTTCACTGACTAGAAGGAATCACATTTCTCCTAACTTGAAGCGGGAGACGGCTCAGAAGAGCATCACAAAACGTCTAGCAGTGACTCAGATCCAGAGAGATTGCCGGTGGGGAGAAATGGCAGTGCTATTTATCTCCATAAAGCACAGTACATGATAGGGGAATGAAGATTTCAAGTGGCAGCCATTTTGAAAGGGTGGAAAATCAGTTACCTTGTTAAAACTGCGGCCCGCAGAGTCTTTCTCGCTGGGTCTCAGCTCCTGAAGCTGAGCATCCAGGATGTCGACCAGCTGTTCCATCAGTCGGACTGACGAACTCACGTCGCCGGCAAAGATGGGTCCTTTGGTGTGCTTGGCCAGCTCATTGGCCAGGTTAGCTGCGTTCTCGCCACTACGGATCTGGAGCGATAAAAAATATATTTGTAACACTGAACCTGGTTCCTTTCTAGGTGTTTTCTTAGGCTACTTCTAGGGAGTTTTTCCTGGCCACTGTGCTTTTGCCTTTGCACTGCTAGCTATTTGGGATTTTAGAAATTTGATTGAATTTGATATTCTTACAGCCATGTTATAGGCTTAAGACTTGTTATAAGCATGAAAACACCTTTATATTAAGGTATTTGTTATGGCTTTCTATGTTTTAAAATGGGCAGCTGAAATGGCTGGAAGAATCAACTTTGCTAAGGACTGTACCCAGATCTGTTTGTGGTCCTCTAAATATGGTTATTATGCTATTGGCTTAATCACATACAGATCAGGGACCAGACTAAGGGAATATTCCACCAGACTATGAGGCTCTCTCCCTCCCGTTCTGACGTGAGGTCATTCTAGGATGAGCTGCCCCATATAACGCCAGTCTGGAGAGATGGGTGACTAATTACACTTAATAACACTCCTCGGGGTGCTGTATTTCTCATTTGATGGAAGTGAACACAAGAGTACAAAATGATGAAGGGTCGTCCGTCGTGCTTAAATTACTACACATTCTATTTCTGAGTCACTTATCAGAACAAACAGCAGACAGCGCAACCTAGTGGATGGCCCGCGGCTATTTTGACTCTTTTACCATCATAAATGGTGGAAGATGAAAGGAAAGAGGTGCCATATAAGGGATAGAGGAATATACAATTATTACAGTGCAGTGCTTGAATTGAGCCAGTTCAAACTGGTACAGATTACCGGCACCTCTTATCAAATATAAAATATGAGCACCACTACTGTAAGATTAAAATGAGCAGGCACCATTTTCATTCCACTTCAAGCACCACAGTACCTACAGTATTTTAAGGGAATTAGTATATTTACTTACAGTTGAAGTCAGAAGTTTGCATACACCTTAGCCAAATACATTTAAACTCAGTTTTTCACAATTCCTGACATTTAATCCTCGTAAAAATGACCTGTCTTAGGTCAGTTAGGATCAGCACTTTATTTTAAGAATGTGAAATGTCCAAGCAATAACAGAGAGAATGATTTATTTAAGCTTATATTTCTTTGATCACATTCCCAGTGGGTCAGAAGTTTACACACACTCAATTAGTATATGGTAGCATTGCCTTTAAATTGTTTACTTGGGTCAAACATTTCGGGTAGCCTTCCCACAATAAGTTGGGTGAATTTTGGCCCAATCCTCCTGGCAGAGCTGGTGTAACTGAGTCAGGTTTGTAGGCCTCCTTGCTCGCACAAGCTTTTTCAGTTCTGCCCACACATTTTCTATGGGACTGGGGTCAGGGCTTTGTTATAGCCACTCCAATACCTTCACTTTGTTGTCATAAAGCCATTTTGCCACAACTTTGGAAGTATGCTTGGGGTCATTGTTCATTTGGAAGACCCATTTGCGACCAAGCTTTAACTTCCTGACTGATGTCTTGAGATGTTGCTTTAATATATCCACATAATTATCTCCCCTAATGATGCCATCTATTTTGTGAAGTGCACCAGTCCCTCCTGCAGCAAAGCACCCCCACAATATGATGCTGCCACCCACGTGTTTCAGGGATGTAATGGGGTTCTTCAGCTTGCAAGCCCCCCCTTTTTCCTCCAAACATAACGATGGTCATTACGGCCAAACAGTTCTATTTTTGTTTCATCAGACCAGAGGACATTTCTCCAAAAAGTACGATCTTTGTCCCTATGTGCAGTTGCAAACCGTAGTCTGGCTTTTTTATGGCGGTTTTGGAGCAGTGGCTTCTTCCTTGCTGAGCGGCCTTTCAGGTTATGTCGATATAGGACTCGTTTTACTGTGGATATAGATACTTTTGTACCTGTTTCCTCCAGCATCTTCACAAGGTCCTTTGCCGTTGTTCTGGGATTGATTTGCACTTTTCACACCAAAGTACGTTCATCTCTAGGAAACAGAATGCATCTCCTTCCTGAGTGGTATAACGGCTGCGTGGTCCCATGGTGTTTATACTTGCATACTATTGTTTGTACAGATGAACGTGGTACCTTCGGGCATTTGGAAATTGCTCCCAAGGATGAACCAGACTTGTGGAGGTCTACAATTTTATTCTGAGGTCTTGGCTGATATCTTTTGATTTTCCCATGATGTCAAGTAAAGAGGCACTGAGTTTGAAGGTAGGCCTTGAAATACATCCACAGGTAAACCTCCAATTGACTCAAATGATGTCAATTAGCCTATCAGAAGCTTCTAAAGACATGACACAATTTTCTGGAATTTTACAAGCTGTTTAAAGGCACAGTCAACTTAGTGTATGTAAACTTCTGACCCACTGGAATTGTGATACAGTGAATTATAAATGAAATAATCTGTCTGTAAACAATTGTTGGAAAAATTACTTGTGTCATGCACTAAGTATATGTCCTGTAGACCTGCCAAAACTATAGTTTGTCAACAATACATTTGTGGAGTGTTTGAAAAACAAGTTTTAATGACTCCAACCTAAGTGTATGTAAACTTCCGACTTCAACTGTATACTGTAGCTCAAAACATTGAGGTAGTACAGCTCACACATACCTTCTGCGCTACTTGGTTGACCCAGTGGGAAGTGCAGTTGCTGAGATCAGGGCCCTTTGGGTGCCAGGCCCCCGTGGCAAGTACACATAAATAAGAGGCAGTGCCTGTCAGGAAAATACATTTACAATAGCTCAGTTATAAGATATATGTATTAGAAACTACATTGGATTATGTCATGTTATATTAGCCATATACCTCATCGTGTTAAACCAACCTGACCTCCAAAAGCCTACATACACTGCATTTAATTGTTGTCTTTACATCAATAGCTGGTAATTTAACATAAATACTGACTATATACTCCCAGTGCCAGTTTCACTACAAATTAAGGAATAATAAGACTTTTCCTTCCGTTCCAATTACACCAACGTCTAATGAACCCTGAATGATAACACAATTTCACACACAATCCAATAAGGCCTGAACATCTTCAATCAAGCTTGGGCAAACAGCTGAGCCAGTTCCCTTCAACACAATGGCTGCACATTGCTAAAGACTATTTTGACCTATAACAATGCAGTGAATTATTAACACAACTGTAAAAACACTAAATCTTGTTGACTCCCTATACAGTCCTGCACGAATTGAATCTATCAATAAATGATCGTCAGAAACAATAACATACTGTACAGGTAACAAAAACACACAAGCGATCTCATCTCTCTAACCACTCATCATGGTGATAAACAGTAGCTAATGCCCTAAGGTAAACCCTCTGCTTACCTCGGGTCCCCTTTGGGCAAGGCCTCTCTACTAACATGCCCCTCTGGGTCTGAGGCCACACGATGTCCCTCTTCTCCGTGGTCTCACAGAAGCGCTCCGGTAGGGGGAAGGACTCCAGAGGCGGCTGGGCGGTGGTCTGGGGAACCTCCAGAGGGGGTTTGGGCCCTCCTCTGTTGTTACCCTCCTTGGGCCCTGTTGTGGTCATGGTGTTTGCTACGACTTTGTTGCGTGCTGCCGTGGTGGTTGTTGTGGTGGTTGTCGTCCGGAGAGGCTCAGCCGGCGCCGAGGTCGCTTCGGAGAGAGGTGGAGCTGGGGAGAAGATGATAACGTAGTCTCATTTTAGCTCGCCCAAGTCTTTCTGTTCTCGTTCTCTCAAAACACACCTGGTACAAAGCTGGCTACACACAATGGTGGCTACACAGAAATGGGGAGCTGGGAGTGCTTTGTTCAAATATATTTGCTTTCCCCTGGACTATATCTTATTCAAGGCACTCAGTCTGCACTGAACAAGACAATAATTACTGTAACATCTTCCTGCCTGGCAGTCACTCTTGCCTGAGAGACTATGAGGCACGGCTGATTACATTTTGACAGAGAAACAAGGAGCCCGTGTGTGCCGTTTTGTTGTCGGAACATTCATTCGGTGGTTGTTTTCCTTACTCGCCCCACATTTTGATAAAGCCGGTATGTGTTATGTGCCAAGGGCAAAAACAATATGTTTCAGTCAGGAGAACAAAGGAAACACCACATTCAAATACATCCCTCATTCCATTCTGAAGTAATCACAGCTCGGAATTGGTGAAAGCAATAGGTTGGCGACCTTGCTTACACCTATCCATCACTTATAGATCTGTGCTTACCTCAAGCAAACAAGGATGAAATTATACATTTCTGAAGTATTACAACAGGGGCTATGGCTGACATTTCTTTTGTTGTATTAGTATTATTATAACTGTATTTCCTGTAAGTGGATGAGTGTTTCATCCAGTGAAACGGTGATAACCATAAACCAGTCATTTGCTATATATCTGTTCACATCTCAAGGTACTGAAGCGAGAGTTCAGCAATATAATACAATTTTGAACACAAAATGATGTGCGAGGAATTTTATCCCTTTTATTATCCCATTAAGTTGTCCGTAACATGGATGACTTTAAAGTGGTATTTGCTGTTGCTGTTTTTTCCCCGTAAATTCACTTAAACAACTACTAAGCTCACTAAGTGAGAGTGAGAAGCTCTCGCTTCCAGGCTTGGAGGGAAGACAGACATCACCACCATATCTATCGCTTCAATTGGATAATGGGACTGGGCTGATGGAAATAGTTTGTCTGGCAGCGCCCCCATGGTGTGGATGGAAGACTTCAGCACAGCCCAGGCTGAAGGGATCCCTCTTTGAGGTTGGCTGGTCAGCTTGCTACCTGCTGCGAGTTAGTCTCTATTGACCATTGACTTGTCTCCAATGCGCTTCCTGCCTAGCGGGAGCCCAAGCGGGTCCGCAATGGCACTCTATTCCCTACATAGTTCAATACATTTGACCAAAGCCCTATAGGCCCTGGTCAAAATTAGTGCACTATAAAGAGAATAGGGTGCCATTTGGGAAGTACCCCACCTGAAAAGGTGACATGGAGAAGTTCTCAGCTGACTGGATGTTTTGATACGGAGCTTGATGGTAAATTTGGCTGTAATATACATGCATAATTTTAAAGCCCAGATAAACTACTGAAAAAAAACTATTCAGTCCTTTGCATTTCACATATATTGGCCACATGAAGACTAGCTACCTCTGCAGATTATGCAGGTCTACTAGTTGAACATAGCTTGACACATAATATGTGTATTATCAACAGTATTTACATCATGTTAGGCTAGGCGGTAGTTGGAGAACAGCCATGAATGATGAAAGTCCCCTCTATACTGTATGGATGAGAAAATGTTTACATGTTTTCCCCCTTTAGACAAAAGTAAGATTGATGTGAAAACACAACATGATTACTTAATGTTTGGAGTTATTTAAGATGAGGGGTTCACTCCCCAATACATCAAGATGCATGTGCAGTGCTCTGATTCAAATACATTCCTTGAGCATGTGAGCTAATGATATTATGTCCACACCTCTCTTCAGTGAGCAGATCCTTGTACAGGCTTGCTGTAGCACTCTAACGCCTTGCTCTAGTTATGGTCATTTCCACGTAAAGGACCCTTAAGCACCAACATTTGAAGTTCACAGGAGCATGTTAAATCTAGTGTCAAATGAAAGCTAAGGGTCTATATTTTTGAGAAATTAAAGCATATATACATTTTTCATTAATATGAAATATGAGGAATAAGCCAAGGCTTTGATTTCTGGTCAAACAGATGGAAAAGGGGTATTCTACCATCTACCATAAAAAGTCTTAAAAGCTAGTATAAATACAACAACAACAATCATGTTGAAGTAAAGTCCACTGCCAGGGCCTACTGGGTGGCACAGCGGTCTAAGGCACTGCATTGCAGTGCTAGCTGTGCCACCAGAGATTCTGGGTTTGAGCCCAGGCTCTGTCACGGCTGGCCGTGACCGGGAGGCCCACGGGGCGACGCACAATTGGCTCAGCGTCGTCCGGGTTAGGGAGGGTTTGGCCGGCAGGGATATCCTTGTCTCATCGCGCACTAGCGACTCCTGTGGTGGGCCGGGCGTAGTGCACGCTGACCAGGTCGCCAGGTGTATGGCGTTTCCTCCGACATATTGGTGCGGCTGGCTCCCGGGTTGGATGTGTGTTGTGTCAAGAAGCAGTGCGGCTTGGTTGGGTTGTGTCTCGGAGGACGCATGGCTCTAGACCTTTGCCTCTCCCGAGTCCGTACGAGAGTTGCAGCGATGAGACAAGACAGTAACTACTACCAATTGGATACCATGAAATTGGGGAGAAAAAAAAAGACCCCTGATATCAATACATATTTAGTTTGACAAATGATTTGCCTTCTGTAAGTTTAAGAAAAATTGCTATGTGCTTTGAAATTCCGTTACCAAAAACCCTCATATCTTTCAAAGTTCACAGAAGTAAAAAGTAAAGGTAGATTTGCCAATTAGTTATGATGCTTTTACTGATATGTATTTTGCATTTTCAAAATTCTGGTGGCCTCCCGAGTGGCGCAGCGGTCTAAGCCACTGCATCGCAGTACTAGCTGTGCCACTAGAGATTCTGGGTTCGAGTCCAGGCTCTGTCGCAGCCACCCGGTTGTCCCATAGGGCGGTGCACAATTGGCCCAGCGTCGTTGGGTTAGGGGAGGGTTTGGCCGGGGTGGCTTTACTTGGCTCATCGCGCTCTAGCGACTCCTTGTGGCGGGCCGAGCGTCAGGCTGACTCCAGTCGTCACTTGAACGGTGTTTCCTCAGACACATTTGTGCAGCTGGCTTCCGGGTTAAGCGGGCAGGTGTTAAGGACGCATGACTCGACCTTTGCCTCTCCTAAACCCATTGGGGAGTCTCAGCAATACAAGATCGCAATTGGATATCACGAAAAGGGGGGGTAAAAAAATGTACTAAAAAATACAAATTCTGTTACCAATTGGTAACAGCGTTTGCGAAAATCCATAACAGAATTATTGTAATTCAATTGCTTACAATGGAAAATCATAATAGTCATAAACCACAGTTGGATCACCTGTACAGTCCTCCCTTCCGCTGGCATACTGTTATGTTCAGCTCATAACTGTTGTCTTTCTCTTTCTGTCGTCTGATGGTTAAAGCAAATGTAAAAACAGTCTGTAAAACCCCTCCCACTCACTCTTCCCCCCCCTCCCCCTCTTCTCTCTCCAGTTAATGTCACTTCTCCTGCCTGTATGCTCAGCGTAGTTCCGTTACCATGGAATTGCCCTTATGCTAAAGGACGTCCAATTGCATCTCATTGAAGTCTGTTCCTACAATCTGTCGCGTGGGTTATCAGCACAATAACAGTGAGGTAATTAAATGAGGCTAGGCTAACTGACTGTAGAGCGGAGCGAAATAAACAAAAATCCATATCACGATAAATTGACTGAATCAATACGATAACTATACATAAGTTAATAATAATGTGCACAGTTGTTTTTATTAACCTTCAAACTACTAGTGCTAGATTGAATGTTGTAGCTATCAATTGTCCCAACAATCACCCATATTAGCAAACATAATTTTAAACTTCACATTTCTCTATTAAAGGCTTATTATCGTAATGAATGATATCAGCAAAATGCCAGGATAATTGGACGGTGTCGATAATTTAGGGTTTATTGTCCCAGCTCCAAAACTGAGTAGCATTCTTTCTCCTCTAGAGCTCTCCATTAGAAGGTACACAATATATACACAAGTACGTGGACACCCCTTCAAATTGGTGGATTAGGCCACACCTGTTGCTGACAACTGTATAAAATCGAGCATACAGCCATACAATGTCCATAAATCAAATAACATTTTATTGGTCACATACACATGATTAGCAGATGTTAATGCGAGTGTAGCGAAATGCTTGTGCTACTAGTTCTGACCATGCAGTAATATCGAACAAGTAATCTAACAATTTCACAACAACAACCTTATATACACACACAAGTGTAAAGGAATGAATAAGAACATGTACATATAAATATATGGATGAGCGAAGATGCCGTAGATGGTATAGAGTACAGTATATACATATGAGATGAGTAATGTAGGGTATGTAAACATTAAATAAAGTGGCATTGTTAACAGTGACTAGTGATACATTTATTAAGTTCAATTTTTAATTAATAAAGTGGCTAGAGATTTTAGTCAGTATGTTGGCAGCAGCCACTCAATGCTAGTGATGGCTGTTTAACAGTCTGATGGCCTTGAGATAGAAGCTGTTTTTCAGTCTCTTGATCCCAGCTTTGAGGTACCTGTACTGACGTCGCCTTCTGGATGATAGCGGGGTGAACAGGCAGTGGCTTGGGTGGTTGTTGGCCTTGATGATCTTTTTGGCCTTCCTGTGACATCGGGTGTTGTAGGTGTCCTGGAGGGCAGGAAGCTTGCCCCCGGTGATGCATTGTGCAGACCTCACTACTCTCTGGAGAGCCCTGCGGTTGTGGCAGCGATACAACCCGACAGGATGCTCTCAATTGTGCATCTGTAAAAGTCTGAGTGTTTTTGGTGACAAGCCAAATTTCTTCAGCCTCCTGAGGTCGAAGAGGCGCTGCTGCGCCTTCTTCACCACGCTGTCTGTGTGGGTGGACCATTTCAGTTTGTCTGTGATGTGTACGCCGAGGAACTTAAAACTTTCCACCTTCTCCACTACTGTCCCGTCGATGTGGATAGAGGGGTGCTCCCTCTGCTGTTTCCTGTAGTCCACGATCATCTCCATTGTTTTGTTGACGTTGAGTGTGAGGTTATTTTCCTGACACCACACGCTGAGGGCCCTCACCTCCTCCCTGTAGGCCGTCTCGTCATTGCTGGTTATCAAGCCTACCACTGTAGTGTCATCTGAAAACTTGATGATTGAGTTGGAGGCATGCATGGCCACGCAGTTATGGGTGAACAGGGAGTACAGGAGTGGGCTGAGAATGCACCCTGCGGGGCCCCAGTGTTGAGGATCAGCAGGGTGGAGATGTTGTTTCCTACCCTCATCACCTGGGGGCGGCACGTCAGAAAGTCCAGGACCCAGTTGCACAGGGCGAGGTCGAGACCCAGGGTCTCGAGGTTAATGACGAGTTTGGAGGGTACGATGGTGTTAAATGCTGAGCTGTAGTCGATGAACAGCATTCTTACATAGGTATTCCTCTTGTCCAGATGGGTTAGGGCAGTGTGCAATGTGTTCGCGATTGCGTCGTCTGTGGACCTATTGGGGTGGTAAGCAAATTGGAGTGGGTCTAGGGTGTCAGGTAGGGTGGAAGTGATATGATCCTTGACTAGTCTCTCAAAGCACCTCATGATGACGGCAGTGAGTGCTACGGGGCGATAGTCGTTTAGCTCAGTTACCTTAGCTTTCTTGGGAACAGGAACAATGGTGGCCCTCTTGAAGCATGTGCGAAAAGCAGACTGGGATAGGGATTGACTGAATATGTCCGTAAACATACCAGCCAGCTGGTCTGCGCATGCTTTGAGGATGCGGCTAGGGATGCCGTCTGGGCCGGCAGCCTTGCGAGGGTTAACACGTTTAAATGTTTCACTCATGTTGGCTGCGGTGAAGGAGAGTCCGCAGGTTTTGGTAGCGGGATGTGTCGTTGGCACTGTATTGTCCTCAAAGCGAGCAAAGAAGTTGTTTAGTTTGTCTGGGAGCAAGACATCGGGGTCATCGGCTGGTTTTCTTTTTGTTGTCCGTGATTAACTGTAGACCCTGCCACATACCTCGTGTCTGAGCCATTGAATTGCGACTCTACTTTGTCTCTACACTGACACTGAGCTTGTTTGATTGCCTTGCGGAGGGAATAGCTACACTGTTTGTATTCGGTCATGTTTCCAGTCGCCTTGCCCTGATGGGGCTAGGGGGCAGTACTTTCACGGCCGGATGAAAAACGTACCCAATTTGAACAGGTTACTACTCTGGCCCAGAAACTAGAATATGCATATTATTAGTAGATTTGGATAGAAAACACTCAGAAGTTTCTAAAACTGTTTGAATGGTGTCTGTAAGTATAACAGAACTCATATGGCAGGCAAAAACCTGAGAAAAATACAAGCAGGAAATTAAAATCTTGTGGCTGTACTATTTTCAAGTCATTGCCAATGGAACACACAGTGGCAAAGGATTCATTTTGCACTTCCTACGGCTTCCACTAGATGTCAACAGTCTTTAGAAAGTTGTTTGAGGCGTCTATGATGAACAGAGACCGAATGAGAAGGTGGGGAAGTTGGTCACCCAGGGAATGACATCACTTCATTGGCGAGCGTTCATGTGAGATGGAACCTTGGGTTCCAAAATGTTTTTCAAGACACAGGAAAGGTCTGGTTGAAATATTACTGAAGTTTCACGTTAAAATGGCCCTAAAGATTGATGCTATACAACATTTGACATGTTTGAAAGAACGTAAATAGATTTTATTTTTTTACTTTTCGTCGTGACATTTTCCTTGCGCGTCCTACATTTTGAGTAGCCTACTGAACGCGCTAACAACATGGAGTTATTTGGACATACATTATGAACTTTATCGAACAAAACAACATTTGTTGTGGACCTGGGATACCTGGAAGTGCCTTCTGATGAAGATTATTAAAGGTAAGTGAATATTTCTAATGTTATTTATGCATTTAGATGACTCCAAAATGGCGGCTATCTGTATTGCCTAGTGTATTTTTCTGAGCGCAGTACTCAGATTATTGCAAAGTGTGCTTTCCCAGTAAAGTTATTTTGAAATCTGTCAATGCGGTTGCATTCAGGAGATGTTAATCTATAATTCTTTGAATAACAGTTTAATATTTTATCAACGTTTATAATGAGTATTTTTGTAAATTCACCGGCAGTTTTGGGGGAGATACATTTTCTGAACGTCACGCGCCGATGTAAAATGCTGTTTTTGGATATAAATATGAACTTGATAGAACAAAAATGCATGTATTGTCTAACATAATGTCATAGGAGTGTCATCTGATGAAGATTGTCAAAGGTTAGTGCATAATTTTAGCTGGTTTTCTGCTTTTGGTGACACCTGTCCTTGCATTGAAAATGTCTGTGTGTACTTTTTTGGCTATATACTCTCCTAACATAATCTAACTTCATGCTTTCGCCATAAAGCCTCTTTGAAATCGGACAATGTGGTTAGATTAAGGAGATGTTAATCTTTCAAATGGTGTAAAATAGTTGATTGTTTGAGAAATTGAAATTATTCGATTTTTGCTGTTTTGAATTTTGCGCCATGCTAGCAATCCTGTCAGTGGGATTCTATCCCCAAGAGGTTTTTAAAAGCAGTGGTTTGCGCTTTGGGGAAGGTTTAAATTGTCGCCGTGGGTACAACATCACCGATGCACTTACTAATAAACTTGCTCACTGAATTAGCGTATACATCAATGTTGTTGTTCAACGCTATCCGGAACATATCCCAGTCCACGTGATCGAAGAAATCTTGAAGCGTGGAATCAGATTGGTCAGACCAGCATTGAACAGACCTGAGCATGGGCGTTTCCTGTTTTAGTTTCTGTCTATAGGCTGGGAGCAACAAAATGGAGTTGTTGTCAGATTTGCCAATAGGAAGGCGGAGGAACAATGATCCAGAATTTTTCCAGGTCGCGCATTCCATATGCTGATAAAATTTAGGGAGCCTTGTTTTCAGATTAGCCTTGTTAAAATCCCCAGCTACAATAAATGCAGCCTCAGGATATGTGGTTTCCAGTTTACATAGAGTCCAATGATGTTCTTTCAGGGCCGTCGAGGTGTCTGCTTGGGGGGGGGGGGAAATGTACACGACTGATTATAATCCAAGAGAATTCTCTTCTCGGCATTTGATTGTAAGGAATTCTAGGTCAGGTGAACAAAAGGACTTGAGTTCCTGTATGTTGTTATGATCACACCACGACTGGTTAATCATAAGGCATACACCCCCGCCCTTCTTCTTACCAGAGAGATGCTTGTTTCTGTCTGCGTGATGCGTGAAGAAACCAGGTGGATGTACCGACTCTAACGTATCCCGAGTGAGCCATGTTTCTGTGAAACAGAGAATGTTACAATCTCTGATGTCTCTCTGGAAGGCAACCCTTGCTCGGATTTCGTCTACCTTGTTGTCAAGAGACTGGACATTGGCTAGTAGTATACTCGGGAGCAGTGGGCGATTTGCCCATCTACGGAGCCTGATCAGAAGACCGCTCCGTCTGCCCCTTCCGCGGCACCGTTGTTTTGGGTCGCCTGCTGGGATCCGATCCATTATCCTGGGTGGTGGACCAAACAGAGGATCCGCTTCGGGAAAGTCGTATTCCTGCTCGTAATGTTGTTAAGTTGACGTTGCTCTTATATCCAATAGTTCCTCCCAGCTGTATGTAATAAGACTTCCTGGGGTAAAAGTGTAAGAAATAATACATAAAAAAACAAAATACTGCATAGTTACCTAAGAACGCGAAGCGAGGCGGCTATCTCTGTCGGCGCCGTAGAAATGGCAGTAGAATGGCCTTACCGAAGAGCTCAGTGACTTCCAACGTGGCACCATCATAGGATGCCACCATTCCAACAAGTCAGTTCATAAAAAAATGTGTCCTGCTAGATCTGCTCTGGTCAACTGTAAGTGCTGTTATTGTGAAGTGGAAACATCTAGGAGCAACAACGGCTCAGCCGCGAACAGTTATTGTGCTTCCAGAGGCAGTTTGGAACTCGGTAGTGAGTGTTGCAACCAAGGCCACACAAACTCATAGGACGGGACAGCTGAGGGCTGAAGCGCGTAGCGTGTAAAAATTGTCTGTCCTTGGTTGCAACACTCACTACCGAGTTCCAAACTGCCTCTGGAAGCACAATAACTATTCTTTGGGAGCGTCATGAAATGGATTTCCATGACCGAGCAGGCGCACACAAACCTAAGATCATCATGCGCAATGCGAAGTGGTGTAAAGCCATCCGCCATTGGACTCTGGAGCAGTGGAAACGCGCTCTCTGGAGTGATGAATCACGCTTCACCATCTGGCAGTTCGGACGAATCTGGGTTTGGCGGATGCCAGGAGAATGCTACCTGCCCCTTAGTTCCAGTGAAGGAACATCTTAACGCTACAGCATACAATGACATTCTAGACTATTCTGGGCTTCCAACTTTGTGGCAACAGTTTGGGGAAGGCCCTTTCCTGTTTCAGCATAATGCCCCTGTGCACAAAGCAAGGTCCATACAGTAATGGTTTGTCGATATCAGTGTGGAAGAACTTGACTGGCATGCACAGAGCCCTGACCTCAACCCCATCGAACACCTTTGGGATGAATTGGAATGCCGACTGCGAGCCAGGCCTAATCGCCCAACATCAGTGCCCGACCTCATAAATGCTCTTGTGGCTGAATGGAAGCAAGTCCCTGTTCCAACATCTAGTGGAAAGCCTTCCCAAAAGAGTGGAGGCTGTTATAACAGCAAAGGGGGGGACCAACTCCATATTAATGCCCATGATTTTGGAATGAGATGTTTGACGAGCAGGTGTCCACATACCCTACATGACCAAAAGTATCTCCTCGTTTGATATAGGCTCCTGTTTTGCTGATTCTCACTGGTTTTTGCTCTGTAGAACAGGGGATTGTTTTACGAGCACCGCAAAAAAAGGGAAATTAATTCACTTAGGCAATAACAAATGTTTCAGAAGGCTGTGCTGTTACTTTGCCTTGTTAATTCAACAGAATTGCTGTCAATATGCAAGTCCTAAAAAATATGTGTACATGGATGACACTTGTTATGGAAAAGGCCTTTGATGATCCCATTTGTGAGTTTTGCATTCAGGTTTCTAAAGGGAGATTAGCCTTCTTATGAAATTGATGACCATTTGAATTCATTTACACATACTTAAAGATGCTCCGGAACTTTGGCAACTACAAAGTATTTTTGAAACCTCCCGCTTTAGGCTGGATATGTCAATGTGTAATTCATACATGCATAATCTATGAGCATAATTACCTTAATTAGCTATGAAATCCCTCATTTGAAATTAACTGTTTTTCTGGAAACTGTGCTTTTTCTAAAAATTTTCCCCCACTTGGGCCAGTCCCCTAGCAATTAGAGTTCAACCAATGAGCTTCACCCCCTCACCATATGAGCAAATGGCACATGATGCACCCACAGCAGAACTAAAGAGAGAGCAATGATGTGGTGCACAAATCTCCACGTATGCAACATAGTACGCAATTTTCGGGGAACACTTTTGGCTTGTGAGCACTACTTTTTGAACTACTGGCTAAAAACTATACAAAAGTACCGGATAATCTCTTTAATAAAGTTGGATACAAATAGGATACACAATGTTTGTGATTCTCTAACCCTTATTCAAATGTTGTGCTATTCAAGTTGATGTAGTTTGTTGGTATGTAATCCTAACAGCTATATAATCTCATTACCTTGATGCCAAAGATTCCTTTAATCCAATGAAAACTGGGAAGAATTAACGCTACAGGTATTCAAACGGACACTCCTACCATGCTGTTGCTGGTTTGCAGTATACAGTGATGGATGGCTATCTTTGGATAGGCAGCGGTTCGTCCAAAATGTTTATAGTGCACTTCTATCGACCTAGGCCCAAATGGCTCTTGTCAAAAATAGTGCACTATATAGGGAATAGGGTGCCATTTCGAATACATCCATACTCTTAGGGGTTCAATTTATTGTTTGTTCTGCTGTGGCAGAAGATTCCTCCTGCCATACATCTGTAACATATGCAGATGAAATACATGTTTTTTACACCTGTGAATCCCTCCTGTACAATTTCCTTTTGATTACAACTCAAGCAAATCTCTCTCAGATTGGAAAAACCAGAGAGGATCCCCCCCAATTAATGTCTGTCTAGCACTCAAGCCCAAGAGGGACCTTCAATTAACTGTCATGGAGTTATGAGTGTAAGGTAGAGATATCCTCCAAAGTGCTGAGAATTGTCAAACATGGACACATTCATAACCTCTTTATGTGATCGCCGCCCACGTCTTTTTGCCTGGAAACATATTTTCATCGCTCGGTTATTACTACTGTGGGTATAGGGCAGGGGTTTCATCTGAGATGATATGACAATAATCCAGGAGAGGAAGGAGAGGAGAGAAAGGGAGAGAGGAGAGGAGGGGGGGAAGTGCTGTCTAGTGTTGTCAGCGCTGCATCGAGCATAGATTGGACTTCTCCAGGCCTCACCAGTCTTGGCGGAGTTGAAAAATGAAAACTGACAGCGAGTGTGTCTTTTATATTATGCTTAATGGCCGCACTTACGATGTGCACCGCATGGTTGTTCACATGAGTAATGCTTCATACACGTTATCAGGGGATGTTTATCTGGAGAGGAAAAAAGGGAGGAAACCCTATACGGAAGGTTTGTAAGACCAATGTTTCAGATAATTCGCACATAAGAGGTAAAATAGTATTTCATTTAATTTGTACCAACTATTGCTTGTCACTGAAGAAAAACCAACAACATTGTGTCAAATAAACCTGCTGAAAAGATCTCCCTCTGAGATTCTCCCTCTGCCTTTCTGGTGCAAAACTGAAGGGGTCCTTTATACACAGGCTTTTATCAGTTGTAAAATATGGGTACCAGGTGGTAATCAGCTCCTAATAGAAGAGTAAAAGCAAACAGAAGTAAACAGAGGCTCAAACAATTAAAACCCTGTTCCTCAGATTAAAAAGGAGCCAAGTTCAGCCTTTGTGAAAGGGCCAAGAAAATTATACCAGGAAAATAAACTAATAAGCCATCTACTTCAAGAGTAATTTGAAAAAAATAATTAACCCCTTATCGGCTACAGTGAACTGCACAGGGTTCCGTTTACCTTAGCTGTAAAGATGGAAGTGATAACCTCATAACCAATCCTTGCAACCAAATGTCAAATTTTTGCTAAAGTGCACACTTTAACATCGTCCTATTTATTCATTAATTTCCCTGGGCTTTCAGTGAAAGATCCATCTGGAAATTATACTTGCTGATTGTTGTGATAATATGTCTGCCAGTAAATTCCAATATCCTCCTACCATAACAATAACACACATGAAAAAATTAAATAACATTGTTTGCTTCAGAGATATCAGCAATATAAGCAATTCCTAAAGATGTATTTTCTAAGAGTTAATGTACTTGTGTTTATAGGTCCATGTCTGTGTCTAAGCGAACAAAACCTAATAGCTGTTAGAGGTTGTCTCGAATGGAACACATACATTTAAGTACAGAGAGCAGACACACACACAGCAGCTGCTAGACTAGAGACTTATTTTTTTCTCTCAGCTTTCTCTACTGTACGTGCCTCACATTTCAAGCATTAACTCGGAGTGCAAAGAACTAGCCTACATTTGGTGCCATACACACTGGGTGTCTATTTCAGAACATCCCCAAACACACAGACAGACAAACAAACCACCCAGCAGAACATCCATCTACACGCACGTGCACACGCACACACACACACACACACACACACACACACACACACATACACACACACAGCCCAATCCCAGAACAAATATTCTCAAAGGCACACTAACTGTATAGACGTCTCAATAATAATAATAACTTCAATATGCATTGTTTAATCCGTAATCAAACATGAGACTGAGCTGATCCTGTCAGCCATACCTCAGAGAAACAGTAATCATCCTCTTATGTAAAACAACTCTCTGTGACATTGTGAAACGTAACCCAAGGCTGAGGGTTGCCCACATATGCTGTCAGCACACATCATTTTGCAGTAGTTTGTTTGGACTATATGACACAGTAGAGGTCTAGTTCAACATGATGTAACCCGAACTGTTAAATCTTATTACCTTCAGTGTTGGAATACAAAATATCATACATGTGGATGCGTGGAAGTGCGCAAATTGTTCCATGTCTTACAATAATAGCACAGTTTGGGAATGTGTGGAGGGAAAAACTTGAAATCGATCACATTTTAGAGAAATAGCTGACATCCAACCCCATGTATCAAAAAATACACTTCTCAGAATTGAGACTTTTCAGAATTGAAAAACCTATAAATCTTCAACCAGGGACATCCCTACTGTATATTAATAAATAGGATCCAATGGAAACACATAGTGAAATCCCAGTACATCTGGGAAGGAGCCTGCTAGAACAGCCCTTGTCGGATGAATCACGACTGAAAACAGAAATAATCTAAAAAGATATGGACTCATTTGGAGGAAGAAGTGAGGAAAATCCTGAGAGGGAGAGGAAAAAGCCTCAGAGAGGGTGCCGCGTAGGGGCCGGGGATCCGTCATTGAATTAGCATGTTCCTCCTATCATCAGTGCAGATTGCGGAGGTAATTCATTCCTCCATTGCTAATGCAGAGGAGGGGAGGCGGTGTGGACGCTGCCGGCACTGGCAGGGACGTGAGTCTGGAGAGTAACGGGAGTATAGAAACGCTGCCTCTGGGCAACAGATTGGCTTGCTGAAGTCGAACGCTGATCCTGGCCAGCAGACTAAGCCAGACACAAGCCCTGTTCAAATCATAATACATAATAATATAATCCACCCGTCCATTCTTGTTTCCTTCAGGTAATCACAGATCTATAAGTGATTGGATAGGTGAAAGCAAGTTCGCCACGCAATTTTTTCCCCCAATCCAACCAATTCTGGTTATGTGATTATTTCAAGGAAGGGAGGTAGGAATGATGCATTTTCTACAGGGCCCATGGCAGTGCTGCTCATCTACAGGGACATTGGGCTATTGACTATGGAGAACAATGGCTCTCGCTATCAGCAGCCGCAGTAAGACAGGCGACAGGCCCGTCGACGTGTGTCCACACCAGAGAGAGAGAATGTGGGAGGAATAAAAATGGCAATTTTCCACATCAATACGCTCTCCCTTTCAAGTGATGTCCACTCGGAGGACATGGGGTTGGTGTTGTCAAAACAAACCGTGTCATCTTTTGCACATTTTTCCTCAGCACCTTGATCTCTGATCCGGGATAACTCTGGAGCATGTAGAGAGGGGCCTTCGCTGTTACCATGCAGAGCACCTTGGCTCACTGCGAGGCTGTGCCTTACACATTCAATCCCCTCTCTCTCTCATGGTGTTCTAGGTATGTGCACACATGTAGCACCCATTTCCATCCATTCTGTGAGCAGACCTACATAGAATGGTAGAATGGCCCACATTTAAGAGGTAGAGGAAATTATGAGATTATAGAGTTGATTGGAAAGCTGTGAATTCACCTGAAATGTGAGGTGAATTTACTTGTCCATTTGCTTATGTGTTACAGTTAATGTATTAGCACGGTTTTCTTGTATTGTGCTGTGCACTAATAAAATAACGCAACAGCAGGCCAACGTTCAGCCACATAGAGATACTGGTGAGCTAATTGGTAAGTTGTGTCACTGGCGGCATGACGCGCACCTTATAATTTACAATAAATTGGGTCATTTGGAGCCGTAAGAGCAGCACTTGCAATTTGAGGCTCACCAGATGAAATTGCATACCAATGTATTGACATCTAAACAATTAAGAGGCAGTTGGTGAGTTGTGTGGGTCTTAATTGGCGCTCGGGGGGATTTTTTTATGAAAGCAATCAGCAATTTCATTTTACAACTCAGGATAAATAAAGGGGTTCCCCAGCTAGGCCTGACCTGTGTCCCATTGAGCTTCTAGACCGAGGCCCAATGTTAATCTCTCAGTCAAAAAGCAGCTTTTTAGATGCTTACTCAGAGAATTTAGACAATCTATCTGTGCTTTGGATGCATAAACAGGCCTTATAATTGTGTGCCCGATGAGACTTCCAGGGTAATGTCTTATTTAATGTAATCATCTCACTAACAGGAGCTGATGGAGGAATACCTCTTTTTATGAGCTGTTACATGAAAGCCGTAGTGGTTTAAAAAGAGCTGTGACGCCATGTGATGTAACAGTGGATTAGAGTTCATACGTGAGACACATCTGGATCTGATTGGTCATGAAAAGGTGGCTGACCCATTTAACTTTAGGGCTGTGATGGTCATGGAATTTTTACACTTTGTAGTTAATGTTGACACTAGATGAAATGTTTCTGACTCATATATTGATGGCACATAGGCTGTTTTCAAAATGAGAAGTTGTTTTTTAGGGGTAGTTGCTCTTTACAAGGTTATAGGGTAATTGTGCCAGCCCTATTTAACTTACACTTCCAGTCTCTGCGTGTTGAATTCAACCCCATCCACTGCCACCTGTCAGCGTAATCCCACAGGCTGATTCTCTTGCATTGACATAAACATCATTCGCACTAGACAAGGCCCCGATCTACCAGGGTCTAAAAAAAATGTCCTTACACAACTTCATGTGATTGAATTCTATGTGTTAACAAAATCTGTGATATAGTTATGTTGTAACCTGAATTTAGACACCAATAGTGAGTAATGACTTTCTAAACAGGTACATTTTATTTGACGTTGTAAGAATAGTCTAACTAGTAGGGCTGTCAAACAATAAAAAAAATGTAATAGAGTTAATCGCAGGATTTGCTTGCGATGACTCACAAATTCCGAATTTGCTCAATTTCAGCTGTAATTTAAGAATTTAAGGAAATCAGTCAATTACAATAAATTCATTAAGCCCTAAACTAAGGATTTCACACATTGCGCACAGCCATGGATTGGCCTGGGAGGGCATAGGTCCACCAACTGGGGAGCCAGGCCCAGCCAATCAAAACGAGATTTTCCCCACAAAAAGGCTTTATTACAAAATAAATACTCCTCAGTTTCATCAGCTGTCCAGGTAACTGGTCTCAGATGATCCCGCAGGTGAAGAAGACGGATGTGAAGGTCCTGGGCCAGGCGTGGTTACACTTGGTCTGCGGTTGTGAGGTTGATTGGACATACTGCCAAATTCTCTAAAAAGATGTTGGAGCTGGCTTATGGTAGAGAAATTAACATAAAATTATCTGGCAACAGCTCTGGGGGACATTCCTGCAGACAGCATGCCAATTGCATGCTCCCTCAAAACATGAGACATCTGAAGGCATTGTGCTATGTGACAAAACTGCACATTTTAGAGTGGCTTTATTGTCCCCAGCACAAGGTGCACCTGTGTAATGATCATGTTGTTTAATCAGCTTCTTGATATGCCACACCTGTCAGGTGGATGGATTATCTTGGCAAAGGTGAAACGCTCACTAACAGGGATGTAAACAAATTTGTGCACATCATTTGAGAGAAATAAGCTTTTTGTGCATATGGAACATTTCTGGGATCTTTTATTTCAGATCATGAAACCAACACTTTACATATTGGATTTATATTTTTTGTTCAGTGTAGTTAGCGTTTAGGCCTAAGGGTATAATGTAGGTATCTTATGTCTCCCACATCCCAGATGAGCCCCTAAATATGCACTATGTTACAGCCCAGGTTCTCTGTGGGAAGAGTTAAGAATGTTTGTTAGACACACGTTTGACTGAAACCCAGTCTTATTTTGTACAGCACCTTTAAAGTGCTTTATTTTCTATATTGGCATTCAATGTGCATTCAACAGATGAGTTAATCAACTGAGCAATGCAACTCTATTCCATGAATCTGCAAAAATGGTATTGAAACCATAGTTCAATGTCAGTTCAATGTCTGGCTTTTTATAGCCGTATAACTTGGAACTGTAACAAAAATATTTGAATACTTCTTAGATTTAACGAGATGACAAGTGTTTTTGCTACTACCATTACCATAGCTGTCTGTAAACAGAAATGTAATATACTAGCTGCCTTTCTGCTGATTGTCACCTATTTGTATTTGAGTATCTGTTAATGACAAACTATTTGCCAAATCGGAAATCGGAAAAGAAAATGACATTTTGCTTGTAATGCTGCAAATATTCAATCAAAATCCACAAATACCTCGTTATTGGCTAAAGATAAACTTCAAACAAGTTGCTCATGGATAGCAATAAAGGAACATTAGTGAATTTTCATCTTCCTCCCGTTGATTACTTCACTTCAATCCAGTGCACCCACTGCATACTAATTTCCCCCTAAGGGTCTGTATCTAAACTTAGGAGAAGTTATTTTGTTACACTAAAGCCTGTCTGGCTCTTACTATAGTGGGCATGTTCCACTGGTTGAACCCAATTTAGCCTCCTCAGCCCTATCAATACAAAAGTGGGCTAGCAAATACATTAATAAATATTGAGCTGTGGTAATCTGGAGGAAAGTTGCTTGACCTCCACACTCATCGCCGACTGTATGGAGTATTACATGGATTTAGGACTTGGGGTGAGGAGGGGATTAGGGTAATTACAGTTCTTATATGCTCAATGTAAAGACCATCTGGGGCCTAAGCGGCCTCATGTCAATTTTTGACAGTTAAATTAAAAACATATTCATCTGACATGACCCGAGTGATTGATCTCTTCCCCGTGTTCTCTGCCTCCTCTTCTTCCAGAAGACACACTGTTCCTCATACTAGCCTGATAGTGTGAACTATTTTTTTGTCATTTAGCAGACGCTCTGATCCAGAGTGACTTACAGGACCAATTAGGGTTAAGTACCTTGCTCAAGCGAACATCAACAGATTTTTCTCCCCGTCAGCTCAGGGATTTGAACCAGCAACCTTTTGGTTACTGGCCCAATGCTATTAAACACTAGACTACTTGCTACCTGAACGGTGCCCGATGGGGATTAAGGGTTTCTGTACCAGTGGGAATAACACTTTGTACCTGTCCAGAAAGGTATGATTCCAGTGGTGGGGGTAAATTTCCTCTCTCTCTGGGAGAAGAGCTGGTGGCAGCAGCTACCCCCATGGGCCTTCCTTTGCACTGGGGACGTGGGGGAACGCCCGCACCGTAAACCCAACTAAATCCCCCGATACTGATCCCTTATGAGATGGTAAGTGGGTCTGTGATGTTGTTTACTGCTGAGCAAGACTACTTCACCCTGAGAAGCTTCATGCACTCCAAAGCTTCTGTAACATATCTAACACATATTAAATTCTAAATAAACAAATCTGCCATCCGTGACACTTGACACGCAGGCAGTGGAATACCCAAGGAATATCAACACACTTAATGGCAGCCATATTCACAATGTCACAAAATGCAATTTACCAGTATTGTGCGCTGAAGAAATGAGATGCTGCTTACCGTGAGCGGGATCGGGTGGTCCGAACTCCAGATTATATCTCAGGATGTAAAAATTATTCCACACGTATAGCTGGTTATCTCTGGGATTGTAATCCACAGCTGCGATATACTGGTACTGGTTGGGAAAGTGGATATCCACATACTCTCCACGGTTCTGTTTGGTATTGTAAACATAGTCTATTAAGCTTTTGCTGACTTCACTCTCGTTATCTTCATATGTGGACCTCACTACGTAGAGTACTCCACAGATCATGAAGGCATTGGAGGCCGATCGCTTGTCATACGTCGTCTCCCAGGTGGCCTCGAAGCGCAGTGTGTAAGGGTTCAACTGGCTGATGACCATCATGCCATTGTTCTGCTCTGTGGCGTAGATCACCCACAGGCCGTTCTCATCCACGGCCAGGTCGATGTCCGTTTTCCCACCCCACTTGTAGGGAGACGTGTCATGATAGTTGGCGTTATTGATGATGGCCTCGCCGCTTTTGATTCGGGTCCGTATGTCAAACTTTACAATGTTGCGGGTCCTCTCCTTGTTGAAAAACACGGCCCCATCGTAGACCACAAATCCAGTGCCGTCCACCCGGTGGGGGAGCTTGTACGTGATGGTTTGCCGGGCGTTTTGGAAGTCGTCGAGGGAAGAGTACTCAATGAGTGTGTCTGTCCGGTAAGGAGTCCAAGGCATGAAGTAGATTTTGTCACCGGCTTGTAGAGGGTCTTTGCACCATGACCCGGCTTGCTGCTCCGCTTCAAAGAGAAAGGAAGGATCACCGACAGCTTTCAGAGTCCCAGGACAAACAAAAACTAGTGATGGGGGAAGAGTAAAATAAGAAACAGATTTAACTCAACAAATCCAAGTGAAACGTAACAAAATAGCAAAAGACAATGTCATGATATCTCTAATTTCTCCATTTTGTTTTACGGGTTGTCCAAAAAGAGAGTGGGGACAAACACACATTAAAGTGCCCAAAAGACAACTACAGCTATAACCAATGTTCACAAGCAGTATGGGGAGTTTGGTTTTGTGCATAGAAAGAAAAAAAGGAATAGGAAAGTTGTTAAGCAAATGTATAGTATATGAAGTAATAACATAACTTTCTGAAACAAAAGAAGCCTTGCCTCTTAGACATCTACTGTAGGGGAATAGAAAACAAACGAGGGGGAGAATAGAACAGAACGAAAACCAAACAAAAATCCTGTAAACAAAAAAGCAGCCAACTAAAGTCATTTGGCAACAGACAGGAGGTTTCAATCGAGAGCAGGATTCAGCAGGTCTGAAAATGTGTATTCTGAGACATTTGCCACTTACACCACTCTTTTTACCATATACCTGAGAGGTTCGTTGTTGTGACAAAATGTTGCAAATTTCCTAACCATTAAAGTTACAAGTGAGCGTGTTCTCGAGGTGTTTTTGTTGTTGCTCTGAGTACGTGCATGAATCAAAGGAGAGAAGAGCAGCAAGTGGCAGGATAAGGGATGAGGAGGAAGAGGGAAGGGATAAGGGGGGAGAGGGAAGGGATAAGGGATAAGGGGAAGAGGGAAGGCATAAGGGATAAGGGGGGAGAGGGCGCTAAGAGAGAACAGGACATTAGAACCAGTAGATTTCAAAGGGCCAGAAAACACTGTTACCATGGCATGCTATGGGGAGGGGTTTGGAAGCCAGGCAATATGAGATTGGGCTGAGTAGCAAAAGCACCCAGGGGGATGGGGGAAGAAACCCCTATGGACTCCAGCTACTACACTCTGCACTTACAGCTGTACTGCTGCTAGTGTTTTATCATCTTTTTTCTTTAAATCAGTCTCACTCCCATCGTTGCAGTTTACTGACTACTGTTATATGGGGAATGTGTGTGTTGCTACTGCCTGCTATGGGGTTGGCACACCGTAGTGGGGATAGGAAGATTTACAACCATATGCCACAAAACAAGGATCTAGGGTTTGGATTGTGTCAGTTATTTACCTTTTTGCTCCACTTCTATTTTAAGCATTGGAAGAGAGAATGAAAGGGGTGCAAGGAAAAAAAGAGATTAATATGAATTAACTGTCATCTCTATGGTTACATAAGCAGTAACATATAATGACACATGGACAAAGATAGGCAGACCTATTTTGAGAAAGGAAAGAGAAACAGGAGATACAGTAAACACCATCAGACAGTGCAGACGACCCCCTATCTCGAGGGAAAGATTAAGGTTAGGACACCCAGAGAGGTCCACATGGACAATGTATGGAGCTAGTGGCCAAGTGTTAAGCTTGGTTTATAGGAGGTTGGTCAACCACACTTGGCCACAACAATGTTCATTTTATATTCAGGTCAACTGTCTGTAGGCTGCTAGTGTGACTACTGTTGTCACTTTTGATAACATATACACTATTTTGACTTTTGATATATCTGGATGTAACCGTTGAACATCAGACGATAAAATAATGTTAATGACATTGCTGTGATTTTTGATGAACAGCAATTGACCAACAAACTATAAACCAAGTAACTCTGCTGCTAACAGAGTAAATTATTAACATCATATCTATCAAATATTTCCACAAAAAAAACTCCCAACTCAATTTACAGTTTAACACTATTGAAAGGGAGCTGAGTCCCATAAAAGAGGAATCTGTACATTGTCCTTTTAAAAACAATCTGATCACCAGGGTCGTGTTCAGTAGGCAGAAACTGGAGACTTTTTTTTACTGAAACAGTGAGGGGCTACCTGGACTGATGAGAAATATAAAGGTTCGTTTTCCGTTTTTTTTTTTAATTCAGTTGCATGCCATAAATGGACACGACCCAGGTAAATAACACAAATACCAAACCCAACACTTTCTTTGTGCTAGCAACAAACAATACTAGTTAAAGAATTTGTGTCATGAAACCAGAGGTCTAAAATAAGTCCTATAATGGTAATTTAGAGTTAAAAAGTTTTGTTCAAAAATAGAGCCTGCAGTTCACAGTTTACTGTACAATATTGCAGTGATCCAACCTTCATAGATTTTCCAAGGTCTATTTCATTAGTTACAGATTGATATAGAATCTATGATGCACTGTAAGTTGGTGATTTAATATTTTTGCACCAAGGCTTCCGGCACCTGCTGAGTATGACTTTAGGCAGCACAGGTGCAAACAAAAACAAACCCTGAAGCATCTGCTGACATTTGTGGTTTATTTGCCCTCTCTCCATTGAGGAAGTAGATAATCAGTTGATATAACTACTAAAAGTAGTGTGTTATAGTTATAGAACAAAACAGTAGTGTAGCAATGTTTTGACATTTACCATGCATTAAGTTGCAAAGTAAACATTGCACTTAATTAGTTGTGTAAATTGAGGTTAACGATAATAGTGCCATTTGACTTTTGGATTGATGGTGGACTGACTCATTTGCTAGTTCATCGATCTGAAAATCTTACTGAATGAAACACAAGAATGTTAACCAAAATGTGTAAATAGCGTTAAGTGTTACATACGGTGATCTGCTTTCATATAAAGACAGCCTATTAGTACTCTAAAGCAATAATATAATACAGATTCAATGAGCTGTTAGTTTATCACAATGGGACATTGAGTAGAAAAACCAATCAATATCAATAGCAAAGATTTCATGAGGCTGTCAATTTAATCAGATAGAATACAAAGATGCTTTTATAGTACAATAGATACTATTTTACTGTTCTAAAATATATCCCTCAAGTGTGTAGAAAAGAGTGAAAAGAGAAAGAAATAAAAAAGAGAGAAAGAGGGAGCATGTCCTCCACTCTGCAAAAATGCAAGTGATTCAAGTGTGAGGAAGGCATGGTTAAGAATGAGCAGAGTTCTGGCTACCTACAAGATTAAACGGCAGAGATGCAAACAAATGAACAGACAGCAGAAATTCTCAGACAGCCAGCCAGATAAAAATTGAAGAAGACAGAAATCTGAAAAAGGAGAGGAGACAAGATGGAAGACCTGAGCAGACATTAGTGTAAAACTAAAAAGGTCATCAGAAACTGGTCAGTAGAGGAACATAATGAGAGTCAGGGAGCCAAGGAAGTCTCCTGCAGATTGCACAAGGGAAGAAGAGAAGTGAATAACATTTAAAAGAGCAGCATTATAAAAACAAGATAGCACCAAAACCCTGCCATCATTATCACCAAACATAGCAGTAAAAGGGTCCCTGTTAACTTATTTTAAGGTATACACCTATAAATAACATGAACGTTCTGTCTTTATTTAATCATTACTCTACTTTAACCTTGACTAAGAACAAAACCTCTTTATTTGCTGGAGTCAGAAGCTCCTTTGATTTGCATGTAATGTACTTTCTGGAGTGACTAGACTGGTGTATTGGCTGCAATCCATGCTGACCACCATGTAGACTCAATCAGTGGCTCCAGTCTCGTCCAGAGGGCAAGAAATTAAATTGGATTAAATTGGGGAATAATGCAAACTCTAAATAATATAATTGAGCAAAGCAAACTATGCTACTAATGTCAGCAAATGTAAAGAGTAAAGTTCTCAAATGTAAATGTGATGGAACATAAGCTGAAGCATTATGCCTATTTTCTTTGCCTGAATAAAATACTTATCTGTCTGTTTCTATATTGTACAGTTTTGGAGGATAGCTATGATAGCAGACGATGACATAAAACAAAATTAGGTCTGACTGCTTTGGAATCCTGTTAACATATGTTTGCATGCCTCTGCATTTTTATAAGGTGCCGTAGAAACAGTCGTGGCAGATTTGGTCTCACTGCTTCGATGCAGAATGCAAAGAATGATGTTAATGAAGACTTGTATGTCACTTTGATATCGTCCTGGCAATTAACACAGGCAATACAGAGGGCTACTAGATGCCAGGTGAAGGCCCAACCCACATCCACAGACTAAACACAGAGATAATGGGGCCTAATGAGGATAGCTCTTGACATGAACCAAATAAGAACAAGAGGTAGATTTATGGAAATAGAGGTTATACAGACCCAGGTATTTTAACCATATATATGGTGGAAATATAGGTTTTTGTTGGTATGTGCTACTTTGAAAGATCCAAGACGTATCGAAGATGGACCAGTTCGATTTGAAGGCTTGTTAAAGAGAAATAAATAAATTACACAACATATTACATCAAACCAGTGGTAAAGGTAAAATGTGTTGGATATATTCTGAAGTAAGATTGTCAGTTATGTTGCAGAGGCTCTAGAAGCCTTGCTTTAGTCTAGAATGATGATGCATATGTCTGCTGGTCTTCACTCATCTCACTTGTGGATTGGTTTAATAGGGGTTTAATATGTTGACTTGAAAAATATATTTCCAAGGACCTCTCTAAGGGCCATATTTATTAATAGTTTGAACCAGGTCAAGGTTTTTAATCAAAATATCTTCATGTTCACCATATGATTTGCTCCCTCTGGTAAAAGTGGTAATATCTCTGCACTTATGCAGAAGCTTACTAAATATTGCCCAGTGAAGGCAATTCTTGGCTCGAGACAAATCTGATACTTCAGAGTTTAAAGACGGTCTTAAGGGTAGTCACAGGTCACTGGTTGGGTGCTTGTGTGAGGAAAGACAAGGGGTTGGTGGGGGAAACAAAACCAAACACAGCACTGCCCATGGAACACAGTCTACAACAGCACTGGGTGGTCTAGCTGGGTGAGGGAACACTAAAAAAAAGGGCTGGACTGGGGGGGAACACTAAGAACTTACCAGGGCAGTTGATATACGACACATTCTGTATCCTCGGTCCTATTTTGGGCGGACATGGACCTTTACGGAAATTAAGAAGCAAAAAGATGGCGCTACATGCATGGACTCTATGGATCAGCCAAAGAGCATAGAGAGGTTTGCTTGGGATCTTTTACAAAAAATCTACCTATAGCTGGGATTCAACGACCTCGTAGTTCCTTTGACATGTTCCAAGGGAAGTTTGTCTGCTTCCTTAGCACAAGAAGGGACAGGAACCCCCCAAAACATATTGAGGGTGTCTAGGTGGACCTTGGGGCTAATCCTATGATTAAGGTCTCAAGCAAAACAGCAAGAGATGGATCGATAGTTCCCTATAACTTTGAGACAAGCAGAGCAAGATCCTGAAAAACAGTACTGGGAGAGGGATTTTCAGCTAAAAATAATGAATTATGCTGTGCTTTCGTTGTTTAATCCTATTTCTCATTATTACATAGTTCATTGATAATCTCGGGTCTTAAAACCTTGGAGAGGTCAAACTTTAACTTGTAATGAGGTTCATATTCTAATGCTGTTCACTTAGCTATTCATATGAACGTTCTACGGAGAATGGTTAGAGCTTTGGGTCATATAGTTATAATTATTCCAGATGCTCTCAGACGCTCTGAAATCATTTGATTAAGTGGTCAAATCTACACGATGTACATGTTTGTAGGTTGAGCTCACAAACACATTAACAGCTAAAATAGAATTGTAAGCAGCTAGTAGAGCTGGATCATGCTCAAATCATTGAAAGGGAAAATCCACTCAAAAAACGTTCTTTTAAGTATTTTTTTCATTAGTCCACTGTTGATACAGTCCCAAAAATGTTTTGCATGTCAACAGTCAAGTTTTTAAGATATTGGACTTTCAAGAAGCAAAGTATCACCGGCCACATCATCATGACTGTATCAACAGTGGAGTAATGAAAAAATGACCAAATATTGTTTTGAGTGGATTTTCACTGACTTTTGAATTCCTGGCAAATCATTGTACTTGCATATCAACAACATTATTAGGGCAATGGTTCAGACAAGGGGTATCTATAGACTATAGATTATTTATTTTGAGGCTAAGTCACAATGAATATTGTATTAACCAAGTGATAATAGACAAATGTTAATCCTATAATTTAGCATGATACATCACCTTGTTGAATTATCTAATTGGAGGCATTCTGTTTTCCTTCATACAAAACATCTGTTGACAGATCTCAACACCTGTTATTCAGAAACTACATAGAACCATTGCAATGAGCAGTGGTGATTATTTTGCTGATATCAATTCTAGGTATGCATCCCAAAGTGCACCCTATTCCCTATATACTGTAGTGCACTACTTTTCACCAGTGCCCTATGGAGCCCTGGTCAAAAGTAGTGTACAAAAAAGGGAATAGGGTGTTATATAGCCCTTATATAGCCCTCCACTAACATCATCATATATTTAAAACTTACCTCAGCACGGTCCATTGACAAATGGTGTAGAGATAAAACATTGTATATAGATCCTCCCTAAGAACCAATACTTATGCAAATAATTTGAATTTATCTTACATTAGAGTGTAAAGAGAGATACATTATCAGAGTATTTAGAGGGATATAGGGAGGGATCGAGGAAGGGAGATTGAGAAAGTGAGAGAAATTATAGAAAGAGTGTCAGAGAAGAGGACAGAGAACTGTTAAATGCATGATGGAAAGTTCATACTTACTGTAGGGAACACACTCATACTGGACCTCCAGATATTTGTAGGTCCCTGGACAGGGGTCTGGGAAGACATCAGAACCTGTGATCACTATGCACTGGGTTCGATTGTTGCACCTGTAGGAAAATAAGAGAGAAGCCATTCATAAAAAGCAGCTTTCCTTAACAATCTTCACAGTAGTAATACAGTACAGTTATTGTTGTTAGAAAAATCAATAAGTGCAGACAAAGAAAATGGCATCCTATGCTCAGAGCAAATGGCATTGTTCCGTTCCTTATCAATAGTTCAAACTTGACTTAAAAAGAGGCAAGAAAAAAAACAATGCATGTGGCAATTGCAAAAATCGCTGAAGTTGGAGACTTACATCTCCCTCACTAACTTTAAACATCAGCTATCTGAGCAGCTAACGGATCGCTGCAGCTGTACACAGTCCATCTGTAAATAGCCCACCCAATCTACCTACCTCATCCCCATATTGTTTTTATTTACTTTGCTGCTCTTTTGCACACCAGTATTTCTACTTGCACATCATCATCTGCTCATCTACCAATTCAGTGTTAATTTGCTAAATTGTAATTACTTCGCTACTATGGCCTATTTATTGCCTTAACTCCTTACTCCATTTGCACACACTGTATATAGATTTTCTATAGTGTTATTGACTATGTTTGTTTATCCCATGTGTATCTCTGTGTTGTTTTTGTTGCACTGCTTTGCTTTATCTTGGCCAGGTCACAGTTGTAAATGAGAACTTGTTCTCAACTGGCCTACCTGGTTAAATAAAGGTGTAATAAATTAAAAAAATTCAAAATACAACGGTAGCCCTTAACATAAAAACATTTATAAATAATGCAATGACCTCCATTCGAAACCACAGACACATACACAGTACATTTACAACCATGAAGCGATAATTGCATTTTTATGAAGATAATGATATTATATTAATCCATTTAGCTCTGCTATTCAGTTATAACAATGTTATACTCAAGGTCAATACATTCTGTTTTGATGCTTGGGCATTGTATCCATTACTCAATAACATTGTGTGTTTCTATCAGCAGGGGTGGTTGACAATGTAATTGTGTTCACAGTAAAGGGCATATGCAGTGCATATCTCTCTCTCCAAAAAATCTTGATATTTAACATAAATCGTGTTTGTTTCATCTGAGTGGATACACTGATGGACAGATACCCAGCAAAAATACTTACAAAATCTCTAGTTCCACATAGCATCTCCTCTGCAGAATGTACTGTATGTGTCATTGTGCAGCAGTATAATTTGTGTTGGCAACACCGTGACTTTTAAGGAAACAGTATCTTTCCCCCTATTTTCTGAACAATGACCTTTCAGATATACGTTACAGACATTTTAATTGAACAAGAAGTGTTTTGCGGTTCCAGGGAATTGCAGGTGGCCACCCCTTGCTACCTACGAATCATGATAAATACATCAATGCCCCGAGCTGGTCATCTTGCCGATGGAGACTATCTGCAGCGCATAGTTTGTAAATCAATAGACCTGTTCTGCTGATTTAGTGATAACATTTGTTTCTCTTGTCACAAACCAGTGCCCACATTTACAATAGATCATTGGAAATATATGACAGTTTGTTGGGTAAATATTTATTTATTTTGGTTTGACTCTTCCTGCCTCATTTTAAAAAGGCATCCTCAGTGTTCTGTCATTGACTCTAAGTCATTAGCATAGTCATGCTAGCCTATTGTCAATGGTTACCATAGATATGCAGTGAATATGTAGACAGACCTTTTAGATAAAACTTGACAAAATCTTTGTCTTAAGGATCTTTTCCAACTTTCTGCAGTGCAAAATCCACTGACTTGTACAAACAATCCAGTGTTAAAATGAAAAGCCCACTAAATCATGATAACATTAGGGAGCTGAATTAGCCATTAGATGTTTCCTGACCGGGCCTGAAGGCAATTCATCTCTCTCAAGTCCCCTTCTTTTTTCCCGCCTTCCCCAGTCAGCATCTATGACAATTAATATAATTCACTACTCTATTTTCTTCAAATACATACAAGGAGCAAATGTTTACTTTGTCAAAGGGAAAATGTAATTTGTTTTGCTTTTGGCATTAGTAAAAGCAGTTATAGGTCAGTGTAAAATCCAATTTAGACAGTGTCACGAAACAAAACGCAAGCTGTATATTCCCAATAGTCACAGGCACGAGAGAGAGAGAGAGAGAGAGAGAGAGAGACCAGAGAGGTGTCTCATAAGGGACTTTACTTTATTAACGACCTTCATGTATGATAACAGATGAGAAAATCAGCATATTTGTTCATAGAAATTAGTTACAGCCTCCCGAGTGGCACAGTGGTCTAAGGCACTGCATCGCAGTGCTATCTGTGCCACTAGAGATTCTGGGTTCCAGTCCAGGCTCTGTCGCAGCCGGCCGCGACCGGGACACCCATGGGGCGGCGCACAATTGGCCCAGCGTCATCCGGGTTAGGGGAGAGTTTGGCCGGCAGGGCTATCCTTGTCCCATCGCGCACTAGCGACTCCTGTGGCAGGCCGGGCGTAGTGCACACTGACACGGTCACCGGGTGTACAGTGTTTCCTCTGACACATTGGTACGGCTGACCCCCTTAAGTGGGCATTGTGTCAAGAACAGCTTGGATGGGTTGGACTGTAACTACCAATTGGATACCATGAAATTGGGGAGAAGAAAGGGTATAAAAAAATTCAATAATAAAAGGAATGAATTACGATTCTGGAAACACACCTCATGCTGAGCCCTTAATGTAGCGCTTGGCTGTCTTGCAGGTTGCATTTCATGAGTCTGCAGTGTGTCAACATTTTCCATATTTTATGTGGTGACTTTGATAATCCTGTTTTTTTATGCATAAGAATATCATGCAAAACTAATATGAATTGCAGCTGGCTCCAACTTGAAAAAATTGCTGGAAGAATGGAGAATTAACTTCTGGCTTGTTACGTGTATAACTAAATAACATCACTACAAAGATTCATTAATCTAATAAGAATCTAGGTGTATCATGTAGGAAGAAGGAAAGCATTAGACAAAGAATAAGTTCCCAAATATCCCTAACCATATCTCTCAATGTTAGCATTTGCATTGATGGGCCATTGAAATATACAGTATTGCCCTAATTTTACAGCTGGAGAATAGGACCTGGCTCTATAGGAGTATCTATGGGAGTTTGTGACTTTGTCTCACTTGTGAATTTTTTTTATTATTTGACCTTTATTTAACCAGGTAAGCTAGTTGAGAACAAGTTCTCATTTACAACTGTGACCTGGCCAAGATAAAGTAAAGCGTGCGACACAAACAACACAGAGTTACACATGGAGTAAACAAGCGTACAGTCAATAACACAATAGAAAAAAGAAAGTCTATATACAGTGTGTGCAAATGGCGTGAGGTGGTAAGGTAATAAATAGGCCATAGTAGCAAAGTAATTACAATTTAGCAGATTAACACTGGAGTGATAGATGAGCAGGTGAGGATGTGCAAGTAGTGATACTGGTGTGCAAAAAAGCAGAAAAGTAAATAAAAACAATATGGGGATGAGCTAGGTAGATTCGGTGAGCTACATCTCATGAGACCAACTGAAAAAGCCTTAAGCCTTCACAGACCAAAGTCCTCAATGTCAATTTGAGAGAGAGTTTATAGATCTTCCTATATTACATCACCTTTTGGGGCTTATAGTGTACATTTCTCAACCAAGGATATGGAAAATATGATGTCGTAGGAGTGGAGTTTTAACAATTTGGTATAGAAACTGATTGCACTACATTAGATGTACATATTACATCTGAAGCTATTGATGTAACATTATGCTGTTGTCACACTATTTACAGTCAATAGGTTGATAAAACTATGTGGATTATTGAAGATTATTTATTGGTGTGCTGTCCATCTCATTTACTATCGACTAGCAGTCACACTTTATTTGGATAGTCCTGTTTGTCCATCTGTAGATACTCTTCAGATGGTTATACTATCAACAAATCTGTTGATAAGCAACTGCTTGCTAAGGTTACGGTTACGTTAAGAATATGGGTTAGGGTAAGAGTTGAGGTTAGGGTAAGGGTTAAGTTTAGGGTTAGGATAAGGGTTAAGGTTAGGGTTATTAGACAGTTAGTTGAAATGTCAGTAAGCATCTACATTTGGACTATCCAAATAAAGTGATACCCGACTACCCAACGCAACATGAGTTTGTTCTGTCATTCATTTTCCAATAGCATATCATTAACAGCCAATATCAGTATTCCAATCAAGTTGACCAGGAACATGGTACGAAATTAAACTCCCTTCTACTTTCACATCCTCAGTCTTCAATATAGTGGCTTTTCAATCAGAGCGATAACATTCCAACTCTAATCCCATCACATCCCTGACCTTTTGGGAGAGCCAGACATCAGCACAATTAGATTGTCGTAGAACGCAACAATGCAAATCTACTTTTGAAATTAGCACTTTGGCTGACAGCAGGAAGTGTCTGATAAGATGCCAACAAAGTGTAACTGATAGCACTCGTGATACCATGTACCAACATGCAATTTAACCTTTCACATTTCGATCATAAAGCATGTCAAAGGAATAATTGGACAAAGAGATAAGGGGCTAATTGAATAATAAATGAAAAGAAAAATGTAATTCCCATTTCCACAAAGAAATACAGTGGGGTCCGAAATGATTGACACCCTTACCAATAATAACTGTATAAAATAAATAATAACAATACTGAGCTATATTGTATGCTCCAAAAAATGTGGAAATGAAATATTTTTTTAATAATCATACAATTGAAAAAGTAATCTTTTTTTCTCTCAAAAAGGTAGGGGCCAAAATTATTGACACTCCTAAATTCTTAGAAATAAAGTCATCAAAAGTTTAGTATTTGGTTCCATATTCCTAACACGCAAGGACTAAATCAAGCTTGTGACTCTACAAACTTGGATGCATTTGCAGTTCATTTTAGTTGTGTTACAGATTATATCACGTTTCAGACTCAAATGCAGACTGTTACTTCAACACAATGTTTATTACAGCAACAGGGGCAGGCAAACGACAGGAAACAGGAGACAAAGTGCTGAGAGACTTGGGTTTACATCTAGAAGTATACGGAGGGTACGGGGCAACAGAGGACGAACAGCAGAGGGGCTAATGACTTTGGACCATGGGGAAAAGGTCTCGGTTTCCAGGGGTGTAGCAGCGGGGCTATAGCGGCGTGCCAGCGCATCCGGCTTAACATCCTTGGGTACCGGTGTTGCGGAAGCGAAGTGGCCCGGGCCTTATTGAACCCCTCCCAAAGGTCCTGGTACTTCACGGGAAAGGCAGAGAGGTTTGGGGCAATTTCCAAGCCCCCAGGAAGACGTCCCGGGGTTGGCAGAGCCGATTTCAAGCAATGAGCATGGCACAACGGGCTCCAGCCCACGATGGTACCAGTAGACCAGTCAATCAAGGGATCGTGTTGCTGGAGCCAAGACAATCCCAATACCACAGGTACCTGCGGAGACTCAATTAGCAGGAATTGGATCGCCTCGCTGTGGTCCCCCAACACACGTAGGTTGATGGGGGTGGTATGGTGGGTGATCGGGCCTATAGAGCGGTCGTCCAACGCTCTGACATTCATGGGAATGGAGAGGGGTTGAGTAGGGATGCCCAGCTCGGACGCCTGAGTAACATCCATAAGACTCTTATCGGCCGCCAAGTCGATGAGTATCTGGAGAAACTTGGACTGGTCGCTTCACCGCAGGGTGGCATGGAGAGGGGGGTGAGTAAGGGGAGAAGCAAAATGATCCTTAAGACCAACCAGAGTACTCATTCCTACCAATGAGCTAGTTCTCTTGAAGGGACAGGTAGACACATAATGAGCGGCAGTACCGCAATACAGACAACTCTGGGTGTTAAGTCTGCGTACGTGTTCGGTTGAAGACAGCCTAGCCCTGCCGAGCTGCATCGGCTCGGGAAGAGGCAAATCGGCAGTCTTCGGAGGCTCACGGAGGAACTCGGATAAGCTCGAGTCCACTCTGGACTTCCCGGAGTTCATCAAATGCAAGGTGGGATCCTTTCAAAAGCAACTGGGACTGCAATCAGACCTCTTCTAACTCCTACGTTCCCGTAGCCGACCATCAATCCGGATGGTTAAAGTGATGAGTGAGTCAAGATCCGTTGGTAGTTCCCGGGCTGCAAGCTCGTCCTTTACTTCCTCCGATAATCCGTGCAGAAACGTGTCGAACAGCGTTTGCGGGTTCCAGGCACCCTCCACTGCTAGCGTGCGGAAATCCACTGCATAGTCCTGCCGAAGCTGGAGTGACTTCCGGGCAGCCTCTCTCCCGGACGCAGGAGCCTCGAAAACTTCTCACCTCCGCCACGAATACCTCCAGACTGAGGCAGATGGCGGATTGTTGCTCCCACACCACCGTGGCCCAGGCAAGTGCCCTCCCGGACATCAGCGTAATAATGTACACTATCTTTGAGCGATCCGAGGGGAACGAAGAAGGCTGCAGCTTGAAAATGAGGGAGCACTGGGAGAGAAAGGCCTGGCAGGTTCTGGAATCTCCATCGTAGCGCTCTGGGGGAGGTAAGCAGGGTTCCCAGGAAACCGTGGTGATGGCGCTGCTACCAGCCGGGTTACCGAGGGGCTGGGAGGTTATCGTCATTGTAGGCTGCCTAGTAGGCAACCCACAGAATTGCTCCCAAAATGCGTCCAATTCTAGGTCGTGACGTTCAGCCACATCCTGGAACCCTTCCATCAGACGGCGAAGCAACTCCTCGTGTCTACCAACAATGGCTCCTTGGGAGAAGATGGCGTTGCGGAGCTGGTCCAAGTCTGCTGGGTCAGTCATGGCCAGTTCGTACTATCACGTTTCAGGTAAGACCCAAATGCAGACTGTGTTGAAGTAACAATGTTTATTACAGAAACAGGGGCAGGCAAATGACAGGTCAAGGCAGGCAGGGGCCGATAATCCAGAGTAGTGGCAAAGACACAGGACGACAGGCAGGCTCAGGGTCAGGTCAGGCAGAGTGGTCAGACAGGCGGGCTCAGAGTTAGGACAGGCAAAGGTCAAAACCAAGAGAGCGAGAAAAAAAGAGAGACTGAGGAAAAGCAGGAGCTGAGACAAAACGCTGGTTGACTTGACAAACAAGACGAACTGGCAACAGACAAACAGAGAACACAGGTATAAGTACCCAGGGGATAATGGAGAAGATGGGCGACACTTGAAGGGGGGTGGAGACAAGCACAAGGACAGGTGAAACAGATCAGGGCATGACAGATTATTTGATCAATTAAATAAATTAAATTCTAAATAATGTATTCTGACAATTTACTTCGCGGAACTCCCACTTTGAATTTCAATTCAATTAGAGTCTGTTAAACTCTGAGTGACATGTCTAGCTCCATTTACTCTGAAATGCTGATGAGGATCGCAGCGCAATTATCAAGGCAGACAAGCCACTCTAGGGGGTGTCCTGCTGATGGTGGTGTGGCCATTTACAAAATCAAAGAAATTCACCGCCACAAAAATGTAAAAAGGGTAGCATTGGTAAACAAAAACAGCACACTCAGTCATCCCTGATACCAGGAAATGTTGACCTATTTTCAACTGCCATGGTTGGTTTACAGGTTTAACAAGGTTTTCTGTAAAATAGGTTGTTAAAAATGAACTGTTAGCAGTGGGTGGGGGTGAGGTGGGGGATATCTAAATCAGTATGTTGCCTTGTAATCTAAACTTCGTCAAACTGTCATCCTGGCTACAGATTACTGTATCTAGGGCTTTCAGAAGAACAAAATGAGAGGCCTCGTATTAAGCAGCACTCTCCTCCAATAGTCGATATTGACAATCAGTTCTTCCAGAGGCCATCATATATTCATACTGGTGCAGCTGAATGATAAAGTTGTACCGACCCAGCTGAATTCAAAGGGAACATTTATCCGACCATTTGAGTTCAATCATTCATTACAGCAAACCTCTCTCTCTCTTTCTTTTCATTTGACTAGTTAAGTCTAGTTGAAGTTATTGAATTGAGGTCCATTTCCTGGTTTTGGAGGCATATGAAATCTTAATCTGGACTTCTTTAAATAAATACTAACACCATATGTACAGAAGGGGAAGTACAAGGCTGTGTGCTGTCAGGCGGCAGAGATGGAGGTCCTTGGAGAGCCCTGCAAGCACTTCTGTCACTGATATAAATAGTGTAAGCACAGAGCATTATTCAATGCTCAGGATCAAAACCTGACGGACATTTTTCCTTTGGCCTTGTTTGCCTTTCTAAGAACATAATAGCTACTTGAAACATCATGATTACATTATCCTGAAAAATTACAAGTGAAAATGGCTGAGTTTGTAAAAATGTTCACAGCAGTAACAGGGCTGGTTGAAAAGTAAAATCCAGACTAAAACATATTCTACAATTTGATACAATTACCCCAGCCCTCATCAGAGACCCATTTACATTGATCATTCTCGCTATTGATACGTTCACCCAAAACACATGATCCACAGACCAGACAGGACTAGGCCATGTCATGTTACAGTGATCAATGACCCTGTTATTGAAAACTTACAATAAACCTCATTAGTCTAAAAGAAATCCATACAAATGTGGGCCATTTAGTCATCTTTCATTTCAGAATTGGGAGTACACAGCGGATTGATACAGTCATAATGTACCAGGCAGGGCCGGATTAATGCAGGGGCTTACCCTTCAAGTTAGTGGATTTGGCTATTTCAGCCACACCCGTTGCCGACAGCCATGCAATCTCCCTAGACAAACATTAGCAGAAGAACAGCCTGTACTGAAGAGATCAGTGACTTTCAACATGGCATCGTTGAACAAGTCAGTTTGTCAAATTTTGCCCTGCTAGAGAAATCCTGGTCAACTGTAGTGCTGTTATTGTGAAGAGGAAAAGTCTAGAAGCAACAACGGCTCAGCAAAGAAGTGGTAGTCCACACAAGCTCACAGAACGAGACCGCTGCGTGCTGAAGTGGGTAGTGCGTAAAAATCGTCTGTAATCTTTGTAACACGTACTACCGAGTTCCAAACTGCCTCTGAAAGCAACGTCAACACAATAACTGTTCGTCCGGAGCTTCATGAAATGGGTTTCCATGGCCGAGCAGCCGCAAACAACCCTACGATGACCATGCGCAATGCCAAGCGTCAGCTGGAGTGGTGTAAAGATAGCCAACATTGGACTCTGGAGCACGTTCTCTGGAGTGATGAATCACACTATACCATCTAGCAGTCCGACGGACGAATCTGGGTTTGGCAGATGCCAGGAGTACGCTAGCCTGCCTGAATGCATAGTGCCAACTGTAAAGTTTGGTGGAAGAGGAATAATGGTCCGGGGCTGTTTTTCAAGGTTTGGGCTAGGCCCCTTAGATCAGCTTTAATACTGCAGATAGATTGTGGCTTCCATCAATGTAATTGTCTGCATAATTTCCAATCCACCATATTTTTTTGTAAATCTACACTACAGTTCAAAAGTTTGAAGTCACTTAGAAATGTCCTTGTTTTTGAAAGAAAAGCAATTTTTTGTCCATTAAAATAACATCAAATTGATCAGAAATACAGGGTAGACATTGTTAATGTTGTAAATTACTATTGTAGCTGGAAACTGCAGATTGTTTATGGAATATCTACATAGGGGTACAGAGGCACACTTTCAGCAACCATCACTCCTGTGTTCCAATGGCACGTTGTGTTAGCTAATCCAAGTTTATCATTTAAAAAGGCTAATTGATCATTAGAAAACCCTTTTGCAATTATGCTAGAACAGGTAAAAACTGTTGTGCTGATTAAATAAGCAATAAAACGGGCCTTCTTTAGACTAGTTGAGAATCTGGAGCATCAGCATTTGTGGGTTCGACTACAGGCTCAAAATGGCCAGAAACAAAGAACTTTCTTCTGTAACTCGTCAGTCTATTATTGTTCTGAGAAAGGCTATTCCATGCAATAAATTGGCAAGAATCTAAAGATCTCGTACAACGCTGTGTACTACTCCCTTCACAGAACAGCACAAACTGGTTCTAACCAGAATAGAAAGAGGAGTGGGAGGCCCCAGTGCACAACTGAGCAAGAGGACAAGTACATTAGAGGGTCTAGTTTGAGAAACAGACACCTCACAAGTCCTCAACTGGCAGCTTCATTAAATAGCGCCTGCAAAACACCAGTCTCAACGTCAACAGTGAAGAGGTGACTCCAGGATGCTGGCCTTCTAGGCAGACTTGCAAAGAAAAAGCCATAACTCAGACTGACAATAAAAATAAAAGATTAAGATGGGCAAAAGAACACAGACACTGGACAGAGGAAGATTGGATTTTATTGGAAAGACAAATCTAAGTTTGAGGTGTTTAGATCACAAAGAAGAACATTCGTGAGATGCAGAAAAAATGAAAAGATGCTGGAGGAGTGCTTGATGCCGTCAGTCAAGCATGGTGGGGGCAATGTGATGGTCTGGGGGGTGCTTTGGTGGTGGTAAAGTGGGAGATTTGTACAGGGTAAAGGGATCTTGAAGAAGGAAGGCTATCACTCCATTTTGCAACGCCATGCCATACCCTGTGGACGGTGCTTAATTGGAGCCAATTTCCTCCTACAACAGGGAAAGAAAATAAAAATATATATATATATTTCACCTTTATTTAACCAGGTAAGCTAGTTGAGAACAAGTTCTCATTTACAACTGTGACCTGGCCAAGATAAAGCAAAGCAGTGCGACAAACAACAACAGAGTTACACATGGAATAAACAAGCGTACAGTCAATAACACAATATAAAAAAAGAAAGTCTATATACAGTGTGTGCAAATGGCGTGAGGAGCTAAGGCAATAAATAGGCCATAGTAGCGAATTTGCTCAATTGAGCAAATTAACACTGGAGTGATAGATGAGCAGATGGTGATGTGCAAGTAGAAATACTGGTGTGCAAAAGAGCAGAAAAGTCAATAAACACAATATAGGGATGAGGTAGGTAGATTGGGTGGGCTATTTACAGATGGGCTATGTACAGCTGCAGCGACTGGTTAGCTGCTCAGATAGCTGATGTTTAAAGTTAGTGAGGGAAATATAAGTCTCCAGCTTCAGCGATTGTTGCAATTCGTTCCAGTCATTGGCAGCAGAGAACTGGAAGAAAAGGTGGCTAAAGGAGGTGGTGGCTTTGGGGATGACCAGTGAGATATACGTGCTGGAGCATGTGCTACGGGTGGGTGTTGTTATCCTGACCAATGAGCTGAGATAAGGCAGAGCTTTACCTAGCATAGACTTATAGATGAACTGGAGCCAACTTATAGATGACCAATGACCCAACGCACAGCCCCAAACTGTGCAAGAACTATTTAGGGAGGAAGCAGTCAGCTGGTATTCTGTCTATAATGGAGTGGCCAGCACAGTCACCGGATCTCAACCCTATTGAGCTGTTGTGGGAAAAACTTGACCGTATGGTACGTAAGAAGTGCCTATCAAGCCAATCCAACTTGTGGGAAGTGCTTCAGGAAGCATGGTGTGAAATCTCTTCAGATTACCTCAACAAATTGACAACTAGAATGCCAAAGGTCTGCAAGGCTGTAATTGCTGCAAATAGAGGATTCTTTGACGAAAGCAAAGTTTCATGGACACAATTATTATTTCAATTAAAAATCATTATTTACAACCTTGTCAGAGTCTTGACTATATTTTCTGTTCATTTTGCAACTCATTTAATGTATGTTTTCATGGAAAACAAGGACATTTCTAAGTGACCCCAACTTTTGAACAGTAGTGTACAGTCGTGGCCAAAGGTTTTGAGAATGACACAAATATACACTTTTCTAATATACACATTTTCACAAAGTCTGCTGCCTCAGGTTGTATAATTGCAATTTGCATATACTCCAGAATGTTATGAAGAGTGATCAGATGAATTGCAATTAATTGCAAAGTCCCTATTTGCCATGCAAATGGACTGAACCCCCAAAAACATTTCCACTGCATTTCAGTCCTGCCACAAAAGGACCAGCTGACATCATGTCAGTGATTCTCTCGTTAACACAGGTGTAAGTGTTGACGAGGACAAGGCTGGAGATCACTCTATCATGCTGATTGAGTTCGAATAACTGACTGGAAGCTTCAAAAGGAGGGTGGTGCTTGGAATCATTGTTCTTCCTCTGTCAACCATGGTTACCTGCAAGGAAACATGTGCCATCATCATTGCTTTGCACAAAAAGGGCTTCAAAGGCAAGGATATTGCTGCCAGTAAGATTGCACCTAAATCAACCATTTATCGGATCATCAAGAACTTCAAGGAGAGTGATTCAATTGTTGTGAAGAAGGCTTCAGGGCGCCCAAGAAAGTCCAACAAGCCCTAGGACTGTCTCCTAAAGTTGATTCAGCTGCGGGATCGGGGCACCATCAGTACAGAGCTTGCTCAGGAATGGCAGCAGACAGGTGTGAGTGCATCTGCACGCACAGTGAGGCGAAGACTTTTGGAGGATGGCCTGGTGTCAAGAAGGGCAGCAAAGAAGCCACTTCTCTCCAGGAAAAACATCAGGGACAGACTGATATTCTGCAAAAAGTACAGGGATTGGACTGCTGAGGACTGGGTTAAGTCATTTTCTCTGATGAATCCCCTTTCCGATTGTTTGGGGCATCCGGAAAAAAGCTTGTCCGGAGAAGACCAGGTGAGCGCTTACATCAGTCCTGTATCATGCCAACAGTAAAGCATCCTGAGACCATTCATGTGTGGGATTGCTTCTCAGCCAAGGGAGTGGGCTCACTCACAATTTTGCCTATGAACACAGCCATGAATAAAGAATGGTACCAACATATCCTCAGAGAGCAACTTCTCTCAACCATCCAGGAACAGTTTGGTGACGAACAATGCCTTTTCCAGCATGATGGAGCACCTTGCCATAAGGCAAAAGTGATAACTAAGTGGCTCGGGGAACAAAATATCAGTATTTTGGATCCAGAGCCAGGAAATTCCCCAGACCTTAATCCCATTGAGAACTTTTGGTCAATCGTCACGAGGCGGGTGGACAAACAAAAACCCACAAATTCTGACAAACTCCAAGCATTGATTATGCAAGAATGGGCTGCCATCAGTCAGGATGTGGCCCAGAAGTTAATTGACAGCATGCCAGGGCAGATTGTAGAGGTCTTGCAAAAGAAGGCTCAACACTGCAAATATTGACTCTTTGCATCAACTTCATGTAATTGTCAACAAAAGCCTTTGACACATATGAAATGCTTGTAATTATACTTCAGTATTCCGTAGTAACATCTGACAAAAATATCTAAAGACACTGAAGCAGCAAACTTTGTGGAAATTAATATTTGTGTCATTCTCAAACTTTCGGCCACGACTGTATATCTTTCATCTATGCTGTGATGTTAAAATTTTTTAATCCATCTAATCGTATACAATCCACAGATTGCAAGCTGAAGTTAATTACTTTTACTAAGAGTATTAGTATATTAGTAACTGACTGACCAGGTCTCTCCAAATATCCAAACAATGCTATTTCTAGGGTCAATTTTAGATTAATGTTATGCTTTTTCAGCCATTCCTGAGCCTGAGACCAGAAACAGGCTACCTGAGGGAAACACCAGAACAAATGGTCTGTTGATTCTGTATCCTTTCAACCCAAAAATAATTCTGCAGAGATGCGATGATTGTATGCCCCAAATATTCAACATTTTGTTGGTGGCATGAATTCTGTACAATAATTTTAGCTGAAAAGCACAAAGTCTTGAATCTTGCGACGCTTTATATATCAACTCATTCACACTTTGCCATGGAATCAGTACATCAAAAATATATTCCCAGCTATTTTACAATCTGTTTGGCACAGCTGTCAACATCCTGGTCCTCAAATGAAACTGGTATACTTTCCTATTTCTGCTATTCAGGGCTTGAACCACACAGTGTATAATATAGAGTGTATACAGTATTTATACAACGGGTGGGTCTAATCCTGAATGCTGATTGGTTAAAACCGCATTCCAGCCAGTGTCTATTCCACAAGTTACCACCGGCTAAATCTACGATGTTAAAATACCTATTTACTCTGTTCCATCTGACTGCAAAATACACTGTCTCATGAGTCCAACCAGGCACTTTATCAACGTGATCTCCACTATAAAAAGCATCTAGACATTATCTCACATTTCTTTTTGACTAACATTTACTTATCAACAGCGGAGATTTGTATAAACCTTGCTGTCTGTCTCTCTGACATTTGCAACATTGTTTCAATATTCAAATTCAATCGCTCAGCTGTCCCATAGTAATGAATGTGTCGGGAGTCAGGACGAGACAGACAGGCAGGCAGCTTTTCTCAGCCAGTCGAAATCATGAATCAGCTGGCATCATTTTTACGGATATATACAAAGACATGGCAATTGAAAAAAGGTAAAATGAAATGAAATGCAGCTAGTTTTCAGTCTTCCAGCATCAATTTTAAGTGATTGCGTTAGCTGTGTTGGTGGCTAGCTCCTCTGAACAAAGTCCTGACAAGTGAGCACATTTTCTATGGCAGGCGAAATTGTGCCTCATTAGCTCATTGTTATAAATGTCACTAGAAAACAGCTTAAACAAATGCAAATGCAGCTACTTTGTTGTTATTCTGGATTTCTGACGTGACTGTAAGTTAGCAGTAGTTGGCTAGCTAGCAAGCAAGGGATAAGAACGTTGCCAGCCAGTATGGCAATGGAACATTTTGAACGAACAACTGGGTCGCGTCCATAGATGCAGAACAAAAAGACTGAATGATTGGGTCCCATCTCTGGCAACCGAACCAATAGAACGAATGACCAGCCAGCTTGGGTAGCAACCCTAGATTTGTGTAGAAACTATATCTTGTGGAAGGATGAAATAGTATGAATAAATTCATCTAAATAACGTTTTTTTAATGAAAATATGTCAATCATTATAACAACAGCCGGGCCAATATATCCTCCAAACACCGGCTTCTCGGGCAATATCACTTAAGTATTAGATATGTAGGATATATTTTTGGTTTTTATATACAGTACATATACAGATATAGCGCTTGTTGCATTGTGGCCATAGACATAGAATCCATAGAAGGGTTTTAGAACCTCTAACCCTGGCAATTTGACTGTTAAACTCATGGGTCCATTAGCAATGGCTGCCAGTCGTGACTTGAATGGGAACAGCCATCTATGGCTTATATTTATATGGTTGGTTGCGGCTGCCTGTTAGCCTTTTTCAAATTTCTAAATACAATCGCGGGAAAAACGTACAGTTTGGAAAGGAACCCCTACCAGTGAAAAGAGAAGACTAATCTCTGTTGAACCAATACAAAAAAAAAATTGTGAACAGCAGCATTGTTTTTTAAAGTAGCTCACCTTGAGCGCATCGGCCTCACCGTGAGTAGTAGGCTATGGCTTCATCTCTATTATTAGGTGAGTTAGTGTGCCACTGGAAATTGTATTTAGTAGCCTGCTGTAGCAAATAAAATATATATTATAGGCTATTGCCTTATAATTTTGTACAATCTGTGTATCACTACATTGGCCTGGGCAATTGTTCGTTTGAATTCAAGACCAGATTGATCCATATTTGTCATTTTCAGGGTAGCCACTCATTTTGGTAATTTGCGTGGTATTAAAAAAGATTCAGCTACTATAATGTCTTCTGACATGTAAATTACGTACAAAGGCACATTTTTTGGGGGGGGACACTTAACAAATATGACTTGTATCAGGAAACTAGGCGTATGTCGCATGTCACTACTTTACAGGTGTCACGCTCTGACCATAGAGATCCTTATTATTCTCTATGTTTGGTTAGGTCAGGGTGTGACTCGGGTGGGAAACTCTATGTTTTCTGTTTCTATGTTTTTGGGCCGAGTGTGGTTCCCAATCAGAGGCAGCTGTTTATCGTTGTCTCTGATTGGGAATCAAACTTAGGCAGCCTGTTTTCTTCCTGTGTTGGTGGTGGGAGGTTCTGACACGCTTGTGTGTAGGAACGGATCAAGGCGCAGCGTGAGTATTGTTCCACATCTTTTATTTTGAATGTGAAACTTAGACAGACAAACAATAAACTATACACAAAATGACAAACCGTGACGACAGAGGTGCAACATGCACTAACTCAAAATAATCTCCCACAAACACAGGTGGGAAAAAAAACTACTTAAATATGATCCCCAATTAGAGACAACGATGACCAGCTGCCTCTAATTGGGAATCATAAAAAAACAACAACATAGAAAAAATAAACTAGATAAACCCCCCTGTCACGCCCTGATCTACTCTACCATAGAAAATAAGAGCACTCTATGGTCAGGACGGGACAACAGGAGCAGCATTTGAACGTAAATATGTATTTTTTTTTTACTTTCATGTGCCATAAAAACAAACTTGTATTCCATCCATAAATACAAACAAAAGTATTAAATTACGAGACCAGTTGGTTTAGCCATGGAAAAAGCCAGGAACCTTCCACTAGCCATGATTGGCTGAGATTATGTATGGGCTGGATATGCAGGTTTGGACTGGTATGCCATGTACAGTTGAAGTCGGAAGTTTACATACACTTAGGTTGGAGTCATTAAAACTCATTTTTCAACCACTCCACAAATTTCTTGTTAACAAACTATAGTTTTGGCAAGTCGGTTAGGACATCTTTGTGCATGACACAAGTATTTTTTCCAACAATTGTTTACAGACAGATTATTTCACTTATTATTCACTATCACAATTCCAGTGGGTCAGAAGTTTACATACACTAAATTGACTGTGCCTTTAACCTGTTGGGGTAGGGGGCAGCATTGACAATTTCGGAAAAAATATGTGCCCATAACACGTTTAAATGTTTCACTCATGTTGGCTGTGGTGAAGGAGAGTCCGCAGGTTTTGGTAGCGGGATGTGTCGTTGGCACTGTATTGTCCTCAAAGCGAGCAAAGAAGTTGTTTAGTTTGTCAGGGAGCAAGACATCGGGGTCATCGGCTGGTTTTCTTTTTGTTGTCCATGATTAACTGTAGACCCTGCCACATACCTCGTGTCTGAGCCGTTGAATTGCGACTCTACTTTGTCTCTATACTGACACTTAGCTTGTTTGATTGCCTTGCGGAGGGAATAGCTACACTGTTTGTATTCGGTCATGTTTCCGGTCGCCTTGCCCTGATGGGGCTAGGGGGCAGTATTTTCACGGCCGGATGAAAAACGTACCCAATTTGAACAGGTTACTACTCTGGCCCAGAAACTAGAATATGCATATTATTAGTAGATTTGGATAGAAAACACTCAGAAGTTTCTAAAACCGTTTGAATGGTGTCTGAGTATAACAGAACTCATATGGCAAGCAAAAACCTGAGAGAAATCCTACCAGGAAGTGGAAATCTGGATGCATGGGCTCTCTTCAAGTCGTCTCCTATTGAATACACAGTGACGTAGTAATAATAATAATAATCGGCTTCCACTAGATGTCGACAGTCTTTACAAAGTTGTTTGAAGCTTCTACGATGAACAGAGCCCGAATGACAAGGAGGGGAAGTTGTTGAGGCAGGGGGTGACATCACTTCTTGGGGTGCGTTCACGAGGGTGGATCCTCCCGTTCCAAAATGTTTTTCAAGACGCAGGAACCGTCCGGTTGAAATATTATTGAATCTTCATGTTCTGAAGGCCCTAAAGATTGATGTTTTACAACGTTTGACATGTTTGAACGAACGTAAATACAACTTTTTTTTACTTTTCGTCGCGACATCGTCCGCGCGCTTTCTACACTTGGAGTAGCTTACTGGACGCACGAACAACAAGGAGTTATTTGGACATAAATTATGGACTTTATCGAACAAAACAACATTTGTTGTGGAACTGGGAATCCTGGAAGTGCCTTCTGATGAAGATGATCAAAGGTAAGGGAATATTTCTAATGCAATGTATGATTTTAGATGTCCCCAAGATGGCGGCTATCTGTATAGCCTAGTGTATTTTTATGAGTACAGTTCTCAGATTATTGCAAAGAGTACCTTCCTCGTGAAGCTTTTTTGAAACATTTCTTAGCGTTTGCATAAAGGAGATGTTCATCTATAATTCTTTGAATGACAGTTTAATTTTATATCAATGTTTATGACAAGTATTTTTGTAAATTGTGGCGCTGATTCATTTGAGGGAAAATATTTTCTGAACGTCACGCGCCGATGTAAAATGCTGTTTTTATATACAAATATGAACTTTATCGAACACAAAATGCATGTATTGTGTAACATGATGTCCTAGGAGTGTCATCTGATGAAGATCGTCAAAGGTTAGCGCTGCATTTAGCTGTGTTTTGGGTATTTGTGATGCATGCTAGTTGCTTTGAAAATGGCTGTGTGATTATTTTTGGCAGGGTACTTTCCTAACATAATCTAATGTTTTGCTTTCGCTGTAAAGCCGTTTTGAAATCGGACAACGTGGTTCGATTCAGGAGAAGTGTATCTATAAAATGGTGTAAAATAGTCATATGTTTGAGAAATTGAAGTTATAGCAAACGTCCCACCTTGCCCAGGGAGGTTAAACAGCTTGGAAAATTCCAGAAAATTATGTCATGTCTTTAGAAGCTTCTGATAGGCTAATTGACATAATTTGAGTCTATTGGAGGTGTACCTGTGGATGTATTTCAAGGCCTACCTTCAAACTCAGTGCCTCTTTGCTTGACAGCATGGGAAAATCTAAAGAAATCAGCCAAGACCCCAGAAAAAAAAAACTGGTTCGTCCTGGGGGGCAATTTCCAAACGCCTGAAGGTACCACATTCATCTGTACAAACAATAGTATGCAAGTAGAAACACTATGGGACCACGCAGCCGTCATACCGCTCAGGAAGGAGATGCATTCTGTCTCCTAGAGATGAACGTACTTTGGTGCGAAAAGTGCAAATCAATCCCAGAACAACAGCAAAGGACCTTGTGAAGACGCTGGAGGAAACGGTATCTATATCCACAGTAAAACGAGTCCTATATCGACATACCCTGAAAGGCCGCTCAGCAAGGAAGAAGCCACTGCTCCAAAACCACCATAAAAAAGCCAGACAACGGTCTGCAACTGCACATGGGGACAAAGACTGTACTTTTTGGAGAAATGTCCTCTGGTCTGATGAAACAAAAATGGAACTGTTTGGCCATAATGATCATTGTTATGATTGGAGGAAAAAGGGAGAAGCTTGTAAGCTTGAAGAATATCATCCCAACCGTGAAGCATGGTTGGGGTGTGCTTTGCTGCAGGAGGGACTGGTGTACTTCACAAAGTAGATGGCATCATGAGGGGGGAAAATTACGTGGATATATTGAGGCAACATCTCAAGACATCAGTCAGGAAGTTAAAGCTTGTTCACAAATTGGTCTTCCAAATGGACAATGACCCCAAGCATACTTCCAAAGATGTGGCAAAATGGCTTAAGGACAACAAAGTCAAGGTATTTAGTGTGGCCATCACAAAGCCCTGACCTCAATCCCATAGAAAATTTGTGGGCAGAACTTGAAAAAGAGTGTGCGAGCAAGGAGGCCTAAAAACCTGACTCTGTTAACACCAGCTATATCAGGAAGAATGGATGGGCCAAAATTGACCCAACTTATTTTGAGAAGCTTGTGGAAGGCTACCTGAAATGTTTGACCCAAGTTAAACAATTTAAAGGCAATGATTATTCTGACATTTCACATTCTTAAAATAAAGTGGTGATCCTAACTGACCTAAAACAGATCATTTTTACAAGGATTAAATGTCAGGAATTGTGAAAAACTGAGTTTAAATGCATTTGGTTAAGGTCTATGTACACTTCCGACTTCAACTTTAGCAAGCTTCTGTCTATTCTGGCCCTTCTTTGGACACTGTGTTAACAACCCTCCAGACGAGCTTCAATGCCATTCAACTCTCCTTCCGTGGTCTCCAACTGCTCCTAAACACAAGTAAAACTAAATGCATGCTCTTCAACCGATCGCTGCCTGCACCTGCCCGCCCATCCAGCATAACTTCTCTGGACGGTTCTAACTTAGAATTTGTGGACAACTACAAATACCTAGGTGTCTGGTTAGACTGTAAACTCTCCTTCCAGACTCACATCAATCATCTCCAATCCAAAGTGAAATCTAGAATTGGCTTCCTATTTCGCAACAAAGCATCCTTCACTCATGCTGCCAAACATACCCTCGTAAAACTGACCATCCTACCAATCCTCGACTTCGGCGATGCCATTTACAAAATAGCCTCCAATACCCTACTCAACAAGCTGGATGCAGTCTATCACAGTGCCATCCGTTTTGTCACCAAAGCCCCATATACAACCCACCACTGCGACCTGTATGCTCTCGTTGGCTGGCCTTCACTTCATCATCGTCGCCAAACACATTGGCTCCAGGTCATCTACAAGACCCTGCTAGGTAAAGTCCCCCCTTATCTCCGCTCACTGGTCACCATAGCAGCACCCACCTGTAGCACGCGCTCCAGCAGGTATATCTCTCTGGTCACCCCTAAAGCCAACTCCTCCTTTGGTCGTCTCTCCTTCCAGTTCTCAGCTGCCAATGATTGGAACGAACTACAAAAATCTCTAAAACTGGAAACACTTATCTCCCTCACTAGCTTTAAGCACCAGCTGTCAGAGCAGCTCACTGATCTCTGCACCTGTACATAGCCCATCTTTAATTGAGCCCAAACTACTACCTTTTCCCCTACTGTATTTATTTATTTTATTTATTTTATTTATTTTGCTCCTTTGCACCATATTATTTATATTTTAACTTTTAACGTTCTTCAAACTACAAATCTACCATTCCAGTGTTTTTTTCTTACCATACTTTATTTACTTTGCCACCATGGCATTTTTTTGCCTTTACCTCCATTATCTCACATCATTTGCTCACATTGTATATAGTCTTATTTTTTTTTTCTACTGCATCATTGATTGTATGTTGTTTTACTCCATGTGTAACTCTGTGTTTTTGTATGTTGTCGAACTGCTTTGCTTTATCTTGGCCAGGTCGCAATTGTAAATGAGAACTTGTTCTCAACTTGCCTACCTGGTTAAATAAAGGTGAAATAAAATAAAAAAATAAATAAAGTGAGCTGTTCAGTATGTGCTGACAGTCCTTTCTACCGAACCATTTTTGAAAGATATAACTTTAGCCTTTTCAGAACTACAACATTTTGCTACTTTTCTCAAAAACATGAATGCCCTGAATTTAGTAGGAGCTATCGACAGATCAGTAGGAACAAGTGATGGGCTACTTTCTGCACACGCCACAATCAGTGAACCAGTGTGACTTGACACAAGAATGGACAAATAAGATGTGACTACAAACAAAACTGAGTTAAATGGTTCCAGTCTGCCGTGAAGCTACATTTACAAGATATAATTGTCAGATAAAAAGGATACTTTTAGTTAGCTAGCAAACGTTAGCTTGATGGCCCGCTAGCTAACGTTACCTGTAGTAATATTATTCAAATCAGAAACCAATTTGTATTGCAAGACACAGCCTATTGTTAGCTAGTTAACATTGAACCTAGTTTGTTAGCTTTAGCTACCTGCAGATTCATACTACAGCTATGACAATGGTTGTATTGGTAGTAGTATGAGTTGGGGATGTGCCAGTTCATTGTTTAGCTAGCAAGCTACCCAGCTAGCTACATGTCCAAACAAAATACTCCACTTCGGCCGAATTATTACATGACCCACCAAATTAGCATCACCGGGGGCAAACTACCTGCCCTCCAGGACACCTACAGGACCGGATGTCACAGGAAGGCCAAAAAGATCATCAAGGACAACAACCACCCGAGCCACTGCCTGTTCACCTCACTATCATCCAGAAGGCGAGGTCAGTACAGGTGCATCAAAGCTGGGACCAAGAGAGTGAAAAACAGCTTCTATCTCAAAGCCATCGGACTGTTCAATTCTGTTAAATAGCCATCACTAGCACATTATAGGCTGCTGCCCTATATTCATAGACTTGGACTCAGTGACCACTTTAATAATGGAACAGTAGTCACTTTAATAATGTTTACATATTTTGCATTACTTATATGTATATACACTGTATTCTATCCTATTCTACTGTATCTTAGTCTATGCCGCTCTGACATTGCGCGTCCAAATATTTATGTATTCTTAATTCCATTCCTTTACTTTTGATTTTTGTGTATCGTTGTGAAATTGTTAGATATTATTGTTAGATATAACTGCACTGTTAGAGCTACAAACACAAGCATTTGTGATCCGATTCAGGAAACTAGGCGTATGTCGCAAGTCACAACTTCACAGGAGAAATGCTTTCTTGAACATGTGAACTTTCATGTGCCTTAATAACAAACTTGTATGCAATCTGTAAATACAAATAAAATGATTAAATTAAGAACCTTGTTGGTTAAGCAACAGAAACAGATGTCAAACTTCTGACTAGACTTGATTGGCTAAGATAATGAGTGGGCTGGACATGCCGAGAGAGGAGTTGGTCTTCCATAGAAGGCTTACGTCTATTTGACCTCATCAGTCTTTGTTGGTAATCCTGTCGAACGCAGCTTTTTTATGTATTGTGTAGTGGAGCTGCATAAGTGTTGCTCTCCACTTTCTGGAGGATCAAGTCCTTAAATCAGTGGAATTAGAGTATGATAGCTAAAGAGATGGAGAAAACACCTGTCTCTGGATTACATCTTCAAACTAAGGGCAACCGTGGCATGGCATTCCTGACAGGGTGATGCATCCATCATGAATGATGATGTATACTGGTAAGATAGTCTAGCGTTAGCAAGCTACATTTTCAGATATTACACGTTATCTAATTTTGACAGAAATTGGTTTCATTTCAAGCTAAAGTGTACTGTTAGCTTGCTAAAGTCAGCTGGCGGGCTCCCTAGCTGATGTTATTATTCGTTTCCCAGAGCCATTTGCTGTTCTAGTTAGAGCCTAATGTTAGCTAGCTAACGTTGAACATGGTTGGCTAGTTCCCAGCACTGCGGCATTGTTGGCATTGTTCATTGTTGTTTAGGGTTAGCTAAATTCAGCTGGCTGGCTCGTTAGCTAACGTTACGTGACGTGTATACAACACCTGTTGAATATGGCCTGTGTCAGAAAACGTCTGTTTACCTCTGAATAATGTTTTCATGTTATTCAGAGGTAAACAAATCATTGGTCAGAACATCAAGTGTGTGCTCTGAGAGCGCAAGAGATGGGTGGGGCTAAAGCTTAAGAGGGTTTGAACGACGCTGAATGGGTGTAGACAAAGAAGATCTCTTCACTAGATAGCAAAACATTCAAAGGCGATTTTCTCAAAGTGAATTTACAAGTTGATCAATTTTCAAAGCAGAATTACTTTCCCATTGTTTCTCAAATGCAGTAGATGATACACTTTTTTTGTAGCTCTGAGTCTCTACTTTTATCTAATGTAAAAAAAAAAAAAACATTTTGCTACATAAAACCGAATACAGGTTGTGAGTCACATTTCCCTACACCCGCAATAATATCTGCTAAACAAGTGTATGTGACAAATACGATTTGATTTGTCTGGGGGTGATTACGATCATCGATTGTATTTCATGAACATGTGTACATGTCTAGACAAAAGTGTCGTGTAAGCGTCATCTAATAAAGATAAAATATTTATGACACTTTCTGTTTTTGATATTGCTACTATGCAAGTACAAGTTTATTTTTATTTTTTTTCAACTTTACTTAACCAGGTAGGCCAGTTGAGAACAAGTTCTCAATTACAACTGCGACCTGGCCCAGAAAAGCAAAGCAGTGCGACAAAAACAACACAGAGTTACACATAAACAAACGAACAATCAATAACACAATAGAAAAATCTATGTACAGTGTGTGCAAATGTAGAAGAGTAGGGAGGTAAGGCAATAAATAGGCCATAGAGGCGAAATAATAATAACAACTTAGCATTAACACTGGAGTGATAGCCAGGTCGATGAAGACAGCTGCACAGTACTGTCTTTTATCGATGGCGGTTATGATAAGGTTGATATTGTGCTGTGCAGACTGGCAGGAATTGACTGGACTGAGGCTGGCTGATGTCCTAGTTAACGGTGATGACCGCCAGCAGTGGCAAACTGACTACTAGCTAGTAGCTAGTTAGCTGGTTAGCTTCTGATGGGGGTTCCGGTTCTAACGTGTAAAAAATAGCAGATCCGTACCACATTGGGTGAGGTGGGTTACAGGAGAGTATGTTCAGTCCGTAGATGGAAATTGAGATTAAAAATATATACAAGGGCCATTTTCTCAAAAGTGGGGTTACAAGTTTATCAACTTTCAAAGCAGAATTACTTTCCCATTGTTCCTCAACTGCAGTGTATGATATACCATTTTCGAGCTCTCAAATGTTCCCCATGTTCACCACTTGAGCTTATGCCACATCGCAAATGTTATTATCGGTTTATTATAAAGGGCCTTTTTCTTCAACAGTAAATTTACCACACATCAAATTGCATCTTGGTGCAAGGATTTGTTCACAGAAAATGATGGTGTTTGGGGTAAAAGAAAAACAAAGCCCTGGGGCCTATTCTGGCCCTGATACTAGTAAACAATGTATTACTAGTACAATTTTAAATATTAAAATAATAATATTATAAATTACATATTATTTAAAATCTGTACTAAAACTGTATATCCTTGCAGGTCCACATATGTTGGGGAGGGGTCTCAGTTAAACATTTCTCTACAGACAATCACCCACTTGAGCTGCCTAATTGCTTGCAGCTGGCCATTCTAATTGAGCTTCAGCAGTCCTACGGCTATTTTCATAAAATCACGGTGCTCATATAAAACCCGATATAAAAATAACTCCTAGTGCCAACAAGATCCATCAAAGTCATTGCGTCTATGTGATACTCTACAAGATAGAAGTTCATTATGTTGTGAACCATTTTTGATTACAGGAGGGTTTGTTTAGATTATGTGCTTTCTTATCTCAGATTAGTTGTGGAAAAACATTAAAGAAAGTAATGCCGGCTGTGTGTCCTAAACATATGATGGCGTAATTATAAGAGAGAACATACATAGTTATATGCCAGTTGTCCCACATATGGAGTTTTTCAGCTCATTTCAGCTCAAAAAAGGGAAAAGAACAGTACCCCATTTTGACTTGTGGAAATGTAGAAGATCAGACCTCCTGACTAAAACACTGACTTTGCATTCCAATACCCAGTGAAGATCATTATGTTTTGAATATAATTGATGTTGGCTGCTTAGGCATTGTTTCATTGGATTTTCTTTCCAAATTTCCTAAAATTGTGATATAACACAAAAAGCTTTGTTTTTTATATATTTGGATCATGAGTAAAATCATGCAGTATATGATTTATTTTATTAGAATTTTGAACCAAACGTGACCTTTGTCCTAAGGTTGTGGGACATTGACCTTAAGTAAATTTATGAAAAAAAAAGATTTACTTCCCTTCACCTACTCTTGTAGTTATAACACAGAAGTTTATTTCAAGAAACAATAGTCCCCAAGTCTATTCATGATATTACCAAATAGTTCTGACTACATGTTGTCCCTAAAAGCAATATCCACTTGATGTGACATAATTCTGGGATTAAACAAAGAGTCAGCATTTGGGCACTATTGCGCTGGGAAGGGATCTCTTGCAATGAGGAAGTACAGAAGACATGGATGGAGCACATGGCCTGAACAGATTGTAAACTTGATCAGAAATATTTATCAAAATATTCCACTTCTCTGCCATTGAAATTAAAGGGGTCAGTTTCTTAGTAATTTGGTGTAACGCCTTTTGAATTTATATATTAAAATAATTCATATTTTTTAACAATTTAAATATAAAATGCAATGAAAACATGTGAAATCTTATGGAAGGCTTACTGTTAAAAATAAGGCCCCAAATGGACCATACAGCCTGAGATTTCTAACTGTGTGACAGCTTTCTTTTTCCTGGCTGTGACATGAAGATGGTGTCACACCTGAGGAAATACATAACCAATTAATAAACTTCTATAATTAACTTTTTAAAATGTATTTTTCATCAAATAACACGTATTTGCATTAGATGAACTTGTATCCTGTTGCAATTTTGATCCTTTTAAGTGGTTATGAGTACAATATTTATATACTGTATTAATTATTCCACGCATGGTTTCTCACTCTCGGCAGGTGACCATTCCTCTGGTGACCTCTGAGTCTGTCTCTGCCCTCTGGGAAGGGTCAAATTAGTTTTACCTCTCCCTAGTGATGATGCAGGTGCCCACAAGTGTGCTTGGGTCTCATCAATCACTGGAGGATTGGGCCCCTGCGCTTCGCTGTGTGCCCAGGTAAACCTCAATGTTTCAGGGTTGATCCTGCCAGCATTTTCTATCAAATGTGTGCCGAATACAACAGGTTTAGACCTTTCCGTGAAATGCTTAATTACAAGCCCTTAACCAACAATGCAGTTTTAAGAAAATAATTACAAAATAAAGTAACACAATAAAATAACAATAACGAGGCTATATACAGGGGGTACCGATTCAATGTGCGGGGGTACAGGTTAGTCAAGGTAATTGAGGTAATATGTACATGTACAGTAGGTAGGGGTAAAGTGACTACGCATAGATAATAAACAGCGAGTAGCAGAAGTGTAAACAAATTCAAATAGTTTGGGTATCCATTTGATTAATTGTTCAGCAGTCTTTTGGACCTAGACTTAGTGCTCCGGTACCACTTGCCGTGCGGTAGCAGAGTGAACAGTCTATGACTTGGGTGATTGGAGTCTTTGGCAATTTTTTGGGACTTCCTCTGACACCGCTTAGTATAGAGGTCCTGGATGGCAGGAAGCTTGGCCCCAGTGATGTACTGGGCCATACGCACTACCCTCTGTAGAACCCTACAGTCGGATGCAGAGCAGTTGTCATACAAGACGGTGATGCAACCAGTCAGGATGCTCTTGATGGTGCAGCTGTAGAACTTTTTGAGGATCTGGGGACCCATGCAAAATCTTTTCAGTCTCCTGAGGGGGAATATGCGTTGTCATGTCTTCTTCACATACCAAACATTAAGCTAAGCAAGTCCAAAGATTAAGCCAGTCTGTACAGTGAAAGTGTGAATGGCTCATTAAATCAGCTATGGTTCGATTAATCACTCCAATGTTACTTAGATAACTGTGGCAATTGTAGATGTGAGATAGTGTGCTGAAATTTGGGAATGCGTGGATTTAGCAGACCCAAACCTATTTTTACATAGAGAGAGCAGGTAATTTCCATGCAAAGGATCCATGAGCACCAGCATGTAAAGTTCATAGGAACATGTCAAATTGGGTGTCAAACTAAAGCTAAGAGTCTATTTGTTTTTGAAATTATGGAATTTATACCAAATTTAACCACTATCCATCCTAAAAATGTGAAATAAACAAAGGCTTTGATTTCTTGTCAAACAGATGGAAAATGGGTCTTAGAAAACATCTCCCAGAAAAAGTCTTAAAAAGTATTAGAAATACATCAAAACACAATGTTGAAGTAAAGACCCCTGCCAACTATTATCAACACATATTTAGTTTTGGATCAATTTTTCTGCCTTCTGTAAGTTTAAGAAACATTGCCTTATGCCTTGGAAATTCCGTTACCAAAAACCCACATAGCTTTAAGATATTTTCTAAGGATAATGAAAGTTGACAGAAGTAACAAGGTAGATCTATCAATTAGTTGTAGTGTTTTTGTTTATGAATTATTAAGTGATTAAAACTCAAATTTCCCCCAAAATCAGTAACTGAATTTCTGCAATTGAATTGGATACAATAGGAAATCATAGCAGTCACAATCCACAGTTGAGTACATAGGTTTGGACAGTACTGGACAGCACAGTAAAGACAAGTCGAGTATAGTTCAGTACTGTACAGTGCAGTAGAGTTCAGTGCAGTACACAGTAGAGCACACTAGAGTTGAGTACACAATAATACTGTACTGAACTCTACTCGACTATACTCTACTGCACAGTAATCTACTGAATTCTATTGTACTTAACTGAACTCTACTCTGTGCTGCTGTACTTTGATATCCAAACTCGTGAAACAGACTTCTATGATTGGTTCAGATTTGGCCTGGTCCGAACCAACCAAATGTGGTCTTGTTTGGGTGCAGAGCTCATTAAAATAATAGCAAGTGTATAGAATAATACACAAAAGGTATACATTTGCATATTTGGGTATCTATTTAGGATACATCACCGTTACCGGGTGTAAATCCACTTCACTTATTGTAGTTCAGTAAACAAAATAGATTTTTTTTCAACGTCAATGTGTCATGTCATCGTTGACACCCCATTCATTTTGCAGACATAGTTGAATCTTAATTCGGAGCAGATTTTGGAAAACATGGACAAATAAAAAAACGAGATTCAGTGACCAAACATTGAGCACAGTTCTACCAGTAATATTTTTTTTGTAAAATGTTCAGTGTAAATCGTTAAAAGTAGTCCTAGTGCATATAGTTGTATGGTTTGTTAAACTTTTAAATCAATGTTTTTGTTTGGCATACATTTTAAGTGAAGTGAGTCTGTTACTGTGGAATTGCCCCACATTTCATTAATGTCTTGTGATCTTGGGTGCTAATTCAAGCTGTCCCTAATGATAGAATTATGAAAATGAATTGTTTTGCATTCATCCATTAATATGTTATGCAAACAATATGTTATTATAGTGTGAAGACTAGATAAAAGAAAACACACTACTCAATCCTAACTTCAAATACATGTGTTTTCCGTGGCTTTCATATAAAGCATGTATTGATGTCAATGGAAGATTTTCACAAAATATGACGTTATCTAGTGTTAGTATTTGGCTCAGCGTGATACAGTGGTGCAAATGGTCAGAATAGTTTTTTTTTTCATTAATTTTCTCTGACTGGCATGAGCTGGTTTTAAACATAAGAACCATTTAGTCCAAAAAATGCTAAACTTTTATGGACAAGGTATGCATTAAAAACAAAACAAGATAAATTATTACGTCAATGCAACCGAAAGCAGTCACTCGCTGATACAGTTTACTCGCTGATGGAAGCCAGCTAGTTTATTCAACACTATCACAATGGAGGGTCATTTTCCCATAGACACCTTTGTAAAGTCTGTGGATCCATTGCCTTTGTTCTAACAAGATACACCCTTTTCACATTATTGTGCCGACCCCATCCGTACTCTGCTAGCTCGGATACATTATTTTCATATTGCCCCTTCCAGCACGGTTCCAGCAACGATGGTGGGTGTTTAACCAGGACCATGCAGTCAGAGGAGCTTGGCATGGTTTGGCTGGCTCATTAGTGTGAAAAGGCTATCAGAGGCTTGGGTGAAAAGATGTTGGAGAACGTCTAAGGACAATGTTTGATCCAGTGGGCAGTTTCTCTGTGACTATATGTCTGAGCCTGTGTGCTACTCAGCAGGGTCACACATATGGGGTATTAAAACCTCTCAGGCCAGATCAACCGTGGGAGTCAGCTATCTGACATCATCAAATACGACTTGACAATAACCCCCCTGAATACAATGCAACTCTGTTTTATTTCATTATTTCTTATTTCCCCAGACAGATTTGCCAGAGTTGCTGACATTCTCAAATGATCCAATATCTTGGGTTGTGGCGCTCGTACGTCATGCCATCCCATGCACTTTGTCTCACTGCAACCCTGTGTGACAAGACCTTGTGTATTAAGATGCATAACTATACTATGGGTTGTTTACTGAGGTGTGCAGGTGTTCATATCTATTCCAGCCACATTCAAGCAATGCTTTGTGTAGTCAGAGAAAGTGCTCATTATTAGAATATTAACCCATTTTGTATTATGAAAATCAGTGTATTGCTAAAAAGACTATCCTGAGCCCTATACTACGAATATAGTTTGTGGAGTTAGCGAGGCAACTTTGGTCAACTCAGAGTTCAACTTGGGATAACCGGTACCACGAAAGTGGCTCACCTTATAGCCAGGAAAATGTATATGGCAACGAATCCTTCAGATCTAACCTGCTCCGGGGCAGGCAAACTCATGGCTAACTACATTTATACTGAATAAAGAATCTAAGCAGCAAGGTGAAGACCAATTAAATCAGATACTCTCCCTCGCAAAGATGGCGTCATCATCCACTTCATTCGAGGAAGACAATTGATAACATATTTTATTACTCAAATGTTTTTTGTGTGTAAAAACATAGTAATGTTAACATGCCTATCACATCACACATTACATAATGACAAATGAATTTGGAACTTCAAGCACAGTAAAATGTCTGTATGAATTAATACATACACCTGAAATCACTGGCCACTTTATAAAATTGAACACTAGTCACATTTATAATGTTTACATATTTTGCAATACTCATCTCATACAGTTGAAGTCAGAAGTTTACATACACCTTAGCCAAATACATTAAAACTCAGTTTTTCACAATTCCTGACATTTCATCCTCGTAAAGAATTCCCTGTTTTAGGTCAGCTAGGATCACCATGTTATTTTAAGAAAGTGAAATGTCCAAATTATAGTAGAGAGAATGATTTATTTCAACTTTTGTTTCTTTCATCACAGTCCCAGTGGGTCAGAAGTGTACATACACTCAATTAGTATTTGGTAGCATTGCCTTTAAATTGTTTAACTTGGGTCAAACTTTTCAGGTAGCCTTCCACAAGCTTCCCACAATAAGTTGGGTGAATTTTGGCCCATTCCTCCTGACAGAGCTGGTGTAACTGAGTCAGGTTTGTAGGCCTCCTTGCTCGCACATGCATTTTCAGTTCTGCCCACAAATGTTCTATAGGATTGAGGTCAGGGCTTGGTGATGGCCACTCCAATACCTTCACTTTGCTGTCCTTAAGCCATTTTGCCACAACTTTGGAAGTATGCTTGGGGTCATTGTCCATTTGGAAGACCCATTTGTGGGCAATCTTTAACTTCCTGACTGCTGTCTTGAGATGTTGCTTCAATATATCCACGTAATTTTCCTCCCTCATGATGCCATCTATTTTGTGAAGTGCACTAGTCCGTCCTGCAGTAAAGCACCCCCACAACATGATGCTGCCACCCACGTGTTTCACGGTTGGGATGGTGTTCTTCAGCTTGTAAGCCTCCCCCCTTTTCCTCCAAACATAATGATGGTCAGTATAGCCAAACAGTTCTATTTTTGTTTCATCAGACCAGAGGACATTTCTCCAAAAAGTACAATCTTTGTACCCATGTGCAGTTGCAAACCGTAGTCTGGCTTTTTTATGGCGGTTTTGGAGCAGTGGCTTCTTCCTTGCTGAGCGGCCTTTCAGGTTATGTCGATATAGGACTCATTTTACTGTGGATATATGTATACTTTTGTACCTGTTTCCACCAGCATCTTCACAAGGTCCTTTGCTGTTGTTCTGGGATTGATTTGCATTTTTCTCAAAGTACGTTCATCTTTTTTCTGAGGTCTTGGCTGATTTCTTTTTATATTCCCATAATGTCAAGCAAAGAGGCACTGAGTTTGAAGGTAGGCCTTGAAATAAATCCACATGTACACCTCCAATTGACTCAAATTATGTCAATTAGCCTATCAGAAGCTTCCAAAGCCATGACATCATTTTTGTGATACAGTGAATTATAAGTGAAATAATCTGTCTGTAAACAATTGTTGGAAAAATGACTTGTGCCATGCACAAAGTAGATGTCCTAACCGATTTGCCAAAACTATAGTTTGTTCACAAGAAATTTGTGGAGTGGTTGAAAAACGAGTTTTAATGACTCCAACCTAAGTGTATGTAAACTTCCGACTTCAACTGTATGTATCCTATTCTACTGTATCTTAGTCTATGCCGCTCTGATATTGCTCGTCCATAAATGTATATTTTCTTAATTTCATTCCTTTACTTGGACTTGTGTGTATTGTGTATATGTTGTGAAATTGTTAGATATTACTTGTTAGACATTACTGCACTGTTGGAGCTAGAAACACAAGCATTTTGCTACACCCGCAATAACATCTGCTAAACATGTGTATGTGGCCAATAAAATTGGATTTGATTTACAATAATTGTATCGATAGGAGTGGGACAAAAGGTGCTTGTGCATTGATAACCACACCAATGCACACCAAGGTAATAAAATAAAGATGCCACTTCTAAAAGTCTATTTCACACGATAGCCTGCTGAATTTGCAATATAACTTTTCTTTCATTTTGATTTCGGCACAAATTAAAATGTGGCACTGACTTACTTGCCCATGGATTGATGTTTCAGCCGTGTCTCAATGAACACACATACAGAAAACTCATGTATTATAATACACACTGAGTATACCAAACATTACGAACACCTTCCTAATATTGAGTTATCTATGTCTCAATTGTCTCAGTTTTAAAAATCCTTCTTTAATCTGTCTCCTCCCCTTCATCTACACTGATTGAAGTGGATTTAACAAGTGACATCAATAGGGATGTCACTATATTAGGGTTCGGTATGGGCAGTTCGGCGTTTGACTAGCTATGTGCGACACGCAAGCGCAGTTACAAGCCTGCTAGAGTTAGGGGCAGGCGGATGATCAATATCCACTGTCATAGTATGGATGAAGCCTGAGCTGGAATAGGAAGCTAACTGAAGCTGAGTAGATCTAGCTTGCTTCATAGTATACCCCTCTCTAGTGTGTAGTCCAAAGACTCCTGTCTGTACAATACAGACAGTTATGTAGTGTGTAGTCTACAGACTCCCTTGTAGCAGACACTGGGCATCTGGGAGCATCCAGCGGCCGTTCATGCCAAGGAGTCTGACCTTAGTCTTGCAATAGGATTTGCCAATGAAAGCAGTTGGAGAAGAGCAATCTCTTAATGGGGAGTGATTTTGGGTTGATTATGTCTGGGGGAAGTCAAAACTCATTTAAATGATGTTGCTGATAACTGAATACTGATATCCCATTTTGATTCTGACCATGTGTTAAGCCAAATTGATTACACAGGAAAAACAGGTGTAAAAACAACAGTACCCATCAGGAATTACCTTTGTGACATGATTTTGTAGGCGTCTGGGAGATAGCAGTTGATGTTCTCCATCTGGAAGGGGTCAGCGTCACAGATCTTGTCGTCAGTTCGGCCGTAGTTGGCACTTTCAATCATGATGACATCACTTCCTGGACAGCGTAGGTCGATCGGATAACCCTCGCAAGACAGCTCTCTCCTCACTAAGCCGAACGGCAGGGCAGCCCGGCTAAACCCTGAGGGAATAGAAGAGTCTTCTATCAGTACAAAAGAAAATCTAAGAGAGAAATGTAGCCACTCTGAAAAGTACTCACCAAGGCTGTAGACTGAAAAATGACTAAGAATTACAAAACGTGCTTGGCTATCTCACAAGTACATTTCTGAAGAACTGTTACATCATTAAGTGTTTTACAATACAGTACACCCTTATTCAGAATCCATAAAACATCTGTGAAAGAGACCTACAATGCCAAATTTATTGGGCAGTAGTAGAGCATCCCTGTTTTTAAAATACGTACAACCACATTAGTATGCCACTGACATGCCCATAACACAGTTGTGACTGACTGACAAAGGTGTAAAAGAAAATGTCATAAAGCAGCATGAACTCTCAACCGAAACTGAAATCACTGAAATCACTGTATATCAATGATGAATGTAAAAACTCTCCTTTAAAAATGTTACGTATTTTGATTAAAAGTTTCGGACTCTCCTTTTTAACTGAAATGTTGTGTATCAATTAGCTTTAACGACACCATTTGAAGCACTGCATTTAAGTTTCCTTTATTCTCTCCATGGAAATTTAGGGGGGGGGGGGTGGGGGCGTGTGTTCTGAATATGTGAACACGGCCAAATAGCTGTGCTTATGGCCGGGTAAAGTTAACTATTTTGCTCCATTTTCTTCTCTCTCAATTAATGATTTTGAAAGGACAGCTTTCCTTCCATTCCAGCTATGAACTATCTTCAGAAGACGAGGAATATTAAAAGGAACTGTAGCTAATACATCACTCTCTAGAAATAGACTGAACTCTCCAAAACTTGCTCATGACAATGGTTTCACCGAGTTACAATTTAGTACAGACACAGGCGTCTGGCATTTGCACTGCTGAGGAGAACTCTTACCACATATTGCCCTGTATATAATAACGTTGTTAGCTGTAACTTTCCTGTCTTGGTTGAAGCACATGTCGTTAGTGTTTACCGACTTCTTCCTCTCTAATGAGTCTGTGTTCACAGTCTGGTGGCTTGAAAAAATGTCATTACTCCTTTTCATACACTCATTTGTTGTGTAAGACTGGCAATGGCAACTCGGACAGATCCTGTCTGTGCTCTGCTTGATAATTACCCAGGGCCTTTGCATTTCATAAATTAAATAGTTTATACTCACCAAGCATGAGCGCAGTGTGCTCAAAGCAATTCACTTGAACTCTGCTAAATTGGCCCGCGAGGGTAAGTTTTTTTTTCTCCCATTGAATGCTTCATCAATTAACAACCAATACGATTACATTGCACAATGTAATGCTGTACTACTGTTGTTAGAGACAATCAACATTCTGGGTTTTGTCCCTCTCTAGAAGTGCTACCCTGGTGTTTTGCTAAGGAATAATAATGTTAGTTTAGATTGTCTGATGCTTCCGCTTTTGTGCCAATAAGATGGTTTTGTTAATGTGCTTAATGCTTTACAGTGTAGATTTAAGAGGAAGTAATGGTTGCATCACTATGGAGTCAGATTGCTGTCTTTAATAGTTGTATTAGTATTTTATTTATGTTTGGAAGAACCAGAACGTGGGGGAAAGAGGCAATTTTGCTGTTGGTCTTTTTTTGACATCCAACTTTCTCATCTGACCATTAAACATGAAAAAGGAAAAGTTTTCAAGTCTGATAGGCTTTCACCTTACTTCAAAGTCTGAAGTTTTTTTTCTCCTCACTACAGTAGAAAAAAATTATGCTTTAGGTGATACACAATTCAGAGGTGTTGTTGGCTCGCGAGAAATCCTCAAGTTAAAAAAAAAACAAAAACACGGCATGCCAGAAACATGATTTGACAACCAATCTAACGTTTATGTCAATGCATTCCAGCATAGCTCTATAATAAGTCAGTCACACACAATGTAATAACTGAGAGAACCTATGTAATACATCAGGGTTCCCTATTATTGGACATAAAATACTTAAAAAAACACCAGCAAATCAGCAACAAGTGATTTTAATTTTGAAAATCTGTTCCAAAGTATTCCCACATATAATAGAGAGATATACAGTGTGTGAGATTGTATACAAATGTAAGCAAGGTTTGAAATTATTACATTTTAGTCAAACGTTATATATGTTTGAGGTTTTTGTAGTCTTCAAATTATTTCTAATTATGTTCTGGCCCTCTTACCATCCGCTCAAGAAAAAATCTAGTTGATGATCCCTGTAATAAATCAATCAATGACAATTTACAATTTGTATACTCACACACCCCTTTGAGACTAGTCAATGTATAATGTCTTTCTTTTATGTCATACAGGTTTTTCACTGGAACAGCCTGCTTTGCTTTTAGCACCAGTATGGTACATGTTAAACATTTTGAAAGCTTCTTTTCAATGTTTTCCCCTTAAAAATGGCTTTGTCCACAATTGTACTGTGAGTGAGCTACAAAACTGGTTTCAAGATTGTGGCACATTTTCATGGTGAAGACTAAAATGACTATGGGGTTATACCCAGGACTTGTACAGTATTGGTACGTCTGACACAATTGAACATTATTTACTATGTTTCCTCAAATTGAGAACTTTACATTTGCCTTTGGTGGCCACTGGCCAGTAGGCTATTGCCAAGCTTCAAATGTCATGAATGTTTTGATCATATTGCCAACCAGAGCCATGCACAGACCATTGGAGGGGCAGGTGCTCGCTCAAAGAAAAATTTAAAAAAGACCCCCCACAACAATTTTTTTTTACCCAAATTCTCTACTGCTAATACTTCCAAATTCTGTTCTGCTCCTTTAGTCAAATTAAATTTTTTGTTTTAATAGACCTTTCTTTTTCAGCAAAAACCTACTGCTCACAGAGGGCAAGATTATCAGCAGATTATGTAAATCAGCTATGTAGTTAGCTAGCTAACTGTTAGCTATGCTGTTGTAACAATTTAACTACTCTTTACTTGTGTCTGGAGTTTGTTTTGCTGCTAACATCTGCAATAGGCCTTTTGCAACTGAAAGACGACGCCCAGAGCTTACCCAAGATGTTGCACAACAACTGAAGTCAATAAATCATTGATTAATGGCAAAGGTGTGTTTCCCTTATTATATGACACACTAATTTATTTTCAGACTATGTTTCTTTTCAGGCAGGGTTATGTTCGAATGTTACCACCCACCGGCATGGCAAATTTCTTCTTCGTGACTGAGCCAAAACAGCTTTTTGACATTCATTTGCTATTGCTCTTGCTGTATATATCTGTCTGTCTATCATTATCGTTTGTGCTTTGTCCATGTATCTGTTTGTATCTTTATACATTTGCCTGTCTGTCCATTTGTGCAATCCCCCCTATGATGCTTGTAGGATTGCCAGTTGCAACACCAAAGACCTGGGATTGCATCAGTTGCCCTGCCGACGTCAAGTTTACTAGCAGCCAACGTCAAGTTTACCAGCAGTGGATACATTTCCTCGGATTGGATGAGCAGGATGAAACTGTACAGGCATCATTTTGTAATGCGCTTTTCAACCGGGAGTCTTTCTCAAACTATTTACCGGTGGAGATGGACTTTCAGAGGAGACTTCAGCTCAAAGAAGATGTCATTACGACATCTATCCGGACAGCGAGACTAAGTAAAAAGAGCCTCTGAGCTACTTAGCTGCTCAAATGTCAATTCTAAACTTGCCATAGGGAATGTGCTTCTTGAAATGCTTATGCAATTAGCTAGCTAACATTTGCTGTGATAGCTGGGATAGCTAACGTTAGCAGTGCTAAATTTGTAACGTTACGGTATCAAAACTTCGGAATGAAGTGAGAGGTCATAGTTACATCTATTTACAGGTTTCTATCACAAGAGAGATCAGCTGCCAGACAGATTCGCCACAGGCTTGCGATTTCTCAGCACAGAATCTGTGTGTCTTGCGATACAACACCACTAGTATGCATGCCTGAAGCTTCAGTGCCTACTCACATTCCAGTGAAAAGATCAAGAGTGGACTATTCCATTGATGACTACAGTTATCAGTTATCACTGACATCATCTGCAGCATGGAACTGTAAGATACTTTGTAGTGACCTTGTAATGGTCATGTATGACAAATTTGTTGTTGCACTGATACATTTGATAGGTGAAATGTATTGCTGTGCCAAAGTACTAGATCTAGACTAATGTAGACAGTGAAAAAAATTGTACCTCACACCTGCAAACTTTTATCACTGCTACAGAGTCCCAGACACGCCTGTTCTTATGGTGAGGAAGTACATTGTGTACGAAGACTGCCTGCTGCAGCTTTTCCAATCCTGTCCAGTTTGCACCAGAGAATGTGAAATCATGAAGCAGTTCCAAATTACCCTGATCTACATTGCCCAGATTTGACCTCACTGTGACAACACCAGGATGGGGATGAGTACAACACCCCTGCAGGCAACCTCCACCTGACTGCAGGTATAGCTTTCACCGGCTCTTCTTTTACTCAGACAACAAGGTAAAGCCAAATATTTTCTAGTGTAATCTGAAACCTTGGATGTAAGTATATTATGCTTATCTACGTTTTTCTGTGCTTCATTTCTGCTTCAGTTCCTGAATGCGCTAAAAGTGCAGACCGTTTGCAAATCAACCGACTACAGCCATCAGTGAAAGGTACTGCATCCAACCACATACTGGCATTGGAAGTCGGAGTAGAAAGTCCTCCTCCAGCAGTCTGTTGGGGAACCTGTGGATCTTGGAGGGGATATGAAAGCAGACACCTGGCCACTGTGCAAAATTTGTTTTGTGAAATATATTTGCATGCTGTCTACTTTTGAATTCCATGTGGACAAAGGCACACACATGCCTGCATGTCCAACGCATATTTGACCATACACACGCACATACAAAATCTCCACACTTCTCTTGAGTTGGACTGACATTGATCTCAACCTCTAACATCCAATTTGTAAGTCACTCTGGATAAGAGCGTCTGCTAAATGACTTAAATGTAAATGTAAATCTAACAGGGTCCTACACCATGGTCAACTTGAACATCAATCAGAGGAGGAAGGGGAGGATCATCCTCCTCAGTGACTTTCTTAAAAAAAAAGGTAAAACATTGAAAAACTAGACCAAATATATTAATGTCACCAAATAATTGATTAAAACACACCGTTTTGCAATTAAAGTCTACAGTAGCCTCAACAGCACTCTGTAGGGTAGAACCATGGTGTAGCCGGAGGACAGCTAGCTTCCGTCCTCCTCTTGGTACATTGCCTTCAATACAAAACCTAGGAGGCTCTTGCTTCTCACCCCCTTACATAGACTTACACAGTAATTATGAAAACTTACAGAGAAAGTCATCCAACCTACCAGAGCTCTTGCAGCATGAACTGACATGTTTCCATCCAATCAAAGGATCATAGAAGGAATCTAGTACTGAAAGCATAAGCTACAGCTAGCTAGCACTGCCATGCATAATATGTGGTGAATAGTTGACTCAAAGAGAGAGAAAGACAACAGTTGAATTGTTTTCAACAAATACATTTCTTCAAAAATGAAGGAGAAGCAAGAGTGTCATTTTTTTCACTTTCAGTTTCACTTACTTAGCTAGCAAATGCAGCTGGCTAGTTTAGTTACGCAAACACTCAAACAAAGGGATTCTATGTTAGCTAGCTGGCTATGACTATCCAACACAACACTGGAACTCTTCAAGTCAAGGTAAGCTTTTGGTTTTATAAAATGATTACTACCGGGGCCCGCCGGTCTAACTACTTACTGACTATACACTGTAACATTACTGATTGTAGCGGGTTTACCAACGCATTAGTTATATTACCTATGTTGACTAGGACTTTAGTTTAGCTAATATGGGGACAACGATGTAGGCTGTGTATAGCGGTTATGACATGGTTTGGCTTGGAAAGGTTTTTTCGCCTGGTCACATACAGCTGATGTGTTGTTCTTTGAAGTCCAATGTGGCTGCTATGATCAGGGGTGTATTCATTCCGCCAATTCTGTCAAAAAATGTTTCTTAAACGAAACTGGGATGAAAATACCTGAATTTGTCCAATAGAAACTCTAAGTTGCATTTGTTGGAATAGTGATTACACCCTAGATAAGCTAGATGCAGGCAAGAGTGTGCAAGGCTGTATTGAATGTGTCACTGTCTGTCTATGTGTCACTGTGTGTCATCTCAAAATGTTCTCTCGACCTGTGTGCACCTACGTTGTAAGCTTTCATTCATAGGCTAGGTTGTAGGGAATATTTGAATATCACGTAGTAGCCTAAACCTATCGATGTTACACTGAACTGGATGAATGGAATATGAATGAGAGTCATCCAACATGCTGTAATAGAAATAAGGCCTTGCTCATGAAAAAAAAGTGTTCTCCCTCATCATAAACAGCACTGACCACCACTGACATCATTAGAGTGTTGGACGTACAACTTGTACAGGTGAGCTTTTCATCCATGGAGTACCTTTTTCTGCCTAGATAGGCGTCTCTGTGTCATGTTGGTAATGGCATCTCTGAATCCTGATTTGGAAGCCTCTGCCCAGCCGAACAAAGATTGAAGTAAACATTTCCAATAATACTGTTTTTCGCTTACACAGAGCAACAATGTTGGCAACAGCTTGAGAATGGAGGAGGGACTGCTGAGGAGCCTTGCTGCCCTGGAGGAGGCAGATGTCAGCATTGGCTCCATAGTCACAGATCGACACACCTCGATCCAGAAGTACCTGAGGGAGGAGAGGCCTGACATCAAGCACTACTACTACAACCACCTGTACTGGTTGGCCTCAATGTCAAAGTGTGGTGTGAAGATGGTGGCAAGGTAGACATCGGTAGTTAACCACATCCAAGATGTTCACAGTCACGATGACGACATATTCCCAAACTGCCTGCACCTACCCCTTACAGGTGCAGAGGCCAGGGATTGGCTCAAACTGAGTATGTATAAATAGTTGTGTGAACGTTGCTTATCCCTCTATTTGTGAACCTTTGTGTTTAACAGATTTACAACTACTCTATTCAACAGGCACGGGTGAACTCTGCATATTTCTACATTTGGTAGGGAGACCAAAATTAGGTAGGTTTAGTCTGACCTGTTCAAACTACAACATAGAATATATGATATGATACATACAAATATATACTAACTGCCACTGGTAATAGTACAGTGACTATGTGTTCACAGATGTATGGAGACTTGGAGTCCAGACCGACAGACGGGATTGATACTGATGTCTCTGAATGGAGAGAGACCTTGCACTCAGCATTAAGACACAACTTGTATTTACTAGACACAAGTTGTAATTGTGTATTTCTTATTATTTCATTGTATGCTATTAGTCAACAGGGGGAGGGAGAACCCCTGTGTATTACGTATTCTACATGGACCTGTTACTAAATGTGGAAGTTATCCAAACACCTAGTTTATAATATTTACAAAAGTTCAGCAATTGCACTCTTATTACTCTGTAGGCTACTAACCAATTCAAAGCGTCCTCTGGCATCTAACCATACATCTGCCTGTAGTTATTGAACTCAACCTGCAGGACCCATGGGTTGAGGCAAACTCCCTTATACACAGGATGGAATGTCATGCACGACACCCCTCCTGCCACCTGAATGCACAGATCCATAACCTGTAATGCATAAACACCCACTGGAGACTTGAGACAGCACAGCTTTGCCTAGAGAGCTGTGCAGTGTGCATGTCAGTGTGTAGACAGTCAAATCCTGTCCCTGTGGTGAGGGGTTGTAAGAAAGCTACTATACACAACTTATTTTGATGCTAGGTAAAGTGTATGCATACTGTCTTCATATAAGCACATCAATATGATTTATTTTTTTTACAGTAGAAAAGGTTGGTCTGTGTAGCACCAACACACACATAGAATTAGAGTTGACAAATCAACATAATACACAACATACCTCTGCAACTTCCTTAGAGCACAAGTTCTGAAGCTTGGAAAGATTTGTGCAATGTTCATATGTGAACCTGAAGGGGATATTTATATGAGTAGTTCTGGGATTAGTCATCCTCTACAGATCTAACAGCAGACATAAGGTTGCTAGCTACTTTTGTAGCAAGAAAATGGCTCGCCATCTTCTGCATAACTGGATATGATAGAGAAATATCAGCTATCATGTCTAGCTAGCTGCAGATATGGCTAGCTCACAGGAGGTTGGTGGCACCTTAATTGGGGAGGACGGGCTCATGGTAATGGCTGGATGTATCAAATACATCAAACATATGGTTTACATGTGTTTTTGATGCCATTCCATCTGCTCCTTTCCAGCCATTATTATGAGTCATCCTCCCCTCAGCAGCATACACTGGGCTAGCTTGCCATCAGCTTGGCTAAACATAAAACGTCAGCGCAGGTGTTAGCGTACAGAACAGAATAATAGCTACCATCGCTCGTTCTGATTTAGGGCTAGCTAGCAGGCGGAAAAGCCAGGCAAAATCAGTGAGTTTAGCTTCAGCACCAACAGATAACATTAGCTAGCTAGCAACACTGAAACCCCCATTTCGTGAATATGTATTAGTAGCCCAGGTCATTCTTCGGAGGTGGAACATAAACAAGCATTTCCTCTCTAAGACAGGAATTACGTTGAAAGAGGCAGCACTGCCCTCTGGTGGGCACATTTAAAAACAGTCTAATTGAACCCTTCCATGTCTCTGACCATGAGAGATTACATAAAACTCAAAAAGTAGCCAGTGTGCTACTAATCTTACTACCACTAGGCGTGTGTAGTTTCTGATTGTGCTGCAGCAGCAGGAAGACAAGTGCAGTGTGTGCTCGCATGGGTGTAGAGAAGCGGGGAGGGGACATTTTCAAAGATTCAAAAATGATAAATTAGCTATTTTGATGGTCAATTCTTCACAGAACAGGAGAGAAAAGAGAATAAAAATAAAAATATATTAATAAAAAAATGCTACCAATCTAAAAGTGCACCCCTAGAGGCCTATCGGTGCACGTGCCTAATGCCAACCATCGCACCCTGTCATCATCCTAATTTCTTAAATAAGCAACTGCATGACAGCACAATAATTGAAAGGGATCAATAATCTTACAGTATAAACATTTCGGAAAACTGACTGGATGTTACTTGATGTTTAAACTGCCATTTTTTTATCGTTATGTTTAAACATAAACAAAAAAATGCATTAAATTATGTGAATTCACAATCCAGATATGGTTATGCGTATGACCACTAGGGGCAATGCAGTTCAATCTACCGCAGTCCTGGCTACCTACCTACCTACCAGTTCTCACTAGTTACCACAACCAAACTCACAAAGCCTGCCTATTTCTACAACTGATCTTCTTAAAATAGTATTTTAAACCTAACCCTAACCACCCTGCTAACCTTATACTTTAAAGATCATTTTTGTTTCAATTAACTTTTACAATATACAGTTAAAGTCGGAAGTTTACATACACTTAGGTTGGAATCATTAAAACTCGTTTTTCAACCACTCCACAAATTTCTTGTAAAAAAACTATAGTTTTGGCAAGTTGGTAAGGACATCTACTTTATGCAAGACAAAAGTAATTTTTCCAACAATTTTTTAGACAGATTATTTCACTTATAATTCACTGTATCACAATTCCAGTGGGTCAGAAGTTTACATACACTAAGTTGACTGTGCTTTTAAACAGCTTGGAAAATTCCTGAAAATGATGTCAGAGCTTTAGAAGCTTCTGATAGGCTAATTGACATCATTTGAGTCAATTGGAGGTGTACCTGTGGATGTATTTCAAGGCCTACCTTCAGACTCAGTGCCTCTTTGCTTGACATCATGGGAATATCAAAAGAAATCAGCCAATTTCCAAATGCCTGAAGGTACCACGTTCATCTGTACAAACAAATAGCATGCAAGTATAAACGCAGCTGTCATACCGTGTTCTGTCTCCTAGAGATGAACGTACTTTGTGAAAAATGCAAATCAATCCCAGAACAACAGCAAAGGACCTTGTGAAGATGCTGGAGGTAACAGGTACAAAAGTATCTAAAACGAGTCCTATATCGACATAAGGCCGCTCAGCAAGGAAGAAGCCACTACTACAAAACCGCCATAAAAAAGCCAGACGGTTTGCAACTGCACATGGGGACAAAGATTGTACTTTTTGGAGATATGTCCTCTGGTCTGATGAAACAAAAATAGAACTGTTTGGCCATAATGACCATCGTTATGTTTGGAGGAAAAAGGGGGACGCTTGCGAGTTGAAGAACACCATCCCAACCATGAAGCACAGAGGTGGCAGCATCATATTGTGGGGGTGCTTTGCTGCAGGAGGGACTGGTGCATTTCACAAAATAGATGGCATCATGAGGCAGGAAAATTATGTGGATATATTGAAGCAACATCTCAAGACATCAGTCAGGAAGTTAAAGCTTGGTCGCAAATGGGTCTTCCAAATGGACAATGACCCCAAGCATACTTCCAAAGTTGTGGCAAAATGGCTTAAGGACAACAAAGTCAAGGTATTTAGTGTGGCCATCACAAAGCCCTGACCTCAATCCTATAGAAAATCTGTGGGCAGAACTGAAAAAGCATGTGCGAGCAAGGAGGCCTACAAACCTGACCCAGTTACACCAGCTCTGTCAGGAGGAATGGGCCAAAATTCACCCAACTTATTGTGGGAAGCTTGTGGAAGGCTATCCAAAAAGTTTGACCCAAGTGAAACAATTTTAAGGCAATGCTACCAAATACTAATTGAGTGTGATGAAAGAAACAAAAGCTGAAATGAATCATTCTCTCTACTATTATTCTGACATTTCACATTCTTAAAATAAAAGTGGTGATCCTACCTGACCTAAGACAGGGAATTTTTACGAGGATTAAATGTCAGGAATTGTGAAAAACTGAGTTTAAATGTATTTGGCTAAGGTGTATGTAAACGTCTGACTTCAACTGTATTACTTTGTGTATAAGGTAACTAGTGGAAACCCTACCAGACAGAGCTCACCTTACTGCTGTCCACCACCCTCTCAGCAATTTGAGGTTTTCTGTTGTGTGCCTCTCCTCCATGTTCTTAGTTGTCAATACGTACCTCATGTCCAACTTCTCATCCATGTGATGGTTGCAGTGATGTATGACCGTGTTCATAGACGTCCAACAATCTGTTTCACGGTTTTTCGATATGGCATCTTGTAGTTTGGTTCTAGATATGTCATTAGTGTATTGAAGCTGACATCCTATATCACTGACAATGGCTGCATATCAACTGCAATCATTTCTGTCATCAGCATTGTGATTTTCTCACTCCATCCCTTATCGCACTGCTGCCAATTGCCTCTCTTTCAGCATTGCACCTGTACTGCCACTGTAGCTCAATTCCACCACAAAGTTTTGCATTTCATCACATCATTTAACTTCTCAAACTATTGCCATACAGGACTTCGCTGCTGTCGCTTTCTTGTCTCACTCTCAGCCATTGTTCCAACTGTTAACGATGATAACATGCGGAGACCTTTATATCCATGGCAAATCATTTGAAAGATGCATATCTCCTCCCACTTACAGCATAGTTGCATTAGATATGTTTAATTTACATTTTTGCCTTTATGATGATGATGATCGGGACCTGTTAATGGTAGTTTTGTGATAACTGCACTGTGATTTTACATTTTGTAACAAATTTAAACCCAAAAAATAAAAAGGTTATTGGCTAGGGATTTTTTGAAACCTTAACGATCCCCAAAAATTTTAAACGTCACACCCCTAGCATTTACCATGTAGAGGGTCGTTGCCGATTGCTTAAGCACTTGAAACCATGTTTTTTTCCATTGGTCTACATTGGGCTGCATTCCTGTTTGACTCAATTTACTTCACATGGATCAAATAGGTTGCAGTCATGTAAATCTGAACGAGATATATTAGCTTGCGCTGCCTTACTTTGTGACTGGAATATATCTGGTTCTTGAGCCAAAAATGCATGCCGTCAGAGTTTGATCCTCTACATGTGTGATGCCAAACCACCCATGTCTGCGTCCCAACAACACTGTTAAAACACTTAAATCACTCTGCAATGCCTCTAACAATTCAGATTCTGGTTTTATGACTGAATCCTGGTGCAGTTATTGTGCTTTAAGTACAAAAACAAACCAGCACGACATAGTTAAGGAAAAATATTCACTTAACAGCAAAGAGACATGATCAACTCTCGATAGATTACATTTTCTATCATGACACATCTGTAATATCATCATGTTCTTGTTAAAAATCCCGGGACATTAAACAGCAACATGTCAACAGCAAAATGAGTGCAGCAAAGTTGACATGTTTCTGATTCATGTCCAGAAATGTTGAACATCCAAATAGTTCATACATCATAGAATCAAAGCGTTGTTCGTAAACAACGTCCAAAAAGCCTCTCAATTGATTAGGCCCGGGGTTGAACTACTTTCTCACCCTGGTATTGGGTGATGCTCCAGGACAAGGGGATGACTGACACAGACAAATCAATACAATGATGGGTAGCTATATCTGGTCAGGCTCACTACCTTATTTCAGACTAACAGTATGGTGTACATGTTAGGACATTCTGTCTTTAGCCTTCCCTACTATTTTATTTCAGACCAATGGTACATTCTACATGTTAGGACACCCTCAATCTCAAACCCAAACCCACTAGTTTATTTCAGACCAATAGTATGGTGTCGATTTTAGGACACCCTCAGCACTCTGAATCAGGTGATTGAAGTTCTGGTTCTATCACACCTAGAGTACTGTCCAGTCATGTGGTCATCTGCAGCAAAAAAAATAAACAATCTCCAACTCACTCAAAACAGGGGTGCCAGATTAGCAGTTCATTGCTCTATCCGTATGAATGTCAACCGAATGCATCTTAATCTCTCATGGCTTCCCATTGAAAGCAAATGAGTATCCAGTCTAGATATTTTTTAGGAATGTAGTCATTTTCAAGACACCAAATATTTTTTAAGACCACAAGCTATGAACAAACCACTAAACCAGACAGGCAAGTTCAGGTCATCTGATACCCCCCAGACCAAGGACAAATCTCCTCAATTTTACAGAGCCATCACTAAATGTAATTATTTACCAAATCATATTTCTCAGGCAAAAAGTAAACCCACCTTCAAGAAAACAAAAAAATAACATCTAATGTGATCAGTCATATGACTGGACAGATACTAATCCCATTGAAGTTAAATGTATCAAATCAAATCACATTTTATTAGTCACATGAGCTGAATACAACAGTGAAATGCTTACTTACGAGCCCCTAACCAACAATGCAGTTAAAAAAAAAATACGGATAAGAATAAGAAATAAAAGTAAGACGTAATTAAGGAGCAGCGGTAAAATAACAATAACGAGACAATATACAGGGGGGTACCGGTACAGAGTCAAAGTGCGGGGGCACCGGTTAGTGGAGGTAATACCGTAATTTCCGGACTATAAGCCACAACTTTTTTTCCACGCTTTGAACCTCGCGGCTTAAACAATGACACGGCTAATGTATGGATTTTTCCTGCTTTCAATTTTTTTGGGACTTCTGTGGTTTCAGTGCACAGGAGGAGGAAGATGGTGACCAATGACTTTCTTGGAAGGCTACTGTTTACTGCAAATTTTGTATTTTTTGTTACAAGCCGTGTTTCGTTAAAGCCTGTTTCTTTTTGTTACAAGCCGTGTTTCGTTAAAGCCTATTTATTTTTGTTACAAGCCGTGTTTCGTTAAAGCCTGTGTAAAGTTCATTTCTTTCAATGTACCAGGTAGGCACCTGCGGCTTATAGACATGTGCGGCTTATTTATGTTCAAAATATATATATATTTTTAATTCAGTGGGTGCGGCTTATATTCAGGTGCGCTCAATAGTCCGGAAATTACGGTACGTACATGTAGGTAGCGTTATTGAAATAACAATGCATAGATAATAACAACAGAGAGTAGCGGGGGGGGGGTGCGAATAGTCTGGGTAGCTATTTGATTAGATGTTCAGGAGTCTTATGGCTTGGGGGTAGAAGATGTTTAGAAGCCTCGGACCTAGACTTGGTGCTCCGGTACCGCTTGCCTTGCGGTAGCAGAGAGAACAGTCTATGACTAGGGTGGTTGGTGTCTTTGACAATTTTTAGAGCCTTCCTCTGGCACAGCCTGGTATAGAGGTCCTGGATGGCAGGCAGCTTAGCCCCAGTGATGTACTGGGATAGACACACTAACCTCTGTAGTGCCTTGCGGTCAGATGCCGAGCAGTTGCCACACCAGGCAGTGATGCAACCAGACAGGATGCTCTTGATGGTGCAGCTGTAGAACCTTTTGAGGATATGAGGACCCATGCCAAATCTTTTCAGTCTCCTGAGGGGGAATAGGTTTTGTCGTGCCCTCTTCACGACTGACTTGGTGTGCTTGGACCATGTTAGTTTGTTGGTGATGTGGACACCAAGTAACTTGAAGCTCTCAACCTGCTTCACTGCAGCCCCGTTGATGAGAATGGGGGCATGCTCGGTCCTCTTTTTCCTGTAGTCCACAATCATCTCCATTGTCTTGATCACGTTGAGGGAGAGGTTGTTGTCCTGGCACCACACAGCCAGGTCTCTGACCTCCTCCCTATAGGCTGTCTTGTTGTCGGTGATCAGGCATACCACTGTTGTGTCATCGGGAAACTTAATGATAGTGTTGGAGTTGTGCCTGGCCGTGCAGTCATGAGTGAACAGGGAGTACAAGAGGGATGTAAGCACGCACCCCTGAGGGGCCCCTGTGTTGAGGATCAGCGTGGTGGATGTGTTGTTACCTACCCTTACAACCTGGGGGCGGCCCGTCAGGAAGTCCAGGATCCAGTTGCAGAGGGAGGTGTTTAGTCCCAGGGTCCTTAGCTTATTGATGAGCTTTGAGGGCACTATGGTGTTGAACGCTGAGCTGTAGTCAATGAATAGCATTCTCACATAGGTGTTCCTTTTGTCCAGGTGGGAAAGGGCAGTGTGGAGTGCAATAGAGATTGCATCATCTGTGGATCTGTTGGGGCGGTATGCAAATTGGAGTGGGTCTAGGGTTTCTGGGATAATGGTGTTGATGTGAGCCATGACCAGCCTTTCAAAGCACTTCATGGCTACAGACGTGAGTGCTACGGGTCTGTAGTCATTTAGGCAGGTTACCTTAGCGTTCTTGGGCACAGGCGAGCATAGAAGTAGTTTAGCTCGTCTGGTAGGCTTGTGTCACTGGGCAGCTCTCAGCTGTGCTTCCCTTTGTAGTCTAATGGTTTGCAAGCCCTGCCACATCCGATGAGCATCAGAGCCGGTGTAGTACGATTCGATCTTAGTCCTGTATTGATGCTTTGCCTGTTTGATGGTTCGTTGGAGGGCATAGTGGGATTTCTTATAAGCTTCCTTCAGCTCAGTGCGGATGTTGCCTGTAATACATGGCTTCTGGTTGGGGTATGTACGTACGGTCACTATGGGGACGATGTTATCAATGCACTTATTGATGAAGCCAATGACTGATGTGGTGTACTCCTCAATACCATCGGAGGAATCTCGGAACATATTCCAGTCTGTGCTAGCAAAACAGTCCTGCAGTTTAGCATCTACTTCATCTGACCACTTTTTTATTGATCTAGTCACTGTTTCTTCCTGCTTTAATTTTTGCTTCTAAGCAGGAATCAGGAGAATATAATTATGGTCAGATTTGCCAAATAGAGGAGGGAGAGCTTTGTATGCATCTCTGTGTGTGGAGTAAAGGTGGTACAGAGTATTTTTTTTTCTCCGGTCACACATTTAACATGCTGATAGAAATTTGGTAAAATGGATTTAAGTTTCCCTGCATTAAAGTCCCCAGCTACTAGGAGCGCCGCCTCTGGGTGAGCGTTTTCTTGTTTGCTTATGGCGGAATACAGCTCATTCAATGCTGTCTTAGTGCCAGCCTCTGACTGTGGTGGTATGTAAACTGCTACGAAAAATAAAGACTGGGGTCTACAGTTTATCATGAGATACTCTACCTCAGGCGAGCAATAGCTCGAGAATTCCTTAGATATCGTGCGTTTGCTAGCAGAATGTAAGGAAGTGGGGGTTTATTCGATCGCCTATGAATTCACAGAAGGCAGCCCGCCCTTCTGACATTTTTTCTCCGCCACCTCTTCACGCAAATCACGGGGATCTGGGCCCGTTCCCGAGAAAGCAGTATATCGTTTGCATCAGCCTCGTGAGACTCTGTCACGTCCTGACCAGCAGAGGGAGCAATTGTATTAGTTTTGGTCAGGACGTGGCAGAGATTTTGTGTTACGTGTGAGTTGGTTGTTGGACTCCCAATTGAAGGCAGGTGTGTTGAGTTGCCTTTGATTGGTAGTCCTATATAGTAGTGTGTGTTTTTCCTTGGGGTTGTGGGTAGTTGTTTTTGCACTGCGTTTTGTGTGCCTGCAAAACTGTTCCTGTCGTGTTTATTGTTTTTTTTTCCTGTGGATGCTTTACTCGTGTTTATTAAAAATATGAGTATCCACATTCCCGCTGCACCTTGGTCCATTCCTGACGACAGGCCTTACAGACTCATTGAAGAAAAAAAAGGATTATGCCAGTCCGTGGTGAGTAATCGCAGTCCTGATGTCCAGAAGTTATTTTCGGTCATAAGAGACGGTAGCAGCAACATTATGTTCAAAATTAGTAAAAAAATAAGTTACAAACAAAAAACTATCGATTGGCGGCACGTAAAACGCCTGCCTTCTTCTCAGGCGCCATCTTACATGTAAGGTATTTTAATTGTCTGTAATGTCTACTTATTAAATGTTTGTAATGTCTTAATGTAAAGTGTAATTTATTGTAATGAATTTTTAGTTCTGTGTTGGGTTCCAGGAAGATTACATTTTGCCGCCAGCTATTGGGAATCCTAATAAAATTTCAAATTCAAGCCTCACCCTATCAGCTTATTTCAGACCAAAGGTACGGTGTCCAATGTCTATTTTAAGACACTCTCAGTCACAAGCCTGAGTCACCATAATCATCACCATCTGTATTGTATTTGTTGAGTGCAATTCAGTTTTATTCTCTATGACAAGACCTCACAGAAAATATCTCTGCAATATCTCGAAATTATGAAAAGATGGCTTGCCAAATCAGTTTCTGAGAATGACAATCAAGAAGGATGCCTGTGATCCTCACTCAAAATGTATGCACTTCAAATATTTCTGTCAACATCATTCTCTCAAACTGGATTTAGTGGATGCATGAGAGGCAATTACTAATCAAATAAGGCAATGCTTCTCCTAGCTTCTCCTATCCAGAGATTTTCACTGGGTAGACAGGGAAAGCGAAATGAAAGTTGATCTGAAATATCTCAATGACATAAACTAAACCTTTTCCTCACTATAGCAGTCAATAACTTAATAATGGGCTGCTATTCCTTTTTTGTTCAGACTTGAGGAGAGAAAGGAACCAAAGCACCATTGATCATGGCCTTGTACAACAATGCACTGCAATTACGCAAAAATAATATGATTTTTGCACATCTAACATTAAAAATAAAAATACTGATTGTGCCAGGATGTCTCTTTTCAAATAATTATCACATCATCCAAAAAGTGAGAGAAATAAATAATTATTCAGATCATGGAGCTAATAGCTTAATAATGCAGCAAGATTAACACCGATCTTATTTACTACTTATGTATCTCAGCAGTTTAGGCTAGAGGATATGCTGCCACACACACACGAACGCACACACGTTATAGTAAACTATAAAGGTCGTTCCACGAATAGAGTACATTTTAGGTATTGTAACTTAGTAAAAAAAAACTATTCATTTCACCTGAATGTAATATTCTGATATGAAGAGCACATGATCAACTTAATAAAAAACATGTTTCAACATCTCAAGTGGTTGAATAATCTTTTCTGCTATAGTAAGTGTCATTAAAGTAACATGGTTGACCGTAACAGGATGGATCCAGTGTTTTACCAGTGCGAGTGCTACAGTCAATATGCTGATAGAATTTAGGTAGCCTTGTTCTCAAATTTGCTTTGTTAAAATCCCCAACTACAATAAATGCAGCCTCAGGATATATGGTTTCCAGTTTGCATAAAGTCCAGTGAAGTTCCTTGAGTGCCGTCGTGGTATCGGCTTGAGGGGGGATATACACGGCTGTGACAAAAACAGAGGAGAATTCTCTTGGGAGATAATAAGGTCGGCATTTGATTGTGAGGAATTCTAGGTCAGGAAAACAAAAGGACTTGAGTTCCTGTATGTTGTTACAATTACACCATGAGTCGTTAATCATGAAACATACACCCACCCTTCTTCCCGGAGAGATGTTTATTCCTGTCGGCATGAAGCACAAAGTATCCAGCTGGATGTACCGACTCCAACAGCAAATCCTGAGAGAGCCATGTTTCCGTGAAACAGAGTATGTTACAATCCCTGACGTCTCTCTGGAAAGAACCCTTGCCCTAATTTTTTCTACCTTGTTATCTAGAGACCGGGCATTAGCGAGTAAATACTCAGAAGCGGCGGGTGGTGTGCGTGCCTTCCGAAGTCTGACCAGAAGACCACTCCGTCTACCTCTTCTCTGGCGGCGTTGTTTTGGGTCAGCCTATGAAATCAGTTCAAATGCCCTGGGTGGTTCGGACAAAGGATCCACTTCGGGAAAGTCGTATTCCTGGTCGTAGTGCTGGTAAATTGATGTCGCTCTGATATCCAATAGTTCTTCCTGGCTGTGTGTAATAACGCTTAAGATTTTCTGGGCTAACAGTGTAAGAAATAATACATACAATTTTTTAAAAATACTGCAAAGTTTACTAAGGACTAGAAGCAAGGCAGCCCTCTCTGTCGTCACCATCTTCTCTTCTGGAAGCTTGGGTCCAACAGGAAGGGGCAATTGAATGTAAGCTTCACAAAGAAAATGACATTGTAAAATAAATGATAGCCTAGTTATCTATGGGTAACATGGTTGTGGTATGCTCGACACATTCCATTTTCCACCACAAAACACCAGAAGATTGCCAAAAAGAGTAGAAACAGCTCACCAGCGTTTACACTATGATTTGACTATTACATGTTCAATGTTTCTTTAAAAAAAAGTTTTTTTAAGAAATAGTTTCACCAAATGGTTGACCTTAAAATCAATTAATCACTAATCACATGAAATAAATAATAACCTTCAGAAATGACTTAATTAAAGCAAGAACATAACTAGGGGTTTACAATTATGGTGAAAACTTGAAGAAATGTTGGGGTTAAGGGGTTCAAATCTTCCTATAAGTCATACAAAAATGACAAGGGACATGTCAAAATGCAGATTTATGGCACCTTAGCAAGTCTTTAGTTATATATAAAAAAAAAAGATTTAATGGATTTTACATGTGGTCTATATTAAAGGGCACTTATAACAAGCTTTTAAAAATGCAATATTGCTGCAAAATTTCTGCTTAAAATATCAAAGGGATGTACTCTATGTAAATGTTCTCTATTAGTGTAAGGACCTATATGCACATGATTTGCTTATTGTTCAAAAGGCTATTACATGCACACATTCTGTATGTCTAAAGCTCTATATCATTTCCCTGTGTTATTGTTGATGGCTTTTGTGGTTGTGTCATGAAAACACATCTAGGGGATCTCAACAGCTTATTAGTATTTGAGAGCACTTGTGTTTCAGAGGCCTTTCTAATACCATGCATTGTGCCATGGAGAGGTGCTGTAGGGACCAACAAAATTGGCAAACAGGTTCCTCTGCTGTTCATTGACCACAAAGTGGGGCACATATGCCCTTGGATAATCCAAGAGAGAGAGAGAGAGAAAGAGAGAGAGACATTTAATCTGTGTGTTCTTTACATTATCATCAGGCACACTAACAGCTTTTTCAACACTTGTGTCTCACTTCAAAGTGATAGTAGTAAAAAAACAACAGCAACATACTTACTAAAAGAGTGAGGCGCATCTCAATCAAGACATAAAGGTGACAGATACTCATAGATCTGCCTCCCCTTCTAATTAAATGATAGGAGTGTGGAGCAGAGGTAGTCAATAATATATTACAAGGAATGCTCAATCCTGTGTCCATGGCAATCGGTGGTCCACCAGTGCCATAATTGCAGAGATCCTCCTTGTTGACATGCACCTTATCAGACATTCTGGTCAGTCACTCGGTGAGTAGCTTTTCAATTCCTCTCAGGCAGCGATGTAGCCAGCGTTGTACTCAAGTGTGTGTGTGTGAACAGGCCCATGCCACACAGCACAATGTTGTGCATTCAGCAAGGCCCCTTCCCTCTGTCCACAGACAGTAATTAACTTGTAAGCTTGGGTAAATAACACTGAACATATACCTATTGTAGAGCCTTGATTTGAGATCAGCATGCAACAGAGTTCGGACGAATTCAATTTCAAATCCAGTCAATTGAGAAAGTAAGCCAAATTCCAATTCCAATTTAAAAGTTGCTAATTGAAAAGTATTGAAGAGAATTGAAATTGGAATTTCAGTGTACTTCCTGAATTGACTATAATTAGAATGGAATTGATCCCCAACCCTGGCATGCAAGCATTGGGGGAAAATACATTTTGGGGGGTTTGCCCTATATTGAACTGCCAAAATTAGCAAACAACCATCCTTTTTTAGGGATTACTTGTCTTTAACACATGTTGATCATGTATGGGTCAATGTGCCGCTAATTGACTTAGATTGGCGCTCAGGACCTTAACCTCTCTAGGGTATGTGGGACGAAATCGTCCCACCTACTCAACAGCCAGTGGAATCCCGTGGCACATTATTCAAATACAAATAACATATGACTATTTTACACCATTTTAAAGACTCTCGTTAATCTAACCACACTGTCCGATTTCAAAAAGGCTTTACAACGAAAGCAAAACATTAGATTATTTCAGCAGAGTACCCAGCCAGAAATAATCAGACACCCATTTTTTCAAGCTAGCATATAATGTCACAAAAAACAAAACCACAGCTAAATGCAGCACTAACCTTTGATGATCTTCATCAGATGACACCCCTAGGACATTATGTTATACAATACATGCATGTTTTGTTCAATCAAGTTCATATTTATATCAAAAACCAGCTTTTTACATTAGCATGTGACGTTCAGAACTAGCATTCCCACCGAACACTTCCGGTGAATTTACTAAATTACTCACGATAAACGTTCACAAAAAACATAACAATTATTTTAAGAATTATAGATACAGAACTCCTTTATGCAATCGCTATGTCCGATTTTAAAATAGCTTTTCGGCAAAAGCACATTTTGCAATATTCTGAGTAGATAGCCCAGCAATCATGGCTAGCTATTTTGAACCCCACCAAGTTTGGCCCTCACCAAACTCAGATTTACTATAAGAAAAATGTTATTACCTTTGCTGTTCTTCGTCAGAATGCACTCCCAGGTCTTCTCCTTCAATAACAAATGTTGGTTTGGTTCAAAATAATCCATAGTTATGTTCAAATATCCTCTGTTTTGTTCGTGCGTTCAAGACACTATCCTAAGGGTAAAGAAGCGTTTCGTGACAAAAAAATTCAAAATATTCCATAACCGTACTTCGAAGCATGTCAAACGCTGTTTAACATCAATTTTTATGCGATTTTTCTCGTAAAAAAGCGATAATATTCCGACCGGGAAACCCTGTTTTCGTTCAAAGACGAAAAAATAAAAACATGGAGTCGTCTCGTGCACACGCCCCCAGTCTCATTGTTCTCAGATCGACCACTATCCAAATGCGCTACTGTTTTTCAGCCATGGCCTGCAAAGTCATCATTCAACGTTCTGGCGCCTTCTGAGAGCCTATGGGAGCGTTAGAAAATGTCACGTTATGCCAGAGATCCCCTGTTTTGGATAGAGATGATCAAGAAGGCCAAGAAATTGTCAGAGAGAGCGCTTCCTGTTTGGAATCTTCTCAGGTTTTGGCCTGCCAAATGAGTTCTGTTATACTCACAGACACCATTTAAACAGTTTTAGAAACTTTAGGATGTTTTCTATCCAAATCAAACAATTATATGCATATTCTAGTTACTGGGCAGGAGTAGTAACCAGATTAAATCGGGTATGTTTTTTATCCGGCCATGCAAATACTGCCCTCTATCCCCAACAGGTTAATTTTGTGGGTTACAGCCCTTTATGGTGCCTTTGGAACTGCCTCTATTTTAAGCTTTAGCCCCACCCATCTCTTTAAGGATTCACATGTGAGGCTATGTACTAAACAACCAAAGATTTCAAGACTAAAGGCTGGTTTATACTACGGGTGTGTTCGTAAATTTAATCTGGAGTGCCAGAGCGTTGTCAGATTGACCGTTCGTAAATTCAGAGCGTTTCGCTCTCGGAGCATTCAGAGCACACACTGGACGCTCTGGCCAAAAAGTAGGGTTGGTGCGAGCGTTCTGACCTAACAGCAGTCAAGCACCCAAGCTAACTGGCTAACGCTGGCTAGCTTGCTAGCTACTTCCGGACACAAATGAGAGAACACCTCACTCTGACCATTTTACTTGCCCTAAAAGAGCTGGTTAGGCTGTTATGTTATCCAGAGCGTTGGTGACTGCAACTGTGCTGCTGGCAAAACATTTATTTCGCTTTTTTGCCAATGTTTACTGACACCAACCATATTCAACGGGTGTTGAGCGTTCATAAAGCCGTCAGTTATTCTGCGCTCTGGCACACTCAGACGAGAGTGCTCTGAAATCGGAGTAAATAGTCAGAGAGAATTTACCAACTACGTCTACTGGCAGTTGTCGCAGTAACATCATAAACATGAAATTGAAATAGTTACTTGCATAGTGGAGTCTTTTGTTTAGACATGTAGCTAGCTAGCTAATCAATGAACCATAATCCCAACTCATAATGTTACTACCCTGCATGAATCTGCAGGTAGCTAACCAACCAGGTTCAATGTTAGCTAGCTAACATTAGGCTATAACTAGCAATGCAAATGGCTCTCAGATACAAATAATATTACTACACAGATCATACACTTAACGTTAGCTAGCTAGCCAGCCAGCTAACATTAGCTAGCTAGCTAACAGTACACTTTAACTTGAAATGAAAACAACTTTAAACAAATTTGAAACGTGTAAAATCTAAAAATGTATCTAGCTAGACTTTCTTACCCGTATATATGGATGGACGCTTCTCCCTCTCTGTCACGAATGCCATGGTTGCCCTTAGTTTGAAAAGGTAATCCGGTGACAGGTGACAGGTTCTCTTTTCGACTCCATCTGCATATTTGCAATCAAACGCCAAAATGTTCTCCATCTCCTTAGCAATCATACTCTAATTCCATTGATTTCAAAACTCGGTCCTCCAGAAAGTGGAGAGCAACACTTATGCAGGTGTACTACGTGATATCTTTCAAAAAAGCTGTGTTAAAAAGGATTACCTACACATACTGACCAGCTTATATTACAGACAGATACATGCTACATGGCAGGCCAATCCCAAACTCATCTCTCAGCATGTCCAGCCCACTCATTATCTCAGACAATCATGGTTAGCAGGAAGGTTGCTGCCGTTTTCCATGGCTAAACCAACTAGGCTCATAATTTCCTTTTTTTTTTTTTTTTTTTTTTTTTTTTTTACAAATGTCATACACATTTGTTATTAAGGCACATGAAAGTTCACATGTTCCAGAAGGCATTTCTGCCCAAAAACACATTGTCACGTCTGACTTGGACTGGTTGATAGGTGGAATCAAGTGCAGGAGACAGAGGTGCTGGAGGTGAGTGTCTTTTAATAATCCTACTCACACACACGCCGAAAAGCACAGGGCGCTATACAAAGTTCCATTAATAGTTAACTGCGCCCGTACAACACAAAAAATATAATTCCTAAGGCAAGGAGCGCAGCCCGGTAAATCTTTATACAAAACAAAAAACTGTCGATCACACAACGTGGACAATAAACAATCCCGCACAAAAACCCAACTGAAAACACACCTTAAATAAGTCCCCACTAATGACATACACAAAACAGGTGCGGAACAGACAGACAAAACTAAACGACAGAAACAACGATCGGTGGCAGCTAATAGGCCGGCGACGACGACCGCCGAGCGCCGCCCGACCGAGGAGGGGCGCCACTTTCGTTGGATCCTGTGACACACATTTTGATTTCAAAAATAAGTTTACGTTCAAGTGGTGCTCCTGTGATGTAGGGATATGCGACATACGCCTAGTTTCCTAAAACGAGTCACGTATTACACACCATCTCTCTGGTGCTATAAAAGTTTTAAAAAAAATATTCTACAAGGCAAATCAATTGGAAAGTAACCATCTGCCAGGATATGAGTGTCACTGAAGCGGGGGTAATGAACAAAATGTTTCCTATTTCACACAAACAGGGAGTCATTAGGATGTGTCCTACGCCACAATCCTAAACTGCTGAGGGGATATTACTATTAGCAAACAGACGTGGGGCATAGTGTAGAAGCACACACAAACATACACACAGAGACACATGAACCGACGCAGGCAGGCACGCAGACAGACATGTACACACACACACTAAACGGAGGAATACAAACCATATTGAATATGGAATGTTGGGGAAAACTAACATTACTTTTTCAAAGCTGAATTGCTGACAAACTATCTCACTCATCATCAGCAACTGATATTGCAGATTGGAGAAGCTTTGTTTTTATTCATCAGTGAACATTGTGCCTACAGTAGACTATTTTCATATTAAAATGGCATTGGGTAAAGTTTCCAAAGTACAGTCAGAGGCAAGGGGAACCTGATCAAAAGGCCCATTCACCCCTCTCATACTGTGCCCATTGTGGCCACAGCACAAAGGCGCTTCTGGATTATTTTGATGTGAAACCAGATAATTTCTCTCTTCAATGGGAATGAGAAGTGTGACGACGACTCTCCAGACGCTTGTCGTCTACTGTTAACACAGCTTTTGTTTCTCCTTTGTTTCTGACAGCTAGCATGCTAACATCTCTTCTCTGGCCGCCATTATTCCACACTCTCTGTCGACAAGGTCGCTTGCTGAGGGGATTTGGTGCCGAAAGGAGAGTGTGGCCTATAGCATTAGTCATGGCCACAGGAAACCCAGCTTGAGTCCTCTAGGTTTCACTTTCTCCCCCCTAAGGCAGAGCACAACGGAAGTCCATGGAGCAAAATAAACCTTTAAGTCAAGTTTCTTCCCACAGTGCTGATTCAACTTAATCCGCAGATATCCTTTACATCAGCGTGTATTCTTAAGAAGTCAGGTTCACACAGGGGAGGAAGAGAGGGGAAATATTGTATATTTCTGAGAAGAAAGTGAATGTGCTAGCTTGAACAGCAGGCTACAATGTACAGTAGGCTACAGCCTTCAAGTAGTAATTGAATTGATTTTTTTTTTTTTCAAAAATGCTATATATTTTTTTCCAGAAATGTTGGAAAACTGACATTAATTTAAAACACAGTGTGAAAGAGAGAGAGCTATAATTTGTTCTTCTTACCATGACATGGGCTAGTGAAATATAGTGCAAGGAAATTGTTTGAAATATAGTGCAAGGAAATTGTATTCTGATTGGCTGGGCCTGGCTCCCCAGTGGGTTGGCCTAGCTCCCAAGTGGGTGGGGCCATGCCCTCCCAGGCCCACCCATGGCTGCGCCCCTGCCCAGTCATGTGAAATCCATAGATTAGACCCCAATGAATTTATTTCAACTGACTGATTTCCTTATATAAACTGTAACTCAGTAAAATCGTTGAAATTGTTGCATGTTGTTATTATACTTTTGTTCAGTATGTATTGTTTACTAACATTGGAGTAAAGCAAGCTTACATTTTGATGAGCTATGACAGTTGAAATTTATAAGTCAAATGTATTTTGTTAGGATAAATCAAGGGCAGATTTTTTTGTTTTATCATATACACCTTAGGGAAGGATTTAAGGACTAATAAGGACGTTGGAAATAATTTGCCGGTCAAGGATGGATTGATTCTTATTGTTTGGATTGATTCGGTTTGCAGTCTCCGTATATGTTTGCAGCCATATTATTGTTTCCTTCACTTGAGTGGCGCTGGATCTTGGCTCCCTCATTTTCATGAGCTTGTTTAGAAAGTTTCCCTCTTTCAGCCAACAGGAACAGATATCACAGGCTCCAATAAACTGTTGAAGAGATCCATTATCATAAAGGTCAATGACACACAAGAGCTCAAAGCTAACGTAACGCTAGGTAGCCAGTGCGCAAACAGCAGAGAGTGACAGCTGTCCATCACCGCATCTGACTGACTAAGCCAGGGGTTAGCCTAATGGATAACATAAGGTTCTGAAACCTAACTTACGACTGAACAGACAAATACTGTATAACGGAAACGATTATCTAATTGACTCACTTTTGCACCAGCGGCAAAAACCATATGGAACATTCCATCCATCGGGACAGTCAATATATCCAGAGCCATATATTTAGAGAGTTGGGTCAACTTTTAGCATGTTTAATATTTTTCCAAATTCTAGACATTCAGTTACATAGCATTATTTATACAATGGGTGGGTCCAATCTTGGATGCTGACTGGTTAAAATCGCATTCCAGACGGTGTCTATTTCACAAGTTACCACTGGCTAAAGCTATGAAGTTGAAATGCCCATTTACTTTGTTCCATCTCACTGCCTCCTCTGTCTCATCAGCCCAGACAGCCAATTTCTAAACTTGATCTCCACTATAAAAAGCATCTACACATTATCTCCCAAAATGCAGCTAGTTTACAGCCTTTCCAGCTTCAGTTTAAAGTGATTGTGTTAGCTGCATAGCTGCGTGTCCGGACCAGAGAGCACATTTTCTATGCTAGGCAAAATCGTGCATCATTAGCTCATTGTTAAGGATGTGTCCAAATAAATATCACTAGAAAACAGCTTAAACAAATGCAAATGCACCTAGTTTACTGAAATTCTGGCTGCACTGTTTGACGTGACTGTAAGTTAGCCATAGTTGGTTAGCTAGCAAGCAAGGGATAAGAACGTTGCCAGCCAGTATGGCAATAAACATTTAGAACGAAAGACTGGGTCGCATCCATAGATACAGAACAAAAATACTTAACGACTGGGTCGCTTCTCTGGCAACCGAACCGATAGATCAAATGACTAGCCAGCTTGGGTAGCAACCCTAGATTTATGTCGGGACTATATCTTGTGGAAGGATAAAATAGTATGAATAAATTCATTAAAATGTTGTTTTTAATTAAAATATGTCAATAATTATTCGAATATGTTGGTAACACGTTGTATAAAAGTGATAATGCCCTCGAAGACGGTGCTTGGAGGATATATTGACACGGTTTGCCAGCCCTCGATTTCATCTCGGGCCTAACACACACACGCCAATATATCCTCCAAACACCGGCTTCTTGGGCATTATCACTTAATTAAACATTCCCCATGTAACGTTAATGGGTTGCTAACATGACTGCCATAGAATTTTTAAGGGTCATGTAAATGCTTCATAATGCTCATTCTAGACATTATGTTCCCTATGTAATGTTAACGGACGCTAACATGGCTGCCAATGATTATTGTAGTGTCATGTAAATGCATCGTAAATGCAGCAACCTCAATTGCCCAACTTTCTAAACACATGGCTCTGGATTAAGGCTCTAAATGAACATTTTTAATTGATAGCTCTGGTGCTCCCAAGTTTAAAAGTTTAGGAGCACCACATGAAATTTAGGAGCACCAGAAAAATATATTTTTTAATGATACAGCCTATATAGATAGCAACAATTAATTTAAGCCCTACTAATATGTAACACTGTAAAAACAATAGTTTATTATAAAAGCTCAAATGTTGATGTGAATACCTATCAATGAAATTATAGAGTCATTTGTGGAATACTAGGTGTAAAAGCACTATTTTCCTGTTGAGATGAATCACATTAAAAATGTCAGGTTTGTGTTGATGACATGCAAGAGATCTGTCATTCATTCATTGCTTTGCTATGCTATGATCATTGATCTCCTGAAGAAGCTATCCCTTTTCCTTTCCTTCTGTGCCCCCAAATGTTTACATATACTGGGAAAGTTAGCTAGCTAGCCAATTAGGTAACATGACTTTAAAAAGTGTAAACAAATGGTGAGCAGTTTTATAACGGCCCACAACATGGTTATTGATTTTAAAATGTGGTCCTGGCGATTCGATAAAATATAAAATATAAAAATGTTGCGCTGGAAATATGGGTCAGATATTTTGACCTGTTTGTGCTAGAAGCAAGTCGTTAGTAATGGTGCAACCATCTAATCTCTTTTTTCCCTAGGGCACTCAGAAACAACGGTACAGCGAAGCCTTATCATTACAACAATTATTATCTGGGAGATGTTTTTCATAGTCGCACAGTGCTCCCAAAATAAAACTCCTGGTCGCACAGTAAAATATTTTTCTTGCATATCCGTCCAAATTAGGGTTGCAAAATTCGAGGAACTTTCAATAAATTCCCTGGTTTTCCTAAAATCCCACTTGGAGGTTTCTAGAATCAGGAGAGAATAAGCAGAAAATCCGGAATCCTCCAACCAGGATTTCTGGAAAACAAGGGAATTTATTGAAAGTTCGAGGAATTTTGCAACCCTCGTCCAAATTGGTCGCACATTAAAGCCCTGCTCTGGATATAGTGCATTTTGGTAATAAACAAGTATGTCGGGTATAGCATTTATAAAAAAAAATCATAATTTTAAAGCATATCTAAAGTAAATGTTTTAAAAGCATGAGAACAGCCATATTTCATATGCATAGAAAGTGGCCTATTAGAATTAATTTCAGTTAAAAAAATGTGAAAAATGTGTGTTTATCGCGTTTTGTAATGACATTGGACATTAATGCTCTTTAGCTCTGGTGTGTCTTGTCTGTACAACACATTGATTCTAACCCACACATTTTATTTCACTATGATGTCTAGAACATTGACTCAGATACTTATGCAACATGTAAATGTTCCCACCCACAACCATGGACACACATTGGAGGATATACTGGTGACGTCCCTGCCTCTGACTTGTATGTCATCGAGCTAGGCATCTCTGACCACAAGGCTATAACACTGTCTCCGACTGCTCCAACTCCTCTCCACCGCCCAAAGAGGACCATTGAATTCCGCAACCTTAGGAAACTTAACCCATCCCTCTTTCAGGAACACATCCAGCCCACCTTTGAGTATGTCTGCAGTGAGCTGGTCCTCGATGACATGATCAATATGTATAACAGCACTGAGTAATACCCTAAACATCCTTGCCCCAGAAAGAACACATGAAGTAACATTCCAACGCTTGTCTCCTTGGTTCAGTGATGAACTGTGCAGAATGAAGACTCATAGCCGTAAGCTTCAAAGACATTGGAGGATGGCCTCATAAATCCCACCAAGCAACCTATTCTGCTGCCTTAAAATCAGCACGATCAGCCCAAATACTATCTCAGGCACTGCTCCAGAATCTCCCATAAGTGTTCAATTGGGTTGAGATCTGGTGACTGACACATACCCTTTAAACCCCCTATGCTCATTGAGACACCTCTTTCAAAGTCACTGAGATCTCTTATTCTAACCATGGTGGCCTAAATAATGGGAAACTGGGCATTTTTATTCATGACCCTAACCATGATGGGATGTTTATTTTATTTTTGACTTAACTAGGCAAGTCAGTTAAGAACAACTTATTATTTACAATGACGGCCTAGGAACAGTGGGTTAACTGCCTTGTTCAGGGGCAGAACGACATATGTTTACCTTATCAACTCGGGGATTCGATCTAGCAACCTTTCGGTTATTGGCCCAACGCTCTAACCACTAGGCTACCTGCCGCCCCAATGTAAACTTAATTAACTCAGGAACCACACTTGTGTGGAAGCACCTTCTTTCAATATACATTGTATCCCTCACTTACTCAAGTGTTTCGTTTATTTTGGCAGTTACCAGTATGTACATGACTCTGAAAAAGATGTACCCTGTCAGTGGTTCCTTAGATTGCAACTTCTACCCAACCCCCACTTGTAGATGGATAACATAGATAGACAAGCCCACACAGGGACAAATGTGTGCTTGTACTCAATGGCAGTGAATTTGCATAGTTTTCTTAACAAAAGTTGAATATGTGTATTGTAGGTATTAATTTGTGAAGAAATAAAAGAGAACCCAGAAATGGACGTGTATTGTGCCATTGGGAAATGTACTCTCATCAGATTCTATGTACACTTGTATGTAAATCAACATTTAAGCCTAATTAAGAACTATTGGTCTCATCAAGGTCATAAATTCCTCTTGTATAATGCAATATTGACTACACATCATCTGCACATGGCAATATTGGATATACATGGGGGTCTCTATACATCAGGTCACAAAAAAACAAGGACATCTTCACGTAATGAAATAGCCTCGATGACCGGCGGATACATTCAGTGAAACTGTTTTTTTTACTTCCCAAAAATAACTCACGGTTTGCTAGGTATTTAGCACACAATAAATTAGACTACACTGACTAGACAAGAAGACAAACATGCTGCATGGTTAGTTACTAATCTAATGAGTCATTCCTGGAAGGAGATTCTCTATTGGACAGTTCCTGTTTTGAGGTGTGGTAATCTACTAAAAACATGGACTTTGCACTGCATTTGTCATTCTTATCATCGACATACTTCAGGCATTACTACCAAACAAACCCATCTATAGTTTTACCGCCATAACAAATATACTATCAACTTAAACAATGATTGATATGACTATTATGACTACTATAAAATGATGTTAAATTTTAATGTTTGACTTGGTTTGCTCTGCCCTCATATCCTCCATTGTGCCAAACACAAAAGCAAGACAAAAGCAAGGCAATGGATAAAAGCAGATAAAAACTCAGTTGTACAGTGTCCATATTGGAGCAGAGCACACTTCCCTCTCTGCCCCAATGAGCCATTGTATGCCTCTCCATTCAACAAAGAAATAATATTCCACATGGGTCAACAGTGGCAGCTCACGCAAACGAGAAGGGTCCTTATGCTCCGTTTGTGTTTCCACATGTAGCTACTTCCACATGGACCACAATTTTGTTTCTATCTCCGTACAGAGCAGTGAGACTGCGTGCGCTCTCATGTGTATACATTTGTGCCACATTATTCAGACTGCTTCCGACTGACCCCCACCTGGCATTTCAATTCCCTAGACCAACAGGGTAGTCATGCCCGATGACACTAGCTGCTCAAGCTGTTCTTTATGCAATCTTATTCATTGTGAAGCTTCAGTGGATCAGCTCATGGTTTGGCCAATTGTTATGTGCCAGTGCCACAATACTTTTTTATTCACAGTGATGCTTTGGCCCAGCCTGGGCTCTGGCCCAGGCTTTTGTTTCCTGACAGAAGCTCACTCAAGGTTAGGTGCAAGCTCTGAAATAACCCAAGACTTATAAACACAACTTAATTAGCTTGTACTGGGAAATATAACCAATGCTATTTGTCAAAGGTGCCATTCAATAAGCAAATGAAAACACAACACACGCATGATCGAACAAACCAAATGATCACCAGCCTTTTGACAAATGTAGCTCATAATACTGAAATAGAAGAAATTATACTTATGCATACTGGATTGTACTAGACTGCATACTTGGATTGAAAAAATGATATTGTTTTGTGTAACCTCTGTCACGTTGTCATCCCCCAATTCTGTTGATCCCCTTTCCCATACATATAAAAAAAAATATGATAAAATTGTTATGGCTTTAGAAAGAGCCCTCTACAGGTTTTATCGATAAGAAAATTCAAATTTGGATTAACCTCTTTGAATCAAGTCCAATGACTTATCATGCCTCCTACTTTTCCCATTCTTCCCTTAATTTTTTAGACTCAAACAGACACAGCAGGAAGACTTTTATGTTCCCACTTAAGAGTTTATCAGATGTCTCTCATGCTTATCAGTCTCAATTATTGCTAGTTGGCTACTCAAAAAATTATGTAGGAAATCTGGAAAAAAATGTGTGGAAATTATGTTGTTACAAGGCAACAAATAATGGAGCTTAGTGTTCATGCAGTCAATATCATAAAGGCTGCTTGACATACTATGGGGCTTGATTTGAAATTACTTTCTGCTTTGATATTGATTGATAATGACTTTCCGCAGGGACTCCGCGGCATATACTCCTTAAGGATTGTTTGTCAGCCATCATTTACTCCAGACCGGTGCCAAAGTGCAGAGGCCCCATGCTACACACAGAGGAACTCAGAGGTCAAATAACTCAACCAAGGTCACGATGTGACTCAAGATGAGGTAATACTGATTACTCTGATATATTAAGGGCCTCAGTTGGCGTGCGTACTGTTTCCCGGGAAGTAAGTCAAGTCTTGCTGAGCTTTCAACTCTAAATGACAACCGCCGATGCTGACTTACTGATAAAATACCTGAATAAATTATGACATATTTAGTACAACAAATAGGATCGCTATTTCAGGGGTACTTCTGAATGTAGGTAAAGGGGCAAATACAGTATGACAGAGCAAAACATTGCAGTGAGTGGACACTCCATGAGTTCCTTCAGAAAGCCTTGCTCCTAAATCCTTTATATTTATGGGAGTACCCTCACCACCTCTGGTTTAGAGGACCCCTTTAGGATTTATGACAGTTCATTGAGGGCAAGGCAGAACATCCACCATTTTATTTTCTTGGAAAGAAATTGATTTGTGAAAAAATGCCACCATTTGTTACTCTATTGCACCTCAGGTGGATTTGATTCCCCCCCAAAATGTTGTGTTTCTCTCCTACTTTGAGCCTTTTATACGCTGTAAAGATCTCTTAGCAGGAATTGTGTTCATCACGTAGGTGATTTTACCATATAATTGTTTATTCTAGACTGTGGGTTATAACCAATGCCATGCATGTCTCAGCTTCAGCACACATGCCTCTCAACTGCCCCGATCGCCATTAAAAGCCATGATTACATCCATGATTGTCAACGTTTAGATGTATTCCAACTGATATAAAACATGTCATGTCCTGAAGTTGATAGTCACACAAATAGCATTTCACACAAGCACCCCATCCCCCCTCGCTAGTCACCAGCAATGGCCTGGTGTTTTGAGGAGCTAAAACCTCACTGGAAGACTGGAATAGGATTTACTAATGACTTGTAATAGGGGACAAGCAAATTATCATTGGACTTTTCCAGCATCAACTATTAATTTATCAGTGGGATGTAACGATGTAAAGAGCCCTTAGTGTTTTATTTCTAATTGAGGGTAAAACGCTCTAGCTTACATGAGTCACATGAAATGAATATTGCAGCCTGTGTGACCCTAATTTTGTACAGCCTAATCACCTTAAAATTCCACAATATTTACGGTAGCTAGAAAACAGGAAACTGCTCCACATTTGCACTCTAACCCCTGCTTAGCTTATTCATAAACCAGTTCCTGTTTGAAATCGCATCTACATTAGACAATCCAAACAATATACTCTCGAACTGCATATGCAGCTGGGGATTCAAAGGTCAAAGGCTACAGTAAGGCAATAACTCCCTTTTGTAGTTTGAAGTCACAAAAGCACGGTCAGCATAACAAACAAACCAACAAACAAGAACCAGAAAGCAGCACAAGAGATTGATATTGTACTGTAAGTCATTTCCCCCTTTTGGTATTCAGACAATAGTCTCTAGTCTATCACAGCATGTTTTGTTGATTGTTAGAGATTTAGTTGTTAGAGACCCACATAACTCAACCTTGGCAAGAACAAAACGAGACAAAGCAAGAAATTAGGAAGTCAAAAACAGATAGGATGTAGGTATATGACTAATCTAGGTGCTGAGTGCACACCCAGTAAGGGACCCCTGGGCCCAATGTGAGCAGTGCTTATCCACTGATATCATTGTGTAATTATAGAAGGAGAAGACATCAATTCTACACTGAATGTGAAGCACTGTCAACTGAATGTGAAGCGCTGAACCACTGTGGGAGATGAGGTTGAAATCTAATTAAGGGAATATGTTAAAGGTTGAATAACACGTCAAGTAACACAAGTCGTGTTGTTGTTTTTACTGAAGACCACTATAGTCGACTCGTAGGTACTTAAACTACCTTGAACTCCCTGAAGAAAGGCCCTTTGCCTCAGTTTATACAGGAAAAAATATGGGTCAGGAAATCTGAAAGGAGCACCAACTAAAGAATGAAAAGAAAAATAGATGCATAAATTACTGTTGACCAACCCTCTACACTGAAAGTCTTCACTTTGACTGAGTGTGACTGCCGTTTTAAAAGGCATTGTATCCGCTGTCTGTGCTGCCAAATCGGTGTGACGGGGGAAATCGCAGAATGAGTTATGGAAGGTGACAGCAAACAGAAAACTAATGATGCTTCTCAAGGTTATCCCTGTATAAATAAACATCAAGAGGAATGCTGACGCAGGAGCCCAAACTCAAAGAACCTGACATGGGCCACTAAAACAAGCTTACAACCAAGGGCATTGGGCTCAAAATAATTTGTTTCCTATAGTATTCAACTTTAGCTCCAAATACACCAAACTAGGAACACTGTTTGTACCTGGGTTTGCTCTCAGTGAATTTAGGTCTTCTCTGGTTTTGGGGGGTATTTCACGTCACCAAAAATGTCTGTCAAATCCGCATCGGATAGGAGAATGTTAGGATGCCACAGCCACCCTCCATGCTCTTGCATGACAAACACCAACCTGGAGCCAGCTGTGACAAAGCATAATCCATTAAATCCCTCCTTCCTTTGCTGATACTCCCTAATGAGGATTTAAAGGGCTTGGCAGGGGTGGGAACCAGAGGCTGCAGTCACACCTTGCCACCATTGTCCTCTTATCTCCTTATCTGTAAGGGATGGCCCGCGATGAAAGAGTCAAGCAGCATGGGCCCAAGCACAGGGCCCACCGCCCCCTGCACTGGCTGCCTGTGAGTTTTACAATACATTTTAATATTCTTCTACTGGTTTTTAAAACAATCCACGTTTGGGCACCCCAATGCATGTCAGACATGCTTTTAAGTTATGTACCCAGTAAGTCTCTCAGGTCCTCTGGCACTGGCTGTTTAACTATCCCAAAGCCTAGGACAAAGAGGCATGGAGAGACAGCCTTTTGTTATTATGCCCAAAGCCTCTGGAATAGTCTGGCAGAGAACCTGAGGGGGGCCAAAACTGTTGACATATTTAAAATAGATCTTAAAACGCATCTTTTTAGCTTTGATTTTCCTCAGGGTGATTTGTAGTCATTCAGTTATTGTTATTCTTTAGATTTTTATCTTATGTTTGTTGTGTAGTAAATATTTCAGCTTTTATTTTCATTGTTTTAATTAGTTTTTTGTCCTGTGAAGCACATTGCGTTGCATACCATGTCTGACATGTGCTGTATAAATAAAGCTTGATTTGAAGAGTCGATTTCCACGGCCATGCGGAAATGTAATTAGCATAACAATAAATCTCAATAAAAATCTGTCAGTTTAAGATGGTGATATCTTTTTTTGCATTGGATGTTACTCAATCCACCGCATCCGCCGATGTCGCACTTCTGCATCTGCGGTGAAAGGTGACAGTGGTGTTTGTCAGACCATGAGACATTCCGAAAATTGGTCTTCTCAGAAAAATCGTCTGTAGCGTCCAAACGGTTTGGCCTACAAACTATCCCATTATGGAAAGATGAGACACTCATGAACACGATGATGTTCTCCGTTTTGCTCGATGATTCACACAAGCGTCTTGGGACTTGTCTGAAGTCAGTACAGTCATTCTGTATGCACCCAAACAGTTTGTGCTACAAATTAATATGTAAAGGTGAGACTCTCACAAACACGTACATGTCGGTTGTTTTGCTCTAGGACACCCACAGGCCTCAGAGTGTGCAAAGCTGTCATCAAGGCAGGTGGCTATTTTAAGGGTGGCTATTTTAAGAATCTCAAATATAAAATACATTTTGATTTGTTTAACACTTTTTTGGTTACTACATTATTCCATATGTGTTATTTCATAAAGAAAAACCCTTGAATGAGTAGGTGTTCTAAAACTTTTGACCGGTAGTGTATGTTGTTCCATGTAGTGAATCTGTTATTCAATGTGTTCGTATGGGCTAATAGCAGTAAGGCCAAATTACATTTTTCATCAAATAATTGTTTTGTATATTTTGTTGTTACTTCGAGGGGTCTTAAAATTCTAAGTCAAAAAGCTAACTGATCCTTAGTATGACCTTCTTAAAACAATTCCATATAGTTTAGTAGATTACAAGGTTTGCAAAATACTTATCTTTGCCAAATCACTCAAAATTGAAAGGTTATATTTCAAAAGCTCACTTTTTCCAAGAATAACCGCTGTTCCTTCGCACCCCAAAGATGAGCAGGAAGCAACAGCTCACTTACAGTAACATAAACTAATGAAAATGCGACTGAGTTATTTAAAATACAATTTTTTTGTATTCTAATGTTACCCAAGACCTTCATACACACAATCAGAATTTTTCCGATAGCATATATAAAATGTATTAATTAGACTGTTAGAATGTTGCAGTGAAAATGGCTGCTCATTGGCATAGTAAGAGGGGTAGCGAGGCCCAGCAGTTTAACCATCATAATTACTACTCTTAATACTGAAATAGATGAAAGAGAAAAGCAGGTTTGTGGTCAATTCCATTTAAATGCAGACCATTCAGGCCTAATGCAGCCATTTTTATCTCAATATCAAATCATTTCTGTTTAACAATTAAGTACCTTACTGTGATTGTTTTCAATTAAAATGGTCAAAAAGAAACAAAAATAGCTTCTGAGAGAGTGAACATTATTTATAATAAGGGTTACATGCAGAAAATCAGACCTCTCTGAAATGAAAATGAATGGCCCTCCATTCAGAAAAATATATTGTACCTAAACTATCCCTGAACGCTTGAAAAAATAACTAAGTCACGCTCCCCTATACCCAAAATAATAATTAAAACAAAGTGAATAGCAGAGAACATGTCTACCATTTACCCTCACTTCTTGGACAGACCAGAGCCTTATATAATGTAGTTTTAGAAACTGTACTTTGTCCTGTATGCATTACATATGGGGCTGAGGGCCAGAAGGTTGTGGGTTCGCAGACCACCATGGACAAGAGTAGGGGTGGAAAGAATGAATCTACAGTAGCGGTGCGTTGCAAAAAAAAAGCCATAATACAAAAAAAGCCATATTACAACCTACACTGTATGTGGTGATAATGGCGTTGTTTGCTGTTAATTCATATGTCTTGCAACCGTGATATGTTGCCCTAAAGGCAGAGACAATAAGAAGACAATTAACCACACCTTTGCTTTATCACAAAACCGGATAGCAACCTCTGTCCAGTGAAGTCCATGACTCATATTGCATGTAACAGACAGTTATATGACCTACAACATGGTTAAGCAAGTTAATGTTCCCAACATTTTTGAACCACTAAACAACTATTTATTTAGAACCACAGAGAGTTACCGCAAGTCACAGAGAGTTACCGCAAGTCGCAAAGAAAACAAGAGCCGCCTCCAATATTCCAGCACCATTTCAACATCATCAAATCACCCCTACTTTGTCAAATACAGTGACAACTAAAATATACCAAAAACAATTAAGTCCAATCAACATACCGTAAATTCCGGACTATAAGCCGCAACTTTTTTCCCACGCTCTGAACTTCGCGGCTTAAAACAATGACGCGGCTAATATATGGATTTTTCCCGCTTTCAAATTTGTGGGTCCTGACAGCGCGGAGCATTGTCAAAAAATCCACTATCATCAACGGGTTTCGAAAGGCTGGACTGCTGCGTGTTGAAGAGGGCTCAGCGGGGGATTTGCCTCCGGATGAAAGTGACGAGACCGACAATGAAAACGATCCAATATCGGATGAAGCAATTCTGAGGCTATTCAACTCCGACACCGAAGGAGATGGTTTCAGTGCACAGGAGGAGGAAGATAGTGTCACAAAAACCAAAACCACAGCTAAATGCAGCACTAACCTTTGATGATCTTCATCAGATGACACTCCTAGGGCATTATGTTATACAATACATGCATGTTTTGTTCAATCAAGTTCATATTTATATCAAAAACCAGCTTTTTACATTAGCATGTGACTAGCATGTGACTAGCATTCCCACCGAACACTTCCGGTGAATTTACTAAATTACTCACGATAAACGTTCACAAAAAACATAACAATTATTTTAAGAATTATAGATACAGAACTCCTTTATGCAATCGCTATGTCCGATTTTAAAATAGCTTTTCGGTGAAAGCACATTTTGCAATATTCTGAGTAGATAGCCCAGCAATCACAGGCTAGCTATTTTGACACCCACCAAGTGTGGTACTCACCAAACTCAGATTTACTATAAGAAAAATTGGATTACCTTTGCTGTTCTTCGTCAAAATGCACTCCCAGGACTTCTACTTCAATAATAAATGTTGGTTTGGTTCCAAATAATCCATAGTTATATCCAAATAGCGGCGTTTTGTTCGTGCGTTCAAGACACTATCCGAAGGGTAAAGAAGGGTGACGCGCCCGGCACGTTTCGTGACCAAAAAATTCAAAATATTCCATAACCGTACTTCGAAGCATGTCAAACGCTGTTTAACATCAATTTTTATGCGATTTTTCTTGTAAAAAAGTGATAATATTCCGACTGGGAAACCCTGTTTTCGTTCAAAGACGAAAAAATAAAAACATGGAGTCGTCTCGTGCACACGCCCCCAGTCTCATTGTTCTCAGATCGACCACTATCCAAATGCGCTACTGTTTTTCAGCCATGGCCTGCAAAGTCATCATTCAACGTTCTGGCGCCTTCTGAGAGCCTATGGGAGCGTTAGAAAATGTCACGTTATGCCAGAGATCCCCTGTTTTGGATAGAGATGATCAAGAAGGCCAAGAAATTGTCAGAGTGAGCGCTTCCTGTTTGGAATCTTCTCAGGTTTTGGCCTGCCAAATGAGTTCTGTTATACTCACAGACACCATTTAAACAGTTTTAGAAACTTTAGGATGTTTTCTATCCAAAAAAATCAATTATATGCATATTCTAGTTACTGGGCAGGAGTAGTAACCAGATTAAATCGGGTACGTTCTTTATCCGGTCGTGCAAATACTGCCCCCTATCCCCAACAGGTTAAACACTAGTTCAACGCTGATTGTCAAATTTGTATACTTTTTTTGTCAAAGGAGGCCAAGTGCTCGCTTGGCTTCCCTTGCATTCAATGCCCGGGGCGGCAACAATGTCATACTAGTTTCTGTCACGTCCTGACCAGTAAAGAGGTTATTTGTTATTGTAGTTTGGTCAGGACGTGGCAGGGGGTGTTTGTTTAATGTGTTTCGGGGTTTGTTGGGCAATGTTCCATGTGTATGTCTCACAGGACTGTTTTCTCGTCGTTGTTTTCGTTTAAGTGTTTGTTTTTCTTCACAATAAAGAAGATGAGCATACACATTCCCGCTGCGCCTTGGTCCCATCTTTACGACGAAAGTGACAGAACTACCCACCACCAACGGACCAAGCAGCGGAGGAAGGAACAGCAGAGGGATTTGGAGTCATGGACATGGGAAGATATTTTGGAAGGGGCAGGACCTTGGCACCAGGCTGGGGAGTACCGGCGACCTAAGGAGGAGCAGGAGGCAGCCAAGGAGGAACGGCGACAATACGAAGAACGTGCCCAACGACGGAAGCACGAGAGGCAACCCCAAGAAAAACTTTTGGGGGGGGGGCACATGGGTAGATTGGCAAGGTCAGGCGGTAGACCTAAGCCAACTCCCCGTGCTTATTATGGGGAGCAGCGGATCAGAAGAACGCCGGTCTATGCGGAAGTGCGCACGATCTCGCCCATGCACACGCACAGTCCGGTGCGAGCGATTCCAGCCCCTCGCAAGTGCCGTGCTAGAGTGGGCATCCAGCCAGGTAGGAGTATGCCTGCGCAGTACATCTGGCCACCAGTACGTCTCCTAGGCCCAGGCTACCCTACGCCTGCTCTACGCACGGCCGCCATCAGGCCTCTGCACAGCCCAGTTCGCCCTGTGCCAGCACTCCGCCCGTGCAGGGCTACTGTTACCACCCAGCCAGGACGGGTTGTGCAGGCTGTGCGCTCCAGATCTCCAGTGCTTGTTCATGGCCCGGTGTATCCAGTTCCTGCTCCTCGCACTAGCCCTGAGGTGCGTGTCTCTAGTCTGGCGCCTCCAAAGCCAGCACCACGCACCAGGTCTCCAGTGCGTCAGCCCAGTCCAGTACGTCCCATTCCTGCTCCTCGCTCTAGCCTTGAGGTGCGTGTCTCCAGTCTGGTACCTCCAGTACCAGCCCCACGCACTAGGCCTTCAGTGCGTCAGCCCAGTCCAGTTCATCCTGCTCCTGCTCCTCGCACTGGCCTTGAGGTGCGTGTTACCAGTCTGGCGCCTCCAAAGCCAGCCCCACGCACCAGGCCTGCAGTGCGCAGTCCCCGTCCAGAGCTTCCGACGACAATACCCCGTCCAGAGCTTCCGACGACAGTACCCCGTCCAGAGCTTCCGGCGACAGTTCCCCGTCCAGAGCTTCCGGCGACAGTTCCCCGTCCAGAGCTTCCGACGACAGTTCCCCGTCCTGTGCTTCCGGCGACAGTTCCCCGTCCTGTGCTTCCGGCGACGTCCTACAGTCCGGAGCCTGCAAAGACGGCCCACAGTCCGGAACCGACAGAGACGCCCCACAGTCCGGAACCGACAGAGACGCCCCACAGTCCGGAACCGGCGCGGCCAGAGTCGCCCCCCAGCCCGGAGCTGGCGCGGCCAGAGTCGCCCCCCAGCCCGGAGCTCCCAGAGTCGCCCCCCAGCCCGGAGCTCCCAGAGTCGCCCCCCAGCCCGGAGCTCCCAGAGTCGCCCCCCAGCCCGGAGCTCCCAGAGTCGCCCTCCAGCCCGGAGCTCCCAGAGTCGCCCTCCAGCCCGGAGCTCCCAGAGTCGCCCTCCAGCCCATCTAGCCACTGGGATATTTCCCCATTCTTCAAGGCAAAACTGCTCCTGCTCCTTCAAGTTGGATGGGTTCTACTGGTGTACAGCAATCTTTAAATCATACCACAGATTCTCAATTGGATTGAGGTCTGGGCTTTGACTAGGCCATTCCAAGACATTTAAATGTTTCTCCTTAAACCATTCGAGTGTTGCTTAGGCAGTATGCTTAGGGTCATTGTCCTGCTCGAAAGTGAACCTAAGTCCCAGTCTCAAATCTCTGGAAGAGTGAAACAGGTTTCCCTCAAAAATGTCCCTGTATTTAGCACCATCATTCCTTAAATTCTGGCCAGTTTACCAGTCCCTGGGGATGGTAATCTCAGGGTGATGAGAGGTGTTGGGTTTGCGCCAGACATAGCATTTTCCTTGATGGCCAAAAAGCTCAATTTTAGTTACATCTTCCATATGTTTGGGGAATCTCCCACATGCCTTTTGGCGAACACCAAACATGTTTAATTTATTTCTTTAAGCAATGGCTTTTTTTCTGGCCACTCTTCCGTAAAGCCCAGCTCTGTGGAGTGTACGGCTTAAAGTGGTCCTATGGACAGATACTTTAATCTCCGCTGTGGAGCTTTGCAGCTCCTTCAGGGTTATCTTTGGTCTCTTTGTTGCCTCTCTGATTAATGCCCTCCTTGCCTGATCCGTGAGTTTTGGTGCGCAGCCCTCTCTTGGCAGGTTTGTAGTGGTGCCATATTCTTTCCATTTTTTAATAACGGATTTAAATGGTGCTCCGTGGGAGGTTCAAAGTTTCTGATTTTTTTTTTTATACCCCAACCCTGATCTGTACTTCTCCACAACTTTGTCCCTGACCTGTTTGGAGAGCTCCTTGGTCTTCATGGTGCTGCTTGCTTGGTGGTGCCCCTTGCTTAGTAGTGTTGCAGACTATGGGGCCTTTCAGAATAAGTGTATATATGCAGAGATCATGTGACAGATCATGTGACACTTAAATAAAGTCCACCTGTGTGCAATCTAACTAATTTAATTATGTGACTTCTGAAGGTAATTGGTTGCACCAGATCTTATTTAGGGGCTTCGTAGCAAAGAGGTGAATACATATGCACGCACCACTTTTCCGTTTTTATTTTTTAGAATTTATTGAAACAAGTTATTTTTTTCATTTCGCTTCACCAATTTGGACTATTTTGTCCATTACATGAAATCCAAATAAAAATCCATTCAAATTACAGGTTGTAATGCAACAAAATAGGAAAAACGCCAAAGGGATGAATGCTTTTGCAAGGCACTGTATGTGTTTATCTTCATCATATTTCTCCAATGCCAAATCAGTGTGTCTTGTTTGCAGCAAAACTGTCCCCGTTTGCAAATAATTTATTCTGAGACGTCATTAGGAATGCAAGGTACTTTCAAAAGTTATGCCTACCTTTCTACCCCAGACAGAGCAGGCCTACCGACACAGAAAAATGTAAGCTTTAACTGCAGGCTACTCTTCTTCCATGGCTTAACCCAATGAGAGAAGGTCACAGATGTTTCCTTAAAAGCTGTCTGGGTTTAAACATATTCTATTGTACAGAAAGTGAATAGCTTAATCGATAGTGACAGAATTAGATTACTTCCATGTCCATGTTTTGTCTTCTCAGCTACAGAAGGTTGTAGCTCAGCCTCTGAATGTCGAAGAAACTAAACAATGATATTCCCATATACATTGGAGTCACGTCTTTCCCGGGTATTTTACAGCTTGTTTCTAGCATAAAGCATTGCGGACCAAAGCCGATGTTATAGATCACTTTATATAATCAGATCCATTTCATTTTCCACAAAATCATAAGCTAACAAGGGGTAGGCACGTGCTTCTTTGCCATTTAAAAATGGCATACCTTCTCATACCCCTCAATTCGAGTCTTGGTTTTAACATAACAGCCCTTCAGTGACACGGAGGTAGGCTATTTAAAGAGTGAATGGTGGGTTGAGGAATTTTCAGGAAAAAGCCTTTGACTCTCCTCCTGAACTGCTAACTACGCCTAGTCTGCACAGCCATTGGTTAGGCAGCACACAAAAAAATATTTTGATCAGATCAGGCCGGGGCTCAGGGTTGGAATATCCATTGCCATGTGTAATGCAGTTGTATTTACACCATCCCTGCAGCTATCTTTGACATAACTTTGCTCTGTGCATCTCCAAGCATGGACTTCATAGCCTATAGCCTATTGGCTATGGATCATTTGATTGAAACCCCACTAAATAGCCTATAGGCACACTTGATATTGCGCACCAAGCGGAGAATCAGAGATGAGGGGCAGCATCGGGCACACATCGATATACACTGAGTATCCAAAACATTAGGAACACCTTCCTAATATTGAGTTGCACCCCAATATTGGGAATTGACCCCAACGCTGAAGAAGAGCACAAGTAAAGATAATTCTTATGCATTATGGCTTTTTCTTCTTATTTCCAATAAATACATATCAGACAAGGTGGTTTGTGGGCCTATTTCACAACATTTACATTACAGTAGCCTGCACACAAAAAGTTTATATTTCTTTTACAAACACAAAAGGGGATGTTTGAGAAGTCCTTGTGTGTCGCCCTTGAGAAATCTGAAGTACTTCAAACATTGCAGGCTTTGAGAAGGAACAATACACTGAGTTCAGGGTATGTGGAGGGGAGGAAACAGGATTTCTTCATGCCAGACATGTCTACACAAGTTCTGCCATTGAAAGAGTTGGAAATTGCTTTCATATCACAGCCTGATCTTTGTTTAACCTTACAAAGATAACCGATACACGCTCCTCAGCTACAGAACTTATGTCTTCCAATGCCCTTCTACAAAAACAAACAAAACAGTTTTTTATTTATTTTACCTTTATTTAACTAGGCAAGTCAGTTAAGAACAAATTCTTATTTTCAATGACAGTCTAGGAACAGTGGGTTGACTGCCTTGTTCAGGGGCAGAATGACAGATTTGTACCTTCTCAGCTCTGAGATTTGAATTTGCAACCTTTCGGTTACTAGCCCAACGCTCTAACCACTAGGCTACCCTGCCGCCCCAAATGCGCCAGGAGAGGAGAGAATGGCTGCCGTTTTACAGTCTCTTAACCATTTGTGCTATTGTGTGTGTTTTCTCGCGTTATTTGTAACTTATTTTGTACATAATGTTTCTGCCACCGTCTCGTATGACCGAAAAAAGCATCTAGAAATCAGGACAGGGATTATTCACCTCGTATTGAGAGATTATTTTTTCTTTAACGAGTTGAACGAGAGGGATTTACTTCAGACACCCGACAAGGCCCTCAAACCCGTCATTCGAAGGAGAAAGAGAGAGATATCGAGGACGAAGGTCGGGTTGCCTTGTGAGGATCCGTCAGCGAGTGGGTAATTTGCCTTTACCATCGGTCCTATTAGCCAACGTACAAGCATTGGGAAATAAAATAGACGAACTACAAGCATGTATACCCTACCAACGGGATATTAAAAACTGTGATATCTTATGTATCACTGAGTTGTGGCTGAACGATGACATGAATAACATACAGCTGTCGGGTTATACACTGTATCGCAGGATAGAACAGTAGCCTCTGGTAAGACAAGGGGTGTTGGTCTATGTATATTTGTAAACAACAGCTGCTGCACGATATCTAAAGAAGTCTCGAGGTTTTGCTCGCCTGAGGTAGAATATCTCACGATAAGCTGTAGACCACACTATTTACCATGAGAGTTTTCATCTATATTCTTCGTAGTTGTCTATTTACCACCACACACTGATGCTGACACTAAGACCGCACTCTAATGAACTGTATACGGCCAAAAGCAAACAGGAAAACGCTCATCCAGAGGGGGCGCTCCTAGTGGCCCGGGACTTTAATGCAGTGAAACTTACAGTTGAAGTCGGAAGATTACATACACCTTAACCTAATACATTTAAACTCAGATTTGCAAAATTCCTGACATTTAATCATAGTAAAAATTCCCTGCCTTAGGTCAGTTAAGATCACCACTTTATTTTAAGAATGTGAAATGTCAGAATAATAGCAGAGAGAATGATTTATTTCAGCTTTTATTTCTTTCATCACATTTCCAGTGGGTCAGAAGTTAACATACACTCAATTAGAATTTGGTAGCATTGCCTTTAAATTGTTCAACTTGGGTAAAACATTTTGGGTAGCCTTCCACAACCTTCCCACAGTAAGTTGGGTGAATTTTGGCCCATTCCTCCTGACAGAGCTGGTGTAACTGAGTCAGGTTTCTAGGCCTCCTTGCTCGCACATGCTTTTTCAGTTCTGCCCACAAATCTTCTATGGGATTGAGGTCAGGGCTTTGTGATGGCCACTCCAATACCTTGAAGTTGTTGTCCTTAAGCAATTTTGCCACAACTTTGGAAGTATGCTTGGGGTCACTGGCCATTTGGAAGACCCATTTGCGACCAAGCTTTAACTTCCTGACTGATGTCTGAGATGTTGCTTCAATATATCCACATAATTTTCCTGCCTCATGAAGCCATCTATTTTGTGAAGTGCACCAGTCCCTCCTGCAGCAAAGCACCCCCACAACATGATGCTGCCACCCCCGTGCTTCACGGTTGGGATGGTGTTCTTCAGCTTGCAAGCCTCCCCCTTTTTCCTCCAAACATAATGATGGTCATTATGGCCAAAAAGTTATATTTTTGTTTCATCAGACCAGAGGACATTTCTCCAAAAAAGTACAATCTTTGAACCCATGTGCAGTTGCAAACCGTAGTCTGGCTTTGTTATGGCAGAATGCATCTCCTTCCTGAGCGGTATGACGGCTGCATGGTCCCATGGTGTTTATACTTGCGTACTATTGTTTGTACAGATGAGCGTGGTACCTTCAGCCATTTGGAAATTGCTCCCAAGGATGAACCAGTCTTGTGGAGGTCTACAATTATTTTTCTGAGGTCTTGGCTGATTTCTTTTGATTTTCCCATGATGTCAAGCAAAGAGGCACTGAGTTTGAAGGTAGGCCTTGAAATACATCCACAGGTACACCTACAATTGACTGAAATGATGTCAATTAGCCTATCAGAAGCTTCTAAAGCCATGACATCATTTTCTGGAATTTTCCAAGCAGTTGAAAGGCACAGTCAACTTAGTGTATGTAAACTTCTGACCCAATGGAATTGTTATATAGTGAATTATAAGTGAAATAATCTGTCCGTAAACAATTGTTGGAAGAAGTACTTGTGTCATTCACAAAGTAGATGTCTTAACAGACTTGCCAAAACTATAGTTTGTTAACCTCTCTAGGGTAGGGGGCAGTATTTGCACGGCCGGATAAAAAAACGTACCCGATTTAATCTGGTTATTACTACTGCCCAGAAACTAGAATATGCATATAATTATTGGCTTTGGATAGAAAACACCCTAAAGTTTCTAAAACTGTTTGAATGGTGTCTGTTAGTATAACAGAACTCATATGGCAGGCAAAAACCTGAGAAGATTCCTTACAGGAAGTGCCCTCTCTGACCATTTCTTGGGCTTCTACACTCTCTTTATTGAAAACTGAGGATCTCTGCTGTAACGTGACACTTCCTACAGCTCCCATAGGCTCTCAGAAGGCGGCAAAACGCTGAATGATGCCTTTGGAGCCCCTGGATGAAAAACAGTAGCGCATTTGGATAGTGGTCGATCAGAGAACAATGAGACTGGGGCGTGTGCACGACGCGACACCATGTTGTTGTTTTTTCGTCTTTGAACGAAAAACAGGGTTTCCCGGTCGGAATATTATCGCTTTTTTACGAGAAAAATCACATAAAAATTGATTTTAAACAGCGGTTGACATGCTTCGAAGTACGGTAATAGAATATTTCAATTTTTTTTGTCACGAAACGCGTCGGGTGCGTCACCCTTCGGATAGTGTCTTGAACGCACGAACAAAACAGAGGATATTTGAACATAACTATGGATTATTTTGAACGAAACCAACATTTGTTATTGAAGTAGAAGTCCTGGGAGTGCATTCTGACGAAGAACAGCAAAGGTAATCAAAATGTTCTAATAGTAAATCTGACTTTGGTGAGTGCTAAACTTGCTGGGTGTCTAAATAGCTAGCCCTGTGATGCCGGGCTATCTACTTAGAATATTGCAAAATGTGCTTTCACCGAAAAGCTATTTTAAAATCGGACATAGCGATTGCATAAAGGAGTCTGTATCTATAATTCTTAAAATAATTGTTATGTTTTTTGTGAACGTTTATCATGAGTAATTTAGTAAATTCACCGGAAGTTTGCGGTGGGTATGCTAGTTCTGAACGTCACATGCTAATGTAAAAAGCTGGTTTTTGATATAAATATGAACTTGATTGAACAAAATATGCATGTATTGTATAACATAATGTCCTAGGATTGTCATCTGATGAAGATCATCAAAGGTTAGTGCTGCATTTAGCTGTGGTTTGGGTTTATGTGACATTATATGCTAGCTTGAAAAATGGGTGTCTGATTATTTCTGGCTGGGTACTCTGCTGACATAATCTAATGTTTTGCTTTCGTTGTAAAGCCTTTTTGAAATTGGACAGTGTGGTTAGATTAACAAGTCTTGTCTTTAAAATGGTGTAAAATAGTCATATGTTTGAGAAATTGAAGTAATAGCATTTCTAAGGTATTTTGAATAACGCGCCACGGGATTCCACTGGCTGTTGAATAGGTGGGACGATTTCGTCCCACATACCCTAGAGAGGTTAACAAGAAATTTGTGGAGTGGTTGAAAAACGAGTTTTAATGACTCAAACCTAAGTGTATGTAAATTTACAACTTCAACTGTAGATATCAATAGTAAGTGCTGTCATCCTTACCTCCAAGCATTTATACAAGTTGGATAATCTTAAATGTATGTAAACGTCTGACTTCAACTGTGAATCCTCATTTCTATCAGCATTTTAAATATGCAACAAGAGGGGGAAAAAAAAAAACAACTCTAGACCACCTTTACTCCAGACACATAGATATGTACAAAGCTCTCCCTCACCCTCTATTTGGCAAATCTGACCATAATTCTATCCTCCTCATTCCTAGTTACAAGCAAAAACTAAAGCAGGACGCAGCAGTGACTCGGTCAATAAAAAAGTGGTCAGATGAACCAGAAGCTAAGCTACATGACTGTTTTGCTAGCACAAACTGGAATATGTTCCAGGATTCTTCCGATGGTATTGAGGAGTACACCACATCAGTCACTGGCTTCATCAATAAGTGCATCGATGACGTCGCCCCCACAGTGACTGTACGTACATACATCCCTCAACCAAAAGCCATGTATTACGAGCAACATCCGCACTGAGCTAAAAGGGCAGAGCTGCCGCTTTCAAGGAGAGGGAATCTAACCCAGGCGCATATAAGAAATCCCGCTATGCCCTCTGACGAACAATCAAACAGGCAAAGTGCCAATACAGGACAAAGATCAAATCGTACTACACCAGCTCCGACACTCGTCGGATGCAGCAGGGCTTGCAAAACTATTACAGACTACAAAGGGAAGAACAGCTCCGAGCTGCCCAGTGACACAAGCCTACCAGACAAGCTAAATGACTTCTATGCTCGCTTCGAGGCAAGTAACACTAAAACACGAATGAGAGCATCAGCTGTTCCAGACGACTGTGTGATCACGCTCTCCGAAGCCGATGTGAGTAAGCCCAAAATTCACAAGGCTGCAGGGACAGACGGATTACCAGGACGTGCTTACTGAGCATGCGCTGACCAACGGACATTTTCAACCTTCTCACATAGGAACACCTATGTGAGAATGCTATTCATTGACTATAGCTCAGCGTTCAACACCATAATGCCCTCGAAGCTCATCGCTAAGCTAAGGAGCCTGGGACTAAAGGAGCCTGGGACCTCCCTCTGCAACTGGATCCTGGACTTCCTGACGGGCCACCCGCAGGTGTTAAGGGTAACAGCACATCTGCCACCCTGATCCTGAACACGGGGTCTCCTCAGGGGTGCATGCTCAGTCCCCTCCTGTACTCCCTGTTCACTCATGACTGCATGGCCAGGCACGACTCCAACACTATCATTAAGTTTGCTGATGACAACAGTGGTAGGCCTGATCACCGACAACGATGAGACAGCCTATATGGAGGTGGTCAGAGACCTGGCCGTGTGGTGCCAGGACAACAACCTCTCCCTCAATGTGATCAAGACAAAGGAGATGATTGTGGACAAAAGGAAAAGGAGGACCGAGCACGCCCACATTCTCATCGACGGGCTGTAGTGGAGCAGGTTGAGAGTTAAGTTCCTTGGTGTCCACATCAACAACAAAAACTATCATGGTCCAAGCACACCAAGACAGTCGTGAAGAGGGAACGACAAAACATATTCCCCCTCAGGAGACTGAAATTATTTGGCATGGGTCCTCAGAAAGTTCTACAGCTGCACCATCGAGAGCATCCTGACTGGTTGCATCACTGCCTGGTGTGGCAACTGCACGACCACAAGGCACTACAGAGGGTAGTGCGTTCGGCCCAGTACATCACTGGGGCCAAGCTTCCTGCCATCCAGGACCTATATCCCAGGCGGTGTCAGAGGAAGGCCCTAATAATTGGCAAAGACTCCAGCCACCCTAGTCATAGACTGTTCTCTCTGCTACCGGAGTGCCAAGTCTAGGTCCAAAAGGCTTCTCAACAGCTTCTACCCCCAAGCCGTAAGACTCTTGTACAACTAATCAAATTGTTACCCAGACTATTTGCATTGCTCCCCCCACACTATTTTACACTGCTGCTATTCTCTGTTTACTATCTATGCATAGTCACTTTACCTACACTTTACCTACATATACATATTACCTCAATTACCTCAACTAAATGGTGCCCCGCACATTGACTTTGCACCGGTAGCCCCTGTATACAGCCTCGCTATTGTTATTTTACTGCTGCTCTTTAATTATTTGTTACTTTTATTTCTTATTTTTTTCTTATCTATTTTTTACTTACCAGATTTTTCATAAAACTGCATTGTTGGTAAGGGGTTGTAAGTAAGAATTTCACTGTAAGGTCTACACCAATTTGATTTCATTTATTTGTTTTGAGAGGGCAATATATAGTACAATATTGCACTTAGGCACTCAATATTGCACTTTCATAACGTAACAAACTTTGCCAATCCTATCTCTGACATGAGTCTTATATACTTTTTACATAGAATGTACGGTATGTTGCCAGTAAAAAAAATTGGGCAATGTTTACATGACCCTACTATGTGCATGCCGGCACCAGTTACGAGTAGCAGTAGGCCGATGTGGGTGGCCATCTATTTTAACAAATCTATTGATTTCCTGAGATGAGCAGCGGTCTAAGGCACTGCATCTCAGTGATAGAGGCATCACTTCAGACCCTGGTTCGATTCCAGGCTGTATCACAACCGGCCGTGATTGGAAGTCCCATTGGGCGGCGCACAATTGGGCCAACATCATTAGGGTTTGGCCGGGGTAGGCCGTCTTTGTAAATAAGAATTTGCTCTTAACCGACTTCCCTAGGTAAATATATATTTTCTTTTTATAAATACACCCTCACAAAAAAAATCCAATATTAATTTGTTTAGGCAGGTCCTCAGAAAAAAAATAAGACTAGTAAAATTTATTTTCAAAAGAATAGATTAGCATATATATTGAGTTGAAATATGTTACTGGTCTGTGCAGCCTATACTTTGTTATTAAGTTAATTAAAACCGACGAGACCCACTTACATTCCCCTGCCCTGATCACAGTCAACACATGTATTTTATAGTAGGAATATAATGGAATATAACAGAATAAAATTGAGAAAAAAATGTTGAGTGTCACAGGAACGTGTGGAACAGCTGTCATAACAAAAATGTTGTTACGTTATTTTTTATAATGGATGATTTTTTTTTTTCATCAATCTAAACACAAAACTCATAACACATCATAAACAGGTTTTTAGAAATGTGTGCAAATATATTACAAATACAAAAATACCTTATTTACATAAGTATTCAGACCCTTTGCTCTGAGACTGGAAATTGAGCTCAGGTGCATCCTGTTTCCATTGATCATCCTTCAGATGTTTCTATAACTTGATTAGAGTCAACCTGTTGAAAAATCAATTGATTTGACATGATTTGAAAAGGCAAACACCTGTATATAAGGTTCCATAGTTGACAGTGCATGTCAGAGCAAAAACCAAGCCATGCGATCGAAGGAATTGTCTGGAGAGCTCCGAAACAGGACTGTGTCAAGGAGCAGATCTGGAAAAGAGTACCAAAACATTTATGCAGCATTGAAGGTCCCTCAATAATTTTTTAATGGAAGAAGTTTGGAACCACCAAGACTCTTTTTAGAGCTGGTCGCCCGGCCAAGCTGAGCAATTGGGGGAGAATGCCCTTGGTCCGGGAGGTGACCAAGAACACGACGGTCAATTTGAAAGAGCTCCATAGTTCCTCTTTGGAGATGGGAGAACCTTCAAGAAAGACAACCATCTCTGCAGCACTCCACAAATCAGGCCTTTATTGTAGAGTGGCCAGACAGAAGCCACTCCTCAGTAAAAGGCACATGACAGCCCGCTTGGAGTTTGCCAAAAGGCACCTAAAGAACTCTGACCATGAAAAACCAGATTCTCTGGTCTGAGGAAACCAAGATTAAACTCTTTGGCCTGAATGCCAAGAGCCACATCAGGAGGAAACCTGGCACCATCCCTACGGTGAAGCATGGTGGTGGCAGCATCATGCTGTGGGGATGTTTTTCATTGGCAGGGACTGGGAGACAAGTCAGGATAGAGGGAAAGATGAAAGGAGCAAAGTACAGAGAGATCCCTGATGAAAACCTGCTCCAGAGCACTCAGGACCTCAGACTGGGGCGAAGATTAACCTTCCAATAGGACAATGACCCTAAGCACACAGCCAAGACAACGCATGAGTGGCTTCAACACAAGTCTCTGAATGTCCTTGAGTGGCTCAGCCAGAGCCTGGAATTGAACCCGATCGAACATCTCTGGAGAGACCTGAAAATACCTGTGCAGCAACGCTCCCCATTCAACCTGAAAGAGCTTGAGAGGATCTGCAGAGAAGAATGGGAAACTCCCCAAATACAGGTGTACAGGCTGGAATCGCTGCCAAAGGTGCTTCAACAAAGTACTGAGTAAAGGGTCTGAATACTTATGTAAATGTGATATTTAAAAAAAAATAACATGTATAAATTTGCCAACATTTCTAAAAACCTGTTGTTGCTTTGTCATTACGAGGTATTGTGTGTAGCTTGATGGGGAAAAATAACAATTTAATCAATTACAGAAGGCTCTAGGACTGTAACGTAACAAAATGTGAAGTCAAGGGGTCTGAATACTTTTCGTATGCACTGTACATGGCAATAGGATTGTTGCGGTATCAGTTATTACACAATTGGAATAAAGAAAATCTAACTACAGTTGTGGCAAAAAGTTTTGAGAATGACATAAATATTAATTTTCACAAAGTCTGCTGCCTCAGTCTGTATGATGGCAATTTGCATATTCTCCAGAATGTTATGAAGAGTGATCAGATGAATTACAATTAATTGCAAAGTCCCTCTTTGCCATGCAAATGAACTGAATCCCCAAAAGACATTTCCACTGCATTTCAGCCCTGCCACAAAAGGACCAGCTTACATCATGTCAGTGATTGTCTCGTTAACACAGGTGTGAGTGTTGACGAGGACAAGGCTGGAGATCACTCTGTCATGCTGATTGAGTTCGAATAACAGACTGGAAGCTTCAAAAGGAGGGTGGTGCTTGGAATCATTGTTCTTCCTCTGTCAACCATGGTTACCTGCAAGGAAACACGTGCCGTCATCATTGCTTTGCACAAAAAGGGCTTCACAAGCAAGGACATTGCTGCCAGTAAGATTGCACCTAAATCAACCATTTATCGGATCATCAAGAACTTCAAGGAGAGCGGCTCACTTGTTGTGAAGAAGGCTTCAGGGCGCCAAAGAAAGTCCACCAAGCACCAGGACCGTCTCCTAAAGTTGATTCAGCTGCGGGATCGGGGCACCACCAGTACAGTGCTTGCTCAGGAATGGCAGCAGGCAGGTGTGAGTGCATCTGCACGCACAGTGAGGCGAAGACTTTTGGAGGATGGCCTGGTGTCAAGAAGGGCAGCAAAGAGGCCACTTCTCTCCAGGAAAAACATCAGGGACAGACTGATATTCTGCAAAAGGTACAGGGATTGGACTACTGAGGACTGAGGTAAAGTAATTTTCTCTGATGAATCCCCTTTCCGATTGTTTAGGGCATCCGGAAAAAAGCTTGTCCGGAATAGACAAGGTGTGCACTACCATCAGTCCTGTGTCATGCCAACAGTAAAGCAGAGACCATTCATGTGCGGGGTTGCTTCTCAGGCAAGGGAGTGGGCTCACTCTGCAGTTTGCCTAAGAACACAGCCATGAATAAAGAATGGTACCAACACATCCTCCGAGAGCAACTTCGCCCAACCATCCAGGAACAGTTTGGTGATGAACAATGCCTTTTCCAGCATGATGGAGCACCTTGCCATAAGGCAAAAGTGATAACTAAGTGGCTCGGGGAAAAAAACATCGATATTTTGGGCCCATGGCCAGGAAACTCCCCAGACCTTAATCCCATTGAGAACTTGTGGTCAATCCTCAAGAGGCGGGTGGACAAACAAAAACCCAAATTCAAATTCTGACAAACTCCAAGCATTGATTATGCAAGAATGTGCTCCCATCAGTCAGGATGTGGCCCCCCAGAAGTTAATTAACAGCATGCCAGGGCCTGCAAATATTGACTCTTTGCATCAACTTCATGTAATTGTCAATAAAATACTTTGACACTTATGAAATTCTTATAATTATACTTCAGTATTCCATAGTAACATCTGACAAAAATATCTAAAGACACTGAAGCAGGAAACTTTGTGGAAATTAATATTTGTGTCAATCTCAAACTTTTGGCCACGACTGTACACATTCACATGCTGAAGGTTATTCCACGTGTGTAACTACTGATGTTTTTACACATTTTCTGGTTCCACTATGTAACTATTGTTTTGTAATTACATGTGTGTAAGTCACCTGTGAATTACCATTTTGATATCTCAAACCAAATTTTGACCTTGGTGACACTACCATGAAAGGTGACACTACCATGAAATCCACATGTAATACAAGGGTTGACAAATATGCTAGGACCTGGTATCAACAAATGTAACAAGGCCCACCTTGTCATTAACTACCAGTCATTTTCAATTAGACCAGAGATAATTTGGTATAACCCTTTTATTTAAATTGTACTTTATTGTAACAATCTGTACAATGTTCTCCTGTCTCCTAATTTATCCTGGTTAGCCTATTGTCTGTAAAGGTTGTTACATTGTAACTACATAGTAATTATAAAGGTTTACCCTACTGGGTTTCAATTTAAATTAAATTGCTTGCTCCTGGGTAGGTACATGATAATTACAAGTATATCCTATGTAACTACATTGTTCTTACATTACAATTGATTCGGTATTGCCTTTGAGCCAGGTCATTACATGGAAATAAACTATTTCATAATGATATAGTTAATGACAGGAACCACAGAGTGAAGGAAAATCAGCCAACAAGTGCCCAGCATATGTGGGAACTCCTTGGAAAAGCATTCCTCGTGAAGCTGGTTGAGAGAATGCCAAGTGTGTGCAAAGCTGTCATCAAGGCAAAGGATGGCTACTTTGAAGAATCTAAAATATATTTTGATTTGTTTAACACTTCTTTGGTTAATACATGATTCCATATGTGTTATTTCATAGTTTTGATGTCTTCACAATTTTAAAAAGAAAATAGTAAAAATAAAGAAAAAATCGTGGAATGAGTAAGTGTGTCCAAACCTTTGACTGGTACTGTATGTTGACCTAAGAGTTGTGCAGAGTTGGTAGAATCTTATTCAACATTATTTACAGCTGTAATTGCTGCCAAAGGTACTTCCACAAAGTATTAGGCCTAACTCTGGACTGTGAAGACATACACAATCAAGACATTTTCGTTTTTTATTAATTTTTTATTTGGAAAATGTTCTAAACTTTTTCTTTCACTTTGAAAATGTGGAGCCGGTTGTGTAGATCTGAATGAAAAAAACGAATTTAATCCCTTTTCAGATTGAATTTTAAGGCAGCAAAATGTGACAACTGTGCAAAGACTTTCACTAGCCACTATAGATTGCATTTATTTCCTATGGGGAGGACATCAAGTCTCACGGGATATGTATGTGGCTGATTCCACATGGTTGGTTGATAGGCTGCAGGCTAAAGAATGCTTGGATCGGTACAGTATGCCGCATTTAGATTAATTAAAATAATAATGATTACCAAGTACATGAGGTATAGTCACTGACATGGTCAGTTGAAATAACAGAAATAAACTGTACATCTCAGAGATAATATTGTACATCTCAGATTGTACTGGAAGAAGATAATGAAGAGGAGTAAAGGTCTTGTAGGGAGAGAAGAGCTATGTGAATACAGATGAAGGACGTGAACACTTGGTGAAAGATCCACTTGCGGCCAAGTTTCAGCCTCCTAGCAGAGGTTTTTGACTAAAATGTCCTGGTACTGGGTAAAGTTCATGATTTGTATTTATTATGGCTCCCCATTAGCTGCTGCAGCACTTACTCTTTCTGGGGTCCAGCTAAATTAAGGCAGTTATAATGATGGCGTTGACCTGTGGGATTTATCAATGTGTACTTATTACTTGAGAATGTGTGGGATTTATCAATTTGTACTGATACTTGAGAATGTGTTGGATTTATCAATTTGCACTTATACTTGAGAATGTGTGTAAATTTAAGCACACCTCTGACCTTGCGTACCCATAGCACCTTGTGGTAGAAAAGTCAAACTGCTAATGAAATACCATCCACCAAATGGAGAAAGGATTGACATACAGTACTGGACCAAATCATAAACTATGAAGAAAAAAAAGATAATACATGAATAGTTTATCCTGTCTGGGCTAGGGGGCAGTATTGAGAATTTTGGAAAAAATATGTTCCCATTTTTAACTGCCTCCTACACCAACTCAGAAGCTAGAATATGCATATTATTGTTCAGGTTTGGATAGAAAACACTCTGAATTTTCTAAAACTGTTTGAATGGTGTCTGTGAGTATAACAGAACTCCTATGGCAGGCAAAAACCTGACAAGGTTTCAAGCAGGAAGTACCCTGTCTGACAAGGAGTCGTGCGTCTTGCATCTTTTTATTGAAAAGTAAGGATCTTAGCTGTAACGTGACAATTCCCAGGGCTCCGATAGGCTCTCAGAGCCCGGGAAATAACTGAAGGTTTACGAGGGAACCTCAGGCTGAAACACATTATCACATTTTGTAAGTGGCTGCTCCGAGGACCTTTGAATGAGGCGCGTGCATGAGTCGCTCCTGAGGAGAAATTTTATTCGGCTGTTTAGGCTCAATGCATACTCCCGGTCGGAATATTATCACTAATCTACGAGTTAAATGGCATAAAAATTGGTTTTAAACAGCGGTTGACATGCTTCGAAGTACGGTAATGGAATATTTAGACATTTTTGACACGCCAATGCGCCATGCGCGGGACCGTGAAGAAGCATTCTAGAACTCACGAACAAAACGTCGCTGTTTGGATATAACGATGGATTATTTGGGACCAAACCAACATTTGTTATTGAAGTAGAAGTCCTGGCAGTGTATTCTGATGAAGAACAAGCAAGGTAAGAACATTTTTCTTATAGGAAATGTGATTTTGGTGGAGGCTGACCTGGGTGGGTATCTAAATAGCTAGCCCTGTAATGCCGGGCTATGTACTTAGATTATTGCAAAATGTGCTTCATCCGAAAAGCTATTTTAAAATCGGACATATCGAGTGCATAGAGGAGTAATGTATCTATAATTCTTAAAATAATTGTTATGCTTTTTGTGAACGTTTATCGTGAGTAATTTAGCAAACTGTTAGTAAATTCAACGGAAGTTTGCCGGGGGTTATGCGTTTTCTGAACGTCACATGCTAATGCAAAAAGCTGTTTTTTGATATAAATATGAACTTGATTGAACAGACATGCATGTATTGTATAACACAATGTCCTAGGTGTGTCATCTGATGAAGATCATCAAAGGTTAGTGCTGCATTTAGCTGTGGTTTGGGTTTATGTGACATGATATGCTAGCTTGAAAAATGGCTGTCTGATTATTTCTGGCTGGGCACTCTGCTGACATAATCTAATGTTTTGCTTTCGTTGTAAAGCCTTTTTGAAATCGGACAGTGGGGTTAGATTAACGAGATTCTTGTCTTTAAATAGCTGTAAAATAGTCATATGTTTGAGAAATTGAAGTAATAGTATTTCTAACGATTCAAAAATCGCGCCACTGGAATTTCAGTAGCTGTTACGTAGGTGGGACGAGTTCGTCCCACATACCCCAGAGAGGTTATTCATGTATTTATTTTATAAACACTTAAGCTTCTAATAGTTTTTTCAGGGTGCTATTGAATTCATAAACATGAAACCATTTAAGCCTAATTGAATAATAAAGTCAATTAGAAATAGAGTGGAATGTAAGGTTGGAGGCAATTTAGTTAAACCAGTTAAATAATATAAAAGGCAACACTGTGGCATTGTGACTTGTCCAAAATGGCAAATATTGCATTGCTTGAGGATCTGGCACAAGCTACATTACGCAAGGAGCGTGTTTTCAATGAGCGTGCTGATTTTTTTGTTGAGAGCTGACACTTGGCTTATTAGTAGATTTCGTTTTCCAAGGCATATTTTATTGTATCTCTGCAACCAACTCTCTCCATTATTAGAAAGGGAGACGAAATGCACCAATGCCATCCCAGTGCACACCCAAGTCCTCCACCCTGGGATTTTTGGCCACTGGAACATTCCAACGGGAGATTGCGGATCGGTCTGGCATTTCACAACCAACCATGAGCCAGATATTGCCTGCAGTCCTCCCTGGCATAATTTCATTGACCCCACAATACACACAGTTTCCATACACTGCTGTGCAACAGGCCAGAGTGAAAAGGGATTTCCATACCATAGCTGGATTTCCCAATGTCATTGGAGCAATTGACTGCACCCACATCGCAATAAAAGCACCATCATTGAACGAATTCAACTTCGTCAACAGAAAAGGTTTCCATTCTGTCAATGTGCAAGTCATCTGTGATTCACATTTGGCTTTGTTAAATGTAGTGGCCAAATGGCCAGGTGGGACACATTATCATTCATTGTGCAGAACAGTTCAGTCGGCCTTAACCTCCAGGAAGGAGCTGTTGAGGATGGATGGCTTACTGGTAAGTGACTTATGTTTTATTTGCAAGGTTTTATTTGCCATGTTAGACCTCTACTGGGAAACATATCTGAATGTTGTGTTCGTAACTGCAGGAGACTGGGGCTACCCATTAAAAACACAGCTGATGACTCCCCTGACAAACCCCTCAAACCAACAAGAGGCAAGCTACAACCAAGCCCACGCACGCACAAGAACAGTGGAGTGCACCATAGGCCTGCTGAAAGGGCGTTGGCTATGCTTGTCTGGGACAGGAGACACACTGCAATACCAGCCTAGCAAAGTTTGCCTCTAAAATGACATTCCTTCAAATGCCATTACGTGAATGTAATACAATGTGCAAATTCCTTTTTAGGTTTGCTACATTGTCAAGGCCTGCAGTGTGCTCCACAACATTGCAATCAAAAATGGCATTCCACTGAATGATCCACCCAGACCCGATGAGCCTATGCCTGACAGGGAGTGTTTCCCACCACCCATAGCCCTGGCACTGAGGACAAGAGTCAATATCATACAACGGTTTTAGATATTTGTTCTTCCAAATCAGTTGGTGTGTGGTATTCCTTCAGGGTCTGGGAGAGGGTCCTCAGTATCACCATCAGTTGGTGTGTCCGGTATTCCTTCAGGGTCTGGGAGAGGGTCCTCAGTACCACCATCAGTTGGTGTGTCTGGTATTCCTTCAGGGTCTGGGAGAGGGTCCTCAGTACCACCATCAGTTGGTGTGTCTGGTATTCCTTCAGGGTCTGGGAGAGGGTCCTCAGTACCACCATCAGTTGGTGTGTCTGGTATTCCTTCAGGGTCTGGGAGAGGGTCCTCAGTACCACCATCAGTTGGTGTGTCTGGTATTCCTTCAAGGTCTGGGAGAGGGTCCTCAGTACCACCATCAGTTGGTGTGTCTGGTATTCCTTCAGGGTCTGGGAGAGGGTCCTCAGTACCACCATCAGTTGGTGTGTCTGGTATTCCTTCAGGGTCTGGGAGAGGGTCCTCAGTACCACCATCACAAATGATGCCAGACACTGAGGTCTCTCCAATTATGCTGCCAATGCGCTCGTCCATAGCAGACAGTGAAGAGTCACTCTGCCCTCCTCCTTTTGTACGTGTATCCCCTTTGTGGATCTTAAAAAAAAAAAAAATGTTAACATATGTTTTCAAATCAAACCATTTCTTTTTAATTTCATGAACTGTTATGCACTCAAATGAGGCAGAATTTACCACAGCTCTAACCTGCTCCCAAGCAATATGTTTTATCTTATTTGTCAAGCCATTGCTGAGGTCTCCAAAAAGTATGGCTTGTTTTGCTTCCACTTCGGTGATCAAAAGTTCTATTTCTGCGTTGGAAAAGTTTTTTTTTGTCTTCTTTGATTTCTCCATGTTGGCGGACAGAAATTTGTGACATTTCTTTCAGCTTTAAAGGGAAGGTTTTTGTCCATAAATGGTCATTTAGCATGGTTCTTTATGTAAATGAGACTTCACGTGCACTAGCACTGTGTTTTAGAACGTGTCTGACTTATCAAGGAAAAATACTTATAGGTGTGTGTAAATCAATCGTACGATCAATTGATAAATACCAACTTTTTTGTACTTGTGAACATTCTATATTTTCTTCGTATGAGTTAATTTAGAAGCTTTTCTACGCAACATTGATAAATGAGGGCCCAGGTATTTACATTTGTTGGATGACATGAAAATAGAGCTCTTTGGCCACACACACCAGTGGATTTGGCATTGAAATGAGAAAATACATGAGCAGAAAATAACCCCCATACCTACTGTAAAATATTAGCCAAAAACCTGGTTGCCTCTTCCAGCAAGACAATAACCCTAAGCATACATCAAAATCCAAAGAAATCAAATCCAATTGAATTTGTCACATGCTTCATAAAACAACCGGTGTGGGCTAACAGTGAAATGCTTACTTACGGGCCCTTCCCGATTATGCCGAGAGAAAGAAAATAGATAAATAATAGAAAAGTAAAACACATAATAGTAAAAGTAATAATAGATACACAATGAGTAGCGACAACTTGGCTATATACAAGGGGTACCAGTGCCGAGTTGATGTGCAGGGGTACGAGGTAATTGAGGTAGATATGTATAACTAGGAATCAAGTGACAGATAGTAAACATTAGCAGCACCGTATGTGACGAGTTAAAAAAGTTATTGCAGAAAGTGTCAATGCAGATAGTCAGGTTAACTATTTGGCTAACTATTCAGCAGTCTTAGGGCTTGGGGATAGAAGATGTTCAGGGTCTTGTTGGTTCCAGACTTGGTGCATCGGCACCGCTTGCCATGCTGTAGCAGAGAGAACAGTTCTAAGACTTAGGTGGCTGAAGTCTTCAACAAATCTTAGTGCCTTCCTCTGACACCGCCTGGCATAGAGGTCCTGGATGGCAGGGAGCTAAGCCTCAATGATGTACTGGCCCGTCCGCACTACCCTCTATAGAAGCCTTGCGGTCGGATGCCAAGCAATTGCCATACCAAGAGGTGATGCAGCCAGTAAAAATGCTCTCAATAGTGCAGCTGTAGAACTTGATGAGGATCTGAAGGTCCATGCCAAATCTTTTTAACCTTCTGAGGGGGAAGAGGCGTTGTCGTGCCCTCTTCACAATTGTGTTGGTGTGTTTGGGCCATTATAAATCCTTAGTGATGTGGACAACGAGGAACAACGAGGAGCTCTCAACTCGCTCCACTACAGCACCATCAATGTGAATGGAAGCGTGCTCAGCCCTTCGTTTCCTGTAGTCCACAATGAGCTACTTTGTCTTGCTTATGTTGAGGGGGAGATTGTTGTTCTGGCATCACACGGCCAGGTCTCTGACCTCCTCCATATAGGCTATCTCATTGTCGTCGATGATCAGGCCTACCACTGTCGTGTCGTCGGCAGATTTAACGATGGTTTTGGAGTCGTGCGCAGACACGCAGTTGTGGGTGAACAGGGGGTATAGGATGGGATTAAGCGCGCACCCCTGAGGGGCTCCGGTGTCAAGGGTCAGCATGGCAAATGTGATGTTGCCTACCCTTACCACCTGGGGGCGTCCCGTCAGGAAATCCAGGATTCAGTTGCAGAGGGAGGAGTTCAGTCCCGGAGTCCTTAGCTTAGTGATGAGCTTGGAGGGCACTATGGTGTTGAACGCTGAGCTGTAGTCAGTGCGGAGTGCAAAAGAGATTGCATCGTCTGTGGATATGTTGGGGTGTAATGTAAATTGGAGAGGGTCTGGAATAATGGTGTTGATGTGAGCTATGACCAGCCTTTCAAAGCATTTCATGGCTACAGATGTGAGTGCAACAGGGTGATAGTCATTTGGACGGGTTACCCCGCTTGTTCTTGGGCACAGGGACTATGGGTCTGGGAGAGGTTCAAAATGTCAGTGAAGACACTTGCCAGCTGGTCACGCATGCTGTGAGTACGCATCCTGGTAATCCGCCTGGCCCTCGGCCTTGTAAGTGTTAACCAGTTTAAAGGTCTTACTCACATCGGCTACGGAGAGCGTGATCACACAGTTGTACGGAACAGATATATTTATTTTTTCTCCCAAATTTCATGATTACGATCTTGTCTCAACGCTGCAAATCCCCAAACCACGCTTCTTAGCACCAGCTCGCTTAACCCGGAAGCCAGCTGGGAAACACTGTTCAACTGACAACTGAAGTCAGCCTGCAGACACCAGCCCTGCCACAAGGAGTCACTAGAGCACCAAGTCAATTATCCAACTTGTATAAATGCTTGGAGGTAAGGATGACAGCACTTACTATTGATATCTACAGTTGAAGTTGTAAATTTACATACACTTAGGTTGGAGTCATTAAAACTCGTTTTTCAACCACTCCACAAATTTCTTGTTAACAAACTATAGTTTTGGCAAGTCGGTTAGGACAGCTACTTTGTGCATGACACAAGTACTTCTTCCAACAATTGTTTACAGACAGATTATTTCACTTATAATTCACTGTATCACAATTCTAGTGGGTCAGAAGTTTACATACACTAAGTTGACTGTGCCTTTAAACAGCTTGCAAAATTCCAGAAAATTATGTCATGGCTTTAGAAGCTTCTGATAGGCTAATTGACATCATTTGAGTCAATTGGAGGTGTACCTGTGGATGTATTTCAAGGCCTACCTTTAACTTCAGTGCCTTTTGGATTGACATCATGGAAAAATCAAAAGAAAATCAGTCAAGACCTCAGAAAAAACATTGTCGATCTCCACAAGTCTGGCTCATCCTTGGAAGCAATTTCCAAACGCCTGAATGTACCACATTCATCTGTACAAATAGTACGCAAGTATAAACACCATGGGACCAGGCAGCCGTCATACCTCTCAGGAAGGAGATGTGTTCTGTCTCCTAGAGATGAACGTACTTTGGTGCGAAAAGTGCAAATCAATCCCAGAACAACAGCAAAGGACCTTGTGAAGATGCTGGAGGAAACAGGTACAAAAATATTATGTGGATATATTGAAGCAACATCTCAAGACATCAGTCAGGAAGTTAAAGCTTGGTCGCAAATGGGTCTTCCAAATGGACAATGACCCCAAGCATACTTCCAAAGTTGTGGCAAAATGGCTTAAGGACAACAAAGTCAAGGTATTGGAGTGGCCATCACAAAGCCCTGACCGCAATCCTATAGAAAATTTGTGGGCAGAACTGAAAAAGTGTGTGCGAGCAAGGAGGCCTACAAAACTGACTCAGTTACACCAGCTCTGTCAGGAGGAATTAGCCAAAATTCACCCAACTTATTGTGGGAACCTTGTGGAAGGCTACCCGAAATGTTTGACCCAAGTTGAACAATTTAAAGGCAATGCTACCAAATACTAATTGAGTGTATGTAAACTTCTGACCCACTGGGAATGTGATGAAAGTAATAAAAGCTGAAATAAATCACTCTTTCTACTATTATTCTGACATTTCACATACTTAAAATAAAGTAGTGATCCTACCTGACCTAAGACAGGGAATTTTTATGAGGATTAAATGTCAGGAATTGTGAAAAACTGAGTTTAAATGTATTTGGCTAAGGTGTACGGAAACTTGACTTCAACTGTACATAACGCATTGATGTGAATAAATACTGCTGCTCTCTCATTTAGCTATTGGCGCCTTACGGATTGTGGTTGTTGTGGATGGCTGTTCACAAATCTAAATGTGTATTTGAACCCAATAATGGTTGAATTTAAGAAGTTTAAGCTGCCTATCAATCATTCTTTTTGAAACCAGTTGACAGCCAGTGAAAAATGCGCTCTTGCAACAGCTGCACAGTGTGGATCCAAGCCTATGAAATACAAGTGGGGCTTTTTTTCGTCAGTAGTGCTCAAAGCATGCCATTTCATGAGTGCAGCATTTATTTTTCAACTCAAATCAATGAGCCCAATTAGTCCTCCATGACAACAAATTCATAAACAACAGAGTAGGGCTGGCTAATAAGTCCTTAGTTTTGGGGTCATGCTCAGGTAAAACAATTTGGCTAATCTATACGTCCAAGTCCTATTCTTGAAAATGAATGGCTATACATTTTTTTGGAATGACTGGAATTCTGATAGACTTTGGTTTTTAATGTCAGAATATAATTTAATCGTATTATTATTATATGTAGTAGGAAGTGATGGGTTAGAAGAAGCCTACATAACCAACCGATAAAGTAAAAGTTTACATCCTTATATGGCCAGCTATATAAACTTCAACATTGATTTATCCTGCAATAGATGTCATTCAATTGGTAATATACATTTTTGTGTTCTTCTAATGCCTCTTAAGGGGAAAATAATCTAAAAGTAACGGAATGTAATCAGATTACGTTAATTGATTACAATTTTGGACAGTTAACTAGTAACTGTAACGGATTACATTTAGAAAGTAACCTACCCAACCCTGGAAATGAGAATAAATGGGAGCTCAAACTCTCTAAATGTAACCTCATGTCGCTCTCCCTATCCTTGTCCTCTAACTGGGACACATGCACCCTGTACCAGCTCCTATCTCACAATACTTTAATAGATACAAGACTTACTCAAGCCTTCACAGTCTGGTTGGGTTACCAACACATCGCCAAACTTCTGGGCCACGCCCACAATTAGGATCCCAGGGTGCACAGTCTGACCCTGGCTCTGACTAGCTAGCACAGCCATCCTCTCAGCCTTCAACTCATCAACTGGTGGTGATGGAGCACCCTAACCCCTTTCTCCCCCTATCGCTACCACCGCCGGACAATGGGGCCAACATGATGGAGCTCCTTGTCACCTCTGCTTATGTTATACCCAGAACTAAGTTGCCTTACTTCGAAATTGGGCAAGAGAGTGAATTCACCCTCTTGAATATGGCCTTATGACAGTATCCTAGGTAACCATGGCCACCTCTCAGAACAGTGCACGTTTAAAGTGCTCCTGGATCATCTGAAAATGCCAAGTGCACAGAAACTGGCAAAGTAATACATGTACAACACTAGGCCATACACCTCAGCTCTCAATGCCCTAAATGTCAAGTATGGACAGCCCCGTCAGCTCGTGCAGTGTGACATTGGTTACATTCTCAATGCGTCACATGTAAAGGTAAGAATTTGCTTTCTCCATCCAATCCTTTATAGGCATGCTGCAGACATTGGAAGGTCACCAGTGTGCTGAGTTCAAATGTGTAAAAGCTATTGGGTAAATTGCCACCTGAATACTGTGATTGGGTTTATTGAGAGCTGCTTGACTCATGGTATCTTAGAGTAGGACAAACCTATACCCTCCAGAACCTGTCTGGCTGGTTGCAGGTGTAAGCAAGGGCTGGAAGACTCTCACAGACAGCCTCTGTTCTCTACCAGGACAAGCGAGAGGTTTACCGGAAAGAACCATGGTGCCTGGGTACAACCATGTTCCTGACCAGTGAACATGAACACAAACCAGCCAGTTACAGATCTCTTCGTGGTAAGCAGCAACAATCGAACAAAAACAAGCCCAAGTTTGAATTCTATTGTCCTTACTGTGAAGGGGAAGAACACTTCCTAGGCTCATGTCCTGAGTTCAATCTTCTCAAGGGAGAATATCAGGGATTGGATCTCGGTTAAAGTATGCTGCTTGAAGTGTGGGCGAAAACACTCCCCAAAGGAATGCACCCTAAAAAAGCCATGCAACACCTGCAAGGAGTTAAGCCTCACCGTGCTACATGAGGTCATACCGCAAGAGAACAGGAGCGTCCTTATGGTCAGCACCGACAAAGCCGAGACTGGTGTCCTCTACCTTGACTGCCCAAACCGCTCAGCACGAGTTATGTTAAAAGTGGTCAGACTAATCTTAAATCATGGTGAAGAGGCGATGGAGACCTTTCCCATCTTTATGACGGCTCTGAACGTTCAATCATTCTCCCTGCCGCTGCCTATTGCCTTGGGTTAGAGGGTGAATCAGAGCTACTGAGCCTTCAAACTATTCGTTAAGATGTTCTCCAAGAAAGCGGAGCTTCTGTGTCATTCACCATATCCCCTGAAGGAGACAGCGGCACCCGGCATCAAGTCCACAGTGCAGTCACAGCAGACAGTATCTGCCTAGCGGAGCACACCTCCCCTTCTGACATGCTTCAGAGGAAGTTCCCACAACTGAAGGTCATGCCGCTGCCAAAGATCCACAGGCCACGGCCTCTATTGCTCATAGTGTCTGACCATCCATACCTGCTGGTCCCCATTGAGCCAGTCCATACTGGCCCTGTGGGAGGCCCTGTCACTGTCCACATCTTGCTTGGTTGGGCTGTGCAGGGCCCAGCAAGCCTGATGTCACACACACATGTCCAGCAATGCCTATTCGCTACCATTGCTTCCCCAGTCACTTAATTCCTTAAGAATGTACAGAAGCTATTTTAGGTGGACACATTCCCTCTTTGGAAAGGAATTCACATGTTCCAAGCAAGATCAGTGTGCCTTGAATCTCCTGGAGGAAAATACCACAATAATCTTGGTGGATGGGCTCCAGAGATATGCAATGTCTCTACTCTGGGCCCCCATGAGCCCACAGCTGCATGTTACAAAACAAGCAGTGATGCCTTCCATTCGTGGCACTGAGCGTCGGTTGCTAAAGAACCCAAGGCTGGCCAAAGTCCACCATTAGGAGATCAAGAAGCTGGTAACCTCAGGCTATGTCGCAAAACTTACTCTTGATGCTGAGTAAGGATCCCTGGAATCCTGTTACCTGCCACGCCACCTCGTTGAGCAACACAGCGGCAAATTCAGACTAGTGTTCAACCTAGCTCCTGGTGAAGAGGACACTGCAAGACACATTCCTGTGGCGTGCAAGCCAACTCCACCTCATCCTCCAGTGACAGGGGTCAGATCCTCATAGTGTTCCAACAGCATGCAACTGTGGGCTCATGGGGGCCCAGAGTAGAGGCATTGCATACCCCTCCTGCATTTGCCATTCATGCACGCCACCCTCCTCCAGAACCACCACCCATGGTGCTCCATGGGGCGGCAGTACCACTCCCCTTCATCATCCGTCTACCTGACCAGGACCCAGTCACTCCCAACTTGCTCCTCATTGGGCAGCACGACAGTGCTCTACCCCAAGCTATCTATACTGACGGCAACATAGCCAAATCCTGGCTGACCCCTTCTTGGCAAACATCAAACCCTACTTCAGACTGGTGGCCTGTTTGATTAGCTTGCCTGAGGTTGACCTAGATCAAAGCATGACCTAGATCAAACCAGGCCCGCTTGCAGAGCCCCTGAGGAGTAAGAGCAAAACCAGCAGAGACCACTTTTAGCTGTAGAAAAGGCTAACGTTAACTGTCTCTTTTTAATTGCACTAACTATCCCTTTAATTGCAGTTACCTCTGAGCCATAGATCGTAACGTATCAGTCCTCAATGACACTGCCCATGTTATACAGGCTTTTGGACACTAGAGACCTCTATACATCTCTATGCTCTGAGTTCACCTACAACCAATTTTACTTGGTAAATACCTGAGCTAATTGGTCTTATTAGTTTAGTGCCAAGCCATTCAGGCAGTAGTAAAAAACCTCTCCAGCATTTATCATTTTATTTCTGTTATCTGTGCATCCAATACCCAACTGTGAGTAACCCACAATATTGTTTACATTTTCCTTTCTGTTTGATGTTCAAGTTGATTTGCATCTAAAGACGCACTGTTGGGAATAGTGGTAGAATGTTTGATGTTATATAGAAAGTACTGTTGGATATGCCTTGAAACTAATCTATTTGTAAATGCTTTGGGGAGAATGATGGTTTATGATTACTGGCTCTGACTACTGGCTCTGAGATTGTGTTGGAATGCTGATGACAGGGAATAATATTATTGTGTTTATTATATATGGTCATGTGGATTCTTCATATCTTTTTTTTAAACATACAATCTACTTGCAGAGAAGCCACTCAACATTTTACATTACATCCAGTCATCTAACAGACTCCCATCCAGAGCGACCCACAGAAGCAACCAGGGTCAACGCCCTGGCACAGACAGATCTCCCACAAGCTAAAAAACGGGAACCCAAACCAGCAAACTATCAGCCACCGGCCCAAGCTCCCAACTGCCAGGCCACCAGCCCTCCGAGACCAACCGCCAGGCCACCAGCCCTCCCACAGTTCCTGAGAGCTGCCCCTCAACCAGAGACCCCTCCCCCTAAAATCATAATAAAATAATTCCATTCCCCACCCCCAAGCCCCTGTCCCCAAGCCCCTGTCCCCCAATGCACCAACAGTCAACAAATGAACAAAAGACAAAGGAAAACAGAAAACAACCATTCAGCAAGGCCAACTGAATATGTTTGAGTGCATGTATGGCACTATTTACATGTGCGTGTGTATCTTTGAATGAGAGTGTGCGTATATGCATGTGTACAAACACCTGTGCGGCATCAGCCTCAAGCAAACAGGCATTAGCTGTAACAACGTTGCCCCTCTGTGTCATTCAAACATACTTTTTGTTTTGTTTTATTTTGACTTTATTTTTGTATTTTTATCTTTGACTGTCATTCTATCCCCCACCCAGCAACTCCACTCCCACTTATCTCCAATTCCACATCCCAATCCTCAGCTTCCCTCAGCCCATCCCACCCATCTCTGCTGGCCACCCTCTTCGGACTTCTACGCACCATATCTTTCAACTATGCTGAGATGTTTAACATACAATTTCAATCTATCTAATTGAATAGAATCCACAGATTGCAAGTTGAAGATAAATACTTTTATAAGAGTATTAGTAATTGACTGACCAGGTCTCTCCAGATCTCCCAACAATGCTATTTCGAAACTCAATTTTAGATTAATGTTATTCTACCTCACCCAGTGCAATACTTAAATAGGCAATCTGCCTTAACAGTAATGTTTGCTCATCTTTATCATGGTGCCATGGTGTCAATAATTTCAGACCCCACTGTACATCTGCCCACAGAGTCAAATGGGGACGATGAGATGTGAATTTTCGAGGGATGTAAAGGAAAGAAGAGCGGGAGAACCCTCAGAGCAATCAATCTTGCAGTCACTTAAATCAAAACTTCTAGCCATTTATAGCACGGCAGTAACCCATTTTAATTCAATTATAAAAATGCATTAAAAATATATTACAGGCAGGATGCAGTTTAATGAACCATGTTTACTTGGGAATATTATTTAATGAAACTCCTGCAAGGCTGAGCCCCGTTGTTAGAACGGGACCGCGGAGGAGAAGAGGGGCTCACGAGAAACCAAATGAAAAGGTTTCATATGGATTAGTGAATAGGTGCATCTATTAACGCAGGCTGAAAATGGTGACCACCTTCTTTGGCTCGTTTTCAGGACAATATCTCTCAGTTCAGGCAAAAGTATACTGTTAGCATTCTTCAAACTTCACATTTCTCTAGTATATGCTACTTATCGTGATGAACGATATCAGAAAAGTGTCCATGATAAGTGCTCGGTTTGGTCGGTGTTGATATTTTTTTTTGTCCCAGCTCTAGTCAGCATTCACCTTGGTCCTCTACTACGTAAATCCCTTCCAGCCCACAGGCTACACTACACCAGACAAGCAGCAACAGACCATTGTAGCAAAGACTGTGGCTGTTTTCCAAGTGGCACCCTATTCTGTACATAGTGCAATACTTTTGACCAGAGCCCATAGAAAGTAGTGCACTATGTAGGGAATAGGGTGCCATTTGGGACAAACTATGTTGTGAGTCCACCTCAGTGTTAGATGGGATCATAACATGCACAGGATTGGGCATCTATATTTCATGAGCAAATTATGAAATCATGACAATGTGCATCATTTTTTGTTTGATTCACCCATATAGGATAACCGCTCCTTGTCAATCCAACCATTAGAAGAAAAAGCAGTGAATAAACCCCCAAAACAGTGCATTTACTGATTCCTTGCGTTGTAAAGATGCTACATTTGGCATAAAGCCTAAATTTGAAATATTAGAAGATCCTAATACATTTGTGGGTGTACTATTCCCGCCATTATGCATATTATGTTGGCCTGAATGGTTATGAGATAGTTTAGGCATGATTCTGATCTATTTTAGTCTATTAATCAAAGCCCAAATTTGCTGTGATTAAAAACATGTATGCTTTAGATTTCTAGATTAAGATGTACAGTATATACAAGGGAATCTCAGTGCAAAATTAAACATGTATCCAGTAGAAGCTTTGATTGCACCAGGGACAACTGATGCTTTGAAGCAGAAAATCTCAAACCAATCACAATTCACCAACTAATGAAACCACCCAATATTATCCCTCATCCTCTGAGGCCACTGTATTCATACAACTACTGCATGCAGTCAGAGGAGCTACTCTGGCAAAAGTTATTATTTTATTTCAGAGCCTAAATGCTAAACTTGAGAAAGACAACAAACATTTCATTGATTGAAAGAGAAGAACAGGCCCTTGACATATTCCAATTATGTCTAATTGTTACAAAAAAAACATTGATACTAATATATAATGTTCTAACTTCAAAGGATTTCAATATTAGGTTATTGCACATAACAGGACTGTGTACTTACCCTTTGAAGACTGTATTAGGGCCATTGCAATAAGCCAGCAGAAGGTTGGTAGTTTCCACAGAGAGCATGCCATAGTGCCTTGTGTGGATGGTCTCTGCATGATTTGGTAGCGATGACTGGGGGTTAAAGTCCAGGCAAACAGCTCTCAAAGATGTTCATCCTTGACCCTCTCACCTGCAAGGCAAAGGAAGGGAGACATTCTTCTCATGTTCAAAAGTCCAGTGGTGTCAGTCAGTCTTGAATTTCACACAATATGTACCATCCTCCTTTAACATCCTCCTCAACACCAGCTCTGATGCTGCTCTGTGTGCTTTAGTTTCTTCGTTGTGGAATTTTTGAAACACAAACTGTAAAACGCTACAAATCCAGACAAGCTAGTAAAAAAAAAGCCATAAAGTCAATAATCCGGAGGAGGGAAATCCCTTAATGGAAGCAAAGTGCTGAGTGACCATTCAATAGGGCTGGGCCTAGTGGCTGCTACTACTCAGAGGTCCCGCTTTCACCTCCACATGACCAAGAGCTAGCAGTGCTCACCGAGTTATCTGCTGCCCCAAACAAACAAACAAGCTAGCCAAATGATGTCTCTCCACACAGTTGTTCTGAGTGAACACAACCAAGTTATCTTGAGTAGCTCCTCCCACCCCAAAATCCCTCCCCTCTCACTCAATCCGTACCTGTCATTCACAAAGGCTGAATTTGTTGGTTTGTTTTCTTGCTACTACAAAGGAAAATAGCTAGCTGTCACGGATACAGCGCACAACCGACTGGCAGGCTGCTGGGTGAAACCAAAATGCCTTACCTGGAAGATCATGCGTGGTGTGTGCACTCCTAATGGATCCCCTTTGTCTGCATGTTTACACTCACTAGCTGCACCCGTCCTCTTCTCCCATCAACCATTATCACATTCACCCAGGGACCCACCATCACTCGGGTAACAAGGCACACAGGACCCCAGTAGAACCTTTTCTTTTCTTTTTGCCTTTTAAGAGGTCAAAAACAACTCCACTCTTATTTTTCTGCTTGCTACACTGCCCCAAAGGCCAGAATCACAATATTCTTCTAGATGTTGTATCTACTTGTAGTTGCATTCTTGTCAGCCAGTCACAATAACACTACACTACTGAAACATTTATGGTGATGAAATCTATTTGTAATATATTGCAAAAATCTGATACAAAACCTATTCGTGTGCATTCGCTTGCATTAAGTTTCCTGGTCATTGCGTGTGGCATCAAAACAGATTTATCAAGGAATGTGATTATAATTAGTGAATTCTTAAGACCACTGTAAACCAAATCTGAGTCTGAACAATGTCCATATTACAGTACATTGTGTGTGTAACCGGGGTGAAATGGCTAGTTAGTTAGCAGTGCATGCTAGTAGCGTTTCAATCGGTGACATCACTCACTCTGAGACCTTGAAGTAGTTGTTTACCTTGCTCTGCAAGGGCTGTGGCTTTTGTGGAACAATAGTTTATTTTTATTTTTTATTTTACCAGGTAAGTTGACTGAGAACACATTATCATTTACAGCAATGACCTGGGGAATAGTTACAGGGGATGATTGAACCAGTTAGAAGCTGGTGATGATTAGGTGGCCATGGTGGTTTGAGGGCCAGATTGGAATTTAGCCAGGACACCGGGGTTAACATCCCTACGTAAAGTGCCATGGGATATTTAATGACACAGAGAGTCAGGACACCTGTTTACCGTCCCATCCAAAAGACAGTACCCTACACAGGGCAATGTCCCCAATCACTGCCCTGGAGCATTGGTACCCTGTGTAGGGTACCATCTTTCGGATGGGACGGTAAACAGGTGTCCTGAATCTCTGTGTCATTAAATATCCCATGGCACTTATCGTAGGAGTGTGTTCAGAGGGTCCCTGGTTTGAGCCCAGGTTGGGGCAAGGAAAGGGATGGAAGCAAGCCTGTTACATTCATTCTGTTGACACGGATCACACTGCTGGAGTTGCTGCAGAGAAGAAGGTCAAAGGGGGATGAGTGTAACCACTGTGAAATGGCTAGCTAGCGGTGCGCGCTTTGTAGCACTTCAATCGGTGACGTCAGTCTCTCTGAGACGTTCAAGTAGGCCCTCGTGCCTCATTTATAAATGTTACATACTCAATATTCCTCAAAATATGTGCCAGTTTTCACGCAAAAGTTGCCATTTGTGACTCGTTTCAGGAAACTAGGCATATGTCTCACTACTTCACAGGAGAGGCATTTGAAAGTAAACATACATTGTTTATCAAAATGCATTTTCTTCGGCAGAAATGCCTTCTGGAACGTGAACTTTCATGTGCCGTAAATAACAAACTTGTATTACATCCTTAAATACAAATTAAATTGTTAAATAACGAGCCTAGTAGTTTAGCCATGGAAAAAGTCAGGAACCTTCACGCTAGCCATGATTGGCTGAACTAATAGAAGGTCTGGACATGCAGGGAGATGACTTTGGATTGGTCTGCCATGTAGCATGCTTCTGTTTATAACGTGAGCTGCTCAGTATGTGTTGATAGCCATTTCTACCGCGCCGTTTTTTAAATATATAACGTTAGCCATCTACAAAAGTTTTGTTACTTTTCTCAACAACATTGATGCCTTGATGTAGCAGGCACTATCGACAGATCAGTTGGAAAAAGTGATTTGATACTTTCTGCACAGGCCATGGTCAGTGTGAACCGGAGTGACTTGACAACGCTAGCCAAACAAGATGTAGCTACAAATAAAACTGTTAAATGGTTCCAGTCTGCTGTGAAGCGTTCATCCATGTATGAACATCATCAGTAGGGTAAAACTAACCTGTCTCACGACGGTCTAAACCCAGCTCACCTTCCCTATTAGTGGGTGAACAATCCAACGCTTGGTGAATTCTGCTTCACAATGATATTATCTCTTAAATAATTATGAATAGATCCACCATTGAGCACAAAAACAACACTTGTTACAGAATATTTTACATAGAAATAACATCTGTCAGACAAACCATGCCTGACAACATGATCCAATAAGACAGAAAAATAGAAGAAAATTTAAAGGCTGTGGACATTGTAAGAGTCTATCTACATTTTCATATATTATACGTTTCTAATTTTGTCAAAGTTGTTTTCTTTGCAAGTTAAAGCATACTGTTAGCTAGATAGCGAACCATATTCAAATCAGAAATCAATTTGCATTCTTAGTTAGAGCCTATTGTTTGCTAGCTAACATTGAACCTGGTTGGTTAGCTTTAGCTACCTGGAGAAATATACTACAGCTACGACAATGTTTGTATTGGTTGGTAGTAGTATGAGTTGGTATTATGCCAGTCCATTGTTTAGCTAGCTAGCTAGCTAGCTACATGTCTACACAAAACACATCCCCCGAGATGATTACATGACCCATCAAGTTAGCCAGGTGTATCTGGGGGTGATTATGGCCATCAATTGTATTTCATGAACATGTGTACATGTCTAGATAATAGTGACCCATCCACTTAGCTAGATGTGGCTGGAGGTTGGTTAAGGCATTTTCTTCACATGGCCCATCAATCAATGCCCATCAATGTGAGATAAGCGTAATCTAATAATTAAAATATATATATAAAATATTTGTATCTGTACACTCTGTTTTTGATATTGCTACAATGCAAGTAACCATTTCACTGTACTGTTTACACCTTCCATATCCTGTGCATGTGACAAATCAACTTTTGATTTTATTTGATACAGTGTGTTTACCAGAGACGGTAATGTGAAGAGTAACATGACCTGCATGAAAATCAGATTAGGATATAGGCCAAGGACTAGATAGTGTATTTTTACCTGGAGTTTTTCCTTATTGTACACTTATTGTACACTTTCCTTATTGTACACTTATTGTTCATTCACCACTTTTAGTCTTGAAATCTTATATTGTTTACTAAATTAATCACTCTGTTTAGCAAATGGCCTCACATGAATCCTTAAAGAGATGGGTGGGGCCAAGTCTTAAGAGACGGTGTACGATGCTGAATGGGTGTAGACAAAGAAGACCTCTCCAGTGTGTGTACCAAAACATTCAAGGGACATTTTCTCAAAAGTTGAGTTCCAAGTTTATCAACTATCAAAGCAGAATTCCTTTCCCATTGTTCTTCAACTGCAGTGTATGATATACAATTTTCTAGCTCTGAGTCTCTACTTTTATCCAATGTAAAAAACACAATAAAAAATGTTGCTACATAAGACCGAATCGAGGCGGCCGGTCACATTTATAAAAACTGAACTTGACCTGAGAATGTGCTTATCCTCCCACAAACTTTAGACCATGCGTACACACAGTTTATAGTGGTTACAAAACTTGCCTTGTGCAAATGGGGAATATATGATAACACATATTCATAACAAAAAAATGGGTAGGCCTAGTTAAATATAGTAACAAGATGCAATCATTTGCCATTAGTGAGAAAAGCGAAAATCGATTTATCTTTGCATATTACAATAATTAGAATAGACATATATTTTCTTTTTTTTTTCATTTCCATGATCATTGCAGAATAAATTCCTCACCTTTTCTGACTGTGATGGTTTATAGGCTACTCGCGAAATAGCTTATAGGCCTATAACAAATTAGAATAGACTACCATTCACCCCATCTCTTATTTAATTGGACCCGCTTCACAGTAGTAAATAGATAAGCTATTTCAAGTAGCCTATTTTACTCTATGGGAGTTTAATGGTAGATCAGACGGTTCACCTTTTCCATTGACTTTTGTAGGCAATGTCTGAGTACTGTAATGTGACATTTCTAACGTAGAAAATATTTAATTTATAAACATAATACCACTGCAGAATAAATTCCTCACCTTTTCTGGTCATGATGAGTTTATATTCCCATAGTAGCCATACACCAAATTACCATGCGCATCTCCCATTTAATTGGCGTAGGATATTATAATTAAACGTTTTTGCTCTATGTAACCGACAGGGTGTGCGGTTTATAAGATACATTAGAATTTAAAAGGTGAGCAGACAGTTGATATTTTGCATTGAAGTGTGTAGACTACCACTGTAAGTAGGCCTACTATAGTTTAAAAAAGAAATCCAAGTAGACATTGTTTCAAAATTCGCAGGCAGTGGCATATTTACGTTTGAGGAAAATGTGAATACACAACATTATTGCATTGAAACAATCTATTTACAGGTCCACAACAATTTACAATTGTTTTCGTCTTTCAGAAACAGTCAGATAACACAAACTCCTCCAAAGACATTTGATCAAGTTCGCCATTGCAATTCCTTTAGATACTGTCTTGGCCTAATTCCAATACTTCCAAACTATACAGTAAATAAGGATGTTATTGTCACCATAAAAGGTGGGTGATGGGAGTTTTTCAGGCGGTATTATAATACTCATCCACGTGTGCAATTTTATGACAGGTCTGATTTAGAATGGGAAACATGGGTATGTATGGCGTGTGCCAAGTTTATAAATCTTTAACAGCTATTTAGTGTTAAATTTACACAACGGTTATAAATGAGGCCCCTGCACAATTGGCACTCCTCACGTACGGTTACAACTGTATGTGCATTCACATAGCAAGCCTACTCGTGTGTGTGAGCGTGTGTGCATGGGGAGAGGAGTGTGTGTGTGTGTGTGTGTGTGTGTGTGTGTGTGTGTGTGTGTGTGTGTGTGTGTGTGTGCGTGCGTGTGTGTGTGTGGGGGGGGGGGATGTATGCATTCCGCCATCGCTGCTATTAGGTGATGATGATAGGGACTGTATGGGACAGAAATTGTAATATTTTCCTACACCAAATCATTTGAGCTATTATGAATGGTATGTTAATCTGTACAACTATGGTTACTATTATTGTCACTAATAGTATTATTATTTTAATGTTAATACTACAGTTGGTATCATTATCATTATTTCTGTTCTTACTGATCTTTATTATTGGTATGAGGTATGACCAGAAACACAGATTACATTGAATCACATGTTATATTTGCTTCCTTAAATTTCAAATTTCTACTGCCTGTTCCTTGTTAAAGGTAATTCTATTTTTGTAGGAACTACCTATGTGTATTATCTGTCTAATTTGAAAGAAATGAATGCATTTGGGGATAAGAAAAATACAATTATACCAAATTTATATAGTACAACCGAGGTGAAATGCTTACTGCTCTAACCTGTTTTTGTGCTGTCAGTGGCACTTTGAGCTTTTTTCAAGGGAAGTGTCCCAACTTCTCATGGGCCCTAGGATCAATGTTATGGAGCACACATGGAAAATCAAAAAATGCCAACCATGTGACGTTTTAGGGAAAGGACAAAGGAGGACTGTTAGGAACATTATAAATATCATATATAGATATGCCTAGCAGCTTGATTGCAATGGTACTTTTTGGTAGTAAATTCATTTATTATGGTAAGTATAATATAAACTTGTATCTCATTATGGTAAGTGATAAAATAAGTATAGCTAATTATAATTTCTAATGGTTTAGCAGATCATAAAAAGACGATCAATCTTTACCTAGCTAAAAGATAAGGAATATAATACCTATTGTTTACAGGAAACTCACTCTACAACTATAGATGATGTTGTGTGGAAAATGGACTGGGAGGGACACATTTATTTCTGTGGGAGAAAAAAAATCTAAAGGGGTGATGATATTAATTAACTTCTCTAGGAAAGGGAGGCAGTATTGAGTAGATTGGATGAAAAACATGCCTAAAGTAAAATGCCTGCTACTCAGGCACAAAAGATTTGGATGGAAAACACTCTGAAGTTTCTAAAACTGTTAGAATGATGTCTGTGAGTATAACAGAACTCATATGGCAGGCAAAAATGTGAGAAAAATCCAACCATGAAGTGGGAAATCTGAGGTTTGTAGTTTTTCAAGTGATTGCCTCTCCAGTATACAGTGTCTGTGGGGTCATATTGCACTTTCTAAGGCTTCCACTAGATGTCAACAGTCTTTAGAACCTTGTTTCAGGCTTCTACTGTGAATGGGAAGAGAATAAGAGCTGATTCGGTCATGTGTCTGGAAAATTGGCATGAGCTCAAACATGCGTGCGGCCGTGAGAGTGAGCTGCCTTTCCTTTCAATTCTAAAGACAATGGAATTGTCCGGTTGGAATATTATTGCAGATTTATGATAAAAACATCCTAAAGATTGATTCTATACATCGTTTGACATGTTTCTACGAACTGTAATGGAACTATTTTGACTTTTCGTCTGGACTAAACTCGCGCGCTTAGTGAATTTGGAGTGCTGGACTAAACGCGCGAACAAAATGGAGGTATTTGGACATAAAGATGAACTTTATAGAACAAAACAAACATTTATTGTGGAACTGGGATGCCTGAGAGTGCATTCTGATGAAGATCATCAAAGGTAAGTGAATATTTATAATGTTATTTCTGACTTATGTTGACTCCAAAATGGTGGGTATCTGTATGGCTTGTTTTGATGCCTGAGCGCTGTACTCAGATTATTGCAAAGTTTGCTTTCGCCGTAAAGCTTTTTTGAAATCTGACACAGCGGTTGCATTAAGGAGAAGTTTATCTATAATTCTGTGCACACCACTTGTATCTTTTATCAAAGTTTATGATGAGTATTTCTGTAAATTGATGTGCTCATTCGCCGGTAGTTTTGGAGGCAAATAATTTCTGAACATTACACGCCAATGTAAAATAGGGTTTTTGGATATAAATATGAACTTTATCGAGCAAAACATACATGTATTGTGTAACATGAAGTCCTATGGGTGCCATCTGATGAAGATCATCAAAGGTTAGTGATTCATTTTAGCTGTATTTCTGGTTTATGTGACACCTCTCTGTGCGTGGAAAATGGCTGTGTGGTTTTTCTTGTCTAGGTGCTGTCCTAACATAATCTAATGCTATGCTTTCGCCGTAAAGCCTTTTTGAAATCGGACAATGTGGTTGGATTAACGAGAAGATTATCTTTAAAATGGTGTATAATACTTGTATGTGTGAGAAATTTGAATTATGAGATTTTTGTTGTTTTGAATTTGGCGCTCTGCTATTTCACTGGCTGTTGGCGAGGTGGGACGCTACCATTCCATATGTCCTAGAGAGGTTTTAACAATAATTTTGATCCGAAACTGCAAATTGTCCAAACAGACCCAGAAGGAAAGTGGATCCTTTTAAAACATGCTATTGGACGATAAACACATTTGGCTCATTAATCTATACGGTCCAAATAATGATGATCCACACTTCTTCGAAAATATACATAACAATCTATTGAGCTTGCAGGGAACACATTATCCTGTTATTATGGTGGGAGATTATAACACGGTTTTAAGCAGAGGTGGGGCCAAGTCACTATTATTCGAGTGACAAGCCACAAGGTCCAAGTCTAAAGTCGAGTCCCAAGTAGAATGGGTTGAGTCAAGTTCAAGTCGTGCATTCTCATAGCAAGTCAAGTCTGAAGTCAAGTAAAAAAAAAGTATACAGGCAATGATTTGTTCAACTACAAATCTTTGTTTATTTATTGAGGCTACCAAACAGCCCTTTTCATTATTTTGTCAGAAACATTTTGATTATATAATAAATAATTTGAACAACAATTTCCAAATTCAAGCTTCATAAGTAAATTATCAATTTCAAGCAATTCTGACATACCAAAAAAACAGAAGGCCTATGTTAGTAATTGCTGCTTGATGCCCCATTGCTGGTGAGCTTGCAAAGTAAACGGTTCATATTCATGATCACCAACCAATTTTTAGAGCGGCATATTCATTTATGGCAATACTCTCTCCCTACAATTTGACGTTTGTGCTGCACCCGATCCTATAGCTCTACAGCAAATCAACAATCTGCTTGCTAGCTCAGTGGTTTTTACTTTTTGACCTTTGGTATGAGGTTCTATGGACAGATTATTCAAAAGTGTAACTTTTTGGACGACATGGTTCACATTATGCCTGGAGAAAACCAAACACTGCATTTCACAGTAAGAACCTCATACCAACGATCAAGCATGGTGATGGCAGGGGACGACAGGTAGCCTATTGGTTAGAGTGTTGGACTAGTAACCGAAAGGTTGCAAGATCGAATCCCCAAGCTGACAAGGAAAAAAAAACTGTTGTTCTGCCCCTGAACAAGGCAGTTAACCAATTGTTCCTAGGCCGTGATTGAAAATAAGAATTTGTTCTTAACTGACTTGCCTAGTTAAATAAAGGTAAAAAAAGGGTGATGCTTTGCTGCCTCGGAACCTAGACAACTTGCCCTAATAGAGGGAACCATGAATTCTGCTCAGATAATTCTACAGGAAAATGTCAGGCCATCCATCTGTGAGCTGAAGTGCAGCTGGGTCATGCAGCAAGACAATGATCTAAAACACACAATCAAGTCTACATGAATAGTTTTAGAATGTCAAAGTCCAAACCTAATCCCAATTGAAACGTTGTGGCAGGACTGGAAAAGAGCATTTCATGCGTGAAAACCCACAAATGTCGCTGAGTTAAAGCAGTTCTTCATGCAAGAGTGGGCCAGAATTCCTCCACAGCGATGTGAGAGACTGATCAACAACCACAGGAAGCATATGGTTGCAGTCATTGCAGCTAAAGGTGGCACAACCAGTTATTGAGTGAAAGGGGGCAATTACTTTTTCACACAACGGAATAGGGTGTTGCATAGTCTGAGATATGGCTTTTTCTTTGCAACTCTGCCTAGAATGTCAGCATCCCGGAGTCGCCTCTTCACTGCTGATAGTGGACAACCTTGTTATACTCCTCTTGACATTTTAAAACTTTCAGAGAATTAGCCATATTTTACCTTTTTACTCATAGGGTTACTATACATTATTTTAACCCATTTTACAAGAGATTCTCCAAAATGTAAATGTTCCAGACATTTATATATAAACTCAGTTGCACTTTATCAAAAATAATAACTAATAACAAGATAACTAATGTAAAACATACTTTGCCTGTAAAACTTATGTAGGTTAAGAACTTTTTTGAAAGAGCACAGTTTGAAAGATATGGCAAATAGAAATCAAACAGGACAGACATTACAAATAGAAATATTATAAATATATTGGAAGGTTGAGGGAAGAGGAAAGACAAGAGTTAAAAACAAACAAAATAAAATTATTGTAAAATAGACCCTCCATAAAATGTTTATAGTATGTATAAACTGGAAATACAGGACTAAGTGTTGTTCACTAGTTTACTCCAATTGGGGGAGAAGTTGTTGGGTTGGAAGGCAAAAGGATTTTTTTTTAAAGATGTGTATACAGTTGAAGTAGGAAGTTTACATACACCTTAGCCAAATACATGTCAACTCCATATTAATCAATTCCTGACATTTAATCCTCGTAAAAAATCCCTGTCTTAGGTCAGTTAGGATCACCACTTTATTTAAAGAATGTGAAATGTCAGAATAATAGCAGAGAGAGAGCTTTTATTTCTTTCATCACTTTCCCAGTGGGTCATAAGTTTACATACACTCAATTAGTATTTGGTAGCATTGCCTTAAAATTGTTTAACCTGGGTCAAATGTTTCGGGTTGCCTTCCACAAGCGTCCCACAATAAGTTGGGTGAATTTTGGTCCAATCCTCCTGACAGAGCTGGTGTAACTGAGTCAGGTTTGTAGGCCTCCTTGCTCGCACATGCTTTTTCAGTTCTGCCCACAAATTTTCTATAGGATTGAGGTCAGGGCTTTGTGATGGCCACTCCAATACCTTGACTTTGTTGTGCTTAAGCCACTTTGGAAGTATGCTTGGGGTCATTGGCCATTTGGAAGACCCATTTGCGACCAAGCTTTAACTTCCTGACTGATGTCTTGAATGTTGCTTCAACATATCCACATAATTTTCCTTCGTTATGAAGCCATCTATTTTGTGAAGTGCGACTGTCCCTCCTGCAGCAAAGCACTCCCACTACATGATGCTGCCACCCCCGTGCTTAACGATTGGGATGGTGTTCTTCAGCTTGCAAGCATCCCGCTGTTTACTCCAAACATAATGATGGTCATTATGGCCAAACAGTTCTATTTTTCCTTCATCACACCATTTCTCCAAAAAGTACGATCTTTGTCCCCATGTGCAGTTGCAAACCATAGTCTGGCTTTTTTTATGGCGGTTTTCGAGCAGTGGCTTCTTCCTTGCTGAGCGGCCTTTCAGGTTATGTTGATAAAGGACCCGTATTTACTGTGGATACTTTTGTACCTTTTTCCTCCAGCATCTTCACAAGGTCCTTTGCTGTTCTGGGATTGATTTGCACTTTTCACACCAAAGTACGTTCATCTCTAAGAGACAGAACGCATCTCCTTCCTGAGAGCTATGACGGCTGCCTGGTCCCATGGTGTTTATACTTGCGTACTATTGTTTGTACAGATGAATGTGGTACCTTCAGGCGTTTGGAAATTTCTCCCAAGGATGGACCAGACTTGTGAACATCTACAATTATTTTTCCTGAGGTCTTGGCTGATCTCTTTTGATTTCCCCATGATGTCAAGCAAAGAGACATTGAGATTGAAGGTAGTCCTTGAAATACATCCACAGGTACATCTCCAATTGACTGAAATTATGTCAATTAGCCTATCAGAAGCTTCTAAAGCCATGACATCATTTTCTGGAATTTTCCAAGCTGTTTAAAGGCACAGTCAACTTAGAGTATGGAAAATTCTGACCCACTGGAATTGTGATACAGTGAATTATAAGTGAAATAATCTGTCTGTAAACAATTGTTGGAAAAATGACTTGTGTCATGCACAAAGTAGAAGTCCTAACTGACTTGCCAAAACTATAGTTTGTTACCAAGAAATGTGTGGAGTGGTTGAAAAACGAGCTTTAATGACTCCAACCTAAGTGTATGTAAACTTCCGACTTCAACTGTATGTATGTATTTATGTGTACGTGTGTGTATGTATGTGTGTATATATATATATATATACTGCTCAAAAAAATAAAGGGAACACTTAAACAACACAATGTAACTCCAAGTCAATCACACTTCTGTGAAATCAAACTGTCCACTTAGGAAGCAACACTGATTGACAATACATTTCACATGCTGTTGTGCAAATGGAATAGACAAAAGGTGGAAATTATAGGCAATTAGCAAGACACCCCCAATAAAGGAGTAGTTCTGCAGGTGGAGACCACAGACCACTTCTCAGTTCCTATGCTTCCTGGCTGATGTTTTGGTCACTTTTGAATGCTGCCGGTGCTTTCACTCTAGTGGTAGCATGAGACGGAGTCTACAACCCACACAAGTGGCTCAGGTAGTGCAGCTCATCCAGGATGGCACATCAATGCGAGCTGTGGCAAGAAGGTTTGCTGTGTCTGTCAGTGTAGTGTACAGAGCATGGAGGCGCTACCAGGAGACAGGCCAGTACATCAGGAGATGTGGAGGAGGCCGTAGGAGGGCAACAACCCAGTAGCAGGACCGCTACCTCCGCCTTTGTGCAAGGAGGAGCAGGAGGAGCACTGCCAGAGCCCTGCAAACAAATGTGCATGTGTCTGCTCAAACGGTCAGAAACAGACTCCATGAGGGTGGTATGAGGGCCCGACGTCCACAGGTGGGGGTTGTGCTTACAGCCCAACACCGTGCAGGCCGTTTGGCATTTGCCAGAGAACACCAAGATTGGCAAATTCGCCACTGGCGCCCTGTGCTCTTCACAGATGAAAGCAGGTTCACACTGAGCACATGACAGACGTGACAGAGTCTGGAGACGCCGTGGAGAACGTTCTGCTGCCTGCAACATCCTCCAACATGACCGGTTTGGCGGTGGGTCAGTCATGGTGTGGGGTGGCATTTCTTTGGGGGGCCGCACAGCCTTCCATGTGCTCACCAGGGGTAGCCTGACTGCCATTAGGTACCGAGATGAGATCCTCAGACCCCTTGTGACACCATATGCTGGTGCGGTTGGCCCTGGGTTCCTCCTAATGCAAGACAATGCTAGACCTCATGTGGCTGGAGTGTGTCAGCAGTTCCTGCAAGAGGAAGGCATTGATGCTATGGACTGGCCCGCCCGTTCGCCAGACCTGAATCCAATTGAGCACATCTGGGACATCATGTCGCGCTCCATCCACCAATGCCACGTTGCACCACAGACTGTCCAGGAGTTGGCGGATGCTTTAGTCCAGGTCTGGGAGGAGATCCCTCAGGAGACCATCCGCCACCTCATCAGGAGCATGCCCAGGCGTTGTAGGGAGGTCATACAGGCACGTGGAGGCCACACACACTACTGAGCCTCATTTTGACTTGTTTTAAGGACATTACATCAACGTTGGATCAGCCTGTAGTGTGGTTTTCCACTTTAATTTTGAGTGTGACTCCAAATCCAGACCTCCATGGGTTGATAAATTGGATTTCCATTGATTATTTTTGTGTGATTTTGTTGTCAGCACATTCAACTATGTAAAGAAAAAAGTATTTAAAAATATTATTTAATTCATTCAGATCTAGGATGTGTTATTTTAGTGTTCCCTTTTTATATCTATATATGGGGATTGGAAGTGATGCAGACAATTACATTGATGGAAGCTACAAAATATCTGCAATATTAAAGCCCCTACAAAATATTTTTGTTATTATTATTTTTTTTAAGTGGAGTAGACCAGAGAAATGCACGGTGCGCTCACACTATAAGGTGACATCGGCTGTGCTCATATATTGTGATTGAGAGAGGATCTATTCTTTTTAAGATATGAGATACATATTTATTAAAAGTACCTATACTAACACAAATGCTAGTACCGAACCATTTTTAATTTTCTAGTGTCTAAAAAGTACAGGAGTTTCACTATACTGTGCATCCATAGCAGATTGCTAAAACGGTAGCCTACTTTATATGAGTAATATTAATGTAGGTAGACTACTTTCTGGTCACTAATCTGTATATGTGCACCTGCCTTTGCACACCAATGCTGATGACTGGTCATTGGTCAACAGTCAAGACGTGCAACTTCTGAGGCACAGATTAGATTTTTTTGAAACAAGAATTTGTTGCAATGCCGTAGGCCTATGTTTGTGACCAGATTGAATAAGCAGAAGTATGAATATCAAATACAAATGGTAGGCTAGCCTACACACTGAGTGTACAAGACATTAAGGACACCTGCTCTTTCCATGACATAGACTGACCAGGTGAATCCAGGTGAAGGCTATGATCCCTTATTCCCTTATTATCACTTGTTAAATCCATTTCATCCAGTTTAGATGAAGTGGAGGGGACAGGATAAAGAAGGATTTTTAAGCCTTGAGACAATTGAGACATGGATTGTGTATATATGCCATTCAGAGACAAAATATCACGACTATGATGGACACATTAGGACTTAAGGATATGTGGAGGTTTAATGTGGAGGTTTAAAAACTCTGACCTAGTGAAATATACAGTACATGTAGGAGACTTAATCAAGCTAGTCATCTTGACTACTTTGTTGTGTCCTTTTCGCTGGCACCTAAAGTAAAAAAAAGTGTTGTATAGTGGACAGAATGCGATCACACCACCACCTAATTGGCATCCACAAAACTCTTACAGAATTTCCACGTGGTTGGGGATATTGGAAATTGAATCAAAGCCTATTGGATGATAATCTGTTCTTAACCAAGACAAAATAATTTATAACTGACTTTTTCTTGCATAACACAGGAACTGCAGATCCCCTTATTGTATGGTACACTTTCAAATGTGCCTTCAGAGGCCATGCAATTCTCTACTCATCTTTAAAACAAAAAAAATTCTGTCAAAAGAGATTAGACTAGCAAAGGAAATAGAGGAACTAACATCACAGGTGGATGGCAATAAAAGCTGTAACATAGAGGCACAGAATAACGAGGAAAAACTAAAAGAACTGTTCAAGAATGATTTAGTGTAATATTATACAAATAAAGAGAACTGGATGGAAAATTGTGAAAAATTAAGCAAATTCATTTTGACTCTTCAACATAAAAATGATACGAAGAATAATTTACAGAAACTCGTAAAAAATGGAGTCATCCATGATTCACTGATTGATACATTATCTTGAAAGAAGAAGCAAAAGATTTTAAGCATACAGTGCCTTCAAAGTATTCACACCCCTTTACTTTTTCCACATTTTGCTGTGTTACAGCCTGAATTTAAAATGGATTAAATAGAGATTTTGTGTCATAAATAGAGATTTTGTGTCACTGATCTACACACAATACCCCATCGTGTCAGTGTAATTTTGTTGGTGGAACATTTTTTAAATTAATAAATTAAAAGCTGAAATGTCTTGAGTTAATAAGTATTGAACCTCTTTGTTATGACAAGCCTACAGTTCAGGATAAAAATGTGCTTAAGAAATTGTATAATACGTTGCATGGACTCATTCCATGTTCAATAATAGTGGTTAACATGATTTTTCAATGACTACCCCGTCCCTCAATCGAGTAGTGAATTTCAACCACAGATTCAACCACAAAGACCAGGGAGATTTTTCAATGCATCGCAAAGAAGGGCACCAATTTGGTAGATGTGTAAAAATAAAAAGCAGGTGCTGAATATCCCTTTTTTGCATGGTGAAGTTATTAATTAGGCTTTGGATGGTGTATCAATACACCCAGTCACTACAAAGATACAGGCGTCCTTCCTAACTCAGTTACAGAGTTTAATGGTTGTGATATGAGAAAACTGAGGATGGATCAACAAAGTTGTAGTCACTCTACAATACTAACCTAAATGACAGTGTGAAAAGAAGGAAGCCTGTAGAGAATAAAAATATTCCACAAATATTCCTGTTTGCAACAAGGCACTTAAATAATACTGCAGAAAATGTGGCAAAGAAAATGACTTTTTGTCCTGAATACAAAGCATTTTCTTTGGGACAAACAGAACACATCACCGAGTACAACTTTCATATTTTCAAGCATGGTGGTGGCTGCATCATGTTATGAATATGCTTGTCATCGGCAAGGACAGCTATAAGGCAAAATCCTAGAGGAAGACCTGTTTCAGTCTGTTTTCCAACAGACACTGGGAGGCAAATTCACCTTTTAGCAGAACAATAACCTAAAACGCAAGGCCAAATCTACACTGGGATTGCTTACCAAGACGACATTAAATATTCCTGAGTGGTCTAGTTACAATTTTGATTGAAAATCTACGGAAAAACTTGAAAATGACTTTCTAGCAATGACCAACGATCAACTTGACAGAGCTTGAAGAATTGTAGAAAGAATAATGAGCAAATACTGTACAATCCAGGTGCAAAGCTCTTAGACTTATCCCAAAAGACTCACAACTGTAATCACTAACAAATGTGCTTCTACAAAGTATTGACTCAGGGGTGTGAATACTTATGTAAATTTGATATTTCTGTATTTCATTTTCAATAATTTTCAATCTTACGGTAAAAAAATCACAACAAAATGTGGAATAAGTCAAGGGGTATGAATACTATCTGAAGGCACTGTATGTTCTCTTTTTAGTTTCCTCCATCTTTACTGAATGATAGTAACTGTAAGGACATTTTTCCTAATAATAGTGTAAAATTCACAAAAGTACAAAAAGATTTGTGTGAAGGCCAAATTACAGAGGAGGAACTTCAAGACGATATTACATATTTTCAGTTCGGAAAAACGCCAGGGCTTGATGGCAACCGAATAGAGTTATACAAAAACTTTTTTTATGTACTAAAAGATCCACCATTAGCATGTTTTCACTACTCCTATTAAAATGGTTGACTATCAGATACTCAGCAAGAAGGTCTGATTTCACTATTACTGAAACAGGACCCAGGTGTTAAGTATAAAGATCGAGTCCACTTAAAAAACTGCAGGCCCATTACATGTTGTGATGCAAAAATCCTGGCAAAATGCATAGCAGGTAGAATTAAAAAAGGTTTTACCGGATATTATTCATCCTGATCAGACAGGTTTTTTATGCAAACAATACATTGGAGATAATATAAGTCAATTACTTAAAACAATGGAACACTATGAAACATCGAAGAAACCAGGCTTGGTCTTCATAGCAGATTTTGAAAAGGCTTTTGATAAATTCTAGTCGAACTTTATATATAAACGCCTGGACTATTTGAATTGTCAATCTCTTATGCAATGGCTTAAAGATATGTATAGCAACCCCAGATGTAAAATAGTAAATAATGGTTACTTCTCAGAAAATATTGAACTGTCAAGAGGAGCTAAACAAGGTTGTCCACTGTCTCCATATATGTTTGTTATGGAATGTTAGTTATTAAAATCAAGGGGCTAGAAATCCAGGGCTTAAAAACAAAAATATCAGTGCATGCCGATGGCTCTAATTCTCTTAAGTCCGCAATCTGGATCCCTGCACAGTTTCATTGGCAATATAGATAATTTCTCTAGCCTCTCTGGACTAAAACCTAATTATGTGAGTAAGAAATATTTCACTTTATTTGGAAAAGTAAGCAGACAAAATTAAATGTTCTTATTTATATCATGAATATGAGTTTGGGGGGCTAAAATTCTGAAATATTAAAGCATCAAACATCTCACTTAAAGCTTCAGTCATACAAAAGTTATACTACACCCAAACTGGTTCTGCAGCAGATTAGTAAGAATAGCTCACCTGCTGTTCAAAGATGACCTTATTGCCTTTAACCAATTTACAACCTTTCATTTTTGGTTGAACTGAAAACTGAAAATGAAACAAGCAATACGAAGCTGGCTACAATTTACATGTCATCCTCCTGAAAAGCCAGACCAAATATTATGGTTAAACTCAAAATATACTGATTGATGAAAAAACATTCTTTATTGATTTTTTTTCAACAAATTGTATTATCTTTACTATGAATAAGAATGGGGAAGTTATGTCACACATGCAGCTTTCAAAAATATATGAGAATGTTTGCTCTATCCAAAGTTATAACCAACTGGTTGCAGCATTACCACAGAAATGGAGGAGGTAAGGGAAAAGGGGAGAAAGTCAGGAACATTTATTATAACATTTATTCTGATATTGTCCCCATGTGGCTTGTTTCTGGTCACAGGTTCAGGAATGGCTGAAAATTCACAACATTCACTTAAAACTAACCCTAGAAATAGTATTGTTGGACGATTTGTAGTCAATCAATTATTATAGTCAATCAATTAACAATATAATATTACTCTTAGCAAAAATATACATTTTTTATTTACAATCTGTGGATACTATGAGATTAGAAAGGTTCAGAATTCATGTAAGACATCACAGCACAGTTGAAAAATATATGGCACATGGAAAACAAGAGCGGGTGGTTCACGGGGATAGGTGGGATGGGCTGAGAGTAGCTGAGGGATGAGATTAAAAACTCTTGATCTGTAGTGGCTGGGGCCGAGAGCGCCAGGAATCATGTGTGCCGCATGTGTCTGAATGCCTTTTTGTATGTGGTGTATATACTGAACTGTATTTTTGTCATGTAATACTGTGTGGAAAAGTGCCATATATGTGAAATGTATGTAGCAAAATATCTGTATAAACAAGAGTGTAAAACAAGGTTGCCTTTGTCCTCCGAAGGGGTGGGAGCTGTGGGGGGATGGGTTTGAAAGAAAAAACAAATAAATAAATAGAGAGGTACGGAATCAATACTGTTACATGTGTATGGGCTAAGAGATTTCCTTTTCACAAGCAAGGTGCCATCTCATAGAAAATTGGATTGGATAAAGCAAACATAAAATATGCCAACTCTGTATGGCTGCAATAGGAATTGAGATGACCTTGAAAGACCACAAACATATTCAGACTTTACTTTTCACAATTGCCCGAGGAGCAGGGACGGCTCTCATAGCTTTTTCAACATAGGACAAAATCGTCATAACAGGAACCTAGTTACTTTATCTTGAAAATTAAACTACAGTACAACTGAAGAGCACTCAAAAAAGAGTTACACTGAAATCCTTTATGACCTAAAAACACATTGATGCACTATTGTAGTTTTCATGAAAAACCCATTCTGGAGCAGATACAGAGAGACAAGAAAACATTTCCTTTGCTTGAGGCCATGGTACTGTATCAGTATGACTAGGCTTCTATATCAGCATCATATAGGTAGGGATGTAGCAGCTGCAGCCTGCAGCACCACAGATGTCCTGAATAAGACTGAGTCGGACAAAGACAGAATGTCTTCAACAGCGCTGCGCTGTCTGCCTCAGAGGCAGCAGGCTCCCCCACATCGAAAATAAATAAATAAATAAATGAGACGGCAGATCCCTACTACATGGAGAATGGGTGTTCTGTAAATGGATGATAACAGTTCTATACTTTAATAATCTTTGTATCATGCTGAGAGTGTTTAGCATGCTGAGACACCAAAGGCGAATGGGGGAGTCTGCCTGCCTGCCATTCTCATCATTAAACGTGCCGAGGTCTCACTTCTCTGCTGGAGACCTTTTTTACCTTGTAGCTAGAGCCGAAACCACCGGTGATCATATCCTGACTGTTTTCTTAACCAACTCTTGACACTGATTTGATCTGAGACGGGCCTTAAAAGCACCAACTGTCATATTGAAAGTTGTCAAAGGAATCATCATCCTAGGCTACCTTCAATTTCACAAGAAGCATGATAGGAGGTCAATGTACTGTGAATGGTAAGAACATATTGTGAAATGTCAACAGGCACAGCATTGTCTTTGCTAAATACGAGGCAAATGCAGACAGATGTACTCAGAGAGATAGAGAAGCCACAGAGGTGTTGGCCCAAAGGCTTTTAACATATGTGCACTTGCTGTATCCAACCAAAGCACCGGCAGACAGCTTTATAATCAAATCGACGTAAGAGTGACAAACGTGAATTGCGGAGCCCATTTGTTCTTTCGATTAAAAAGCAACAAAAGCTAAGTATTTGGGAGGAAGGGAGCTATTAAAAAGGGACAGTTTGAATTTTGAATGACAGGCCACGAGAACAAGTGGCAGATGTGATCTTTTGGACAAAGATCTGTTGTCCCTCTCAAGCTGCTGAAGAGGGCCACAAGAGAATAGAGGAAGAGCTTGCTATTATATGAAACGAGGTATGGAAGAATGGGGAGGAGACAGGATAAAGCGACAGAGGGGGATGGGTCTAGGTTACAATAAAAGATTGACAGCCTGCAGGTGTTGCTTGACCTCTGCATTAGCCCCCGGGCTTCAAGAAAGAGTAGGGATGTTAATTGTCACGGAACATCCCAACAATGTAAAAAAGGGGGCCAGTGATTCACCAAAATGTAAATCGCATCCAACGATTTGGTGTGCTGGTTCAGCACATGTTGAATGAAAATATAGCTGCTCCCATTTGGTTTAAAAAAACTAAATCATACATTCACACTATAGTCCTTTCCACATTTGTCCAAACTCTCCTTATCCTCATGTCTTACCAAGTAAAAAATTATAATCTTTGAAGGCATAAAATACCGAGGGACCTGTGGCTCAGTCATGGAGTAACCTAGCCTAGCTCGTTGAGGAAATATATTCCTTAAAGAGATTGCATTTCTTCTCTGACACTGCTGCAGATGTACAATTTGCAAGCGTAAATCAGAAAATTCTCCCTCCGGTGGGGAAGAGATTGAGCCGGTGATCAGATGACTTGTGGAGTCCCACTGAGTTTGAAATGGCGGGGAGTGGAATCAAGTCGCTGACCCCTCGGTCGGCAGAATGATTGAGAACAGCATGGAGCAGAGTCAGAACAAGGAGCATGACTGACACCACAACCAATACACAGTGCGACTGCTGTTGCCCCTGAACACAGCCCCATGACCCTGACAGAGATCATCATGGCGAAATACTAGGTCAAACACACACTGCTCACCAGAACAGCTTTGCTACAGCTATTCTGGGAGGGATGAGAAGGGAAGGGGGCACACAAAGCAAAACCAAAAAAGTATACTTTTCTGAAGTAGCAGTTGTAAATTGGGTCACTACACTATTTTAGGAAAATAAAATGTCGCAACAGATGGCGTACAATCTCTTATATAAATGTTGTGTGTGTACATTTTCACTAGTCCAGTAAAAAATGATTAGCTAACAATTCATTACGCCCCTCTCCCTTATCCAAAACATATTGCAGTAGTCAGAGCTGTCTTTTCAGGACAAAAATAAAATACTGCTCCTCCATTTTGCTTCTAAAACAATGACAATTCGCACTGTCATGCAATCGAAGACACTAATCTACAACTCAGAGATCTGAGTCAGTTAAGTCTTTTCCCATTCTCAGTTATTAACTAGCTTTACTTAATCATCTCAGAGTATATGAACACAGTTTTTTCAGAATATAACTAAATATTGGAATTTTTCTCTGAATGTAGCGAAGAGTAACCATTCAGTTTTGCTACACCTCCACCATAGAGAATGATACAGTAGTGTAGAATACACAGTGAACACATCTCTAAGGTTGGAACTGTACCGCCCATTGCTCTTTGTGTTCTCTCCATAAATCATTTTTACTGGCCATTCAATTAATCGATTAGAGCATTCCCCATTGGTCAGGACATATGGCTACTAAATAAAACAATCATGACCTAAGATAGGTCATTAATTAAACATTGGGGGAGAAAAAGGAAAAAGGCCACTAACCAAAATATGTCTTGGATGAGCAAGACATATAACTAAGTACGAATTCACTTAGTTAATACAAGTCAACAATAAACCAGGAATAAACATATTGATGGGAAATCTACACCATCTCTATTACATACAATATCATATGTCTACATTCTGATCCCAAACAGTGGTTCAAGTATCTTCTCTGGTTCAGCATGGAAATATGTGTATTTTTTTGTAAAATATTATTGGGCTGTACCATAACATGGTTTGTGTTTTTTTGCCCTTTCTCCCACTAGTATGGAATCCATAACCCCATAATCATTTTAGCAATGCAACAGAAAACCCTATTAGTTCTGAGAGATGCCTATACCTGTCTCTCCATGTAGATTATAGCTAGATGATTTGAGATGGTAACAAGTTTTAATACAGGTTCCATACATTATTAGTGGTCATTTTGATGTTTTAGTGGAAGTGAAGTGGATTATAGCAAATGAAATTTGAAAATGTAATTTCCATTTACTGATAGCACAAAACTATTCCTTTCAAGACAAAGAAGATAAGAATTGTTCTGCCATAGCTGTCAGATGGTGCCATTGTCAATGCTTCTCAGCTCAGGAATTAATAGGCTGACATTAATACAGGAAGATAAATAAGGAGGTCAGAAATGTGAGGCCCACCATTATATAGGTGTCTCATGGCGATAGTACCTGCCAATCAACTCCAATAAGTCCTTGATACTATACATTTCTCCTTGAAAAAGACAGATAGAGCATGGAAAGTGCATGGAATACTCTCAGTATAACATTGTGGATGCAGGGAGACAGACAACCCAATGTGGATATATTTTGTAGGATTTCTGTTTAGAGAGCATTTCATGAGCACAACAGAGGCGTTTGTCCTATGATCCATTGTGCCATGATGCTGTGCCTAAATTAGTCATAACAAATCAGGGATCACAAAATGAAGCTCGGCAGTTGGCCCAGCCAAGTTCTCCTTAGCTCATCTTCTCAATTTCAGCGGAATGCATCAGTGTTGCGCTCATTAAAAAATGATACAATGCGGTATTGGTGAAGACAAAGTCAGACAGGCACTTGGCACAAAATACTGGGTGTCGGGTCAATGTTGTCCACTTCATCTCTGCTGACGTATTCCCGAATCAAACTTCAACATCTAATAACAACCCGGTCAGAGAGAGAACTTCCAAGGCTATGGCAAATCGCCAAGGCTGTCTGAGTTTTAATTTGCCACGCGGATACAACACATTAGTTGTATACAGTACACAGAGAGAACACATAATACTTAGTGTCACAAAACGACAGTAGATAGTGTTGACACTGAAAAAGTATACCGTTAGGTTCACAATACTTGTTTTTTTCCTCCATGCAAGTGGAAGTGTGGTTACCTTTACCATTAATTGCACCAGTGAGCAGCTTTAATCTCTCTGTACAACAGGATGAAAATGAGTAGATGAATGGGTAAAAAGCCTGCTCTGTCCCTCTATTTAGGACCAGGCCCATCAATAATTCACCATGATCGTGAGGCATTATTCAACAGGAAGGTTAATTTTTAAGATGGTGGGTGGCAACACTAAACATGAAAAACGTAACACAGACGATGACTCGTAAAAGCAACATCTAGAATGGATGTGGAGCAAGTAGGTAAGCAGCCAATTTATCTCCATTCAGACAAATCTTTTCTATCACTGGAAGACAAAAAAGAAAAAGGGTATGGTAGGAGACACTATAGAGTGATATGATTGTATATATGAAGTGCACAGAAGTGTGGTGTACAGTATAGGCAAAACAATAGTTTAGGAAGGTGTGCTAATTCTTTAAGATTACACATTATACTCCAGTTTTCCTGTCCTGGCACACTATCTAATTGAGGCTTTGATCCTTCCTATGGCTCTGAGGAAGGACAAACAAAAGCAAAATGAGGGATGCTATAATCTTAGCCCTTACTAAAATAGACAGCAGAGCAAGGACCTTTCCCTCAGAGCAGCAACACAAACACATTGAGCCAGCACTGGAGCAGAAACGTCAAACTTCACCCTCTACATTTTCTCGCTGCTGTAGCATCTATTTTCAATCTCAAAAGACGACATGAATGCCTTCGTGAGACAAGGGAAGTGTTGCATGTCATTGCATGCTAAACAAGGTAGAATAGCACAGGTTGGCTCTCATCAGGAAACCGGGAGACAAAAGAAGTTTGTGTAGTATTTCTTGAGAGCAAGCAGTTGTCAGCCCTAAATATTGACTAACAGGTAATGCAACTTGTTAAACCTTGTGAAGGTATATTTACCTTTTTTTAAGATACTGTTGCTTGCAAATGAATGGTTTGCCTCTCCAATGCACCGTACAACATGAAGTATATTTTTGTAAAGGAAAAACTATTATAACAGATTTTAGGCACTGTAAAATCATAATTACTCATTCATTCAATGCAGTCATTTTAAACTGGTTTGGTTGTGGAGCTATATCAATTAATTTACATCATATTTAAGGCCATGTTCGATCAGTATCAGTGCTTGTTGCCCTCTGCCTTGGGTTGTGACAGAGAGCAGCTTTTGGACTGAGCTTTCATCTGAGCAGTTACATGTTCATTAACATGTGTTCACCCAGTGTTATACGAACGATTGTGATGCAAACATTCTTGGATTGGCTCATTGAGCACGCCCGTCTGCATAACTGTAACAGAGTGGGGCCCAGTTGTGTGTCTAGGCCTACTGTAGACTGACTGGGTTGCAACAACTCATCGTCTGTAAACAAAGAGGAGGTCATAAAATGTTGAAATAGTTTCAGCTGTGTTATCTTCAAGGTGTAAACATTGTGGGCTTTTCCATAAAATTATAGTGAGAATGGATTGGTTTTTCCACATGCATAAAACTTAAACAGAATACATTGTCAGTGCTCTATGAAACTGAAAACAATTTACTATAATTGCTGTATTACATGTTGTTATATAACCAAAGGGCTGAACAATAAACAAACATGACACATATTGCAACCTACGATATTAAACAGCCACATTCCATTTCATTGATATACATTTTTACAATATAGCAGATATATATTGAGTGTTAGCATCTTATTTCCAATCCCTTTTGTTAAAGCTACAACGTCAGTCATGCAAAAATATTTCCTTTCAAAAGGACGTGCCTCCCTTCAATGGAAAATAATCTTTCCAAGAATCAGAGTCTTGGCGTGATAAAAAATTATTCTAATGTACATGGCTTACTGGCAACGTTATCGCCCTCTACCACCCACAGCAGGACAACCGATACAGCAATCACTGCTTCTGCACCTTGTGTATGTTTAAGATGTGTTTGCTCTTTTGTGATAACAAAGGAGGGGAAACAAACGACTCAGAGTAACTGGACCAAAGTCGGCAAATCCAAAGACACAGAGGATGATACATCAAACTGAAAGCGAATTGGAGAAAAAATATACCGGGAAAATTATCTTTCCTGTCATAAACCCTCTCCTTTTGAATACCAAAGGAATTCAAATTCCCAAACAAATCCTGAAAGGTTGACCCATTCTGTGTTATACAAACTGATAAAATTTCAGTCTAGGTCGTACCTTTGAACTGCTACGCCGAGCCAGCATGAGGTATAGATTGCCATCTCTGGTATCTCTGCACAGGTAATCCACTGAAGTGTAATTACCACAGCTCTAAATTATACAAAATTATAATAGGGAGTTAAAAACTCCATATGAATATGGAGGAAGTGTGATAACAGAGCACCATGCTGTGAGAGAGGGTAATACCTCGATAATGGTCCTTCTTTAGTGGTGGAAATCTCCTCACAAGACAACAGGCTCCCTGTGAGATATCTATTTAAATGTTTCTTGACACAAGAGAGGCATTCACAGAACAACAAAATGTACTAAGCCACGGCGATAGAAGATAATCTAATTACAGGACTAATGTGGCTTTGACAAAGGCAATTGCTTAAATAGGACCCAACCCAAGATTCCCCACAAACACAATACTTGAATTGTCTTTGTTGACATGTTCCACAATGCTTTCTCTTTGTCTACTTGGTTCCTAATGGTATGACTTGAACATGGTGTGATAGTTTAATAAAATTGAGAATTCATCACACCAGAATGCAAACACTGAGAAATTCCACACTGATTCAATGTAGAATCATAACTACAGTAACCATCCTTAGTGCAGACCAGTGACCCCTATAGCTGTAAACCTAAAGTGAATTAAAACCTCTTCTATCTGGCAAAAAACAGAGATGGAATGGTATGAAGTAAAAAATGAAAATCGACAAACAGTATGTCCCCATATGTATTTACACTTAGGCTAAGCACATCAGCAACACAACTTAACTTCAGTAACATTAGAAAAAAATGACAATGTTGACATCTGCAATTGACATACACTACCGTTCAAACGTTTGGGGTCACTTAGAAATGTTCATGTTTTTGAAACATTTTTTGTCCATTAAAATAACATCAGATTGATCAGAAATACAATGTAGACATTGTTAATGTTGTAAATGACTACTGTAGCTGGAAACAGCATATTTTTTTATGGAATATCTACATAGGCATACAGAGGCCCATTATCAGCAACCATCACTCCTGCGTTCCAATAGCACATTGTGTTAGATAATCCAAGTTTATCATTTTAAAAGGTTAATTGATCATTAGAAAACCCTTTTGCAATTATGTTAGCACATCTGAAAACTGTTGTTCTGATTAAAGATGCAATTAAACTGGACTTCTATAGACTAGTTGAGTATCTGGAGCATCAGCATCCGTGGGTTCGATCACAGGCTCAAAATGGCCAGAAACAAAGACCTTTATTCTGAAACTCGTCAGTCTATTCTTTTTCTGAGAAATGAAGGCAATTCTATGTGAGAAATTGCCAAGAAACTGAAGATCACGTACAATGCTGTGTACTACTCCCTTCACAGAACAGCGCAAACTGACTCTAACCAGAATAGAAAGAGGAGTGGGAGGCCCCGGTGCACAACTGAGCAAGAGGACAAGTACATTAGAGGGTCTAGTTTGAGAAACAGACACCTCACAAGTCCTCAACTGGCAGTTTCATTAAATAGTACCCGCAAAACACCAGTTTCAACATCAAGAGTTAAGAAGCGACTCCGGGATGCTGGCCTTCTAGGCAGAGTTGCAAAGAAAATAACAAATCTCAGACTGGCCAATAACAAGAAAAGATTAAGATGGGCAAAAGAACACAGACACTGGACAGAGGAACTCTGCTTAGAAGGCCAGCATCCCGGAGTCGCCTCTTCACTGTTGATGTTGAGACTGGTGTTTGCGTGGGTACTATTTAATGAAGCTGCCAGTTGAGGACTTGTGAGGTGTCTGTTTCTCAAACTAGACCCTCTAATGTACTTGTCCTCTTGCTCAGTTGTGCACCGGGGCCTCCCACTCCTGTTTCTATTCTGGTTTAAGCCTGTTTGCGCTGTTCTGTGAAGGGAGTAGTACACAGCGTTGTGCGAGATTTTTAGTTTCTTGGAAATTTCTCGCATGGAATAGCCTTCATTTCTCAGAACAAGAATAGACTGACGATTTTCACCCACAAATGAAGATGCTCCAGATACTCAACTAGTCTAAAGAAGGCCAGTTTTATTCCTTCCTTAATCAGAACAACAGTTTACAGCTGTGCTAACATAATTTCAAAAGGGTTTTCTAATGATCAATTAGCCTTTTAAAATTATAAACTTGGATTAGCTAACACAACGTGCCATTGGAACACAGGAGTTGTCACGGATCTCTCCGGAACTTTCATTACGCACACCTGTCCTCTATTCCCACTGATTATTACTTGTATCAGTGTGCCCTTTGGTTTCCATAGGGCTGTCAATTATTGTTACAATGTCGGTAGATGCGTGTGAGTACCTGTGCTATGTGTTTTGGCTTTCGTGCCATTGTGGATTCCGCAAATTATTACGGGTCTTGTCCCGTGTGTTAATCATTGTGCGCGTGTTATTTATTCAAGGTACTCCTCGCTCTTTTGTTTTGGGTTTCTACCCTGTGTTTTGTTACGTGTTTGTTTGGTCTTCGTCCCCGTGCCTTTACTCGGCACGCCGTAATTTGGGCTCAATAAAAAAAACTATTACGCATTCCTGCGCCTGTCTCCCGAATAATTCATGCGAACGTGACAGGAGTGATGGTTACTGATAATGGGCCTCTGTACGCCTATGTAGATATTCCATTAAAAATCTGCCATTTCCAGCTACAATAGTAATTTACAACATTAACAATGTCTACACTGTATTTCTGAACAATTTGATGTTATTTTAATGGACAGAAAATATGCTTTTCTTTCAAAAACAAGGACATTTCTAAGTGACCCCAAACGTTTGAACGGTAGTGTATGTAACATCAATTAGCATTTTGTTTCAGGCTACTGGTGCATGCTCCAGTTGTGAATCATGCAAATATCAGCACCTTATTAGAACATTTCTCTGAGAAATCTGAAAGTCCACAAATGTCAAGGATATAAAAAGGCTACACTACATTATTTTATCCCTGGCCTACAATGTAAATCGGAAAAACAACAATGTAAAAAATACAAAGTGTGACAAATGTCCCCTTTTTGACTAATGCACTTAGGTATGTAGGTTTTGTGTAGCATGTCTTAGATCCAAAATGTTTACAACTTTTGCTAATGGTCAGATTCATCAAGTTCTCGAGGCTACATTTCCACAACGCTGTTAATTTAGTAAAGGCTACAGGGTTAACAACAGGAGGATCTCTCAGGCAATGCAAAAAAGGTGCCTGCGCCAATCCTAGATGTTATCTGGCACAACAAAGCCAACTTTTTAGAGACTTTGAACAGGCTCCCTTTTGGAGCTGTGGCTCCTTGGCTGCCCTAGGGCCTGCTGGACCTATTTCTGATGGTAATGGGGGCTGGATGCATCCTGTCAGCTCGCTCCAGACTTGCTAGTTATCAGCTCGAGGTGATGAATGATGGAAATGCCACGAGCGGCAACCAGTGCAGCTCTGCAAGGACAAAAATACAACCCTGCTTCCCCTCTTTTTGTCTCTCTTTTTTTTAATAGTATTTTATTCCATCAACTACCCAATTGCATGGCTTACACCAGTTGCTGCAGGGGATATAGAAAGGGGATGTTCATGTTGCATGTTACTGACAATAGCCTATATATTTTAATTCAGTGCTCACTCAAGTGTAACAAATCCTTTGCGCACAATAAGCATTCATATACAACTAAACCTAATTTAGTGTAAAAGTTTAATATTTATGGTAATCTCCAATTTTCTAACTGAAAGAAGTGCAATAAGACAAACAAAAAGAGTGCATTGTTTATTCCATGTCTTAAAGGATGTTAATGGTAATACCAACTCAGGCATGAGACATGTGGCTCAGTTCAGATGATAATGCCAGGTGTGTGGTGGTAGGGGTTATATTTCTCATACCATATTTAATTACAACCAACCAAGTAGGAGGTGAATCACTATTCAGCAAACAAGTCCCCCGAATGATAAAAGAAGTCATAGTTTGTGTGATTTTGTGACAGAAATACCACCTACTAATGTTTCACACTTTATTTGGAGGGAGGCATACATTCTGAGTGTAGGTTCATCACATCGTTTTTCAAATACACTTTTGGAACATACAAGAAGCTTTGTACATTTTGATATTCCAACTGATACAATTTTCTTTTATAATACTGAAAATCTAACTGTCAGACAGATAAACCCAAATATAGCTTTTTTTCTGGGCAAGCGTCAGTACGATGCCAGGCCTGGTGCAGCTGTACAAGCAAAGCCGTACAGGAAAGTCACCACGGCCACAATCGCTCAATCTTCCCCGTGTTAATCCGACACAATCTGCATTCAATGCAGCCCTGCTCCTTGGGTCTCTGTGTTTCTTTTCACATGCCTAACTAGGGATTTAGACCTGGCAGGATAGTGGGCATGTTGTAGTGCCAGTCTACCACTTTTGTACTGCTTAATCACACTGGGGTGTATTTGTCGCAATGTTGTAACATTTGTCGCTAATGTGGCACTTTATTTCAGTTGTTTAATATGAACCATAACCTCACTACTGTCCATTGTTTTGTTACAACATTAGATCCATTGTATTATGCTACAACAGAGAAATGGCCATCATTATAGCCTCTAACTGCATTTTAAATTAAAATTATTTAAATATTGCTAGCTAGCTAATGTGAGGCCACAACAAATTACAGTGGATTTAAAATTGGTTAAAGTTTCTTGTCTAAAGTGCCTTCAGAAAGTATTCATGCCCATTGAGTTATTCCACATTTTGTTGTGTAACAGCCTGAATTTTAAAAAATGTATCTCCCATCTACACACAATACCCCATAATGACAAAGTGAAAACTTGTTTTTTGACATTTTTGCAAATGTATTGAAAATGAAACACAGAAATATCTCATTTGCACAAGTATTCACACCCCTGAGTCAATTCATGTTACAACTTTGGCAGCGATTACAGCTGTGAGTCTTTTCACACCTGGATTGTACAATATTTGCACGTTATTCTTCAAAAACGTCTTCAAGCTCTGTCAAGTTGGTTGTTGATCATTGCTAGACAGCCATCGATTTTCAAGACGATTTAAGTCAAAACTGTAACTAGGCCACCCAGAAACATTCAATGTCATCTTGGTAAGCAACTACAGTGTATATTTGGCCTTGTGTTTTAGGTTATTTTCCTGCTGAAAGGTGAATTTGTCTCCCAGTGTCTTTTGGAAAGCAGACTGAACCGTGGTTTCCTCTAGGATTTTACCTTTGCTTAGCTCTATTCCATTTCTTTTTATAAGTACAACTCCCTAGTCCTTGTTGCAGCCACCACCATGCTTGAAAATTTGAATAGTGGTACTATTCTTTGTATAATGCTTTGTATTCAGTACATAATGTTTATTTCTTTGCCACATTTTTTTGCCATTTTACTTTAGTTCCTTATTGCAAACAGGATGCATGTTTTTGAATATTTTTATTCTGTACTGGCTTCCTTCTTTTCACTATGTCATTTAGGTTAGTATTGTCCAGTAATTACAACGTTGTTGATCCTTCCTCAGTTTTCTCCTATCACAGCCATTAAACTCTTTAACTGTTATAATGTCACCATTGGCCTCATGGTGAAATCCCTGGGCGGTTTCCTTCCTCTCCGGCAACTGAGTTAAGAAAGACACCCGTATCATGGTAGTGACTGGGTGTATTGATACACCATCCAAAGTGTAATTATTAGCTTCACCATGCTGAAAGGGATATTCAATGTCTGTTTTTTTTCTTCATTTTTACCCATCTACCAATAGGTGCCCTTTGCGAGGCATTGGAAAACCTCCCTGGTCTTTGCGGTTAAATCTGTGTTTGAAATTCACTGCTCAACAGAGCGACCTTACAGATAATTGTATGTGTGGGGTACAGGGATGATGTAGTCATTCAAAAATTATGTGAAACAATTATTGCACACAACATCAACACCAAATATATTGAGGTACAGGACAGAACAAATAGTTCAGTCCAATGGAGGTCAGTTTTTACTTCACAGTCTCATTGCCAGCTATGTTGTGTAGAGGGAAAAATTACATTCAGGCTCAAATGGAACTAAATCTCACCTCCCCAAAGGCCGATATTTCACTTAAAGGCCCAGTGCAGTCAAAAACGTGATTCGCCTGTGTTTTGTATATATTTCAACATTATGAGGTTGGAATAATACTGTGAAATTTAGAAAATTATAATAATGCCTTTTTTGTCTAAGAGTTGTTTGAAAAGGCAGGCAGAAATTTCAGCCTGTTTTTATGGGATGGAGTTTTGGCCTGCCTGGTGACATCACCAGGTGGTAAATTAGTTAATAGACCAATAAGAAAGAGAATTCCAAACCTCTCTGCCAATGACAGCTAGTTTTTCATTTTCCCTTCTCCACTTAGACCACTCCCAGACAGTCTGAAATTCTTGCTTGAGAAAATCATTCATTGCTAAGAAGCTATTTTTGTTTGTTTTAAATTGAAATGGTAAAACATAATCACAGTAAGGTACTTAATTGTTACCCAGAAAATATTTAATATTGAGATTTTTAAAAAATGGCTTCAGTTGGGCGTTTACACATCTCTATTGGGAGTGGCATTTGTCCTCTGTTTTTCAGCATTTCCCCTGGAAATTCCTCTTGAGTTGACCCACCGTCTATATAGCTTCTGTTTTGTCAGGGATAGAAGAGTGATACCGCTATATGGTCAACAGAGAGACAGAGTGCCTCTTACCGAGAAAGCAGCAGGTCTAGCTTTGACAGTTGCCGCCTTGTTACAAGCTCCCTCACTGTATTCAAGATGTAGCCACTCAGTGCAGTGGGTTATAGGCTAACCTCAACAATGCATCTTTGTCAAGAGCAGCTTTTCCAAGGACCGTCTCTGTTTGAGGGCACAGTACTGAGTGTGCTGTATGATCCAGGGCACAGGAAATCCCTTCTGATCACATAAGGTGCAATTCCGAAATATGGTTGTGCATCAGCAATTTTTCTCTTGTTATGTCAGTCACTGACAGTCACTCAATTATCCCATGTCAGCAAACATTTTTTAGATTGGTAAATTAGTCTAGCCAGCTATCTAAACTTCTACTAATCATGGTCAAATTACCCATTGATTTTGTTAGTCACTCGCACTCAGAAATCATATAAAAACCTGCAAACATTTCTCTACATCCTATAGTAAAATATGTAGAATTTTAGGAAATTATCTGTAAAACTGCTAATTTTCCCTCCAACCCACGACAAAATTAGTAGAATTGCAGCAAACTTGCTTTACAACTGCAACATTTTCTTTACACCCATGGCAATTGCAGGAAAATAACTCTAAAACGTAAAAAAAAAATCTCCGCTGTCAAGAGGGGGGGCCGCTAAACTCTTTTGCTCGCTAGATGGGTGAGGGCCCCCAACAACATTTAACTTATGTGTGGGTATGGATGTGGGTAGGCAGACCCGCGAGCCACTGCGGCCCCTCATGATGATTTCAGATTTTGTGGCCGCCTTTTTACCCCATTAAAGTTGCCCATCCCTGATCTAGCTAGGGTAATGACGGCTCTGAGCATGAAATTTAACTCTGTCGCTATCCTCTGTTTGTCATACCGCATTTCTCAGTAATTAAATACAATCTTGTATTTAAAAGGTAGCTGTTTACAAGGTCCAGCAAGGCACATTAGCAGGGCAGTCATAGGGTGTATTTTGTTAGGATGTATGGGTGTTAACAGATGCCATTGGAATATGGGCTTCTCCTGATACTGCGATGCCCTGCCTGTCGTGTTCTTGTGGATCATCATTCTCCTGAGTGCACTCCAGTCTATTCGTATCACTATTCAAAACATTTCAATCATCAGAAAAATACATTTCATCATCAATTTGATCAAATTTCCCTGGCCCAACCATTATTGGAATCCTGGTGCCATTAGTGGCTGCTGCAGCTGAGAGAGAGCCGTAGTAGTCTAAAAGGTGTTTTTTTATTTCTTAACACAACACGGCAAGCCCGAAACCCAACTGGGTGGTCAGGCTCGGGCTGAGAATGACAACTTTAGTGCACGTACCACCAAAAGTGAGATATGTGTGTGTGTGTGTGTGTGTGTGTGTGTGTGTGTGTGTGTGTGTGTGTGTGTGTGTGTGTGTGTGTGTGCACATGCGTATTTACAGACATATTTTATTTTGTGTCTATATTCAGTCTTCATTATTATTTAATTGAAAACAAATACAAAATCATTTTTTCTATTTAGTTGTACTTATATATAATAATAACAGTAATTCATATTATTATTTTCATTATTTTCATTATTTGTTGATAATGACATAGTTAATTAAGTTACATGTTTGACAGAACATTTTTGCATTATTTCTGTCAAAGCTGACAAAATCCTGTGAATATACGACACAAGAGAAAATATAACTATCTCATTGGTTACACTTATGCCTCCCGCTTATGACACACTACATGTTCTATTCAAGAAAAAGAGATGCCTAACGTATGCAATATGGTTCTGTAAAATATATTTAGTTGGCCACAACCAGTAACAAAAAATATTTGTTTTGCTTAAGAGCTGTTTTATGCCACGAGCCATGAGTTTTACAGCTATGCCTTTAAGATCTTTGTGTTTCCGTTTTATTTCCAGAATCCTATTCAGAGGAGCACCAAAAGGGGCAAACTAATGAAAAATAGATGCTAGATAAGCTAAGGATGCCTACCACTTGACCAGTGGAAAAACAATATAGAAGCCATAGAACAATATCCTCACTATTTCTTTCACGGGTCTAAATTGACCCTTATTTATTGTTACCATTGTACATGCTATGTCATGTCCCTGGAAGGAAATTAATAAGGCAAGCAGAAAGTTTTACCTGCCATTTCAGAAGGTAAATAATTATCCACTGCTACAGAAGCCTTTGGCAAGTGGAAACAAATGTTTCATAAAATAGCAGGGAGGGGAACACCCTGGCTCATAGTGTTTTACTGATTGCCAATAGTAAAATAAAATCAGTCATAAAAGGGGAGGTATTTTGGCCCAAAGACCTGCGCATTACATACAATTTGCCTTAGCCCTTTTTACAACCTCGTTTTTTCCATTTAATGGCGAGTGATTATCCGCACAGTAGGGCTCCATATAGGAGAAACAGCAACAGAAATGATTGTGTCCGAAAACGCCTCTTTGTACAAGACAGATAACATATTAACCATAATTGAGTGTCCGTTGAAGGGCTCATTGTGTGTCATTTTACTTGCGGAGGAAGTCAATTTAACTCTGTGAATGCATGTACTCTTGACCTGTGTCAATCTGGTGTTCCTTACATTGTGAATAAAAGCAACAGCACAGCTCCGGGCCATTCTGGACAGCATTCGTAAAAAGCACAGCAGCACTTTCACACCACTTTATTTGGAGGAGCCTAGTCAAACAAAGCCCCAATGTGACTACGGTCACATTCTGAATGTGGGTTCAGTTCAGTAAGAATAAAACATTTTAGCCAGTGTGCACAAAGGGGTCACAGTACAAATACAACTCCAAAATCAATAGTGCATTGCCTCAATACAGTCATAACAGATTAGGCTATCTAGTTTGGTTGTGTAGCTTCAAAACTGTAGGAGACGCAAAATCATCTACATGATCCCATTGAAGTGGAGGAGATGCTCTAGCATGCCACTCAATCATACCTGAGAAGCTTTATCTTGGCATTTAGTGTTATCTATTCAAAAATATTAAATATAAACATTAATAGTGGTTCTTGATTTTTCTAGCCTTCACAATATGATAGTGTACAGTATGTGCTACTTCTCCTCAAATACAGTCTCTATGAGGTTAAAATTAACACTTTACTATTTTTGCTTGATAACAATAATGTAGGCTACAGCTGCAATCAAGAATAGAGAGCTAATAATAATATGTACCAGTTTGGTCCCCTAAATCCATAGAGAACTACACTGAGTCTATTGATCTGTGAGTGGAAATGAACAGAGAGGCAGAGGAGCAATTCGGGCTCTGGTACATCAACAGCTGCAGTTCTTTGAAACAGGACGCACTCCCTCTGACACAAGACTGGGTCCAAAAAGCGACTGTTGGTTTGAATGAAACAATACCACGCTTATAAAGGCACATTGGCTCGGGAAAGTGTGATTGCATAGAGCTAAAAGACATAAAATAGACCAACACATGAGAAACCACTGAGAAGCCTATAAATGGCCTAAGCTATACATGGGTGTATGATTCGCAACAGCTTGAAATGTATCTAATGGTACTCTTTTCAACAAGCTTCTGACAGTTAACCAGATACTCTCTCTGTTCATAAAATGTATATGCCTATACCTATTCTGCAGATGTATTACATTCATAATCCTCAACTAATACAAAATAATAGATCAAAAATGTAGAATATCAAAACAACCAGTATTGCAGTTGAGTGGAAATAAAACTAGAAAGACATTATTACATGTTCCCGTGAAAATATCATTCAACTGGCAAACAAAAAAGCAGGTAAATTGTGTTTTCACATAGAAACACAATAAAAGGGGTAGAGACGGGCTACAACTTCACCTCCCATTTTACTAACTCACACTCCCCCTACCCTTTCGGCATCAGCTAACCCTATTGGTTACAAGGCTGGAGTTCTTTCCATCGAGCAAGAGTTGTGACCACTGTCATTTGCTAATCTATTCCTTCAACCAGTAAAAATGTGTACTTGCATTAATTCAAACATTTTGTGCAGAAACATGTGAAATGGCATCCCCCTTTATGAAAGGGGCTGGGGAAGAAGAGTAGCAATGTGCCTCAAATAATCTAATAAGAGTGCAGATTTTGTTCGCACACACTCTGTTCAAACAACTTCACAGTTGAGTTATAATATTAGTTGCATCATTTGACCTACCCTGTTTGCAGCCAAAAATAAAGTTACATTTTACCCTATGGGACTGATGAGATAGATGGACTAGAGCCTATTTGCAAAGGACTAAAGTATTATTCTATTTATATATTATTGCATTTATAAACTAAGACAATAAAATACAGTTAGCCATTCTAGATGATCAGCTATAGCATATAGCTTCATCTGAGGTAGGTTTATTCATATTTATATAAATTAATATATATTGAGACGTTGGATTACTGACATATTTTTATCAATATAAAAACTTTTTTTTTTAAATCTTCATCAATGAGTAAGCCTACTTATTATGCTAATGACTAACCTTTATTTTGTCATTGCCATCTCTAACGCTGGCTGATCGCACGCAGAAACAAGTGCATATGATTGATATCAAATCCAGTTAGGAACTTTCATTAGCCTTTCACATCAGGCGTAACGCCTTACAAAATATGACAGAATGGAGAATCGTGCTGGTAGTTTAGTGGCAGAAAAGGGAATACTGGACTGGAGTAAAATGTATCCTGTACAATGAATGATCGATATTTCGTTTTTCTCCTCTGTTCCACTGCTTCACACACAGCCGTTAGGACGCTGAGTTGGCCGGGGTAATATAGGAGCTCCGCTCCGCATATTAGCTTTTTCTTCGGTCGTTAACACATGCAGGTTGACAAGATGGTTTTGGTATTGGTAAAAAATGCATGTGCAGTAAAATTATCTAATTTTACTGGCACTGTGCGCAACTGTGTTTCAAATAAGACACAGATAGATGATATCTCGTCGTTTCCTTGGAATTTATATTTTTAACCAATTATTTCACATTTTCAACATCAAGTGCCTGTCGTATTAGGCTACATATTGTTCTTCAGTTCAATGCATTGCAGTTTAATTAACTCGTTATACACATAATATTGTCTGTCTACTATGATGCAAAGATAGGCTATTCTAGAGTTTTCCCTTCTCAAAATATAGCAGTCAAGGCCCTGGCTAGACTGAAAGAGATTAGCCTCATTGCTCTCCAGAATCACAGCCACATTGATTCTTAGATCACTGCTAACATACAGCCCTATTCAAGCAAGGAACCCATTGATAGGATACATGAAAAAAACAGCAAGCACAACTCTATCTACAACTTTAAAGGCATAAATTCAATTCCAATTAAATGGTGCTTTACGTGTCCCGCCTCATTTTAATAGTTTCCATTCAGTCAAATTGAGAGGGAGGCAGCTGACCAAATCAATCCACATCTGGTTGTTTCTATTAACCATTTTTCTATTAACCATGGTATCCCTTGGATCATTTTAATTAGCCTATTTCAAACAGTTCTGTTCTTTAAAAGTAGATCTAATTCATGGCAAACCTGCTCTTTGGTTTTTCATAACTCAAGATTTCAAGCAGCCTACAGATGGTTTGTTTGTGGTTTGGGAAAGTAAAATATACAACTGTAGTGTGTGATTAATGACTTGATATCCTCACATATGTGAGTTGGAAGGTATATATCTGAACTTGACAAACAATTCCCCTAATAAAGTGATACAAGAAAGTTACAGACAGAGACTTGTCAAGAGATTAAACTACTCTTGGATATGGTTGGTAAAGTGATAGTAGGCCTAAGTAATAGGGAAATGCAGTTCTCTTAAAGGCAATCCTTACCTTTCTGAGAAAACAGTCACGATAACTACGATGAAGTCAGAGGCAGAAAAAAATCTGTTGGACAATAGCTGTGTGTAGAAAGCAGGCAGTCTTGTAAACAGGAACTCCTCTGCAGATCAGAACACAGCAGTGTTGAGAGAATCTCTGCAGTTCTGATGCATGCTCCACTTATCTGGGACAGATAGGGCTTTATCAGGCAGCTTGTCCCTCTTTCAGCCCATACATTCCCCCAGACCGGACATACTCTTCCATGGCAAGGTGCTGCTCAGTCTTAACTCATCAACAGTTCTGCTTGAGCATTTAATCTCTGCTCCCCTGTTCGCCTGGAGTCAAAGCAGCAATCCACAGAGTAGAAACCCGAAGAGACAGAGTGAAGAAGAGCGAACAGGCAGTGAAACCTGTTCTCTGCAGGAAAAAAAGGAGACTGCAGTTGATGTCAATCCACGCCGAGTTCCCCTGGATGAGAGAATGAGGTTCAATGGTGCTGCAAAGTTTAAGGGGCTCGCGTTTGGGAAAAGATACCGCTCACAGCATTGAGAGACTTGCTTGATTCACCGGAGCAGGCTTCCAGTAAACAGAGCCAGTGCCCAGTGCAGTGAGTCGCAGCAGGGCAGGCTGCCTTCTGCAAGAGTCGTCTGTGAATGGACTGCTGTCAAAACCTGACACGGAGTCCCGATCCACACTGACTCGGAGTCGACACACGCACACATCCAATAGGAACGAATCATATAAACATATTATCATGTCCAGCAAGAAGACTAATGCTCGGCCGTTTAGCCCTGACTGTCGCAAAGAAGATTACAGTGAACAGAGTACAAATGTGAAGTAGATTATCTATAAATATATGCCACTATTTTACTTCTCCATTTTATTTTTGTGTAGGAGAGGCTCAATCCCCTCACAATAGGCAGTCCAGCCTATTCAACCAATGACTGAGGACTTATTCTTACTTGAACACTACCGAGCATCAAAAAAGGAAGGAGCAGAAAAGTGCAGAGAGATTTTTTTTCTCCAACTGGCCTCAATAAAAGACCATTGCAACAGTCCAAGGGGGAAGGTGATCTGCTACTGTAGAGAGAGGTGGGCAAAGCTGACCAATAACTAAACAATGTATATTGTGTGATTGGGAATTGTTGCATAATGGTGACAAATTGTATAGCAATAAACTGTATGACAAGCAATCTAAAAATATGTTTTATTTTTTGAGCTACCATGGAATAAAGGGCTAATTATAAAAAATAAAACAAATCTTATCTCAGAATCCTATACATCAACGAATGCAATACCTGGCTATTTCATAATTTTTCAATTGTTATCTTACGTATTCATTTGCTTATTTGGGATTTAACTTCAGTGAAGATCAGTATTCTCAGGAAAAACTCCTAAGTGACAACCATCAGTCGTGATGCTGTGGAAAATGTTATGATCTGCTTGAGGAATGCAGTCCGGGAACATTATCAGGCACCAAGAGACTGGTATACACCTGGCTTCAATAAAAACATCCTTTCAACTGTTGTAGGGAAATGTGAAATTGAGTCATATTCACTAGGTGAAGGTGAACGGATGAGAGGGGAATAGTTGTGTTTTCATAAGCATTTTACATAATTATACAACCGTTTTTAAGGGACAAAAAGAGAAAGCAGATGTTATAAAGGTCATCCAAAGGCAGACATTCATATTTGAAGGAATACTGTTTCTGTAGAACTAGAGAGACTAGATCAAGACAGTCTTAAAGGGCTAAAAAAGCAATTTTGTATTTTTTATTTACCCTTTATTTAACAAGGCAAGTCAGACTGCTTTGATACCAGTGATATCTCGCATGTGGTATGCTGGTTGCAAGTAATCACTTGCCAGACAGAAATGTTTTAAATGGTGCATGCTTGGGGCACCTCGGGTTAAAGTGTAACTTTTTCCAGACCTGATTGCTTGGCCCACCTAGCTTGCAGACAGAGAAATGAGGGAGGGAACAGAGAAATCAGAGTTTCAAGATACTTTTTTTCTGAATTAAAACACTAGTAGCACCAATATTGAATCAAGCCTTATTGAAGGCTACCAGGTAGCCTAGTGGTTAAGAGAATTGGGCCAGTAACCGAAAGCTAAGGTTGCTGGTTCTGAGCCGACTACGTGAAAACTCTGTCGATGTTTCCTTGAGCAAGGCACTTAACCCTAATTGTTCCTGTAAGTCGCTCTGGATAAGAACGTCTAGTAAATGAAAAATGTTTTGTTAGTGATAATGTCGATAAAGTGTATCTATCTGTTTTTATATTGGTTATATGTGTTGGGGCACACTTTAGAGGACATTTTGTCAACCATGAGGAGAATAAATATGGCTCCCTTGTTCCCATGAGTATCAATGACTTGTTTAGAACCCTCAATTGTTCTTTGGACAATTCTTATAGTTTTTCCCAAAAATATTTGCACACAAAAAGTCTGTGTCTCTCCATGGACTACTTGATGATGATGGCTAATGATTTGTAGAGGTTGTGTGCCCCATAGATAGTTCACACCTTAGTTAACAGATACTTGTGTATAATGCTGATTATTTTTAACAAGTTTATAAGTTATCTGACTACATTGCCCTCTTGTTTCTTTGTTGTTGGCTTCCAATTCAAATTGCTGCTAGCATATCTTAGCAGAGTTTTAAAAAAAGACTTAATATATTTTTTATTTAATAATTAAATTACATTTATATTGATTTCCTTTATTATTTTCCCCTAACCTCACCACTCTTCCCCTAATTGGAGTAACTAATGGACAACAACACTTAGGCTTCTACTTCCAGCTTATACATACTATATACATTTTATCTCTGAACACCATCCAGTTTTGATTTCAATTTGTCATATATTTTTCAACTGTGCACTGATGTTTCAGAAAAGTTAGGAACCTTTCTATTCTCATAATTTCTACAGACTGTAAATATTTTTTTTTTTGCTAAGAGTATTTTTATATATTTGATCAATAGACTATGACTTTTTAAATCACGCAGTAGTGCTATTTGCAGAGTTAGCTCCAGGTAAATGTTGTAATTCTTCAGCCATTTCTGAACCTGTGACCAAAAACAAGCTACATATGGACAGAGCTGGGATGGTTGTATCCCCATATATATAACATTCTATTGGTTGCAAGAATGTTGTATAATTATTTAAATTGAAGAACTCTAAGTTTTGAATACAGCGTTGTTTGTGTATCAGTTCATAAATCATGTGCCATGGAATCAGTCAATCAAAAATCTATTCCCAACTATTGTGCAATCTATATGGCACAGCTGTCAATTGTTTGGTCCTTAAATGAAACGGCAGAGGTACTGCATATGATAACTATTGATGTAGTTAACAATTGTTTTTGACATTGTGAAAAGTTCTGTGTCTGGAAAGCCCATGAAATAAACTTGAAAAACTCTCAATTCAATAGAGATGTCATTCTAACTGTAAACTAAATGGTTTGAAAGTTTAATCTATGAAGGACCCTTTGAGGATAGAATTTCACCTAGTAAAAGTAAAATACCTCGGGCAAACCTCCAAATATGTGTTCCACCATGGAACAGGAACAAACTATCTAGCCTACAAGTATGCTATTTCTCTCTTCAACATATTTGCATAGAACTACTGGCTTTTCTTGACCCATTAACCAAATGCAACACCTCTCTATATTAATTTGTTTGCATCAAACCAAGTTTTGTCAGATGCCTGCTGTACTCTCAGCGGATAGCGAACCCTCCGAGGAGATTCACAATCAAAGAAGCCCTCTCAAAACAGTGGAGGCTCAGTTAATATTTATGGAGCCATGGGCAACCCAGCAGCTTAGAGCTTTGACCTCCCTTCTTATGTACCTTGTGGAGCTGCCCTCACACTGCAGAGAGTGAACTATGCACAGCGCTCATTTCAGAGTGGCAACAGGGCATAATGTTGTCTCCCTTGGTAAATCCTTTGCCATTACGGCAGGGTTAATCCGCCATTTTTACCCATCAGTTTCACTGAATGTGCCTGTCACAATCCTCGCTAAACATGTGTTTTCAGTCCACTGGTGAGTGAGGCAGGTTGGCTACAACTTCCTGGCTGACGCCCACGAGAGGAGTTACTACCCATGAAACTAAATGTCAAACAAACTCACTAGACTTTGTACTCCATATTTGTCCTTCATAGTTTTCCTTCATGTGGTTGTCGTTACAATGGAATAAAGAGAGCTTGGGAGAGCTTAGGGTAGAGAGCTCCTTTTCTTTTCACCAGTGTGCAGTATGTCTCATGCATTGTTGAGTGTGCTGTATAAGGCTCAGTCTCACCAGGTCATTTCTAAGAAAGTTAGCCTTTATGTGTTATCACTGCAGTAGTCTTTAATAGTTTTAAATTGTCTTATTCATTGCTTCACGCATCTATCTTCACCTCAAAGTATTACCTGTAAATCTGATGGAATACTTGCAGATTAAGACATTGAAACGTTATTAATCACTTATCACTTAACTTATCTCAGAAATAATGCAGTAAGAGAAATATGCAGTGGATGTGAGCATTTCGTCCAAGTAATGAAAAAAATTATTACCAAGGTAGTTATTTTGAGATATGTTTACAGAAATAAATAATTGATACAGTCTTGATAAATAATTCCTAACACCCCATTTGCATTGCAATTGCCACTAACATAATGCTGATAGTCTTTTTTTTAAGTTAACCAACATATCACACACAGTTCACCTGACCCAAAATCAGTAATAGATAATAAAGTCAGACTGACTTAAGCTTCTCTCAATCAATACAGAGTTTTATTTTTTCTTCCATCTTTCATTATACCGACCAAACAAAAGCAGCTTAGGTGCCCAACCAGCATCTAAACTGGAATCGACATGTGTATACTAAGAGCTGACAAAAGTAAAATATGATCAAATCAAAACCCAACTAATAAGCTCATCATTTGGTTTGAATTTCAGCTATTTACAAATTTTTCCGTTTCAAAATGTTGTTAATGCAATTTTTCCCAAAGAATCCTGTACTTATAATTGGGTCGGCAGACAGGAAACAATTAAAAAGAAGTCAAACACAGTGAGGGCTTTGAGATCAAATTTGAAAAACCACGGTCCAGCATGGACACGTTAGGCTCTGGCTTGCACAACTGTCAAATAAATTAACTGTTAAATGACCAAAACGCCATATAAACAAATAATTCCCAAAAAGGTATCATGGCATAAACACACAGAAGAATCCCAGAGTTTATTTGGCTGTTTTTGACATTGAATTTGTTGTAAAAAACAAAACAACGTTTTTCTTTCAGAAAACAACCTAGACCATATGGTTTATATGTGTCGAATGAAGGGTACATGAAAGCAACAGATGTAATTATAAAATCCCTATTCAAATGAAATGTGATGTGGTTCACTTGTGACCAGTGTTGTAGTCATTACTCGAAAAAGTAATATATTACCTATTACTCATTAATTATTTAAACAGTAAAAAATGTGTTTACTTATTACTCCCTGGGGAAAGTAATTAGTTACACTAATCATTGTATTACTTTTGCATTATACCACAAAACGTTGCATGTCCTCACTCAATGTAAACAATGTCAATGTTACCTATGCACATACACATTCATCAGTATTTTGAGGGGGATTCTACCGTGGATAAGGGCAGCATTTCCTCTACTACATACCAATCTACAAGCTTGTTCAGCTCTCCCTGGGTTGCAGCCTGTCCTCCTGAACGATTAAAATCAAGCCTTGGTTGAAAGAATGAGGTAGGCCAACAGTCATCTTCAGCAGCAGTGGTCATGCTTTGGGTCTTTCGCTACGAGTTTTGTCTTGGCACTTTGCTTTTGCAGGCACTCCAAGATATTGGAGGTTGTGTTCCTAGCAGTGGAGAGGTGTTTCTCTCTTGGGCACAGTTTACATTTTTCAGTTATATTCTTGTCATTTTGTCCTCCTACCAAATCAAAATAACGGGAGTGCTTCCACACTGAGAAACTCAATGTTTAAGACGCTTCTGGCCTTTTTCCATCTCCCTCACCAATGCAGTTAGTAGCAGTGCGTGCGTAAACAGCAACTTGGTGAGTGGATGTCAGACTCTGGACAAAAACAATTAAAATCTGGGGCGGGGGGATTTTTTTTATTGCGCCAACAGAGAAGGAATAATAATCATCACAAATATGTATTTGGATCAATAACTGTAATAGGAAGTGAATTATAACAAAAGTAACAAAGTAATGGCGACCTCTCTGTGATCAGTAACTAAAATATTATTACTCAAATTGGAACAGTACTCCGTTATATTACTCGTTACCGCAAAAAGTTATTATTACTGTAACGTGTTACTTTGTAACTAAAAACCTCCAACACATTTTTACATTTTAGTAGACGCTCTTATCCAGAGCGACTTACAGTAGTGAATGCATACATTTAATTTCATGCATTTTTTTTTTGTACTGGCCCCCCGTGGGAATCGAACACACAACCCTGGCGTTGCACACACCATGCTGGCGTTGCAAACACCATGCTCTACCAACTGAGCCACAGGCAAGACCAACACTGCTTGTGACCCATCAAAAAATGGTATGCGGTGGCCAGTAATGGTTCAGCAGAGACCAACAGTTCTAATTTGCTTCACTTTGTATCAACCTGCTCTGGTTTGTGTAAATGTGGACATATTTTTAAACAAAAGAGGTGGTATAATTATGCTTACTGAAGTCTCAGTATGCGTTGTAATGCCTGGAATGAAAATAAAGATGTATTTGCTCAATGTCAGGATTATATGAATATTAATTTGTAAACAAAGCTTTTTGTAAAGAATTGTGTACACTGTCACAGACTTTGGGCCATTCACCGCTTCGGAAGAAGTATGATTGGTTTGTTTTCTAACAATAGTGATCACCTATCATCCCAGACAACAGCCTAGTGGTTTTGTAACTACCCATCTCTCAAATACATACTTGTCTAGAATGAAAAATATTGTTTATTCAATGTTATGAGGCATGGGCCATCTTATGGTGTTATCTAGGAATCTGGTTGTGGTTTCTTTCAATAAGAAAATCTCTCAGATTGATTTATCTCAAGATTGCAGGCTTCATTGACAGACACAAATTCTTTGAAAGAGCATAATACTGATAACATGCATATGCCCTGCAGCAGTGGCAAAAGGTTGGAAAAGTATGGGAATAACAAATAATACAAAAGACTCATTCTTTTGTGCAAAATTAACATGTTTGAATTGATGAGGAAATGTGCATCATACTGTAAATGCTAGTATCTATTAGCACTATATTTCTGTGTGTAAGTGGTCTCCCTCTATTGCTTTCAACACATACAGTGAGTGGGTGGATCAATCTTTTATCCATTTCCAGTGACTTAGTGAATATAACCCATACTATTTACTCTATGAGCTGTATGAGACCTTGTCCTTGTCCATTCCAAAGAGCCTCATCTGAAATATTGTCACCCTTTGAGTTGTCACCGTTTGTAAGGACATGCATATTTGATCCTTGAATGAAGGACCCCCCCAAAATAACTGCTCGGTCAAAGTTGTCAAAATAACAAGAAACTCAAAAGGTCATATCTGACAATGATGAAGAATAGGTCTCTAAGATGAGGACAGTGGTTTCTAACCTCCCCCACCCGAACAATAATAAAAATCTAATGTATTAGTGCACTAATCTGTCCAAGTTAATACACTCTTGTACTAATTAAGATGAATACTATACCAAGGATAGAGATGAGCAAATATGTGACATCACAAGTCCCCTTAGAGGTCAATAATCTTTTAGAATAATTGCCTGCAGTTTTAATTGAGGGAAAAAATAATTATTTCTTACATATTCATCATTGTAAATGCACATTCCTCCCTCCAATTGTGTATTCTTATTCATTTGACTAATTTAAAAGTAACTTCTTTGTGCTGGTATAAAGGATTGCAATTATAAAAGTCTTAAATACATATAACGTATTTCCATAAAACATTATTGTTCTAAATACATTGGAGGGGACTGCTCAGCAATGCATAAAAAGTGGCCAAAATTAATGCTTAATAGTACCTCAGAAGTGCTGCAGGGGGTCCGCATTTTATTTAATATAAAAAGAAAATGTATGTGAACATTTATTATTTTATGAATGTCTCTCGCTGCTACAGAATACCATCGTAGGTACCATTTTTATGTCTCTGTGTCCAGTATAAAGGAAATGCGAGGTAGTTTCACGAGCCAATGCCAACTAGCATTAGCGCTATGACTGAAAGTCTACAGGAACAGTTAGCATGCTAGCTGTTCTTGTTCATCTGACTCTGGGGAAGTAGATAGCCTAAAACGCTTCGTTGCCATAATCTCTAACTATCCCTTTAATATGGAGGAAATTACAGTCATTGGAGCTAATTACAGGTTTTTTGGTGTATAGAAAATTCAAATTCTAAGTGGTAATTTTCGGTGTGGAAAACATGCAGAAAAGATATTGAACTATATCTATTGTTAAATAATACCATCTTTGAGAACTAACAATCCAATTAGATCTAGACAGTCAGGGAGAATTGAAAATGTATGGCATATACTCATTGATTTTGTTATAATGTTTGAGCAGAGGAACACAGCCATGACAAAGAATTGCAGTAAATTAGCTTTAAACTGCAAAATTGTCTCTACACTCCATGTCAAACTGTATAGAATTGCAGAAAATTTGCTTTACAACAGGAGCATTTTCTCTACAAGATACCTTTCTAGCTTATAGACTATGCGAACAATAAACTGTGGCGAGGTCAGAATAATGAAACTGTCAAACTTCCAAATCTTCTTATTTTAAAATGTTGATTACAGGTTTTACTTCTACTTGCCATTATCATTCACCTGATGATAAGGCAAGATGTGACTTTTTTGTGATAACATATAATGGGGGTTGCTGGGTCGCCGGTTTGCCTGGGCGGGGGTCCCTGGGCAAGAAACGTTTGAAAACCCCTGGCCTAGGCTATTCTGTATGTACCAGGGTTGGTGGCACTAACCGCTGGACCACATTGTTAAGGTTAGTGTACAGAGCCCTACAGTAGGTCCCTGGAAACATCAGCTTTGCAAGCTTTATTTGTAAAAAGCATATATAGTATGTAAATATTTTCAATATACAGTTGAAGTCAGAAGTTTACATACACCTTAGCCAACTACATTTAAACTCAGTTTTCACAATTCCTGACATTTAGAAATTCCTGGTCAGTTAGGATTACCACATTATTTTTAGAATGTGAAATGTCAGAATAATAGCAGAGAGAATTATTTACTTCAGCTTTTATTTCTTTCATCGCATTCCCAGTGGGTCAGAAATTTACATACACTCAATTAGTTTTTGGTAGCATTGCCTTTAAATTGTTTAACTTGGGTCAAACGTTTCAGGTAGCCTTCCACAAGCTTCCCACAATAAGTTGGGTGAATTTTGGCCCATTCCTCCTGACAGAGCTGGTGTAACTAAGTCAGGTTTGTTGGTCTCCTTGCTCGCACATGCTTTTTCAGTTCTGTCCACAAATGTTCTATAGGCTTGAGGTCAGGGCTTTGTGATGTCCACTCCAATACCTTGACTTTGTTGTCCTTAAGCCATTTTGTCACAACTTTGGAAGTATGCTTGGGGTCATTGTCCATTTGGAAGACCCATTTGCGACCAAGCTTTAACTTCCTGACTGATGTCTTGAGATATTGCTTCAATATATCCACATAATTTTCCTCCCTCAATATGTCATCTATTTTGTGAAGTGCACCAGTCCCTCCTGTAGCAAAGCACCCCCACAACATGATGCTGCCAACCCGTGCTTAACGGTTGGGATGGGGTTCTTCGGCTTGCAAGCCTCCCCCTTTTTCCTCCAAATATAACGATGGTCATTATGGCCGAATAGTTAAATTTTTGTTTCATCAGACCAAAGGACATTTCTCCAAAAAGTACGATCTTTGTCCCCATGTGCAGTTGCAAACCGCAGTCTGGCTTTTTTTATGGTGGTTTTGGAGCAGTGGCTTCTTCCTTGCTGAGCGGCCTTTCAGGTTACGTCAATATAGGACTCGTTTCACTGTGCATATAAATACTTTTGCACCTGTTTCCTCCAGCATCTTTACAAGGTCCTTTGCTGTTGTTCTGGGATTTATTTGCACTTTCGCACCAATGTACTTCCTGAGCGGTATGACAGCTGCGAAGTCACATGGTATTCATACTTGCATACTATTGTTTGTACAGATGAACGTGGTACCGTCAGGCATTTGGAAATTGCTCCCAAGGATGAACCAGACTTGTGGAGGTCTACAATTTTTTTCTGAGGTCTTGGCTGATTTCTTTTGATTTTCCCATGATGTCAACCAAAGAGGCACTGAGTTTGAAGGTAAGCCTTGAAATACATCCACATGTGCACCTTCAAATGATGTCAATTAGCCTATCAGAAGCTTCTAAAGCCATGACATAATTTTCTGGAATTTTCCAAGCTGTTTAAAGGCACAGTCAATTTAGTGTATGCAAACTCCTGACCCACTGGAATTGTGATACAGTGAATTATAAGTGAAATAATCTGTCCATAAACAATTGCTGGAAAAATTACTTGTGCCATGCACAAAGTAGATGTCCTAACCGTCTTGCTAAAACTATAGTTTGTTAACAAAACATTTGTGGAGTGGTTGAAAAACAAGTTTTAATGACTCCAACCTAAGTGTATGTAAACTTCCGACTTCAACTGTTATTAAAAAACATTTTTGGAGTACCAGAATGGCATACATCCCAAATCTATTACTCAACGGTTTATCATGCCAATTTAGCCTGAATGAAATGTTTCCAATCCAATCAAAAGTTTTGGTTGATTATAAACTGAGTATACCAAACATTAGGAACACCTCCCTCATATTGAGTTCTTTGTGTAGTGGACTATTCTTGATACACACGGGAAACTGTTGAGCGTGAAAAATTCCGCCGTTTTGCAGTTCTTGACACAAACTGGTGTGCCTTGCACTTACTGACATACCCTGTTAAAATGCACTTAAATATTTTGTTTTGCTCATTCACCCTCTGAATGGCACACATACACAATCCATGTTTACGTTGTTTTAAGGCTTAAAAATCCTTCTTTAATCTGTCTCCTCCCCTTCATCTACACTTATTGAAGTAGATTTAACGAGTGATATCAATAAGGGATCATAGTTTCACCTGGATTCACCTGGTCAGTCTATGTCGTGGAAAGAGCAGGTGTTCTTAATGTTTGGTATATATAGACCAGATAAATGTGATGGAAAAAAACACGGAAAAATAACTCTAATTTGCGAAGACAATGAATGGAATGGTTCGGTCCCAGTTTCTGAAGGGATACTTTGTAATTGCACTTAATTACTCGAGCATGTGAAAGTGGGTATAATGTCCTTACACAGGTGTGCAAAATGGGATAGTATTTTAAAAGCTGGTCCCAGGGACTCCCACACTGTAAAAATAGAAAGACTCAAAACATCATGATTGTGTATTGAAACCATGAAAAGCAATGCATCTAAGCTGAGATCTGATGTTAGGAGGGTGTTTGAATTTAAACCCTATGTAAGTGTTATGACATAGGAAGTGTTTAAAAACAGAATTGAAGCACCCTGAAACACCCAAAGTGGTTATTTCAGTCTTCCCTGTGGCTCAGTTGGAAGAGCATGGTGTTTACAACGCCAGCATGGTGTATGCAACGCCAGGGTTGTGGGTTTGATTCCCACGGGGGGCCAGTACAAAAAAAAGAGAAAAAAAATGCATGAAATGAAATGTATGCATTCACTACTGTAAGTCGCTCTGGAAAAGAGCGTCTGCTAAATGACTAAAATGTAAATGTACATTTTTTTATTTAATATGAATATTGAATGGGATTTTATTTGATTTTCTGAGAGTGTTGTGAAAACACTTTTGTGGGTTTTCAGTGAATTTCAGTGAAGGCAGCATCAAAACACACTATTGATTTTTTGCAGATTGTGTCTCTCAAACAGTCAATCGAATCATTAAGAAATGCAAATGGTTTATAGCCTAAATATTGATTGATGAGAAGGGTCTATGGAGAATATTTTTGGCGGGAATTCCACATACATCTTTTTTATTGCTTTATTTAGACAGATTAGGACAGGAGACAGAGAATGAGTGAAAGTGGGACAGACGGAAGCAGGAATTGGACCCCCAACTTCTGGGGCAGTAAGATGGTACATTTCATTGGAATTTCAATGGATTTTTGCATACTCAACCACACAGCCACACTGTAAAAAATTATTCTGGATTGAATTGAAATCGACTCAAAAAAAGTAATTATAATGATTTGTTAATTTCATTTTACCAAAACATTTAAGAATAAATCAAACTTAATGTTTCATAAAATGTAAGTGTATTTTAAATGAGCATAACCAAAAATAGAACTACATTTTTGTCATTTAGCAGACGCTCTTATCCAGAGCGACTTACAGTAGTGAATGCATACATTTCATTATTTAATTATTTTTTTTCCTGTGCTGGCCCCCTGTGGGAATCGAACCCACAACCCTGGCGTTGCAAACACCATGCTCTACCAACTGAGCTACAGTCTGGTTTTAATCTCCTTGCATGTGGCTCTGTTTTTATAGGATTGTGTTTTTTTTTTTTTATACAATGTTGTATGCATGTTGGAAGAAATAAAAATATACTTCTATATTAGTATTAAGCAGCTTGTTGTGCCATGAGGTGTAATGAATCATGATGAACGGATATAAAAACCATCAGGCCAAATGACATTCACTGAGACAATCCATTCCCACATTTCCAACTTTTAACGGAAGAGGAAAATATAGTATCCTGCAATGCCTGCTGAAAAACCTCCAGTTACTGCTGTTGGAGAGCAGAGGTGCTGCTCAATGTACAGTAGACTGCCAAAATGGGTTAAACTGGCAACTGATCAGATACATTAATCAATCCAGAAGAAGTGATCTAATTCTGCACTAGACAGGATTTTAAACTCCACATTAGTGTTTAGAAACTATAGAGAGAGGAAATGACAACAAAGGAGAACGTATCTAATTCTGCACTAAACAGAACTTGAAACACCAAAATAATGTTTTCAACTTTTTCCGGTAGTGCTCCCAGTCCTTGGCAGGGGGTTGCACAACACTTCATTAAGTGGTGTTACATCACACTGTCATGTCTCAAAACATCTCAGGGTGATGTGTTTCAAAACTCCAGGGAAGTTAAGGTTTTGTCTCCTTTGCGCTGGTGGCAGCTCGGTTGCCACTCGTTTTGGTGTTACAAAGCACTTCATTTTAACAGTCCACAGTGAAAAAGCTGAAATTCACTACTTTCATTAATCTGCTTGCTCTGCCCTCATATTTAGCCTCACATTGAAGTGTTTTAGCATTTTCTTTTCAAGACAACCAGGGCTACAGGTAGAATACAAAACAATTTGACATAAACAGTTGCTTTCATGAGTTTATTGACAAATGTCAAAAAAAATTAAGGTCCTCCAAGCAAAGAAAACAGATTTTCTTTTTTATGAGAATGCTGTAAGTACAGAAATTGTATGCTCAGTCAGAAATTAATATCCAACTAATAGTGACAACTTTGTTGTAGTTTGTGACTGTCACGCCCTGACCATAGAGAGCCCTTGGTTCTCTATGGTGTAGTGGGTCAGGGCGTGACTAGGGGGTGTTCTAGTTCAATATTTCTATGTTGGTGTTTTGTATGGTTCCCAATTAGAGGCAGCTGGTAATCGTTGCCTCTAATTGGGGATCATATTTAGGTAGCCATTTCTCCCACTTGTGTTTGTGGGATATTGTTTGGTTTTGTGCTTGGTGCACCACCTAGTCACGTTTTGTTGCTTGTTAGTTGTTTTGTTGAAGAAGTTTCACATTAAATAAATATGTGGATCTCAACACACGCTGCGCCTTGGTCAGTCTCTTACAACAACTGTGACAGTGACAGCAACTATGTTAGCTTTTTACGTTATTAAAGATACTATGTCCTGGTATTTCCTATTATCTGTGTAGAAAAAAAAAACTTACCTTCTAACACCTATTGTGTGGCTTGTGAGTATGTTCATGAGAGACTCAGCTTTTCATAAGCTAAGTAAGTATCCTTGAATGAGCCTTGTCTTGTACGAGCCATACTGGCTAACCTTTTCATAGTGGGGTCATAATAGTGTTTTGCTCAAACCGTTCTGACTTTACAGATGTTTTTGTGAGAAGAACCGTTTTTGGGATCCAGCCTCGTCTCAGAAACACCGCTCTAGCTCAGCCACCGTTAATTGCACAGCCTAATGGTTAGTATCAGCGTGTGCAGAATAAATAGACAAATCCAATGCAACAACCCCAGAAGTCTGTAGCTTAAACACATGTTTAAAAGGGGTTAGAAAAGCACTAAATCATGCCGGTGTATTTGTGGGAATCAAAGCGTTTAATGAAAAAGGTTCCATGATCTTAGCAGTACCCAAGAGCGCCCCTTCATCCAACCTCATTAAACCCAGCAATATATTATAATTTCTATAGACATGATTCTTATCTTTGGTCCACTAATTCATTCAATCAATGAATTTATAAAGCCCCTTTCACATAAGCAGTTGCCACAAAATGCTTTTACAGTGCACTGGGTTTTAGTCACTCTCTATGTAGTCAGCACTTTGGTGTAGCTTGGTTTTTACCTACTAGTTGAACTTTTTGTCATAAATAACTTCCGGAAACCAAGCAGAAGATGATATTGGGTGCAGAATGCAGGCACTTTATATTGTTAGCAGTAATATGATGAACGAAATCTTATATTGGTCTTTGGTTCAACTCTACTTAACACAGAGGTCTTAAACATGGCCTAACTACGTATGTTGATTGAATTGAAGATCTCTCAATGCACTTGAACATGTTCTCATAACCTAGCAAGCTTTGTGACAGAAGTTCAACCAGGACAATCACCTTTCCTATTGCAAATTTAATTTGCTTATCTTTAGAAAACGTTTTAGAACCCAAGCTCTGCTGTCAAGCTAAATAAAAAGGGTGCATGGAAGGAACATATAATGTATTTTCAATTTGATTAGCTTTTGCTTTCTTTCCTCTCACATTTTGCAATGTTTTAACCTCATAGTTCTTCTCAGAAGTTGTCGGAATTAAACCCACAACCTTGGAGATGCTAGCACCACCACACTCTTATCAACTGAGTCACACAGGATCAGTTTATTGGTTGTAAAAAATAAGTAAAATATGCTCAGGTCAAATTAATTGCAATAGTCTTTTACAAGAAAATCACATGAAAGCATTGTAAAATGTGCTGGATATTATGCATATCAGATACTGGATAGGCTTGTCATGTAATGGTTGAGCTAATACTTGGATGGTTGATTAAGACTATAATAATTCTGCACATGCTCATGCACAGGCTTTGATTAAATTCTGACCATTCTTGCAATGTTCATTACGTGTACTTGAAGAATAATTGACTGATTGCAGGCATAGAAAACAAGTATAAGCTCTTCAATCTGATGAGGAAAATCTTGAACATCATGTCATGCATTTTGCATGGCATTTCTACTCAGAGAGGCGGGAGACACAGAGCCACAGCCTGACCCATGAGGGGAAAGGTTATCACAAAATTAGCACATGTGGTTTTCAACAGGCCTTATCACACGGGGCTAATATCTTGGGTCAAACACAATGACTTGTCCGACTCTGCTCTGAATCTTGAGTGAGGACTATGCATAGAGGAAACATGACTGGATTTCAAGATGCAGTTGTCTGTATTCAAACAATAATACAGCAACTATCTCTATATGGAATGCAAATTGAGTTTCACTGAATAGATCCTATTAAGACTTTTTTCAAACTAGTAATATTTTGGAGACATGAAAAGTTGCAAGGATACATTTATAATTGCTACAACAAAATGTATAGTCTTGAGATAATGTGATAATGTGCATGAAGTGAACTTACATAAAAGGTATCTTTTAGTTGCAGCCCTTTGTACATCAGAATTTATTAAAAATAAAAATACAGAAATACCTTCTTTACATACTGTAAGTATTTAGACCCTTTGCTATGAGACTCTAAATTGAGCTCAGGTGCATCCTGTTTCCATTGATCATCCTTGAGATGTTTCTACAACTTGATTGTAGTCCTGTGGTAAATTCAATTGATTTGACATGATTTGGAAAGGCACACACCTGTCTATATAAGGTCACACAGTTGACAGTGCATGTCAGAGCAAAAACCAATTCTGACCAGTTTCCCAGTCCCTGCCGATGAAAAACATCCCCCACAGCATCTTGCTGCCACCAGCATGCTTCACTGTGGGGATGGTGTTCTCGGGGTGATGAGAGGTGTTGGGTTTGTGCCAGATATAGCATTTTCCTTGATGGTCAAAAAGCTCAATTTTAGTCTCATCTGACCAGAGTACCTTCTTCCATATGTTTGGGGAGTCTCCCACATGCCTTTTGGCGATCACCAAAAGTGTTTGCTTATTCTTTTCTTTAAGCAATGGATTTTTCTGGCCACTCTTCCGTAAAGGCAAGCTCTGTGGAGTGTATGGCTTAAAGTGGTCCTGTGGACAGATACTCCAATCTCCACTGTGGAGCTTTGCAGCTCCTTCAGGATTATCTTTGGTCTCTTTGTTGCCTCTCTGATTAATGCCCTCCTTGCCTGGTCCGTGAGTTTTGGTGGGCGGCCCTCTCTTGGCAGGTTTGTTGTGGTGCCATATTCTTTCAATTTTTTTATAACGGATTTAATGGTGCTCCGTGGGATGTTCAAAGTTTGGACATGTCAGTTCATGCTGCAAGAGCTCTGATAATTTGGAGGATGTCCTCCGGAAATTGTGATAATTAATGTGTTAGTCTATTGAAGGGGGAGAGAACCACGAGCCGCCTAGGTTTTGTGTTGGAGTCAATAGGAAGATGGAAAATAGCTGTCCTCCGGCTACACCATGGTGCTACCCTGGAGAGCTTTATTCTGTTTATTTTTATCCTGAAAAACTCCATAGTCCTTGTCAATGACAAGCATACCCATAACATGATGCAGCCACCACCATGCTTGAAAATATGAAGAGGGGTATCAGTGATGTGTTGTGTTGGATTTTCCCCAAACATAATACTTTGTATTCAGGACATAACGTTAATTTCTTTGCCACATTCTTTGCAGTTTTACTTTAATGCATTATTGCATAATATTTTTGTTCTGTACAGGGTTGCTTCTTTTCACTCTGTCAATTAGGTTAGTATTGTGGAGTAACTACAATGTTGTCCTCAATTTTCTCCCATCACAGCCATTAAACTCTATAACTGTTTTAAATTCACCATTGGCCTCATGGTGAAATCCCTGAGTGGTTTCCTTCCTCTCTGGTAACTGAGTTAGGAAGGACGCTTGTAACTTTGTAGGGACTGTGTATTGATACACCATTCAAAGTGTAATTAATAACTTCACCATGCTCAAAGGGATATTCAATGTCTGCTTTTTAAAATCATTTTTACCCATCTACCAATACGTGCAGAGATGAGGTAGACATTCAACAATCATGTTTAACACAATTATTGCACACAGAGCAATGAATTATGTGACTTGTAAAGGAAATATTTACTACTGACCTTATTTAGGCTTGCCATAAAGGGTTTTAATACTTGACATTTCAGGTTAACATGTTTTATTTATTTATAAACATTTCTAAAAACATAATTCCACTTTGACAAAACATCTATTTAATTAATCAATTTTATATTCAGGCTGTTAACACAACTAAAAATTAAAGGCATGCATCATGAGGAGCAGCCTCTCACTACGTGACAGGTGATATTCCGCCCAAACTCTGTTTTCAGGAACTCCTGAACTCTGTTCTTACAGTTACCTAGTGCTTAATTTGGGAAACCAAGGGAAACCTCTTTGGGAACATCCAAAGAGAAACATCCATAATTGGGAACATCCATAATAACATGTTTTCACAACAAAACATATTTCATTAAACTGTTGACAGCCCCTCTCTCTGCGTGCTTGAGAAAGGATTGAAGGAGAGGAGGAGATGGCAGAGCACGGCGGTGATATGTTCTATAGTTAAAAGTAATGTCAATCTCTTAATTATGAAAATATAAAAAAAATCCCCTATTACTAGGCTATTCAAAATCAAATACAAATTCACTATAATTGTAGGCTAACTAGCCTACTCTGTTAGCCGCGCTGCATAATCAATGAACCAACAGCATCGCCTAGGCCTATATGTTCTCTCCCAGACTCATGGATAGAAAGTTTGGAGCATTGCATATGGTAACCAGTCCATGCAGTATGCATAATAACAGTCCACAGTCAAAGGTGATTACTTTAGTTTATTTAATTTTGGAGTACAGGCTTTTTTTCCTGCAGTCCGTAATATGCGATGGCTGTTAGGCTATGTATTGTATCGGGCGTTAGGGTCATATATACTGTTGGCCTATGTGTATGCATAAGCTCTAATATGTGTATGGGTGCTCTACATGCAGTCTTAAATGCTTTGAATTAATCACCTTAGAAAGCGCTGTCAATTTTGTGGTGTTTGGCTTTGAAACAAGATCAACAATGACCATGTTTTACACTCAGTATCAACCTGTTGAACTTATTTTTTTCAAATTGATTGATCACATTGAGGTCAAACAAACAATGCAGCCTAAGGTTGAGTTTTAAAAGCATGATACTGTTTTGATGATAGGTGTTTTTCTGTGATTTTCTATAGCATTTGCATTGATGTCAGAGTGATTAGGGGACAATAGAGTGCAAGCTAAGTACTATCAACACATCAACACCGTTCCTATACATATGCATAGGAGGAGATTACCGTGACTCAATGGTCACATGGAATTTGACTGTGGTCATGACTCATGACTGCCGGCGTGTCGGCAACACGGTCACCACAAAAGCCCTAGGTACTGCATAATACAACGTAGAACTACACAAATAGAAGCCTCACATTTTTAGAAGTATGTGTGTGTTCATGTTTACATGCGTGAGAGTGATTGTATTTGGCTCTTAATCCATCTTCTTTGACCAGTGATCACCAACTCTACTGACCGCTAAAGCCATGAACTTCCAGAATCTGACCATAACCACCCATCTGTTGGAGGCTTTATTAAGAAGCACCCGTAAAGGTATACACACTACTGTTAAAGCCTATTTTAAAATTTACACACGTTTTTAGATTCTTTCTGTAATGAAAAGTGCTACAACAGTTAAGGGGGCAGTATTTTCACGGCCGGATAAAAAACGTACCCGATTTAATCTGGTTATTACTCCTGCCCAGAAACAAGAATAGGCATATAATTATTTGATTTGGATAGCAAACACCCTAAAGTTTCTAAAACTGTTTGAATGGTGTCTGTGAGTATAACAGAACTCATATGGCAGGCCAAAACCTGAGAAGATTCTATATGGGAAGTGCCCTGTCTGACCATTTCTTGGCCTTCTGTAGCCTCTTTATAAAAAATAGAGGATCTCTGCTGTAACATTTTCTAAGGCTCCCATAATAGGCTCTAAGGCGGGGCCAGAACGGGGAATGATAACTCTGCAGTCCCTGGGCGAAAAACAGTAGGGGTTTTGGAAAGTGGTCGTTCTGAGAACAATGACACTGGTGCGCGCATGCATGTGAAGACTCCATTTTCTATTTTCAGTGTTTGAACGAAAACAAGGTCTCCCGGTTGGAATATTATCGCTATTTTACGAGAAAAATCGCATAAAAATTTATTTTAAACAGCGTTTGACATGCTTCGAAGTACGGTAATGGAATATTTTGAAATTTTTTGTCACGATATGCGCCGGCGCGTCACCCTTCAGATAATGTCTTGAACGCAAGAACAAAACGCAGATATTTGGATATAACTATGGATTATTTGGAACCAAAACAACATTGGGTGTTGAAGTAGAAGTCCTGGGAGTGCATTCTGACAAAGAACAGCAAAGGCAATCCAATTTTTCTTATAGTAAATCTGAGTTTGGTGAGTGCCAAACTTGGTGGGTGTCAAAATAGCTAGTCATGATGGCCGGGCTATCTACTCAGAATATTGCAAAATGTGCTTTCACCTGAAAAGCTATTTTAAAATCAGACACCGCAATTGCATAAAGGAGTTCTGTATCTATAATTCTTAAAATAATTATGTTTTTTGTCAACGTGTATCGTGAGTAATTTAGTAAATTCACCGGAAGTTTTCGGTGGGTATGCTAGTTCTGAACGTCACATGCTAATGTAAAAAGCTGGTTTTTGATATAAATATGAACTTGATTGAACAAAACATCCATGTATTGTATAACATAATGTCCTAGGAGTGTCACCTAATGAAGATTATCAAAGGTTAGGGCTGCATTTAGCTGTGGTTTTGGTTTTTGTGACATTATATGCTAGCTTGAAAAATGGGTTTCTGATTATTTCTGGCTGGGTACTCTCCTGACATAATCTAATGTTTTGCTTTCGTTGTAAAGCATTTTTGAAATCGGACAGTGTGGTTAGATAAAGGAGAGTCTTGTCTTTAAAATGGTGTAAAATAGCCATATGTTTGAAAAAATTGAAGTTTTTGGATTTTTGAGGTGTTTGTAAATCGTGCCACGCTCTATCATTGGATATTGGTGAGGTTTAAGAGGTTAACTAATATTGTAATTAATTATAGGTCATATTTCATAGAAATCTTAAAACACTGGACAGTTACTTTACGGATCCACACACTGATGCCCCAACGGAAGATGTGATGTGGAGTGGGGAAAGACCACAATGGCTGTGTATCTGAGAGCGAGCATTTGTCTCCAAACTTTGCTTTGAGGTTTGTAAATATTAACACTAAGTGAAGTGGGTCAATTGTAAATATTAACACTAAGTGAAGTGGGTCAATATCAGGGGATATCTTTATCTATATATTTCATGATATCTGACATTTTATTAGATATAAGGAGTAGACATGTTCCAGATAGACGTCCTTAATTTCATAAAATGAGCTAGGATATTCTCCGTAATGGGACAGTTTCTACATGCATCCAATCCGGACCTACAAACTCTCCCTGCTACAGTATGAATCCAGGGAGACATCTGAGGTGAGATACATTTTTGAAACGCACCTGGTACTTACATATTTGTAGAATTTTCTAACTCCGCAAAGGGTATGTGTCAACATGCTGACATATTGTATCTAAGCATTTATACTCAGTCATGAACAAATTCATATACTTTCAGAAATGTATCATCTGTCATGACCTGATAATTTATGTATCCGTATATATAAAAAAAGCTGAATTTCATTGGACATCCTTACATGATATTTGAATCATCGAAAATGGGCTCAATCCGACTCATGAAATGTCCAGCACCCAAATTATTTTCCCTGTTCAGGCGCCGAAAATCATTGTGCTTCTTCTTTGCATGAAGGTGACATATCTGAGCGTACATTTGCACCATATTCAGAAATAGGCTACAGGGCACAGAAAGGCAAACATTGTCATATTTAATCAAAGTTGCTATTTCCAATGCACATTTCTGCTATTTCCGTATTAAAAAATGCAGCACAGCAAATCCAGAGCTCCAATCACAACACTTGTTTTCTGGAAAGATGCAAACATAGGCCAATCTTTGCGAAAAATGTATTACATTTATTTAACAGAAAATAAAAGTTGCACACCCTTAACACCCCTGCCTGCCCGTTTTTTATTATGGATGATGCAATGGATGCAGATTGGGTCATCAGCGACAGTACCTCGCAGTACAGACCCAACATGGTGGTAGAGTGTTGTTCTGTGATCCATTCCAAACTGTCAATGCATAAATCATGAATCAAAATTGTCGATATTGCAAGAAAATATAGTCATTTCAAATAACTATACCACAAGGCATAGTTCTCTACCTGGCTACTGGCCAAAGTAGCTAACATCCTTGATTTAGTTACTAAGATAATAAAACATACGTCAAATTAGCTACTCGCTTCACCATTAACTTCTTTGAAGTTTTTTCTGATGAGCTTCTCACCTCTTTCTTTCTCCAGTTGTCAGTTCGCCCACACCGTTTACACACTCATTTGTGGCGGCCAAACAAAAAAAGGACAGTTGGAACCCCACAGCAGAAAATACGTGATTCTTGTTGCTAGGCTACCAGTTACATCACTTTTGGCTTATGGCTTGCACGCACCTTTATCCAGAGGGAATACAAAAATTAAAGTGTCTGAAAGAATGATATGGATTTAATATTTGTCCAATTATTGAACATGTCTTCAAAGAGTATATGCATTCTATGTGCTGATATACTATGTAGGCCTATTGTCAGTATTTGTCAACATATAGAGAAAATAAGATGTCCACATAAGCCAATCTCAAGACATCGGTAGGCCGCCATTATAAATAAGAATTTGTTCTTAACTGACTTGCCTAGTTAAAAAAATGTATTTATCTATTGAGACCCTATCTGGCCATAACATTTATATTATCCAGAGGGAATCCAAAAATGGTACGTGCATGAAAGTATTTCATATTTGTCAAAACATTGAGCATGTGCTGAAAAATCAGAAATGCATCAGAAATCCTTCTTATTTTCATATTATCAAAAAGCATATAGAGATCCAGATATGGACCTCAGCCAAGAAATGCATATCTGGGCTCAATATACCTTCCTATCTTGAATGTGCTGAGAAAACAGATACAAACACAGGCTCTCGAGTGGTGTAGCACTCTAAGATGCTACATCTCAGTGCACGAGGTGTCACTACAATCCCTGGTTCGATTCCAGGAAACAGTGAAGAAGCAACTTCAGTACACTGACCTTCTAGGCAGAGTTCCAGTGTCTGTGTTCCTTTGCCCATCTTAATCTTTTGTTTTTATTGGCCAGTCTGAGATATGGCTTTTTCTATGCAACTCTGCCAACAATGCCAGCATCCCTGACTCGCCCCTTCACTGTTGACGTTGAGACTGGTGTTTTGTGGGTACTATTTAATGAAGCTGCCAGTTGAGGACTTGTGAGGCATTTGTTTCTCAAACTAAACACTCTGATGTACTTGTCCTCTTGCTCAGTTGTGCACCAGGACCTCCCAGTCCTCTTTCTATTCTGGTTAGAGACAGTTTGCGCAGTGCTGTGAAGGGAGTAGTACACAGTTGTATGAGATCTTCAGTTTCTTGGCAATTTCTCACATGGAATAGCCTTCATTACTCAGAACAAGAATAGACTGACACTTTTCAGAAGAAAGGCATTTTATTTCTGGCCGTTTTGAGCTTGTAATCGAACCCACAAATGCTGACGCTCCAGATACTCAACTTGTCTAAAGAAGGCCAGGTGTATTGCTTCTTTAAATCAGGACGACAGTTTTCAGCTGTGCTAACATAATTGCAAAAGGTTTTTCTAACCATCAATTAGCCTTTGAAAATGATAAACTTGGATTAGCTAACACAACGTGCCATTGGAACCCCAGAGTGATGGTTGCTGATAATGTGCCTTTGTACCCTTATGTAGATATTCTATTAAAAATCAGCCGTTTCCAGCTCCAATAGTCATTTAAAACATTAAGTGTCTACACTGTATTTCTGATCAATTTGATGTTATTTTAATGGACAAAAATGTGCTTTACATTCAAAAACAAGGACATTTCTAAGTGACCCCAAAATTGTGAACCGTAGTATATATATATATATATAAAAATAAATAAATAAATAAATAAAATAAATAATTGTTACAAAATACATAGTGCCCGTCAAAAGTTTGGACACACCTACTCATTCAAGGGTTTTTCTTTATTTTTACTATTTTCTAAATTGTAGAATTTTTGTGAAGACATCAAAACTATGAAATAACACATATGGAATCATGTAGTAACCAAAAAAAAGTGTTAAACAAATCAAAATATATTTTATAATTTAAATTCTCAAAAGCAGCAACCCTTTGCTTTGATGACAGCTTTGCACACTCTTGGCATTCTCTCAGGCAGCTTCATGAGGAATGCTTTTCCAACAGTCTTGAAGGAGTTCCCACATATGCTGAGCACATGTTGGCTGCTTTTCCTTCACTCCGTAGTCCAACTCATCCCAAACCATCTGAATTGGGTTGAGGTCGGGTAATTGTGGAGGCCAGGTCATCTGATGCAGCATGCCATCACTCTCCTTCTTGGTCAAATAGCCCTTACACAACCTGGAGGTGTGTTGGGTCATTGTCCTGTTGAAAAACAAATGATAGTCTGACTAAGCACCAACCAGATGGCATGGCGTATCGCTGCAGCTTTTTTACGAGAAAATAGCATAAAAATTGATTTTAAACAGCGGTTGACATGCTTCGAAGTACGGTAATGGAATATTTAGATTTTTTTTGTCACAAAACGCGTCGGGCGCGTAACCCTTCGCCACCATTCGGATAGGGTCTTGAACGCACAACAAAACGGCGCTATTTGAACATAACTATGGATTATTTTGAACCAAACCAACATTTGTTATTGAAGTAGAAGTCCTGGGAGTGCATTCTGACGAAGAACAGCAAAGGTAATCCAATTTTTCTTATAGTAAATCTGACTTTGGTAAGGGCCAACCTTAGTGGGTGTCAAAATAGCTAGCCTGTGATGGCGAGCTATCTTCTCAGAATATTGCAAAATGTGCTTTCACCGAAAAGCTATTTTAAAATCGGACATAGCGATTGCATAAAGGAGTTCTGTATCTATAATTCTTAAAATAATTATGTTTTTTGTGAACGTTTATCGTGAGTAATTTAGTAAATTCACCGGAAGTGTTCGGTGGGTATGCTAGTTCTGAACGTCACATGCTATTGTAAAAAGCTGGTTTTTGATATAAATATGAACTTGATTGAACAAAACATGAATGTATTGTATAACATAATGTCCTAGGAGTGTCATCTGATGAAGATCATCAAAGGTTAGTGCTGCATTTAGCTGTGGTTTTGTTTTTTGTGACATATGCTAGCTTGAAAAATGGGTGTCTGATTATTTCTGGCTGGGTACTCTGCTGACATAATCTAATGTTTTGTTTTCGCTGTAAAGCCTTTTTGAAATCGGACAGTGTGGTTAGATAAAGGAGAGTCTTGTCTTTAAAATTGTGTAAAATAGTCATATGTTTGTAAAATGGAAGTTTTCGGATTTTCGAGGACTTTGTATTTCGTGCCACGCCCATCATTGGATATTGGAGCAGGTGTTCCGCTAGCGGAACGTCTAGATGTAAGAGGTTATTAATTGACAAGAGTTTCATTTCTGGTGTGCGTCCCACCTAGCCCAGAGAGGTTAAGAATTTCCCTGTATGTAGCTCCATCCATCATTCCTTCAATTCTGACCAGTTTCCCAGTCCCTGTCGATGAAAAACATTCCCACAACATGATGCTGCCACCACCATGCTTCACTGTGGGGATGGTGTCTCGGGGTGATGAGAGGTGTTGAGTTTACACCAGACATAGGGTTTTCCTTGATAGCCAAAAAGCTCAATTTTAGTCTCATCTGACCAGAGTACCTTCTTCCATATGTTTGGGGAGTCTCCCACATACGTTTTAGCGAACACCAAACGTGCTTGCTTATTTCTTTCTTTAACTTCTTAAGGACAGACGTTCAGACGAGTGGCTTTTTCTGGCCACTCGTCTGTAAAGCCCAGCTCTGTGGAGTGTACGGCTTAAAGTGGTCCTGTGGACAGATACTCCAATCTCCGCTGTGGAGCTTTGCAGCTCATTCAGGATTATCTTTGGTCTCTTTGTTGCTTCTGTGATTAATGCCCTCCTTGCCTGGTCCGTGTGTTTTGGTGGGCGACCCTCTCTTGGTAGGTTTGTGGTGGTGCCATATTCTTTCGGATATACGGATATAATGGTGATATAATGATGCTCCGTGGGATGTTCAAAGTTTCAGATATCTTTTTCTAACCCAACCCTGACCTGTACTTCACAACTTTGTCCCTGACCTGTTTGAAGAGCTCCTTGGTTGTCATGGTGCCTCTTGCTTGGTGGTGCCCCTTGCTTAGCGGTGTTGCAGACTCTGGGGCCTTTCAGAACAGAGATATATATATATATATACACATACACACACTGCTCAAAAAAATAAAGGGAACACTTAAACAACACAATGTAACTCCAAGTCAATCACACTTCTGTGAAATCAAACTGTCCACTTAGGAAGCAACACTGATTGACAATACATTTCACATGCTGTTGTGCAAAATGGAATAGGAAATTATAGGCAATTAGCAAGACACCCCCAATAAAGGATTGGTTCTGCAGGTGGTGACCACAGACCACTTCTCAGTTCCTATGCTTCCTGGCTGATGTTTTGGTCACTTTTGAATGCTGGCGGTGCTTTCACTCTAGTGGTAGCATGAGACGGAGTCTACAACCCACACAAGTGACTCAGGTAGTGCAGCTCATCCAGGATGGCACATCAATGCGATCTGTGGCAAGAAGGTTTGCTGTGTCTGTCAGCGTAGTGTCCAGAGCATGGAGGCGCTACCAGGAGACAAGCCAGTACATCAGGAGACGTGGAGGAGGCCGTAGGAGGGCAACAACCCAGCAGCAGGACCGCTACCTCCGCCTTTGTGCAAGGAGGAGCAGGAGGAGCACTGCCAGAGCCCTGCAATATGACCTCCAGCAGGCCACAAATGTGCATGTGTCTGCTCAAACGGTCAGAAACAGACTCCATGAGGGTGGTATGAGGGCCTGATGTCCACAGGTGGGGGTTGTGCTTACAGCCCAACACCGTGCAGGACGTTTAGCATTTGCCAGAGAACACCAAGATTGGCAAATTCGCCACTGGCGCCCTGTGCTCTTCACAGATGAAAGCAGGTTCACACTGAGCACATGTGACAGACGTGACAGAGTCTGGAGACGCCGTGGAGAACGTTCTGCTGCCTGCAACATCCTCCAGCATGACCGGTTTGGCGGTGGATCAGTCATGGTGTGGGGTGGCATTTCTTTGGGGGGCCGCACAGCCCTCCATGTGCTCGCCAGAGGTAGCCTGACTGCCATTAGGTACCGAGATGAGATCCTCAGACCCCTTGTGAGACCATATGCTGGTGCGGTTGGCCCTGGGTTCCTCCTAATGCAAGACAATGCTAGTCCTCATGTGGCTGGAGTGTGTCAGCAGTTACTGCAAGAGGAAGGAATTGATGCTATGGACTGGCCCGCTCTTTCCCCAGACCTGAATCCAATTGAGCACATCTGGGACATCATGTCTCACTCCATCCACCAACGCCACGTTGCACCACAGACTGTCCAGGAGTTGGCGGATGCTTTAGTCCAGGTCTGGGAGTAGATCCCTCTGGAGACCATCCGCCACCTCATCAGGAGCATGCCCAGGCGTTGTAGGGAGGTCATACAGGCACGTGGAGGCCACACACACTACTGAGCCTCATTTTGACTTGTTTTAAGGACATTATATCAAAGTTGGATCAGCCTGTAGTGTGGTTTTCCACTTTAATTTTGAGTGTGACTCCAAATCCAGACCTCCATGGGTTGATAAATAATCAATGGAAATCCAATTTGTGTGTTATTTTGTTGTCAGCACATTCAACTATGTAAAGAAAAAAGTATTTAATAAGATTATTTCATTCATTCAGATCAATGATGTTTTATTTTAGTGTTCCCTTTATTTTTTTGAGCAGTGTATATGTACACTGAGATCATGTGATAGATCATGTGACACTTAAATAAAGTCCACCTGTGTTTAATCTAACTAATTATGTGACTTCTGAAGGTAATTGGTTGCATCAGATCTTATTTAGGGGCTTCATAGCAAAGGGGGTGAATACATATACACACACACAAATTTTCATTTATTTTTATTTATTTTTTATCCAAAAAATCCATCTCTAAAAACAAGTCTCTCACCGTTGCCACCTGCTATAGACCACCCTCTGCCCTCAGCTGTGCTCTGGACACCATATGTGAACTGATTGCCCCCATCTATCTTCAGAGCTCGTGCTGCTTGGTGACCTAAACTGGAACATGCTTAACACCCCAGCCATCCTACAATCTAAGCTTGATGCTCTCAATCTCACACAAATGATCAATGAACCAACCAGGTACCACCCCAAAGCCGTAAACACGGGCACCCTCATGGATATCACCCTAACCAACTTGCCCTCTAAATACACCTCTGCTGTTTTCAACCAAGATCTCAGCGATCACTGCCTCATTGCCTGCATCCATAATAGGTCAGCGGTCAAACGACCTCCACTCATCACTGTCAAACGCTCCCTGAAACATTTCAGCGAGCAAGCCTTTCTAATCGATCTGGCACGGGTATCCTGGAAGGATATTGACCTCATCCCGTCAGTAGAGGATGCCTGGTTATATAAAAAAATGCCTTCCTCACCATCTTAAATAAGCATGACCCATTCAAGAAATGTAGAACCAGGAACAGATATAGCCCTTGGTTCTCTCCAGACCTGACTGCCCTTAACCAACACAAAAATATCCTGTGGCGTTCTGCAGTAGCATCGAACAGCCCCCGTGATATACAACTTTTCAGGGAAGTTAGAAACCAATATACACAGGCAGTTAGAAAAGCCAAGGCTAGCTTTTTAAAGCACAAATTTGCTTCCTGCAACACAAACTCAAAAACGTTCTGGGACACTAAAGTCTTCAAGTACTTCAATAACAAATGTTGGTTTGGTCCCAAATAATCCATTGTTATATCCAAATAGCGGCATTTTGTTCGTGCGTTCAAGACACTATCCGAATGGTAAATAAGGGTTACGAGCACGGCGCATTTCGTGACAAAAAAATTCTAAATATTCCATTACCGTACTTCGAAGTATGTCAACCGCTGCTTAAAATCAATTTTTATGCCATTTTTCTCGTAAAAAAGCGATAATATTCCGACCGGGAATCTGCATTAAGGTAAACAGACGAAAGAAAATAAAGCATGGGATCGAATGGGGCACGCGCCTAAGCCCATTGTCCTCTGATCGGCCACTTGTCAAAAACGATAATGTGTTTCAGCCTGGGGCTGCCTCGATATCGTTCAGCTTTTTCCCGGGCTCTGAGAGCCTATGGGAGCCGTAGGAAGCGTCACGTTACAGCAAAGATCCGCAGTCTTCAATAAACAGAGGCAAGAAGAACAACAACTTGTCAGACAGGCCACTTCCTGCATGGAATCTTCTCAGGTTTTTGCCTGCCATATGAGTTCTGTTATACTCACAGACACCATTCAAACAGTTTTAGAAACGTTAGTGTGTTTTCTATCCAAAGCCAATAATTATATGCATATTCTAGTTACTGGGCAGGAGTAGTAACCAGATTAAATCGGGTACGTTTTTTATCCGGCAGTGTAAATACTGCCCCCTAGCCCTAACAGGTTAACAACCCTCCAGTCGAGCTTCAATGCCAAACAACTCTCCTTCCGTAGCCTCCAACTGCTCTTAAATACAAAACTAAATGCATGCTCTTCAACCGATCGCTGCCCGCACCTGCCCGCTCGTCCAGCATCACTACTCTGGACGGTTCTTACTTAGAATATGTGGACAACTACAAATACATAGGTGTCTGGGTAGACTGTAAGCTCTCCTTCCAGACTCACATCAAACATCTCCAATCTAAAGTTAAATCTAGAATTGGCTTCCTATTTCGCATCAAAGCATCCTACACTCATGCTGCCAAACATACCCTCGTAAAACTGACCATCCTACCGATCCTTGACTTCGGCGAGGTCATTTACAAAATAGCCTCCAATACCCTACTCAATAAACTGGATGCAGTCTATCACAGTGCCATCCGCTTTGACACCAAAGCCCCATATACTACCCACCACTGCGACCTGTACGCTCTTGTTGGCTGGCCCTCGCTTCATACTCGTCGCCAAACCCACTGGCTCCAGGTCATCTACAAGACCCTGCTAGGTAAAGTCCCCCCTTATCTCAGCTCACTGATCACTATAGCAGCACCCACCTGTAGCACGCGCTCCAGCAGGTATATCTCGCTGGTCACCCCCAAAGCCAATTCCTCCTTTGGCCGTCTCTCCTTCCAGTTCTCCGCAGCCAATGACTGGAACAAACTACAAAAATCTCTGAAACTGGAAACACATCTCCCTCACTAGCTTTAAGCACCAGCTGTCAGAAAAGCTCACAGTTCACTGCACCTGTACATAGCCCATCTATAATTTAGCCCAAACAACTACCTCTTCCCCTTCTGTATTTATTTTGCTCCTTTGCACCCCATTATTTCAGTTTCTACTTTGCACTTTCTTCCACTACAAATCTACCATTCCAGTGTTTTACTTGCTATATTGTATTTACTTTGCCATCATGGCTTTTTTGCCTTTACCTCCCTTATCTCACCTCATTTGCTTACATTGTATATACTTATTTTTCTACTGTATTATTGACTGTATGTTTGTTTTACTCCATGTGTAACTGTGTTGTTGTATGTGTCGAACTGCTTTGCTTTATCTTGGTCAGGTCGCAATTGTAAATGAGAACTTGTCTACCTGGTTAAATAAATAAAATAAAAAAGTTATTTTTTTCATTTCACTTCACCAATTTGGACTATTTTGTGCATGTCCATTAAATGAAATCCAAATATAAATCTATTTGAATGACAGGTTGTGATGCAACAAAATAGGAACAATTCGAAGGGGGATACTTTTGCAAGTCACTGTAGATACTGTCTGCCTACCTACGTACATTTGTACGGTCTGGTATATTAGGCTAGATATTGTTCTGTGTGTAATCTCTGTGCCTATGCACATGTATGCATGTTCAACTAATCTACCCTAATTTTGTTATGCTAGCACAGTTCAACTGAAATTCAAACTGTGCAATGGAGTATAATTTATTATATTTTTTTGTCTTACAGACAATACGTGGTGCCTGGGCTTCTTCCTGCAGTGGATTCTTGGAGAAACAGAATTCCTTTGCCTCTGTCTTTGTAGCAAAACTGTATCCAATTAAGTTTATCCACCTTGATGGATTGGAAATTATGCTGGAATCCAAGCAGAAGATGACTCAAGAGTAGTTAAAAGGCAGTTTTATGACAACACTCCTCCCACAACTATACAGATGTCCCCTGAACTTACTCAATGTTTCTTTGGAATGGCAATTTCATCATGACTACGTCTCCCATCATCTGCTGATCAGAAGTTCTCTTAGCCACAGTTTGTTACTCCAGTTTATGTAATTTAACCAAATATTTTTGGTATTCATTACTGGGAGTTACAGGATAGTTTGGTGTAGCACAGAAGTTAACCAACCTATCTTGGGGATGCTGTTTTTGTCCTTGATTTGTGGAAACAAGAGTCTCATAAAATGTCTGTGTCCAGTTGCATGGGGTTTGTTTTGAATTTGAAAAATGTTTAAAAAATATATATAATTTTCCATGAAGTAATCCAACAATGTCTATGCCACCATCTAGTCTATTTCAAGTTCTCTCATTGATCAAGACAGGTGTCCATTTCATTTAAAAAAAAAAGACTTACCCCTTTTTCTCCTCAATTTTATGATATCCAATTGCTAGCTACTGTCTTGCCCCATCGCTACAACTCCAGTACGGACTCGGGAGAGGTGAAGGTTGAGAGCCATGCGTCCTCCAAAATATGACCCTGTCAAGCCACACTGCTTCTTGACACACTGCTCGCTTAACCCAGAAGCCAGCCGCACCGATGTGTCAGAGGAAACACCGTACAACATGCAGTCATGTCAGCGTGCATGCACCCGGCCTGCCACAGGAGTCACTAGAGCGGGATGGGATAAGAACATCCTGGCCGGCCAAACCCTCCCCTAACCTGAAAGAAGCTCGGCCAATTGTGAGTCTGTGTTTCCCGGTCGCAGCCGGCTGTGACACAGCCCGGGATTGAACCCAAATCTGTAGTGACCCATCATGCCCTGCTGCGCCACTCGGGAGGCCCGAGACATGTGACACTTTGGAGTGGACACACCTGTCTCGATCAATGAGAGAACTTGAAATAGATAAGATGGCGGTGTACACTGTTGGATTAATTAATGAAACAAAGCATTTCTTTTAACGGAGCATTTTCTATATTCAAAATGGACCCTGGCAACTGGACATCGACATTTTGAGACTCCTGTTTTAAGGACTAAGGCACCATCGCCAAGCTAAGGTTGGTCAAAAATTCTCTGTGCTACACCAAACAGTACCTTTCCTTTTTTTCCCAGTAATTGAAACCAAAAATCTTTGGTTGAATCACATTATCTGTTGTAACAATCTGTAGCTTCAGTTCTCTGCACTTTGTTACACCTGAGACACACTGAACACCACTGTTCATACTTTTACCATATAACTTTTAATACCTAGCTATTTTTGAGTCAGCATGAAATATTTCATTCCCCTGTATTTTAGATTGACAAATTAATATTTTTTGGATATATCTGAATATCTAAAATCGGGTTGATGTTACAGAGCCCTGTACATCTTGTAGAAATATCTTCTGTGAATCCATAAAGCCAGACAAATTGAGGATTGATAGAAAAATCCATATTTATTTTATGGTCCTTTATCCGGTACACTGGCAATGGTGTTTGGCATGGTGGGCTGTGGAAGCAGAGTGTTTGTGGTGATGGTTTTGTCCCATCTGCGGTGTACGGCCAGCTGGATAAGACTGCCGGAAGTGGTGTAGGGCTCGTAGACCAACCACCAACTGTTTGGACCTCTTCCAGGAGATTTGCTGGTACTGCATGTCTCCTGGAAAGACATGGCTGTGGTGTTACCATTTTACACTTTGTGGAAGGCACGTAGAGTAACATGCCATTGTTGGTAAAGGTGTCAAACCAATTGGGACCTAAGTGTTTAGAGAGACTAGAGAGACTAGTGTACTGTTCAGGGACAATGAGGGACACTGGGAGCTGCTTTTGAGCAGAGAGATAAGTCAAAGTGAATGGGCTGGGGGGCAGCAGAAGGTGTGAAAAATCTTTGGAGGGCAGTTCTTACACAGTACGTATTGTTGTGAAAGTGAGCTTGAGGAGAAATGGCACCTTTCAAACTTTTTCATACATAATACATTTACTGTCTCTAAGCACAACCAAACCCCCTTCCTCATTCAAAGACCTATCTGTAAAACTCCCAGTCCATTGACTGACAGATCATTCTTGTCAATAGTAGCATGGGATTTTTGTTGATGTGTCTTTGTATTGTGTTTTGAGAATCTGCAGAGAGAAGAATGAGGTGGTTGTGGCATTACTGTTGTGATGTTGATTTTATACCTTTCAGTGTCCCTTGCTTGTTCTTGTCCCACAATCTTGTTGTGCTCCATTACCACAAGGTAATGCTCGTCTACCAAAAATGCCATCCCTTTGGGGTATTTTTCAGCAGGGCTGTGGAAGGAGATTTACAAAGAGAAAAGGGGTAGATTAAATTGATTACACGGTCTGGAAGGTACTCTGTGGTTCTGAGGCTACATCTAACCACCTGTAACCCCATACAAACACTACCCGATTCATGTGTAAGCTCAATTTACAGTAAGAATGGCAATGTTAGCCGTCAATGTGTAAATATTTTTTACCAATTTACCTTCACCTAGTGCAGAGCTAGGGGTTAGAAACATGTTGGTGGAATCAGATTATGTACGGTAACACCTACAAAAACACACAATACATAATTTAACCACCACAAATTGTATTGATTTCTATTAGACTGGCTAGCTGAACACATCTAACATGGACGTTTTAATATTTTCAGCTTGGTGTTAGTTAGCATCACTAAATTGGGAGCAAGATTGTTAGCCAGCTGAGAATCAACTAACCAACCAACCATTGACAATTTGTACACCATCATTACTACCAACACACCGAGAGTGACTTAGCTATATCGACAAATCCATTTTTAGCAACAGTATTTTCCAGACAAGGGTGGAATAGATGGCTACCAGATTGAGTTGCTCTTATTTGCTAACGTTAGCTTGCTTAGGTTAGCTAACTGTAATCAAATATAGACACATTTTTACTCTGCTGAAGGTCTAGTAGTGACTACCATGGCATATGCAAAATTGATAGACAGCGAGTGTCCAAAAGATAGATAGCTAGCTATATGATTTAGCTGATGGCTTTCAGAGTTCAAATCAGGACTATAACATTAGCTAGCAAATGTACCTAGTCTAGGTAATGTTATGTTACCTCTAATTGAGAATCTTACATTTTAAGTGTTTCACTTAACCTTTCTTTATACAGGTTTTTCTCATTGAGATGAAAAGCTTTTTTTTTTAAGAGAGACCTGGTCCAACAGCAACAGGGGGAACAAGGTCTCAGACAACAAAACTATACACACATACAGTACAACAATTACATACTACGTAAAGAAACAAAAATGTCATACCTAAAAAAACAGCTGACCTATAGACAATTACATGCTTCTATGATATTTACATCGACCAAGTGTTTAAACTCCACCAATGTGAGAATGGGACTAATTGACATTTATTTACTGACATGATAAAAAAAAAAAAAAAAGTCATTTTACCCAATATGGCCTTATAAAATCAGTGTATACCAGTGTTTAAGCCTATGCAAGGTCAATGACGACTAGCCAACGGCACTGTAGAGATCACAATAATGTGCTAGATGATTTTGATTGGTAATGACGCTGAGGGCCACATGAAAAACTGAATCAAGTGCTCTCAGGGTAGTGGTTGATGCGCCCACACACACACACACACACACACACACACACACAGTAAAGGGAGAAAACGATAGTATCGCATCACTTCTCAGCTGTCGTCTAAATGGATTCACCATCCATTCAGCCTGAAACCCCTCTGATAATCTTTGGTCACCGTAAGCATCATTCTTGATAGCCACAAACATCTGGCAGTATCAGGGTAAATCTCTGGTAGGTAGAATGGTGAAAGCTAACTCATTTTCACACGTTTGTAATTAGCACAGCCAGACAGAACACCCCACGGCATGATGACAAACGTTAGTGGAAAAACAAACATAAAAAAATGTGCCTAGAGAAGAGCTGAGATTGATGTGTTGGTCATTCGAAGTAAACAATGCCACCAACAAAGTTTGTAGGCAAGCCCCATCTGCCTTTTCACTATGAATGCTGGACTTTGTGGTTCACTATGAGCAGACAAATACACACGAAGTCAAAAGTTCCCTATTCTGCCAGTGAAATGAAAATGCGCTCATTCTGGCTTGTGGTTTGGATAATGTTGATGTTTATGATAAAAACGTAATGTTATTAATATAGTAATGACTATGTTGTGGCAGAGACAGGGTTTTTATGTCACAATTCTTTCAAAATCTCTGAAGACTCCAAGCATGAGAAAGGGTTTAAACATAATTAATACATTTTGGTGAATGTATCTATATTCCCCTTTGTCTTAATGTATATATCTGAACATGAAAAAAATAGCTAATTATTATAAATTATTTTGTAACAGCTCCACTACGAGAAAGGCTCATTGGTACCCTAATTTATATAAAAGACAAATAAAGCCTGGATTATGACAGGGGCCACTGTTGAAGCCACTGCGCAGCCATCTCGGTACTCCTCAATTGTAAAGCTATAGAAATGCCTTTATTCATGTCTACATTCGTTTTTGACACATTTATTCTATTACAGACACCTTAATGTCTACTTATAATATAATTTTTGTGACCTAATGGCGCCGGAGGGGATGGCTGCCGTTTTACGTGCTCCTAAACTGCTATTTTTTGTTTGTAACTTATGTTTTACTTATTTTGTACATAACGTTGCTGCTACCGTCACTTATGACCAAAAGTAACTTGGACATCAAAACAGCGATTACTCACCTCGAACTGGACAAAGATCTTTTCTTTAACGAGTCCGACGGGAAGGATGTACTGCTTCCTCGGGAACAGGCCCAAATCCCCATCATTTGCATGAAGAAAAAAATTGAGAAAAAGGGGGCGGAGATCGGGCTGCCTTCTGACAATTCGTAGGCAAGTGAGTAAACCCCCTTTACCATGAGTCCTATTAGCCAATGTGCAATCATTGGATAACAAAATGGATGAGCACCGATCAAGGATATCCTACCAACGGGACATTAAAACTATAATATCTTATGTTTCACCGAGTCGTGGCTGAACGACGACATGGACAACATACAGCTTGATAGATTTTCAGTCCATCTGCAAGACAGAACAGCTGCCTCCGGTAAGACAAGGGGTGGCGGTCTGTGTCGATTTGTAAATAACAGCTGGTGCATGAAATATGATTTTAAGGAAGTCTCAAGGTTTTGCTCGCCTGACGTAGAGTATCTCATGATAAACTCTTGTTAAATAGTGTGGTCTACAGCTTATCTATATTTTTTGCAGCTGTCTATTTACCACTAAGACCACACTCAATGAGCAGTATAAGGCCATAAGCAAACAAGAAAATGCTCATCCAGAGGAGGCGCTCCTAGTGGCTGGGGACTTTAACAGAGAAACTTAAATCCGTTTTACCTCATTTCTACCAGCATGTTAAAATGTGCAACCAGAGGGAAAAAAATAATAATTCTGGATCACCTTTACTCCACACAGAGACGCATACAAAGCTCTGTCACCCACCATTTGTCAAACATGACCATAACGCTATCCTTCTGATTCCTGCTTACAAGCAAAACCTAAAGCAGGTTCACTATCCCCAAACCAGTGACTTGCTCAATATGGAAGTGGCCAGAGAACGAGGATGCTAAGATAAAGGACCGTTTTCCTAGCACAGACTGAAATATGTTCCCGGGATTCTTCCATTGGAATTGGAGTACACCACATCAGTAACTGGCTTCATAAATAAGTGCATCGATGACGTCGTCCCCACAGTGACCGTAAATACTGTTGAACTCAGAAGTTTACATACACTTAGGTTGGAATCATTTAAACTCATTTTTCAACCACTCAATTTCTTGTTAACAAGCTACAGTTTTGGCAAGTCGGTTAGGATATCTACTTTGTGCATGACAAGTAATTTTCAAATTGTTTACAGACAGATTATTTCACTTAATCACAATTCCAATGGGTCAGAAGTTAACATACTGTGCCTTTAAACAGCTTGTAAAATTCCAGAAAATGTCATGGCTTTAGAAGCTTCTGAAAATTGTAGACCACAAGTCTGGGACATCCTTGGGAGCAATTTCCAAAACGCCTGAAGGTACCACGTTCATCGGTACAAACAATAGTACGCAATTATAAACACCATGGGACCACAGCTGTCATACCGCTCAGGAAGGAGACGCATTCCTTCTCCTAGAGATGAACGTACTTTAGCGAGAAGTGCAAATCAATCCCAGAACAACAGCAAAGGACCTTGTGAAGATGCTGGAGGAAAACGAGTCCTATATCGACAACCTGAAAGGCCGCTCAGCAAGGAAGAAGCCACTGCTCCAAAACTGCCATTAAAGAATCCAGGCTACGTTTTGCAACAGCACATGGGGACAAAGATTGTACTCCTTGGAGAAATGTCCTCTGGTCTGATGAAACTAAAATAGATCTGTCTGGCCATAATGACGATTGTTATATTTGGAGGAAAAAAGGGAGAGGCTTGCAAGCCGAAGAACACCATCCCGACTGTGAAGCACGGGGGTGGCAGCATGTTGTGGGGGTGGCAGCAGGGACTAGTGCACTTAAAATAGATGGCATCATGAGGGAGGAAAATGATGTCGATATATTGAAGCAACATCTCAAGACATCAGTGAGGAAGTTAAAGCTTGGTCGCAAATGGGTCTTCCAAATGGACAATGTACCCAAGCATACTTACAAAGTTGTGGCAAAATGGCTTAAGGACAACAAAGTGAAGGTATTGGAGTGGCCATCACAAAGCCCTGACCTCAATCCTAAAGAAAATTTGTGGGCAGAACTGAAACGCTTGTGCGAGCAAGCAGGCCTACAGACCTGGCTCAGTTACACCAGCTCTGTCAGGAGGAATGGGCCAGAAATCACCCAACTTATTGTGGGAAGCTTGTGGAAGGCTACCCGAAACATTTGACCCAAGTTAAACAATTTATAGGCAATGCTACCAAATACTAATTGAGTGTGTGTAAACTTCTGAACCACTGGGAATGTGATGAAGAAATAAAAGCTGAAATAAATCACTATTATTCTGACATTTCACTTTCTTAAAATAAAATGGTTATCCTAACTGTCCTAAGACAGGGAATTTGTACTAGGATTAAATGTCAGGAATTGTGAAAACTGAGTTTAAATGTATTTGGCTAAGGTGATGTAAACTTCCGACTTCTACTGTACATACCCCAACCAGAAGCAATGGATTACAAGCAACATCCGCACTGAGCGAAAGGCTAGAGCTGTCGCTCTCAAGGAGCGGGACTCCCACCCGGACGCTTATAAGAAATCCTGCTATGCCCGCCGACGAACCATCAAACAGGCAAAGTGTCAATAGAGAACTAAGACTGAATCGTACTACACGCTCGTCGGATGTTGCAGGGCTTGCAAACTATTATGGAGTAGAAAGGGAAGCACAGCCACAAACTGCCCAGTGACACGAGCCTACCAGACGAGCTAAATTACTTATGCTCGCGTCGAGGAACGCAACACTGAATTTATTTATTTCACCTTTATTTAACCAGGTGGGCTAGTTGAGAACAAGTTCTAATTTGCAACTGCGACCTGGCCAAGCTAAAGCGTAGCAATTCGACACAGAGTTACACATAGAATAAACAAAACTGTCAATAACAAAAAGTCTATACAGTGAGTGCAAATGAGGTAAGTAAAGGCAATAAATAGGCCATGGTGGCAAAGTAATTACAATATAGCAATTAGACACTGGAATGGTAGATGTACAGAAGATGAATGTGCAAGTAGAGATACTGGGGTGCAAAGGAGCAAGAAATTAATAAATACAGTATGGGGATGAGGTAGGTAGATAGATGGGCTATGTACAGGTGCAGTGATCTGTGAGCTGCTCTGACAGCTGGTGCTTAAAGCTAGTGAGGGAGATATGAGTCTCCAGCTTCAGAGATTTTTGCAGTTTGTTCCAGTCATTGGCAGCAGAGAACTGAAGCATGCATGAGAGCATCAGCTGTTCTGGACGACTGTGTGATCACACTCTGTAGACGATGTGAGTAAGACCTTTAAAACAGGTCAACATTTACAAGGCTGCAGGGCCTGCGCTGACCAATTGGCAAGTGTCTCCACTGATACTTTCAATCTGTCTCTGACCATGTCTGTAATACCAACCTGTTTCAAGCAGATCGCCCTAGTCCCTCTGCCCAAGAACACCAAGGCAACCTGCCTAAATGACTACCGACCCGTAGCACTCATGTCTAGCCATGAAGTGCTTTGAAAGGCTGGTCATGGCTCACATCAACACCATTTCCCCAGTAGTGCCCACACTACATACCTCCCCAACAGATCCATAGATGATGCAATCTCCTTTGCACTCCACACTGCCCTTTCCCACAAAGACAAAAGGAACACCTACGAGAGAAAGCTATTCATTGACTATAGCTCAGCGTTCAACACCATAGTGCCCTCAAAGCTCATCACTGAGATAAGGACCGTAGGACTAAACACCTTCCTCTGCAACTGGATCCTGGACTTCCTGACGGGCCGCCCCCAGGTGGTAAGGGTAGCTAACACAGCCGCCACGCTGATCCTCAACACAGGGGCCCCCCAGGGGTGCGTGCTTAGTCCCCTTCACCCATTTATTTATTTATTTATTTAATTAGGCAAGTCAGTTAACTTCTTAGGTCTAGGCCCCTTTTTTCTCCACTTCCTGCCTGAATGACATGCCCAAAGTAAACTGCCTGTAGCTCAGGCCCTGAAGCCAGGATATGCATATAATTGGTATCATTCGAAAGAAAACACTGAAGTTTGTAGAAATGTTAAAGTAATGTAGTAGAATATAACAATAGATATGGTAGGAGAAAATCCATAGAAAAACCAACCAGAATCTTTTTTCATATTGACAATTTGCTCCCTGGATGTAATTCTTATGGCTTCAACAGGGTGTCAGCAGTCTGTTCAAGGTTTCAGGTTTGAAACTTCAAAAACAAATAAGAAATAACAGTTTTAGTAGAGGGACAGTCTTGGAAATTTGTGTTTGCACGCGCCACGAAGACATTACGCACCTGCTAAAAATCGGTTTCCTATTGAACATAATTATTTTCAAAATAAATATTATAGTATCTAAAGAGTAAATAGAAACTTATTTTCACTTGTTGAAACAACTTTTAGGAGTAGATTTACAGATTCCTTTCTCTGCAAGTTGAACGAGTTGATTACTCAAATCAATGACACCAACTAAACTTACTTTTTGGGATACGAAGGGTTTTATTTAACAAAACACTACATCTTATAGCTGGGTCCTTTTGGATGACAAATCAGAGGAAGATTTTCAAAAAGTAAGTGAATATTTTATCGTTATATGTTAATGTATGAAAACTGCACCAGTGGAAAAATATTTTGATGTGGGGCGCCGTCCTCAATCACATGGCATGTTTTCGCTGTAATAGCTACTGTAAACCAGACAGAGCAATTTGATTAAGAATTTAAGCTTTCAGCCGATAAGACACTTAAATGTTTAAAATCCATAATTATATATTTGAATTGCTAGCGGGACCCCTAGCCCTAAGAAGTTTAAGAACAAATGAGACCACGGCCAGATGTGATGCAGCCTGGATTTCAACCAGGGACTGCAGTGACTCCTCTTGCACCGAGATGCAGTGCCTTAGACTGATGCGCCACTCGGGAGCCATGACTGCATGGCCAAGCATGAGAAGGGCCTTGATCAGGGAGGTGGCCAAGAACCCGATGGTCACTGACAGAGATCCAGAGTTCCTCTGTGGTGATGGGAGAACCGTGCAGAAGGACAACAATCTCTGCAGCACTCCACCAATCATGCCTGTATGGTGGCGTGACCAGACTGAAGCCACTCAGTAAAAGGCACGACAGCCCACTGAGTTTACCAAAAGGCACCTAATGGACTCAGACCATGAGGAAGAAGATTCTCTGGTCTGATGAAACCAAGAGAACTCTTTGGCCTGAATTTCAAGCGTCACGTCTGGAGGAAGCCTGGCACCATCCCTATGGTGAAGCATGGTGGTGGCAGCATCATGCTCTGGGGATGTTTTCAGCAGCAGGGACTGGGAGACTAGTCAGGATCGAGGGAAAGATTAATGGAGCAAAGTACAGAAGAAGCTCAAATATCTTTTGATTTGTTTAACAGTTTTTTGGTCACATGTTTATATCGTAGTTTGTCTTCACTATATTTATACAATGCAGAAAATAGTTTAAAAAAAACTTGAGTAGGTGTCCAAACTTTTGACTGGTAATGTATATAAAAACAATTCTTAAAGTATATACAGTTGAAGTCAGAAGTTTACATACACCTTAGCCAAATACATTTAAACTCAGTTCATAATTCCTGACATTTAATCCTAGTAAAAATTCCCTGTCTTAGGCAGTTAGGATCACCAATGTGAAATATCAGAATAATAGTAGAGATTTATTTCAGCTTTTGTTTCCTTCATCACATACCCAGTGGGTCAGAAAAAGTCCCGTCTGGCTCAGTTGGTAGAGCATGGTGTTTGCAATGCCGGGGTTGTGGGTTCGATTCCCACGGGGGACCAGTATGGGAAAAAAAAAATGTATGAAATGTATGCATTCACTGCTGTAAGTCGCTCTGGATAAGAGTGTCTGCTAAATGACTAAAATGTAAAAGAATGTACATACACTCAATTAGTGTTTGGTAGCATTGCCTTTAAAGTTTGTTTAACTTGGGTCAAATGTGTCAGGTAGCCTTCCACAATAAGTTGGATGAATTTTGGGTCAGGTCAGGTCTGTAGGCCTCCTTGCTCGCACAAGCTTTTTCAGTTCTGCCTACAAATTTATGGGATTGAAGTCAGGGCTTTGTGATGGCCACACTAAATACCTTGACTTTGTTGCCCTTAAGCCATTTTGCCACAACTTTGGAAGTATGCACTTGGAAGACCCATTTGCGACCAAGCTTTAACTTCCTGACTGATGTCTTGAGATGTTGCGTCAATATATCCACAATTTTCCTCCCTCATGATGCCATCTATTTTGTGAAGTGCACTAGTCCCTGCTGCAGAAAAGCACCCCCACAACATGCTGCCACCCCAGTGCTTCACGGTCAGGATGGTGTTCTTTTGCTTGCAAGCCTCCCCCTTTTTCCTCCAAACATAACGATAGTCATTATGGCCAAACAGTTCTATTTTTGTTTCATCAGATTAGAGGACATTTCTCCAAGGAGTACAATCTTTGTCCCTATGGGCAGTTGCAAACCGTTGTCTGGCTTTTTTTAATGGAGGTTTTGGAGCAGTGGCTTCTTCCTTGATGAGCGGCCTGATTTCGGACTCGTTTTACTGTGGATATAGATACTTTTGTACCCGTTTCCTCCAGCATCTTCACAGGGTCTTTTGCTGTTGTTCTGGGATTGATTTGCACTTCTCACCAAAGTGCGTTCATCTCTAGGAGAGGGAACGCGTCTCCTTCCTGAGCGGTATGACGGCTGCGTGGTCCTATGGTGTTTATACTTGCATACTATTGTTTGTACAAATGAACGTGGTACCTTCAGGCGTTTGGAAATTGCTCCCAAGGATGAACCAGACTTGGAGGTCAACAATGTTTTTTTCTGAGGTCATGGCTGATTTATTTTGATTTTCCGATGTCAAGCAAAGAGGCACTGAGTTTGAAGGTAGGCCTTGAAATACATCCATAGGTACACCTCCAATTGACTCAAATGATGTCAATTAGCCTATCAGAAGCTTCTAAAGCCATGACATCATTTTCTGAAATTTTAAAGCTGTTTAAAGGCACAGTCAATTTAGTGTAGGTAAACTTTGACACACTGGAATTGTGATAGTGAAATAATCTGTCTAAACAATTGTTGGAAAAATTGTGTGTCATGCATGAAGTAGATGTCCTAACCGACTTGCCAAAACTATAGTTTGTTAAAAAGAAATTTGTGGAGTGGCTGAAAAACGAGTTTTAATGACTGACCTAAGTGGATGTAAACTTCCGACTTCAACAAAATACTTAAACGCATGTAAATTTGTCCTTAAAACATTTAATTAAAATACTGTATAATTCCATTCATTCCTATGGAGGACTGCTCCTACTAAGGAGTGCCCGTTATGGCCGACCACTGGCTTAAGCCTCTCAATGGCCAATACATAGCGTCAGCAATCCAATAATTATATACACATGTCATTGGTTGAGGCTAGGTATAGGGTTGAGCCAAGATGTGGGCCTCAACCCTAGGAAGGTAAGGTTAAGGTTAGGGTTGAGCCAGGGGTTGATACGAAGCTATAATTAGGGTTACGGTTGAGCTGGGAGTGACATGATGCTAGGGTTAGGGCCTCAACCATAAGCAAATTATGTCAAAGGGTTAACAATTAATTCGACACTCCCCCCACTACATGGCTGAAAGCTAGACCTTAAAGCCTGACCTAGAGTTAATTTGCTTTTGAGTGACATTGGCAGAATGGTTGAGGCTAGAAACAAAATGCACGCATAGGATCGTTCAACAAACACTCGATGAATGCAAGCCCACATATCTGACCATGTGAAATTAACTCTTCACAGTGAAAACTTAGTCCCATAGAGAACAAGGCTTTTCTTCATTAGGAAAGCATTACCTACAACCATCACATGACCATGGAGCCCTCGTTGACTGCGATTGAGCTAGCTAACAGTCCTTGCACACAACTAATCATGACCAGAGATGCCCTGTGTTGAGGTTCAGCATCCAGTGGCAACAGGAAGTGTCTTAATTCTCAATAGGGTCCTTCATGCTCTTCCTGAAGTTACACAAAAACTGTTTTCCATCCTATGTAGAATGGTCAATTCTTAACGTAAAGACTTGAAACTCAGGGCATCGTTAAAGAGTGTCCCCAAGAGGCCGTAAGTTGAATTTGACTTCGTTGGGGAAAGTGACTTAGTTGGGCCGAATTCCAAGGGTTGATCTTCCCAAATGTTGGCATATAACATGGCTCTCTAGAAAGTAAGAGACTTATGATTTCTTGAATGAATTCTGAAGAGGATGTTATTTTTTTTTTCTTCAATTATTGACTTGAAACTGTCTGTCTCTTGACGGGCTCGTCCCGTATGCGGGACGGACATCCAGCGAAAGATCCTATCCCCATTAGCATAACAAAATGTAATATTTTTTTTCTTCAAATATAGGACTATGTTATATCGTTTTATAGATACACCTCTCCTGAATCGAACCACGTTGTCCGATTTCAAAAAGGCTTTACAGCAAAAGCAAAACATTAGATTATGTTAGAGGAGTATATCGTAAAAGTAGCCACAGCCATTTTCCAACCAACCACATGCATCACAAATAACCAAAAAAACAGCTAAATGCAGCACTATTGACAATCTTCATCAGATGACACTCCTAGGACATCATGTTACACAATACATGCATTCTTTTGTTCAATAAAGTTCATATTTATATATAAAAACAGCATTTTACATCGGCGCGTGACATTGACTAACTATTTTCCCTCAAATGCATCCGGTGAAACAGCGCTACAATTTACTAAATTACTATTCGAAAACATTTTTAAAACATAATTGTCATTCTAAGATTTATAGATTAACATCTCGTGAAAGCAACCGCAATGCCAGATTTGAAAATAACTTTACTGGGTAATCACACTTTGCGATAAAAGGGGATGCTATACTCAGAAAAATAGGCTAGCGCCATCTTGGAACAATCGCATATCAAATCTAGTCTTGTATACTATTGTCAATAATCCCTTACCTTTGATTATCTTCATCAGAAGGCACTTCCAGGAATCAGAAGGCACTTCCAGGTCCACAACAAATGTGTTTTCGTTTGAAAAAGTTCATCCTTTACGTCCCAATAGCTTGTTCTTGTTAGCGCGTTCTGAAGGCTGCTCCAAAAGTACCGTCGGCCGCGGGACAGCTCTCTCAACAAAAAGCTTTTTTTTTTTTTTATTTAGGTTCGTTCAAACATGCCTTTTTCAACCAGAGCTCCAATAAGATTCAAGGGGGACGATTGCATTGTCTTTCTAAACGTTTCGAAAGGGGAGGGTAGCCAGGGGCACCGGCGTCATAATGGTGATGGCCCTCCTCATGTGACCACGTTCCACAGACACTCATTGTGTCAGTTTTCAGAGTAGAAGGCTCAAACCACTTTGTAAAGACTGGGGACATCTAGTGGAAGCAATAGGAAGTGCTCAATGAACCATTGCTCACGGTGTGATTTATAGGCAAAGTGATGAAGTCGAGTCCGCAATTCAGAATTCCACATCCTGTTACGATCTGTCTCGGGGTTTTGACTGCCATATGAGTTCTGTTATACTCACAGACACCATTCAAACAGTTTTAGAAACTTTAGGGTGTTTTCTATCCACAAGTATTAATTATATGCATATCCTAGCTTCTGAGTTTGAGTAGGAGGCCGTTTAAAATGGGCACAAATTTTCAAAAATCACTGTAGCGCCCCCTATCCTAGGCGACCGTCATGAGGTTAAAGGAAGACTTAATTGGGGGTCATATGGGCGGTTTCAAAGGGTTAAAAAGCTTTGACATACACTAAAGTTTTACAACATCTACTCATTCAAGGGTTTTTCTTTATTTTTACTATTTTCTACATTGTAGAATAACAGTGAAGACATCAAAACTATGAAATAACATATGGAATCATGTAGTAACCAAAAATATATTATATTTGAGATTCTTCAAATAGCCACCCTTTGCCTTGATGACAGGTTTGCACGCTCTTGGCATTCTCTCAACCAGCTTCACCTGGAATGCTTTTCCAACAGTCTTGAAGGAGTTCACATATGCTGAGCACTTGTTGGCTACTTTTGCTTCACTCTGCGATCCGACTCATCCCAAACCATCTCAATTTGGTTGAGGTTGGGTGATTGTGGTGGCCAGGTCATCTGACGCAGAACTCGATCACGCTCCTTCTTGGTAAATTGCCCTTACACAGCCTGGAGGTGTGCTGGATCATTGTTCTGTTGAAAATCAAATGATTGTCCCACTATGCACAAACCAGATGGGATGGTGTATTGCTGCAGAATGCTGTGGTAGCCATGCTAGTTAAGTGTGCCTTGGATTCTAAATAAAATCTGACAGTTTCTCCAGCAAAGCACCCCCACACCATAACACCTCCATGCTTTAAGGTGGGAAATACACATGTGAAGATCATCCATACACACACACACACACACACACACACACACACACACACCGTGTCTCACAAAGACACGGTGGTTGGAACCGAAAACCTCCAATTTGGTCTCCAGACCAAAGGACAAATTTCCACCTGTCTAATGTCCATTGCTTGTGTTTCTTGGCTCAAGCAAGTCACTTCTTATTGGTGCCCTTTAGTAATGGTTTCTTTGCAGCAATTCAACCATGAAGGCCTGATCCACACAGATGTATCTGTTACTTGAACTCTGAAGCATTTATTTGGGCTGCAATTTCTGAGGCTGGTAACTCTAATGAACTTATCCTCTGCAGCAGAAGTAACTCTGGGACTTCCATTCCTGGAGCGGTCCTCATGAGAGCCAGTTTCATCATGAGGCTTTTTGTGACTGAACTTGAAGAAACTTTCAAAGTTCTTGAAATGTTCTGTATTGACTGACCTTCATATCTTAAAATTAAAGTAATGATAGACTGTTGTTTCTCTTTGCTTATATGAGCTGATCTTGGTCTGTATACCCCCCACCTTGTCACAACACAGCTTATTGGCTCAAATGCATTAAGAATGAAAGAAATTTCACAAATTAACTTTTAAGGCGGCACACCTGTTAATTGAAATACATTCCAGGTGACTACCTCATGAAGCTAGTTGAGAGAATGCCAAGTGTGTGCGCAAAGCTGTCATCAAGGCAAAGGGTGGCTACTTTGAAGAATATTAAATAAATATTTGTTTAACACTTTTTTGGTTACTACATGATTACATATGTGTAATTTCATAATTTTGATGTCGTCACTATTCTACAATGTAGAAAATAGTAAAAATAAAGAAAACCCTTGAATGAGTAGGTGTTCAAAAACTGTCGACCGCTAGTGCATTTGACATATTTGTGACCGGGGGACACGACATGAAATTTGAAGTCAATCGACCCAAAAACATTTTTGACCTGCATTGGACACAATGGTCTTGCAGTTCTGGAAACTAACAGCATTGTTATGAGTTCTTGAATGAATTCTAAAGAGGATATTGGTCAAATTTTTTTGCTTGACTTAACTGAAACTGTCTGTCTAACTGTCTGCCTGTTTGTTTGTCTGTCTGTGGGAGATGAGAATAGAGAATGGAGGGGGAGGAGAGAGTAAAGGGAGAGTTGGAGAGAAAGAGGGAGAGGTTGAAGGAAGGTGGGGGAGAGAGAGGGAGAGATGAGAGTAAGGTGAGGGAGGGAAAGGAGGGAGAGAGAATGGAGGGGGACAAGGGAGAGAAAAAGAGGGAGCGTGAAGGGGGAGAGCGAGGGGGAGGGGAAAGAGTCAGACAGAGGTGGGATAGAGGCGGGAGAGAGGGGGAGGCAGGGAAAGAGGGGGAGAAGGAATAGAGAGAAGAACAAAAGGGAAAAGAGAGATGGGGAAGGATGGATGGAGGGTGGTGACAGGAGGGAAAGGGAGAGAAATGAGGAGGTTGAGGGAGGGAAAGGAGTGAGAGAATGGAGAGAGAAAGAAGTTGGGAGAGTGAGAAGGAGACGGTGGAAGAAGGGGGAGAGAGACAAGAGAATGAGGGGTGATAAAGGTAGAGAGTGTCATCAAATCAATATATAGATAACAAATGTGCAGTCTAAATCAGGAAATAAACAGTGGTTCTTCCTTTAAAAGTTGTGTTGTACTGCAGCACAGCTTGCGGGCTGCCGCAGAATTCTATGGCACGTTATTTAAGTGTCAGCAATTGTTGCCATTAACGCTGGTTAGTGCTAGTTTGACCACCAGAGGGCATCTTTGAGAAGCAAGTTTTTAATATTGGCTGTACTAGAGAATTTAAAAACTTTTTTGGAAGAACACCGTATATGGGATTGATTAAGAAATAGAGCTGAATTAATTTGATTAATATTATAGTGTTTCTATTCCACGAAAAAGTAAAAAATTAGACATCTGACAGATGGGGCCTGATTCAGTAACACTAAACAAGGATTAGATGGAGGCAGATGTTATAGAAAGCACCATGGATGTATGGCTGAGGGAAAGGTGGGAAGTATCTAGGCAACTACAGTATATTTTATTTAGCGAGAAGGAAATAGGAGAATAAGAAAGAAAAACTTGTTAAACTAATTTATTCTTAAAAGAACTCCAGCACAGAAAGCGAAAGGAGCCTTAAATAATTAAACAATAAAGCGATTAAATTCACAAATGCATTTGACTGTTTTTAATATTGGCCATCAACCAAAACACAGCATCTACCATGGTATTCCATTTCCAGCGAGCCGATTCAAGACATCGACTCACTGATGGTGGAAGATGAGTGTTCAGCAAAGGCAATCTGGAATCTGCTGGTATCACCACACATCAACCTCACTCTAAATCAGTCAGAAGACAGTTTAAGAAACTTGAGTGGACTTATTATAATTTTCTTCCCAGAACATTAACCATGTGTGTTCTCGTTTTGTACTGTTCTGTAGTTTCGACCCAATGATTTGTCTGACAATCAAAGATCTTTGTGTGCTGCAAAACCAGTTAAGTATAACTTTTCTTTGACTAACACCTTTAGTGAGAGGTTTAATGCATTAATATTTAATAATGTCTGCCCTCCGAATTCGTATTCATTATATAAAAGTAGGCCCATGTGCACCTTCAGATGAACCGCAACATGTTGGCTAAAGCGATTTCATTCATGAATGCGTTTGAAAGTTTAACATTGTGATAGTGAAGAGCAACATAATCCTAATATTTCCAAATAAAAATGGGATTGATTTCTCAAGACCAGTCCCCATGCTGTGTCATTCAGTCCCATAGTAATTCGCTTATGGATCCATTAATATATTTAAAGTCCCTAAACTCGGCAAGAGTATTGTCCTGCTGATAGTTGAAATAAACATCTGCATTTTGAAAGAGTATTTTTCCTCATTTTATTAACGAAAGCATAAAGAAAGTGTACAGTATATGCTTTACTCAACATTTTGCGGTTGCATGATATTTGTAGTTAGAAATGTAAATCTTTAGAGTACTTAATACATTACAAGTATTTTTTTTCCCACACCTAGCCCAAGCTATCCTTTTGTAAAGTTTGAAGAGTATTGTCCTGCTAATAGCCCATTATGGAAACCTTGTTTGCACCCATAGGTTTTAGGCCTGCAGTAGGTTATAATAATCCATTCCTTCTGGAATGTTTAACCTGTTAGGGTATAGGGGGCAGTATTTTCACGGCTGGATAAAAAAAAATGTACCCAATTTAATCTGGTTACTAATCCTACCCAGTAACTACAATATGCATATACTTATTATATATGGATAGAAAACACCCTAAAGTTTCAAAAACTGTTTGAATGGTGTCTGTGAGTATAACAGAACTCATTTGGCAGGCAAAACCCTGAGACAGATTCTGACAGGAAGTGGATACCTGATGTGTTGAATTGACTTTAAGCCTATACCATTGAAAAACAAAGGGGGTGAGGAATGTTTTGGCACTTCCTATTGCTTCCACAAGATGTCCCCAGCCTTTACAAAGTGTTTTGAGTCTTCTACAGTGAGATCTGACTGAAGAAGAGCGTTGGAACGGCGATGGCCCATTAGACACCTGGCGTGCGAGTTGATGGTGGGTACTCTCATGCCGAAACGTTTTAAAAGAGAACCCAATGGTCCGCCTTGAATTTTATTCATGTTCTGGTTAAAAAAGGCCCTAATGATTTATGCGATACAACGTTTGACATGTTTGAACGAACGAAAATATATTTTTTCCGTTCTTGAAGTGAAGTCCGGCTGGCTTAGATCATGTGCTACAACACGGAGGTTTTTGGACATAAATGATGAGCTTTTTTGAACAAAACTACATTCGTTATGGACCTGGGATTCTTTGGAAGTGACATCTGATGAAGAGAATCAAAGTTAATGGATTATTTACATAGTATTTTCGATCTCTCCAACATGGCGGTTAGTCTGTATCGCAATGCGTATTTTTCTGGCGCAGTGCTCAGATTATTGCAAAGTGTGATTTCCCAGTAAGGTTAATTTGAAATCTGGCAACTCCATTGCGTTCAAGAGATGTAAATCTATAATTCTTTGAATGACAATATAATATTTTACCAATGTTTTCTAATATTAAGTAATTATTTTGTTGTCATGACTTGACTGCCGGTTATTGGAGGGAAACGATTTCCTGAACATCAACGCCATAGTAAAACGCTGTTTTTAGACATAAATATGAACTTGATAGAACTAAAAATGCATGCATTGTCTAACATAATGTCCTAGGAGTGTCATCTGATGGAGATTGTAAAAGGTTAGTTCATAATTTTAGCTGATTTTATGGTTTTGGTGACGCCTGTCTTTGAATCGACAATACACTACACACAGCTATTGTCAATGTACTCTCCTAACATAACCTAACTTTATGCTTTCCCCGTAAAACCTTTTTGAAATCGGAAAACGTGGTTAGATTAAGGAGATGTTTATCTTTCAAAGGCTGTAAGTTAGTTGTATGTTTGAGAAATTTGAATTTTGACATTTATTTGGTTTCAAATTTGCCGCTCTTGAAATGCACCTGCTGTTGATAGGGTGCGCCACGGGTGGCACGCTAACGTCCCACATAGCCCCAAGAAGTTAACCAATTTGTCTTTAATGAAGGGCTGACAGGCAAGTTCCTTACTTTCTCCCCCTTCCACTTGATGAAGGTTCCAATTGATTAATTTCTAATTTCTGCTCTTCGAATTCATATATAGGCCCTTTTACTTTTGTCTGGCTTGCCATTCCAAATAAAGATGAATATTTTTTGCGCATATAATTTAAAACAAGTCGCTAGGTGTAGGCAAAAGCACAAGAAAATAGGTCAAGTATGATATGTACTCCCTGTTCACCCATGACTGCGTGGCCAAACACGACGCTAACACCATCATTAAGTTTGCTGATGACATAAGTGGTAGGCCTGATCACCGACAACAAAGAGACAGCCTATATGGAGGAGGTCAGAGAACTGGCAGTGTGGTGCCAGGACAACAACCTCTCCCTCAACGTGAGCAAGACAAAGAAGCTGACCGTGGACTACAGTAAAAGGTGGGCCAAACCGGCCCCCATTAACTTCTTGGGGCTATGTGGGACGTTAGCGTGCCACCCGTGGCGCACCCTATCAACAGCAGGTGCATTTCAAGAGCGGCAAGTTTGAAACCAAATAAATGTCAAAATTCAAATTTCTCAAACATACAACTAACTTACAGCCTTTGAAAGATAAACATCTCCTTAATCTAACCACGTTTACCGATTTCAAAAAGGTTTTACGGGGAAAGCATAAAGTTAGGTTATGTTAGGAGAGTACATTGACAATAGCTGTGTGTAGTGTATTGTCGATTCAAAGACAGGCGTCACCAAAACCATAAAATCAGCTAAAATTATGCACTAACCTTTTACAATCTCCATCAGATGACACTCCTAGGACATTATGTTAGACAATGCATGCATTTTTAGTTCTATCAAGTTCATATTTATATCTAAAAACAGCGTTTTACTATGGCGTTGATGTTCAGGAAATCGTTTCCCTCCAATACCGGCAGTCAAGTCATGACAAAATAATTAATTAATATTAGAAAACATTGGTAAAATATTATATTGTCATTCAAAGAATTATAGATTTACATCTCTTGAACGCAATGGACTTGCCAGATTTAAAATTAACCTTACTGGGAAATCACACTTTGCAATAATCTGAGCACTGCGCCAGAAAAATACGCATTGCGATACAGACTAACCGCCATGTTGGAGAGATCTAAAATCGAAAATACTATGTAAATAATCCATTACCTTTGATTCTCTTCATCAGATGTCACTTCCAAAGAATCCCAGGTCCATAACGAATGTAGTTTTGTTCAAAAAAGCTCATAATTTATGCCCAAAAACCTCCGTGTTGTAGCACATGATCTAAGCCAGCCGGACTTCACTTCAAGAACGGAAAAAATATATTTTCGTTCGTTCAAACATGTCAAACGTTGTATCGCATAAATCATTAGGGCCTTTTTTAACCAGAACATGAATAAAATTCAAGGCGGACCATTGGGTTCTCTTTTAAAACGTTTCGGAATGAGAGTACCCACCATCAACTCGCGCGCCAGGTGTGTCTAATGGGCCATCGCCGTTCCAACGCTCTTCTTCAGTCAGATCTCACTGTAGAAGACTCAAAACACTTTGTAAAGGCTGGGGACATCTTGTGGAAGCAATAGGAAGTGCCAAAATATTCCTCAGCCCCTTTGTTTTTCAATGGTATAGGCTTAAAGTCAATTCAACACATCAGGTATCCACTTCCTGTCAGAATCTGTCTCAGGGTTTTGCCTGCCAAATGAGTTCTGTTATACACAGACACCATTCAAACAGTTTTTGAAACTTTAGGGTGTTTTCTATCCAAACCTGAACAATAATATGCATATTCTAGCTTCTGAGTTGGTGTAATAGTCAGTTAAAAATGGGCACATATTTTTTCAAAAATTCTCAATACTGCCCCCTATACCCTAACAGGTTAACATCGACAGGGCTGAAGTGGAGCGGGTCGAGAGTTTAGTTCCTTGGTGTCCACATCACAACAAACTATCATGGTCCAAACACACCAAGAAAGTTGTGAAGGCAAGACAAAAACTTTTCCCCTCAGGAGACTGAAAAGATTTGGCATGGGTCCCCAGGTCCTCAAAAAGATCTACAGCTGCACAATCGAGAGCATCCTGACCAGTTGCATCACTGCCTGGTATGGCAACTGCTCGGCATCTGACTGTAAGACGCTACAGAGGGTAGTGCGTACAGCCCAGTACATCACTGGGGCCAAGCTTCCTGCCATCTATGACCAATATAATAGGCAGTGTCAGAGGAAAGCCCATAAAATTGTCAGAGTCTCCAGTCACCCAAGTCAGACTTTTCTCTGCTATCGCACGGCAAGCGGTACCAGAGCCCCAAGTCTAGACTAAAAGGCTCCTTAACAGCTTCTACCCCCAAGCCATGAGACTGCTGAACAATTAATCAAATGGCCACCGGACTATTTACATTGACACCCCACCCGTTACACCACTGCTACTCTGTTTACCATCTATGCATAGTCACTTTAATAACTACCTAAATGTACTGTTGCGTGGTGACAGACGGAGTATACATCAAGGCGATGGCTCCATATGCTGGACGTGCCAGGTCTTGACGGGCTCTCCACCCAGGACTAATTGGGGAGTTTGTGAGTAATCAAAGGGCTGATTGCTCACCAGCTGTACAAGCCCCATAAAGCTGCTAGAAGGGCAGCACACAGGGGAGGACTGGGGGAAGTAAGGTGACTTGCGTGTAGTTGGAGAAGGTGCCCAAGGAAAGACGAGAGAGTTTGAGTTTGTGTGCCCGACAGGATACAGCAAGACCCGGAGCCTAGAAGATGATATCCTGAAAAGGGTCTCATGGGGAGACCTATCCTTTGAGTTACTATTTTTTTTTTTAAAACACTTGAAACCGAGCTAATCATAATCTGTCCGTGTCTGATCTGTGTGATCGTCTTGACCCAACCCCCTGGTCTGCCACAAGTGGTGGAGAATGCGGGCAACCTGATAACGTGGTCAGATCAGGGTTGAAGTTTACGCAGCATCAGCATGGACGAGTTGAAAGCTCAGTTCGTCCAGGCCCAACAGGCGGTTCAGGAACGAACGCTGGAGGAACAGCGATTACAAAATGTCTTCCTTGTTGAGGAAATCAGGAAGCTCCAAGGAGGAGCGTCTCCTGAATCACAACCAGTTTACTGAAACTAATGGAAGACGATGACGTCGAAACCTAATTCTGTACGTTTGAATGGACAGCTCTATGGGAAGGATGGACAAGGCCGAAGTGGGCCAGTCTCGTTCCTCTCGGGGAATGCCCAAAAGGAATATTGGGACCTGAACAAACAGGTGGCTAATTACGGACCGACTCAAAACGGGAGATACTCAGCTGCTACGGGTACAGCCTGGCCCATCGGGCGCAACGGTTCCACAACTGGAGGTTCGTAGCCGACGCATCCCCCCGAGCACAGATGAGCGACCTATTGCGCATCACCAGGGCATGGCTCCTAACCATCCTCGACAAAGTGGTCCTGGATCGCTTCTTACGGGCGCTACCCTATGACATTTCTCTCAAACTCTTGAGCGTGCCGTCCTTGGCCAGCTCTCTAGCTATACCTCTCAGAATGACCTTCTTGATCCAAATCAGTCAGGTTTCAAGACTGGTCATTCAACTGAGACTGCTCTTCTGTGTCACGGAGGCTCTCCGCACTGCTAAAGCTAACTCTCTCTCCTCTGCTCTCATCCTTCTAGACCTATCTGCTGCCTTTGATACTGTGAACCATCAGATCCTCCTCTCCACCCTCTCCGAGCTGGGTATCTCCGGCGCGGCTCACTCTTGGATTGCGTCCTACCTGACAGGTTGCTCCTACCATGTGGCGTGGCGAGAATCCGTCTCCGCACCACGTGCTCTCACCACTGGTGTCCCCCAGGGCTCAGTTCTAGGCCCTCTATTCTCACTATACACCAAGTCACTTGGCTCTGTCATATCCTCACATGGTCTCTCCTATCATTGCTACGCAGACGACACAATCTTCTCCTTTCCCCCTTCTGATAACCAGGTGGCGAATCGCATCTCTGCATGTCTGGCAGACATATCAGTGTGGATGACGGATCACCACCTCAAACTGAACCTCGGCAAGAAGGAGCTGCTCTTCCTCCCGGGGAAGGACTGCCCGTTCCATGATCTCGCCATCACGGTTGACAACTCCATTGTGTCCTCCTCCCAGAGTGCTAAGAGCCTTGGCGTGGCCCTGGACAACACCCTGTTGTTCTCCGCTAACATCAAGGCGGTGACCCGATCCTGTAGGTTCATGCTCTACAACATTCGCAGAGTACGACCCTGCCTCACACAGGAAGCAGCGCAGGTCCTAATCCAGGCACTTGTCATCTCCCGTCTGGATTACTGCAACTCGCTGTTGGCTGGGCTCCCTGCCTGTGCCATTAACCTCTAGGGCTGGCGGGACGAAATCGTCCCACCTACGTAACAGCCAGTGGAATCCTGTGGCGCATTATTCAAATACCTATTACTTCAATTTCTCAAACATATGACTATTTTACAGCATTTTAAAGACAAGACTCTCGTTAATCTAACCACACTGTCCGATTTCAAAAAGGCTTTACAACAAAAGCAAAACATTAGATTGTCAGCAGAGTACCCAGCCAGAAATAATCAGACACCCATTTTTCAAGCTAGCATATAATGTCACATAAACCCAGAAGGTGATGATCTTCATCAGATGACAACCCTAGGACATTATGTTATACAATACATGCATGTTTTGTTCAATCAAGTTCATATTTATATCCAAAACCAGCTTTTTACATTAGCATGTGACGTTCAGAACTAGCATACCCCCCGCAAACTTCCGGCGAATTTACTAACAATTTACTAAATTACTCACGATAAACGTTCACAAAAAGCATAACAATTATAGATACAGAACTCCTCTATGCACTCGATATGTCCGATTTTAAAATAGCTTTTCGGTGAAAGCACATTTTGCAATATTCTAAGTAGATAGCCCGGCATCACAGGGCTAGCTATTTAGACACCCAGCAAGTTTAGCCTTCACCATACTCCGATTTACTATTAGAAAAGTTTGATTACCTTTGGTGTTCTTCGTCAGAATGCACTCCCAGGACTTCTACTTCAATAACAAATGTTGGTTTGGTCCCAAATAATCTATAGTTATGTTCCAACAGCGGCGTTTTGTTCGTGCGTTCGAAAAATTCGAAATATTCCATTACCGTGCTTCGAAGCATGTCAACCGCTGTTTCAAATAAATTTTTATGCCATTTTTCTCGTAAAATAAGCGATAATATTCCGCCCAGGAATCTGCAATTAGGTAAACAGACGAAAGAAAATAAAGCACAGGGTCGACTCGGGCACGCGCCTAGGCCCATTGTCCTCTGATCGGCCACTTGTCAAAGGCGATAATGTGTTTCAGCCAGAGGCTGCCTCGATATCGTTCAGCTTTTTCCCGGGCTCTGAGAGCCTATGGGAGCCGTAGGAAGTGTCACGTTACAGCAAAGATCCTCAATCTTCAATAAACAGAGGCAAGAAGAACAACACCTTGTCAGACAGGCCACTTCCTGCATGAAATCTTCTCAGGTTTTTCCTGCCATATGAGTTCTGTTATACTCAGACACCATTCAAACAGTTTTAGAAACTTTAGGGTGTTTTCTATCCAAAGCCAATAATGATATGCATATTCTAGTTACTCGGCAGGAGTAGTAACCAGATTAAATCGGTAAATTTTTTATCCGGCCGTGTAAATACTGCCCCCTAGCCCTAACAGGTTAAACCCCGACAACTCATCCAGAACGCCACAGCCCGTCTGGTGTTCAACCTTCTCTCCCCTCTCCTCCACACACCCCACTGGCTTCCAGTTGAAGCTCGCATCTGCTACAAGACCATGGTGTTTGCCTACGGAGCTGTGAGGGGAACGGCACCTCCGTACCTTCAGGCTCTGATCAGTCCCTACACCCGAAGGGCACTGCGTTCATCCACCTCTGGCCTGCTCGCCTCCCTACCTCTGCGGAAGCACAGTTCCTGCCCAGCCCAGTCAAAAAACTGTTCGCTGCTCTGGCACCCCAATGGTGGAACAAGCTCCCTCACGACGCCAGGACAGCGGAGTCAATCACCACCTTCCGGAGACACCTGAAACCCCACCTCAAGGAATACCTGGGATAGGATTAAGTAATTCTTCTAACCTTCCCCCACCCTCCCCCCCCCAAAAAAATAGATGTCCTATTGTAATGTGGTTGTTCCACTGGATATCATAAGGTGAATGCACCAATTTGTAAGTCACTTTGGATAAGAGTGTCTGCTAAATGACGTAAATGTAAACATGAAGAGGGCAGCGAGTCTACGCGCGCCCCAGACCTTGGAGGGCCTCCTGGAAGCAGTGGAGACGCATCATATTACGCAGGCCGTGCTGAGTGGGAGCCGGGACGAGTCGGCAACCCGTCTGAGGGGACAGAAGGACAGCCCCACCGCGGTGTACACCGAACCGACAGTCGGCACGGCCAAAAGGACCACAAACCCATGGAGAAACGGCTGTGGTTGGGCTGACCTGTCCGACGACCCCAGGTAGATGGAGACCAAAGGTGGTGTTTTGAGTGTGGCGCCCAGGGGCACATTACTTAGAATTGCTATGCTCGAGAGGAGTCGATGCCATCAGCTAGCCCCGGCGGCGAGGTGGGTCACACTGAACTGTGTCACCTCCTGTTGGGCGCACCCCAAAATCAACTCCACCCATGGTCCAGGTTAAGGTTGACGAACATGACACAGAAGTGCTATTGGACTCTGGAAGTATGGTTACGCTTGTAACCACGAGCCTGCTGAACCAGGAGACCAAAAGGGATAGAGAGATGTCCATTTCCTGTGTTCACGGTGACACAAAGCGGTATCCAATTGTATGGACCACCATCGTGACGCCACAAGGGAGCTGCCAGATGACGGTGGGTGCAGTGCCAGAGCTGCCGGTACCTCTCCTAGTGGGACAGGATTGTCCGCGGCCCTATGGGGGCACGAGTTGGCCGAAGAAGAGAGCGGGGAAGACCAATAGCCTGTGCGGCCCTGAAGCAACCGGTTAACCAGCATGGGTCTACAGCTCCGGAGTAGGAGTGGGCGCTAGAACCAGAATCCCCGGGGAACCCCTGGAGGAGCCCATCCTCCCCTCGATTTTGAGGGGGCCAGTCGAGACCCCCACGGGGCCAACTGAGGGGACAATTTGGGACGGCCCAGTGGGAGGATCCGAACTTGAAAGCCGCGGCAGCCCAAGTGATAGCAGTGGATGGACAGCTACTTCCGGGGGTGAGTGACTGGCAATACCCCCATTTCCAAATCAAAAATAACCTTTTTTAATCAGGTGTCACGCCAACAGCGGGAATGTTGAGGTACTGTTGCTGCCCCGACAGTACGTGGGAACCATTCTTCAGCTGGCCCACACCCACCTGTTGGGGATGCACCTGGGAATGGAGAAGACCTGGGAATGGATAGCCGCCCGGTTCCACTGGCCCGGGATGAAGAGGGCCGTGGAAGACTACTGTCGCCCGGAGTGTCAACTCACGGCCCCGAAAGCCCACTGGTCCCCCTACCGATCATCGGGGTGCCCTTTGAACGCCTCACCATGGACATAGGGGGACCCCTGGTAAAAACAGCACGAGGACACCGGTACATCCTGGTAGTAGATTATGCCACCCGGTATCCCGACACCATTCCACTACGGGTGGCGGTATCCAAGGGAATCGCCCGGGAGCTGTTCCACCTCTTCAGCTGGGTGGGCATCCCGAACGAGATCTTGACAAACCAAGGTACGGAGTTTATGTCCCGCCTCATGAAAGAGTTGTGTGCCCTCCTGCAGATCAAGCAGATCCGGACCTCCGTTTTTCACCCGCAGACAGATGGGTTCATCGAGTGCTTTAATAAAACGCTCAAAACAGATGCTGCGGAAGGTCATCGAGCAGGACGGGAAGAACGGGGACCAGCTACTACCCCCCCTAACGTTCTCAATCCACCACTGGGTTTCCCCGTTTGAACTCATCTATGGGAGGAGGCCACGTGGCCTACTGGACCTCGCAAAAGAGTTGTGGGAAGCCCAACCGACCCCATTACGCAGCGTGGTAGAGCACGTGGAGACGATGAGGGAGCGGATGACAGCCATATGGCCCGTCGTGAGGGAACATATGGAGAAGGCCCAATGCGCCCAAGCCGACAATCGGGGAGCCCGGCCCCAATAATTCCAGGTGGGATACAGGGTGCTGGTCTTAATCCCCACGGCCGAAAGTTCCTGACAACATGAACCTGTTGAAGTGGCATGAGAGGACAGCCTTGGCCGTGTTATGGTCAGGACCCAGCACGCCAATGGGACCAGTGGTGGTCCCGAGCAATGAGGACCTCGACCCCGGCCCAGAAGCAAGAGCTCAGGGAGCTTGTCGATCGGAACACGGCGGTGTTCTCCGAGAAGCCGGGCCGCACGGCCCTCATTGAACACCACATCCGTACCCGGCAAAATGGTAAGAAAGAGGCCATATCCGATTCCGGAGGCCGAAAGGAAGGCCGTGAAGCAGGAAGTGGAGGCTATGCTGAGGATGGGGGTCGTTGAAGAGTCCCACAGTGCATGGTGCAGCCCCATCATGTTGGTGCCCAAACCTCCGCTTCTGTAATGATTTCCGGGGGGTGAACGACAGCTTGTTCGACGCATATCCCATGCCGAGGGTGGATGAGCTCATCGACTGATTGGGAAAGGCCTGGTACATCAGCACCCTTGACCTAACCAAAGGATATTGGCAGGTAACGTTGGCAGCCTCCTCCAGGGAGAAGACGGCCTTGTCGACACCAGGTGGGTTGTATCAGTACCGGGTGCTCCCGTTTGGTCTCCACGGAGCCCCGCCCACATTCCAACAGCTGATGAACAAAGTACTTCAACCCCACCAGTAGTACGCAGCGGCCTATTTGGATGACATCATCCACAGCCAAGGTTGGGAAGAGCACTTGACATGCCTCCAGGCGGTGCTGGACGCGCTCAGACAAGCCGGGTTGACTGCGAACCCCAAGAAGTGCAAACTAGATTGAGGTGGAGTACTGGGGGTATTTGATTGAACGGGGGAACGTCAAGCCCCAGGAGAGGAAGGTTCACGCGGTGTGTGACTGGCACGTTCCACGCACCAAGACAGGTCAAGTCCTTCCTGGGACTGGCAGGATACTATAGCCGATTTATCCCCAACTGTGCGGCTATAGCATTCCCCCCCCCATCTAACCAGGGACCGCCTCCTGAAAACAGTGAAATGGACGAACGAGACAGAAGCGCCGTTCAGCCGTCTGAAGGAAGCAGTGTGCTACCATCCGATTCTTGTAATGCCCGATTTCCAGGTGCCGATGGTGGTCCAGACAGATGCGTGTGAAACGGGACTAGGCGCTGTTCTGTCCCAGATACACGATGGGGAGGGACACCTCATGTACATCAGGTGAAAGCTGGTTCCTAGAGAGAAAGTGTGTGGGGGGGGGGGGGGGGGGGCGTAGAGCAGGTCAGCCACCAGGGGAGACTCGTAGAGGCCTGGTGACAGACGGACTACACAGAGGCGATGGCTCCATCTGCTGAACGTGCTAGGTCTCGACCGGCTCTCCGCCCAGGACTAAGTGGGGAGTAATCAAGGGCTGATTTCTCACCAGATAGACAAGCCCCATAAAGCTGCCAGAAGGGCAGCACACAGTGGAGGACTGGGGGAAGTAAGGTGACTTCCGTGTAGTTGGAGACTGTGCCCGAGCAAAGATGAGGGCGTTTGAGTTTGTGTGCCCAACAGGATACAGCAAGACCCGAAGCCCAGAAGACAGTATCCCAGAAAGGGTCTCATGGGGGAGACCCATCCTTTTTTGATTTATTAATAAACACCCTTGAAACCGAGCTAATCATACTCTGTCCGTGTCTGATCTGTGTAAACGTCTTGACCCAACCCCCTGGTCTGCCACAGTACATATTACCTCAACTAAACAGTGCCCTCTCACATTGACTCTAGCGGTACCCCCCTGTATATAGTCTCACTATTGTTATTTTACTGCTGCTCTTCAATTACTTTTATTTCATTCTTATCCTGTATTTTTTTAAACTGCATTGTTGGTTAGGGGCTCGTAAGTAAGCATTTCCCTGTAAGGTCTACACCTGTTATAGTCGGTGCATGTGACAAAAATTTTGAATTGATGTGAAGGCCATTCCTGAACATGTTACTAATTTGAAAATAATGCCAGTATGTTATTTAACGTTAACGTAAAAAAAACATCAGTCCACATGTCAAATGAAATTCACCCATTGTATTTACCCAAGTTCTCTTAACTTCTTAAGGCTAGGTGGCAGTATTTAGACATCTGCATGAAAAGTGTGCCCAAAATAAACTGCCTGCTACTCAAGCCCAGAAACTAGGATATGCATATTTGTAGATTTGGATAGCCAAATCACTGAAGTTTCTAAAACTGTTTGAATAATGTCTGAGTATAACAGAACTGATTTGGCAGGCAAAACCGAGCACAATCCATCCAGGGGATTTTTTTTTAGGTCAATCTGTTACCATTAGTTTACTATGGGAAGCCCTTTTTAATAGGAATATGGTTGCAGTTCCTATGGCTTCCACTAGATGTCAACAGGCTTTAGAAATTGGTTGATGTTATTCTTGAAATGAAGAAGTAGTGTCACTAAGAGGGACTCAAATCTTTAGGTGTGCGCATCACGTTGTTTTTATCCGGTATCGAACACAGTATTTCCCCGTCTTAAATTGTATTGATTATTTATGTTTTAGGGTACCTAAGTTTGGATTAGGAACGTTGTTTGAAATATTTGGACCAAGTTTACAGGTAACTTATTACTTTGTATGCATGTTGGGTGAGTTGAAACTGGTGTATTTCTGAATGAAACGCGCCAAATAAATGGACATTTTGGGGATATAAAGAAGGAATTTCTCGATCAAAAAGGACCATTTGTGATGTTTGGTGACATCTGGGACATTTTAGTTATGCTCCGACCTTCCCTCCATCTTGTGCCAACAGTTGTTTAAATCTTATTTTTTTTCTAAGAGATTGTCAGTTCGATATACTCTGCAATGCCATTAAAATATATATCAAATTAGACATACCAATGATCTGGATCAAAATATTCTAATAAATAATAGAACCAATAGCATTATATGGCAGTGAAATGTGGGGTCCGCTTACAAAACAAGAATTTGACAATGAGACAAACACCCCCATTGAAAACATGCGGAATTCTGTAAGAGCATCCTCAGAGTAAAGAGAAAGGCCAAACACATGCAGAATTAGGCCAGTTCCCTCTTCTGGTTAATATCCAAAAAAGAGACCAAATTTGATAATCATTTAAAACAAGTGACCCCCTACTATTACAAACCCCTCAACTGCCAAGAGGTGACCCTAGAGAGGAATACCCTCAGCCAGCTGGTCCTGAGGCACAATTCACTAACCACTACCAACAAAGCCTTAGGACAGCACTCAAAATCTGGCCTAACCAAATTATCACAAAGCAAAAATAGAAATATGACCTACTGGAAAGAAATCAAACAAACTGTGACTGACAGAAAACACTAACTATGTACAGACTCAGTGAGCACAGCCTGGCCATAGAGACCAGTCATCACAGGAAAACCCAGAGAGGACAGGCTGTGCTCATTCTGCCCCAAGGAGGAGAGACAGTATTACAGAAAATGCATATCTGACAGATGACATAAGAAATCCACTCTTTCCCAAACTTAAAAATCAATACGAAGAATTTGAAAAAATTAAAAGACAAACTTAAATACTGTCATGCCCTAATCTGTTTCACCTGTCCTTGTGCTTGTCTCCACCCCCTCCAGGTGTCACCCATCTTCCCCACTTATCCTCTGGGTATTTGTACCCGTCTTTTCTGTTTGTGCCAGTACGTCTTGTTTGTTCAAGTCAACCAGAGTTGTCTCAGCTCCTGTTTTTCCCCCAGTTTCTTTTTCTAGTCTTCCTGGTTTTTGACCCTCATCTGTCCTGACCGTGTAGCCGCCCACCTGACCACCGCCTGTCCCTGAGCCTGCCATCATGTACCTTTGCTTCTCCTCTGGATTACTGACCTCTGCCTGACCTGACCCTGCATGCCGTCCTGTACCTTGACCTCTACTCTGGATTATCAACCCCTGCCTGCCTTGACCTGTTTGCCTGCCCCTGTGTTACAATAAACATTGTTACTACACAGTCTGCACTTGGGTCTTATCTTGATTCCTGATAAATACATACTTGGTGAAAACCCAAAATACTGTGTTTTAAGCAGCCAAATGTGTGGCCTCCTGACAACCTGAGGGACAGCCAGTGAGAAGTATTGTGTGATTATTCATATGCCCATTTTTATATTATTTCTTGTAAGTGCTGTTAATGATCATCACCATCATTGCTTAATTAAACTCTACAATATTCCTGTCTTTGACCATCGTCGCTACATGTTTACTTGTACAATATAAAAGTGTTTACTTTCCATGTCAATAAAGTATACGGAATGCCAGCATACCAGAGTCGCCTCTTTATTGTTGATGTTGAGACTGGTGTTTTGCGGGTACTATTTAATGAAGCTGCCAGTTGAGGACGTGAGGCGTCTTTCTCAAACTAGACCCTCTAATGTAGTTGTCCTCTTGCTCAGTTGTGCACCGGGGCCTCCCACTCCTTTCTATTCTGGTTAGAGCCTGTTTGCGCTGTTCTGTACGAGATCTTCAGTTTCTTGGCAATTTTTTGCATGGAATAGCCTTAATTTCTCAGAAGAATAGACTGACGAATTTCAGAAGAAAGATCTTTGTTCCTGGCCATTTTTTTTGGCTGTAATCGAACCCACAAATGCTGATGCTCCAGATACTAAACTAGCCTAAAGGCGGCCAGTTTTATTGCGTCTTTAATCAGAGCAGTTTTCAGATGTGCTAACAATTGCAAAAGGGTTCTAATAATCAATTAGCCTTTTAAAATTATGAACTTGGATTAGCTAACGTGTCATTGTAACACAGGAGTGATGGTTGCTGATAATGGGCCTCTGTACACCCATGTAGATATTCCATAAAAAAGTGCCTTTTCCAGCTACAATAGTCATTTACAACATTAACAATGTCTACTGTATTTCTGATCTCAGCTAAATGTGTCATTGTTTGTGATAATGCCACTTAACACACACACTTATGTCAACACAGCAAGAGGAAGCCTGGGAAGTAAAGCCAGTGACCTCTGCATGTTTTGGGAGCTCCAAATGCATGCAGATCGTACTTTCCTCCCACAAAGGGGTTCCCCGCTGCTGAGGTCTCGCTACTGCCAAGCCAACATTGGACTAGTTTGGATTAGAGAGACAGCCGACTGTGATGGAGCCTGGACTCACCAGTCCGATTGTCATGTAAATGCCAATACAGTTGGTGCCCAACAAAATAGAATGGATAAAACATAAAAGGTTTCCCTGTCAGTAAAATTACAAACGGAAACAGCTGTAGGATCTTTTTTTATTTTTATTGTATTTCATTTTAAACACTCGGGGTAGCGCATGGGAAATAACCACAGCGCAAGTCCCCTCCCTCTGTCATAACGTATTACTCCGACCAAGGTTGTCTTGGAGAAATTAACTCTGGTTTTGTTCACTGTTTTCCTTATGTTCCTGGGGGCAGTTTGTTTGGTTTGGAACTGGATGGTTGACGTTTCAGGATTCCGGAAGCAGACCCACCAGCGGGACGGAAAATGTAACCTGGATTAACAAAGTCAGGGAACCTGGCATCAGTGCATTGGCAACAATGACCACATTACCCAGAAATCCTCATAACATGATCGTTCCACTCTATCCAGCCAGTAAAGGTGGATGTTAGCATTGGTTCAAATAAACTTTTGACAGACTCACATAGGGTTGATACAACTTTGTTGTACTGTATGGTAAGTATATGAAAAAACTAATCCAAAATAAAATGTGCTTAGAGCCCACATACTTTCTTAGGAAACACACTGAAACTAGAAAAACAGGTCATGATCGTCAAGCTTTCAGTCATTTCACATGACCAGAGCAAAAGAAGCCTGGTCTCCAGATGACAGAAACCTGCCACTTAAATATGTATATACACGTATCTGTAAAGGAGTGTGAGGTCATGAATGCTCAATGTCAACAAAACAAAAAGGAGCTGATAGTGGACTTCAGGAAACAGCAGAGGGAGCAGGTGAAGGTGGAAAGCTTCAAGTTCCTCGGCGAATACATCACTGAAATTGTCCACCCACACAGATAGTGTGGTGAAGGAGGCTTCAACCTCAGGAGGCTGAAGAAATGTGTCTTAGCACCTAAAACTTTTACAGATGCACAATTGAGAGCATTCTGTCGGGCTGTATAGCCGCCTGGTACGTCAACTGCGCCGCCCACAACCGCAGGGCTCTCCAGAGGGTGGTGCGGTCTACCCAATGTATCACCGGGGGCAAAATACCTGCCCTCCAGGACACCTACACCACCCAATGTCACAGGAAGGCCAAAAAGATCATCAAGGACAACCACCCGATCCACTGCCAGATCACCCCGATATCATCCAGAAGGCGAGGTCAGTACAGGTGCATCAAAGCTGGGACAGAGATACCGAAAAACAGATTCCATCTCAAGGCCATAAGACTTAAATAGCCATCACATTATAGGCTGCTGCTCTATATATGTAGACTTGAAAATCACTGGCCACTTGAATAATGGAAGACTAGTCCCTTTAATAATGTTTACATATTTTGCATTACTCATATCATGTGTATACTTTACTGTATCTTTGTCTATGCCGCTCTGACATTGTGCGCCCAAATATTTATATATTCTTAATTCCATTACTTTAGATGTGTGTATTGTGAAATTGTTAGATATTACTGCACTGTAGGAGCTAGAAACAAGCATTTTGCTACACCAACAATAACATCTGCTAAACATGTGCATGTGACAAATAACATTGGATTTGGTCAATTTCTTCATATAGCCAGTGTCATTCAAGACCTTTTTCGCATTCTCATAATGTTTGGATTTCATCACAGAGCCAGACACAAGTGGTTTCTCTGGGTAATCTGTAATTAAAAAGGTACAGTGGATGTAGGATAATATTTTGAACCATAAAGTTCAGATCAGTCAGTGACACAGTATTAGGTAACAGAAGGATAATACAATGTTGTCACTACTGTAGTTACGTTTTATTACACAGTTAATGCAGTAAATGAGCCATTTAAAGTGTTACCTAATATTATTGCAACAGATTACCAGTTACACATCAACTAAAAATAATGTGACCAGAAATTAAATCCTGGAGCACACTAATCCAATGTTTACAGGTGCCGCGTTCAATCTTTCATAGTTAACCAGGGTATGATATGGCATTTTAGAAGCAGTGGGAGTCAGCTGCTTCCCCTTCTCAATTAAATTCAGTGGTGTGTAGTGGTTAAACTGGTGTTGGCCATCTCAAGTTTGCCCCTCGATGTCAGATAAGCATACACCCGATTTCCACCCCCCCCCCCCCCCCCCCCCCCCCCCCCCCCCCCTCTAACCCCACCCCCCACCCAGCTGTCCACATTCTCAGGGAAGCTGTGAAGGCTAAGCGTGCAGCCACCGAAATGAGCTGCTAATCCCAGTACAGGCTCCCAAACATATTACAATACCGAGGCCATCAGCACGCACACACACACGTATCTGTTTGATTGCCAGTTGTGTATGGCTATTTGTTTGGCCATGTGTTTGCCCAAGTCCAATTGGTGCAGCAGAGAAGATTCCCACTTTACCAAAACAAGCGTTTTGAGACTCTGTTTCCCCACTCACTGGAGCGAGGTCATGCCCTGCATCGTCACCACTACTATTGCTGTCACCTGGGACACCACCACGGCTGCTTCCCAAATAGTACGCTATTCGTTGTACAGTGCACTTTAAGGGGAATAGGATGCTATTTGGGAAGCAATCCAAATTTACCATTCCAGACACTGCTACACAGGATGACACAAAGGCCCAAGGAAAACATAAATTAAAAAAAGCCACTCAAGCCAGGTTCAAACATCCATAAATAACTAATTTGAAGGCAACTCACTGAAATAAAGACAATAACGAAACGGAAACATCAATTAAATATAGATGACCAGTTGAAAATCTGTACAATAATAAGGTTGCTGATTAGTTTAATTGCAAAGGTAAGTTTTTGTTTGAATATGACTATCATGCATTTTTAACCAGGAGAAAGGATTCCAGCCCTTTGATTAATATTTAAATTATTGTTAGTGTCAGAGTTGGCTTTTGGATGTCATAATTTAACCAATGTTTGGGGGAAATTGTCAGCAATAACCACTTTCTCTTGTTAATATTCAAAAAAACAATAAAATACTGTCAAGTCATGGCTGTCGTTAAATGCTGTTCAGTTGAACTAATGGGTGAAATTAAGCTATCATGTTCATATCATCATTTAAAGGAAGGATAATATTGAAAAATTCTAGATCTTCACCTGTTTTCTATACATATTACATTATGTGCACTGTGGAAATACCAATGGACATAGCATATGTACCTTTGAGGAGAGAAACGTCAACATCCTTTTCACCAGCATGTGCAGACGATATTGGGTTGAAGTGAGGCATGAACGTGGTCAGATTGTAATAAACCCCACAGAGTGTCTCCATGAAGCCTCAATTTCTTTTGAATTCCACAGATACCTCAGCTGTCTACAGGCATAACAAGAGTGATTTTTCACAGCTACCTGTCTGACACATTTTCCACTTATTCATCAGCAGGCCTCCAAATGAAAGCAATTGCTTCATCTGTCCCTGTGATGTCTGGACAGTCACGTGTAAGAGTGCGTGTATCCAAGCTAAATAAACGTGCACATAATTAACAAAGGAGAATTGGACAAAACAAGGATGCATAACATGGAAATACTTTCATTTTCCCATCCAGCACCTTTGCTGCTGAAATTTGCTTTAATCCATTGGATGTAGTGATCACATTATAGTAGCCTCATCTAGGAAAACCAAAGTTCCACAGGCTGGGCCTAAAATAGTAATAGGTCAAACAAGGAGTTTTGTAGTGATTCCTATGTTGATGATGTTAAGAATATTTGCTGGTGTGGTGTGTGATGAGCAATCAGATGCTGCACTTGACATTATGAAATTGCTTATTCCAGTTACCAATAAGCATGTACCTATTAAGAAAGTGACAAAAAAAAGAAAGGTAAATCCCCTTGGATGAGGAATTGAAAATTGGTATGGTTGAGGGATGACGCAAAAATAATGGCAAATAAGTCTGGCTGCACAACTGATTGGCAAACGTACTGCAAATTGAGAAATCATGTAATTAAACTGAAAAGAAACTACAATATGAAACAAAAATGCATGATAGAAAGCTTTGGAGCACCTTAAATTTGGGGCAAAAGGCAAACTCAGCGCCATCATTCATTGAATCAGATGGCTCATTCATCACAAAACCCACTGATATTGCCAATAACTAATGTTTTTTTTTTAATTGGCAAAATTATCAAACTTAGGCACGACATGCCAGCAACAAATGCTGACACTACACATCGAAGTATAATTGATACAATTATGAAAGACAAGCATTGTAATTTTGAATTCTGTAAAGTGAGTGGAAGAGGTGAAAAACATTGATGTCTATCAACAGGGGTCTGACAACTTGGATGGAAAATGACTGAGGATAATACTGGACTGTATTGCCACAATTATTTGCCATATCTTCAATCTAAGCCTACTAGAAAGTGTCCTCAGTCCTGGAGGGAAGCAAAAGTCATTCTGCTACCCAAGAATAGTAAAGCGCCCCTTTACTGGCTCAAATAGCTGACCAATTAGCCTGTAACCAACCCTTAGTAAACTTTTGGGAAAACTTGTGTTTGACCAGATAGAATGCAATTTCACCTTAAACAAATTAAGACTTTCAGCACGCTTATAGGGAAGGAAATTCAACTAGCACGGCACTTACAAATGACTGATGAGTGGCTGAGAGAAATTGATAATAAAAATATTGTGGGAGCTGTTTTGCTATACTTCAGTAAGGCTTTTGACATTACCGATCATAGTCTGCTGATGGGAAATGTGTTAAGGCTTTACACCCCCTGCTAAAGTGTATTTGGAAAATATTCAGACCTTCACTTTGTCATCAAGCTACACACAATACCCCATACATAAAAAGTAAAAACAGGTTAAGATTTTTTGCAGATTTATTATATATAAAAAAAAAAAACTTAAATTTACATAAGTATTCAGACTCTTTACTGAGTAGATTGTTGAAGTACCTTTGGCAGCAATTACAGCCTCGAGTATGACGCTAAAAGCTTGGCACACTTGTATTTGGGGAGTTTCTGTATTGGCTATTTTCAGGTCTCTCCAGAGATGTTCGATCAGGTTCAAGTCCAGGCTCTGGCTGGGCCACTCAAGGACATTCAGAGGCCTGTCCCGAAACCACTCTTGCATTGTCCTGGCTGTGTGCTTAGGGTCGTTGTCCTGTTGAAAGGTGAACCTTCGCCCCAGTCTGAGAACCTGCTTCATAGTGCTCAGGACTTCATCAAGGATCTCTTACTTTGCTCCATTCATCTTTCCCTCGATCCTGACTAGTCTCCCAGTCCCTGCCACTAAAAAACATCCCCACAGTATGATGCTGCCACCACGCTTCATCATAGGGATGGTGCAAGGTTTCCTCCAGACTTGACGCTTGGCATTCAGGCCAAAAAGTTTAATCTTGGTTTCCACAGACCAGAGAGTCCTTTAGGTACCTTTTGGCAAACTCCAAGCAGGCTGTCATGTGCCTTTTACTGAGGAGTGGCTTTGGTCTGGCCACACTACCATAAAGGCCTGATTAGTATAGTGCTGCAGAGATGATTGCCCTTCTGGAAGGTTCTCCCATCTCCACAGATGAACTCTAGAGCTCTGTTAGAATGACCATCAGGTTCTTGATCTCCTCCCTGACCAATGCCCTTCTCCCCTGATTGCTCAGTTTGGCCAGGCTGTGGTTCCAAACTTCTTCCATTTACAAATGATAGAGGCTGTGTTTTTGGAGACCTTCAATGCTACAGAAATGTTTTGGTACCCTTCCCGTATCTGTGCCTCGGCGCAGTCCTGTCTCAGAGCTTTACGGACAATTCCTTTGACCTCATGATTTGGTTTTTGCTCTAACAGTGTGACCTTATATAGACAGGTGTGTCTTCTCAAAACATCAAGTAAATCAATAGAGTGCAATTTCGAGTCTCACAGCAAAGGGTCTGAACACTTATGTTAATTCTGTTTTTAATAAATGTGCAAAAAATTCTAAAAACCTGTGTGTAGATTAGAGGATTTTCTATATTTAATCCATTTTAGAATAAGGATGTAACGTAAGAAAATGTGGAAAAATGGAAGGGGTCTGAACTTTCCAAATGCAGTGTGTGTTCTTTAATGGAATCCTCTCCAACATAATCCAGGTAGAATCAGAACTCCCCAGGGCAGCTGTCTAGGCCCCTTCATTTTTCAATCTTTACTAATGACATGTCACTGGCTTTGAGTAAAGCCGGTGTCCATGTATGTGGATGACTCAACACGTCAGCAAGTGAAATCACTGCAACACTTAACAAAGAGCTGAGGTTAGTTTCAGAATGGGTCGCAAGGAATGAGTTAGTCCTAAATATTTCAAAAACAAAAAGCATTATATTTGGGACAAATCATCCACTAAACCTCAACTAAATCTTGTAATAAATAATGTGGAAAATTAGCACGTTAAAGTGGATAAACTGCTTTGCGTAACCCCGGATTGTAAACTGTCATGGTCAAAACATGTTGATACAACAGTAGCTAAGACGGGGAGAAGTCTGTCCATAATAAAGCGCTACTGTCTTTATTTTATTCTTTATTTCACCTTTATTTAACCAGGTAGGTTAAGTTCTCATTTACAACTGTGACCTGGCCAAGATAAAGCAAAGCAGTTTGACAAAAACAGAGTTAAACAAACAGTCAATAACAATACAAAAATCTCTGTACAGTGTGCAAATGTAGAAGAGTAGGGAGGTAAGGCAATAAATAGGCCATAAAGGTGAAATAAATACAATTTAGCATTAACACTGGAGTGATAGATGTGCAAGTAGAGATACTGGGGTGCAAAAGAGCAAGAGGATAAATAACAATATGGGGGTGAGGTAGTTGGGTGTGCCATTTACAGATTGTAGCTGTACACAGCCAGTGACGGTAAACTGCTCTGACAGCTGATGCTTAAAGTTAGGGGAGATATTAGACTCCAGCTGCAGTGATTCTTGCAATTCGTTCCAGTCATTGGCAGCAGAAAACTGGAAGGAAAGGTGGCCAAAGTGTTGGCTTTGGGGATGACCAGTGAAATATACCTGCTGGAGCGTGTGCTACGGGTGGGTGTTATGGTGACCAGTGAGCTGAAATAAGGCGAGGCTTTACCTAGCATAGACTTAGATGACCTGGAGCCAGTGGGTTTGGCAACAAATATGTAGTGAGGGCCAGCCAACGAGAACATACAGGTCGCAGTGGTGGGTAGTATATGGGGCTTTGGTGACAAAATGGATGGCACTGTGATAGCAAACTGGATGTAGTCTGAGTAGAGTGTTGGAGGCTATTTTGTAAATGACATCGAAGTCAAGGATCGGTAGGAAAGTCAGTATTACGAGGGTATTTTTGGCAGCATGAGTGAAGGAGGCTTTGTTGCAAAATAGGAAGCCAAGTCTAGATTTAATTTTGGATTGGAGATGCTTAATGTGAGTCTGGAAGGAGAGTTAACAGTCTAAGTATTTGTAGTAGTCCACATATTCTAGGTCAGAACCTTCCAGAGTAGTGATGCTAGTCGGGCAGGTGGATGCAGGCAGCAATTGGTTGAAGAGCATGCATTTAGTTTTACTAGCATTTAAAAGCAGTTGGAGGACATGGAAGGAGTGTTATGGCATTGAAGCTCGTTTGGAGGTTTGTTAGCACAGTGTCCAAAGGGCCAGATGTATACAGAATGGTGTTGTCTACGTAGAGGTGGATGAGAATCACCAGCAGCAAGAGTGACATCATCTACAGAGAAAAGAGTCGGCCTGAGAATTGAACTCTGTGGCACGCCCATAGAGACTGCCAGAAGTCTGGACAACAGGCCCTCCGTTTGACACAACTCAGAAGTTGTTGGTGAACCAGGCGAGGCAGTCACTTGAGAAGCCAAGGCTATTGAGTCTTCTGATAAGAATACGGTGATTGACCGAGTTGAAAGCCTTGGCCATGAAGACGGCTGCACAGTACTGTAATTTATCGATGGCGGTTATGATATCGTTTAGGACCTTGAGCGTGGCTGAGGTGCACCCATGACCAGATTGCATAGTGGAAAAGGTACAGTGGGATACAAAATGGTCGGTGATCTGTTTGTTAACTTGGCTTTCGAAGATTTTAGAAAGGCAGGGCAGGATGGATATAGATCTATAACAGTTTGGGTCTAGAGTCTCTCCCCTTTTGAAGAGTTGGATGACCATGGCAGCTTTCCAACCTTTGGGGGATCTCAGACGAGAGAGAGGTTGAATAGGCTAGTAATAGGGGTTGCAACAATTTCAGGGATAATTTTAGAAAGAGGGTCCAGATTGTCTAGCCCAGCTGATGTGTAGAGATCCAGATTTTTCAAAACATCAGCTGTCTGGAGTTGGGTGGAGAAGCAAGGGGGGGAGAACTTGGTTGCTGCAGGCGTTTCTAAGATGTTGGCAAGGGTAGCCAGGTGAAATGCATGGCCAGCCGTAGAAAAACGCTTATTGCAATAACGGATTATCGTAGATTTATCAGTGGTGACAGTGTTTCCCATTCTCAGTGCAGTGGGCAGCTGGGAGGAGGTGCTCTTATTCTCCATGGACTTTAGTGTCCTAAAACTTTTGGAATTAGTGCTACAGGATGCAAATTTCGGTTTGAAAAAGCTATCCTCAGCTTTCCTATCTGAATATATTGGTTCCTGACTTCCCTGAAAAATGGCATATATTGGGGGCTATTCGATACTAATGCAAGACGATGTTTTTGTGCCGGTCAAGGGCAGTCAAGTCTAGTGTGAACCAAGGGCTATATCTGTTCTTAGTAAAAATGTTCTTGAATGGGGCATGCTTATATAAGATGGTGAGGAAAGCACTTTTAAAGAGCAACCAGGGATCCTCTACTGACGGGATGAGGTCAATATCCTTTCAGGATACCCGGGCCAGGTCGATTAGAAAGGCCTGCTTACTGAAGTGTTTAAGGGAGCGCTTGACAGTGATGGGGCGGTCCTTTGACCGCAGACCCATTATGCACGCAATGAGGCAGTGATCGCTGAGATCCTGTTTGAAGACAGCAGAGGTGTATTTAGAGGGCAAGTTGGTCAGGATGATACCTGACCAACTTGGTTATGGATTTAGGGTTGTACCTGGTAGGTTCCTTGATAATTTGTGTGAGATTGAAGGCATCTAGCTTAGATTGTAGGACGGTGTTAAGCATGTCCCAATTTAGGTCACCTAACAGAACGAACTCTGAAGATGGATGTGGGGCAATCAATTCACATATGGTGTCCAGGGCACAGCTGGGGGCTGAAGGGGGTCTATAACAAGCAGCAATGATGAGACTTGTTTCTGGGAAGGTGGATAATTAAAAGTAGAAGCTCGAATTGTTTGGGCACAGACCTGGATAGTATGACAGAACTCTGCAGTAGATTGCAACTCCGGCTCCATTGGCAGTTCTATCTTGTTGGAAAAAGTTAAAGTTAGGGATGAACATGTCAGGATTTTTGGTGGCCTTCCTAAGCCAGGATTCAGACACGGCTAGGACATCCGGGTTGGCGGAGTGTGCTAAAGCATTGAATAAAACAAACTTAGGGAGGAGGCTTATAATGTTAACATGCATGAAACCAAGACTTTTACAGTTACATAAGTCAACAAATGAGAGCACCTGGGGAATGGGAGTGGAGCTAGGCACTGCAGGGCCTGGATTAACCTCTACATCACCAGAGGAACAGAGGAGGAATAGGATAAGGGTACGGCTAAAGGCTTTAAGAACTGGTCGTCGTCGAGTGCGTTTGGAACAGAGAGTAAAAGGAGCAGATTTCTGGGCGCGGAAGAATAGATTCAAGACATAATGTACAGACAAGGGTATGGAAGGATGTGAGTACAGTGGAGGTAAACCTAGGCATTGAGTGACAATGTGAGAGGTTGTGTCTCTAGAGGCACCATTTAAGCCAAGTGTGGGGGCCTGGAACAAAGGGGCTAGCTAAGGCATATTGAGCAGGGCTGGAGGCTCTACAGTGAAATAAGACAATGATCACTAACCAAAACAGCAATAGCCAAGGCATATCGACATTAGGGAGAGGCATGTGTAGCTGAGTGATCATAGGGTCTAGTGAGTAGCTAGGCGAGCTGGAGACACATTGAGTCAGACAGCTAGCGGCCGGGGCTAGCAGATGATTCTCCGGGGGACGTCGCAACGGAAGAGCCTGTTGAAACCCCCTCGGATGGTTACGTCAGCAGACCAGTTGTGATTGATCGGCGGGGCTCCGTGTCGGCAGTAGAAGGGTCCAGGCCAATTGGCCAAATAGTTATCGTAGCCCAAGAATTGGCCGAAGGAGCTCTTCAGGTTAGCCGGTAGATGGGCCTAGCTCGAGGCTAGCTCCAGGCTAACTGGTGCTTACTTCGGGACAGAGATGTTAGCCAGGAGTAGCCGCTCGGATAGCAGCTAGCTAGCTGCGATGATCCAGTGTAACGGTTCAGAGCTTTCGGTAGGAATCCGGAGATGTGGTAAAGAAAAAGCAGTCCAATATGCTCTGGGTTCATATTGCACTGCAGTCTGACAGGTATTGAGGCTGGCTGATGTCTGAGTTAACGGTGATGACCGCCATCAGTGGCTAACTGACTATTATCTAGTAGCTAGTTAGCTGGCTAGCTTCTGATGGGGGTTCTGGTTCTAAAGTGTAAAATATAGCAGATCCGTACCACATTGGGTGAGGCGGGTTGCAGGAGAGTATGTTCAGTCCGTAGATGGAAATTGAGATTAAAAATACGAAATATATACAAAGAAAAGAATAGACATGGGACGGGACAAGAAAACAGACATCCAACTACTACTCCATCTTGAATCAACAAGGCAGGTCCTACAGGCCCTAGTTGTGTCATACCTGGACTACTGTTCAGTCATATGGTTAGGTGCCACAAAGAGGGACCTCAGAAAATTACAATTGGCTCAGCAAATTGCAGCACAGCTGGCCCTTAAATGTACATGGAGAGCTAACAATAATATTGTAACGGTTTTGACTTGAGGTTATTGTTTATAAGGGTGCCAGGTAGGTTGTGCCTTCCAGAGAAAATATTGGTTTAGGAGGGAATGAGTCCCATCTGGTCCATCAAGTCTACACCAATACAAAGGACTTATGTAAAAGTCAGGATGGACATACACTTTTCATAAACCCTTAAAACATTGGAAATAACTTACAAAACAACTCGTCTTTTGCGTGGATTGTATTACCAACACAAATCACACACACAATGAGCTCTGGTTCCTGCAGAAATGTCCTGTACCTCGGGCCTAAAAAAAAAAAAAGTCCAGCCCGATAAAAGGAGTTCAGGGAACTCAAGTGACCTTAGTCACGCAATGTTTGTCCGTTCATACAAGTGTAGCGTAAACCCAGCATCAATCATACAATCAAAATAATTATTTTAATCACAACTATAAAGCGCATCAAATCTTAATACGTTCTCACTTACAACTAACTACATAAATCACGGTATACACCACACCAAAACAAATTAAATACCTTATACAAAAAGGTTGTGGTCAGTCAGACAATCCAATCCGCTAACAGATCTCCAGCGGAGAAAGGCCACGAAGAACAACAGGAGACGTGTAGTCCAACGGACGCAAAGAGTGAATCCGATCCTGGGTAAACTTGGTATTAGGCTAAAAAACTAAGAGAATAGCGACTCTTCCGAACTGATGGTTGACTTCATCCTCGTTCGCATCTCCATCACCACCCCACCTTTGCACAGCTGATGCTGGCTATTTAATTGGGAATTAAAGGGGAAGCGCCCTATTGGAAGTAGAAGCACTACTTAATTGGAAATTAAAGGGAAAGCGCCCTATTGGAAGGAGAAGCACTGAGACGGTTCAGAAAAGTTCAGGGCCGTCACAATATGCTTGTACATCTCTCATGGCACAAAGTGGAGGAGAGATTGAATTCATCACTTCTTGTTTTTGAAAGAAGTGTTGACATGCTAAATGCACTAAGGTCTCTGTTTAAACTATTAGGACACAGGTCGGACACCCATCTATACCCCACAAGACATGCCACCAGAGGTCTCTTCACAATCCCCAAGTCAAGAACAGACTATGGGAGGCTCCCAGTACTACAAAGAGCCATGGCTACATGGAACTCTATTCCACATCAGTTAACTGATGCAAGCAGTAGAATCAGATACAAAAACCCATATACAAATACACCTTATGAACAGCGGGGACTGTGAAGAGACACACACACATACACACACACACACACACACATACGCTAGCGCACTCACTCTATTCACACGTACATTGTAATATTGTTGTTTGGTGGTATTATACATTTTGTATTGTAGATATGTAGTGGTGTAATAACATTATATGGGCTCTCGAGTGGCGCAGCGGTCTAAGGCACTGCATCTCAGTGCAAGAGGCATCACTACAGTCCCTGCTTTGAATCCAGGCTACATCACATCTGGCCATGATTGGAATTCCCATAAGGCGTTGCACAATTGGCCCAGGTTTGGCTGGGGTAGGCCATCATTGTAAATAAGACAATTAACTTGCCTAGTTAACCTGTTGGGGATAGGGGGCAGTATTTGCACGGCCGGATAAAAAAACGTACCCGATTTAATCTGGTTACTACTCCTGCCCAGTAACTAGAATATGCATTTAATTGTTTGATTTGGATAGAAAACACCCTAAAGTTCTAAAACTGTTTGAATGGTGTCTGTGAGTATAACAGAACTCATTTGGCAGGCCAAAACCTGAGAAGATTCCAAACAGGAAGCGCTCTCTCTGACTATTTCTTGGCATTCTTGATCATCTCTAACCAAAACAGGGGATCTCTGGCATAACGTGACATTTTCTAACGCTCCCATAGGCTCTCAGAAGGCGCAAGAACGATGAATGGTGACTTTGCAGGCCATGGCTGAAAAACAGTAGCGCATTTGGATAGTGGTCGATCTGAGGACAATGAGACTGAGGCGCGTGCACGAGGCGACACCATGTTTTTATTTTTTCGTCTTTGAACTAAAACAGGGTTTCCCGGTCGGAATATTATCGCTTTTTTACGAGAAAAATTGCATAAAATTGATTTTAAACAGCGTTTGACATGCTTCGAAGTACGGTAATGGAATATTTTGAATTTTTTTGTCACGAAACGCGTCGGGCGCGTCACCCTTCTTTACCCTTCGGATAGTGTCTTGAACGCACTAACAAAACGCCGCTATTTGGATATAACTATGGATTATTTTGAACCAAACCAACATTTGTTATTGAAGTAGAAGTCCTGGGAGTGCATTCTGACGAAGAACAGCAAAGGTAATCAAATTTTTCTTATAGTAAATCTTAGTTTGGTGAGTGACACACTTGGTGGGTGTCAAAATAGCTAGCCTGTGATGCCGGGCTATCTACTCAGAATATTGCAAAATGTGCTTTCACCGAAAAGCTATTTTAAAATCGGACATAGCGATTGCATAAAGGAGTTCTGTATCTATAATTCTTAAAATAATTGTTATGTTTTTTGTGAACGTTTATCGTGAGTAATTTAGTAAATTCACCGGAAGTGTTTGGTGGGAATGTTAGTCACATGCTAGTCACATGCTATTGTAAAAAGCTGTTTTTTGATATAAATATGAACTTGATTGAACAAAACATGCATGTATTGTGTAACATAATGTCCTAGGTGTGTCATCTGATGAAGATCATCAAAGGTCAGTGCTGCATTTAGCTGTGGTTTTGGTTTTTGTGACATTATATGCTAGCTTGAAAAATGGGTGTCTGATTATTTCTGGCTGGGTACTCTGCTGACATAATCTAAAATATGATGCACTGTTTTATCTATTGTTTTTTTGTGTGATGTAAGTGCCTTCATGTTTTTGGATCCCAGGAAGAGTGGCTTCTGTCTTGGCAGCATAATGGGGATCCTAAGAAATACAAATATAAATTATCAGCTTCAGTTATACATCCATGGGAAACATACACGTAATAAAATTAAAAATAAGTAAGTATTCTACACCTGTAACATATTTTCAGGAGTTGGAAGGCTTTTTTAAATGCAAACTACCCATCTCAAATGTAAGGAAATCTTTAATCTTTTAACCCATCCACTTAGATGTTAAGTCCCCCATATGATCTGTGAATGCTGTAGGGTCCTGTGCCTTACGTATAATGCCAAAAAGCCCCATCTGTCTGCTCTCTGTTTCCACTCTCTAAGCGGAGCTGACTTGAAGTGTCAGGTTTCAGACCCCACATTTGCATATGGAGTGACGTGTCACATTCTCTGGCAAGTGAGCCCAACTTGAGAGACAGCAAATTAACAGTGACAGTCTAGCGAGTCCAGCTCTCACTGTGATGTTCCTAGACGGATTTAGAGCTCTTAACATGAAAATATACTAAATAATTTCAAAGAATTGAAAGAATACTAGAATGCTTGCTAGATTACAGACACTTAATGTATAGATCGGCAGGTAAGGGCACTCTCGGCCTCCCCGAGTGGCGCGGTGGTCTAAGGCACTGCACCGCAGTTTTAGCTGTGCCGCTAGAGATTCTGGGTTTGAGTCCAGGCTCTGTCGCAACCGGCCGCAACCAGGAAACCCATGGGGTGGCGCACAATTGGCCCAGCGTTGTCCGGGTTAGGGGAGGGTTTTTATTGGCAGGCATGTCTTTGTCCCATCGCACTCATGACTCCTGTGGCAGGCCGGGCACAGTACACGGTCGCCAGGTGTATGGTGTTTCCTTCGACACATTGGTGCGGCTGGCTTCCGGGTTAAGTGGGCATTGTGTAGTGTGGCTTGGTTGGGTTGTGTTTAGGAGGATGCTCACCACTCCCAAGTCCGTACGGGAGTTTCAGCGATGTGACAAGACTGTAACTAACAATTGTATACCACAAAAAAGGGCTAAAAAAAAGGTAAGGGTGCTCTCGAGCGGCTAGATGTTCTTTACCATTCGGCCATCAGATTTGCCACCAATGCACCTTATAGGACCCATCACTACACTCTATACTCCTCCTTAAACTGATCATCTCTGTATACCCGTCGCAAGACCCACTGGTTGATGCTTATTTCTAGAACCCTCTTAGGCCTCACTCCCCCCATCTGAGCTACCTACTGCAGGCCTCATCCTCCACACAAAACACCCGTTCTACCAGTCACATTCTGTTGAAGGTCCCCAAAGCACACACATCCTTGGGTCGCTCGTCTTTTCAGTTCGCTGCAGCTAGCAACTGGAACGAGCTGCAACAAACACTCAAACTGGACAGTTTTATCTTTATCTCTTCATTCAAAGACTCAATCATGGACACTCTTACTGACAGTTGTGGCTGCTTCACGTGATGTATTGTATTGTATTGTCTCTATCTTCTTGCCTTTGTGCTGTTATCTGTGCCCAATAATGACAGTACCATGTTTTGTGCTGCTACCATGTTGTGTTGTTGCCATGTTGTGTTGCTACCATGTTGTTGTCGTGTGGTGTAGCTACCATGCTGTGTTGCTGTGTTGTCATGTGCTGCTGCCATGCTATGTTATTGTCTTAGGTCTCACTTTATGTAGTGTTGTGGTGTCTCTCTTGTCGTGATGTGTGTTTTGTCCTATATTTTATTTTTAATCCCAGCCCCCATTCCCGCAGGAGGCCTTTTACCTTTTGGTAGGCCGTCATTGTAAATAAGAATTTGTTTTTAACAGACTTGCCTAGTTAAATAAAGGTTAAATAAAATAGAAATAAAATAAAAATAGCACTTTCTCTTGATCACAGATGGATGAAATCACTTTGTGCTTAAATATAAAGTTGTAACGAAGCTGCACACATTTGAATGATGTCTCTGCACTGCTCAGTGGACATTTAGGAGAAAATGATCTGTCGACAGTTATATGAAATTTTGCCAATATGGTACTGTCACTAAGTATGATCATATTTATTTTACAGTTATAAGAAATATGAAATCTTATAGTAAATTGTTTATAATTTGACTGTTACTATATTTAGAAAGCATTTCAGTCATTTCTAACCCTATTGCCATACTTTTGTTGATAGGAAAACTTTTTTTTTCATAATTTTTGTACTATGTACTTGAGCTTGTGTTCTCAAAAGGGAGTATGACTCAGCAATTTATAACAATTTCTACCAGAAAGATGAGTTCTAGACATTCCTAAAAATATGCAACATTACCAGTTATTCTTTATGGTCGTCTCATGAAAAATAGTTACTTTTGGGAATGTCTATTTAAACGGAAATCTAAATGTTGCCCTATCATTCAACTGGTTTTAAGGAAATCCCATAGATTGGGGTTGAGAGGATTGTGTAGAGAATCAGCAAATGCCCTAATGACAGTGCTGACATACAGTGTGCTGCCCCCGTTTGTGGGGCTACGTGGTGTGTCAGGGGCTTGTGGGGGGGCTGCTGAAAGGCCGGCTGGAGCCTTAGTGATTGGTTGTCAGCAAGCCACTCTAGTTTCAGACAGAGTCCAGGCTCAGGTGACTCGTAGGCTTATGGACCTCCATATAGTTTCAGTACGGGCCTCTGGGAGCTCAAACACTTTTCCATGCCGCAGTCCTGCTGGAGGCTAGAGTCTTTTACGTTTGCTCGCTGTTCTAAAAAAAATATATGCTGTCCAAATGCAACTGCCACAGCTGACTAAGGCAAAGGGCAAACTGCATGGCCTGAAGGTTTTGTGAAACCACAACATGTTGGCTGTAGCCAATTTGTTTGCCTTGTTTTTACATTTCTTTCATGAAGATGCCAATTTTATAAAGGTTTTTAACTTCAACTACTTGGATGGTCCATGTCCAACAGCCTCAAATTTTTATGTCAATGCCACAGCTGACTATAAGAAGTTTTGATATATTGTAAATATAATAATAAGCCCTGCGTTACTTTGCACAAATCATGCATTGATTCACAACTCTGATAGATAACTGTCAGTCATCGCCTTAATTTTTAACACAATACTACATCGAGAGTGACAGCAATGGACAGTACAGCCTTCCCTGTGGCTCAGTTGGTAGAGCATGGTGTTTGCAACGCCAGCATGGTGTGTGCAACGCCAGGGTTGTGGGTTTGATTCCCACGGGGGGCAAAAAACAAACAAACAAAAAAATGCATGAAGTGAAATGTATTCACTACTGTAAGTTGCTCTGGATAAGAGTGTCTGCTAAATGACTTAAATGTACAGGGCCAGGTTTCCTGATAGCGAGGGATGTTAATGCTTACCAAATAAAAATGCATTTGGCACATCATTGCGTATGTCAGGCTACACATCATGAAATATCATGAGACAAATTACAGACAGTAGCTTACAAGTAGCAAAGTATAACTAAATTGAGTTATCATGAAATGTATTTAAATAGGCCTATAGCATACTGTTGATATTTGAATATAGTCATGTCGGTTTTCATTTGAAGCATATTTTTATACGTTGCTTGTTTGTATCAATTGCAAAGACATCGGAAACTTTATATTTGTAGTCAACTTTGTTCTGAAGTTGTCAGAGGTCACAGGGAGATGGATAAACCATGTGATTCTATGTTTAACGGAGATCTTCTGTGTATAAAGTGACGCGGGCCCAAGTCAAACCAATGGAAATGTCTTCGCAATTATTTCCAGTTGACAGCGTTCAGTGTAACTATTATCATACCGAAGCATGTGGTACAGTCACTCCAATTAATACATGTAAATAAAATACACTAATAACCTAAATTATTTATTCAGTTTTAACACTGATGTCAGATACATTTTTTCATACCTTGACTTGAGATAAAAAGCCTCTTCATTACATCTAACCACAATATTATTAATTTGTGTCATTATCCACGGAGACAAAGTGAGTGATGTACATTTCAGCATGTAATTGCTCATCCAATCTATTCTACAGAGTGGGATTGTCTGTCTGTAGCTTATTTGTTTAATTTCCAGACAAGCATTTGAATATCAAACATCAGCACACCTTGCTAGACTCTCAGACCAAAAGCTTCTACCTGGAACCATAATGGGTTCTTTAGCTTGGATAACCCTTTTTTGGTCAAGGTAGAGAAGCAAAAAAAATACAAAAAAAATAAACTATTTATTTCAATCAAAAAGGGTTCTTCAGATGAATGTTCAATATAGAACCCTCAAAAAACCCTTTTAGAACCCTTTTTTCTAAGAATGTACAAGGTACATAATGTTCCTTGTTTAAAGTAAACTAACCCTATATCATGTATCTTGTTCTCTGTATGCAGCGATCCTTCAACTAATGAAGACATGCTGATGTTGTTTATATTGTTTAATGCTGATTTCATCTTCATATTGCATTTGGCCCACTGAGTTGGAACCCATTCAAAAATACAGTATGTATAATGAGAAGGTATTGACCCAGCCTAATGTGCATGCATTGTACTGTCCTCCTTGAGGTGTTTCTAACCCAAATTAGAAAGCCAGCCAAATTCCATTTAAGAACTACATGGGTCAGGAAATAGCCTCCTAGCTCCAGTGGTTTATTGAAGTCACATGGGCATGAAGTCAATGAATAAGAAGTCAATATGAAAACATTGGTACAAAATACAGTCGAGGACTTAATTTTATTTTGATCAAAAATGCCTTCTGGAACATGTGAACTTTCATGGGCCTTAATAACAAATGTGTATGCCATCTGTAAATACGAATGAAATAGTTAATTAAATTACGAGCTTTGTTGGTTAAGCCACAGAAAAACACTGCTTTTAAAAAAATGTATCGTGTAGTGGAGCTGCAAAAGTGTTGCTCTCCACTTTCTGGAGGAACGAGTTTTGAAATCAGTGGAACTAGAGTATGATAGCTACATATTCAAACTAAGGGCAAACGTGGCATGGAATCCATGACAGGGAGACGCGTCCATCATGCATGATGATGTATACGGGAAAGATAGTCTAGCTGGCTACATTTTCAGATATTACACGTTTCTAATTTTGACAGAAAGTTGTTTCATTTCAAGCTAAACTGTACTGTTAGCTTGCTAGCTAACGGTAGCTGGCTGGCTCCCTAGCTAACGTTACGTGTATGACGTTATTATTCGTATCCCATAACCATTTGCTTTGCTAGTTAGAGCCTAATGTTAGCTTGCTAACATTGAACCTGGTTGGTTAGCTCCCAGCAGATTCATGCAGGGTAATAACAACATGATTTGGCACTATGTTCATTGTTTTTTAACTAGCTAACATTAGCTGGCTGGCTCATTGGCTAACGTTACGTGACGTGTTTGATCTTACACATTCTCATCTATATTATTTGTATCCGTCTATTTACCACCACAAACCGATGCTGGCACTAAGACCGCACTCAACGAGCTGTATAAGGCCATAAGCAAGCAAGAAAAAGCTAATCCAGAAGCGGCGCTCCTAGAGGCCGGGGACTTTAATGCAGGCAAACTTAAATCTGTTTTACTTAATTTCTACCAGCATGTCACGTGCAACCAGAGAAAAAAATCTCTAGACCAACTTTACTCCACACACAGAGACGCATACAAAACTCTCCCTCGCCCTCCAAGCAAAAACAAAAGCAGGAAGTACTAGTAACTCGCTCAATACAGAAGTGGTCAGATGATGCAGATGCTACACTACAACAATTTTTTGCTAGCACAGACTGGAATATGTTCTGGAATTCTGCCAATAGCATTGAGGCGTATACCACCTCAGTCACCGGCTTCATCAATAAGCGCATCGACGACATCATCCCCACAGTGACCGTACGTGCATTTCCCAACCAGAAGCCATGGATTACAGGCAAAATCCACACCGAGCTAAAGGCTAAAGCTGCAGCTTTCAAGGAGCGGGACACTAATCGGGACGCTTATAAGAAATCCTGCTATGCCCTCAGACAAATCATCAAACAGGCAAAGCGTCAATACAGGACTAAAAAACAAGGGCTTGAAAACTATTACGGACAACAAAGGAAAACCCAGCCGTGAGCTGCCCAGTGACAACCAGATGAGCTAAATGCCTTTTATGATCACTTTGAGGCAAGCAACACTGAAGCTTGAATGAGACCACCAGCTGTTCTGGACGACTGTGTGATCACGCTCTCTGTAGCCGATGTGAGCAAGAACTTTAAACAGGTCAACATTCACAAAGCTCTGGGGCCAGACGGATTACCAGGACATGTACTCAGAGCATGCGCGGACCAACTGGCAAATGTCTTCACTGACATTTTTAACCTCTCCTTGGCCGAGCCTGTAATACCTACATGTTTCAAACAGACCACCATAGTCCTTGTGACCAAGAAAGTGAAGGTATCCTGCCTAAATTATTACCGCCCGTAGCACTGACGTCGGTAGCCATGAAGTGTTTTGAAAGACTGGTCATGGCTCACTTCAACACCATCATGCCAGAAACCCTAGACCCACTCTAATTCACATACTGCCCCAACAGATCCAAAAATGATGCAACCTCTATTGCATTTCACACTGCCCTTTCCCACCTGGACAAAAGGAACACCTAAGTGAGAATGCTGTTCATTGACTACAGCTCAGGGCTTCAACACCATAGTGCCATCAAAGCTCATCACTAAGATAAGGAACCTGGGACTATTCACCTCCATCTGCAACTGGATCCTGGACTTCCTGACAGACCGCCCACAGGTGGTAAGGGTAGGCAACAACCTCTCCCTCAATGTGAACAACACATATGAACTGATCGTGGACTATGGGAAAGTAGGGCTGGACAGGCCTCCATTAACATCAACGGGACTGAAATGGAGCGGGTCGAAAGTTTCAAGTTCCTTGGTGTCCACATCACCAACAAACTATCATGGTCCAAACACACCAAGGCAGTCATGAAGAGGGTGCGACAAAACCTTTTCCCCCTCAGGAGACTGAAAAGATTTGGCATGGGTCCCCAGATCCTCAACAAGTTCTACAGCTGCACCATAGAGAGCATCTGACCATATGGCGCTACAGAGGGTAGTGCGTACGGCCCAGTACATCACTGGGGCCAAGATTCCTGACATCCAATACCTATATACTAGGCGGTGTCAGAGGAAAGCCCCAAAAATGGTCAAATACTCCAGTCACGCAAGTCATAGACTGTTCTCTCTGCTACCACACAGTACGCGTTACTGGAGCGCCAAGTCTAGGACCAATATTCTCCTTAACAGCTTCTACCCCCAAGCCATAAGACTGCTAAACAACTAATCAAATGGCCTCCCGGACTATTTACATTGACCCCCCCCTGTTTTTACACTGCTGCTACTCGCTGTTTATTATCTATGCATAGTCACTTTAAAATTACATCGACTAACCTGTACCTCCGCACATTGACTCGGTACCGGTATTGTTATGTACATTTCTTCTGTTACTTTTTGATTGATTCAATTTTTTTAAATAATAATAATTTAGTAAATGTTTTATTAACTCTATTTCTTGAAGTGCATTGTTGGTTAAGGGCTTGTAAGTAAGCATTTCACGGAACATGTAACAAATACAATTTTATTTGATTTGAGTAAATCTAATTGCGAAAAGGCCACTGTCCTGAGAAATGAGCTTAATCAAATGAAACACTTTCTGCTTCTTGTTTACAGCACCACTGTAACGGGCGTCGTAAGGATTGGACCAAGGTGCAGCGGGAACGTGTATACTCATCTTCTTTATTAACTCAAAAGAAGGAAAAACAAACAAATCACGTATACAAAACAACAGCAACAACAACAACAACAACAACAACAACAACAACAACAACAACAACAACAACAACAACAACAACAACAACAACAACAACAACAACCGCCGCCGCCGCCGCCGCCGCCACTAAACAGTCCTGTCAGGTGCACAGACACAAAACAGGAAACAACTACCCACAAATCCCATTACAAAAACAGCCCTATACATAGGACCTTCAATCAGAGGCAACGAGGAACAGCTGCCTCCAATTGAAGGTCAATCAACAAACCCTAAACATAGAAGTAGAAAACTAGACTGAACATAGAAAAACACTAACCTAGAACATAGACCAAAAACTCCGGAACACTCTAAACAAACACCCCTGTTACATAATACCATAGCCCAACAAACCCCGAACCACATAAAACAAACACCCCCTGACACGTCCTGACCAAACTACAATAACTAATAACCCCTTTACTGGTCAGGACGTGACAACCACAGAAGAAAGTACCATAGAAGAAAAATACGATTAACTAGGTGCCAAACATGATATCGCCTTCACGAAGTGCATACAAAACCCGAATGAGAGGCAGAACATGTACTGTAAACCACTGCACAGTGGAACTCTTTGGTTTGATAACATAACTCCACTGTTGTAGTAACACAGATGGTTACCTTCTCCAAGGTTCTCAATCTAAAACAATAATTTTAAAGACACTTTCAGCTAAAGAGCAAGGGATTTCTTTTACTGGATTCCTTTTACATACTTGATGAAAACGAGTCCTGCATCTTAAATGCAGTACAACATTCATGCAAACAACTGTGTGGAATGGCTTATAGTGCAATAGTCATGACAACATGTCATTTTTGCAGAAAGGAAAATACAACAGTGCACAGAGGAAGGGAAAACATTCCTCAAGTTGTGACTGCAACAGAATTAAATAACAGATTCGGTTGACCTAATTACGGTTGTGTCTGCATCAGCATGGCATGCACTGAAAGAGCCTGACATGCACTGAAAGAGCCCAATGATGAATTAGCAGTAGTCTGGGAAAGAGAGCGCCTGAAGGGGGGACGAATAGCCTACCTGCAACTGTATTTGATTAGAAAATACACAAGCAGGTGTAATAGATGTGATCGTACTTCGTAACTCTTTTTTTTTTCAACTGCAGCCAGCCAGTGGTCCCAGTTGATTGGTGTTTATTCACTTGCATGTCAATATCAGGCTGGGTAATTAAACATCACAATGACAAAAAAATTGTACAAAACACAATACATGTAAATACCTGATGATAGAAACAAAGAAGCACATTAGATGTGCAGGACAACATTATATTGATGGCTGTAGATTCATGATTCATATGTTAGTATGGAAATAAGTGAATTAGCGGTCAGACAATGTGAACATTACAATTATAGCATGCTAGCTACCTCGCTCTTAGAGAAATAATATACGAAAGCACATCCCAGGAAACCCCCAATATCTAAAAGGTACCGTACACACACACACATATACACTGAACAAAAAAATAAACACAGCATGTAAAGTGTTGGTTGGTCCCATGTTTCATGAGCTGAAATAAAATATTCCAGAAATGTTCCATACGCACAAAAAGCTAATTTCTCACATATTTTGTTCACAACTTTGTTTACATCCCTGTTAGTGAGCATTTCTCCTTTGCCAAGATAATCCATCCACCTGACAGGTGTGGCATATCTAGAAGCTGATTAAATTGCATGATGATTACACAGGTGCACCTTGTGCTGGGGACAATAAAAGGCCACTCTAAAATGTGCCGTTTTGTCACACTACACAATGCCACAGATGTCTCAAGTTTTGAGGGACCGTGCAATTGCCATGCTGACTGCAGGAATGTCCACCAAGTTGTTGCCAGAGAATTGAGTGTCCATTTCTCTACCATAAGCTGCCTCCAATGTAGTTTTAGAGAATTTGGCAGTACGTCCAAACAGCCTCACAACCACAGACCACGTGTAACACCACACCAGCCCAGGACCTCCACATCCAGCTTTTTCACCTTCGGGATTGTCTGATACAAGCCACCCGGACAGGGGATGAAACTGTGGGTTTGCACAACCAAATAATTTCTGCACAAGCTGTCAGAAACCGTCTCAGGGAAGCTCATCTGCATGCTCGTTGTCCTCACCAGGGTCTTGACCTGACTGCAGTTCAGTGTCATAACCAACTTCAGTGGGCAAATACTCACCTTAGATGGCCACTGGCACACTGGAGAAGTGTGCTCTTCATGGATGAATCGTGGTTTAATCTGTAGATGGCAGATGGCAGACAAGAGTGTATGGCATCATGTGGGCGAGTGGTTTGCTGATGTCAACGTTGTGAACAGAGTGCCCCATGGTGGTGGTGGGGTTATGGTATGGGCAGGCATAAGCTACGGACAACAAACATAATAGCATTTTATCGATGCCAATTTTAATGCACAGAGACGAGATCTTGAGGCCCATTGTCGTGCCATTCATCCGCCACTATTACCTCATGTTTCAGCATGATAATGCACAGCTCCATGTCGCAAGGATCTGTACACAATTCCTGGAAACTGAACATTTCCATGGCCTGCATACTCATCAGTCATGTCAACCATTGAGCATGTTTGGGATGCTCTGGATTAATGTTAACGACAGCGTGTTCCAGTTTCTGCCGATATCCAACAACTTCGCAAAGCCATTGAAGAGGAGTGGGACATTCCACGGGCCACAATCAACAGCCTGATCAACTCTCTGAGAAGGAGATGTGTCGCGCTGCATGAGGCAAATGGTGGTCCAACCAGATACTGACTGGTTTTCTGATCCACACCCCTACTTTTTTAAAAGTTATTTGTGACCATCAGATGCATATCCCAGTCATGTGAAATCCATAGATTAGGCCCTAATTTATTTATTTAAATTGACTGATTTCCGTATATGTAAAATCTTTGACATTTTTGCAAAATGAACTGATATACATAGTAAATATGAATATAGTATTAAATAGAATACAGTATTTCAGACCATGACCGTCTGCATAGAATTATCAGACTGGGAAGAATTGATGTTGGAGATCTCCCCCTATCTCCAAGCATAACTAATGGCATAACACCTTATTCATATGTCAATTCAACCAACTAATAGGAATACATAAACTTGCAGTGACAAGTGGAAACATAACCAAGCCTGTTGCACCTGGGACACTGGCTGGTCAAACAGAAAAGCAGCGTTAGCCTGATTATCTGGTACCTTCTGACAGCTCACAGTGGGAGACATGTCATATCCGCACATAAGGCGGTGAATGACAAACAAAACTGCTTATTGTGGTCCATGTGTACAGTAAGGCCCAGGCACAATACCATATAGCACGGAATAGAGGGAAGCTCAGCTGGGTAACAACAGACCCAGGCTATATTTACTGCTTGAGACAAAGAGAGAGAGAAAGAGAGGGAGAGAGAAGGACAGAGAAATTGGGGGAGAGAGGGAGAGGAAGAAAGATTGGGAGCTGTTTCCTCTATCACTCACAGAAAATAATAAATCACATAATAGAGGGATAACCTGCTGTAAAGAAAGAGAGGGTTAGAGAGAGAAAGATAAAAAAAACCTTCAGCTCAACTCCAATTCCAAAGCTCCTGTCTCTCTATCAGATGTCAGATAATTTCAATTAAAAAGGGGTTTTGTGAGACAAGAGGATAAATACTTCAGAAGGGGACCTGTCACTTTGGAGAGGTGGGGGGGGGGTTTGCGAGAGGACGGGGCGGCTGAAAATGAAGTGAACTCAAAGCCCCCGCTGCCCGGAAGCACGTGATGAGCATTATTGCATTAGCCTCTCGCCCAATCACATAATAAACTCTCTGTCAGCCAAGACAAAAGTCTGGCCACACCCCTGCAGCTCCTTAAGGAGCTGGAAGAATATGAACAGCGGGATTAACAAAGAGGGGGCCTGGAGGGAGAAGCAGGGTGGGTTGGGTTTGTGGGGGTGCTTTCTCCCAGTAAGAGATAGTAAGATTCGGAGCTTAGTGTTGTCAAATGTTTTATTCATCCTCTGCCGTGAGTGCTGCCAAACAGATTACCATGTTTACTGCAGGTCTCATTTGAGAGATAAATCTTTTAATGGTGGAACTGGCAGGGTGGGTCAGCAGCAACCCAAAGGCCTGTCATGTCACACTGTTGTGAAGAACAGAAGAGCGGCAGCCCTAATGAAAAGGGAAAAAGAAAATGAAGGAAAACGTCCTATTAAGCCAAGGTGTGTGAATTAATGATAGCTTTAAGCAGACTATGATCAATATGCTCTACCTCTCCCCTGGAGGAGCACCTGTAGCCGGATCGAGCTATTTTGGTGGCATCACGTCAAACAATTTGAGGGATGTTGCGGGGTGAGGGCCTGGCAGAATTTACCATGTACTTTGTTGTAACTCAGTGGAATTCTTCCCTCTTCCTCTCGTCTACTCTCCTTTGTTCTTGTCTATTACAGAGGATGTGATGAAACTCCTCTGGGCCTGGAGTACTGGAGAAACCTCAATTTCAGTGCATAATCATCTACAAAATGCAACACTGCGGATGTAATTTTTAAAGACAAAAAAGAGAAGGCAAACAGGAAACAAGAGGGAGCTCAAAACATGAGGGGTGGAAAAAGAAAGAGGCAGCGGGTTTCCTGACAGCTAGCTAGCAACCTATGTCGGTTTCTTAACAGTGTTTTATAAGAACACCTGACAGTGTCACACTGTGTTCGCCCAACATTCGTTTTCCTAGCCTCTGTTTCTTTATCAAACAAACCTTCAGAATCACTGCAAGGCTCCCACTCTCCCGCTCTCAGTCAACACGTTGGAAAGAGACTTAGCCAAGTATTCCACACCATTTCCAATTAATGAAGCCTCTCTTGGCAGGGAACTAGTAAATGACTATCAGGGTTATTGTTTAATTTCTCCAGATGAGCTCTCCATGGTCATAATTTCTTGCTCAAGACAGAATTGATGACTATTGTGTATCCTGACCCAGTTAAATAATAGGTCTTCAGTTAACTAGAGGAACATTTATTTAAAAATATTGTCATTTTTTATTGCCAATTTATAAGTAATCTACAGTATGTCTAAAATAAAAATGAGAGGTTTAGGATTTTCTGGTAAGCTGCAGAATGCAGATGTACGAACTCAAGGTACAAAGCACAGAGGGGGTGAATAATTAGCATATAATAACTTTTTAATTGAACGAAAGCATCACAAAACTTTGAAAACTGGTAACATTAATTAAAACAAAACAAAACGTATCTGTCAAAGTTCAGTTTCTTCTTCTTCTATTAGCTCTCCAAGATAACAGCCTCTAAAGCTATCTACGATATGTAAGACTTTCAAGTGAACTCAAGCTTAGGTGTAAATCTCAGAATTAACATAGGTCTTAACCTAGAATAGCAGGGAGTTGTCATAAATATCATGAATATGCAAGTCTATGAACTAGTTTGATATCTAAGAATAGCCAACAGAAGAGGTGAGGGTAACATTTCATTGGCAAAGATGTATCACTGCGTTCAATCATTTCTTTGTTTGCTGCAAATAGTACGGTGTTGTCACGACTTCCACCGAAGGTGGCTCCTCCCCCTGTTCGGGTGGTGCTCGGAGGTCGTCGTTGCCGGCCTACTAGCTGCCACCGATCCATTTTTCCTTTTCGTTTGTGTCTGTCTGTTTTGTTTTACACCTGTGTCCTATTAGTTCATTTCGGTGGGTTTATTAAACCCCGCTGCCTGCTATTCTTTGTGCGGGACTATTTGCTGTTGTTACTACGTTAGGGGTGCGTGTTTGCGCCACAGGGTTTTTTTTTTCTTCTCACGGTCATGTTGTACCGTTGTAGTTTATTTAGGAGTAGAGGTTTCTCCTCCGTGTGTTACGTTTATTTCCCTGTGTGTGGCGACTGCGTTGGGTGTATTTCCCCACCTGTTGTTGTCGTGTTTGGGACGTTCTAATAAGCGTTTGTGCTTCTGGAAATCCTTGCTTTCCTGCTCCTGACTCTTGCACCTACCTTTCTTAGGAGGCACGTAACAGGTGTCCATGTTATGAGAGCCGCAGTGTCAGCCGGCTTTGTTTCCATTTTACCAATAGTCTCTCGCCTATTGTGCCTGATGCAGCTAAATCCAGGTCTTTTTCTAAATGTCGCTTTTAATTTATCTTACTTCGAATGTATTTCTTGCACAACAAAATAAGAAAATAACAGGAATAACAGCCTTCATCATCAATACACATACTTCAGCTTAACACGTTGCATCCTAGGTTGTCTGTGAGATGAGTGCCTGCAAGACAAAGTGTGAACACCCTCCCTCTGAATCATAAGGCAACACACTGAAATACACAAATGAAAAGTGTTTCATTCTTTCTAGACCATAAGTTAATAAAAAATCCACTCTGTTGGCACCAGACTGTCTGACACAAACTCAAATTGATTCATAATTGAGTTTGTATGGATTTTTTATCCAGCTTTTGCTGGTTACATTAAGGCCTGACTTGTCTCCTTTTGCAGTGGAGTGTACAGCAAATGTAAACCATGCTCTGTGCACTGTATGCCATGCATTACCATTGCCTGCTCAAATAATAACAGACAATTTTGCCTCCTTTTATTTGTAGATGTGCAACCATTGACGTGCATGTTATGAGTCACACACACAGGTACAAACACACACATACAAACACAGATAACATACACACTATACACACACATACACCTTGATTGTGTGTTGTAGTAGAGTAGTGGCTGGAGAACACACACTTAATGTATTGTGAAATCTGCTGTAAAATCTATTTTAATGTAAAAAAATATATATTTTAATGTATATTACTGTGTTCATTTTTGCTGGACCCCAGAAGAGTAGCTGCTGCCTTGGGATCCATAATAAATACAAATACAAATAGTTAAGGTCACCTTTTTCTTTGAAAAACCTTTTTCTGACATGATTTGAAATGATAGTTTTTCCCTTTTCAATGTCAAATGGGGCTTACAGTTTTGAGCTCTATCCATCCCCTGATCATGGCCATGGGTCAATCTTCACCAGACAGCAGCCAAACGGATAAAGGGGTAAGTTAAGGATTTATGAAAGTTATGGAACCAGAGTGAACACCTCCGAATGGAACACATAAAATATGGAGGAAAACAGAGAGTCAGCTGTAACATGTACTGTACATTTGTCTTTAATAGTTCAATGTGCTACTGATAATGATTTGATTTTCTATTACGTACGGTGCAATGGCGAGAAAATTGGACTATTGTCCACGTTTTAACCTTTGCTATAAACTGTGGGGACTTTAATATAAACTTTATCCATTCAATAAAATGCAAGGTATATGTCCTAAAGTAAATGTATGAAATATGCCAAAGCACCTAAATACTTATTGAACAAATTATAACAAATGATAACATCAGAATAAACAACATACCTTGAATCTTAACAGTGTACAGGATGTTCTTACTATTTGTATAAAATACCCAAATGCAGTGCAAAACCACACTTGATCTAGCCCTAGTGATGAAGGAAGTAAGGAACTATCACATAGGCCTTCCCATGCAGTGCTTCAATAAAGAGGCAATCTGCAGTTTGAACAATAACAAAGGAAGACCCCACCATGTTTCTGGTAAACAGGTGAGGGATGGGGCTGGGGAAATGTAACCACTCTCAAATTCATTGACGGAGCAATGGATATAAGGACAGACCAGATTATATACAAATTATAGTTTTAGCCATGTTTTGAGGCTATACGGTGTTTGTTTACCATGGCGAACATTCAGATATGACGTTGATGTTTTAGCACGATTCACTGAGGTGGCCGCTATTGTTATCCACCTCCGCTTGTAAGGTTCTGCTTTTCTTTTCTTAGTCTACCCTGTGTTCTGTCTCTTTGTGTTCTTGAACGTAACCCTGTTTCTTTGTGTTCTGGAACGTAGCGCTGTCTTTCATTTTTGTTCATTGATTTCACTTTTTTAGTTTCTCACCTGGTCTCATCAGCTCCCTGTTTAGTTCAGTTCTTTCTGTTTGTATGGTTGTGAGGTATTGTTTGTTTTTGACTACCTACCTGTGCTTGACCATTGCCTGCCTGTGACCACGATTCCTGCCTTCTGCAAAGGCATAATAAACATCTACCACGCTCTGCACGTGAATCTATACCTTTTTCTCCCTGAGTAACTCAGTGGAGATGGAAGGGATTTCCAGAGTTAGCCATCCCTGATATCGGGTCTGGTATTTCGAATGTCTATAAGTTAACACTGAAGTAAGGTATCGCGGAAGTTTATGCAGGAGGGCTTTATTAAAAAAAAAGTGTAATACATTGATCTACAAGACTTCAAAGAAGGTCTACTTTCTGATACAGAATACAATGATGTGTACTGAACTGAAAGCGTAGCACACTATGATAACATGTGTCCAATGGCTTCAATACAGTGGCAGCTGCATTCATATAGACAATATATTGGTTTAAAAATGTCACGGCACAGGTTCTTAAATTATCATAGTAATAGCCAAGCAGAATTTTTATTTATTTAACTAGCCAAGTCAATGAAGAACAAATTGTTATATACAATGATGGCCTACCCCAGCCAAACCCTTACCCGGACGACGCTGGGCCAATTGTGCGCCGCCCTATGGGACTCCCAATCACAGCCGATTGTGATACAGCCTGGAATCAAACCAGGGTCTGTAGTGACGCCTCTAGCACTGAGATGCAGTACCTTAGACCGCTGCACCACTCGGGAGCCACTCGAGAGCCCAGAATGCAGACTTAACGTACATAGTCAAACTTATCATAATTGTAGCCAAGCAGAATGCAGACTTTGGTTCCACTGGGATTAGATTTTTAATGGGTTTTGAAAATGAAAATATTCGCTTCTCAATTCTCACTATTTAACTTGACCTCTCAAATATATATTTTCAGCCCTGAAATGATTAGTAGGTGCTGTTTGATTCACAAGAATTCAAAATGTTCATGGAAAACAAAACTAAAAACATAAATGTACACAATTGTAAATACCACATAAAATACATATTGTACATAATCAAAGTAGAAGGCTTTCGATATTTCATTTCCAATAGCTTCAATGTCAATATTCTTTCAAGGCTGCATCGTCTATGGTTTATTGGGTAATGGTAGCCTCTGTTAATATGGGGCCCAGTGCATGGCAACTGCTCGGCCTCCGACTGCAAGCTCTACAGAGGGTAGTGAGTACGGCCCAGTATGAACAAAAAAAAAAATGTATGAAATGTATGCATTCACTACTGTAAGTCGCTCTGGATAAGAGTGTTTGCTAAATGACTAAAATGTAAATGTAAATATTACTGGGGCCAAGCTTCCTGCCATCCAGGACCTCTATACCAGGCTGTGTCAGAGGAAGGCCCTAAAAATTGCCAAAGACTCCAGCCACCCTAGTCATAGACTGTTCTCTCTGCTACCTCATGGCAAGCGGTACCGGAGTGCCAAATCTAGGTCCAAAAGGCTTCTTCAAATAAAATAAAATAAAATTTTATTGGTCACATACACGTGTTTAGCAAATATTATTGCGGGTGTAGCGAAATGCTTGTCTTTCTAGCTCCAACAGCGCAATAATATCTAACAAGAAATATCTAACAATTTCACAACAATACACACAATACACACACATTTAAAAAATGCAATTAAGAATATATAAATGTATGGATGAGCAATGTCAAAGCAGCATAGACTAAGATACAGTAGAACAGAATAGAATACAGTATAAAATGTATAAACATTATTAAAGTGACTACTGTTCCATTTATTAAAGTGGCCAGTGATTTCAAGTCTATGTATGTAGGCAGCAGCCTCTAATATGCTAGTGATGGCTATTTAACAGTCTGATGGCATTGAGGTAGAAGCTGTTTTTCAGTCTCTCAGTCCCAGCTTTGATGCACCTGTACTGACCTCACCTTCTGGATGATAGTGGGGTGAACAGGAAGTGGCTCGGGTGGTTATCAGTCCTTGATGATCTTTTTGGCCTTCCTGTGACATTGGGTGCTGTAGGTGTCCTGGAGGCCAGCTTCTACCCCCCAAACAGCTTCTACCCCCAAGCCATGACTGCTGAACAGCTAATCAAATGGCTACCCTATTTGCATTTACCCCCCCCCCCTTTTTATGCTACAGCTACTCGCTGTTTATTATGTATGCATAGTCGCTTTACCCCTACCTACTTGTACATATTACCTCAATTACCTCGACTAACCTGTACCCCTGCACATTGACTCGGTACCGGTACCTCCTGTATATAGCCTCGTTATTGTTATTTTATTGGTGATCTTTTATTTTTTTACTTTAGTTTATTTAGTAAATCTTTTCTTAACTCTTATTTTTCTTAAAACTGCATTGTTGGTTAAGGGCTTGTAAATAAGCATTACACGGTAAGGTCTACACCTCTTGTATTCGGCGCATGTGACAAATAACATTTTTTTAAATTTAATTCAATGACCATGCTCCAGCTTAGCCTACTGAATGTCTGTAGCCTCCACCTCAATCCTCTATCAGCCAGACAGATCATGTCTAGGAGCCAAAGGGGCTAGACTGCGGGTAGGACCTACCTAAACTCTGCCAGGGCCACAGGAACTGTTCCCCTACAAGAGGCATGTCTGGCTGGCTTCCCATATGGTGCAATGGTGGTGATAGACTGATAAAAGGATTGCCAACTGGGCACTTCCGATCCCCTTGCACTTATGCCCTTTGCCCAAACTGAGGTAGGTAGAGCTGGAGAGCTGGAGACATTGGGCCATTATGCACAAAGGAAGTTACGGTAATTGTGACAAGACGCTGACCTGGTGCCCTGTTCACATTTCTCCAGGATTGGACTACTTCCTGGTCAAATACAGACGGGCATATGATGAGTCCGGTCTAAATTAGCACTCCTTTACATTATCAGAGGTGCCAGTCCCATGAGACTGATTTACTCATTAGCTGCCCCAGTAAAGTAAACTTAAAATGTAAACTGTGATGGCAGTAAGTGACAACTCAATTATATGGGCTCTGGGGAAAAAAGCTTGTTCAGATGAAGCTATTCAAACATTAGATATATGAGAGTTACTTTGTAATGTTTAGAGGGAACTGTTCATTTTTTATTTATAAACTGTTATAGTAAGGTATGTTATAGTACATTTGTAAAAGATGTGGTGGTTACTCAAAATGTACCGATGACCGACACTGTCACGCCCTGACCTTAGAGAGCCTTTTTATTCTCTATTTTGGTTAAGTCAGGGTGTGACTAGGGTGGGTACTCTAGTTTTTTGTATTTCTATGTTGGCCTGGTATGGTTCCCAATCAGAGGCAGCTGTCTATCGTTGTCTCTGATTGGGGATCATATTTAGGCAGCCTTTTCCCACCTGTTGTTTGTGGGATCTTGTTTTTTTGTATTGTTGCTGTTGAGCCCAACAAGGCTGTACGTTTCGTTGGTTTCTCTTTTTTGTTTTGTTGCTGGTTATCATTAATAAATATGATTAACCTACCCCACGCTGCATCTTGGTCTGACCATTCTTACAACGATGAGCGTTACAGAAGATCCCACCACCCACGGACCAAGCAGCGTGCCCAGGAGGAGCAGGGATCCTGGGCCTGGGAGGAAAGCCAGGAGTGGAGGACATCCTGGACGTGGGACGAAATCATGGCAGGAGACAGAAGCCTGCCATGGAAGCAGGGGGAGGCAGCGAAGGAACAACAACGACGACACCGGGGTTCGCGGCCACGACAGAAGCCAGAGAGGCAGCCTCAAAATAAAAATGGGGTGGTTGGCGGAGCCAAGGTGGGAACCAGAACCAACTCGCTGTACTCACCGTGTGGAGTTGGTCACCGTTGACGTGCCATGTTTTGCGGTTCTACGCACAGTGTCTCCAGTGCGCCTCCACAGCCCAGTGCGTTCTGTGCTAAAGTGGGTATCTGTCCAGGACGGGTTGGACAGCTCCTGGTCTCCAGTACGCCTCCAGGGTCTAGTATATCCTGCGCAGGCTCTACGCAGTGTCACCAGTGCGCTTTCACAGCCCAGTGCATCCTGTGCCAACTCCCCGCACTTGCCGTGCGAAGGTGGTCATTTGTCCAGGACGCGTTGTGCCAGCTCTACGCTCCATACCTCCAGTGCGCCTCCACGGTCCAGTATATCCTGTGCTGGCTCCACACTCCAGGCCTCCTGTGCGTCTCCCCAGCCTGGTACATCCTGTGCCGGCTCCACGCACCCGGCCTCCAGTGCGACTCCCCAGCCCGAAGCCTCCAGCGATGATCCATGGCCCGGAGCCTCCAGCGACGGTCCCCAGCCCGGAGCCTCCAGCAACGGTTCCCAGTCCGGAGTCTCTAGCAGGGGTTCCCAGTCTGGACACCCCGGCAACAGTCCACAGTCCGGTTCCTCCGGCGACGATCCACGGTCCGGTTCCTCCGGCAACGATCCACGGTCCGGAGCCTCCGGCGACGATCCACGGTCCGGTTCCACGGAAGCCTTTTTATTCTCTATTTTGGTTAGGTCAGGGTGTGACTAGGGTGGGTACTCTAGTTTTTTGTATTTCTATGTTGGCCTGGTATGGTTCCCAATCAGAGGCAGCTGTCTATCACTGGGGATCATATTTAGGCAGCCTTTTCCCAGCTGTTGTTTGTGGGATCTACCCCACGCTGCATCTTGGTCCGACCATTCTTACAACGACGAGAGTTACAGATGCTCAGGGAAGGAGGACAGCGTACAAGCAAAAAAAATGTTTTGTTCTTGTTTTCTTTACATTCAATATCCATCAGTGTTCAATGTTTCGGATGCTGGGCCTTTTTAAAGGATGCTGGTTTATTTTATATTATTTCAAAAACCTATATGAAGCTGAACAATGTATTGAGCATGGTGTTATAAGGAATCATGGCAACACAAGTAGTGAAGCATTATAATGCACATCAGTGTGTACAACTGTTATTTCCATTATGTTATTTTGACAAAATGTATGCAAAGACAAATCCAAGAATCTTCTTTTGTTCTTTTGATATTTGAAAAATATTTAACAGTTTACAGACTGATGTCTATTTACACTCTGTGTTGTTGTTTTTGTCACACTGCTTTGCTCTATCTTGGCCAGGTCGCAGTTGTAAATGACAACTTGTTCTCAACTGACCTACCTGGTTAAATAAAGGTGAAATAAAAATGTTCCATGTTTTTTCTCACGCACACATACACAGGCAACATACTACTGATCTCTTGTGGAATAGTTTATTAAGGGTCCAGCCACAACAGACATACAGTACCAGTCAAAAGTTCCAGGGGTTTTCTTTATTTTTACTATTTTCGACATTGTAGAATAATAGTTGAGATATCAAAATGGTGAAATAATACATATGGAATCATGTAGTAACCAAAAGTCTTAAACAAATCAAAATATTTTATATTTGAGATTCTTCAAAGTAGCCACGCTTTGCCTTGATGATAGCTTTGCACACTCTTGGCATTCTCTCGACCAGCTTCATGAGGTAGTCACCTGGAATGCATTTCAATTTACAGGTGTGACTTGTTAAAAGTTAAGTTGTGGAATTTCTTTCCATCTTAATGCATTTGAGCCAATCAGTTGTGTTGTGACAAGGTGTGTGTGGGGGTGTATATACAGAAGATAGCCCTATTTGGTAAAATACCAAGTCCATATTATGACAAGAACAGCTCAAATAAGCAAAGAGAAATGACAGTACATCATTACTTTAAGACATGAAGGTCAGTCAATCCGGAAAATGTCAAGAACTTTGAACGTTTCTTCAAGTGCAGTCACAAAAACCATCAAGCACTATGATGAAACTGGCTCTCATGAGGACTGCACAGGAAAGGAAGACCCAGAGTTACCTCTGCTGCAGAGGATAAGTTCATTAGAATTACCAGCCTCAGAAATTGCAGTGATTTATTTAGAATTCAAGGCACACTTAACCAGCATGGCTACCACAGCATTCTGCAGCGATACACCATCCCATCGGGTTTGCGCTTAGTGAGACTATCATTTGTTTTTCAACAGGACAATGACCCAACACACCTCCAGGCCGAGTAAGGGCTATTTGACCAAGAAGTAGAATGATGTAGTGCCTCGTCAGATGACCTGGCCACCACAATCACCTGACCTCAACCCATTTGAGATGGTTTGGGATGAGTTGGACCGCAGTGTGAAGGAAAAGCAGTCAACAAGTGCTCAGCATATGTGGGAACTCCTTCAAGACTGTTGGAAAATCATTCCAGGTGAAGCAGGTTGAGAGAATGCTAAGCTGTCATCGAGGCAAAGGGTGGCTACTTTCAAGAAACTAAAATGACATACCCAAATCTAACTGCCTGTAACTCAGGCCCTGAAGCAAAGATATGCATATTCTAGGTACCATTTGAAAGGAAATACTTTGACGTTTGTGGAAATTTAAAAGGAATGTAGGAGAATATAACACAATAGATCTGGTAAAAGATAATACAAAGAAAAAAACAACCGTTCTTTTGTATTTTTTTGTACCATCATCTTTGAAATCCAAGAGAAAGGCCATACTGTATTATTCCTGCCCAGCTGCAATTTACTAGATGGCAGCAAGGTATGTGCAAAGTTTCAGACTGATCCAATGAACCATTGAATTTCTGTTCAAAATGTTGTATCAAGACTGCCCAAATGTGACTAATTTGTTTATTATTAACTTTTCATGTTCAAAACTGTGCACTCTCCTCAAACAATAGCATGGTATTCTTTCACTGTAATAGCTACTGTAAATTGGACAGTGCAGTTAGATTAATAAGAATTTGAGCTTTCTGCCAATATCAGATATGTCCTGGGAAATGTTCTTGTTACTTACAACCTCATGCTAATCGCATTAGCCTACGTTAGCTCAACCGTCCTGTGGAAGGGACACCGATCCCGATTAAATCTTGTTTGTTACTACATGATTCCATGTGTGTTATTTCATAGTTTTTATGTCTTCACTATTATTCTACAATGTAGAAAATAGTTGTTTTTTATTAAGAAAACCCTTGAATGTGTAGGTGTGTCCAAACGTTTGACTGGTACTGTATATGAGCAATTGTGTTGTTATGTACACAATTATTGTGTCCAAAATGTTATGCTTTCAAACCAAACTCCACTCTCATATAACTTTCCGGACTAAGTGCATGATTGATGTTTCCAATGAGTGATATGTTACCTTTCAAAACGCTTATTTTATTTTGCTTTGTCAATTTATACTGTTCTATCGAGAAACAACTGAAACATGTGTACTGTGTTCTTGTCACTAGTTTGACCATTTAAGTCCTACCACTCCACAGAAGTAAAGGTAAACAGTATTTTTGAATAAGATGTGAGTGATAAAACCCCAAGACCCACCAACTTAATTTTTTATGTAAATGTAAATGTGAAGAAAACTCCACCCACAATCTTAGCAATGTAGTCAAAGGATCTGTTCATTGGTGGAATAAACACAAAGAATTCAAAACAAAAGTAAATTATCTGTGTATTTCTGCCTTTCTGTACCGAGGCAGACATGGTAAATAATTATAGATAGGAAAACAATTAAATCAAATTTTCCTAGCTGCCAGAGACGCCAGCTATAATCTCGATTTATCCGAAGTTTGATTCGGCTTATGCATCTTTTGTTTCTCTGACCTAAACCAATCAAAAACGTAGACTTATACAAATTCAAACCCTTTTTAAAGTTACTCGTTAAAGTTGATTAACAACTCTGGTAAACCTCTTTATTGACATCTGGGGTAGAGGGGACAAGAGGGTAAAATATTTCCACAGTAGAATACCAGTAATGACCTATGTAACGGGTCAGCAGAAGAGGTGAAAGCAATTTCTACAGAAACCATACATGGATGCAAATTTGAATAGCCTTTCATGTCTTGTTTTTTTGTTGGTTTAAACCATTTATTTGATTAAGCACTGAGAGCTTGGTGGCAGGCTATGTGGCGAAAATAATTATGACAACTGTGTATGCTATTTATTTGTTGCGGCTTAATTACTTTTCTCCCTTGTTCCTGAATAGGGTTTGAGAAAAAAAAGGGTAATGCATCACTTGTCTGATCTACTATTAAACAGGGCTGAGGAGGATTCATTAATGGACAGAGATCGAATTGGGATTAAGGAGAAAAACGATGAACACGAGGGTCCTTCCCCCAAAACCGTTTTGTGGATTTTGAGTGGCTTTTACATGGCCCTGCTGTCATGTTGTGATTTGTACGTTCAATTGCATTGCAACAATGTTAACAGTGCCCATCAGAAAGTATTCATACCCCTTCACTTATTCCACATTTTGTTGTGTTACAGCCTGAAATGTAAATGGATAACATTTTTGCTTTTTCACCCATCAAGACACAATACACCATGATTACAATGTGACATTTTTGCAATTTTATTGAAAACGAATTACATAAATGTCTCATTTACATTAGTTTTCACACTTGTAGAATAACTTTTGGCAGCGATTACAGCTGTGAGTCTTTCTGGGTAAGTGTCTAAGAGCTTTCCACACCTGGATTGTTCAACATTTGCCCATAATTCTTTTCTAAATTCTTCAAGCTCTGTCAAATTGGTTGTTGATCATTGCAAGACAACCATTTGCAGGTCTTGCCATAGATTCTCAAGTAGATTTAAGTCAAAACTGTAACTTGGCTACTCAGGAACATTCACTGTCTTCTTGGTAAGCAACTCCAGTGTAGATTTGGCCTTTTGTTTTAGGTTATTGTCCTGCTGAAAGGGGAATTCATCTCCCAGTGTCTGGTGGAAAGCAGACTGAACCAGGATTTCCTCTAGGATTGACATGTGTCTAGCTCCATTCCATTCCATTTTTATCCTGAATAACTCCCCAGTCCTTAAATGACAAGCATTGTAAGGAATGCGTAACCGGTGGCAGGGAAGTCAGACGCAGGAGAGCAGAACTCGGTAATAGCCGGAGCAGTTTAATAGCAAAACCAACGGCATAAAAATAACAAGACATGGGTACAAAAAACCCGTCGCGCACCAGTCAACACGTGCACAAGCACTTACAATAAACAATCCCACACAAAGACATGGGGGGAACAGAGGATTAAATATACAACAAGTAATTGAGGGGATTGAAACCAGGTGTGAGGAAAACAAGACAAAACCAATGGAAAGTGGATCGATGATGGCTAGAAGACCGGCAACGCCAAACGCCGAGCGCCGCCCGAACAAGGAGAGGACCCGACTTCGGCGGAAGTCGTGACAAGCATACACATAAGATCTGGGCTATACAGACAAATACGGACATTCTGGAATTTACTGAAACTTGGATCTTTGGGGACATTCTGGACTGATATTAATATTGAGGGTTATAATGTGTTCAGAGCTGACAGACAGGGTAGAGGTGGTAGTGACCATTATTATAAAAAATATTGATCTGTCTCTTTACTGAAATCCATTTCTCTCGTCAATTTTTAAGCCTTTGTCTGGGGAAAAATGTATCCATAACTTTTATAGGGGTCTACCGTAGTAACTGTGCACTCGAGGAGTTTGTTGTGGTCTTCTTTTACTGAATCAGAAGTTATTATCCTGGGTGACCTAAATCATGATCGAGAAATGTAGGCTTTAGACAATCTAAAATACATGTGTAACGATCTAAACCTAACCCAGCTGATGACTAAGCCTACATGGCCTAACCCTAAAGATCCTTCAAAGTCAACTCTGATTGATCTTATTCTAACAAATACACCAGAGAAATTTGTTTCTACTGGTGTGTGCCCAAGAAATTAGTGACCATTTCCCAGCTGTTTGAACTAGAGATGTGATAATACAAAAATCTAAGCCTGTGTCATCGCAAAGAGGAATTTTAAAAACTTTAGCTTTAAGCCTTTTTGCAGATGTCTTCAATACTATTGTGGATAATCATGCTCCCTTCAAAAAATTAAGGGTTAAAGGTAGATCGAATGCCTGGTACACTCAAGAATTATCAGAAGTCATTCATAAAAGAGATGATGCTTGGGTCTAGGCTAGGAACACAGGCTTAAGCCCGGACTGGCAAGCTTTTATGCAACTGAGGAATCATTGTGTAAGACAATTCAGAAAGGTTAAATTTGATTATTATGTAACTGCTCTTTCGAATTGTAATGGGAGCCTGGCTAAATTCTGGAAAAATTTCAAACTGGAAAACTGTCAAACTGTCCTCTCTGCCACAATTAATTTGGACACTGGCCTCATTATGGGAAAAAAATGCAATTTTAAGGCAATGTGCTCTTTTTTATCTGAGAAATGTATTTTGAATGTCAACCAATCAGGGTTTAGGACTGGGCATAGCACTATTACAGCAATCAATTTAGGTCTTAATGATCTTGTCAATGTTTTATACACTAAAATGAAATGTGCTGCTTTGTTTGTGGACCTGTTAAAAGCGTTTGATACTGTTGATCATGCTATTTTATTGAATAAGTTGTCCTCGAAAGGCCTGAGCTCTGATGCCTGTTCTTGGTTTCATAATTATCTAAGTGACAGAACTCAGGCCAACATGATTGGTGGGGTTAAGTCTGAATTTCTTGAAGTACATAAAGGTGTAACCACCATTGGTCAATCTGTAAAAAAAAATGTTACTTCATATATAAACTCAGCAAAAGAAGAAATGTCCTCTCACTGTCAACTGTGTTTATTTTCAGTAAACTTAACATGTGTAAATATTTGTATGAACATAACAAGATTCAACATCTGAGACATAAACTGAACAATTTCACTGGATGTTGGCCAGGTGGGACGGTAGCGTCCCACAGACCTTAGAGAAGTTAAACCCTTTATAATGAAGATCTGTGAACTTATTTGGATTTTTAAGAATTATCTTTGAAAGACAGGGTCCTGAAAAAGGGACGTTTATTTTTGCTCAGTATATGTGGATGATACTATTATGTATGCTATTGCCCTGACTGTTGATCTGGTTGTGTCAGAACTACAGTCAGATTTGAGAGCTATGCAGGAATCCCTTGCTGATTTAAAACTTGTGCTTAATACAGGCAAAACAAAATACATGTTGTTTTAAACTTTTGTAAGAATGTTTCAGATGGGGGCCTACCAAGTCGCACAGCAGTCTAAGGCACTGCGGTGCTTGAGGCATCACTACAGATCCGGGTTCGATCCCAGGCTGTGTCGCAGCCGACCACGACAGGGAGACACATGAGGCGACGCACAATTGGCATAGCGTCAATTGTGCCAATTAGAGAGGGTTTGGCTGGCCGGGATGTCCTTGTCCCATCGCGCTGTAGCAACTCCTGTGGCGTGCCAGGCACATGCATGACCCGTAGATCTCTACATTACTCCCTTTTTGTTTACAAGGCCCTACTTCATTAACTTCTGCCTTATCTAACTTTGCTTTTGAAGCATAGACACCTGAGTTGCCTAACCTGTTCACTCACAGGATTGGTTAACTCAGGATTGGTTGAAGTTTCTAAGGTCTCCCCCGAGCTAGGTAAATCTGCTTTTAGTTTTAATGCAACATATTACTGTAACGACATTCTAAAAACATTTAATTTTGATGTTCTGGTGCCGTTCGGGCAATTTGCAGTATTGGGGACTTATTTGTGGAGGAATTTAACAGTTTTTCTGGGTGATTTGTGATGTTTTATTTCTGCTTCCCATGACTGTGTTTTTGTATTTTAACGTGTATATTTATGTTGTATTTAACAAGGCACATTTGAAAAAGAGACCTAGGTTTCAATATGTCTTCCCCGTTAAAATAAAGGTGAAATAAATAAATAAATAAATAACATGACGCAGCCACCACTCTGCTTGAAAATATGGAGAGTAGCACTCAGTAATGTGTTGTATTGGATTTGCCCCAAACATAACACTTTCCCACATTTTTTGCAGCATTATTTTAGTACCTTATTGCAAACAGGATGCATGTTTTGGAATATTCTTATTCTGTACAGGCTTTCTTATTTTCACTCTATCAATTAGGTTAGGATTGTGGAGCAACTACAATGTTGTTGATCCATCTTCAGTTTTCTCCTATCACAGCCACTAAACTCTGTAACTGTTTTAAAGTCATCATTGGTCTCATGGTGAAATCCCTTAGCAGATTCCTTCCTCTCTGGCACCTGAGTTAGGAAGGACACCTGTATCTTTGTAGGGAATGGGTGTATTGATATACCATCCAACATATAATGAATAACTTTACTATGCTCAAATGGATATTCAATATCTGCTTTTTTTACCTATAGGTGACGTTCTCTGCGAGGCACTGGACAACCTCCCCGGTCTTTGTGGTTGAATCTGTGTTTGAAACTCACTGATCAACTGAGGGATCTTACATATAATTGTATGTACAGGGTACAGAGATGAGGTAGTGATTCAAAATAACTTATTTGGGCTTGCCATAACAAAGGGGTTGAATACTTATTGACTCAAGACATTTCAGGTTTTATATTTTTATTAATTTGTAAACATTTCTAAAGACATATTTCCACTTTGACATTATGTGGTATTGTGTGTAGACCAGTGACACAAACTCTCAATTTCATTTATTTCCAAAATTTGGAAAAGGTCATGGGGTGTGAATACTTTCTGAAGGCACCGTATATTATAATAGTCTATGATAAAGTTGGAAGTATTTCCCTCCAAAAAAATGTTTTAATTTTCATAAGATAATGTATTACTCTTTCGAAATATACAGTGCCTTGCAAAACTATTCACCCCCTTGGCGCTTTTCCTATTTTGTTGCATTACAACCTGTAATTTAAATCGATGTTTATTAGGATTTCATGTATAGGACAAACACAAAATAGTCCAAATTGGTGAAGTGAAATGAAAAAAATAACTTGTTTCAAAGAATTCAAAAAAAATAATAATGGAAAAGTGGTGCGTGCATATGTATTCACCCCTATGAAGCCCCTAAATAAGATCTGGTGCAACCAATTACCTTCAGAAGCCCCATAATTAGTTAAATAAAGTCCACAACCTAAGTGTCACATGATCTGTCACATGATCTCAGTATATATACACACCTGTTCTGAAAGACCCCAGAGTCTGCAACACCACTAAGCAAGGGGCACCATGAAGACCAAGGTGCCCTCCAAACAGGTCAGGGACTAAGTTGTGGAGTAGTAGAGATCAGGGTTGGGTTATAAAAAAATAACAGGAACTTTGAACATCCCACAGAGCACCATTAAATCCATTATTAAAAATTGAAATAATATGGCACCACAACAAACCTGCCAAGAGAGGGCCACCCACCAAAACTCACGGACCAGGCAAGGAGGGCATTAATCACAGAGGCAACAAAGAGACCAAATATAACCCTGAAGGAGCTGCCAAGCTCCACAGCGGAGATTGGAGTATCTGTCCATAGGACCACTTCAAGGACTCCATAGGACTAAAACTGAGCTTTTTGGACATCAAGGAAAACGCTATGTCTGGCGCAAACACAACACCTCTCATCACCCCGAGAATACCATCCCCACAGTGAATTATGGTGGTGGTGGCAGCATCATGCTGTGTGGATGTTTTTCATCAGCAGGGACTGGGAAACTGGTCAGAATTGAAGGAATGATGGCTGGCGCTAAATACAGGGAAATTCTTGAGGGAAACCTGTTTCAGTCTTCAACAGTTTTGAGACTGGGACGGAGGTTCACCTTCCAGCAGGACAGGGACCCTAAGCATACTGCTAAAGCAACACGAGTGGTTTAAGGGGAAACATTTACATGTCTTGGAATGGCCTAGTCAAAGCCCAGACCTTAACCACTCTGGGCTAAATTTTGAACGGTAGTATATAAATATATAGATACTGCTCAAAAAAATAAAGGGAACACTTAATGCAATTGAGAATGTGTGGTATCACTTAAATATTGCTGTACACCAGCGGAACCCATCCAACTTGAAGTAGCTGGAGCAGTTTTGCCTTGAGGAATGGGCAAAAATCCCAGTGGCTAGATGTGCCACGCTTATAGAGACATACCCCAAGAGACTTTCAGCTGTAATTGCTGCAAATGGTGGCTCTATAAAGTATTGACTTTGGGGGGGTGAATAGTTATGCACACTCAAGTTTTCAGTTTTTTTTGTCTTATTTCTTGTTTGTTTCACAATAAAAAATATTTTGCATTTTCAAAGTGGTTGGTATGTTGTTTAAATCAAACGATACAAAACCCCCAAAAATCCATCTTAATTCCTGGTTGTAAGGCAACAAAATAGGATAAATTGGCAAGGGTGATGAATACTTTTGCAAGCTACTGTACCATTATCACAATTTGTGTTACAGATATACCTCTATAAAGCTCCTTTCAACTTGGTTTCACTTTTAACATGATGTTGTTATTCAACTGTAAAGGTGATTTGCCTTTCTCTGCAATTCCTTCTGACAATGCTGTCCTTTGAAGTGAACAGAGAAAATTTGAATCCCATTGATTTTCCACCTAGCTTATATGGCCACACTTTCATGCCCAGAATTATTCTGGAACACATCTCTCCTTAATGGTGATGTCAAAATAAAACACGACAAGGCTTTTTCCAGCATTGTATCCATACAAGATATCAAAGTCCATTTAATAGTAAACAGCTGATTGAGAGAGACATCTTTATTGCACCTTTCTTAGTTGTATTTGACAGCACTACAAACACACACACACACACACACACACACACGACATAAGCGATGTCCAGATTTTTCTTACAGATTTTATGCATTCTAACAGAATTTCCCCTACACGGAACTTAGAATGCATCAAATCTGTAAGAAAAATCTGGACATCAGTGTCTTCTGTGTGTGCATTTTTGCACTCAAACATCTGAGTTATGTGGGCAGTGCTATTCTCTAATGTCAAAATCCCTTTTGGTAATCAAACATTACTTAGTTAACAAGCTGGATATATAGTATGGATAAAGTGTTATTCCAACTCCACACATCTCACCCAGTCAATGCAGAAAAACATAACTGACCAAAAGCTATAACAAGCTTATAGATCCATAGTTATGAGAGATATAATGTTACGTTTTGAGTTTCAATAGCCTGACAGTATTAGTTTAATTAATACAAAAGGAATGGAATGATGTGGTGATTACTGCATTCTGTGTAAGCAAGTAATGAAGTGATTGAATTTATTAGACCATTTTTTAAATACATACATAAGGGCGCTCCCATCGGTGACTCTTCCACATGCAATTTAAGAAAATAATCAAGGATAACAGAATAAAGCTTATTTCCATTGTGGTCCTTTTGGTGGGGGAAGGGGGGCAAGGTTAGGCTCATTTTAAAGGCTCATTTTATAATGAGCAAATTTTGAAAACATGGCAAACCATAACTCACTAGACTAACTTACACTTTCGAACATACATGTCAATAGGGCAATTCAAATTTAAACTAGTGGCACACTAGTGTATGAATTACCAAGACATAAAATGTAAAATGTACTTGTGACGCAAAGCATATGCACTTTGAAGGCTTATGAAGTTGTGAGGGGTAGTTGCTAAATGTTTGCCTTTGGTTGTCATCCAGAGTGCTCAGTCTCCTAAGGGAGCGCATGGCCCAACTTGTCTGACACGTAAGCACCACTCCAGATGAAGCTGGTTAACTGTACTAGAAACTGGGCTCATCCGTGCTACAATACCCTATTCAGTTGGAAAAATCTTATTAAATCTTATTTTTGCCTGTGTCTGGTCTTAATTATGTGCCTTTGTACATTTTTCGCAGGAAACAAACCCTTTATGAAGGTTCTTGATTTGACACAGCAAACATTCTGTCACAAGCGTCGTATAGAGGAGACCAAGGCGCAGCGTGTTGCGTGCTCATAATATATTTTAATAAAAAACAAACACTTATACAAAAGAAACAAACGACAGCAAACAGTTCCGTCAGGCAACATAAAAGTAAAACGGAGAACAACTACCCACGCAAACTAAAGGAAAAAAGGCTAAGTATGGCTTCCAATCAGAGACAACAATAGACAGCTGCCTCCGATTGGAAACCATACCAGGCCAAAACATAGAAATACAAACATAGAATGCCCACCCTCTATCACACCCTGACCAAACTAAACAGAGAAAAAACAGCTCTCTAGGTCAGAGTGTGACACATTCCAAATAGCAAATTGCAGAAAATCTATTGATCAAGTGTTATTAAATATTTGATCCATCTACAGTTAGGCTCACTGTAAACCTAGAAATATGCCTTTGAAGGAGCGAGTTTAGATCCAAATTTCTAAACGAAAACTAAAAGAGGAGAATAAAAAACAACAAAGTCCTATGCAGTTGATGGATCAGAAAACCAGTCAGTGTCTGGTGTGACCACCATTTGCTTCATGCAGCGCGACACATCTCCTTTGCATGAAGTTGATCAGGCTGTTGAATGTGGCCTATGGAATGTTATCCCACTCCTCTTCAATGGCTGTGCGTAGTTGCTAGATATTGACGGGAACTGGTACATGTCGATCCAGATAAACATGCTCAATGGGTGACATGTCTGGTGAGTATGCAGGCTTTGGTTGTGCAAACCCATAGTTTCATTAGCTGTCCGGTTGGCTCCCGCAGGTGAAGAAGCCAGATGTGGAGGTCCTGGGCTGGCGTGGTTACACGTGTTCTGCGGTTGAGAGGCCGGTTGGACGTACAGCCAAATTCTCTAAAACGACGTTGGAGGCAGCTTATGGTTGAGAAATGAACATTCAATTCCCTTGCAACAGTTCTGGTGGATATTCCTGCAGTCAGCATGCCAGGTACCTGACTGAGGTTTTTGGTGTAACCACAGAGTTGCCCACTTCGACACCAAAACCAGGGGACCTTGCAAGCTTTACTCTTGAACCAAATCTACCGCAGTTCACATTGTTGAATGGGAACCTATTTGCTGAGGAATGTGATTTTTCCTATTGAGTATGTTTTGTAATCATCTTCTAAATGTGTATTATGTTGTATTTATAAATTGTGTATGTACATGCAGGGCTCCCTAGTTTAATAGATCTAAATCTCAATGGGACTCCCTGCTAAGACAAAATAAAAATAAAAGTTACCAAGCACTACCAGTTTTACTCCATTTTTATTTGTTAGCTGTCATAAAAGTGCTCTCTCAATTTAAGATGACAAAGATGTCCTAATATGGATGTAGTATTGCTGTCACAAACTGCCATTGGCAGTACCTTAGCTTATTGATGAGCATTGAGGGCACTATGGTGTTGAACGCTGAGCTGTAGTCAATGAATAGCATTCTCACATAGGTGTTCCTTTTGTCCAGGTGTGAAAGGGCAGTCTGGAGTGCAATAGAGACTGCATCATCTGTGGATCTGTTGGGGCGGTATGCAAATTGGAGTGGGTCTAGGGTTTCTGGGATGATGGTGTTGATGTGAGCCATGACCAGCCTTTCAAAGCACTTAATGGCTACAGACGTGAGTGCTACGGGTCGGTAGTCATTTAAGCAGGTTACCTGAGTGTTCTTGGGCACAGGCACTATGATGGTCTGCTTAAAACATGTTGGTATTACAGACTCGGACAGGGAAAGGTTGAAAATGTCAGTGAAGACACTTGCTAGTTGGTCAGTGCATGCTCGCAGTACACATCCTGGTAATCCGCCTGGCCCTGCGGCCTTGTGAATGTTGACCTGTCTAAAGGTCTTACTCACATCGGCTGTGGAGAGCGTGATCACACAGTCTTCCGGGACAGCTGGTGCTCTCATGCATGTTTCAGTGTTATTTGCCTTGAAGCGAGCATAGAAGTAGTTTAGCTCGTCCGGTAGGCTTGTGTCACTGGGCAGCTCTCGGCTGTGCTTCCCTTTGTAGTCTGTAATGGTTTGCAGACCCTGCCACATCCGACGAGCGTCAGAGCCGGTGTAGTACGAATCGATCTTAGTCCTGTATTGATGCTTTGCCTGTTTGATGGTTCGTCGCAGGGCATAGCAGGATTTATTATAAGCTTCCGGGTTAGAGTCCCGCTCCTTGAAAGCGGCAACTCTAGCCTTTAGCTCAGTGCGGATGCTGCCTGTAATTCATGGTTTCTGGTTGGGGTGTGTACGTACGGTCACTGTGGGGATGACGTCATCGATGCACTTATTGATGGAGCCAATGACAGATGTGGTGTACTCCTCAATGCCATTGGAGAAATCCCGGAACATATTCCAGTCTGTGCTACCAAAACAGTCCTGTAGCTTAGCATCTGCTTCATCTGACCGCTTTTTTATTGATCTAGTCACTGGTGATTCCTGCTTTAATTTTTGCTTGTAAGCCGTGCAAATACTGCCCCCTAGCCCCAACAGGTTTTAAGAATACGTGTAGTGACACTTTTGATTTGGTGTGTGTAATAAAGTACACGTTATGTTTACATCTTTTACAAGAGCCCTCCTGTCCTCTTTATTTGACTAACCTCTGCTTCTCCGTCATCACCATGGGCAGGCTGCTTTCTCTTCTTAGAAAAAAACGTACAAACTCATCTGAACTATAGAATATGAAGATTGTGTGTTAATAGAGTTCGTATTGTCATTTACGCAGAATGCAAGCTAGCCTCTTGGCATTCCCCTAGGATAGGGGGCGCTAAAGCGATTTTTGAAAAAAAATTGTGCCCATTTTAAACGGCCTCCTACTCAAACTCAGAAGCTAGGATATGCATATAATTAATACTTGTGGATAGAAAACAATCTAAAGTTTCTAAAACTGTTTGAATGGTGTCTGTGAGTATAACAGAACTCATATGACAGGCCAAAACCTGAGAAGATTCCATACAGGAAGTGCTCTGTCTGACAATTTGTTCTCCTTCTGTGGCATCTCTATCAAAAATACAGCATCTCTGTTGTAACGTGAAATTTTCGAAGGCTTCCATTGGCTCTCAGAAGGCGCCAGAAAGTGGAATGATGTCTCTGCAGTCTCTGGGCGAAAAACAACAGCAGTGTTTGTGAGTGGTCAGGCAGGGAACAATGACACTGGAGATGCGCATCCACGAGACAACTCCATGTTTTTCTTTCAGTCTTTGAATGAATACAACGTCGCCCGGTTGGAATATTATCGCTATTTTACGAGAAAAATAGCATAAAAATTGATTTTAACCTGTTAGGGCTAGGGGGCAGTATTTTCACGGCCGGATAAAAAACGTACCCGATTTAATCTGGTTATTACTTCTGCCCAGAAACTAGAATATGCATATAATTATTGGCTTTGGATAGAGAACACCCTAAAGTTTCTAAAACTGTTTGAATGGTGTCTGTGAGTATAACAGAACTCATATGGCAGGCAAAAACCTGAGAAGAATCTGTACAGGAAGTGCCCTCTCTGACCATTCCTTGAGCTTCTTGGCTCTGTTTATTGGAAACTTAGGATCTTTGCTGTAACGTGACACTTCCTACGGCTCCCATAGGCTCTCAGAACCCGGGAAAAAGCTGAATGATGTAATTCCAGGCCCTGGCTGAAAAACATTAGCGCCTTTGGTAAGTGCTCTATCAGAGGACCATCAGACTGAGGCTCGTGCATGAGGGGATGGCGACACCATGTTTTTATTTTCTCTCTCTTTGTACTAAAACACGATTTCCCGGTCGGAATATTATCGCTTTTTTTTACATAAAAATTGATTTTAAACAGCGGTTGACATGCTTCGAAGTACGGTAATGGAATTTTTTGAATTTTTTTGTCACGAAACGCATCGGGCACGTAACCCTTATTTACCCTTTCAGATAGTGTCTTGAACACACGAACAAAATGCCGCTATTTGGATATAACTATGGATTATTTGGGACCAAACCAACATTTGTTATTGAAGTAGAAGTCCTGGGAGTGCATTCTGACGAAGAACAGCAAAGGTAATAACATTTTTCTTATAGTAAATCTGACTTTGGTGAGGGCTAAACTTGGTGGGTGTGTAAATAGCTAGCCCTGTGATGCCGGGCTATCTACTTAGAATATTGCAAAATGTGCTTTCACCGAAAAGCTATTTTAAAATCGGACATAGCGAGTGCATAGAGGAGTTCTGTATCTATAATTCTTAAAATAATTGTTATGTTTTTTTGTGAACGTTTATCGTGAGTAATTTAGTAAATTCACCGGAAGTTTGCGGGGGTTATGCTAGTTCTGAACGTCACATGCTAATGTAAAAAGCTGGTTTTTGATATAAATATGAACTTGATTGAACAAAACATGCATGTATTGAATAACATAATGTCCTAGAAGTGTCATCTGATGAAGATCATCAAAGGTTAGTGCTGCATTTAGCTGTGGTTTGGGTTTATGTGACATTATATGCTAGCTTGAAAAATGGGTGTCTGATTATTTCTGCCTGGGTACTCTGCTGACATAATCTAATGTTTTGCTTTCGTTGTAAAGCCTTTTTGAAATTTGGACAGTGTGGTTAGATGAACGAGAGTCTTGTCTTTAAAATGGTGTAAAATAGTCATATGTTTGAGAAATTGAAGTAATAGCATTTCTAAGGTATTTGAATAACGCGCTACAGGATTCCACTGGCTGTTACGTAGTTGGGACGATTTCGTCCCACTTACCCTAGAGAGGTTAAACAGCGTTTGACATGCTTCGAAGTACAGTAATGGAATATTTAGAATTTGTTTGTAACGAAATGCGCTCGCGCGTCACCCTTCGGATACTGACCTGAACGCACAAACAAAATGGAGCTATTTCAATATAAATATGGATTATTTCGAACCAAAACAACATTTGTTGTTGAAGTAGAAGTCCTGGGAGTACATTCTGACGAAGAACAGCAAAGGTAATCCAATTTTTCTTATAGTAAATCTGAGTTTGGTGAGGGCCAAACTTGGTGGGTGTCAAATTAGCTAGCCGTGATGGCCCGGCTATCTACTCAGAATATTGCAAGTGTGCTTTCGCCGAAAAGCTATTTTAAAATCTGACACCGCGATTGCATAAAGGAGTTCTGTATCTATAATTCTTAAAATAATTATATATTTTGTGAACGTTAATCATGAGTAATTTAGTAAATTCACCGGAAGTTTGCGGTGGGTATGCTAGTTCTGAACATCACATGCTAATGTAAAAAGCTGTTTTTTGATATAAATATGAACTTGATTGAACAAAACATGCATGTATTGTATAACATAATGTCCTAGGAGTGTCATCTGATGAAGATCATCAAAGGTTAGTGCTGCATTTAGCTGTGGTTTTGGTTTTTGTGACATATATGCTTGCTTTGAAAATGGCTGTGTGATTATTTTTGGCAGGGTACTCTCCTGACATAATCTAATGTTTTGCTTTCGCTGTAAAGCCTTTTTGAAATCGGACAATGTGGTTAGATTAACGAGAGTCTTGTCTTTAAAATGGTGTAAAATAGTCATATGTTTGGGAAATTAAAGTTATAGCATTTATTAGGTATTTGTATTTCGCGCCACGCGATTCCACTGGCTGTTGACCTTGCCCAGGGAGGTTAACGGTTCCACATCAACATTATGAAATGGAGCAAGGACCGGTTCCTTTTGCAGTTCACCTAATCTCAGAAACCATATGAAAACAATATTTTGTATATTTTCATTTAGAATTTACAGCCAGAACATGCTGTATCCTTAACAGTTAAATGTAAATGTATGCAACATGGTTTTTATAAAGCATATGGAGCAGTTCCTTGTGCCTCATCTTAGAAAACAAAAATTTTTTCCATTTTTTGCAGTGAATCATACTCTTACTTTCTCTTACATTATCTCGACCCAGTGTGTGTGTGTGTGCAAATTAGTGTGTATATTCAGTGTTTATTTGAGCTTATTAGTGATAGGGAGCAGTTCATTACGCATCTTCTCTTTTATAACGTTGCTCACCTCTGCTGTTGCATTTTTGGTGATTCTTCTTGCATATTGGTTGAGCGTCTCTTTAGAGCTGTCAAACGCTGGCTGTGAACGAAGGAACTCCGGCGCAACTAACCTGATCTCTGCCAGAGGGGCACTCATTGCCACAGTGTTGCAATCCACACCCATGCTGTGGAAAGCAGCAGACAAGATTCCCACCTTTTTGTAGGAACTTCTTGTACCTTTCTGCTATGTCGTCCAGGGTTTTGTCTGTCAATATATAAAACATAAAGCAATTGATTAATGTGCTTGCTGAAATCTGAACACAATACCATTTATTCTAAACATACATATTTATATATTTCGTTCTGCTATAAGTCAAATAAACCTTAAGCTAGAAAACCAAACCAACTTCAGCATGTACAGAATGCTTGAGGATGTTTAATTAGAAAACATGATAACGCTTATCATTAAGTTGATGTTATATAGTAACTACATAGTAATGCTCTTAGTAACAAGAATGTATGTAAATAGTAATTGCAATGTAAATACAGTTTAGTGACACAAGTTATTACAGGACGCCGCCCTGAGTACTCCCTCTCCATACCTTGTTACCACTGTGTAATAACATATGGCTCTAAACAATATTACCATGTAATTACATAGTGTTGATTCCAATAAAACTACAATGTTGTTAATAAAAGCATCACTATCTAGTAACTAATACTATGTAGTTACTATTACTACTCAGGTAATTTGTTCATTTTATACTTTAAGCTATATCAAATATGCCATGTTGCTTTTGCCAAGGGGCTTTTAGGCTCAAAATGATAAGTGTGTAGAGTCACCTCAATTAAGGTGTTGGAAAACGGAGTGGTAGAAGTAATGTAAATTGCCAGCTGGCTCCACTCGTGAGCAGGCGCATAACAAGCTGTTTAAATAATGTGATAACTCAACGTTGGGGCTGTGTGAACACAGTGTTTATATAATGATTTTGTGGTTAACTCTGGTCTGCTCTACCCTATGCGGGGTGTGGAGCAGTCAGCCAACCGTCCGGTGTGTTTTAGCATTAGTGACATCTGCCCATGTGCATAACAACTAAAACCTGCCCTTAAAGACAAGGTTCCACGCTAAAATATCCACAAAAGTAACAATGCAGATCGCTTACATAACCCCTAAGCAGTTGAAATTTCCTAAAAGTAAAAATGTATTTTAGTGTTTTAAAGGTAAAATTGAGATTTTCCCTCATATTTCTACTGCATCTGGACCTTGTTTCAGAACTCTACCCATAATGCACTATTTTATGTCTGGAGGGTAATCCAAGAAATAAAAGAACAAGGCTAACTCATGCTAACTAGCCTCCCTGAGGACCTGGCATATTTTCACTCCCTCCTCTCTACATTTTCTTCCTCTGTTTCTGCTGCTAAAGCCACTTTCTACCACTCTAAATTCCAAGCATCTGCCTCTAACCCTCGGAAGCTCTATGCCACCTTCTCCTCCCTCCTGAATCTTCCCCCCCCCTCCCTCTCTGCGGATGACTTCGTCAACCATTTTGAAAAGAAGGTTGACGACATTCGATCCTCGTTTGTTAAGTCAAACGACACCGCTGGTCCTGCTCACATTGCCCTACCCTATGCTTTGACCTCTTTCTCCCCTCTCTCTTCAGATGAAATCTTGCGTCTTGTGACTGCCGGCCGCCCAACAACCTGCCCGCTTGACCCTATCCCCTCCTCTCTTCTCCAGACCATTTCCGGAGACCTTCTCCCTTACCTCACCTCGCTCATCAACTCATCCTTGACCGCTGGCTAAGTCCCTTCCGTCTTCAAGAGAGCGAGAGTTGCACCCCTTCTCAAAAAACCTACACTCGATACCTCCGATGTCAACAACTACAGACCAGTATCCCTTCTTTCTTTCCTCTCCAAAACTCTTGAGCGTGCTGTCCTTGGCCAGCTCTCTTGCTATCTCTCTCAGAATGACCTTCTTGATCCAAATCAGTCAGGTTTCAAGACTGGCCATTCAACTGAGACCGCTCTTCTCTGTGTCACGGAGGCTCTCCGCACTGCTAAAGCTAACTCTCTCTCCTCTGCTCTCATCCTTCTAGACCTATCTGCTGCCTTTGATACTGTGAACCATCAGATCCTCTTCTCCAACCTCTCCGAGTTGGGCATCTCCGGCGCGGCTCACTCTTGGATTGCGTCCTACCTGACAGGTCGCTCCTACCAGGTGGCGTGGCGAGAATCCGTCTCCGCACCATGTGCTCTCACCACTGGTGTCCCCCAGGGCTCAGTTCTAGGCCCTCTCCTATTCTCGCTATACACCAATTCACTTGGCTCTGTCATATCCTCACATGGTCTCTCCTATCATTGCTACGCAGACAACACACAATTAATCTTCTCCTTTCCCCCTTCGGATAACCAGGTGGCGAATCGCATCTCTGCATGTCTGGCAGACATATCAGTGTGGATGACGGATCACCACCTCAAGCTGAACCTCGGCAAGACGGAGCTGCTCTTCCTCACGGGGAAGGACTGCCCGTTCCATGATCTCACCATCACGGTTGACAACTCCATTGTGTCCTCCTCCAAGAGTGCTAAGAGCCTTGGCGTGATCCTGGACAACACCCTGTTGTTCTCAGCTAACATCAAGGCGGTGACCCGATCCTGTAGGTTCATGCTCTACAACATTCGCAGAGTACGACCCTGCCTTACACAGGAAGCGGATTATGTCCTAATCCAGGCACTTGTCATCTCCCGTCTGGATTACTGCAACTCGCTGTTGGCTGGGCTCCCTGCCTGTGCCATTAAACCCCTACAACTCATCCAGAACGCCGCAGCCCGTCTGGTGTTCAACCTTCCCAAGTTCTCTCACGTCACCCCGCTCCGCCGCTCTCTCCACTGGCTTCCAGTTGAAGCTCGCATCCGCTACAAGTCCATGGTGCTTGCCTACGGAGCTGTGAGGGGAACGGCACCTCCGTAACTTCAGGCTCTGATCAGGCCCTACACCCAAACAAGGGCACTGCGTTCATCCACCTCTGGCCTGCTCGCCTCCCTACCTTTGAGGAAGCACAGTTCCCGCTCAGCCCAGTCAAAACTGTTCGCTGCTCTGGCACCCCAATGGTGGAACAAGCTCCCTCACGACGCCAGGACAGCGGAGTCAATCACCACCTTCCGGAGACACCTGAAACCCCACCTCTTTAAGGAATACCTGGGATAGGATAAAGTAATCCTTCTAACCCCCCCCTTGAAAAGATTTAGATGCACTATTGTAAAGTGGTTGTTCCACTGGATATCATTAGGTGAATGCACCAATTTGTAAGTCGCTCTGGATAAGAGCGTCTGCTAAATGACTTAAATGTAAATGTAAATGCAAAAACCTGAGAAGATTCCTTACAGGAAGTGCCGTCTCTGACCATTTCTTGGGCTTCTACACTCTCTTTATTGAAAACTGAGGATCTCTGCTGTAACTTGACACTTCCTACGGCTCCCATAGGCTCTCAGAATGCGGCAAAAGGCTGAATGATGTCTTTGGAGCCCTTGGCTGAAAAACATTAGCGCATTTGGATAGTGGTCGATCAGAGAACCATGAGACTGAGGCACGTGCACGAGGCAACAACATGTTTTAATTTTTTCGTCTTTGAACTGAAACAGGGTTTCCCGGTCGGAATATTATCGCTTTTTTACGAGAAAAATCGCATAAAAATTGATTTTAAACAGCGGTTGACATGCTTCGAAGTACGGTAATGGAATATTTAGAATTTTTTTGTCACGAAACGCGTCGGGCGCGTCAACCCTTCGTCCTCCTTCGGATAGTGTCTTGAACGCACGAACAAAACAGAGGATATTTGAACATAACTATGGATTATTTGGAACCAAACCAACATTTGTTATTGAAGTAGAAGTCCTGGGAGTGCATTCTGACGAAGAACAGCAAAGGTAATCAAATTTTTCTAATAGTAAATCGGAGTTTGGTGAGGGCCAAACTTGGTGGGGTTCAAAATAGCTAGCCATGATGGCTGGGCTATCTACTCAGAATATTGCAAAATGTGCTTTTGCCGAAAAAGCTATTTTAAAATGGGACATAGCGATTGCATAAAGGAGTTCTGTATCTATAATTCTTAAAATAATTGTTATTTTTTTTGTGAACGTTTATCGTGAGTAATTTAGTAAATTCACCGGAAGTTTTCGGTGGGAATGCTAGTTCTGAACGTCACATGCTAATGTAAAAAGCTGGTTTTTGATATAAATATGAACTTGATTGAACAAAACATGCATGTATTGTATAACATAATGTCATAGGGGTGTCATCTGATGAAGATCATCAAAGGTTAGTGCTGCATTTAGCTGTGGTTTGGGTTTATGTGACATTATATGCTAGCTTGAAAAATGGGTGTCTGATTATTTCTGGCTGGGTACTCTGCTGACATAATCTAATGTTTTGCTTTCGTTGTAAAGCCTTTTTGAAATCTGACAGTGTGGTTAGATTAACAAGAGTCTTGTCTTTAAAATGGTGTAAAATAGTCATATGTTTGAGAAATTGAAGTAATAGCATTTCTAAGGTATTTGAATAACGCGCCACGGGATTCCACTGGCTGTTGAGTAGGTGGGACGATTTCGTCCCACATACCCTAGAGAGGTTAAATAAAGGTGAAATAAAATACATTTAAAATTTAAAAAAAAATACACCTTGCGCTATATTCTGGCTGGTCTGGTCGAAATTCACCATTCCAGCGTGGTGATCGTCACCTCCATGTTGAAATTAGCCCTTTTAAACGTACGGATACCAGTCCTCACGTCATCGGGAACTGAGGTTGACTTCCGTCAACGGGCTTTTGTACTGGGGGAGAGAAGGACGTGTTTCATAGTTCTCAACCAATGTCTGTTCACTTGGATGTGGCCACTGACTAGGCCTACGTTTTACTATAAAACAATTCTCTTATTTATGTGAGCGGACCAAGTAATTTGGTGTCACTCTAAAGCGGAAAGGTGGAATGAACGAGTCAGGAGTAGGTTTTCTTGATTGAACACACTTCTCTATTGAGCGATTTCTCACAATACAAACACTCCAACACAATCAATGAGAATCTCCCAAGGAACAACATACATCTTCTTCTTTAGATGACACAGGAACACAAGACGATTATCTTTAAACTATAACAACAAGCACAGATTTGTCACCGTCTTAATGGATCTTCTTGGATAGCTCCCCTCTCTTGGTAGCCATTCTACAGAAATAGTTTGTCTTCTTCCTCCCTGCTGGTTCCCTCCTCTCTCTTATAGGGGAAAGAGAATATGTCATTAGTACTAGAGGTCGACCGATTATGATTTTTTTTCAACGTCGATACCGATACCGATTATTGGAGGACCAAAAAAGCCGATGCCGATTCATCTGACGTTTTTTTTTCTTCATTATTTATTTGTAATAATGACAATTACAACAATACTGAATGAACACTTATTTTAACTTAATATAATACATCAATAAAATCAATTTAGCCTCAAATAAATAATGAAACATGTTCAATTTGGTTTAAATAATGCAAAAACAAAGTGTTGGAGAAGAAAGTAAAAGTGCAATATGTGCCATGTAAGAAAGCTAACGTTTAAGTGCCTTGCTCAGAACATGGGAACATATGAAAGCTGGTGGTTCCTTTTAACATGAGTCTTCAATATTCCCAGGTAAGAAATTTTAGGTTGTAGTTATTATAGGAATTATAGGACTATTTCTTTCTCTACGATTTGTATTTCATATACCTTTGACTATTGGATGTTCTTATAGGCACTTTAGTATTGCCAGTGTAACAGTATAGCTTCTGTCCCTCTCCTCGCTCCTACCTGGGCTCGAACCAGGAACACATCGACAACAGCCACCCTCGAAGCAGCGTTACCCATGTAGAGCAAGGGGAACAACTACTCCAAGTCTCAGAGCGAGTGACGTTTGAAACGCTATTAGCGCGCACCCGCTAACTAGCTAGCCATTTCACATCGGTTACACCAACCTAATCTTGGGAGTTGACAGTCATAAACTGCGCAATGCATTGCGAAGAGCTGCTGTTTGAATGAATGCTTACGAGCCTGCTGGTGCTCAGTCAGACTGCTCTATCAAATCATAGACTTAACTATAATAAAATAAACACACAGAAATACGAGCCTTAGGTCAATAATATGGTCGAATGTGGAAACTATCATCTCGAAAACAAAACTTTAATTTTTTCAGTGAAATACGGAACCGTTCTGTATTTTATCTAACGGGTGGCATCCCTAAGTCTACATATTCCTGTTACATTGCACAACCTTCAACGGTATGTCATAATTATGTAAAATTCTGGCAAATTAGTTCGCAACGAGCCAGGCAGTGAACGCAAGAGCAGTGACACAATTTCATGTTAGCAGGCAATATTAACTAAATATGCAGGTTTAAAAATATACTGCTCAAAAAAATAAAGGGAACACTTAACCTGTCTGGGGTATGTGGGACGATTTCGTCCCACCTACGTAACAGCTACTGAAATTCCAGTGGCGCGATTTTTGAATCGTTAGAAATACTATTACTTAAATTTCTCAAACATATGACTATTTTACAGCTATTTAAAGACAAGAATCTCGTTAATCTAACCCCACTGTCCGATTTCAAAAAGGCTTTACAACGAAAGCAAAACATTAGATTATGTCAGAAGAGTGCCCAGCCAGAAAAAATCAGACAGCCATTTTTCAAGCTAGCATATCATGTCACATAAACCCAAACCACAGCTAAATGCAGCACTAACCTTTGATGATCTTCATCAGATGACACACCTAGGACATTGTGTTATACAATACATGCATGTCTGTTCAATCAAGTTCATATTTATATCAAAAAACAGCTTTTTGCATTAGCATGTGACGTTCAGAAAACGCATAACCCCCGGCAAACTTCCGTTGAATTTACTAACAGTTTGCTAAATTACTCACGATAAACGTTCACAAAAAGCATAACAATTATTTTAAGAATTATAGATACATTACTCCTCTATGCACTCGATATGTCCGATTTTAAAATAGCTTTTCGGATGAAGCACATTTTGCAATAATCTAAGTACATAGCCCGGCATTACAGGGCTAGCTATTTAGATACCCACCCAGGTCAGCCTCCACCAAAATCACATTTCCTATAAGAAAAATGTTCTTACCTTGCTTGTTCTTCATCAGAATACACTGCCAGGACTTCTACTTCAATAACAAATGTTGGTTTGGTCCCAAATAATCCATCGTTATATCCAAACAGCGACGTTTTGTTCGTGAGTTCTAGAATGCTTCTTCCCGGTCTCGCGCATGGCGCATTGGCGTGTCAAACATGTCTAAATATTCCATTACCGTACTTCGAAGCATGTCAACCGCTGTTTAAAACCAATTTTTATGCCATTTATGTCGTAGAGAAGTGATAATATTCCGACCGGGAGTATGCATTGAGCCTAAACAGCCGAATAAAATTTCTCCTCAGAAGCGACTCATGCACGCGCATCATTCAAAGGTCCTCTGAGCATCCACTTACAAAAGGCGATAATCTGTTTCAACCTGAGGCTCCCTTGTAAACCTTCAGTTATTTCGCGGGCTCTGAGAGCCTATTGGAGCCCTGGGAATTGTCACGTTACAGCTAAGATCCTTACTTTTCAATAAAAAGATGCAAGACGCACGACTCCTTGTCAGACAGGGTACTTCCTGCTTGAAACCTTGTCAGGTTTTTGCCTGCCATAGGAGTTCTGTTATACTCACAGACACCATTCAAACAGTTTTAGAAAATTCAGTGTTTTCTATCCAAACCTGAACAATAATATGCATATTCTAGCTTCTGAGTTGGTGTAGGAGGCAGTTAAAAATGGGAACATATTTTTCCAAAATTCTCAATACTGCCCCCTAGCCCAGACAGGTTAAACAACACATCCTAGATCTGAATGAAAGAAATAATCTTATTAAATACTTTTTTCTTTACATAGTTGAATGTTCTGACAAAAAAAATCACACGAAAATAATGTCTGGATTTGGAGTCACACTCAAAATTAAAGTGGAAAACCACACTACAGGCTGATCCAAATTTGATGTAATGTCATTAAAACAAGTCAAAATGAGGCTCAGTAGTGTGTGTGGCCTCCACGTGCCTGTATGACCTCCCTACAACGCCTGGGCATGCTCCTGATGAGGTGGCGGATGGTCTCCTGAGGGATCTCCTCCCAGACCTGGACGAAAGCATCCGCCAACTCCTGGACAGTCTGTGGTGCAACGTGGCGTTGGTGGATGGAGCGAGACATGATGTCCCAGATGTGCTCAATTGGATTCAGGTCTGGAGAACGGGCGGGACAGTCCATAGCATCAATGCCTTCCTCTTTCAGGAACTGCTGACACACTCCAGCCACATGAGGTCTAGCATTGTCTTGCATTAGGGGGAACCCAGGGCCAACCGCACCAGCATATGGTCTCACGAGGGGTCTGAGGATCTCATCTCGGTACCTAATGGCAGTCAGGCTAACTCTGGCGAGCACATGGAGGGCTGTGCGGCCCCCCAAAGAAATGTCACCCCACACCATGACTGACCCACCGCCAAACCGGTCATGCTGGAGGATGTTGCAGGCAGCAGAACGTTCTCCACGGCGTCTCCAGACTCTGTCACATCTGTCACGTGCCCAGTGTGAACCTGCTTTCATTTAGTGAAGAGCACAGGGCGCCAGTGGCGAATTTGCCAATCTTGGTGTTCTCTGGCAAATGTCAAACGTCCTGCACGGTGTTGGGCTGTAAGCACAACCCCCACCTGTGGACGTCGGGCCCTCATACCACCCTCATGGAGTCTGTTTCTGACCGTTTGAGCAGACACATGCACATTTGTGGCCTGCTGGAGGTCATTTTTCAGGGCTCTGGCAGTGCTTCTCCTGCTCCTCCTTGCACAAAGGTGGAGGTAGCGGTCCTGCTGCTGGGTTGTTGCCCTCCTACAGCCTCCTCCATGTCTCCTGATGTACTGGCCTGTCTCCTGGTAGCGCCTCCATGCTCTGGACACTACGCTGACAGACACAGCAAACCTTCTTGCCACAGCTCGCATTGATGTGCCATCCTGGATGAGCTGCACTACCTGAGCCACTTGTGTGGGTTGTAGACTCCGTTTCATGCTACCACTAGAGTGAAAGCACTGCCAGCATTCAAAAGTGACCAAAACATCAGCCAGGAAGCATAGGAACTGAGAAGTGGTCTGTGGTCACCACCTGCAGAACCACTCCTTTATTGGGGGTGTCTTGCTAATTGCCTATAATTTCCACCTGTTGTCTATTCCATTTGCACAACAGCATGTGAAATGTATTGTCAATCAGTGTTGCTTCCTATGTGGACAGTTTGATTTCACAGAAGTGTGATTGACTTGGAGTTGCATTGTGTTGTTTAAGTGTTCCCTTTATTTTTTTGAGCAGTGTATATACTTGTGTATTGATTTTAAAGAAAGGCATTGATGTTTATGGTTAGGTACATTGGTGCAACGACAGTGCTTTTTTCGCAAATGCGCTTGTTAAATCATCACCCGTTTGTCGAAGTTGGCTGTGATTTGATGAGAAATTAACAGGCAACGCATCGATTATATGCAACGCAGGACACGTTAGATAAACTAGTAATATCATCAACCATGTGTAGTTAACTAGTGATTATGTTAAGATAAGTTTAATGCTAGCTAGCAACTTACCTTGGCTTCTTGCTGCCCTCGCATAACAGGTTGTCAGCCTGCCATACAGGCTCCTCGGGGAGTGCAATGTAAGGCAGGTGGTTAGAGCGTTGGACTAGTAACCAGAAGGTTGCAAAAACGAATCCCCGAATCCCCCCTGAACAAGGCAGTTAACCCCCGTTCCTAGACCGTCATTGAAAATAAGAATGTGTTCTTAATCTGACTTGCCTAGTTAAATAAAGGTGTCAAATTATTATTATTATAATTATTATTTTTTTTATTTTTTTTAATCGGCAAATCGGTGGCCAAAAATACCGATTACCGATTGTTATGAAAACTTTAAACCGGCCCTAATTAATCGGACATTCCGATTAATCGGTCGACCTCTAATTAGTACCATCAGCTGTGCTTAATTGCCTCTGGTTACCTTGTCTCACATGCCTTGTTGGGCTACCATCCGTGAGCCCAGCCTGCCCTCTGGTGGTCCTTCCACATTTAGCAGGCTAAAATTATATTTAATATTTTCACAAATAGTTTCATATTTAAACATTTAAATTGCACAACAATTCTATGTGAATCTGATAACTAGACTTTCCAAGATACAATTTATGTTGTCCTATCATAAAATGTAATGGCCCAGACAACAACTGATCTGACATCATATTCTTTAACCTCCCTGGGCAAGGTGGGACGTTTGCGTCCCACTCTATTCAACAGCCAGTGGAATCGCGTGGCGCGAAATACAAATACCTCAAAAATGCTATAGCCTCAATTTCTCAAACATATGACTATTTTACACCATTTTAAAGACAAGACTCTCGTTAATCTAACCACATTGTCCGATTTCAAAAAGGCTTTACAGCGAAAGCAAAACATTAGATTATGTCAGGAGAGTACCCTGCCAAAAATATTCAAACAGCCATTTTCAAAGCAAGCATATATGTCACAAAAACCAAAACCACAGCAAAATGCAGCACTAACCTTTGATGATCTTCATCAGATGACACTCCTAGGACACTATGTTATACAATACATGCATGTTTTGTTCAATAAAGTTCATATTTATATAAAAAAACAGCTTTTTACATTAGCATGTGATGTTCAGAACTAGCATACCCACCGCAAACTTCCGGTGAATTTACTAAATTACTTACGATTAACGTTCACAAAATACATAACAATTATTTTAAGAATTATAGATACAGAACTCCTTTATGCAATCGCGGTGTCAGATTTTAAAATAGCTTTTCGGCGAAAGCACATTTTGCAATATTCTGAGCAGATAGCTCGGCCATCACAGCTAGCTAATTTGACACCCACCAAGTTTGGCCCTCACCAAACTCAGATTAACTATAAGAAAAATTGGATTACCTTTGCTGTTCTTCGTCAGAATGCACTCCCAGGACTTCTACTTCAACAACAAATGTTGTTTTGGTTCAAAATAATCCATAGTTATATTGAAATAGCTCTGTTTTGTTTGTGCGTTCAGGTCAGTATCCGAAGGGTGGCGCGCGAGCGCATTTTGTGACAAAAGATTTCAAAATATTCCATTACCGTACTTCGAAACAAATTTTTATGCTATTTTTCTCGTAAAATAGCGATAATATTCAAAACGGGCGACGTTGTATTCATTCATAGACTGAAAGAAAAAAATTGAGAATTCACATGAATGCGCAACTCCAGTGTCACTGTTCTCAGCCTGACCACTCACAAAATCTCCTGCTGTTTTTCGCCCAGAGACAGGAGAGACATCATTCCACTTTCTGGCGCCTTCTGAGAGCCAATGGAAGCCTTAGAAAATGTCACGTTACAGCAGAGATCCTGTATTTTCGATAGAGATGCCACTGAAGGAGAACAAATTGTCAGACAGGGCACTTCCTGTATGGAATCTTCTCAGGTTTTGGCCTGCCATATGAGTTCTGTTATACTCACAGACACCATTCAAACAGTTTTAGAAACTTTAGAGTGTTTTCTATCCAAATCTAATTATATGCATATTCTCGTTTCTGGGCAAGAGTAGTAACCAGTTTAAATCGGGTACGTTTTTTATCCGGCCATGCAAATACTGCCCTCTAGCCCCAACAGGTACCAAAAGACACCTTCAACTGGTTGAGAAAGGGAAATATTTTTCCATTCCCCAACCTTTTGGTGTTACTATACTTTGTCTATGTTAACAAAGGGCTTTCCAAGAGTGCATTCTGTAGAGTGGAGAAAAAAGGGGAAAAGGTATTGATGTGGGGGGGGGGGTAATAAACCTCAGCCAACAGGGCAACGTCATGACAAGTAATTGGGGTATTTAAAGTAGTCGGGGCATTTGGGGTATTTAGGGTAGTTGAAGAAAGAAAGAAAACAAATTGTATCAAAGTGGGAGTTAAGCAGCCCATAAAGTCCTCAGGAGCGGTTTTAATTTGAAATTACAAGAGATAGTGTAAAACTCAGCAGACTTAATAATGACCAGTTTGGAATGTTGAGGAAATTGAAAAGGAGTCTATGTGAGCTTTTGGCATATTAAAAGGTATGTAACATAAAAAGTACAATTTGTATCAAGAAGAAAAGTCATAGCTGGAAATAGCATGTAACCCTGGACTGAATACAGTTTAAGTGGTGATAATAGTTTAAATGTTTTTTTAAAGTAGATAGGGAGCACAGAAAGTGGGTGGAAGAAGAATAATTATATTAAGTATGCAGAATAACAAAAGTGATCTTGCTTTCATCATGCACACTAATAAGTACTGTATGCAGAATAACATGTGTTCTTGCTTTTATAATGCACACTAATAAGTACTGTATGCAGAATAACATGTGTTCATGCTTTCATCATGCACACTAAGTATTGTATGCAGAATAATATAAGTGTTCTTGCTTTCATCATGCACACTAATAAGTACTGTATGCAGAATAATGTAAGTGTTCTTGCTTTTATAATGCACACTAATAAGTACTGTATGCAGAATAACATGTGTTCTTGCTTTCATCATGCACACTAATACAGTGGGGGGAAAAGTATTTGATCCCCTGCTGATTTTGTACTTTTGCCCACTTACAAAGAAATGATCAGTCTATCATTTTAATGGTAGGTTTATATGAACAGTGAGAGACAAATAACAACAACAAAAAATCCAGAAAAACGCATTTCAAAAATGTTATAAAATTATTTCCATTTTAATGAGGGAAATAAGTATTTGACCCCTCTGCAAAACATGACTTAGTACTTGGTGGCAAAACCCTTGTTGGCAATCACAGAGGTCAGACGTTTCTTGTAGTTGTCCACCAGGTTTACACACATCTCAGGAGGGATTTTGTCCCACTCCTCTTTGCAGATCTTCTCCAAGTCATTAAGGTTTCGAGGCTGACCTTTGGCAACTCGAACCTTCAGCTCCCTCCACAGATTTTCTATGGGATTAAGGTCTGGAGACTGGCTAGGCCACTCCAGGACCTTAATGTGCTTCTTCTTGAGCTACTCCTTTGTTGCCTTGACCGTGTGTTTTGGGTCATTGTCATGCTGGAATACCCATCCACGACCCATTTTCAATGCACAGGCTGAGGGAAGGAGGTTCTCACCCAAGATTTGACAGTACATGGCCCCGTCAAATGATGCGGTGAAGTTGTCCTGTCCCCTTAGCAGAAAAACACCCTCAAAGCATAATGTTTCCACCTCCATGTTTGATGGTGGAGATGGTGTTCTTGGGGTCATAGGCAGCATTCCTACTCCTCCAAACACGGCGAGTTGAGTTGATGCCAAAGTGCTCCATTTTGGTTTCATCTAACCACAACACTTTCACCAGTTGTCCTCTGAATCATTCAGATGTTCATTGGCAAACTTCAGACGGGCATGTATATGTATTCTTGAGCAGGGGGACCTTGCGGGCGCTGCAGCATTTCAGTCCTTCACAGCGTAGTGTGTTACCAATTGTTTTCTTGGTGACAATGGTCCCAGCTGCCTTGAGATCATTGACAAGATCCTCCCGTGTAGTACTGGGCTGATTCCTCACCATTCTCATGATCATCGCAACCCCACGAGGTGAGACCTTGCAGGGAGCCCCAGGCCGAGGGATATTGACAGTTCTTTTGTGTTTCTTCCATTTGCGAATAATCGCACCAAATGTTGTCACCTTCTCACCAAGCTGCTTGGCGATGGTCTTGTAGCCCATTCCAGCCTTGTGTAGGTCTACAATCTTGTGCCTGACATCCTTGGAGAGCTCTTTGGTCTTGGCCATGGTGGAGAGTTTGGAATCTGATTGATTGATTGCTTCTGTGGACATGTGTCTTTTTTACAGGTAACAAGCTGTGGTTAGAAGCACTCCATTTAACCTGTCTGGGCTAGGGGGCAGTATTTTCACGGCCGGATGAAAAACGTACCCAATAAACAGGTTACTACTCTGGCCCAGAAACTAGAATATGCATATTATTAGATTTGGATAGATACACTCTGAAGTTTCTAAAACTGTTTGAATGGTGTCTGTGAGTATAACAGAACTCATATGGCAGGCAAAAACCTGAGAAAAATCTAAGCAGGAAGTGGAAAGTCTGAGAATTGTAGTCCTTCTTTTGATTCTCTATCGAAGCTACAGTGTCTGTGGGGGACGTTGCACTTCCTAAGGCTTCCATTGGCTGTCTAAAGCCTTCAGAAAGTGGTTTGAGCCTTCTCCTGCCACTGGGCAGATTATAGGAGCTCAGTTTCTGAGTGGACTGCCTGGCCACAAAGGGATTGGATATGCTCGGTCCCGCGAGGCGCCCCTCCTTCTTTTTCTTCTTGAATGAATACGCTATTGTCCGGTTGGAATATTATCGCAATTTTACGTTAAAAATACCATAAAGATTGATTTTAAACAGCGTTTGACATGCTTCTAAGTACGGTAATGGAACATTTTGACTTTGTCTCTCGTTCCGCGCTCGCGCGTTATGCCTTTGGATAAGTGATCTGTACGCACGAACAAAACGGAGGTATTTGGACATTAATATGGATTATTTCGAACAAAAACAACATTTATTGTGGAAGTAGAAATCCTGGGATTGCATTCTGACGAAGATCAGCAAAGGTAAGAGCATATTTCTAATACTAATTCTGAGTTTAGGTTGCCCCGAACTTGGCGGGTGTCTGAATAGCTCACCGTGATGGCTGAGCTATGTACTCAGAATATTGAAAAATGTGCTTTCTCCGTAAAGCTATTTTAAAATCTGACACAGCAGTTGCATCCAGGGGTAGTCTATCTATAATTCTTAAAATAATTGTTATATATTTTATCAACGTTTATGATGAGTGTTTTTGTAAATTGATGTGCATATTCACCGGACGTTTTGGTGGTTATACACTTTCCGAACATCACGCGCCAATGTAAAATGCTGTTTTTGGATATAAATATGAATTTGATCGAACAGAACATACATGTATTGTGTAACATAATGTCCTAGGAGTGTCATCTGATGAAGATTGTCAAAGGTTAGTGCTTAATTTAGCTGTGTTTTGGGTTTTATTGACACATGTCCTTGCTTGGAAAATGGCTGTGTGATTATTTTTGTCAATGTACTCTCCTAACATAATCTAATGTTTTGCTTTCGCTGTAAAGCCTTTTTGAAATCGGACAATGTGGTTAGATTAACGAGAAGTTTATCTTTAAAATGGTGTAAAATAGTTGTATGGTTGAGAAAGTTGAATTATGACATTTTGTTGTTTTAGAATTTTCCGCCCTGATATTTCACTGGCTGTGTCGCTAGCATCCCACCTAGTCCATAGAAGTTAAGAGTGTGCTCCTAATCTCAGCTCATTACCTGTATAAAAGACACCTGGGAGCCAGAAATCTTTCTGATTGAGAGGGGGTCAAATACTTATTTCCCTCATTAAAATGGAAATCAATTTATAACATTTTTGACATGCATTTTTCTGGATTTTTTTGTTGTTATTCTGTCTCTCACTGTTCAAATAAACCTACCATTAAAATTATAGACTGATCCTTTCTTTATCAGTGGGCAATCGTACAAAGTCAGCAGGGGATCAAATACTTTTTGATCCCCCTCGTAAGTACTGTATGCAGAATAAAACTAGTGTTCTTGCTTTCAGCAAGCACATCTATTACAATAACTCCATGAGATTACCTAATTTAATTTCTGATTGAATGCAGCCAAGCCAATCAGGCAGTAGTCTACACAGGCAGCTCATTTCTGACGAAATTGGATCATAAATGATTCATTTGCACACCTGGGCCCGCCCCTTTTGTGATGTGAAATGACACATTCATGACTAGCTGTGTTCATGTCGCATACACCGAGTCACAGTTGCCTAATTTGGTGTGAACAAAACCAAGACACTTCGGAAGACATCTTAAACCCTGTCTGAGGAAACAAGGTCAGAGGAATGATTTAACAGCTAGTAAGGTTTAGAGACATAGCTCTAGAGTCGAACTTGTAGCTATCATCATTATCCTCTTAATTACTATCACTCTTATTGTATGTGAAAGTTCTCTGTCCCTTACTAACAAAATTTTAAAGATGCCATTCAACAATGCAAATAAACTTACTGACAGAAGAGACAGGAATTGGTCCTAGGGAGAGAGGATGACCTCCTTGTCCTACAGTAAAGGGAGAAACAAAGCGAACGTTCAGGCTAATGTCAGCTAACAGATGATTGGTTACAGTCATTGTCAATGACTGTCTGTGATACAAGCCACCTTGTTTAATGACAATTTTTTAAAGATGTCATTAAACAATGCAAACACACTGATCGACAGATGAGGCAGAACTTGGATGTCCTAAGGAGGGAGCCTTAACCCCTTGTCCTAAAGGGAGAAACAAAGAGAATATTATGGCTAATTCCCAACCACTAGGCCGTGTACCGGCCTGCCCTTTTTATAGTTTATAGCCTGGCTAATGCACAGATCTGCGATACACACAAACAGGTCTGATAACCATTCTTTCCTCCGCAATATTCAAAACATAAACAATCAAGAAGGATTTAGGGCCTACCTAATAACACGTGTAAAACATGGGTGAGCTGTGGATCTGTATGGGTCGATCTGTGTTCACTGACGCATAGTCAGTGATGTCCAAGCGCAACAGCACGACTTGTGTGCTGAACAGGTTTTTTTTCCATGGAAGGCCCGGCATGCTTACTACCTGTGTGGTAGGTTAAGTATGAATGGGTCTGACATGGGTTATTACACCAACTTCAAATATACAGGGTAAAACCCTGGTTCTTGGTGTGAAAGGGTTATCAGTATTTGCATGGGCGAGGCTCTTACCACACTCTCTGATCAATTTATTGTTGCCCCACTTCTGAACTGAAATATGAACAGAAGCTTACTTACAAAGGTTCTACCTACTAGCTAGCGCTTTGCAGTGTCAATATTACAGACTTGTCAAATTAACAACATCAAAGAGCCAACAGAGTCTGGTGCTTTGGTCGGGTCATATATGGACAGTTGAAGTCGGAAGTTTACATACGAGTTTCAATGAATCCAACCTAATTGTTTTTCAACAACTCCACAAATTTCTTGTTAACAAACTATAGCTTTGTCAAGTCGGTTAGGACATCTACTTTGTGCATGGCACAAGTCATTTTTCCAACAAAGGTTAATTGATATAATATGAGTCAATTGGAGGTGTACATGTGGATGTATTTCAAGGCCTACCTTCAAACTCAGTTTCTCTTTGCTTGACATCATGGGAAAATCAAAAGAAATCAGCCAAGACCTCCACAAGCTTCCGACTTCAACTAACTTCCTCCCCAAAATAATTGTATTGTTGTTTCTACTGGATCCAAAATTATGGATGAATCAAGCAATGCTTACCATCTATGGGAGGTATATGATCATCTACAGCCACCACAGTTGGTTCCAGTACCTCTTGTTTAGGGACCTCGACATCTACCATTTTGGTTATGGCATCATCCTCTGTTTGCAGTCCTTTTATGTGACATTCTATTGGGATGAACAAATAACACATTTTCAGTGTAAACCAATGTAATGTTGAAAAGTGTGTTATGCACTCCAAAAGGAATCCATTATAACTGTGTGGGACAAACAAACATGGTTTTCATGAGCTCTCATCTAAAAATGTACTAAAATGTGCTTTTATGTAATTGCAGGTATTCATTATAGCTATGGTTATTACATGTACAACACTGCATAATATACTGTAGGAATGTTACGTAATTAGATATATTATCACATAGGAGCTATTACTGTATGTCTACATTGTATATCATTTTTGTAGTCTTAGGTTATTACTTATGTGGAAACTAGTGTGTCAACTCTTAAGTAACTACAATGTTGGCAACAACTTCTAATGAGCTGGCAAGAGCTATGGCATACAAGTAGCTAGCAAGCTAAAGCAGCCAGCTTGTCTAAATAATTTTGCTAAGCTATCCTTAGCTAGCACCACACTGACAGTAGACTAGCCTAGCTAGTAACATTAACCTTAGTTCTCTTATTAACTGAGGTTGCTAGCTAGCTAGCAATTCTACTGTACAGATTAGTGACTTTACATTTGCTTACAAAGGGCATCTAAATTAGATCCGGACTATTTGAGTGGGCTTCTATTCGGCTACACACGGCCAAGCTATAGCAAGGCAGAACATGGCAAATGGCCATACGTGGCCAAGCTATAGCCAGCCTCCTACCTAATGCTATTATAATGTTATTAGCTAGCTACCTACTGTAGTTAGCTAGCCATCAAAAAGTTAGCTGACAGTTCGATAACCGATGTAAACTGGCTAGACAAACAACCACTCTCAGCAAACTGTCTAATCCTGCTATGGCAACGATTAACATGCCTTTTGCATCTGTTACATTGTTAGATAGATTACAAACCAAGTGAATAAACTATAATTCGCAAAATACAACTAGCTAGCTACTGTTCGTGTAAACCAGCTAAATTACAGGTGTGTCACTTAGTCGTTAGCTAACGTTAGCTAGCTATGTTGCTAACGACAGGCTGGGACCGAGAACGAGATGGTCCCACAAAAGGCGCCTCATTTGCACTGAGATGTCACAAGACAAATTCAATTCAAAATGTTAACTACATTAATATCTTACTATTTACTTACATTGGTTGTCCTTGGTCATTGTTGACTGTCACTGCGCTTTTGTCCTCGATGACGTTCAACAACATGAGAAGAAGTGAACGTCTTTTGTTGTTGTTGCTGAGTAACATTAACGTTACTACAATTTCCTGTACGTGGATATTTCACAGAATTTCTTCAATTTCCAGTTGGATACAAATTTAAACCTTTAAAGTGCGCGTCCAAATCCAATACTGTTTTTACCAGACCCAAAGATTTTGAATTGATCGTGGCTTGTGTGCTAAGTGATATATTGTCGGCAAAAAAAACAACAGAAAAACAAAGAAGGTTATCAAATACCTCCAGAAGATAGGCCTGCTCAAGAAATCTGAGGTGTCCTATCTGAGGCCACCAGCAGAACATTATCCGGCATGCATGCAAAGATGGATACATATGTAAGTTAATGTTACAACTGGTATTGATTAGCATAGAGAACTGTACTGTAAGAAATGTTTGACTAGGTAAATGTTGAGTGAATCTAACTTTCATCTTGAGCTGGCATGTAGCCTAGTTAGCCAGTCTCATAGGTTCAAATCATCAAATCAAATGTTATTGGTCACATACACATGGTTAGCAGATGTTATTGCGAGTGTAGCGAAATGCTAGTGCTTCGAGTTCAGACAGTGCAGCAGTATCTAACATGAAATCTAACAATTTCACAACTACCTAATACACACATGTAACAGTGTAGGTTCCGTCCCTCTCTTCACCCCAACCCGGGCTCGAACCAGGGACCCTTGCACACATCAACAACTGACACCCCACGAAGCATCGTTACCCATCGCGCAACAAAAACCGCTGCCCTTGCAACGCAAGGGGAAACCCTACTTCAAGTCTCAGAGCGAGTGACGTCACTGATTGAAACGCTATTAGCGCGCACCACCGCTAATTAACTAGCCATTTCACATCGGTTACACACACATCTAAGTAAAGGAATGGAATAAGAATATATACATATAAATATATGGATGAGCAATGACAGAGGCATAGGCAATATGCAATATATGGTATAAAATACAGCATATACATATGAGATGAGTAACGCAAGATATATAAACATAATTAAAGTGGCATTATTAAAGTGACTAGTGATCCATTTATTAAAGTGGCCAATGATTTCAAGTCCGTAATGTAGGCAGCAGCCTCTCTGTGTTAGTGATGGCTGTTTTAACAGTCTGATGGCCTTGAGATAGAAGCCGTTTTCCACTCTCTCGGTCCCAGCTTTGATGCACCTGTACTGACGTCGCCTTCTGGATGTTATCTTTCTGGCCTTCCTGTGACATCGGGTGCTGTAGGTGTCCTGGGGGGCAGGTAGTTTGCCCCCGGTGATGCGTTGTGCAGACCGCACCACCCTCTGGAGAGCCTTGTGGTTGTGGGCGGTGCAGTTGCCATACCAGGCGGTGATACAGCCCGACAGGATGCTCTCAATTGTGCATCTGTAAACGTTTGTGAGTGTTTTAGGTGACAAGCCAAATTTCTTCAGCCTCCTGAGGTTGGAGGGGGCTGAGCACACACCCTTGTGGGGCCCCAGTGATGAGAATCAGCAAAGTGGAGATGTTGTTTCCTACCCTCTCCACCTGGGGGCAGCCCATCAGGAAGACCAGGACCCAATTGCACAGGGCGTGTTCAGCCCAGGGCCTCAAGCTTAATGATGAGTTTCTAAGCATGTACACTGCTAGGCCGGGCTGACGTTGACCAGTGGAGGCTGGTGGGACGGTCTCATTGTAATGGCTGGAATGGTATAATGGAACAGAGTCAAACGTGGTTTCTATATGTTTAACACCGTTCCATTTATTTTATTGCAGCCATTACAATGAGCCCGTCCTCCTATAGCTCCTCCCACCAGCCTCCTCTGACATTTACCCATATATTATTTCACCAGCCGGAACATCTTTTTTTAAATGTTGCTATGAACATGCATTGAAGAGAATAATCTAAGCTTTCCAGTGGCCAGTGTCCTTAATAATTGTGTATGTGCTGCTCAAGAGATTTGATTTCCAGTCTTTCTGCAAGGTCTCGTGCTCCTCTGTGTCCAGGCTGCATTCCCACTCTGGACGCTGGACTGCAAGCGAGTGAAGAGCTTAAGAGGCACACACCCTTCTGGTCTATCTTTGGCCTGCAGCCTAATACTCAAGATGTTTCATATCTGTCTGGAAAGCTTTTGTTCTCCTATTTGGAACAATGTGGATGTATTCCTACTGCTTCTGAAAAAGTAAATTGATAGTCCCGAGGTCCTGTGTGGCTCAGTTGGTAGAGCATGGTGTTTGCAATGCCAGGGTTGTGGGTTTGATTCCCATGGGGGACCAGTATGGGAAAAAAATGATGAAATGTATGCATTCACTACTGTAAGTCGCTCTAGATAAGAGTGTCTGCTAAATATGTAAAATGATAATCTTAGTGGAATTGAATGTACTAGAATTGCTTAGCCTATGTTCCATTTCAGGTATCACTTAGTGTCAGTCTCTAAAAGACGCGTCTGAGTTAAATGTACATGTTTCCTCCGGAAGGATTCAATGTTTAGCCATTCTCGAAATCAAGTCAAATTTTATTTGTCACATACACGTGTTTAACAGATGTTATTGTGGGTGTAGCGAAATGCTTGTTCCACTTATGGATTGGGTAACATTTCTTCATCGGTAGGTTAATGAATTGAGTCTGTGGCCTATTTATGATTTTGGGTTTCATTTATGGGAGACAAATGTATGTTTCTATTGTCATATTCTATTGATCTGATTTGTTCATTTCTTTGTTGCAATATTGCAGATTTGCACAGGGGGTACTCTTGAGGCAAGTTGATATTATAGAGGATGGCGTTGTATGGAGTTCAAGGACCCTGAAAAGAATGACAAAAAGCCTGAGAAAGGTGAGCGGTGCATTGTGATTGTTACAGTTGTCGGTCAACACAGAGTTATAAGCAATTATGATCCTGAAAAAGGCACCAGCTTTGTTTACCTATATTCACTCTGAGGAAATTCTAGCTCCCTTACAAAATCTATGCAAAAAATAATATTTTTAATATTTGGGATATTTCATGCATTACTTACTGGACAGCTAAAAGTAGTTCAACATTTTAGCTTGCTTTGCCACCCATCCTGACTAGTGTTTCCCACAGGTACAGTGGCTTGCGAAAGTATTCACCCCCTTGGCATTTTTCCTATATGGTTGCCTTAAAACCTGGAATTATAATAGATTTTTGGGGGATTTGTATCATTTGATTTACACAACATGCCTACCACTTTGAAGATGCAAAATATTTTTTATTGTGATACAAGCAAGAAATAACACTAAAAAAATTGAAAACTTGAGCGTGCATAACTATTCACCCCCCCCCCCCCAAAGTCAATACTTTGTAGAGCCACCTTTTGCAGCAATTACAACTGCAAGTCTCTTGGGGTATGTCTCTATAAGCTTGGCACATCAAGCCACTGGGATTTTTGCCCATTCTTCAAGACAAAACTGCTCCAGCTCCTTCAAGTCAGAGGGGTTCCGCTGGTGTACAGCAATATTTAAGTGATACCACAGATTCTCAATTGGATTGAGGTCTGGGTTTTCACTAGGCCATTCCAAGACATTTTAATGTTTCCCCTTAAACCACTCAAGTGTTGCTTTAGCAGTATGCTTAGGGCCATTGTCCTGCTGGAAGGTGAACCTCCATCCCAGTCTGAAATCAGTGGGGATGGCGTTCTCGGGGTGATGAGAGGTGTTGGGTTTGTGCCAGACATAACGTTTTCCTTGATGGCCAAAAAGCTAAATTTTAGTCTCATTCTTCCTTATATTTGGGGAGTATCCCACATGCCTTTTGGCGAACACCAACCGTGTTTGCTTATTTTTTTCTTTAAGCAATGGCTTTTTTCTGGGTACTCTTCCATAAAGCCCAGCTCTGTGGAGTATACGGCTTAAAGTGGTCCTATGGACAGATACTCCAATCTCCGCTGGGGCTATTTGCTTCTCCTTCAGGGTTATCTTTGGTCTCTTTGTTGCCTCTCTGACTAATTCCCTCCTTGCCTAGTCTGTGAGTTTTGGTGGGCGGCTCTTTCTTGGCAGCTTTGTTGTGGAGCCATATTCTTTCAATTTTTTAATAATGGATTTAATGGTGCTCAGGGGATGTTCAAAGTTTCAGATATTTTTTTATAACCCAACCCTGATCTGTACTTCTCCACAACTTTCTCCCTGACCTGTTTGGAGAGCTCGTTGGTCTTCATGGTGCCACTTGCTTAGTGGTGTCCCTTGCTTAGTGGTGTTGCAGACTCTGGGGCCTTTCAGGTGTGTATATACTGAGATCACGTGACACTTAGATTGCACACAGGTGGACTTTATTGAACTAATTATGGGGGCATTGTTGGGGCTGTGTTTCTGGACCTAAGGAAGGCTTTCGATACTGTTAACCATGAGATTCTCATCACAAAATTGTCCAAGTTCAACTTTTCCCCCGATGCCTTGAGATGGATGAAATCATACCTTGAAGGCAGAACTCAGTGTGTCAGAGTGAGCAATGAGCTGTCGCCCACTCTTAGCTATGATGTGGGCGTGCCCCAAGGGTCAATACTGGGGCCCCTCCTGTTCAGCCTGTACATTAATGATCTGCCTTCCGTCTGCACTGGGTCTGAAGTTCAAATGTATGCAGATGATACAGTGATATATGTGCATGCAAAGAGCAAACAACAAGCTGCACAAGAACTCACTACTGTAATGGTCCAGGTTACAAAGTGGCTCAGTGACTCGTGTTTGCATCTCAATGTGAAAAAAACTGTTTGCATGTTCTTCACAAAGAGGGCAACAGATGCTACTGAGCCAGATGTCTATGTGTCAGGGGAGAAGCTCCAGGTGGTATCTGATTTTAAGTACCTTGGAATCATACTTGATTCCAACCTCTCTTTTAAAAAGCATGTGAAAAAGGTAATTCAAATAACCAAATTCAACCTAGCTAATTTCCGATTTATACGAAATTGTTTGACCACAGAGGTAGCAAGACTGTACTTCAAATCGATGATACTCCCCCACTTAACATACTGCTTGACTAGTTGGACCCAAGCTTGCTATACAACATTAAAACCTATTCAGTCTGTCTACAAACAGGCTCTCAAAGTGCTCGATAGGAAGCCCAATAGCCATCATCACTGTTACATCCTCAGAAAGCATGAGCTCCTGAGTTGGGAAAATCTGGTGCAATACACCGACGCATGTCTTGTATTCAAGATCCTAAACGGCCTAGCTCCTCCTCCACTCAGTATTTTTGTTAAACAGAAAATCCAAACATATGGCAGCAGATCCACAAGGTCTGCCATGAGAGGTGACTGTATAGTTCCCTTAAGGAAAAGCACCTTTAGTAAATCCGCTTTCTCTGTGAGAGCGTCCCATGTCTGGAATACACTGCCATCAGACACACATAACTGCACCACATATCACACTTTCACAAAATGCATGAAGACATGGCAAAAGGTCAATCAGATTTGTGAACATAATCCCTAGCTGTGTATTGCCGCTTTCCATGTTGTCTGTTGTCTGTAGCTTGTGAGGTGTGGAAACACTTTGTCGTTTTTATGGATTTTGTCTTGTTGCTTTTTGTTCTATGTTGCTCTGTCTGTATGCTACATCTTCCTTGTCCTATGTTGCTCTGTCTGTATGCTATGTCTTGCTTGTCCTATGTTACTCTGTGTGTGCTCACTGTTCTATGATTGTCTATATTGTAATTGTTTTTAATAACCTGCCCAGGGACTGCGGTTGAAAATTAGCCGGCTGGCTAAAACCGGCACTTTTACTGAAACGTTGATTAATGTGCACTGTCCCTGTAAAAATAAAATAAACTCATACTCAATGTGACATCTAAAGGTAATTGGTTGCACCAGATCATATTTAGGGGCTTCATAGCAAAGGGATACATATGTACGCACCACTTTTCCGTTTTTTATTTTCTAGAATTTTTTTAAGCAATTTTTTTTTTTTTTTCACTTCACCAATTTGGACTATTTTGTATACTTCCATCACATGACATCCAAATAAAAATCCATTTAACTGATGGTAATCAATTGTCTTTTTAAACTACACCTCAGTAGATATATTGATATGGATAAAAAACCAGGGAGTTACCACTGGCCAACTCCTTGTCACAAAATAATGATATGCACTTGTTCCTATCTTTCAGTACAATCATGGAAGGATGGGCCAACGTGGAGAAGACTGGGTTGGGTGTTTGGAATGATGGAGGTCAAACACAACAGACGGCGCCCAGTTCTTCTAATGGTGGAAAACTGTTCACAGAAAACCTTAATCCCTATCATCAGACGACGTGTGCGAAGAGGTTCCCTCCAGGTTCCTTTGGAGAGTTCATCAATGAGCTTGACGCCTTGATAAGTTCCTTCCCTGAGGATGGCTCACCCCTCACAGTTCTGGGTGACTTTAACCTCCCTACGTCTACCTTTGACTAATTTCTCTCTGCCTCCTTCTTTCCACTCCTCTCCTCTTTTGACCTCACCCTCTCACCGTCCCCCCCACTCACAAGGCAGGCAATACGCTTGACCTCATCTTCACTAGATGCTGTTCTTCTACTAATCTCACTGCAACTCCCCTCCAAGTCTCCGATCACTACCTTGTATCCTTTTCCCTCTCACTCTCCTCCAACACTACTCACTCTGCCCCTACTCAGATGGTATTGCGCCGTCGCAACCTTCGCTCTCTCTCTCCTGCTACTCTCTCCTCTTCCATCCTATCATCTCTTCCCTCTGCTCAATCCTTCTCCAACCAATCTCCTGATTCTGCCTCCTCAACGCTCCTCTCCTCCCTTTCTGCATCCTTTGACTCTCTATGTCCCCTATCCTCCCGACCGGCTCGGTCCTCCCCTCATGCTCCGTGGCTTGATGACTCATTGCGAGCTCACAGAACAGCGCTCCGGGCAGCCGAGCGGAAATGGAGGAAAACTAGCCTCCCTGCGGACCTGGCATATTTTCACTCCCTCCTCTCTACATTTTCAGCCTCTGTTTCTGCTGCTAAAGCCACTTTCTACCACTCTAACTTCCAAGCATCTGACTCTAACCCTAGGAAGCTCTTTGCCACCTTCTCCTCCCTCCTGAATCCTCCTCCCCCCCTCTCTGCGGATGACGTCGTCAACCATTTTGAAAAGAAGGTCGACGACATCCGATCCTCGTTTGTAAAGTCAAACGACACCGCTGGTCCTGCTCACATTGCCCTACCCTCTGCTTTGACCTCTTTCTCCCCTCTCTCTCCAGATGAAATCTTGCGTCTTGTGACGGCCGGCCGCTCAACAACCTGCCCGCTTGACCCTATCCCCTCCTCTCTTCTCCACACCATTTCCGGAGACCTTCTCCCTTACCTCACCTCGCTCATCAACTCATCCTTGACCGCTGGCTACGTCCCTTCCATCTTCAAGAGAGCGAGAGTTGCACCCCTTCTCAAAAAACCTACACTCGATCCCTCCGATGTCAACAACTACAGACCAGTATCCCTTCTTTCTTTCCTCTCCAAAACTCTTGAGCGTGCCGTCCTTGGCCAGCTCTCTTGCTATCTCTCTCAGAATGACCTTCTTGATCCAAATCAGTCAGGTTTCAAGACTGGTCATTCAACTGAGACTGCTCTTCTCTGTGTCACGGAGGCTCTCCGCACTGCTAAAGCTAACTCTCTCTCCTCTGCTCTCATCCTTCTAGACCTATCTGCTGCCTTTGATACTGTGAACCATCAGATCCTCCTCTCCACCCTCTCCGAGTTGGGTATCTCCGGCGCGGCTCACTCTTGGATTGCGTCCTACCTGACAGGTCGCTCCTACCAGGTGGCGTGGCGAGAATCCGTCTAGTAATCCTTCTAACCCCCCCGCCCCCCTTCTAACCCCCCCGCCCCCCCAAAACAATATATAGATGTACTATTGTAAAGTGGTTGTTCCACTGGATATCTTAAGGTGAATGCACCAATTTGTAAGTCGCTCTGGATAAGAGTGTCTGCTAAATTACGTAAATGTAAATGTTCCACCATTCTGAGTAACTGCTGGAGAGCGTATGTCAGGTCTCTGAATAGGCTTGGTTACAATCACCAGACAGTCAACCACACAAACAACATTGTGGATCCTCACACAGGATGTAGTACACATCACATTGAAAGATTGTGGCTGACAATAAAAGGTCAGGTCTGGAGGCTAAGGGGCAATAAGACCAAAAAAACTTTAAAGAAGCATCTCCATTTTATTGAGTGGATGTACTGGTTGGATAAAGAAAATAATAAAGGAGTACTCTCTCAACTCTTCAAAGACATCCGATTAGTATATCAGCTGTAAGATTTTCACTCTTAGCATTGTCATGACTCTCTCCTTGGTGAAGATCAAAGGTGCCAGATCAGCTCGGCATAGGGCTGACAGATAGCCAGACCCCCCCCCCACCAGAGAGGAAGGGGGAGATGGGCCGGTTTTATAACTTAACGCCGGTCGTAAACTTTCTCTGTCTTGCCCTGCAGTATTGAACAAAGGAATTTGCTGAGTCTAGAGAGAGAGACTCTTGCCTAAGTACTCTAACATCAAAGATTGGACATTGGAACATTAGTTTTGAAATCCAAACGTTTGGAATGGTTCATGGGGATCCAAACAGTAATCATGTCATATCATGTATTATTTTGTGACGTCATTAAGGATGGTATAACAAGATAACTGTAACTCTGAAAGTGCACACGTCCTAGTTATCAGGTTTGCATCTAAATGTTGTATAAAATAAATTATTAGGTATAAGAACACTTTTGTGGAGATAGAAACAGGATTTTAGCCTTCTAAATGAGATAATGGCTTTTCATATAAACCTGGGCCCAGTCAGTAACCACACCCACGTGAGCACAGACATTGTGTCAATAGGACGGAACACCCTCCAAGGCCAGAGTGCTTAAAAGGACTCGCTGACAATTTAAACTACAAGACCAGAGAACGTGAGGATGTGGTCCACACGTTGAAATGGTTAAAACTACAAGACCAGGAAATGGTAAGACCCTCTGAAACGCTCGACGAGTGACAGAGGTGAAAACTAGACCAAACATTCACAGTCTGTAGCTGGTATGTAAAGTAGTCTTGGAAACTCGACCAAAGACAAGAGGGAAGAACAGGTCCCTCTCACCACCATAGGTACCTGTGATGTATCCATTCTAAGGAACACTCCAAAACAAAGCAGCCTACAACTAAGAAGGACATTGTGACCTCTGGTGGACAACCAGAGACTTTCATCGAACTACTCCCCATAGACGGACCGAGTGGTTTCAACAGAGAGATGACAGAGAAAGACATCTACGTGTAAATATATGTTGCATTTCTAATCTGAATAAGAGGTTGTTAGGGTGCGAAATGTTCTTATTTACGATTAACATATTTTCCAAATTGTCACGTCCTGACCATAGTAAGTTGTTATTTTCTATGGTAGAGTGGTCAGGGCGTGACAGGGGGTGTTGATCTGTTTTTGTATGTCTAGGTTCTAGTTGTTGTATTTCTATGTGGGTTGTTGTTTGGCATGACCTCCAATTAGAGGCAACTGGTTGTCGTTGTCTCTAATTGGAGGCCATACTTAAGTTGATGTTTGTCCCACCTGTCCTTGTGGGTGATTATATTTTGAGTAGTGTGTTTTTCCCCTCTCTGCGTCACGGTTTGTTGTTTTTTTTATGGTTAGTTTAAGTATTTATGTATTGCATCACGTTTCACAATTAAAGAAAGATGTGGAACTACGAACACGCTGCATTTTGGTCCGCTCCTTATCACAGCCATGACACAAATGTATGTACGATAAGTCCACTCTCTTTGTATTTCCCGCTCTTTATCTTTCCCCATCCCGTTTCCATTGTGTAACAAGCCATCATATTGGGTTAGTCCACTAGGAACTGTTTTCAATGCATTATGTGAGTAATCAATAACCTATACCTTGTGTGTGTGTGTTTATGTTTTTTTGTGTGATGATTTAGTTAGTTAGTAAATAAATAATTAAGCCAATTTGTGTATCGCTAATTCATCACTTAGGTTAGGGTTCGTGCAGATATCCAAGGACTATGCAACGTTCAGAATGAAACTTATGAGGTAATAATTAATAATTGACTGTTATTGATGTAAGAGATATTTAGATCATCTTTAGAGTTTAAGTCGGGAGATACTAACGCGATAAACAACTTTTCCCGTGGTGCCCCAAATTGCTAACGAGTTAATTGTTACGTGATTAATTTAATAGAGTAATAATTAAATGTAGTAGGTAATTATTTGATAAATAGCCGTCATTACATTAACTTTTTAGTGACAGGGCAGTATTCGGAAATTCAGACGAATGACGTGCCCAAATTAAACTGCCTGCTACTCGGGCCCAGAAAGTAGGATATGCATATTATTAGTAGATTTGGGTAGAAAACACTCTGAAGTTTCTAAAACTGTTTCAATGATGTCTGTGAGTATAACAGAACTCATATGGCAGGCAAAAACCTGAGAAAAAATACAACCAGGAAGTGGTTTGTAGTTTTTCAACTGATTGCCTTTCCAAACTACAGTGTCTGTAGGGTCATTTTGCACTTCCTAAGGCTTTCACTAGATGTCAACAGTTTTTAGAACCTTGTTTCATGCTTCTACTGTTACTGGGGAGAGAATAAGAGCTGCCTCAACCCTGAGACCAACGAGTTGTTTGCTGTGCAGGTACGCAGGCGCGCCATTCCTTCTTTTTCCTCTGTATTGAATACGCTATTGTCCGGTTGGAATATTATTGAAAAAGACCCTAAGGTTTGATTTTAAACATCGTTTGACATGTTTCTGCGAACGGTAATGGAACTATTTGACTTTTCGTCTCGGGTTTTGCGCTCGCGCATTATGCCTTTGGATTAGTGATCTGAACGTGGAAGTGGGAGTCCTGGGAGTGCATTCTGACGAAGATCAGCAACGGTAAATGAGGATTTATAATAATATTTCTGAGTTTAGTTGACTCCAGAACTTGGCGGGTAACTGTATAGCTTGCTTTGATGGATGAGCTCTGTACTCAGAATATTGAACAATGTACTTTCGCCATAAAGCTATTTTGAAATCGGACACAGCGGTTGCATTAAGGAGAAGTGTATCTATAATTCTTTCAATAACTAATGTACATTTTATCAATGTTTATGATGAGTATTTTTGTAAATTGATGTGCTCATTCACTGGAAGTTTTTGGAGGCAAAACATTTCTGAACATCACGCGCCAATGTAAAATGGGGTTTATGGATATAAATATGAACTTTATCGAACAAAACATACATGTATTGTGTAACATTGAGTCCTGGGAGTGTCATCTGATGAAGATCATCAAATGTTAGTGATTCATTTTAGCTGTATTTCTGTTTTTTGTGACGCCTCTCTTTGCATGGAAAATGGCTGTGTGGTTTTTCTTGTTTAGGCGCTGTCCTAACATAATCTAATGTTATGCTTTCGCCGTAAAGCCTTTTTGAATTCGGACAATGTGGTTGGATTAACCTCTCTTGGGCAGGTGGGACGCTAGCTGGCTGTTCACACTATTCAACAGCCAGTTAAAAATCAGAGCGCCAAATTCAAAACCACAAAATGTCATAATTCAAAGTTCTCAAACATACGAATATTTTACACCATTTTAAAGATACACGTCTCCTTAATGTAACCATGTTGTCCGATTTCAAAAAGGCTTTACGGCGAAAGCATAAAGTTAGATTATGTTAGGACAGTTCCAACACAAGAAAAACCACACAGCCATTTTCCTAGCAAGGACAGGAGTCACAAATATCAGATATTCAGCTCAAATTATGCACTAACCTTTGACGATCTTCATCAGATGACACTCCTAGGACATCATGTTACACAATACATGCATTTTTTGTTCGATCAAGTTGATATTTATATCCAAAAACAGCCTTTTACATTGGCGCGTGATGTTCAGAAAATATTTTGCCTCCAATACTGCCGGTGAATCAGTACAACAATTTACAAAAATACTCATCATAAACGTTGATAAAATATTAAACTGTTATTCAAAGAATTATAGATGAACATCTCCTTTATGCAACCGCTGTGACAGATTTCAAAAAAGCTTCACTGGTAATGCACACTTTGCAATAATCTGAGTACTGCGCTCAGAAAAATACACTAGGCAATACAGATACCCGCCATTTTGGAGTAATCTAAAATCATAAATAGCATTAGAAATATTCACTTACCTTTGATGATCTTCATCAGAAGGCACTTCCAGGAATCCCAGGTCCACAATAAATGTTGTTTTGTTCGATAAAGTCCATAATTTATGTCCAAATAACTCCTTGTTGTTTCCACGTTCAGTAAGCTACTCAAAGTGTAGGAAGCGCGGCCAAAATGTCACGACGAAAAATCTAAAAAAAGTTATATTTACGTTCGTTCAAACATGTCAAACGTTGTATAGCATCAATCTTTAGGGCCTTTTGTTCTCCGTCCCGTATGCGGGATCAACATCCAGCGAAAAATCCTATCGCCATATTCATAACAAAATTTAATATATATATTTTTTCAAATATAGGACTATTTTATATCGTTTTATAGATACACCGCTCCTGAATTGAACCACGTTGTCCGATTTCAAAAAGGCTTTACAGCAAAAGCAAAACATTAGATAATGTTAGAGGAGTATATCGTCAAAGTATTCACATAGCCATTTTCCGACCAACCACATGCATCACAAATAACCAAAAAACAGCTAAATGCAGCACTAACCTTTGACAATCTTCATCAGATGACACTCCTAGGACATCATGTTACACAATACATGCATTCTTTTGTTCGATAAAGTTCATATTTATATATAAAAACTGCATTTTACATCGGCGCGTGACGTTGACTAACTATTTTCCCTCAAATGCATCCGGTGAAACAGTGCTACCATTTACAAAATTACTATTCGAAAACATTTTTAAAATGTAATATTGTCATTCTAAGAATTATAGATTAACATCTCGTGAAATCACCCGCAATGCCAGATTTAAAAATAACTTTACTGGGTAATCACACTTTGCGATAAAAGGGGATGCGATACTCAGAAAAATAGGCTACCGTTACAGGTCAGCGCCATCTTGGAACAATCGCATATCAAATCTACTCTTGTATACTATTGTAAATAATCCCTTACCTTTGATTATCTTCATCAGAAGGCACTTCCAGGATTCCCAGGTCCACAACAAATGTATTTTCGTTCGAAAAAGTTAATCATTTGTGTCCCAATAGCTTCTTGTTGTTAGCGCGTTCTGCAGGCTGCACCAAATGTACCGTCATCCGCGGGACTTCTCTCTTACCAAAATGCAAAAAAAAAATATTTAAGTTCGTTCAAACATGTCAAACGTTGTATAACATAAATCTTTAGGGCCTTTTTCAACCAGAGATCCAATAATATTCAAGGGGGACGGTTGCATTGTCTTTCAAAACGTTTCAAAAGGGGAGGGTAGCCAGGGGCGCCGGCGTCATAATGGTGATGGCCCTCCCCATGTGACCAAGATCAACAGCCTCTCATTCAGTCGGTTTTCACAGTAGAAGACTCAAACCACTTTGTAAAGACTGGGGACATCTAGTGGAAGCAATAGGAAGTGCTCAATGAACCATAGCTCACGGTGTGATTTATAGGCAAAGTGATGAAGTTGAGTCCGCAATTCAGAATTCCACATCCTGTTACGATCTGTCTCGGGGTTTTGACTGCCATATGAGTTCTGTTATACTCACAGACACCATTCAAACAGTTTTAGAAACTTTAGGGTGTTTTCTATCCAAAGCCAATAATTATATGCATATTCTAGTTACTGGGCAGGAGTAGTAACCAGATTAAATCGGGTATGTTTTTTATCCGGCCGTGCAAATACTGCCCCCTAGCCCCAACAGGTTTTAAGCCACTCCAGGACCTTAATGTGCTTCTTCTTGAGCAACTCCTTTGTTGCCTTGGCTGTGTGTTTCGGGTCATTGTCATGCTGGAATACACATCCACGACCCATTTTCAATGCCCTGACTGAGGGAAGAAGGTTCTCACCCAACAGTTGACGGTACACGGCCCCGTCCATTGTCCCTTTGATGCGGTGAAGTTGTCCTGTCCCCTTAGCAGAAAAACACCCCCAAAGCATAATGTTTCCACCTCCATGTTTGATGGTGGGGATGGTGTTCTTGGGGTCATAGGCAGCATTCCTCCTCCTCCAAACACGGCGAGTTGAGTTGATGCCAAAGAGCTCCATTTTGGTCTCATCTGACCACAACACTTTCACCCAGTTGTCCTCTGAATCATTCAGATGTTCATTGGCAAACTTCAGACGGGCATGTATATGTGCTTTCTTGAGCAGGGGGACCTTGCGGGCGGTGCAGGATTTCAGTCCTTCACAGCGTAGTGTGTTACCAATTGTTTTCTTGGTGACCATGGTCCCAGCTGCCTTGAGATCATTGACAAGATCCTCCCGTGTAGTTATGTGCTGATTCCTCACCGTTCTCATGATCATTGCAACCCCACGAGGTGAGATCTTACATGGAGCCCCAGGCCGAGGGAGATTGACAGTTCTTTTTTGTTTCTTCCATTTGCGAATAATCGCACCAACTGTTGTCACCTTCTCAACAAGCTGCTTGGTCTTATAGCCCATTCCAGCCTTGTGTAGGTCTACAATCTTGTCCCTGATATCCTTGGAGAGCTCTTTGGTCTTGGCCATGGTGGAGAGTTTGGAATCTGATTGATTGATTGCTTCTGTGGACAGGTGTCTTTATATAGGTAACAAACTGAGATTAGGAGCACTCCCTTGAAGAGTGTGCTCCTAATCTCAGCTCGTTACCTGTATTGTAAGCAGGAATCAGGAGGATAGAGTTGTGTTCAGATTTACCAAATGGAGGGCGAGGGAGAGCTTTGTACACGTCTCTGTGTGTGGAGTACAGGTGATCTAGATTTTTTTCCCCTATGGTTGCACATATAACATTTTGATGGAAATTTGGTAGAACTGATTTAAGTTTCCCTGCATTAAAGTCTCTGGCCACTAGGAGCGCCGCCTCTGGGTGAGTGGTTTCCTGTTTGATTATTTCCTTATACAGCTGACTGAGTGCGGTCTTAGTGCCAGCATCTGTCTGTGGTGGTAAATAGACAGCCACGAGAAGTATAGCTGAAAACTCTCTAGGCAAGTAGTGTGGCCTGCAATTTATCACAATATACTCTACTTCAGGCGAGCAAAATCTAGAGACTTCCTTAGATTTCGTGCACCAGCTGTTGTTTACAAATATGCACAGACCGCCCCCCCTCGTCTTACCAGAGTGTGCTGTTCTATCTTGCTGGTGCAGTGTGTATCCCGCTAGCTGAATATCCATGTCGTCATTCAGCCACGATTCCGTGAAACATAGGATATTACAGATTTTGGTGTCCCGTTGGTAGGATATTTGTGATCGTACCTCGTCTAGTTTATTGTCTAATGATTGCACGTTGTATTGTAGTATTGACGGTAACGGCAGCTTTCCCACTTGCCTTTTCAGGTCCTGACCAGGCATCCGGCTCTTTGTCCTCTGTACCTGCATCGCTTCCTCTTGCAAATACCGTGGATGTTGGCCCTGCCAGGTGTTTGGAGGATGTCTTGTGCGTCTTGTTTGTTGAAGAAAAAATCTTTGTCTAATCCGAGGTGAGTGATCGCTGTCCTGATATCCAGTGGAGAAGGTGGAAAGTTTTAAGTTCATCTGTGTACACATCACGGACAAACTGAAATGGTCCACCCACACAGACAGCATGGTGTAGAAGGCGCAACAGCACCTCTTCAACCTCAGGAGGCTGAAGAAATTTGGCTTGTCACCAAAAACACTCACAAACTCTTACAGATGCACAATCGAGAGCATCCTGTCAGGCTATATCACCGCCTTGTCCGGCAACAGCTCAACCCACAACCGTAAGGCTCTCAAGAGGGTAATTAGGTCTGCACAACGCATCACCGGGGCAAACTACCTGCCATCCAGTACACCTACACATTTACGTAATTTAGCAGACGGTCTTATCCAGAGCGACTTACAAATTGGTGCATTCACCTTGAATGGTGTCTGTGAGTATAACAGAACTCATTTGGCAGGCCAAAACCTGAGAAGATACTATACAGGAAGTGCCCTCTCTGACCATTTCTTGGCCTTCTTTGTCATCTCTATCCAAAACAGGGGATCTCTGCTGTAACGTGATATTTTCTAACGCTCCCATAGGCTCTCAGAAGGCGCCAGAATGTTGAATGATGACTTTGCAGGCCATGGCTGAAAAACAGTAGCGCATTTGGTAAGTGGTCGATCTGAGAACAATGAGACTGGCACCCGCGTGCACGAGACGACTCCATGTTTACATTTTCAGTCTTTGAACGAAAACAACGACTCCCGGTCGGAATATTATCGCTTTTTAACAAGAAAAATCGCATACAAATTGATTTTAAACAGCGTTTGACATGCTTCGAAGTACGGTAATGCAATATTTTGAATTTTTTTGTCACGAAACGCGCCGGGTGCGTCACCCTTCTTTACCCTTCGGATAGTGTCTTGAACGCACAAACAAAACGCCGCTATTTGGATATAACTATGGATTATTTGGAACCAAACCAATATTTGTTATTGAAGTAGAAGTCCTGGGAGTGCATTCTGATGAAGAACAGCAAAGGTAATCCAATTTTTCTTATAGTAAATCTGAGTTTGGTGAGTACCAAACTTGGTAGGTGTCAAAATAGCTAGCCTGTGATGGCCTGTCACGTCCTGGCCAGTATAAGGTTAATTGTTTTTGTAGTTTGGTCAGGGCGTGGCAGAGGGTATTTGTTTTATGTGGTTCAGGGTGGTGTGTTTTGTTAAAAGGGTGGTTGATTTAGTAATTCCGGGTTTTGGTTTATGTTTAAGTATTTCTATGTGGAGTCTAGTGAGTGTATGTCTATGTTAGGTTAATTGGGGTTGGGACTCTCAGTTGAAGGCAGGTGTTGTCTATCTGCCTTTGATTGAGAGTCCCATATAGTAGGGTGTGTTTGTGTTTGGATTTTGTGGGTGATTGTTCTGTGTTGAGCCTTAGGCTTTGCCAGACTGTTTTGTTGTTCGTGGTTTCGTTTGTTTGTTATTTTTGTACGTTCATTTTTGATAGAATATAAATAAACAGCAAAATGAGCATACACGTACCTGCTGCGTTTTGGTCCTCCTTCACCGACGACAACCGTGACAGAATCACCCACCAAAATTGGACCAAGCAGCAGAGGAAGGAGCAGACGGATTTCGAGTTGGACTGGCGGGAGAAGTGGACTTGGGAGGAAGTTCTGGACGGGGCCGGACCTTGGCACCAGGCTGGGGAGTATCGCCGCCCGCAGTGGGAAATTGAGGCAGCCAAGGCAGAGAGGCGGAGGTACGAGGCCATGGACGCGCTGAGGGAGAAGCACGAGAGGCACCCCCAATAACATTTTTTGGGGGGGCACACGGGTAGTTTGGCTAGGCGAAGGAAGAGCCGGAAGCCAGCTACCCGTGGTTATATGGAGGAGCGTATGGGGTGGAGAGCGCTATGTTTCGCTGAGAAGCGCACTCTCTCACCCATACGCACGCACAGTCCGGTGCGAGTTATTCCAGCTCCTCGCAGGTGCCGTGCTAGAGCGGGCATCCAGCCTGGTAGGAGGATGCCTGCGCAGCGCATCTGGTCGCCGGTACGCCTCCGAGGACCAGGCTACCCAACTCCCGCTCTACGCACGGCTACCATCAGGCCCCTGCATAGCCCAGTCTGCCCTGTACGAGCACCCTGCTCGTACAGGGCTACTAGTTCCATCCAGCCAAGGCAGGTTGTGCAGGAGGTAAGATCTAGACCGGCTGTGCGCCTCCATAGCCCTGGGTTTCCAGCTCCTGTCTCTCGTGCGGACCCGGAAGTGCGTCAACCCAGTCCGACTCGTCCTGTTCCCGCTCCCCGCACTAGCCTTCAAGTGCGTAAACCCAGCACCGCCAGTCAACAGTTGTAGGAGCTGCCCCCAGTCAACAGTCGTCGGAGCTGCCCACCAGTCAACAGTCGTCGGAGCTGCCCGCCAGTCAACAGTCGTCGGAGCTGCCCGCCAGTCAACAGTCGCCGGAGTGGCCAGACTGCGCTGAACTGCCGGAGTGGCCAGACTGCGCTGAACTGCCGGAGTGGCCAGACTGCGCTGAACTGCCGGAGTGGCCAGACTGCGCTGAACTGCCGGAGTGGCCAGACTGCACTGAACTGCCGGAGTGGCCAGACTGCCCTGAACTGCCGGAGTGGCCAGACTGCCCTGAACTGCCGGAGTGGCCAGACTGCCCTGAACTGCCGGAGTGGCCAGACTGCCCAGACTGTCCCGAGTTGCCAGACTGCCCAGACTGTCCCGAGTTGCCAGACTGCCCAGACTGTCCCGAACTGCCAGACTGCCCAGACTGTCCCGAGCTGCCAGATTGCCCAGACTGTCCCGAGCTGCCAGATTGCCCAGACTGTCCCGAGCTGCCAGACTGCCCAGACTGTCCCGAGCTGCCAGACTGCCCAGACTGTCCCGAGCTGCCAGACTGCCCAGACTGTCCCGAGTTGCCAGACTGCCCAGACTGTCCCGAGCTGCCAGACTGTCCCGAGCTGCCAGACTGCCCAGACTGTCCCGAGCTGCCAGACTGCCCGGACTGTCCCGAGCTGCCAGACTGCCCAGACTGTCCCGAGCTGCCAGACTGCCCAGACTGTCCCGAGCTGCCAGACTGCCCAGACTGTCCCGAGCTGCCAGACTGCCCTGACAGCCTGGACCGGCCTGAGCCGGAGCCACCTCCAGAAATAGGTGTGTTGGGGAGGGGGGGTGTAGCACAGTGCCGTCGTTGACGGCAGCCACCCTCCCTTCCCTCCCTTTAGAAAAGGGAATTTTTTTTTTGGTGTTGCTTGGGGTTATTTTTTGTTAAGGTGCTTCCGGGGTAGCACCTTTAAGGGGGGGGTACTGTCACGTCCTGGCCAGTATAAGGTTAATTGTTTTTGTAGTTTGGTCAGGGCGTGGCAGAGGGTATTTGTTTTATGTGGTTCAGGGTGGTGTGTTTTGTTAAAAGGGTGGTTGATTTAGTAATTCCGGGTTTTGGTTTATGTTTAAGTATTTCTATGTGGAGTCTAATGAGTGTATGTCTATGTTAGGTTAATTGGGGTTGGGACTCTCAGTTGAAGGCAGGTGTTGTCTATCTGCCTTTGATTGAGAGTCCCATATAGTAGGGTGTGTTTGTGTTTGGATTTTGTGGGTGATTGTTCTGTGTTGAGCCTTAGGCTTTGCCAGACTGTTTTGTTGTTCGTGGTTTCGTTTGTTTGTTATTTTTGTACGTTCATTTTTGATAGAATATAAATAAACAGCAAAATGAGCACACACGTACCTGCTGCGTTTTGGTCCTCCTTCACCGACGACAACCGTGACATGGCCGGGCTATCTACTCAGAATATTGCAAAATGTGCTTTCACCGAAAACCTATTTTAAAATCGGACACCGCGATTGCATAAAGGATTTCTGTATCTATAATTCTTAAAATAATTATGTTTTTTTGTGAACGTTTATCATGAGTAATTTAGTAAATTCACCGGAAGTGTTCGGTGGGAACGCTAGTCACATGCTAGTCACATGCTAATGTAAAAGCTGGTTTTTGATATAAATATGAACTTGATTGAACAAAACATGCATGTATTGTATAACATTATGTCCTAGGTGTGTCATCTGATGAAGATCATCAAAGGTTAGTGCTGCATTTAGCTGTCTTCTGGGTTTTTGTGACATTATATGCTAGCTTGAAAAATGGGTGTCTGATTATTTCTGGCTGGGTACTCTGCTGACATAATCTAATGTTTTGCTTTCGTTGTAAAGCCTTTATGAAATCGGACAGTGTGGTTAGATTAACGAGAGTCTTGTCTTTAAAATGCTGTAAAATAGTCATATGTTTGAGAAATTGAAGTAATAGCATTTCTAAGGTATTTGAATAACGCGCCACAGGATTCCACTGGCTGTTACGTAGGTGGGACGATTTGGTGCCACCTACCCTAGCCTGTTGGGGCTAGGGGGCAGTATTGAGAATTTTGAAAAAAATATGTGCCCATTTTTAACTGCCACCTACACCAACTCAGAAGCTAGGATATGCATATTATTACCAGATTTGGATAGAAAACACTCTGATTTTTCTAAATTTTTCTAATTTTCTAAAACTGTTTGAATGGTGTCTGTAAGTATAACAAAACTCATATGGCAGGCAAAAACCTGAGAAGATACTATACAGGAAGCGCCCTCTCTGACCATTTCTTTTGTGGCTGTACTATTTTTTTTGAGTCATTGTTTAATAGATACCACAGTGAGAAAGGATTCATTTCGCAACTCCTACGGCTTCCACTAGATGTCAGCGATCTTTATAAAGTTGTTCGAAGCGTCTATGATGAACAGAGATCGAATTAGAATGCAGGGAAGTTGACGTCCCTGGGATGTCGTCACTTCCATTATTGCCTGCACCTGCGCAATCATGAGACGCAAGACATTTTTCAAAAACTTTTTTCTAGACACAGGAGAGGTCGGGTTGAAACATTACTGATGTTTCACGTTAAAAATGGCTCTAAAGATTGATGCTAAACAACGTTTGACATGTTTGAACGAACGTAAATAGATTATTTTTTAAACTTTTTTAACTTTTCGCCGTGACTTCCCACCCCCCCGCGCTACTTTTTAGTAGCCACCGAAGCCTAACAACTTGGAGTTATTTGGACATCAATTATGAACTTTGTCAAAAGAAACCACATTTGTTGTGGACCTGGGATTCCTGGAAGTGCCAATGGATGAAGATAATCAAAGGTAATGGATTATTGACAATAGTATTATTGATATTACATGGTTACAAGATGATGCTAACCTATATAGCCTAGCCTATTGTTCTTAGCACAGCACCCGGTTTATTGCAACTTGTGATTTCCCAGTAAAGTTATTTTGAAATCTGGCAATACAGTAGCATTTACGAAATGTTAAACTATAATTATTTGAATGACAATATTATAATTTACCAATGTTTTCGAATAGTAATTTTGTAAATTGTAACGTTGTTCACCGGAAGCATTTCAGAGAAGAAAAAAATCTGAATTTCACCGCTACTGTAAAATGCTGTTTTTGGATATAAATATGAACTTGATGGAACAAAAAATGCATGTATTGTATAACATAATGTCCTAGGAGTGTCATCTGATGGAGATTGTCAAAGGTTAGTGCATAATTTTAGCTGGTTTCTGCTTTTGGTGACGCCTGACCTTGAATTGAAAATGGATGTTTGTACTTTTGTGGCTATGTACTGTCCTAACATAATCTAACTTTATGCTTTTGCCGTAAAGCCTATTTGAAAATCGAACAATGTGGTTAGATTAAGGAGATGTTTATCTTTTAAATGGTGTAAAATAGTTGATTGTTTGAGAAATTGAAATTATTAGATTTTTGATGTTTTGAATTTCCAGCCTTGCTAGCAATCCCGTCTCGGGGTTCATTGCTACCCCGTAGCCCCAACAGGCTAGAGAGGTTAATAATAATAATAATATTTGCTTTGTTTAAAAAAAACAATATTTTGGAGATGATTTTGTTTTCAAATAACGTAAAAGGAGCGAGAAAAAGGCCACTATTGAACATTGGGTGAGACATTGTTACTAATTTGTAAATAAAGCCAGTTTGTTATTTAGAATTATTCATTTCTGTTTTTAGAGGGAGAGAAACCAAAAACCAACAGTCATCTCATGGGTCTCCCCATCAAGGCTGGCACAGGTATTGAACCAGCATCTGTAACAACACTGACTGGTCGGGAGTGGGACTTGCAAACTTGTAGTGTATTCGAGGTTTCTAAAGTTTGTAATTTTCACTTTAAAATGTCAGACTTGATTTGCCCTAGTGAAAATTATATCAACCCCTTACAAAAATTATAATCGACATAATATTTCACATTTCCTGTTGCTGCAGGATTATTTTCCTGCTGTAGCAAACTGGCTCAAATGAAGATCCTACATATGCGGAGATATGATACGTTTCTGAAAATATGTGGATTCGTGCCTGAGTATAAGGGCGTAGATATGTCAGCATGTTGACACATACCCTTTCCGCAGGTAGAATATTCAGCTCCGCTTTAAATTATACTTTACAAAGGGTTCATAAATGTGGCATAACTGTGTGACATAATCACCAATGTCAAATGCGACATAACCCACTATGTCGAATATGATATAAACATGTGCTTTATAAAGGATGACATGTTGTGCTGAAGGATGGCATACGTCAGGTAGTGATGCAACCCGTCAGGATGCTCTCGAAGGTGCAGCTGTAGAACCTTTTGAGGATCTGAGGTCCCATGCCAAATCTTTTCAGTCTCCTGAGTGGGAATAGGTTTTGTCGTGCCCTCTTTACGACTGTCTTGGTGTGCTTGGACCATGTTAGTTTGTTGGTGATGTGGACGCCAAGGAACTTGAAGCTCTCAACCTCTATCCACTACAGCCCTGTTGATGAGAATGGGGGCGTGCTCTGTCCTCCTTTTCCTGTAGTCTACAACATAGCCTGATAATAAATCATTTACTCAGTAAGGTCACTCCCACTGAAGCCACTTTGAATGGTTGATATCCCAGGCTTATATGTGATGTGTACGCAATAGCCTGGGGACGACGTTACACCAAGAAAAACGTACCTTGATGAAAGCCCCCAACATAAGGAAATTAAAGTGGCTTTCTTCTGGAACCAAGTTACATATTCCTCCGTACACAAAGAAACACACACAACAATATAACAAGCCATACCGTGCGGTGCTGGGCCCAGTCTGATTTTTTACATATTCACCCACTCCCCCACTGAAAGATCAGCCACAAAATGTTGGCACCATTGTTACATGTTGTAATCAACCCTGGTCTCCAGCACAGGAACAGAAGAGGAATACCTAGTGCAGTAGTGTCAGGTTGGGCTACTCCAAATCATATTTGCTCTGACACACACAAACGCAAGCTTTGCAGGTCCATCAACCCATTTAAAAACCTTTCATTTAAATACCTACAGTAACCTGTGGATCATGAGAGAAGCTTCATAAATCTGCAGAATGTTACTAACCTATTTATTGACACTTTATGCAGTGTCCTGTAATAAAAATGTTTTTGAAGTGAGACACCTTAGGTCATTCATAACACATCCATAAAGACTATATCACATGATGCTGTACTTACTATAAAGTCAGAACCCTTTGGTAATTTATAACACAACATAAATGTCTTGTATCAAATGATGCTGTAGTTACTATAAAGTCAGACACTTTTGGTCATTCATAACACGTACATAAAGGCTTAATGATGTAAAGCACAAATGTATTAACACTTAGGGAATAATCACTAACAGCTAAAACAAATACACATTAAAGACATGTTAAAACCAAACTTTTATTTAAAATAAAATGTAAACAATACAAATACATTACGTTTAAAAAAAGTCCAACAATGCAATTACATTGAACATCAATTACACAAGGCTGTGAATACTGTAGCTTGTCCCTGATCAGGCAGACTAATGGTTCTGGCCTCTCTGCCTGCTGGAAGTACTGCATATTGGTTCCAACCTTGAAAGTAACATCAAAGAAAGTTAGCAGGTCTGTTAGAAAATGCCTTTGTCACACTATCTGGATAAGGCCAATTCTGTGCTGCACTGGAAATACTCTAAATGGGGAGATGGGAAACTACATTCGATTTGTATTATTATATTCCTCTTTGATTTACAAATCTCATGACGAGACTATGAGATGTGGCTGTATCTAGAGGGATTTTTTTAGCTGAGCCTGCTAGCTAGCTAAATTTAGTTAGCTAGCAATTGCTATGAAATCACAGAAATTATTTGAAATAACGATTGAGGTATGTATGTAATCTAACTCAACACTTAACTACTACTAATTAATTCAAATTACAATAAGTAATGGTTAGCTTGCTTGTTTTTCGCTGTCCAGTGGCACCACAAATGGGAATTTGATTTGCGAACTCATCACATGGGCACTTACTTCGCTACAGAAACACTGCTAACTAAACAACAGTACAGGGCATGTGCACTGAATTAAAGGATAACTACACTCAAAAATATACATTTGTTATACTAAACATAAATATAAACGCAACATGTAAAGGTGTGGCGTATCAAGAAGCTGATTAAACAGCATGATCATTACACAGGTGTGGCCTGCATACTCACCAGACATGTCACCCATTGAACATGTTTTGGATGCTCTGGATCAACGTGTATGACAGCGTGTTCCAGTTCCCGCCAATATCCAGCGACTTCGCACAGCCATTGAAGAGGAGTGAGACAACATTCCACAGGCCACAATCAACAGCCTGATCAACTAAGCGAAGGAGATGTGTCACGCTGCATGAGGCAAATGGTGGTCATAGCAGATACTGACTGGTTTTCTGATCCACAACCCTATTTTTTAAAGGTATCTGTGCTCAACAGATGCATATCTATATTCCCAGTCATGTGAAATCCATGGACTATCAAATCAAAATCAAATCAAATGTATTTATATAGCCCTTCATATATCAGCTGAAATCTCAAAGTGCTGTACAGAAACCCAGCCTAAAACCCCCAAACAGCAAGCAATGCATGTGAAAGAAGCACGGTGGATAGGAAAAACTCCCTAGGAAAAACTCCCTAGAAAGGCCAAAAACCTAGGAAGAAACCTAGAGAGGAACCAGGCTATGAGGGGTGGCCAGTCCTCTTCTGGCTGTGCCGGGTGGATATTATAACAGAACATGGTCAAGATGTTAAAATGTTCATAAATGACCAGCATGGTCAAATAATAATAATCATTGTAGTTGTCGAGGGTGCAACAAGCACGTCCGGTGAACAGGTCAGGGTTCCGTAGCCGCAGGCAGAACAGTTGAAACTGGAGCAGCAGCATGGCCAGGTGGACTGGGGACAGCAAGGAGTCATCATGCCAGGTAGTCCCGAGGCATGGTCCTAGGGCTCAGGTCCTCCGAGAGAAAGAAAGAAAGAGAGAATTAGAGAGAGCATATTTAAATTCACACAGGACACCGGATAAGACAAGAGAATACTCCAGATGTAACAGACTGACCCTAGCCCCCCGGCACATAAACTACTGCAGCATAAATACTGGAGGCTGAGACAGGAGGGATCAGAAGACACTGACTAGGACCTAATGACTTTATTTAAATTGTCTGATTTCCTTATATGAACTGTAACTCAGTAAAATCTTTGAAATTGTTGCATGTTGCGTTAATATTTTTGTTCAGTGTAGATTTTTCCCAGAACTCAAAAGTTGTCCCCGGATGTGTTTTAAACCTCTATGGGATCGGTGTCCCTAAACCAGGACAGTTGTTACTCAATATGCAATAATGTGACTAGAAAACGTTGTATACAACAGCCAACTTTCCGGGACATAGACATGTCTTATATGGGCAGAGTTGCAAAGAAAAAGCCATATCTCAGGCTGGCCAATAAAAAGAAAATATTAAGATGGGCAAAAGAACACAGACACTGGACAGAGGAACTCTGCCTAGAAGGCCAGCATCCCAGAGTCGCCTCTTCACTGTTGACGTTGAGACTGGTGTTTTGCGTGTACTATTTAATGAAGATGCCAGTTGAGGACTTGTGAGGCATCTGCTTCTCAAACTAGACACTCTAATGTACTTGGCCTCTTACTCAGTTGTGCAACGGGCCCTCCCACTCCTCTTTCTATTCTGGTTAGGGCCAGTTTGCACAGTTCTGTGAAGGGAGTAGCACACAGCATTGGATGAGATCTTCAGTTTCTAGGCAATTTCTCACATGGAATAGCCTTCATTTCTCAGAACAAGAATAGACTTACGAGTTTCAGAAGAAAGTTATTCGGTTCTGGCCATTTTGAGCCTGTAATCAAACCCACCAATGCTGATGCTCCAGATACTCAACTAGTTTAAAGAAGGCCAGATTTATTGCTTCTTTAATCAGAACAACAGTTTTCAGCTCTGTTAACATATTTGCAAAAAGGTTTTCTAATGATCAATTAGCCTTTTAAAATTATGAAATTGGATTAGCTAACACAAAATGCCATTGGAACACAGGAGTAATGGTTGCTGATAATGTGCCATAAAAAATCTGCCATTTACAGCTACAATGGTCATTTACAACATTAACAATGTCTACACTGTATTTCTGATCAATTTGATGTTATTTTAATGAACAAAAAATGTGCTTTTCTTTCAAAAACAAGGACATTTCGAAGTGATCCCAAACTTTTGAATGGTAGTATACATGTGATTGTCTCCATGCCTTCTGCAAAGTGACTAGACACTCACTTTAGCAAGGATGAAATTAGGATCAAGTCTTTTAATTAAATATTGTTCCTAAATCACATAAGTACTGCAAAGAAGACAACGTTTACTTAGACACAAATCAATAACATACTGCAAAATAAGTCAGTATCAATCAATCAATTCAAAAGTGAACAAGACCAATAAGTCAATATGTAAATGTTTCTGATTCCCCATGCCGTTTTTTTATTTTTCATGCGGATCAACACATTTGGAAAGAGATTTTGTGAAACATACAGCCATGTTATATCTGAATGATCTTGGAGCTTGGCGGAGCGTTTAGAGAATAGGGGACAAAGGATCCTGCTGGGGGGAGCAACCCAGGGAGCCCTCCGTAACTCAGTCAATACGAGGCAGAAGGGTCTGTTGCTGCTGTGGTGAACTAATCTGCATTCCTCTTACACACTGCAGGACCTCAGGACTGGACAGTCCATAAGCAGCCATAACATCTATTTCTCAGTCCCGCAGACCAGGCACTGTGTTCAAGGGAATGGCCAGAGTCCAGTGTGGGAGATTAGGACAAAAAAGCATGTCAGTCAACAATTACACAACTGATGTAGCAGCACTGTTACAAACATGTAATACCCTCAGAATGGCCACCCATCTAGGGAAATTGAACTCTCACACTGTTCATTGACCTGAGTGTTCAGAACACTGACTGTGAAACTGTATCCGGAAGCTAAGAACAGTTTCATATCCATGGTATTGTATTCTAATAAAACACTTTCTCCTCCCCTGGCAGGATTATGACTCTCCCATCTTTCTTGGCTGTGCTTTCAGTGTTCAAGATACTCCTTCTCCGTGTCTGCACTTGGGAAAGTTAAAAGGGACACTGGCCACTAGTCCCAGATCAGTCATTTATCTGTGGTAGGCTAATCCTAGTTTGGAGGAGGCAGGAGGCTCAACTCCACAGGATGATATATTATTGCTATCACTTGCTTTTGTTTAATTATAGGTATATGTATGAAGTCTGGTATCATTTGATATCTTTCTGAACATACCAGTACTGGAAAACTTTCCTCTACTGCCCTGATACTGAAATAGTGATCTGGGGTGCAAAACTGGCCCATGACAGCATTTCATGTGGTGCCTGAATTTCACAGGTGTCATACATATATATATACATATATATATATATATATATATATATATATATATATATATATTATTATTATTATTATTTTTTTGTTATTTATTATTTATTTTTTTCATATTTTAATATATTGTATTCAAGAAACAGGTTTATAAATTGGGTATTAATTACTGCAGAATCAGTGCTGAAGTACATTCAAAGACCTCTTACTTCTCATTTAAAGCTAATTCCCACAGCACTACAGTAATATAATATTATTAGAAGGACATCATCCATTGTGGACTGATTCATTCATGTGAAGCTTTGGAAGCCTTTTATTTATGTGTGGCACATTTCTGTCATGTTGAAAGTATGACATATCACTCAATGACAAACAGTATAGAAGAACCAACCTCCTCTTGTCTGTCTCGCCTGTAAAACCATTGGCTATAAACCATACAATAAACATCCTATAAAACCATTATGAAGTTTTCAAAACATAACTTTAATTTTTGTTCAAATGTCCCATTTACAGAATTATCAGAATAATCGAATGACAGCTATATAAAAAAATATAAATATACTGTACATGATATGGATATCCAGTATCAAACATTCAGTCAACAAAATATAAATTTCTTATGGTTATTGTTCCATGAGATTGCTATGATTACACAGATCCAAATATGCCAATAAAGCATTTCCAATACATTTCTATCTATAAAAACATACCCATATGTGCAGCACAAGCATAATTGAACTGATGACCCCATGAATCTATGGAAAAACATAAGTAAAGCAAAACAAAATAAGCATTTTTATAGTCAGAAACATACAGTGCTCAGGACTGCATTGTGACTCGAGGGCCTATCGATATCACAAAGTATTTTTTCGGAGAACAATGGAGATAAATGTGCATTTATGATAAATAAAACTCGGCATGAACAAAATATCTTTCCCAAATGAGCCACACATTTGTATGGTTTGGCAACTCGCATGAGAAAGCTTGGAGTATGATTGCTGGTTTCTGTTTAGTTTAAATTAGGTAGAGCTTAACAATCCAGAAGTTCTCGGTTAGGACAATGCATAATACGGTATGTTTGGAGAGTTCAAGCTTTGTCCTGCAGTGGTTCCCTTGTATTGGAGTTGGCTTTCTCCGTTAGAGAGCATTCCACATGAAACCCCTCTTATATTCGTACAAGAATGTTTAACTCAGTGGAATGGGCAGTGAAGATATTACGTTTAGGACTACCATAGTTGAGCCTGTAATTGAACCCACAAATGATGATGCTCCAGATACTCCAACATACTCAACTAGTCTAAAGAAGGCCAGTTTTATTGCTTCTTTCATCAGGACGACAGTTTTCAGCTGTGCTAACATAATTGCAAAAGGGTTTTCTAATGATCAATTAGCCTTTTAAATAATAAACTTGAATTAGCTAACACAATGTGCTATTGGAACGTAGGAGTGATGGTTGCTGATAATGGGCTTCTGTACACCTGTGTAGACATTCCATTAAAAATCTGCCGTTTCCAGCTACAATAGTCATTTACAACATTAACAATGTCTACACTGTATTTCTGTTCAATTTGATGTTATTTTAATGGACACAAAATGTGCTTTCCTTTCAAAAACAAGGACATTTCTAAATGACCCCAAACTTTTGAACGGTACTGTATATTTGAGTTTAACACCAAATCCATGGTTCCTTACGTTAATAATGTGTTGTGTTGGGAGGATAGGGGCTTGCAATGTGTGATCTTTGTGGGTATAGCAAGCAAGACTCCCCCATTCAGAAAGTAAAGAATAGGCGGTCAATAGGTATGGGGACAATGCAACAGCACTCTGGGACATGAACAATCATTAGGGCTGTCAGAGGGTGACAGAGACTGTAATTAATGATATTTTCTATTTTCACAGAGTAGAATAAGGATGTGACAGAAGCATTATTAATGAGTCCAGCCTTGTTGGTCTGAACAATAGCAGTTTATTAGCGGCAAGACAGATTTAACAGATCTCTTTACAACAAAGGATGAAAACATGTTGAAAAATGGAGACAATCTGTCAGAAGAACCAATTTGATTTTTTTTTTAATTCAACAAAAATGGTTATATTGTAATCATATTCTTCTTTTTCCCTTTAACCATCTGCTGTGTGGTAAGCTAATCAACAACGAACCAAGTCAGTCTCCCAAAGCTGTCAATAGCAAGTGACATTGGGCTAGGCATTTTATAACATTGTATTTGGTAACAGGCATTCTGCAGTTGTCATGTATTGACAGGGCGCTGTGTGATTGGAAGTCAGATCAACATGCTCTGCTTTACCTTAAAAAACATTTAAACTTTACTAGATTGTGTGATACAAAAATGAATGAACTGAACAGAAGATATTACATTTTCAATGCCATTAAGAATCTAAATGTATCCAAGGAAAAAAGCTGTCATGTTCCGTCTTGGAGAACCAATCTATGATTAGATACAGTATCTCATAGTTGTGTTTACACAATGCAGTGTGCCAATATGGCCTGCTCCAAGAATATTCAACTTAGTATCGAGACAATTTCAGTCAAGGCTCAGTGCAGTCCAACATTTCCCACACAATACTGAAGCAATTCATCTAGACAAGTAAGTATAAACGATATTAAAATATTAAAATAATACAACAGAACAACCAAGAGGAAAATATCAATTGATGCTTTCCTGAAGAGCTCTTGTGTCATCCCAATGTTGATGAAACCAATATTGAAATTGATTAGCGACTTTGTATGGGTGTATAGGGATAAGCTGTTGCTCGCACCATAGCTGTAACTGAGCACTTTGAACAAGGCAAATTTGGTTTACATTTCAGAATGCATATATTCCAGACATCTGCTGACAGTATCCCTCATATCACTTTTTTTTCTAGTTTCACTCTATTAAGTTAATAAAATAAGGTATGCACTTCATGGCAGATTCATTATAACGTTTTTTATAGATCTTGAGAAAATCACAAAGTGGATAGATGAAGAAAAAACGAATTTCCAGCACATGATTGATTCACAACCAATAACCTTTACTGTATTATGTTTGTTTAAAATGCTCAAATAATTCAAACTCATTTAGCCCTAACCAGGCAATACTTTACCAGATTAAAACTGCCACTTCAAGCTTTGTTGATGTATCCAAGAAAGGCAGCATGACCCAGCTGCAAAACTGATCAAAAGAAAGAGGGGAATGGGATATTGACATCAACTGTTTCAGTAATAGACTCAGAGAAAAACATTGAAAAAACATGATTTTCATACACTTCCTTAACCACAAAAAAAATACAAAATGTGAATGAATATGTCTGTTTGTTAGGCAGCTGTGTGCATGCATACTCTCCATTGATTCGTAATTTAGCCATATTATCTCGGCAATTCCTTTTTCCCTTTTGCAATCCCTTATTGGTAATATGCTAATGACATCCGCCATGATTAGTGATTTTCTTCTAATCATCATTCTACGGTGGGCAGAGCAATCACAGAGGTAGAGCTTACGATTTACAGCAAGCTTCTGCCTGCTCTCCCCATCTGCCAGACTTGATTTAATTTGAATAATAACAGAATATTTAGATTCAAAGACCACTTTAGTGTACTAACATACTTATGCAGATTGAGGAAATAAAGTAGTAACAAGAAGTGTGAAAGGCATTTTCCCAGCATGCTCTAACCTGCCTCTGATAAAAGGCATCCAGTTCTTAGATAAACTTAGCAGGGTGTTCTGGTATTAGTCGTGTTTAAGCTTAAAAAGTTTACTGTAAGTCTCACAACTAGGCCATGTTTGATTTCTATAGATTTCTTAAGGAAGGGGAAAGTCTGACCTTTTCATTTGTTGATTATCCCTTCTTATACAACGGGTGGGTCTAATCCTGAATGCTGATTGGTTAAAACTGCATTCCAGCCCGTGTCTATTCCACAAGTTACCACCGGCTAAATCTACGATGTTAAAATGCCTATTTACTCTGTTCCATCTGACTGTGCAATCCACTGTCTCATCAGCCCAGCCAGGCAACTTATAAACTTGATCTCCACTGTAAAAAGCATCTAGACATTATCTCACATTTCTTTTAGACTAACATTTATTTTCCAACAGCGGAGACCTGCTGTCCCATAGTAATGAATGTGTTGGGGGTCGGGATGAGACAGACAGGCAGGCAGCGTTTCTCAGCCAGTCTAAATCATGAATCAGCTGGCATCATTTTTATGGATATATACCAAACATTTTTTATTGAAAACTGTCAACAAAACGAAGTGCAGCTAGTTTGCTAGTCTTTCCAACTTCAGTTTGAAGTGATTACGTTACTGTAGCTGTGTTGTTGGCTAGCTCCTCTGAACATCAGTGTCCTGACGAGTGAGCACATTTTCTATGCGAGGCAAAATTGCGCCTCATTAGTTTATTGTTATGGATGTATCCAAACAAATGTCACTAGAAAACATATTAAACAAATGCAAATGCAGCTACATTGCTGTTATTCTGGCTTTTTGACTGTAAATTAAGTGTAGTTGGCTACCTAGCAAGCAAGGGATAAGAACGTTGCCAGCCAGTTTAGAACGAACGACTGGGTTGTGTCCATAGATAGAGAACAAAAAGACTGAATGACTGGGTCGCATCTCTTGCAACCGAACCGATAGAACGAACGACCAGCCAGCTTGGGTAACAGCCCTAGATTTGTGTCGGGGCTATATCTTGTGGAAGGATGAAATAGTATGAATAAATTAATCCAAAGAACATTTTTAATGACTGCATATTGGGCCTAACAACACCCGTGCCAATATCTCCCCCAAACACATGCTACTCGGGCATTATCACTTAATTACATATTTAATTGACTTAGAATAATTCTAACAACTTATATTTTCTCTCAAATGCAGCTAATTCTAATGTTCTTCATACCCAACCCCTTTACTTGTTGATTTAACTCTATAGCATGGAAACTTTAAAGGGAAAGTTCAGAATTTTACAACTTTATGTTAGATGATACCTCACCCTGAAAATAGTCTATGGGCCAGGATAAACTGTAGTAGGTTTTAACAGCCACTACAAACTTCAGCTAACTTTATCCATCGCTAGCTCAGAGTCAATGGAAGTGATATCGGCATTGGTGCAATGTTATTTTATTGGCCAAATCACCTTTAAAGGCCCAATGCAGCCATTTCTATACCAATTTCATATAATTTCTGGGTAACAAACATATAATAGACCTTGCTATAATAGATTTCCATTAAAATGGTAAAAAAAAAATGTTTTGCATAAAACTATTTCTCATGCAAAAAGTTTACTAGCACTGTCTGGGAATTGTCTGAGTAAGGAGGGGAAATTGAAAACTAGCTGTAAAAGGCAGAGAGGTTTGGAACTCACTTTGTTATTGGTCTATTAACCAATTTACCGCATGGTGATGTCACCATGGAAAGCCAAAACTCCCACCCACGCAAACCTGCTGAATAAAAAGTCCTGTGTTGATTGTATTTTCAACCAGCAACTATCAGGAAATAACACTGATAAAAAAACAACAACACTTTTACAGTATTCATTTCATCAGCTGTTGTAAACTATTATTTAAACCACAGGAAAAACTGAATTTGGACTGCACTTGGCCTTTAAGTAACATCATACCATATATGGAGTTGATTTCAGTTGATTTGCACATTACATTTGAACAATTGCATGGATACCTCCATCACTTGCATTGGCTTTTAGCTTGCAGTGACTAGTTACAGTTTCTCCAGGCCCATCAACTACTTTCAGGCTAGCTAACCATCTAACACAAATTCTGAAAATACTGAACTTCTCCTTAAAGCTGTTCAAGAATTACCCACACAAAGACAGATCATAATACTATTATTATTACTAAACTTTCTGCTTTACAGTGAGTACTTGTGGGGATTATTATTATAGTAAAATATTTCCTTAACAGACTGCAGGAGCTTGCCACATAACTGAAAGCTTTCTTAATTTTAAAGCCTTTGAACTGTGTTTTGTCCAGAATACAGGGAAATAAAAGAATCATTATTTCAGTTTGCTTATGGAATAAAACAAGTTATTACAAATTGTGCGTTTTTCCCGTTAATCTACTTCAGAAATTGAAAACTACATCCCTACAAAGTATACCCAGTGGCGTGGTTAAAAGAGATCTGTCATCTCTACTACAGACGTAGAAATAGTTGAAATAGTACACTAACGTTCATCAGTCTATGAGCTACAACTTTTCTTTGAATTTAGCCACTATAAGGTGCCATTATTGGTGTGTTCTCAATATAATACACCTGGAAGTCTCACTTAATTGACAGCCATATCATTTGCCTTTGATATTGCACCCCGTCATCTACTGTATGTGAGCGCCAAGGAGCTTTGTCTGGGGAGAAAGTACAACTAATAGACTAATAGGTCAAATTACATCCTGTACAGAGGCAAAGTTCACAGTGAATTCAATACATAAAAATGATTTAGCCTCAATTATGCAGCATAAACACAATGTACACCCCACAATGGTTTATGTGGCTTTAAAGGGTCTGTATTACAAAGCAGTATGGGCCTTAATGTAGGCAGTAAAACGAATGACGGTGACATCCAAGGTCTCACTCATAAATGCCATCTCTGGGGCTGCGTGCAGAGTGATCTAATGGTGACTGGCCATGCATGCTGTTACATGAAGTGAGGTTTATCTAACAACACCTTACAGCAGGCCAGGAAAAACACCAATACTGCAGGGCTAAAGCACTTTATGTTTTAGAGTTACTTAAGTAGCTGATCTATCAGCAACTAATCTAGGCAATAGAATTCTGTGGGGCCAGATTCACTATATAGTTTGCCGGATTACATGCACCTAATTTAGGGTTGTTAGTGAGCTATCAGTGGAATACTTGGATGTGGTTCACAAGTGGTAGTACATACTGTATATATAGCATACATGTTAAACAGTTGATAACGTAGCCTTCTGGATAATGCCCTTACAAAAAATAATTGTTAACATTTTACATTAAGTTGCCCCTATTACTATGTACCTAACACAGTAATACCTGTGTTAACATAGTTACATAGATTTTATCATGTCATTACACGGTAATAGGGTTGTGGCGGAATCAGTTTTTACACAATTCAAAAAAGGAATGTGTAATTACACATTCACTTGCTGTGAATGTGTAACTATTGATGTTATTACAATTTTTTTGTTCCACTATATAACTAATATTTTGTAATTACACGTTTGAAATTCATTTGTGAATAACCATGTTAATAACTCAAACCAAAATCTGACCTTGTTACATGTAACTACAAGGTGCCACTGCCATGAAATCCACATGTAATACCAGGGTTGATAAATAGGCTAGGACCTGGTAACAACAATTGTAACTTGACACACCCTGTTATTAACTACCGGTAATTTTCAATTAGTTTATTTCTATGCTGGCTCCCGAGTAGTACAGAGGTCTAAGGCACTGTATAACAGTGCTAGAGGCGTCACTACAGACCCTGGTTTGTTCCCGACTGTATCACAACCAGCCGTGATCGGGAGTCCCATAGGGCGGCTCACAATTGTCCCAGCGTCATCCTGGTTAGGGTTTGCCAAGTTAAATAAAGATTCTAATATTGTTTATTTATTTAACTAGGCAAGTCAGTCAATAACAAATTCTTATTTACAATGACGGCTATGTGTCTGTCTATCCCTGTTCTCTCCCCTCTGCACAGGCCATACAAACGCTTCACACCGCGTGGCCGCTGCCACTCTAACCTGGTGGTCCCAGCGCGCACGACCCACGCGGAGTTCCAGGTCTCCGGCAGCCTCTGGAACTGCCGGTCTGCGGCCAACAAGGCTGAGTTCATCTCAGCCTATGCTACCCTCCAGTCCCTAGACTTCCTGGCGCTGACGGAAACATGGATTACCACAGATAACACTGCTACTCCTACTGCTCTCTCCTCGTCTGCCCACGTATTCACGCATACCCCTAGAGCATCGAGTCAGCGGGGTGGTGGCACTGGAATCCTCATCTCTCCCAAGTGGACATTCTCTCTTTCTCCCCTGACCCATCTGTCTATCTCCTCATTTGAATTCCATGCTGTCACAGTTACCAGCCCTTTCAAGCTTAACATCCTTATCATTTATCGCCCTCCAGGTTCCTTTGGAGAGTTCATCAATGAGCTTGACGCCTTGATAAGTTCCTTTCCTGAGGATGGCTCACCTCTCACAGTTCTGGGTGACTTTAACCTCCCCACGTCTACCTTTGACTCATTCCTCTCTGCCTCCTTCTTTCCACTCCTCTCCTCTTTTGACCTCACCCTCTCACCTTCCCCCCCTACTCACAAGGCAGGCAATACGCTTGACCTCATCTTTACTAGATGCTGTTCTTCCACTAATCTCATTGCAACTCCCCTCCAAATCTCCGACCACTACCTTGTATCCCTTTCCCTCTCGCTCTCATCCAACACTTCTCACTCTGCCCCTACTCGGATGGTATTGCGCCGTCCCAACCTTCGCTCTCTCTCTCCCGCTACTCTCTCCTCTTCCATCCTATCATCTCTTCCCTCTGCTCAAACCTTCTCCAACCTATCTCCTGATTCTGCCTCCTCAACCCTCCTCTCCTCCCTTTCTGCATCCTTTGATTTTCTCTGTCCCCTATCCTCCAGGCCGGCTCGGTCCTCCCCTCCTGCTCCGTGGCTCGACGACTCACTGCGAGCTCACAGAACAGGGCTCCGGGCAGCCGAGCGGAAATGGAGGAAAACTCGCCTCCCTGCGGACCTGGCATCCTTTCACTCCCTCCTCTCTACATTCTCCTCTTCTGTCTCTGCTGCTAAAGCCACTTTCTACCACTCTAAATTCCAAGCATCTGCCTCTAACCCTAGGAAGCTCTTTGCTACCTTCTCCTCCCTCCTGAATCCCCCCCCCCCCCTCCTACCTCTCTGCGGATGACTTCGTCAACCATTTTGAAAAGAAGGTTGACGATATCCGATCCTCGTTTGCTAAGTCAAACGAAACCGCTGGTCCTGCTCACACTGCCCTACCCTGTGCTTTGACCTCTTTCTCCCCTCTCTCTCCAGATGAAATCTCGCGTCTTGTGACGGCCGGCCGCCTAACAACCTGCCCACTTGACCCTATCCCCTCCTCTCTTCTCCAGACCATTTCCGGAGACCTTCTCCCCTACCTCACCTCGCTCATCAACTCATCCTTGACCGCTGGCTACGTCCCTTCCGTCTTCAAGAGAGCGAGAGTTGCACCCCTTCTGAAAAAACCTACACTCGATCCCTCCCATGTCAACAACTACAGACCAGTATCCCTTCTTTCTTTTCTCTCCAAAACTCTTGAACGTGCCGTCCTTGGCCAGCTCTCCTGCTATCTCTCTCAGAATGACCTTCTTGATCCTAATCAGTCAGGTTTCAAGACTGGGCATTCAACTGAGACTGCTCTTCTCTGTGTCACGGAGGCTCTCCGCACTGCTAAAGCTAACTCTCTCTCCTCTGCTCTCATTCTTCTAGACCTATCTGCTGCCTTTGATACTGTGAACCATCAGATCCTCCTCTCCACCCTCTCCGAGTTGGGCATCTCCGGCACGGCCCACGCTTGGATTGCGTCCTACCTGACAGGTCGCTCCTACCAGGTGGCGTGGCGAGAATCTGTCTCCGCACCACGCGCTCTCACCACTGGTGTCCCCCAGGGCTCTGTTCTAGGCCCTCTCCTATTCTCGCTATACACCAAGTCACTTGGCTCTGTCATATCCTCACATGGTCTCTCCTATCATTGCTATGCAGACGACACACAATTAATCTTCTCCTTTCCCCCTTCTGATAACCAGGCGGCGAATCGCATCTCTGCATGTCTGGCAGACATATGAGTGTGGATGACGGATCACCACCTCAAGCTGAACCTCGGCAAAACGGAGCTGCTCTTCCTCCCGGGGAAGGACTGCCCGTTCCATGATCTCGCCATCACGGTTGACAACTCCCTTGTGTCCTCCTCCCAGAGTGCTAAGAACCTTGGTGTGATCCTTGACAACACCCTGTCGTTCTCCACTAACATCAAGGCGGTGACCCGATCCTGTAGGTTCATGCTCTACAACATTCGCAGAGTACAACCCTGCCTCACACAGGAAGCGACGCAGGTCCTAATCCAGGCACTTGTCATCTCCCGTCTGGATTACTGCAACTCGCTGTTGGCTGGGCTCCCTGCCTGTGCCATTAAACCCCTACAACTCATCCAGAAGGCCGCAGCCCGTCTGGTGTTCAACCTTCCCAAGTTCTCTCATGTCACCCCGCTCCTCCTCTCTCTCCACTGGCTTCCAGTTGAAGCTCGCAACCGCTACAAGACCATGGTGCTTGCCTACGGAGCTGTGAGGGGAACGGCACCTCCATACCTTCAGGCTCTGATCAGGCCCTACACCCAAACAAGGGCACTGCGTTCATCCACCTCTGGCCTGCTCGCCTCCCTACCTTTGAGGAAGCACAGTTCCCGCTCAGCCCAGTCAAAACTGTTCGCTGCTCTGGCACCCCAATGGTGGAACAAGCTCCCTCACGACGCCAGGACAGCGGAGTCAATCACCACCTTCCGGAGACACCTGAAACCCCACCTCTTTAAGGAATACCTGGGATAGGATAAAGTAATCCTTCTAACCCCCCCCCCCTTAAAAGATTTAGATGCACTATTGTAAAGTGGTTGTTCCACTGGATATCATAAGGTGAATGCACCAATTTGTAAGTCGCTCTGGATAAGAGCGTCTGCTAAATGACTTAAATGTAAATGTAAATGTAATGTAAATGACGGCCTACCAAAAGGCAAAATGCCTCATGCGGGGATGAGGGTTGGGATTAAAAATACAAATACTTTAAATAAAAATATAGGAAAAAACACACATCACGACAAGAGAGACAGCACAACACTACATAAAAAGAGACCTAAGATGACAACATAGCATGGCAGCAACACATGACGACACAGCATGGTAGCAACACAACATGGCAGTAGCACAAATAAAAAGGTTAAATAAAAAAGAATAAGAAATGTTATGACCTGGCTATACCGAATCAGGTATAATGTATAATGTAAGCACAATGTATACTGAACAGAAATATAAACGCAACATGCAACAATTTCAAATATTTTATTGAGTTACAGTTCATGGAAAGAAATCAGTCAATTGAAAAAAAGTAGTTAGGTCCTAATCTATGGATTTCACAAGACTGGGCAGGTGCGCACCTCGGATGGCACCCACTTTGGAGCCAGGTCTTGGCCTTTTATTGTCACCAGCACAAGGTGCACCTGAGTAATGATCATGCTGTTTAATCATTTAATCAAATTAGGGGAGAGGAGAACATTAGGTATAGTTACATTGTACTTACAATGTAACAATCTAACAAACAACTCTGTAATTACAATGTTGTTACAAGGCATATATATCTATTTACAATGTGCATACCAAGGAGCAAGCAACTAATTGTATAGTGAAATTACATTTTAATGACTTTTTAGTCATTAAATAATGACAATGTAACAACCTTTGCAGACCATATGCTATCCAGGATAAATAAGGAGACAGGAGAACATGTTTCAGTTTGACTTTTCTTGAATGGTTTTGACAAAGATTCATATTCAAACTATTCAAAATCAATTGCCCATTTCAGACTCGAAGCAATAACAATTTTTGCATAATCCAAAATGTAGCTAGATGGCTAGCTAGAGACTGGAAGCCTAATGTCAACACGTTCTCTAACGCAGTTAATAAACATTACTAAATCGTCAGTTTACGTTTAGTTTGAGACTTAGCTACATTGCACTTTTGCACATTACAAACATTTAAAAAAACAACAAATTAACCTCTCTGGGCCAGTGGGACGCTTGCATCCCACCTACTCAACAGCCAGTGTAATCCCGTGGCGCGATATTCAAATACCTTAGAAATGCTATTACTTCAATTTCTCAAACATATGACTATTTTACACCATTTTAAAGACAAGACTCTCCTTTATCTAACCACACTGTCCGATTTCAAAAAGGCTTTACAACGAAAGCAAAACATTAGATTATGTTAGCAGAGTACCCAGCCAGAAATAATCAGACACCCATTTTTCAAGCTAGCATATAATGTCACATAAACCCAAACCACAGCTAAATGCAGCACTAACCTTTGATGATCTTCATCAGATGACACTCCTAGGACATTATGTTATACAATACATGCATGCTTTGTTCAATCAAGTTCATATTTATATCAAAAATCAGCTTTTTACATTAGCATGTGACTAGCATGTGACTAGCATTCCCACCGAAAACTTCCTGTGAATTTACTAAATTACTCATGATAAACGTTGACAAAATACATAACAATTATTTTAAGATTTATAGATACAGAACTCCTTTATCCAATCGCTGTGTCAGATTTTAAAATAACTTTTCGGCGAAAGCACATATTGCAATATTCTGAGGACATAGCTCAGCCATCACGCCTAGCTAATTTGACACCAGCCAAGTTCGGGGCAACCTAAACTCAGAATTACTATTAGAAAAATTGGATTACCTTTGCTGTTCTTCGTCAGAATGCACTCCCAGCACTGCTACTTCCACAACAAATGTTTTTTTTCTTCCAAATAATCCATAGTTATGTGCAAATACCCCCGTTTTGTTCATGCGTTCAGGTCACTATCCAAAGGGTAACGCGCGAGCGCATTTCGAGACAAGAAATTCAAAATGTTCTTTTATCATACTTAGAAGCATGTCAAACGCTGTTTAAAATCAATTTTTATGGTATTTTTCTCGTAAAATAGTGATAATATTCGAACCGGACAATGCTGTATTCATTCAAAAAGGAAGAGAAAAATGGCGAGGTGTCGTGAATGCGCATTTCCTATCTCTTAGCCATGAGGCAGTTCACTGACAAACTGTGCCCCTGTTATCTGCCCGGAGACAGGAGACGTGTCAATCTGCTTTCTGAATGCTTTAGAGAGCCAATGGAAGCCTTAGAAAGTGCTACATAACCCCACGGGCACTGTAGTTTCGATAGAGACGCAAAGGGAGAACTACAAATTCGCAAACAGGCCACTTCCTGCATGGAATTGTCTCAGGTTTTTGCCTGCCATGTGAGTTCTGTTAAAACCTCTTACATCTAGACGTTCCGCTAGCGGAACACCTGCTCCAATATCCAATGATGGGCGTGGCACGAAATACAAACTCCTCTAAAATCCGAAAACTTCCATTTTTCAAACATATGACTATTTTACACCATTTTAAAGACAAGACTCTCCTTTATCTAACCACACTGTCCGATTTCAAAAAGGCTTTACAGCGAAAGCAAAACATTAGATTATGTCAGCAGAGTACCCCGCCAGAAATAATCAGACACCCATTTTTCAAGCTAGCATATAATGTCACAAAAAACAAAACCACAGCTAAATGCAGCACTAACCTTTGATGATCTTCATCAGATGACAACCCTAGGACATTATGTTATACAATACATGCATGTTTTGTTCAATCAAGTTCATATTTATATCAAAAAACAGCTTTTTTACATTAGCATGTGACGTTCAGAACTAGCATACCCCCCGCAAAAGGGTGTCTACTTTGAAGAATCTAAAATGTAAAATAGATTTTGATTTGTTTAACACTTTTTTGGTTACTACATGATTCCATATGTGTTATTTCATAGTGTTGATGTCTTTCCTGTTATTCTACAATGTAGAAAATAGTCCAAATAAAGAAAAGCCCTTGAATGAGTTCAGTAGGTATGTCCAAACTTTTGACTAGTACTGTATGTATAGTATATTTAACAGAACAAGGCTATGTCAATAACTACATTTAGACAAAAATGCAGATTGAACGTAAAAGTCCTAAGTTATCAAATTGTTTTTAGTATCCTAATGTTGTTTTTGTGTTTTCTTAATGTTTCGGTGCATGCATTCAACACGCTTTGGACGAAGGACATTCACAGGCCCGTCATCTCCAAAATTCACTCAAAAGGCAATAGTTCTGGACTGGGTTTGATTTTTTAAGTTTTTTTATTATTATTTAAATTTTGTTCATTCTTTCTAAACATCCATTGGTTGAGATTTCATTTCTCAGTAATCACTTGGCTCATGTAAATTCTGTAGTTGCCAATTTAAACATCCCATGGTCAACATCCCCATAGTGTTCACATTTCTCTCATGTAAATGTAGCTACATAATAAATATATAATAAACTATTTATTTTGGAAATATTCAGTCTTCTCTTTTTCTTAATTAGTATGCTGACGCTTTCAAATTGTATTGGATTTATTTGTTGTTTGGTGCATTTAGTATATTTAATTTTCTCTTTGAGAAACAAGTTCAATTTAAAGTTGTATGTGATTTGGTTTATGTAGGTACAATACACAAAGTAACCAAAAATCGGATGTAATTTGCATATTCATAATTTTTGCAAAATATTTGTTCACCACAAGTTTCTCCGAATTGTTTTCCAGAAGTTCACAAGTCTCCGCAAATTTTCCACAACAGCTTGCCACAAAACTAATTAGCATGTGAAAGTAGGGTAAGGGTAGGTGTCATTGCAAAGACGCAGACAAGCAAATTGTGCAAACACTGGATGGTTGGTTTTGCAACCAACTTTCCTGGACCTAGATACTGTAAATCCTACAGGAAGCGATAGCAAATGATGTTAAAGGTTTTGATACTTTTATGACACTGTACAGTTAATTCAATAAATGTATCTTGTGAAATAATTCAACCAGGCATCTTTGTCATATTCTTCGTCTTCTGAGGAGTAAGAAATCTCGGACCAATACGCAGTGTGGTAAGTGTCCATACTTATACTTTTATTTTTTTAAACGTGAACACTAAACAGAACAAGAAAACGAACAACAGTCCTGTAAGGCTATACAAAGAAATAACCACCCACAAACACAAGAGAAAATAAACCCACTTAAATATGGCCTCCAATTAGAAGCAACGACAACCAGCTGCTTCTAATTGGAGGTCGTTCCCAAAACTAACATAGAAATAGACAAACTAGAAAACCCACATAGAAATAGAAAACATAGAACATAAACCAAAACGCCCGAAACACACAAAACAAACACACCTCTGCCACGTCCTGACCAACTACAATAACAAAATGACCCCTTTACTGGTCAGGACGTGACAATGTTGATCATATAACAGTATTTAAAGGACTATTTAAACGTATAAAGTACACCCTGAAAAACAAAATGGGGTGTATATCAACGGGGTTTTATCCTGTAGGTGCCATTTCAAACAAATAAATACCTACTTTTCTCCACCCACTGCAAAATAATCTCTCTGGCCTAAATCCCAATCCAGTAGTTACCTTTCCACACTATCATGCAGACCCAAACTGTACTTGGCTAACTTGGATATTCTCCTTTCACAATGTCCTTTCCAGCGCGGTTCCAGCAACCATGGTGGATGCGTTACAGGTCCAGCCCAGTACTGCTCGGCTCAGTATATTGAAAAGGGTATAAGAGTGACAATGGTGAGGTATTCACACACACTGCAGTCATGTTGCCCTGAGCTGAGTGAAAAGACAGGCTGTCCTGTTGTCGCGGTAGAGGTGCCATCCTCTCCCCGTCAGCTGTGTGTAGCGCATCTGAGAGCTATGAGGTGCTAATTACAGAATGATGAGCCGAACCTGACCGTGAATACTTGTCAACTGTCCCCCTCTACATCTCATCTCCACCTTCACAGACTGCTGCCTCCCTGCTGCCACACACAAGTACAGTAGATGTCCTTCTTTATCTCCATCCCTCTACCTGGAAATGGTTATCGATTTTTTTTGTTTAAATGCATCGCACGTCCAAAATGTGTATTTAAAAAAATATATTACTGTATCTATGTACCTGCTCCAGTGACTAACTTAGATCAGCATTGTGTTCTCAACAGTGAGCACTGGGGGAAATACTCTGGCTGGGCAATGTAGTACTCTATAGTACATGTAGCCAAAGCATAAGCAAAAGGTCTATTTTCGCAAGACTTCAGGGAAAATCTTATTATTAAAGCCCTGAGTTTTTAAAAATTTATTTTAAACATATTGCACTACAAATACACAACCGGTCAAAAGTTTTAGAACACCTACTCATTCAAGGGTTTGTCTTTATTTTTACTATTTTCTACATTGTAGAATAATAGTGAAGACATCAAAACTATGAAATAACACATATGGAATCATGTAGTAAGCAAAAAAGTGTTAAACAAATCAAAATATATTTTATTTTTGAGATTCTTAAATAGCCACCCTTTGCCTTGATGAACACTTTGCACAGTCTTGGCATTCTCTCAACCAGCTTCATGAGGTAGTCACCTGGAATGCATTTCAATTAACAGGTGTGCCTTCTTAAAAGTACATTTGTGGAATTTCTTTCCTTTTAATGTGTTTGAGCCAATCATTTGTGATGTTACAAGGTAGGGGGATATACAGAAGATAGCCCTATTTGGTAAAAGACAAAGTCAATATTATGGCAAGAACAGCTCAAATAAGCAAAGAGAAACAACAGTCCATCATTACTTTAAGACATGAAGGTCAGTCAATACGGAAAACTTCAAGAACTTGGAAAATTTCTTCATGTGCAGTCGCAAAAACCATTGAGTGCAATGATGAAACTGGCTCTCACGAGGACCACCACAGGAATGGAAGACCCAGAGTTACCTCTGCTGCAGAGGATACGTTCATTACAGTTTTTATTTTACCTTTATTTAACTAGGCAAGTCAGTTAAGAACATGTTCTTATTTTCAATGACGGCCTAGGAACAGTGGGTTAACTGCCTTTGCAATAAGGGTCGTCTAAAGGAGACCAAAATGCGGCGTGTGAAGTGCTCATATTTACTTTTAATGAAAACACTTTGCAAAATAACAAAACGACCAACAACAGTCCCGTCAGGTACAAACAACGAAACGGAAAACAACCACCCACAAAACCCCATGAAAAACAGGCTGCCTAAGTATGGCTTCCAATTAGAGACAACGAAAAACACCTGCCTCTGATTGGAAACCATACCCGGCCATAACATAGAAAATACAACATAGAACGACAATCTAGACAACCACATAGAAAACAGAAAACCCAAAATACATAGACAAAAACACCCCCCTGTCACGCCCTGACCAATCTACTATGGAAAAATGACCTCATACTAAGGTCAGAACGTGACAGCCTTGTTCAGGGGCAGAACAACAGATTTTTACCTTGTCGGTTCGGGGATTTGATCTTCTAACCTTTCGACTACTAGTCCAACACTCTAACCACTAGGCTAATTGCAGCCCAAATAAATGCTTCACTGAGTTCAATTAACAGACACATCTCAACATCAACTGTTCAGAGGAGACTTTGTGAATCAGACCTTCATGGTCAAATTGCTGCAAAGAAACCACTACTAAAGGACATCAATAAGAAGAAGAGACTTGCTTGGGCCAAGAAACATGAGCAATGGATGTTAGACTGGTGGAAATTTGTCCTTTAGTCTGGAGACCAAATTTGAGATTTTTGGTTCCAATCGCCGTGTCTTTGTGAGATGCGGTGTGGGTGAACGGATGTTCTCCGCATGTGTATTTCCCACCATAAAGCATGGAGGAGGAGGTGTTATGGTGTGGGGGTGCTTTTCTGATGACGCTGTCTGTGATTTATTTAGAATGCAAGGCACACTTAACCACCATGGCTACCACAGCATTCTACAGTGATACGCCATCCCATCTGGTTTGCGTTTGGTGGGACTATCATTTGTTTTTCAACAGGACAAATACCCAATACACCTACAGGCTGTGTAAGGGCTATTTGACCAAGAAGGAGAGTGATGGAGCGTTGCATCAGATGGCCTGCCCTCCACAATCCCCCGCCCTCAACCAAATTCAAATGTTTTGGGATGAGTCGGACCGCAGAGTGAAGGAAATGCAGCCAACAAGTGCTCAGTATATGTGGAAACTCCTTCAAGACTGTTGGAAAAGCATTCTAGGTGAAGCTGGTTGAGAGAATGCCAAGAGCGTGCAAAGCTGTCATCAAGGCAAAGGGTGGCAATTTGAAGAATCTCAAACTTTTTTGGTTACTACATGATTCCATATGTGTTATTTCATAGTTTCCATGTTTTCACTAATAATCTACAATGTAGAAAATAGTACAAATAAAGAAAAACCCTTGAATGAGTTGGTCTTCTAAAACGTTTGACCGGTAGTGTACATGTGTAGGGTTACTACTCAGAGGCCATCACTACACAATACTTTAATGTTTGAAAAAGTACCATTACATGTTTGATCATTTGTGTAATTGTAACTTTGCAGGACATTTTTACAACAACCAATCAAAATGTCACAATACCTTTTAAAAGTAGAAAAATGTATTTTGTTAAATGCAGGAAGTATTATGTTCAGCTCGGGACAAGGTGTTCTGCTGAATTATAGCATCCGATTACCCACAGCTCCGGACGGGACTACGCAGAGTATTTGTTTACACAAAAGGAAATTAAACTATTCCCAGTTAACCGCCTTGATTACAGGCCTCTTTGCCTCATTCCTCCATGCACATGATACAGGTCCAAATTTTTACACTGGGCATCTCTGCTTTTCACACTGAAATAAAAAAGAATAATAAAAAAGTCAGCATCAAATGAAGCATTGTGGTGAAAGAACAGTTATATATTACGACTAGGACTTGGTTTTTACACCGAGGTGGTAATACAATTAGCTGCCATCTCCAAAATGAGGCAGATAACCTAGCGGTTAAGAGCGTTGGGCCAGTAATCAAAAAGTTGCTGGTTTGAATCCCCGAGCCGACTAGGTGAAACATCTGTTAATATGCCCTTGAGCAAGGCATTTAACCCTAATTTCTCCTGTAAGTCGGTTTATAACGTCAGACATCAACATGAAAAGCATATTTTTCCCCACGTTCATCTATCTCACTCTGCAACAACGATGTTGGTTAAATCTACAGTATCTTTATTTTAAACACACATGCTCCTCCCGTAACGGTGGCGTACTTGTCAGTTTAATCCCTGCCTGAAATGAGTGCTGGGGTCGGCAGACTGGGGCTCTGGAGAGCAGGATGGGGCTGATCCTGAGTAAGCTGGCCTTTGGCCTCAGCCCTATTAATCCGATCCACAACACTGGCAGAAGCAGCAGCAGGAGCAGGAGCAGGAGCAGCAACAGCGGAGCAGTCACTTATAGAGAAACTACACAGAAGTGTCCCTGATTCTATTGCCCCCTAGAGGAAACAACACAGTAACACTTTCTGGAAACCACCTGTGTGAGATACTGTGTCTCAATTGCCTAAACCATCCTCTTCTCCATTTGTGCTGATCTGAATAAAGTAAGAACAAACCAGGTGAAAGCCAGCCTTATGATGAGCTTCTTCCATTATTTTCACCTTATTTTCACCAAGTCTTTCCCAAACAGTGTACGTCAGGGGGAGGATATGAGGAGAGGACAGATTTTAAACAATTAAGACAGACTCATTGTAATGCATTTAGCAATATGCTTCCATACAGTAATAAAGTCTGTTGTATGGAGCCACTCATATGAATGCTTATAAAAAACTTATGATGTGCTATGTATAATTTTACCTGTGTGTAATACATTGTTAATGCTTAAAGGAGTGGTTAACTTTTTTTAACCAAATCAACATTTTTTGATGTAAATGGCATGTTATAGAAGTGTCCAGACACTTTTTTTGCAATTTCACTTGGTTTTGAGAAACTTACAGGACCAGCAATAGACTTCCTCATTGCTCGTTCTATAGTAAAGGGGCCACTGATAAACATGAACAAAGGTTCCAAAAACACCCAAATACGTACTTTTAGAAATGGCAAATCTCTCAGTATAGTGATGCAGGTCTTTAGATGTTGTACACATGAATTTGTATAATCCTGAACTTTGTCTTTAAGGTTATATTCCATGTTTTTACAACTACTAATTACGCTAGTAAAAACATGTTGTTTCATTATGACTCCAGTAATTGTATTTCAATTGTATAACAATCTAATGTTAAGTTTTACCGAAAGCTCTACAATAGTGTCAGGAGACATCCTCAGACTGTCTCTGGGAATGACTCTATGTGTAGTTCAATACAAACTAGCGTACCTCATTACAATGTCTGTATTCGTAAAAAACATTACAGAAACGTGCCCCCATTAGAATCCAGCGCACTGTACGGCTCTGTTAATGTTTCACCCTAGCCTATCAAACACAATATGAGATGATTACATGTTTGTTATTTTATGTGATGAGGAGCATTCAGGGTTGCTAATTCGAGATGTCTTTCTTTACGAGCGTGATTAATGGCCTCCGCAATATGATCTGATTTACGTTGTGGGTGTCAGCAGGAAAATTTGATGGATGAGGCCAGCTGTTTATAGATATTGACACGTAGACAGGCCTGTGAACACATTAATCACAGTATGGGGTAACCTGAACTGAGGGAGAAACTGTTGACTTCTCTTATAGAGATATACTCTCCGCAGGTGATGAGGAGAGAAAATGTAGTGTACAGAATCAGTGGATAATAAACTTTGATGATGCAGCCATAAAGACATTGCCAGCTGGGGTCAGTGACAAAGAATATCTCATTGTTGAGTTAAGAGAGATTATGTGCCTAAACGAAGATAAACTGATCTGTTGATCTTGTAATATGACATTTAATGACAGTAGATAGTCAGATGTCAGTACTAAAATTAACCTTGAGAGACTAATGGCTCTTTCTTGTCTTTTGTCACATCATCCTGTCATAGTAATAGGCTAATATTGGTTCTGTGGGAGTCATCACTGGCAGAAAAGGTATCAGTAGTTCTGCTGTGGTGGCCCAGGACAAAATGGCTGTACATACGAATAACATCTTAGTTATTCTGTTACACTCCACATGAAAAAATACCACAGTACTTACTATAGAATTCTATAGTATTTCTATAGAATTCTATAGTATTTCTATAGAATGCTATAACTGTAGTATACTGTAGAATACTATACTACACACTGTAGTATCGCTCGATCATGTGTAGTACTTACTATAGACTGGTGTAGTATACCAGATATTGTGTTCCCTACAGGTTATAGAAAAGATCAGAAGCTCTGATTTATCCATTCAGACCCCAGTTCTACAGATTATGGAAAATGTGCTCTTTCAATATTTCCCCAGTTGGTTTCCTGAAGGAGAAAGCCTCCACTTTTATGTTGAAGATAATAAAACAAAAACACTACCGCAAATACTACAGTATACTACATTCCGCACAAACACTATTGTAAATACTATAGTATTTATACCACAGTATGCTATAATATTCTTTCACGTGGGACATGGCAAATTTCATTGTCCTCAATAACATAGCCATACAATAAAGCATGTAAATCAATTGTCATATACCATTGTTTTTTATTTAAATGTATTTAAACAGGAAATCCCAATGAGATCAAGGCCTCTTATACAAGGGACTCCTGCACACAAACATACAAATTCACAATATTTACAATTCCAACGCAATAAAAGAAAAGTAACTTACAAACAAGATCCTGAAAAACAAACAAATTCTTCTCTAATAAAAAGTAATCAAGCAGCTGTCTGAATTGCCCTAATGACACCAAAACATCCAACTTTAGAGAGTTCTAGAGATCACTCCACAAGTAAGGTGAAAATAAAAATAAACACAGATCTACCTAACTCAAAAGACATCGAAGGGATCTCCAGAGTTAGCCATCCCTGTGATTGGGTCTGGTGACTCTACAATATGTCTGCAATTTACATTAAGTAAGGTATGGCGGACGTTTGCACAAGAGGGCTTTATAAACAAAAAGAAAGCAGTGCATTGATCTATGAGACTTAAGAGACGGCCAGCCTACTTTCTGATACAGAATGTAGTGATGTGTACTGAACCTGTCGTCCGTAATTAAGAGAAGTGTGCTATTATAAACTGATTCCAATGGCTTTATTAATACAGTGGCAGCTGCATTATAGGTGATATCGCCGTAGTCCAAAGCCGGAATAAATGTCGACTGAATTATTTGTTTTCTGCTATTTAACAACAGGCATGCCCTAGGAAGTCCATTTTAATTCTATACTTTCTCACCAATATGCTTTTTGTCAACACTTATAAGCGGGGACACGATCAATGTGGGCACCATCCAATGTACATATGCATAAATCAGATACATTTTTAAGCTTTTTGGAAAATAACATATATACTGAACAAAAATGTAAATGCAACATGCAACAATTTCAAATATTTTACTGAGTTACAGTTTTATAAGGAAATCAGTCAATTAAAATGAATTCATTAGGCCATAATCTATGGATTTCACATGACTGGGCAGGGGCGCCGCCATGGGTGGGTCTGGGAAGGCATAGGCCCACCCACTGGGGAGCCAGGCCCAGCCAATAAGAATTCGTTTTTCCTCACAAAAGGGCTTTATTACAGACAGAAATACTACTCAGTTTCATCAGCCGTCTGGGTGGCAGATCTCAGATGATATCGCAGGTGAAGCCGGATGTGGAGGTCCTGGGCTGGCGTGGTTACACGTGGTCTGCAGTTGTGAGGCCAGTTGGATGTACTGCCAATTTCTCTAAAACAATGTTGGAGGCAGCATATGGTAGAGAAATTAACATTAAATTCTCTGACAACAACTCTGATGGACATTCCTGCAGTCAGCATGACAATTGCATGCTCCCCCAAAGCTTGAGACAATCTGTGGTATTGTGTTGTGTGACAAAACTGCACATTTTGGAGTGGCCTTTTATTGTCCCAGGTGCACCTGAGTAATGATCATGCTGTTTAACCTGTTGGGGCTAGGGGGCAGTATTTGCACGGCCGGATAAAAAACGTACCCGATTTAAACTGGTTACTACTCTTGCCCAGAAATGAGAATATGCATATAATTAGTAGATTTGGATAGAAAACACTCTAAAGTTTCTAAAACTGTTTGAATGGTGTCTATGAGTATAACAGAACTCATAAGGCAGGCCAAAACCTGAGAAGATTCCATACAGGAAGTGCCCTGTCTGACAATTTGTTGTCCTTCAGTTGCATCTCTATCGAAAATACAGCATCTCAGCTGTAACGTGACATTTTCTAAGGCTTCCATTGGCTCTCAGAAGGCGCCAGAAAGTGTAATGGGGTGTCTGCAGTCTCTAGGCGAAGTACAGCAGCTCTGTTTGTGAATGGTCAGGATGGGAACAGTGACACTGGAGATACGCGTTCATGAGAATTCTACATTTTTTTCTTTCAGCCTTTGAAGGAATACAACGTCGCCCGGTTGGAATATTATCGCTATTTTACAAGAAAAATAGCATAAAAATTGATTTTAAACAGTGTTTGACATGCTTCGAAGTACGGTAATGGAATATTTTGATTTTTTTTGTCACGAAATGCGCTCGCGCGTCACCCTTCGGATAGTTACCTGAACGCATGAATAAAACGGAGGTATTTGAATATAAGTATGGATTATTTGGAACCAAAACAACATTTGTTGCTGAAGTAGAAGTCCTGGGAGTGCATTCTGACGAAGAACAGCAAAGGTAATCCAATTTTTCTTATAGTAAATCTTAGTTTGGTGAGGGCCAAACTTGGTGGGTGTCAAAATAGCTAGCCGTGATGGCCGGGCTATGTACTCATAATATTGCAAAACGTGCTTTCGCCGAAAAACTATTTTAAAATCTGACACCGCGATTGCATAAAGGAGTTCTGTATCTATAATTCTTAAAATAATTGTTATGTATTTTGTGAACGTTTATCGTGAGTAATTTAGTAAATTCACCGGAAGTTTGCGGTGGGTATGCTAGTTCTGAACAAAACATGCTAACGTAAAAAGCAGTTTTTTTATATAAATATGAACTTGATTGAACAAAACATGTATGTATTGTATAACATAATGTCCTAGGAGTGTCATCTGATAAAGATCATCAAAGGTTAGTGCTGCATTTAGTTGTTGTTTTGGTTTTTGTGACATATATGCTAGCTTGAAAAATGTGTGTAGCAAGCTAGCATATAATGTCACAAAAACCAACCAGGTGTGTTTGCTAGGGATGGGGGAAAAGTGTGACACCAATCAGGCCCTCGAGGACTGGAATTGCCCAGGCCTGCCATAGACGGATCGATTGGTTTCAACAGATAGACGATCAGGGACAGCTACGGGTAAACAAATATTGCATTTATAATCTGAATAAGCGGTGGTTAGGGTGCTAAGTATTAATATTTCCATGAGCATGAGTGTCTATTTGTCACTCCCTCTCTTTACCTATCCCTCCTTCTCCATATGTGTAACATATCTTGTCAGTCCACTAGGGACTTTTATCTCATGTAAGTGTGTATCTGTATTCTGTGTTATTATTTAGTTAGTAAATAAATGAGTAAATACATTTGTGTAGTACTGAATCTTCAGAATGGCTAGGGTCCTTGTGGATCCAAGGATTATGCGACGTTCAGAATGAGACTAATAAGGTAATAATGATTAATAAGTGACTGTTATTGATGTAAGAGATATCTATATATCTTTAGAGTTTAAGTTGGGAGATAGTAACTTGTTAAACAACTTTTACCATGGTGCCCCAAATTCCTAACGAGTTAATTGTTACATGATTAATTTAATTGAGTATCAATTAAACACAGTTAGTTGATAAAATAAATAAGTCATCAGATTAATGATTTTTTTAAATGTATTTATTTTTATTTCACCTTTATTTAACCAGGTAGGCAAGTTGAGAACAAGTTCTCATTTACAATTGCGACCTGGCCAAGATAAAGCAAAGCAGTTCGACAACATACAACAACACAGAGTTACACATGGAGTAAAACAAACATACAGTCAATAATACAGTAGAACAATAAGTCTATATACAATGTGAGCAAATGAGGTGAGATAAGGGAGGTAAAGGCAAAAAAGGCCATGGTGGCAAAGTAAATACAATATAGCAAGTAAAACACTGGAATGGTAGATTTGTAGTAGAAGAAAGTGCAAAGTAGAAATAAATAATGGGGTGCAAAGGAGCAAAATAAATAAAATAAATAAATACAGTAGGGGAAGAGGTAGTTGTTTGGGCTAAATTATAGATGGGCTATGTACAGGTGCAGTGATCTGTGAGCTGCTCTGACAGCTGGTGCTTAAAGCAAGTGAGGGAGATAAGTGTTTCCAGTTTCAGAGATTTTTGTAGTTCGTTCCAGTCATTGGCAGCAGAGAACTGGAAGGAGAGACGGCCAAAGGAGGAATTGGCTTTGGGGGTGACCAGAGAGATATACCTGCTGGAGCGCGTTCTACAGGTGGGTGCTGCTATGGTGACCAGTGAGCGGAGATAAGGGTGGACTTTACCTAGCAGGGTCTTGTAGATGACCTGGAGCCAGTGGGTTTGGCGACGATTATGAAGCGAGTGCCAGCCAACGAGAGCGTACAGGTCGCAGTGGTGGGTAGTATATGGGGCTTTGGTGACAAAACGGATGGCACTGTGATAGACTGCATCCAGTTTGTTGAGTAGGGAATTGGAGGCTATTCTGTAAATGACATCGCCGAAGTCGAGGATCGGTAGGATGGTCAGTTTTACGAGGGTATGTTTGGCAGCATGAGTGAAGGATGCTATGTTGCGAAATAGGAATCCAATTCTAGATTTAACTTTGGATTGGAGATGTTTTATGTGAGTCTGAAAGGAGAGTTTACAGTCTAACCAGACACCTAGGTATTTGTAGTTGTCCACATATTTTAAGTCAGAACCATCCAGAGTAGTGATGCTGGACAGGCGGGCAGGTGCAGGCAGTGATCGGTTGAAGAGCATGCATTTAGTTTTACTTGTATTTAGGAGCAGTTGGCATTGAAGCTCGTCTGGAGGGTTGTTAACACAGTGTCCAAAGAAGGGCCAGAAGTTTACAGAATGGTGTCGTCTGCGTAGAGGTGGATCAGAGACTCACCAGCGACATCATTGATGTATACAGAGAAGAGAGTTGGCCCAAGAATTTAACCCTATGGCACCCCATAGAGACTGCCAGAGGTCTGGACAACAGGCCCTCCGATTTGACACACTGAACTCTATCAGAGAAGTAGTTGGTGAACCAGGCGATGCAATCATTTGAGAAACCAAGGCTATTGAGTCTGCCAATGAGGATGTGGTGATTGACAGAGTCGAAAGCTTTGGCCAGGTCAATGAATACGGCAGCACAGTATTGTTTCTTATTGATAGCGGTTAAGATATCGTTTAGGACCTTGAGCGTGGCTGAGGTGCACCCATGACCAGCTCTGAAACCAGATTGCATAGCAGAGAAGGTGCGGTGGGATTCAAAATGGTCGATAATCTGTTTGTTGACTTGGCTTTCGAAGACCTTAGAAAGGCAGGGTAGGATGGATATAGGTCTGTAGCAATTTGGGTCAAGAGTGTCCCCTCCTTTGAAGAGGGGGATGACAGCAGCTGCTTTCCAATGTATGGGAATCTCAGACGACACGAAAGAGAGGTTGAACAGGCTAGTAATAGGGGTTGCAACAATTTTGGCAGATCATTTTAGAAAGAAAGGGTCCAGATTGTCTAGTCTGGCTAATTTGTAGGGGTCCAGATTTTGCAGCTCTTTCAGAACATCAGCTGAATGGATTTGGGAGAAGGAGAAATGGGGAAGGCTTGGGTGAGTAGCTGTGGGGGGTGCAGTGCTGTTGACTGCAGTAGGAGTAGCCAGGTGGAAAGCATGGCCAGCCGTAGAAAAATGCTTATTGAAATTCTCCATTATAGTGGGTTTATCGGTGGTGACAGAGTTTCCTATCCTCAGTGCAGTGGGCAGTTGGGAGGAGGTGTGTCACGTCACGACAACATGATGGATGATTAGCTTCCCTACAGTAAAAATACACTAACCTTCACACAGCTGGATGGCCGGTGGGGTCAAACTGTGGAACCCAGTTCCTACATGTGAATATAAAAATAGATTTTATTTTTCAAAAAAATGCTACATTTTATCTCTGGGACCCTCATGATGACAAATCAGAGCAAGATTACTGAATGTAAGTACTTTATTTACCTTCAGAGGTGAATGTATCAAACCAGTTGCCGTGATAAGTGTTTTGTTGTGCTCTATTCTCAAATAATAGAATGCTATTTTTTTCTCTAATAAATTGGACAATACAGTTAGCTAAATAAGAATGTAAGCTTTCTGCCCATATAAGGCATGTCTATGTCCTGGTATTGGCTGTTGTTTACAACGTCATTCTAGTCACATTATCGCATAATGAGCAACAACTGTCCCGGTTTAGGGACACTGATTCCGTAGAGGTTAACTGTTTTCCAAAATGTAGACGGATTACCAGCAGTGTCTGAGATAGAACTTAGAAAGTAGCATGATTTAGCTTTCTTAATTGAGGAGGTCCATCCATTTCTCAAAAGCATGAAATGCTGCCAATCAGCCACAGAGTCAGTTTTTTTAAACTTAGCCCAGGCCTGATTTTTCATCATAACAAGATCTGAAAGTTCTATACAGAACCAAGGATTTGTTCTATTTTTAACTTGGGCATTTTAAAGAGGAATGGAAACACTTCAGGAAGTAAAGCTGAGAAAATCGATGTATTCAATCCACTAAACATGTGCTTGTAACGGAAACATAAATACATTTTTGTATTTTGATCTTCAACAACGTTTATTAGAGGTATGGGTAGCGCCATCTTGAATTGCCATGGTAATGACTGATGCCAATGCGTCATTGGCAGGAGTGAGCAAATAGTTTTGGTACAGAGACTGAAAGGGAATGCTGCCACAGGGAGGCATCTCGCCTGGACCTGAAAGGTTTTCACAACTTTGACAGCTCTGTCATTGAGATCAGGACAACAATATTAAGGTAAGAAACTGTATACAATTTGTTTTTGTGTTGGTAGTTATATAAATGTAATTTCCGATTGACAAGATGAGTGTGATTTAAAAAAAAATAACAAGCCGAGTAAAAACGTCACATGCTAATGTAAAAAGCTGGTTTTTGATATAAATATGAAGTTGATTGAACAAAACATGCATGTATTGTATAACATAATGTCCTAGGTGTGTCATCTGATACAAATACAAATCTACCATTCCAGTGTTTTTCTTGCTATACTTTATTTACTTTGCCACCATGGCATTTTTTTTGCCTTTACCTCCCTTATCTCACATCATTTGCTCACATTGTATATAGTCTTATTTTTTTTCTACTGCATCATTGATTGTATGTTGTTCTACTCCATGTGTAACTCTGTGTCGTTGTGTGTTGTCGAACTGCTTTGCTTTATTTTGGCCAGGTCGCAATTGTAAATGAGAACCTGTTCTCAACTTGCCTACCTGGTTAAATAAAGGTGAAATAAAAAAATAAAAAAAAATAAAATGAAGATCATCAAAGGTTAGTGCTGCATTTAGCTGTCTTCTGGGTTTTTGTGACATTATATGCTAGCTTGAAAAATGGGTGTCTGATTATTTCTGGCTGGGTACTCTGCTGACATAATCTAATGTTTTGCTTTCGTTGTAAAGCCTTTTTGAAATCGGATAGTGTGGTTAGATTAACGAGAGTCTTGTCTTTAAAATGCTGTAAAATAGTCATATGTTTGAGAAATTGAAGTAATAGCATTTCTAAGGTATTTGAATAACGCGCCACAGGATTCCACTGGCTGTTACGTAGGTGGGACGATTTGGTGCCACCTACCCTAGAGAGGTTAAAATGCGTGTGGGCAACGGAGAGAATGCATTTGACTGTTAACGCTTTCAGGAGGAACCGAAAATTGCGTGTCGATGTGCCATCGAAAATCTCTTCCCATCTACTTTGCAATCTATATGGCTTTCCGCCAATAATTACATTTAGAGGATTGAAGGATTCTAAATGAATATCCAAGGGGCATTTTTTGTTAGGGCAAATCTGGAAAATGACATGCGCAAGAGACGGTGGTAATATTTTTCCTTTTAGAGATTATAATACATGTCATCCAGGTCCGGATAACCAAATATTTCTTTATTTAAGACTTTCAGAAAGAATGTTGGTACGTATTTATTTTGATCCAAAGCCATGAATGAGTGAGTCACCCAGCTTTATGTAGGTGCATTGTTTTTTGGGTGTGCATGCAGGACAGAGGAATAGCAATTCTTACACTATTGTTCTAAATTCAATCACATTCTCCATCCTCATCATTCAGTTCATTGAAATTCAATTTTGAAGTCGTGCACAATTATCAGTTTCTATTTGTTTTATACCACCCATTCATTGTCAGGCAGAGACACAGGCCTTGGGACCCAAAAGCATAATCAGTGCTCCAACTCCCTCTTGCGCTGGTCTGGACCAATGAAACAGTAACATACTAAACCACAAATTACCTCTAAATCCCGCGGCATAATCTCAAAATGTTTAACTGAGTATGAGTATGTGAGTATGTAACTACGTCAGACACATTTTATTTGATGACCCTTTCCACTGTACAAATGCTGTCATAGGGTGAAAACAGGGTCGGAGCAGGCAGGGTCAGTTATTCGAGATGCAATTCCTTGTGCAGAAGTTCTATCACATGCCATACTATAATTTGCTCCAATTGCACGGACAGACTGGGATAAATGATTTGACTTTTATTTTGCTTATGAGGAGAATAAGTAAGTATTCAGACCCTTTACTCAGTTCTTTATTGAAGCACCTTTAGCAGCGATTACAGCATCAAGTCTTCTTGGGTTTGATGCTACAAGCTTGGCACACCTGTATTTGGGGAGTTTCTCCCATTTTTCTCTGCAGATCCTCTCCAGCTCTGTCATGTTGGATGGGGAGTATCGCTGCACAGCTATTTTCAGGTTTCTCCAGAGATGTTCGATTAGGTTCAAGTCTGGGCTCTGGCTGGGCCACTCAAGGACATTCAGAGACTTATCCCGAAGCGACTCCTGCATGTCTTGGCTGTGTGCTTAGGGTCATTGTCCTGTTGGAAGGTGAACCTTCGCCCCAGTCTGAGCTCCTGAGCACTCTGGAGCAGGTTTTCATTAAGGATCTCTCTGTACTTTTCTCCATTCATCTTTCCCTCGATCCTAACAAGTCTCCCAGTCCCTGCCGCTGAAAAGCATCCCCACAGCATGATGTTGTCACCACCATTCTTCAACGTAGGGATGGTGCCAGGTTTCCTCCAGACGTGATGATTGAACTTTTTGGTCTGAATGTGAATCTTGGTTTCATCTGACCAGAGAATCTTGTTTCTGGGCTCAATCCTGTCTTGGAGCTTTATAGACATTTCGTTCGACCTCATGGCTTGGTTTTTGCTCTGACATGCACTGTCAACTGTGGGACCTTGTATAGACGTGTGTGCCTTTCCAAATCATGTCCAATCAGTTGAATTTACAACAGGTGGGACCCATTCAGGTTGTAGAAACATCTCATGGATGATCAATTAAAACAGGATGCACCTGAGCTCAATTTGAATCTCGTAGCAAAGGGTCTGAATACTTATGTAAATAAGGATTACATTTTTTTATGAATTAGCAAACATTTCTAAAAACCTGTTTTCGCTTTGTCATTATGGGGTATAGTGTGTAGATTGAGAAAAACAATGAATCTATACATTTTAGAATAAGGCTGTAACATAACAAATTGTGGAAAAAGTCAAGGGGTCTGAAATTTAGGAATGCACTGTACATTTAATTTGTATAGCGCTTGTCATTACAGTGTAATCTCAAAGCTCTACATAGGCAAAAAAAGATGATAAAATAAAAATACAATATGAACATCATATATTTAGAATATAGGCAGGAAATAGCAATAATACATCCTAAAGGGACTTTCCAGATTAGGACTATAAGAAAGAGAGTTTATTGAAATGTGCTTTAAGGCTCGTTTTAAATGTTCAGATTGATGGAGTTGCTCTCAGATGGTCAGGGAGAGCATTCCATTGGTGAGGGACAAAGGAGCAGAAGGCTCGGTCCCCCATAGTACAGAGACATGTCTTGGGGACTTGAAGCAGTGGGGAGTTGCTGGAGTGGAGAGTGAGGTGGCTCATTAATAGAAATGTGGTCTCTGTTGTAGGTGGGACTCAATCCATTCAAGGCAATACTAGGAGGAGAATTTTAAAGTCAATCCTATAGTTGACAGGTAGCCAGTGGAGTTCAGCAAGGCTGCGGGTGATGTGGGCTGACTTCTTGGTCCTAGTCAGGACTCTGGCAGCACTATTCTGGAGTAATTGTAGCCTCTGAAGTGATTTCGCTGGAAGGCCCCCGAACAGAGCGTTGCCATAGTCAATCGAGTGGATAGTTGCTGGTTGAAAATACAATCTACAGTACACTGGACCTTCTGATCAGCAGGTTTGCATGGGTTGGAGTTTCGGCTTTTCATGGTGACATCACAATGCGATAAATTGATTAATAGAGTTCCAAACCTCTCTGCCAATATCAGCTAGTTTTCAGTTTTCCCCTCCCCACTCAGACCACTCACAGACAGTCCTAGCAAAAGTCTTTCTTGAGAATTCTTTTAAATAAAAAAAGCTATATTTTGGCCATTTTAATAGAAATCTATCACAGCAAGGTACTTATTAATTGTTACCCAGTAATGATTTGATATTGATATAAAAACGGCTGCATTGGGCCTTTATAAATCCTAATCAATCAACAGAAAGTATTATTGTCACCAATGGCAAGGGAGTGAAGTTGAAATATTCAGATGTTTTTTACCCTCATTGATTTCACTCTTCCACCCCCAACTGCTTCATCAGTCACAAATGCTGAATCCTGCATACAGTCAGATAGAGAATGTACCTGGATGGGAGATGGATGCTTGACCTACAGTAAGATTGGGTGGGGTAAACACACCTCCTTGGCGAGCATCAGCACTGAAAACTATAAAAGCCTACCACTTCCCAAATCAGTAAACGTCTCTCACAGCAGGCCTGGCTGTCAATGTCATGGCTATTATGATAATATCTTATTGCGCACAAAAAGCAAGAACAGACAACAGAAATCAAGCTGACAAATTAGACTCGAAATCAGTTTCATTAACATAATGTCTGGAAGTTCATTAATAACGCTGTTTTAATTATTCATGCTCTTGTTTCACCAGATACAGCAGTTTTCTCCTGCTGTGCTACATGTCTGGATTAGCTAAAAATAAATGTGGCAAAGAGAGGACAGCAAAAAGAGAGAGAGAGAGATAGGCAGGCCACATCACTTTCACAGAGATGGGTCATTATTTCAGAGCTGCAGGGGAGACAGTTAAACACTATGTTCTGTTCAATTTGAATCTATCTTTGCAATGTAACATATAACCATCTGGGTTTACGCCCATCTAACATACCTTGATGCATTGCTTAAGTAGTTCTGTATGGCTATAAATGGAGCTGTGATTTTTTTTTATTGTGGATAATAGTCCATGGGTTTAAATACAGCTATCATTTCTGAAATTGTTGCATGTTGCTTTAATTTGTTTAGATTATTTGTCACAGTTTACACTGTGTCACCAGATTGTGAAAATTGCCGATAGAACAGTTGGTCTCGGTCATCCACTCAACTGCTTATTTCAGACACTTTTGATAACTTAAAGTGCAACTAAAGGCAATAAACATCTTCTCTGATAAAAAAAACGGCCTATATGGCATCGATATTAGTCAGAAACATTTATTCTAGTGTCAAATTGACTACAAAGTGTAGTCAGTCTTTATGAGTGAGTTTGTCATGACTTACTTGAGGGTTGGATTGGGTTTTGATTTTGACAATGCTCACGAAGACGGGATAGACAGCTGTGGTGCAACGGATAAGACAACACGTCACACATTTTTTTACTTGAGAAATAATGCACCAAACACCTTAGCTACATATAAAATGCCGTGACTAAAACGTCCTCTGTAAAAATGTCAAAATGAATTACAGATTTCTTGAGTTATCTTAGATTCATTCTGATAATGTTGAGAAAGAAATACTGCTTTGTTCCTATGCTATCTCGTGGGATTAAGAAATCATAGGCGCCCATGCCCTACTGCAACCCCCCCCCCCGAGTGGCACACTGACTCACCTGATGATGAAGATGAAGCCATACACTACTCACGGTGATGGCCAATGAGCTACTTTGAAAAACAGTGCCGCTGTTCGGCCAAAATTGGGATTATATATATTTTTTATTCTATTGGTTGTACAGACAGATTAGTCTTCTCTTTTCAGTAGTAGGCATTTGCTTTCCAATCTCAATGTTTTTCCCGCAATTGTGTTTTTAAATCTGTAAAAGGTAAACATGCAGCCGCAACCAACCATAGAAATATAATCCATAGACAGCAGTTCACATTCAAGTCAGTACTGGCAGCCATTGCCAGTGTACCCATGAGTTTAACAGTCAAATTATCAGGGTAATAGGTTCCACAACCCTTCTAAACTCGAGGCCCTGGGTCTCGACCCCGCCACGTGCAACTTGGTCCTGGACTTCCTGACGGGCCGCCCCCAGGTGGTGAGGGTAGGTAACAACATCTCCACCCGCTGATCCTCAACACTGGGGCCCCACAAGGGACGTTCTCAGCACTCTCCTGTACTCCCTATTCACCCATGACTGCGTGGCCATGCACGCCTCCAACTCAATCATCAAGTTTTCAGACGACACTACAGTGGTAGGCTTGATTACCAACAACAACGAGACGGCCTACAGGGAGGGGGTGAGGGCCCTCGGAGTGTGGTGTCAAGAAAATAACCTCACACTCAATGTCAACAAACAAAGGAGATGATCGTGGACTTCAGGAAACAGCAGAGGGAGCAGCCCCCTGTCCACATCGACGGGACAGTAGTGGAGAAGGTGGAAAGTTTTAAGTTCCTCAGCGTACACATCACGGACAAACTGAAAGGGTCCACCCACACAGACAGTGTGGTGAAGAAGGGGCAGCAGCGCCTCTTCCACCTCAGGAAGCTGAAGAAATTCGGCTTGTCACCTAAAACACTCACAAACTTTTACAGATGCACAATCGAGAGCATCCTGTCGGGCTGTATCACCGTCTGGTACGGCAACTGGTCCGCCCACAACCGTAAGGCTCTCCAGAGGGTAATGAGTTCTGCACAACGCATCACCGGGGGCAAACTACCTGCCCTCCAGGACACCTACACCACCCAATGTCACAGGAAGGCCAAAAAGATCATCAAGGACAACAACCACCCGAGCCACTGCCTGTTCCCCCCGTTATCATCCAGAAGGCGAGGTCAGTACAGGTGCATCAAAGTGGGGACCGAGAGACTGAAAAACAGCTTCTATCTCAAGGCCATAAGACTGTTAAACAGCCATCACTACCATTGAGTGGCTGCTGCCAACATACTGACTCAACTGTAGCCACTTTAATAATGGAAAAATTGATGTAATAAATGTATCACTAGCCACTTTAACCTGTCTGGGCTAGGGGGCAGTATTGAGAATTTTGGAAAAATATGTTCCCATTTTTAACTGCCTCCTACAACAACTCAGAAGCTAGAATATGCATATTATTGTTCAGGTTTGGATAGAAAACACTCTGAATTTTCTAAAACTGTTTGAATGGTGTCTGTGAGTATAACAGAACTCCTATGGCAGGCAAAAACCTGACAAGGTTTCAAGCAGGAAGTACCCTGTCTGACAAGGAGTCGTGCGTCTTGCATCTTTTTATTGAAAAGTAAGGATCTTAGCTGTAACGTGACAATTCCCAGGGCTCCAATAGGCTCTCAGAGCCCGCGAAATAACTGAAGGTTTACGAGGGAGCCTCAGGTTGAAACATATTATCGCCTTTTGTAAGTGGATGCTCCGAGGACCTTTGAATGATGCGCGTGCATGAGTCGCTTCTGAGGAGAAATTTTATTCGGCTGTTTAGGCTCAATGCATACTCCCGGTCGGAATATTATCACTTCTCTATGACATAAATGGCATAAAAATTGGTTTTAAACAGCGGTTGACATGCTTCGAAGTACGGTAATGGAATATTTAGACATTTTTGACACGCCAATGCGCCATGCGCGAAACCGGGAAGAAGCATTCTAGAACTCACGAACAAAACGTCGCTGTTTGGATATAACGATGGATTATTTGGGACCAAACCAACATTTGTTATTGAAGTAGAAGTCCTGGCAGTGTATTCTGATGAAGAACAAGCAAGGTAAGAACATTTTTCTTATAGGAAATGTGATTTTGGTGGATGCTGACCTGGGTGGGTATCTAAATAGCTAGCCCTGTAATGCCGGGCTATGTACTTAGATTATTGCAAAATGTGCTTCATCCGAAAAGCTATTTTAAAATCGGACATATCGAGTGCATAGAGGAGTAATGTATCTATAATTCTTAAAATAATTGTTATGCTTTTTGTGAACGTTTATCGTGAGTAATTTAGCAAACTGTTAGTAAATTCAACGGAAGTTTGCCGGGGGTTATGCGTTTTCTGAACGTCACATGCTAATGCAAAAAGCTGTTTTTTGATATAAATATGAACTTGATTGAACAGACATGCATGTATTGTATAACACAATGTCCTAGGTGTGTCATCTGATGAAGATCATCAAAGGTTAGTGCTGCATTTAGCTGTGGTTTGGGTTTATGTGACATGATATGCTAGCTTGAAAAATGGCTGTCTGATTATTTCTGGCTGGGTACTCTGCTGACATAATCTAATGTTTTGCTTTCGTTGTAAAGCCTTTTTGAAATCGGACAGTGGGGTTAGATTAACGAGATTCTTGTCTTTAAATAGCTGTAAAATAGTCATATGTTTGAGAAATTGAAGTAATAGTATTTCTAACGATTCAAAAATCGCGCCACTGGAATATCAGTAGCTGTTACGTAGGTGGGACGAAATCGTCCCACATACCCCAGACAGGTTAAACAATGCCACTTTATATAATGTTTACATACCCTACATTGTTCATCTCATATGTATACACTGCTTCCGGCGACAGTGCCCAGTCTAGAGCTTCCGGCGACAGTTCCCCGTCCAGTGCTTCCGGCGACGTCCCACAGTCCGGAACCGGCAGAGACGGCCCACAGTCCGGAGCCGGCAGAGACGGCTCACAGTCCGGAGCTTGCAGAGACGGCCCACAGTCCGGAGCCTGCAGAGACGGGCCACAGTCCGGAGCCTGCAGAGGCGGCCCACAGTCCGGAGCCTGCAGAGACGGCCCACAGTCCGGAGCCTGCAGAGACGGCCCACAGTCCGGAGCCTGCAGAGACGGCCCACAGCCAGGAGCCTGCAGAGACGGCCCACAGTCCGGAGCCTGCCGAGACGGCCCACAGTCCGGAGCCTGCAGAGACGGCCCACAGCCCGGAGCCTGCAGATACGGCCCACAGTCCGGAGCCTGCAGAGACGGCCCACAGCCCGGAGCCTCCAGAGACGCTCCTCATCCCTGAGCCTCCAGAGACGCTCCTCAGCCCTGAGCCTCCAGAGACGCTCCTCAGCCCGAGGTCTCCAGCGATGCGCCGCAGCCCTGAGCCTCCAGAGACGCCCCTCAGCCCGAGGTCTCCAGCGACGCGCCTCAGCCCGAGGTCTCCAGCGACGCGCCTCAGCCCGACGTCTCCAGCGACGCGCCTCAGCCCGAGGTCTCCAGCGATGCGCCTCAGCCCAGAGCCTTCAGCAGTGGTCTACAGCCATGAGCCTTCAAGGGGGGTGGGCAGGTTAGGATGGGAACTAAAGCCGGAGCCTGAGCCACCTCCGTAGTTGGAGGATTGGGGAGGGGGGGTGTAGCACGGGAGCCATCGGTGACGGTAGCCACCCTCCCTTCCCTCCCTTTAGTTTGGAGTTATTTTTGTGGGGTTTTTGTGTTTCGGTGCATCCGGGGTCTGCACCTTTGGCGGGGTTACTGTCACGTCCTGACCAGTAAAAGGGGTTGATTGTTATTGTAATTTGGTCAGGGCGTGGCAGGGGTGTTTGTTTAGTGTGTTTCGGGGTTTATGTTCTATGTTTTCTATTTCTATGTGTTTTTCTAGTTTTTCTATTTCTATGTTGGGGTTTTGGAACAACCTCCAATTAGAGCCAGCTGGTTGTCGTTGCCTCTAATTGGAGGCCATATTTAAGTGGGTTAGTTTTCTCTTGTGTTTGTGGGTGGTTGTTTCCGTGTATAGTCTGAGCACCTTACAGGACTGTTTTTCGTCGTTTGTTTTGTGTTTTCCTTCTAATAAAAAGAAGATGTTCACTATACCTGCTGCAGTTTGGTCCGCTCCCTACAACGACATTTGTGACATCACCGGTCTTCTAGCCATCATTGATACGTTTTTCATTTTGCATTGTTTTTGTCTTGTCTTCCTACACACCTGGTTCCAATCCCATTGATTACATGTTGTGTCTTCAACCCTCTGTTTTCCCTCATGTCCTTGTCGGTGATTGTTTGTGAGTTATGTATGCTTGTATTTTGTATCGGTGTGCGACGGGTTATTATTACCCATGTTATTTGTGTACTTTGGTTTTGGAGTTGTTTTTTTTGTTAATTAAAATACTCCAGTTTAACCAAGTTGGTTTCTCCTGCGCCTGACTTCCCTGCCACCTACAAACACGACTATGACAGTTCGGCCATCACTCATTCATATATTTTTATGTACATATTCTTATTCATTCCTTTACACTTGTGTGTATAAGGTAGTTGTTGTGAAATTGTTAGGTTAGATTACTTGTGAGATATTACTGCATGGTCGGAACTAGAAGCACAAGCATTAATATCTGTTAACCATGTGTATGTGACAAATAACATTTGATTCTTTCTATGGCCACAATAAAATCAGCTGTATTTTTTGGTGCACATAGCTTTAACTGCCAAAACAAAGGAATATTTTCAATAAACGAGGGATACAAAGTATATGTTATGGTGTGGGGTGCCTCCTGGCATGGTTTAGGTCCAATTGTAGAATCTATGCCAAGAAGCATTGAAGCTGTTCTGGCAGCTCATGGTGGCCTAACACCCTTTTAACACACTTTATGTTGGTGTTTCCTTTATTTTGGCAGTTACCTATATGTGTAATAAAAACTTAATCCACAGTTATTTTTGGAAACGCTAAATACTCTGTGGCTAAATTATACTCTCTAGTGTATTTTGAACATTGAGAGCGGGCTTCTGTGTTTGGATAAAAAAACAAATATAACAAAAAAATATATTTTTAGGGACTCTTGGGCCTTCGGCCCAGCCCTTGACTCACACAATTGACCAGTCAGCTTAATTTATTATACAGATTTTGTTTTTGTATTAATTAGTTGCCCAATCAAGGAATTGTCTGTGGAGCTCAGATCTGGTAGGCACAGATCTGGGAAAGTGTACCAAAACATTTTGTAGCATTGAAGGTCCCCAAGAACACAGTGGCCTCCATTATTCTTAAATGGAAGAAGTTTGGAACCACCAAGAGTATTCCTAGAGCTGTCCGCACAAACTGAGCAATGGAAGGAGAAGGGCCTTGGTCAAGGAGGTGACCAAGAACCTGATGGTCACGCTGATAGAGCTCCAGAGTTCCTCTGTGGTGATGGGAGAACCTTCCAGAAGGACAACCATCTCTGCAGCACTCCATCAATTGGGTCTTTATGGTACAGTGGCCAGACGGAAGCCACTCATCAGTAAAAGGCACAGGACAGCCCGCTTGGAGTTTGCAAAAAGCATCATGCTGTGGGGATGCTTTTCAGAGGCAGGGACTGGGAGACTAGTTAGGATCGAGGGAAAAATTAACGGAGAAAAGTACAGAGAGATCATTAATGAAAACCTGATCAGGAGCTCAGAAGGGGTGATGGTTCACCTTCCAACAGGATAACAACCCTAAGCACACAGCCAAGACATGCAGGAGTGGCTTTGAGATAAGTCTCTGAAAGTCCTTGAGTGGCCTAGCCAGAGCCCAGACTTGAACATAATCGAACATCTCTGGAGAGACCGGAAAATAGCTGCACAGCGACGCTCCCCTTCCAACCTGACAGAGCTGGAGAGGAACTGCAGAGAAGAATGGGAGAAACACCCAAAATACAAAATACAGGTGTGCCAAGCTTGTAGTGTCATACCGAAGAAGACTTGAAGCTGTAATCACTGCCAAAGGTGCTTCAACAAAGTACTGAGTAAAGGGTCTGAATACTTATGTAAATGTAATATTTCAGTTGTTTATTTTTTATACATTTGCAAAAATGTAAAAAAAAAACCAGTTTTTGCTTTGTCATCATGGGGTATTGTGTGTAGATGGATGAATAAAAGAAAAAATACATTTTAGAATAAGGCTGTAATGTAACAAAATGTGGAAAAAGTCAAGGTCTGAATACTTTCCGAATAACTGTGGATTAAGTTTTCTCACAAGCACATATAGGTAACCGTCAAAATAAAGAAAACACCATCATTATAAGGACACAAGGTGTGACCTAAATGCAGATACAGGAAGCTGATATTTATTAACCTGTTGGGGATAGGGGGCAGTATTTGCACGGCCGGATAAAAAACGTATTTAATCTGGTTACTACTCCTGCCCAGTAACTAGAATATGCATATAATTGTTTGATTTTGATAGAAAACACCCTAAAGTTTCTAAAACTGTTTGAATGGTGTCTGTGAGTATAACAGAACTCATTTGGCAGGCCAAAACCTGAGAAGATTCCAAACAGGAAACGCTCTCTCTGACTATTTCTTGGCCTTCTTGATCATCTCTATCCAAAACAGGGGATCTCTGGCATAACGTGACATTTTCTAACGCTCCCATAGGCTCTCAGGAGGCGCCAGAACGTTGAATGGTGACTTTGCAGGCCATGGCTGAAAAACAGTAGCGCATTTGGTAAGTGGTCGATCTGAGAACAATGAGACTGGGGCGCGTGCACGAGCCGACACCATGTTTTTATTTTTTCGTCTTTGAACGAAAACAGGGTTTCCCGGTCGGAATATTATCGCTTTTTTACGAGAAAAATCGCATAAAAATTGATTTTAAACAGCGTTTGACATGCTTCGAAGTACGGTAATGGAATATTTAGAATTTTTTTGTCACGAAACGCGCCGGGCGCGTCACCCTTCTTTACCCTTCGGATAGTGTCTTGAACGCACAAACAAAACGCCGCTATTTGGATATAACTATGGATTATTTGGAACCAAACCAACATTTGTTACTGAAGTAAACGTCCTGGGAGTGCATTCTGACGAAGAACAACAAAGGTAATCCAATTTTTCTAATAGTAAATCTGAGTTTGGTGAGTACCACACTTGGTGGGTGTCAAAATAGCTAGCCCGTGATGGCGGGCTATCTACTCAGAATATTGCAAAATGTGCTTCCACCGAAAAGATATTTTAAAATCAGACACCGCGATTGCATAAAGGAGTTCTGTATCTATAATTCTTAAAATAATTGTTATGTTTTTTGTGAACGTTTATCGTGAGTAATTTAGTAAATTCACCGGAAGTGTTCGGTGGGAATGCTAGTCATATGCTAGTCACATGCTAATGTAAAAAGCTGGTTTTTGATATAAATATGAACTTGATTGAACAAAACATGCATGTATTGTATCACATAATGTCCTAGGAGTGTCATCTGATGAAGATCATCAAAGGTTAGTGCTGCATTTTGCTGTGGTTTGGGTTTATGTGACATTATATGCTAGCTTGAAAAATGGGTGTCTGATTATTTCTGGCTGGGTACTCTGCTGACATAATCTAATGTTTTGCTTTCGTTGTAAAAGCCTTTTTGAAATCGGACAGTGTGGTTAGATTAACGAGAGTCTTGTCTTTAAAATGGTGTAAAATAGTCATATGTTTGAGAAATTGAAGTAATAGCATTTCTAAGGTATTTGAATAAGGCGCCACGGGATTCCACTGGCTGTTGAGTAGGTGGGACGCAAGCGTCCCACTGGCCCAGAGATGTTAATCCAAGGGGTAGGCAAAAGGTAGCTCGGGGACAGATGGTCAGAGTCCAAAACAGTACCAGATGAAGGGCAGTCTCGAGGTTAGGCCAGGCAGGGGTTCAGTTACAAGGGGATAGGCAGGCTTAAAGACAGAACAGGCAGAGTGGTCAGGCAGGTGGGTTCGGAGTCAGGACAGGCAAGGGTTGAAACCAGGAGGACAAGAACCAAAAGAGACTGGTGAAATAAAGGACAGGTGAAATAAAGTGTGTATATTATGTATGGTATTTTTGCTGCCTTTTGGGCCCCCCACGGGCCTAGGACCAGGAGCTTCATCCCCGGTAAGCCACTGCACTAATCCGTCCCTGATCGAACCACACCCACAAGACTGAAATCTCTTTTTTTTAATGAGCAGCAGATAAACACATGCAGAATCAGTGCGTTCAGTCTCTCTTTAATGATTTCCATAAGTACATTTTGGACTGTTTTCTAATTGTGGAAGACTCTTCCACATCCTCTAACTTGAAACCCTTTGCTAAGTTAATAAGAGTTAAAATGATGCTGTGTCATACTTTAACCCCCTAAATCTCAATTAACCTGTTGAGGCCAGGGGGCAGGATCTTATCCCGGTATTGGGATTCATTGTCATGTGACCATGGCGGGGAATTCAAAACTGCAAGAGTAATCATTTCAAATAATCAAATAATCAACTATTTTCCTCCATTTGAAAGATATATCTCCTAAATCTAACCACGCTGTCCGATTTTCAGAGGCTTTACGGAGAATGCATAAAGTTAGGTTATGTGAGGAGAGTACATTGACAATAGCTGCGTGTAATGTTTAGCCAATTCAAAGAAGGCCATCAACAGACAGAAAACTAGCTAGAATTATGCACTTACCTTTGACAATCTGCATCAGATGACACTCATAGGACATTATGTTATACAATACATGCATTTTTAGTTCCATCAAGTTCATATTTATATCCAAAAACAGCATTTACAGTCGCGGTGAAATTCAGAATTTTTTTCGGCTCGAATGCTCCCAGTGAATCTAACATTACAAATCACGGAATTACTATTCGAAAACATTGGTAAATTATAATATTGTCATTCAAAGAATAATATATTATCATCTCGTAATTGCTACCGAATGGCCAGATCTCAAAATAACTTTACTGGGAAATCACATTTTGCAATAAACTTGGTACTATGCTAACAACAATAAGCTATAAGCTAAGCTAAGCTAAGCTATACCGTTAGCATCATCTAATATCGATAATAACATTCTAAATATCCCCTTACCTTTGATTATCTCCATCAGAAGGCGCTGCCAGAGATCCCAGGTCCAGAACAAATGTGGTTTCTTTTGACAAAGTTCATAATTTATGTCCAAATAGTTAGCGTTCAGTAGGCTCCCACAAAATGAGGTGGGCAGTGTAAAGTCACGCCGAAAAGCTAAAGAAAACCTAGTAAATAATCTATTTACGTTTCTTCAAACATGTCAAACGTTGTTTAGCATTAATCTTTTGGTCCATTTTTAACGTGAAACATCAGTAATATTTTCACACAACCTATCAAGTGTCTAGAATAAACGATTATGACAAAGACACTCTTCTCAGATTCATGCGCAGGCGCAAAAATGAAGTGATGACGTGTCAACTTGTAAGCATTCTAATTCGGTCTGTATTCATCACAGATGCTTCAAACAACTTTCTAAAGATCGTTGACATCTAGTGGAAGCCTTAGGAGTTGCGAACTGAATCATTTCTCACTGTGGTATCTATAAAACAATGACACTAAATAGTACAGTCACAAAATTCTCATTTTTTTTAATCTATTTTTCACAGGTTTTTGCCTGCAATATGAGTTTTGTTATACTTACAGACACCATTCATACTGTTTTAGAAAATTCAGAGTGTTTTCTATCCAAATCTGGTAATAATATGCATATCCTAGCTTCTGAGTTGGTGTAGGAGGCAGTTAAAAATGGGCACATATTTTTTTCAAAATTCTCAATACTGCCCCTGTGGCCCGTAGAGGTTTTAAGCCTCTGCTCCATGGAGGTGAACATCATGACAGCAGGCTAAACTTCACAGCAAAACTCTCCCTCTATAGCTTTATATTTCGGTTTCAAACCAACTGTGAGATCCTTCTCTGGCATATATCCCCCTTTCAAACCAACAGTAAGAAGCAGACTCAGAGGGATCACCAACTCAATTATTTAATGTTCATTGTATGAGTAGTTTTAAGGTCTTTTCCTGTGTTGTTCCTTGTACCAGATATATGTCACTTGATCATCTCTGCAAGTCTGATTTTGTCTCAATTCTCTACTGTTTATGTTTGTCTTTTATTAAGCTTTACATGTTGCCAACAATGGTTTATTTTTTAGAGATACAATTTATTTTAATTTCCATGGATGTTCATCCAGAAAAGCCCTCAAAATACGTTGACTGTCAATGTACATGAAATACACTTTGAAGTTAGTAAATAGAGAGAAAAAACATATGTTTATTGAGACTGAGAAGCTACCATGTATTTAGTAAGGTGAGAGGTTGATAGAAAACGGAACTGTCAGACCATTGAACAATTAGGATGGTGATATTCATTCCATTGAGCATACATATACCCCCTTGGCAAGTACCTCCGCTCATGCACTAGGAACACGTACACAAATGCAAAGTGATTTCCCACATGCAATGAGCACACCATAATATAATTTTTAGTTTCCTGCATCTTCACAAGGGGTAGCTCGCTGGAATCCTTAGCAACATATTAGCTGTCCTAAAAAGAAAATCCTTGCTGACAGCTGCTTTCTCCACGGTGCTCCCATGTTGTAAAGCTGCTACTCTCAGAACTGTATGCAGACAATTGACCTATTGTTCACATTGTAATTAAAGAGGCCTCTACTGCATTCGCTGTGAACTGCATTTGAAAACTACGCCACCGGTTTCTCTTTCACAGGTTCCACACATTACCTTGTAATGAGAGACGGATGACAGAGAGAAAAGGGGACCATGGTGCCATTTTAAGACAAAGGAATCATCTGGCAGCCTCACTGTTATGAAAAGATGGCAATGTTAATTTTCCAACCCTGCTTTGTTCTTGTGACATGGACTTGGTTCTGTTTAATGGGTTTGGATTTGAGTGACATGCCCTCTCCTCTCAGGCAATGGTGCATTGATAGGCATCAACCTTGTTGTGCAGTATGCCACTGTGCCTGATACAAAGGGAAGCTGCTATAGACCACCAAGTGCTAACAGTCAGTATCTGGATAATATGTGTGAAATGCTTGATAATGTATGTGATATCAACAGAGAAGTATATTTTCTGGGTGATTTAAATATTGACTGGCTCTCATCAAGCTGCCCACTAAAGAAAAAAACTGTAACCAGTGCTTGCAACCTAGTTCAGGTTGTCAGTCAACCTACCAGGGTATTTACAAACAGCATAGGAAGGAAATCATGAACATGTATTGATCACATCTTTACTAATGCTGCAAACATTTGCTTTAAAGCAGTATCCAAATCTATAGGATGTAGTGATCACAATATAGTAGCCACATCTAGGAAAAGCAAAGTTCCAAAGGCTGTGCCTAATATAATGTATAAGAGGTCATTCAATAAGTTTTATAATGATTCATATGTTGATGATGTAAAGAATATGTGCTGGTCTGTGGTGTGTAATGAGGAGCAACCAGATGCTGCACTTGACACATTTATGAAATTGCTTATTCCCGTTACTAATAAGCACACACCCATTAAGAAAATGACTGTACAACTGTTAAATCCCCTTGGACTGATGAGGAATTAAACATGTGTATGGTTGAGAAGATGAGGCAAAAGGTATGGAAAATAAGTCTGGCAGCCCAACTGATTGGCAAACATACTGCAAATTAAGATAAACTAAATGAAAATAAACTATACTATGAAACAAAAATAAATTATATAAAGAATGATAGTCAAAAGCTTTGGAGCACCTTAAATGGCATTTTGGGAAAAAATGCCATTTAAGCTCCATCATTCATTGAATCAGATGGCTCATTCATCTCAAAACCCACTGAAATTGCCAACTACTTTAATTACTTTTTCATTGGCAAGATAAGCAAACTTAGGTATGACATGCCAGCAACAATGACACTACATATCTAAGTACAGTGCCTTGCAAAAGTATTCATCCCCCTTGGCGTTTTCCTATTATGTTTCATTACAATCTGTAATTTAAATGGATTTTTATTTGGATTTCATTGATGGACATACACAAAATAGTCAAAATTTGTAAAGTAAATGAAAAAAAATTGCTTGTTTCAAACAATTTAAAAAAAAAATTACGAAAAAGTGGTGTGTGCATATGTATTCACCCCCTTTGCTATGAAGCCCATAAATAAGATCTGGTGCAACCAATTACCTTCAGAAGTCACAGAATTAGTTAAATAAAGTCCACCTATGTGCAATCTAAGTGCCACATGATCTCAGTATATATACACCTGTTCCGAAAGGCCCCAGTCTGTTTACAGCATATCTGGACTCACATCAATTAATAATAGACAGTCAATCATTGGCCAGAAGTTCATCAACAGAGCCACTCATAATCCATCATTGAAAGAAGCTGTGGGACAGGCCAAATGGGCCACAGTCACACCCATGTCCATAATGCTGAAACTGATCTAAAAAAAATAAAAAATAAAATATACAAAAATATAATTTACAAAATACAAAAATACAAAAAAATATGTGTGTGTATAAAAGTGTGTGGATATATGTGGATGTACACTCACCCCTCTCCCCCCGCACAGCTGTGAGCTGTAATTTTAATAAAGCTGGTTTTAAACACAACAAACGCATGTTGGGAAAGGAAAAAAAGAGTAACTAATCTATGCCTGTTCTGATAAAAACCTTAGGGCATTTAGACTCGGGGATGCCTTGCTTGACCACACCCTCCTTCCTTGCTCCTGGCCTGCCCTGCCTCTTCCACCAATCCATTTGTTTTTATGGACAGAAAAGAGCAGAAGCTCTGAGCTGTCCGATCAGGCCCATTGTCTAGAGTCTGCAACATCACTAAGCAAGGGGCACCACTAAGCAAGTGGCACCATGAAGACCAAGGAGCTCTCCAAACAGGTCAGGGATAAAGTTGTGGAGAAGTACAGATCAGGGTTGGGTTATAAAAAAAAAAATCTGAAAATTTGAACATCCCACTGATCACCATTAAATCCATTATAAAAAAATTGAAAGAATATGGCACCACAACAAACCTGCCAAGAGAGGGCCGCCCACCAAAACTCACAGACCAGGCAAGGTGGGCATTAATCACAGGCAACAAAGAGACTAAAGATAACCCTGAAGGAGCTGCAAAGCTCCACAGCAGAGATTGGGGCATCTGTCCATAGGACCACTTTAAGCCGTACACTCCATAGAGCTGGGCTTTACAGAAGAGTGGCCAGAAAAAAAGCCATTGCTTAAAGAAAAAAATAAGCAAACATGTTTGGTGTTCACCAAAAAGCATGTTCAGAAAGGCTGGTCAGATGAGACTAAAATTGAGCTTTTTGGCCATCAAGGAAAATGCTATGTCTGACACAAACCCAACACCTCTCATCACCCCGAGAATACTATTCCCACAATGAAGCATGGTGGTGGCAGCATCATGCTGTGGGAATGTTTTTCCTCGGCAGGGACTGGGAAACTGGTCAGAATTGAAGGAATGATGGATGGCGCTAAATACAGGGAAAGTCTTGAGGGAAACCTGTTTCAGTCTTCCAGAGATTTGAGACTGAGACGGAGGTTCACCTTCCAGCAGGACAATGACTCTAAGCATACTGCTAAAGCAACACTTGAGTGGTGTAAGGGGAAACATTTAAATATCTTGGAATGGCCTAGTCAAAGCCCAGACCTCAATCCAATTGAGAATCTGTGGTGTAACTTAAAGATTGCTGGACACCAGCGGAACCCATCTGAATTGAAGGAGCTGGAGCAATTTTCCCTGGAAGAATGGGCAAAAAGTCCAGTGGCTAGATGTGCCAAGCTTATAGAGACACACCCCAAGAGACTTGCAGCTGTAATTGCTGCAAAAGGTGGCTCTACAAAGGATTGACTTTGGGGGGGTGAATAGTTATACACTCAAGTTTTCCGTTTTTTTGTCTTATTTCTTGTTTGTTTCACAATAAAAAATATGTTGCATCTTCAAAGTAGTGTTGTGTAAATCAAATGATACAAACCCCCCAAAAATCTATTTTAATTTCAGGTTGTAAGGCAACAGAATAGGGAAAATGCCAAGTGGCTGAATACTTTCACACGCCACTGTATATCTGACCAAATTATGAAAGACAAGAATTGTACTTTTGAAATCCGTAAAGTCAGTGTGGAAGAGGTGAAGAAAACATTGTTGTCTATCAACAATGACAAGCCACCGGGATCTGCCAATCTGGATGGAAAATTACTGACGATAATAGTGAACGGTATTGCCACTCCTATTTGCCACATTTCAATTTAAGCCGACTAGAAATTGTGTGCCCTCAGGCCTGGAGGGAATTAAAAGTAATTCCGCTACCCAAGAATAGTAAAGCCCCGTTTACTGGTTCCAATAGCTGACCAATCAGCCCTTAAAAAATTGTGTTTGACCAGATACAATGCTATTTCACAGTAAACAAATTGACAACAGATTTTCAGCACACTTATAGGGAAGGGCACTCAACAAGCACAGCACATACAAAAATAGCTGATGATTGGCTGAGAGAAATTTATGATAAAATGATTGTGGGGGCTGTCTTGTCAGACTTCAGTGCTGCTTTTGACATTATTGATCATAGTGTGCTGCTGGAAAACTTATGGGTTATGGCTTCACACTCTGCTATAATGTGGATAAAGAGTTTCTTCTCTAACAGAACACAGAGGGTGTTCTTTAATGGAATCCTCTCAAACATAATCGAGGTAGAATTAGAAATTCCCCAGAGTAGCTGTTTAGGCCCCTTACTTTTGTCAATCTTTACTAACGACATGCTTTGAGCAAAGCCAGTGTGTCGATGTTTGACTCAAGACTATACACGTCAGCTACTACAGCAACTGAAATGACTGCAACACTTAACAAAGAGCTGCAGTTAGTTTCGTAACGGGTAGCAAGGAATAAGTTATTCCTAAATATTTCCAAAACTTAAAGCATTGTATTTGGGACAAATCATTCACTAAACCCTAAACCTCAACTACATCTCGTAATGAATAATGTGAAAATTGAGCAAGCTGAGATGACTAAACTGCTTGGAGTAACTCTGGATTGTAAACTGTCATGGTCAAAACATATTTATACAGCAGTAGCTAAGATGGGGAGAAGTCTATCCGTAATAAAGCATTGCTCTGCCTTCTTCACATCACTATCAACAAGGCAAGTCCTACAGGCCCTGGTTTTGTCGCACCTGGACTACTGTTCAGTAATGTGGTCAGATGCCACAAAGAGGGACTTGGGAAAATTACACTTGACTCAGAACAGGGCAGCACGGCTGTCCCTTAAAAGTACATGGAGAGCTAACATTAATGACATGCATTTCAATCTCTTATGGCTCAAGGTGGAAGAGAGATTGACTTCATCACTACTTGTTTTTGTAAGAGGTGTTGACAAGCTGAATGTACCGAGCTGTCTGACACCCATGCATTGGGACGGCAGGTAGCCTAGTGGTTAGAGCTTTGGGCCAGTAACCGAAAGGTTGCTAGATTGAATCCCTGAGCTGACAAGGTAAAAATCTGCCATTCTGCCCCTGAACAAGGCAGTTAACTTACTGTTCCTAGCCCGTCATTGTAAATAAGAATTTGTTCTTAACTGACTTGCCTAGTTAAATAAAGGTTCAATAAAAATAAATACAAAAATTCCCCACAAGACATGCCACTAGAGGTCTCTTCACTGTCCAAAAGTCCAGAACGGACTATGGGAGGCGCACAGTACTACATAGAGCCATAACTACATGGAACTCTATTCCACATCAGGTAACTGATGCAGTAGAATCAGATTTTTTTTTAAATGGTAAAAATACACCTTATGGAACAACGGGGACTGTGATGAGACACACACAAAGGTACAAACACATGCATATGCATGTATTGTGATATTGTTGTATGCAGTGGCGGTTCTAGCTTGTATGGCTCTCTGGGCGACATTTAAAACTATATAAAAATATATACAAAAATAAGACTCAGAAATATCAAAAAGAATATCAAAAAGAAGTAAACAAATTGTACTGTAGTATATAAATACAAATAAAAAAGAGAATCGAATTATTACACTATTACCCTATTGCTAACAAAAAACACACAAATAAAACTAAATTGCACAAATCCTATATCACACAAATACACAAATAAAATAACACATTTATGAAGAAGAGAACCTGATTATTACACTATTGCACTTCAAACAAGAAGCACACAAACTAAATTGCACAACTAATTGCATTAGTACTGTACAAAGTTAAAGGTGCACTATTTGATAGATTCTCCCAGCCCCCCTACCTCGGGCTTCCAGTGGGGAGACCTGAGGTCAACCTACATCTGCCCCCCTCCCCATCTCGTACTTCTGAGTGGGACACCTTCCCAGGCAGAAGCCTGCCAAGCTCACAAACTAGAATCAGGTTGCCCACTCTGACAAGTTTAATTGACCCACAGTCCCACACGGTGACATGATATCATTGACGTGACGTGATAGAAAACCGATCGCGCAAATGTCACCATTCCGTTTTTTTGTTTTTTTGTGCGGGCGCCCTGTGCTGCCCCCGGCAAGATGCCCCCTGGGCGGTTGCCCATGTCGCCTATACCTAAATCTGCCACTGGTTGTATGGTGGTATCAAACATTTTGTATTGTAGATAAGTAGTAGTGTAATAATGTTACATTATGTCCTGTTTTATCTTTTGTTTTACATGTAATGTAAGTGCTTTAACCTCTTTGGTATAGGGGGCAGTATTGAGAATTTTTGGAAAAAATATGTTCCCATTTTTAACTGCCTCCTACACCAACTCAGAAGCTAGAATATGCATATTATTGTTCAGGTTTGGATAGAAAACACTCTGAATTTTCTAAAACTGTTTGAATGGTGTCTGTGAGTATAACAGAACTCCTATGGCAGGCAAAAACCTGACAAGGCTTCAAGCAGGAAGTACCCTGTCTGACAAGGAGTCGTGCGTCTTACCTCTTTTTATTGAAAAGTAAGGATCTTAGCTGTAACGTGACAATTCCCAGGGCTCCAATAGGCTCTCAGAGCCCGCGAAATAACTGAAGGTTTACGAGGGAACCTCAGGTTGAAATATATTATCGCCTTTTGTAAGTGGATGCTCGGAGGACCTTTCAATGATGCGCGTGCATGAGTCGCTTCTGAGGAGAAATTTTATTCGGCTGTTTAGGCTCAATGCATACTCCCGGTCGGAATATTAACACTTCTCTATGACATAAATGGCATAAAAATTGGTTTTAAACAGCGGTTGACATGCTTCGAAGTACGGTAATGGAATATTTAGACATTTTTGACACGCCAATGCGCCATGCGCGACACCGCGAAGAAGCATTCTAGAACTCACGAACAAAACGTCGCTGTTGGAACATAACGATGGATTATTTGGGACCAAACCAACATTTGTTATTGAAGTAGAAGTCCTGGCAGTGTATTCTGATGAAGAACAAGCAAGGTAAGAACATTTTTCTTATAGGAAATGTGATTTTGGTGGATGCTGACCTGGGTGGGTATCTAAATAGCTAGCCCTGTAATGCCGGGCTATGTACTTAGATTATTGCAAAATGTGCTTCATCCGAAAAGCTATTTTAAAATCGGACATATCGAGTGCATAGAGGAGTAATGTATCTATAATTCTTAAAATAATTGTTATGCTTTTTGTGAACGTTTATCGTGAGTAATTTAGCAAACTGTTAGTAAATTCAACGGAAGTTTGCCGGGGGTTATGCGTTTTCTGAACGTCACATGCTAATGCAAAAAGCTGTTTTTTGATATAAATATGAACTTGATTGAACAGACATGCATGTATTGTATAACACAATGTCCTAGGTGTGTCATCTGATGAAGATCATCAAAGGTTAGTGCTGCATTTAGATATGGTTTGGGTTTATGTGACATGATATGCTAGCTTGAAAAATGGCTGTGTGATTATTTCTGGCTGGGTACTCTGCTGACATAATCTAATGTTTTGCTTTTGTTGTAAAGCCTTTTTGAAATCGGACAGTGGGGTTAGATTAACGAGATTCTTGTCTTTAAATAGCTGTGAAATAGTCATATGTTTGAGAAATTGAAGTTATAGCATTTCTAACGATTCAAAAATCGCGCCACTGGATTGAAGTGGCTGTTACGTAGGTGGGACGAAATCGTCCCACATAGCCCAGAGAGGTTAATATGTTTTGGACCCCAGGAAAAGTAGCTGCTGCCTTACCAATACAATCTATAAGGCATCAACTCATCCTTGACCGCTGGCTACGTCCCTTCCGTCTTCAAGAGAGCGAGAGTTGCACCCCTTCTTAAAAAACCTACACTCGATCCCTCCGATGTCAACTACAGACCAGTATCCCTTCTTTCTTTTCTCTCCAAAACTCTTGAGCGTGCCGTCCTTGGCCAGCTCTCTTGCTATCTCTCTCAGAATGACCTTCTTGATCCAAATCAGTCAGGTTTCAAGACTGGCCATTCAACTGAGACCGCTCTTCTCTGTGTCACGGAGGCTCTCTGCACTGCTAAAGCTAACTCTCTCTCCTCTGCTCTCATCCTTCTAGACCTATCTGCTGCCTTTGATACTGTGAACCATCAGATCCTCCTCTCCACCCTCTCCGAGTTGGGCATCTCCGGCGCAGCTCACTCTTGGATTGCGTCCTACCTGACAGGTCGCTCCTACCAGGTGGCGTGGCGAGAATCCGTCTCCGCACCACGTGCTCTCACCACTGGTGTCCCCCAGGGCTCAGTTCTAGGCCCTCTCCTATTCTCGCTATACACCAAGTCACTTGGCTCTGTCATATCCTCACATGGTCTCTCCTATCATTGCTACGCAGACGACACACAATTAATCTTCTCTTTTCCCCCTTCTGATAACCAGGTGGCGAATCGCATCTCTGCATGTCTGGCAGACATATTAGTGTGGATGACGGATCACCACCTCAAACTGAACCTCGGCAAGATGGAGCTGCTCTTCCTCCCAGGGAAGGACTGCCCGTTCCATGATCTCGCCATCACGGTTGACAACTCTATTGTGTCCTCCTCCCAGAGTGCTAAGAGCCTTGGCATGACCCTGGACAACACCCTGTCATTCTCCGCTAACATCAAGGCGGTGACCCGATCCTGTAGGTTCATGCTCTACAACATTCGCAGAGTACGACCCTGCTTTACACAGGAAGCGGTGCAGGTCCTAATCCAGGCACTTGTCATCTCCCGTCTGGATTACTGCAACTCGCTGCTGGCGAGGCTCCCTGCCTGTGCAATTAAACCCTTACAACTCATCCAGAATGCCGCAGCCCGTCTGGTGTTCAACCTTCCCAAGATCTCGCACGTCACCCCGCTCCTCCGCACACTCCACTGGCTTCCAGTTGAAGCTCGCATCTGCTACAAGACCATGGTGCTTGCCTACGGAGCTGTGAGGGGAACGGCACCTCCGTACCTTCAGGCTCTGATCAGTCCCTACACCCAAAGAAGGGCACTGCATTCATCCACCTCTGGCCTGCTCGCCTCCCTACCTCTGCGGAAGCACAGTTCCCGCTCAGCCCAGTCAAAACTGTTCGCTGCTCTGGCACCCCAATGGTGGAACAAGCTCCCTCACGACGCCAGGAGAGTGGAGTCAATCACCACCTTCCGGAGACACCTGAAACCCCATCTCTTTAAGGAATACCTGGGATAGGATAAAGTAATCCTTCTACCCCCCCCACAAAAAAGACATAGATGTACTATTGTAAAGTGGTTGTTCCACTGGATATCATAAGGTGAATGCACCAATTTGTAAGTCGCTCTGGATAAGAGCGTCTGCTAAATGACGTAAATGTAAATGTAATGCAATAACTACTGCATGTGACAAAAATTGCTAGAAGTAGGTAAGTCAACCTTAAATTTGTCAAGAGCCGCTTCATATTAAAACATTCTCAATATCTACTATTTTAAAAGATATTTCTAATATTATCCTCAGCTCAAAAATCATTACAAAGATAGGTAATTGAATGCTGCCGGGAAGTGTGAGAAAACAAACAGATCAACTATGTCAGGAGAAGCATTCCTGAAACCTAATTTGTCCATTTGTGCTGGACGCTTTGATGATGTGTGATATATATATATATATATATTAAAAAAACTGGTAAAGTACCAGTACTAATGCAATTAGTTGTGGCATCTTGCCACAGAGTTCTTGTTAACAAACTACAGTTTTGGCAAGTCTGTTAGGACATCTTCTTTGTGCATGACACAAGTCATTTTTCCAGCAACTGTTTACAGACAGAGATTATTTCACTTATATCTCACTGTATCACAATTCCTGTGGGTCAGAAGTTTACATAGACTAAGTTGACTGTGCCTTTAAACAGCTTGGAGAATTCCAGAAAATTATGTCAATGCCTTAGAAGCTTCTGATAGGCTAATTGACATAATTTCAGTCAATTGGAGGTGTACCTGTGGATGTATTTCAAGGTTAACCTTCATAATTGGAAAATCAATAGAAATCAGCCAAGACCTCAGAAAAAAAAGAAAAAAAACCTCCACAAGTCTGGTTCATCCTTGGGAGCAATTTTGAAATGTCTGAAGGTACCACATTCATCTGTACAAACAATAGTACGCAAGTATAATCACCATGGGACCACGCAGCCGTCATACAGCTCAGGAAGAAGACACTTTCTGTCTCCTAGAGATGAACGCACTTTGGTGAAAAAAGTGCAAATCAATCCCAGAACAACAGCAAAGGACCTTGTGAAGATGCTGGAGGAAACAGGTACAAAAGTATCTATATCCACAGTAAAACGAGTCCTATATCAACAGAACCTGAAAGGCCGCTCAGCAAGGAAGAAGCCATTGCTCCAAAACCGCCATAAAATGCCAGACTACGGTTTGCAACTGCTCAAGGGGACAAAGATCATTATTTTTGGAGAAATGTCCTCTGGTCTGATGAAAAAAAAATAGAACGGTTTGGCCATAATGACCATCATTATGTTTGGAAGAAAAGGGGGAGGCTTGCAAGCCAAAGAACACCATCCCAACCGTGAAGCACGGGGGTGGCAGCATCATGTTGTCGGGGTGCTTTGCTGCAGGAGGGACTGGTGCACTTCACAAAATAGATGGTAACATGAGGCAGGACAATTATGTGGATATATTGAAGCAACATCTCAAGACATCAGTCAGGAAGTTAAAGCTTGGTCACAAATGGGTCTTCCAAATGGACAATGATCCGAAGCATACTTCCAAAGTTGTGGCACAATTAAGGACAACAAAGTCAAGGTATTGGAGTGGCCATCACAAAACCCTCAATTTCATTGAAATTTGTGGGCAGAACTGAAAAAGCGAGCAAGGAGGCCAACAAACCTGACTCAGTTACATGAGCTCTGTCAGGAGGAATGGACCAAAATTCACCCAACTTATTGTGGGAAGCTTGTGGAAGGCTACCCAAAGTGTTTGACCCAAGTTAAACAATTTAAAGGCAACACTACCAAATACTAATTGCGTGTATGTAAACTTCTGATCCACTGAGAATGTGATGAAAGAAATGAAATATATATTTTTTTACCTTTATTTAACTTGGTCAGTTAAGAACAAATTCTTATTTTCAATGACAGCCTAGGAGCAGTGGGTTAACTGCCTTGTTCAGGGGCAGAACAACAGATTTTGTACCTTGTCAGCTCAGGGATTCAATCTTGCAACCTTTCGGTTACTAGTCCAACACTCTATCCACTAGGCTACGCTGCTGCCCCATTCTCTCATTCTCATTCTCTCTACTATTATTCTGAAATGTCCCATTCTTAAAATAAAGTGGTGATCCTAACTGACCCAAGACAGGTAATAATTACTAGGAATAAATGTCAGGATTGTGAAAAACTGAGTTTAAATATATTTGGCTAAGATGTATATATATTTGAAGTCGGAAGTTTACATACACCTTAGCCAAATACATTTAAACTCAGTTTTTCACAATCCTCACATTTATTCCTAGTAATTATTCCCTGTATATATATATATATATACATATATTATCCAATGCTTTGAAAGTGGAAACCACATTCTTTCCCTAAAATCTGAAAAATATATACTTTCTGTACCCTAGATAACCCCGGCACAACTTCAAAACGTAGGCTACTATTCTAATTAGAGTTATGTTCCCTGGCAAAGCCTCCGCGTTCCATGAGGAGCAATCTGATGGGCGCTAGAATGTGCATTCATAGTGGGTGAATTTATACGTCACTGACTTCATTACCAATGAGATTTTAATTACTATGGCATCCATGGGTCTGTCACTCATCATACAATTGCTCTGTATTGATTGTGATTATATTTTCAAAAAATATTGTAAGTAAAACTTCCACTTCAAGCAGTCTTGTTAGAATGGTTTTCCTCTCTTGCCAATTGCATCATGTAGTGAGTGATGAAATGTCACTTTGAGATATGAATGCTCTCTGTAGCCATTCATGCTACCCACCTGTCATCCCTGTCTGACATTTTGTTGTCATTCTTCATATTGTTCCACATGCCTGGTCTTGGCATCATCACATTTAATTACTATACAAAAGAAGGCAGATAGATCAAAATGATATACCATCAAAATGATCTGTCTATTCTTTTGAATCTAACATATTCATATCAAATTCGATATTTAATGTCCCCATCTACCCATATCTATGTTCTACAAAATATTGATTAATTTACTATGTAGTGGTCAATCATTTATACCCAAGAGGTTTTGATATTTTGCACACAAAACTAATAAAACCAATGCGCTTGTAAGACAAGCATTATTTATTAGTCCTTTTCCATTAGATATTTTAATATGCAGAGCCACAGCAATCCATTCAATATATCAGTTAAAAAACTGTATTTATAATGGTGCACATCCTATATCATTGAACACCCAACAATATGCATGCACTTAGATGTACTCTAAGTGCTAAGACAACCATTGGTTACCCATGCAACCCTGATTCCGAATCCCATCACAGGGAAAGGCTTTGAACTCTCAACTTCTGCCGTTGAGACATGACCCGACTCAAAAGATCCATTGCTAATGAACACCGGTAATTCACACAAATGCAGTCTATGGATCAGGGTTGTGTTCATTAGGCCACGCAACAGAATACACTTGAAACATTTTGCAACAAAAAACTAAAGTAATTTCTTATTGGACCATGTAGTCCCTCCCTTTTTCAATTTCAGGCTGTTTCCTTCTGTTTTGTGCCTAATGAACACAACCCAGTTATAAGTATCCAGACTGAAAAAAACAAAATCAACTGCTGCTCTCCATCTCTGCTGAAGAGAAGGGAGTGGATTGACCTAGTTCACTTGGGAGCTATTGGCACCTGTGGATAGATGCTACATTGAGAAGCAGTGATGTTTTAACTGCATTTGCAGTGAGGTATATGCATGCACCAGACGGCATATGCGGGTCACCACCATGCTTAGTTTAGGATATTCCCTACAGACAAGCCAGCCTTGACTGGCGGCTTGCTATGGTAGGCTACCGAATGGAGCAAGGCTCCCACAACAAGGCACAACAAACTCTTGCTGGTAAGGGCATCCGTCACGCACCATCTATAGTTGAAGTCGGAAGTTTACATACACCTTAGCGAAATACATTTAAACTCAGTTTTTCAAAATTCCTGACATTTAATCATAGTAAATAATCCCTGTCTTAGGTCAGTTAATGTCACCACTTTATTTTAAGAATGTGAAATTTCAGAATAATAGTAGAGAGAATTATTTATTTTAGCTTTTATATCTTTCATCACATTCCCATTGGGTCAGATGTTTACATAGACTCAATTAGTATTTGGTAGCATTGCCTATAAATTGTTTAACTTGGGTCAAACAGTTTGGGTAGCCTTCCACAAGCGTCCCACAATAAGTTGGGTGAATTTTGGCCCATTCCTCCTGACAGAGCTGGTGTAACTGAGTCAGGTTTGTAGGCCTCCTTACTGGCACACGATCTTTCAGTTCTGCCCACAGATTTTCAATGAAATTGAAGGTTTTGTGATGGCCACTCCAATACCTTGACTTTGTTGTCCTTAATTTTGCCACAGTTTCGGAAGATTGCTTGGGGTCATTGTCTATTTGGAAGACCCATTTGTGACCAAGCTTTAACTTCCTGACTGATGTCATGAGATGTGGCTTCAAAATATCCACATAATTGTCCTGCCTCATGATGCCATCTATTTTGTGAAGTGCACGGTTGGGATGGTGTTCTTCGGCTTGCAAGCCTCCCCCTTTTTCTTCCAAACATAAATATGGTCATTATGGAAAAACAGTTATATTTTTGTTTCATCAGACCAGAGGACATTTCTCCAAGGTGTACAATCTTTGTCCCCATGTGCAGTTGCAAACCTTAGTCTGGCTGTTTTACGATGGTTTTGGAGCAGTGGCTTCTTCCTTGCTGAGCGGCCTTTCAGGTTCTGTAGATATAGGACTCGTTTTACTGTGGATATAGATACTTTTGTACCTGTTTCCTCCAGCATCTTCACAAGGTCCTTTGCTGTTGTTCTGGGATTGGTTTGCACTTTTTGCACCAAAGTACGTTCATCTCTAGGAGACGGAAAGTGACTCTCCTGAGCGGTATGTAACGGTCGTCATACGTAGTGGACCAAGGCGCAGCGGGTTGAGTGCTCATAGTGACTTTATTTAACACTGAACAAACAAAACAAGAAAACGATCGAACGAACAGGATTGCAGGCTAAACACACAGCTATGCAACAACAACTTCCCACAAAGGGACAGGTGAAAACAGGCTACCTAAGTATGACTCTCAATCAGCAACAACGAAGTACAGCTGTTCCTGAGTGAGAGCCGTACCAGGCCAACAAAGAAATACACAACATAGACAGAGCATAGAAATACGAAATATAGAACATAACCCAAAAACCCCAGAACACACTAACCAAACACCAAAAGCCTGATGCGTGGGGCTGGTAGTGGAGGTACCAGACTGGAGACATGCACCCCAAGGCTAGCGCGAGGAGCAGGAACAGTACGAGTTGGACTGGGCTGACGCACTGGAGGCCTGGTGCGTGGGACTGGCTTTGGATACGCCAGACTGGATACACGCACCTCAGGGCTAGTGCGAGGAGCAGGAACAGGATGAGTTGAACAGGGCTGACGCACTGGAGACCTGGTGCGTGGTGCTGGCTTTGGATGTGCCAGACTGGAAACACGTACCTCAGGGCTAGTGCGAGGAGCGGGAACAGGATACACCGGGCCGTGAAGGCGCACTGGCGGTCTTGAGCGCAATACTGGCACCACCCTTACTGGCTGGATGCCCGCTTCCCCCTGGCAAATGGTGCCAGCGCCCCGCACACCGGCCTGTAAACGCTCGGCCTCGACGCCGTGCGCATCACCCCATAGCACGAGGCCTGACCAGTAACAGGCTGCTTCCTATAAGCACGGGGAGTTGGCTTGGGGCTTAACCCTGGCCCAGCCAAACTACCCGTGTGCCCCCCCCAAAAAAATTATTGGGACTGCCTCTCAGGCTTAAATGCCAACCGTGTGTATAGAGCCTCATACCGGCGCCGCTCCGCCTTGGCTGCCTCTATCTCCTCCGGTGGGCGACGATATTCCCCAGCCTGGTGCCATGGTCCAACCCCGTCCAGGATCTCCTCCCATGTCCAAGTTTCCGGATAGTCCACATAATTCCTCCGTTGCTCCTTACCTCGCTGCTTGGTCCATTTGTGGTGGGAAGTTCTGTAACAGTTGTCGTACGTAGTGGACCAAGGCGCAGCGGGTTGAGTGCTCATAGTGACTTTATTTAACGCTGAACAAACAAAACAAGAAAACGATCAAACGAACAGGATTGCAGGCTAAACACACAACTATGCAACAACAACTTCCCACAAAGGGACAGGTGAAACAGGCTACCTAAGTATGACTCTTAATCAGCAACAACGAAGTACGGCTGTTCCTGATTGAGAGCCATACCAGGCCAACAAAGAAATACACAACATAGACAGAGCATAGAAATACGAAATATAGAACATAACCCAAAAACCCCAGAACACACTAACCAAACACCCCTCTACATAAACACATATACTAACAAACCCCGAACCACATAAAACAAATACCCCCCTGCCACGTCCTGACCAAACTGCAATAACAAATAACCCCTTTACTGGTCAGAACGTGACACGGTATGACAGCTGCGTGGTCCCATGGTGTTTATACTTGCGTACTATTGTTTGTACAGATTTACGTGGTACCTTCAGGCGTTTGGAAATTGCTCCCAAGAATGAACCAGACTTGTGGAGGTTTTTTTCTGAGGTCTTGGCTGATTTCTTTTGATTTTCCCATGATGTCAAGCAAAGAAGCACTGAGTTTGAAGGTAAGCCTTAAAAACATCCACAGGTACACCTCCAATTGACTCAAATGATGTCTATTAGCCTATCAGAAGCTTCTAAAGCCATGACATCGTTTTCTGGAATTTTCCAAGCTGTTTAAAGGCACAGTCAACTTCGTGTATGTAAACGTCTGACCCACTGGAATTGTGATACAGTGAGTTATAAGTGAAATAATCTGTCTGTAAACAATTGTTGGAAAAATGACTTGTCATGCACAAAGTAGATGTCCTAACCGACTTGCCAAAACTATAGTTTCTTAATAAGAAATGTGTGGAGTGGTTGTAAAATGAGTTTTAAGGACTCCAACCTAAGTGTATGCAAACTTCCGTATACAACTGTATGTCAGTATGACACTATGCAATAGCTGAGAGGTAGCCTGCTTCCTTGTCCATTGATAATTTCTCCTCCTTGAGCAAATGATGTGGCTAAGGTAGAAAAACACCGCTCAGAATCCAGCAACGTTATTGCTGCTCAAATACGTCTTAAATACACTGCGATCCAGAACTACTTCTCAATGTCCTGTCAATGACCTGTTCTCAATATCTTCCAGTAGAAGCAGTAGTCCTACAGCTGCCTACAGAGAGAACATTTATATATTTGTTGCTATATCCATTGATTACAACTTGTTGGCTATAACACATCATGTGGACATGTTAGTTGAAATGCAAGATACAAGACACAGTGTACAGTATGTGACATGACTTGACCTTAATGCTGTGTACTTTGATCGTCCTACTGTATAGTTCAGTGATAGACTGCTAATACAATAAATGCTGCAAAATGAAAAATGTTCTAGGTTTAACTACAGATCAAACAAGGTTTACGTTGGAGTATTTCACTTAAAGCTGGTATCCGTAGCAGTGAAACTGCCATGTCCGTTTGTGATATTACAACAACAAAGACGTTACTGTAACGGTCATCGTATGTAATGCACCAAGGCACAGCGGGTTGAGTGCTCATTTTAACGTTTATTAGAACACTGAAAAAACAAAACAAGAAAACGAATGAACAGTAATGCAGGCTACACACAGCTATGCAAAAACAACTTCCCACAAACCACAGGTGAAAAAGGGCTACCTAAGTATGACTCCCAATCAGCAACAACGACAGCTGTTCCTGATTGAGAGCCATACCAGGCCAACAAAGAAATACACAACCTAGAAAATCATAGAAATACAAAACCAGAACAATACCCAAAAACCCCGGAACACATAAAACAAACACCCCTCTTACATAATTACATATCCCAACAAACCCCGAACCACATAAAACAAACACCCCCTGCCACGTCCTGACCAAACCACAACAACCAATAACCCCTTATACTGGTCAGGACGTGACAGTTACTTCAAACAACCAACACAGTTTTTATCCCTCTGACATCATTGCACGCACAATATAACAGCAGAGTATGTACTACTATTTTTTTTACCATGATGCTGGATATGCATTTCCTCAAAACAAAAACAGTAACAAATGCACATGGGGCGACCAGTGGCTCTGTTTAGCCTTTCGCAGATCTCAGCTTTAATGTGTCTCTAAAATGTTTGTAAAGAAATTGCTTTCATAATTTTCTAGATTTTTTTTATTTTGATGATGAATAGGCTAACGCGTTATTACCCACACCTCATCAACTGGAGGCCATATTTCTTCCAGTTACCTTGGGCTTAATTTAATACCCTGGAACTCACCCAGCCGACTGTGATCCTATCCTACTATGCACCCTGATGGCATAAATACGTGTAAAACACCTGCACTAATTACCTTCTCCGCCAGATAATTTATGAAATGCATTAACAGGATGCATAAAACGATTCGTTGGTCAGAATTATGGGCAATTCTTCATTCAGCCATCCAAATATATATCGCTCAACCCTGGGGAGTGAGAGCAGTGAGCACATCTCACTGAAATGGAAGGTATTATCTTTCTGGGAATATTTGTTTTCATTACTATTTATAGGAGGAAGACTAAACAAGATTATCCCACAGACAAAGATAAGCATTGCTATGTTCTCTGAAACAGACATCCTTGGTTGTTTACATAGAAATAATCCACATAATATTGTATTTATCATCCTGTCAATGCTCCAGTTTTTCTAAATCTGTAATCCTCAATATTACATTTTATACAAAATAGCTGATTCCTCTTTGTACCCTTTCTGAATATTGTCATTGTAAAGTGTTTTATAGTTTCAGTAACAGTGCATTTTCTGCACTGCAGGTGGGAGACAAAATTAGAGCAGTGCTCAGTCTTGAGTGTTCAGGAGGACTAATTGAGGGAAAACTTCGAGGAGAGGTGACTTCTCTGATTACATTATATCAGTGAAATATTCATATTGTCTCACAAGAGTCCATGCACACTTCGATAAAAGTATGGTAATGAACAGAGCTAACTTCCCTCCTTGATTGCCAGTGAGTCATAATTTCATAAATCTAAGAATTATCCATGTATGGGTTTGATAGCAGACACAGCAGAGACGGGGCAAAATTGATAAAGTAGATTTGTTATTTACTGTCAAGCATGAAGATTTTCCACCAAAATAGCTTAATTGATTAATCAAGTCAAATCCAGCACCATCTAATTGCTGAATAGATTTTTATCAAGCACAGACTATAATCATTGATGATGATTTTATGAAATGTAAAGTTTGTTTATGAACTGATGACCAAACAGACGACCAAACTCAGAGCTCATCAATGATATTTCATAACTCATTGTAAAAATAATTCATTCTCCAACAAAATCATAATTATGGTCCTATATTCTATACAAATGAACAGATACCTCACATTTAATAAGGATCAGCCACTTTTTTTCAATTTTCGCCCAAAATGACATACCCAAGTCTAACTGCTTGTAGCTCAGGACCTGAAGCAAGGATATGCATATTCTTGATACCATTTGAAAGGAACACTTTGAAGTTTGTGGAACTGTTAAATTAATGTAGGAGAATTTAACACATTAGATCTGGTAAAAGATAATACAAAGAAAAAAACTGGCATTTTTTGGTATTTTTTTGTACCATCATCTTTGAAATGCAAGAGAAAGGCCATAATGTATTATTCCAGCCCAGGTGCAATTTAGATTTTGGCCACTAGATGGTAGCAGTGTATGTGCAAAGTTTTAGACTGCTCCAATGATCCAATCATTGCGTTTCTGTTCAAAAGTTTTTATTAAGACTGCCTAAATGTGCCTAATTGGTTTATTAATACATTTTCAGGTTAATAACTTTGCACTCTCCTCAAACAATAGCATGGTATTCTTTCACTGTAATAGCTACTGTAAATTGGACAGTGCAGTTACATTATCAAGAATTTAAGCTTTCTGCCAATATCAGATATGTCTATGTCCTGGGAAATGTTCTTGTTACTTACAACCTCATGCAAATCACATTAGCCTATGTTAGCTCAACCATCCCACGAGGGACCCACCGATTCTGTAGAGGGTTAAGTAACTAATTATATTAACTCACAGAATACTGCAATTGTGTCAATACCCATTGTCTTGGCAGGCAGTGTACCGGTTTGAGTGTGTCAAGAACTGCAATGCACCTGGGTTTTTCACACTCAACAGTTTCCCGTGTGTATCGAGAATGGTCTACCACCCAAAGGACATCCAGTCAACTTGACACAACTGTGGGAAGCATTGAAGTCAACATGGGCCAGCATCCCTGTGGAAGGATGTTGACACCATGTAGAGTCCTTGCCCCGACGCATTGAGGCTGTACTGAGGGCAAAAGGGGGTGTAACTCAATATTATGAAGGTGTTCCTAATGTTTTGTACACTCAGTGTATACTTGATCCTCTCTAATCCTATGGGAGCAATACCTGGCCTTATATTCATTTTGAGGGGCACAACTTGTTTAAGTGTACAGTATGTTAAGGTGTTGAACTCTACGAGGGGCGGCAGATGATGGAATTAATCAGCTTTTCTTCAGATAAGTCACTCCAAAATGTTTGTTATTGGTAAATTGATATGTAAGAATACATTTACAAGGATTATTGCTATTTTTGCATGGTATCCTCTATAATATTTCTGCTCTACGATTACTGTCACGGTTGTCGTCGGTGAAAGAGGACCAATACGCAGCAGGTACGTGTATGCTCATTTTGACTTTTATTTAAATTATCCAAAAAGAGCACTCCAAAACAACAAACCACGAAAACGAACAAACAACTAAACAGTCTGGCAAAGCCTAGGGCTGAACACAGAACAATCACCCACAAAACACAAACACACCCTCATTTATGAGACTCTCAATCAAAGGCAGATAGACAACACCTGCCTTCAACTGAGAGCCCCAATCAACCAAACATAGAAACACACACACTAGATTCCACATAGAACTACCTAGACATAAACCAAAACCCGGACATACTAAATCAAACACCCTTTACACAAACACACCACCCCGAACCACATAAAACAAATACCCTCTGTCACGCCCTGACCAAACTACAAAACAATTAACCTTATATACTGGCCAGGACGTGACAATTACTTGTTAAGTTAACATTAATTATATTAATTAATATTATATTTAACCTCAATCTTCATGGTGATTTACAAGTTTTCTCTCTGAAAAATGTAGTTAATTTAATCTGATTGTCATAAGGTTCTCCTATAGAGCTCCATTTTTATGGAATGGTCTGCCTACCCATGTGAGAGACGCAGACTCAGTCTCAACCTTTAAGTCTTTACTGAAGACTTATCTCTTCAGTAGGTCCTATGATTAAGTATAGTCTGGCCCAGGAGTGTGAAGGTGAACGGAAAGGCTGGAGCAACGAACCGCCCTTGCTGTCTCTGCCTTGTCGGTTCCCCTCTTCCCACTGGGATTCTCTGCCTCTAACCCTTTTACAGGGGCTGAGTCACTGACTTACTGGTGTTCTTCCATGCCGTCCATGGGAGGGGTGCGTCACTTGAGTAGGTTGAGCCACTGACGTGGTCTTCCTGTCTGGGTTGGCGCCCCCCCCTTGGGTTGTGCCGTGGCGGAGATCTTTGTGGGCTATACTCGGCCTTGTCTTCGGACGGTAAGTTGGTGGTTGTAGATATCCCTCTAGTGGTGTGGGGGCTGTGCTTTGGCAAAGTGGGTGGGGTTATATCCTGCCTGTTTGGCCCTGTCCGGGGGTATCATCGGATGGGGCCACAGTGTCTTCTGATCCCTCCTGTCTCAGCTTCCAGTATTTAAGCTGCAGTAGTTTATGTGTCGGGGGGCTAGGGTCAGTCTGTTACATCTGGAGTATTCTCTTGTCTTATCCGGTGTCCTGTGTGAATGTAAATATGCTCTCTCTAATTCTCTCTTTCTCTCTTTCTTTCTTTCTCTCGGAGGACCTGAGCCCTAGGACCATGCCTCAGGACTACCTGGCATGATGACTCCTTGCTGTCCCCAGTCCACCTGGCCATGCTGCTGCTCCAGTTTCAACTGTTCTGCCTGCGGTTACAGAACCCTGACCTGTTCACCGGACGTGCTTGTTGCACCCTCGACAATTACTATGATTATCATCATTTGACCATGCTGGTCATTTACGAACATTTTAACATCTTGACCATGTTCTGTTATAATATCCACCCGGCACAGCCAGAAGAGGACTGGCCACCCCTCATAGCCTGGTTCCTCTCTAGGTTTCTTCCTAGGTTTTTGGCCTTTCTCAGGAGTTTTTCCTAGGGAGTTTTTCCCAGCCACCGTGCTTCTTTCACATGCATTGCTTGCTGTTTGGGGTTTTAGGCTGGGTTTCTGTACAGCACTTTGAGATTTCAGCTGATGTACGAAGGGCTATATAAATAAATTTGATTTGATTTGATTTGATGACTTTGTCCACAGGACATCTGAACACACAAAATACATTTTGATGATTTTCATTCAATTTGGGGTGTTTCATTTAACTTTTGTACGCCTGTGGTGTTCCCACACACACACACACACATACACACATACACACACACACACACACACACACACACACACCTCACTCCCCTTCTTGGCTTCCATGGCAACCCCCACGGGAACCTTTCCCCAATATAATCTTTCCCCCATGGGAACCACACCTGATAGCATTCTCACAACCAATCGCAACATTGTTTCAATAATATTTAGAAGTTTTCTCACAGCTCTAGTATATAAAGCTTTTTTGAGGCCTTGCTCACAATTCATTCTGTTGCAGCACAATGACCAAACAATATACTGTATGTGAGGCTCTTGATCATATCTTTGATCATGACACTGGTTTATTTTTTTATTTTACCTTTATTTAACTAGGCAAGTCAGTTAAGAACAAATTCTTACTTTCAATGACGGCCTAGGAACAGTGGGTTAACTGCCTTGTTCAGGGGCAGAACAACAGATGTGTACCTTGTCAGCTCAGGGATTCAATCTTGCAACTTTTTGGTTACTAGTCCAACACTCTAACCACAAGGCTACTGGTGAGGAGGAGAGAGGCCAGGAAACTGACAGTGAAGTAGTCTGTGATAAATAACACAATATGTTTCATCTGAGTACTTGTTATTGTCAACATAATCCATACATTATGCTTTTTTTTACTCAAAAACTGGTTGTATGAGCACAGGTCAATGAGGCCTACAGGCCATAAATAGCAAATTGAAGTTCAAAACTTGTACTGTTCAAAATAACGTAAGTTGATAAAAAGATCTAACACAACATTAGGTGATAATATATGTATTATTATGTATTTATAATCAGCTATAATGGGGCGGTCATTTTGGACCGGGAACACAGAATTAATTAACATGAAACGAACACAACAGGAGGGTTAAATACTTTATTCACTAATAAATGTCAATTAATTCTATGAAACAACCATCATTACACTATAACTGATATTACATACAATCTTAAAATTTCACAGTGTATCAGGTTTGATTCACCTCAGACTTGTCCAATTATCAGTGATCACTCTGATAATGATCAAAATAGCATTTTGGCCAGAACAGTCTGTTTTAGCCTTCTGATTACTATAGTTACTGTAAATCATGGATATGAGAGGCCCGTTGACTACCCACTCAACTCATTGGCTGTGTCCCTTCCTCTCACGGTTGACAGCTAGTTGGATGTGACAGAGTGCAATATTATCCTTCAGACACAGTCTTCCCAATTTCAGACAGCTACAGCATGAGAGGATGATGTGTTTGAATTATTGATACATTCTCAAGGTTGAGTGCATCATGCTTTTTGAGAGGCTCCAAATACTCTGAAGAAAGCTTAAAGGAAGGGGAATGTAAGCAGAGTCTGATAACACACGATTAACTGGAGACAATATTACTGTTGCACATTTTTTTACTCATTTTGAAAATGTACAAACTAGGAAACATACCTCTCATTGACCTGAAAGACAGAAATCGAAATAAAATAAATGTTTTATAAAGTTCAACGTTCTCAATGAAATGAAATTTCTTGGCATAAGGTTATATTTTACACACAGGGGATCAGAAACACATTGTTTGTTATAATTAACTGTGCTAAGTAAATGCATTCTGGAGAATGGCTTGAGCTATCTCAGAGATTAACTATAGGATAAGAAATCTCCCAGTGGATTTACATGGCCTTTGGGTCTCTTCAAGAGCAAACATATAGGTGCTTGGCATTGTAGGCCTACTATGGCTTGATGTAAATGTTGTGGTATTTTACACATACTGTTTCGCTCTACCTTTGTCACTCACTTAGAAATTATTATTTTGCTAACTTATAAAGATGTTCAAAAGTTGTTAAACACAATCAATAAATAAAGTCATTGGGCATTTTCCACATTGTTGTTACGCTCTCTGAAAAACGTGAGATTAGCTCAGTTAAATTTAATTAAAATTATTTAACTGGTAAGAATGTAGTGGGCCCTGTTTGACACCATTAGACTGTGAGGTATATTGATGTATAGGTGAATTGTTTGCACAGGTAAATCCAAACATATTGCCAAGGGCACTACGCATTTTAACATACAGTACTGATGTCGTACCAATCGAAATACTAATCAAATTAAATCGTTTAAAACACTGCTTAATACAACAAATCCCATAATCTTTAAGATTATCTAAGATAATATAAGAGTCACACTCTTATAAACAGAAATGGCTCCTAACCATAATGTCCCCATTTAAGGGTCAATAGAAAATGACTCAATAAAAGTGAGTCACCCAGTAAAATACTATTTGAGTAAAAGTCTAAAAGTATCTGATTTTAAATGTACTTAAGTACAGTACTCAATTGTCATACTTGACTAAAACTACAAAGTAAAAGTAAATGGTATACATCAAATTCCTTAAATTACGCATACCAGACAGCAGGATGATCTTGTTTTTGAAATTTACAGACAGACGGGCTCAATCCAACACTAACGTAATTTACAAATTCAGTATTTGTGTTTAGTGAGTCCGCTAGATCAGACACAGTAAGGATGACAATGCAGGAAAAGAGACCTTGGTCTCAGCATTGACTTCCTATCAAAATAAAGGGTTAATCAGAACATTCTGTACTAACAACAGCAGTCAAACACCCAAGCTAACTTCCTAGCTACTTCCAGACACAAATGAGAGAACAGCTCACTGAACATTACTCGCCCTAGCAGAGCTGGTAATGCTGTTATGTTATCCTGAGCATTAGTGACTGCAACTATGCAGTCAGATTGTCCGTTATTAAATTCAGAGCAGTTCGCACTCGGAGCTTCAGAGCGCACACTGGACGCTCTGGCCGATGAGTAGGGTTGATCTGAACATTCTGACCTGGAGTCAAGCATTGGCTAGCTTGCTAGCTACTTCCAGACACAAATGAGAGAACACTCCACTCTGATCATTTCACTCGCCCTAGCAGAGCTGGTTAGGCAGTTGTCATGTTATCCAGAGCGTTGGTGACTGTAACTGTGCTGATTGCTACAATTTAATTACGTTTTTTTTGCCACTTTTACTGACACCGTCCATATTCAGCAGGCGTTGAGCGTTCATAAATTCATCAGTTATTCTGCGCTCTGGCACACTCAGAAGAGAGTGTTCTGAAATCGGAGTAGATGGCCAGACTAAATTTACGAATGAACCCGAAATGATTACTTGCATAGTGGAGTCTTTTGTTAAGGCATGTAGCTAACTAGATAGGTAAACAATTAAGCATAATCCCATCTCATGACGTTACTACCCTGCATGAATCTGCAGGTAGCTAACCAACCTCAAATGCAGTGTATGATATACTATTTTGTAGCTCTGTGTCTCTGCTTTCATCCAATGTAAAAAACACCTTTCCAATTTTTCTACATAAGACTGAATCAAGGCGGTCGGTCACATATGGGTACTGTAGGTTCGTGAATTGTACCATATTGCTGTCCTGCCTGAGCATTCCAAAGGTAACGAGTAGCTTTGGGTGTCAGGGTAAATGTAATGGAGTAAAAGTAAAATAAATAAATACGGTAGTAAAGTACAGATACCCCCTAAAATACTCAAGTTTTACTTACATATTTTTTATTTAATTACTTTATACTGCCAAACCCTCCTGTGTCCTTACAAGTCAACTGCTATTTAAAATGCCACCCCAAAAGTGACTTGTGTTCTGTACTATTATCTCTTTCTTTGAAAAAATGCTTGCGTGAACTGGTTGAAGGAATCAAGGAGGCATTGATGCATTATTCTTGACGTAAGTTCCATTATGTTTTCTTATTTTATCACTATATTAAATCAGACCTGACCCCCTAGGTTCAGGCAGATGATTTTGGGACCTCACTTAATAAAGCGGGCCAAAACTCTATATACTCTACAATCAGTGTTGTAGAAGTCCAGTCTCGAGACCAAATATTGAGCGTCTCGGTCTTGTCTCGATGTCAGATATTTTTTTTTATTTGGTCTTGACTCTGTCTCGGACAGTGAGGACTCATAAATTATTTCTGAGACCAGCCAAGACCAGCAGAGTAAAACACTCACAATTATCTGCTTCCATTCAGTCGGTGCATAAAACCGCTTCGCCAGGCCAAATATAGTATATGCATTCCTTTCTTGAAACTGTCTTTATACAGTTTCCAAATATGCCAAATATACTGTATGCATTCCTTTATTTTAACTGTCTTTATACAGTGCATTCGGAAAGTATTCAGACCCCTTGACATTTTTCACATTTGTTACATTAGCCTTATTCTAAAATGTATTTTTTTTAATTCTCTCCTCAATCTACACACAATACCCCATAATGACAACCAAAACATTTTTTTTTAATTTTTGCAAATGTATTAAAAATGCAAAACTGAAAAATCACATTTACATAAGTATTCAGACCCTTTACTTAGTACTTTGTTGAAGGACCTTTGGAAACAATTAGAGCCTCGAGTCTTCTTGGGTATGATGCTACAAGCTTGGCACACCTGTATTTGGGGAGTTACTCACAATTTTCTCAGCAGATCCTATCAAGCTCTGTCAGGTTGGATGGGGAGGGTCGCTGCACAGCTATTTTCAGGTCTCTCCAGAGATGTTCGATCGGGTTCAAGTCCGGGCTCTGGCTGGGCCACTCAAGGATATTCAAACTTATCCTGAAGCCACTCCTGTGTTGTTTTGGCTGTGTGCTTAGGGTCATTGCCCTATTGAAAGGTGAACCTTCGCCCAGTCTGAGGTCCTAAGTGCGCTGGAGCAGGTTTATCTTTCCCTCAATCCTGACTTGTCTCCCAGTCCCTACCGCTGAAAAACATCCCCACAGCATGGTGATACCACCACCATGCTTTACCGTAGGGATGGTGCCAGGTTTCCTCCAGACGTGACGCTTGGCATTCAGGCCAAAGAGTTCAATCTTGGTTTCATCAGACCAGAGAATCTTGTTTCTCATTGTCTGAGAGTCCTTTAGGTGCCTTTTGGCAAACTCCAAGCGGGCTGTCATGTGCCTTTTACTGAGGAGTGGCTTCCGTCTGGCCACTCTACCGTAAAGGCCTGATTGGTGAAGTGCTGCAGAGATGGTTGTCCTTCTGGAAGGTTCTCCCATCTCCACAGAGGAACTCTGGAGCTCTGTCAGAGTGACCAAGGCCCTTCTTGGTTTAAAGTAGAGCTGACAGAGTTTTACCTACTTTGCATATATAAAACAAATATTCAATCATTATATCAGTTAAAAATATATAATTCCCAGTTTATACTACAAAACCAACTTCACAAGAGGTTTAAAAAAATAGGTTCTTTAAGGCCTCCCAAGGGGCGCAGGGGTCTAAGGCACTGCATTGCAGTGCTTGAGGCGTCACTACAGACCCGGCTTCGATCCCAGGCAGTGTTACAGCTGGCCGTGACTGGGAGGCGCACAATTGGCCCAGCGCTGTCCAGGTTAGGGGAGGGTTTGGCCGGCCAGGATGTCCTTGTCCCATCGTGCTCTAGCGATTACTTGTGGTGAGCCGGGTGCCTGCAAGCTGACTTTGGTCACCAACTGGACGATGTTTCCTCTGACACATTAGTGAGGCTGGCTTTCAGGTTAAGCGAGGATTGTATCAAGAAGCAGTGCGGCTTAGCAGGGTTGTGTTTGGGAGGACGCATGGCTCTTGACCTTTGCCTCTCCATAAGGGAGTTCCATGACGTACGCTAAGGCATTGTTGGCAGAATAGATGGACGCAGTTAAATGTGATTAATATAATAATTAATATAATTAATTAATTATAATTAATATAATTCACCAAGACATTTCTTGGTAGTCCAAAAAATATTGCTATCAGGTGGTAAATCACAGCTGGCCTGCTGTTTCAGTTCCAATTACTCGATTCTGGACAAAAACGGAAGAATGTCACTAACGCTGGGAATGGCAATACATTAAAATTAGCAAGGGCAATGATAACAATTCACTCATAACGTGGCTAACAGGCTAGAATATCTATTTATGTATCACACTAAAAACACTGAGCCTAACGTTAGCTACATAGCTAGCTAGCTGCTAGGAGAATGTTATATCATGCCATTGGAGGAGTGGGTGAGTGGCTGACTTTTTCCCCTCATATCTTTTTTCTGTAGCTATACACAGAGATTCAGGTGTCATTTGGTTAGCAAGAAATTTGGTTAGCAAGAAGCTAGCAAGAACTTCAACCACTATAATCCAGTTAGCATATCTCTTGCGTTCGCAAATTTACTCTGGCTATCTACCCTGATTTTTGAGCACTCTCGTCTATGTGTGCCAGAGCGCAGAACAACTGATGAATTTACGAATGTGCAACACCCGCTGAATAAGACCGGTGTCAGTAAACATAGGCTAAAAAATGAATAGTTAGTCAAGAAAGTTCTAGATACCATGTAAACAGCCTAACCAGCTCTGCTACAGCAAGTAAAATGGTCAGAGTGAGGTGTTATCTTATTTGTGTCTGGAAGTAGCTAGCTAGCAAGCTAGCCAACTTTAGCCATTTAGCTTGGGTGTTTGGTTTGGATAAGCATACATTGTTAGGGAAGCTGCAGATAACAAGGAAGCTACAATTCCCCACCGTTTATCAGTGCAATTTTGATGGCCAACTAGCTGAAAAAGTTAGATATGGTTTATCTAATGTTCCTACTTTAGATTTTAGCTCATCTTGCTCTGGCTAGCATTAGTTGTTGATCATGTAGTTGTTGATGTGTATAACTGAGGAAGAGAGAGCCTACCTTTTCATGGTTGTTTGATCAATAGGACTGTACAGTTCCCAAATGTAAGAGGACTTCTGTGGTGTTTACATATTTGCAGAAATCCATTCAGTTGTATTTTGTGGCTTTTGGCGAATGCATTAGGTTGCAAAGTTGCAACTGCCTATAAACACACAGTAGGGTTCAAAGTGAACGATGACAGGCCCGTGTGGCAAATTACTTGTTTGTATAAAGGGCTACTGTCGCTCTCATTGGCTATAGCTCACCGGTCTGTGTAGACATCGGTCCTGGATAAGACAGATGTTTTATTTGGTTTTATTTACTTAAGTGTTTATTTATTGTCCAAACTTCCGGCTGCTTTCCCACTCTATATTCCAATAGAATTTTCCCAAATGCCTTAGTATACAGTATGTAATTCCCAAACATTCTAAGAAATTATGAAAAGGTAAAAATGACCATATCTGTCATGTCCTGACCAGTAAAGGGGTCTTTTGTCATTGTAGTATGGTCAGGGCGTGGCAAGGGGTGTTTGTTTTGTGTGTTTTGGGGTTTTTGGTCTAGGGGATTTTGGTTCTAGTTTTCATTTTCTATGTTCCGTTTTCCAGGTTTGGCCGAGTGTGGTTTCCAATCAGAGGCATGTGTCTTTCGTTGTCTCTAATTGGAAGCCATACTTAGGTAGCCTGTTTTCCTTTGGGTTTTGTGGGTGGTTGTTTTTCGTATAGTCCTTGTGTCCTTACGGAACTATTGTTTGGCGTTGGTATATTTTGTTTAACCTGTTAGGGTATAGGGGGCAGTATTTTCACGGCTGGATTTAATCTGGTTACTAATCCTACCCAGTAACTAGAATATGCATATACTTATTATATATGGATAGAAAACACCCTAAAGTTTCTAAAACTGTTTGAATGGTGTCTGTGAGTATAAGAGAACTCATTTGGCAGGCAAAACCCTGAGACAGATTCTGACAGGAAGTGGATACCTGATGTGTTGAATTGACTTTAAGCCTATGCCAATGAAAAACAAAGGGGCTGAGGAATGTTTTGGCACTTCCTATTGCTTCCACTAGATGTCACCAGCCTTTACAAAGTGTTTTGAGTCTTATACTGTGAGATCTGACCGAACAAGAGCCATGGAACGGGGATGGCCCATTAGACACCTGGCGTGCGAGTTCATGTTGGGTACTCTCGTTCCAATACGGTTTAAAAGAGAACGCAATCGTCCGCCTTGAATTTTATTCATGTTCTGGTTAAAAAAGGCACTAATGATTTATGCGATACAACGTTTGACATGTTTGAACGAACGTAAATATATTTTTTACGTTCGTGAAGTGAAGTGAAGTCCGGCTGGCTTAGATCATGTGCTAACAACACAGAGCTTTTTGGACATAAATGATGAGCTTTTTTGAACAAAACTACATTCGTTATGGACCTGGGATGCCTGGAAGTGACATCTGATGAAGACAATCAAAAGGTAATGGATTATTTACATAGTATTTTCGATTTTAGATCTCTCCAACATGGCGGTTAGTCTGTATCGCAAAGCGTATTTTTCTGGGCGCAGTGCTCAGATTATTGCAAAGTGTGATTTCCCAGTAAGGTTATTTTTTAATCTGGCAAGTCGATTGCGTTCAAGAGATGTAAATCTATAATTCTTTGAATGAAAATATAATATTTTACCAATGTTTTCTAATATTAATTAATTATTTTGTTGTCATGACTTGACTGCCGGTTATTGGAGGGAAACGATTTCCTGAACATCAACGCCATAGTAAAACGCTGTTTTTGGATATAAATATGAACTTGATAGAACTAAAAATGTATGCATTGTCTAACATAATGTCCTAGGAGTGTCATCTGATGGAGATTGTAAAAGGTTAGTGCATAATTTTGGCTGATTTTATGGTTTTGGTGACGCCTGTCTTTGAATTGACAATACATTACACACAGCTATTGTCAATGTACTCTCCTAACATAACCTAACTTTATGCTTTCGCCGTAAAACCTTTTTGACAACGTGGTTAGATTAAGGAGATGTTTATCTTTCAAAGGGTGTAAGTTAGTTGTATGTTTGAGAAATTTGAATTTTGACATTTATTTGGTTTCAAATTTGCCGCTCTTGAAATGCACCTGCTGTTGATAGGGTGCGCCATGGGTGGCACGCTAACGTCCCACATAGCCCCAAGAAGTTAACCTGTTAGGGCTAGGGGGCAGTATTTACACAGCCGGATAAAAAACGTACCTGATTTAATCTGGTTACTACTCCTGCCCAGTAACTAGAATATGCATATAATTATTGGCTTTGGATAGAAAACACCCTAAAGTTTCTAAAACTGTTTGAATGGTGTCTGTGAGTATAACAGAACTCATATGGCAAGCAAAAACCTGAGAAGATTTCATGCAGGAAGTGGCCTGTCTGACAAGGTGTTGTTCTTCTTGTCTCTGTTTATTGAAGACTGAGGATCTTAGCTGTAACGTGACACTTCCTACGGCTCCCATAGGCTCTCAGAGCCCGGGAAAAAGCTGAACAATATCGAGGCAGCCTCTGGCTGAAACACATTATCGCCTTTGACAAGTGGCTGATCAGAGGACAAAGGGCTTAGGCGAGTGCCCGAGTCGACCCCATGCTTTATTTTCTTTCGTCTGTTTACCTAATTGCAGATTCCCAGTCGGAATATTATCGCTTTTTTACGAGAAAAATTGCATAAAAATTGATTTTAAACAGCGGTTAACATGCTTCGAAGTACGGTAATGAAATATTTAGAAATCTTTTGTCATGAAATGCGCCATGCGCCTGACCCTTATTTACCATTCGGATAGTGTCTTGAACGCACGAACAAAACGCCGCTGTTGGAACATAACTATGGATTATTTTGGACCAAACCAACATTTGTTATTGAAGTAGAAGTCCTGGGAGTGCATTCTGACGAAGAACACCAAAGGTAATCAAACTTTTCTAATAGTAAATCGGAGTTTGGTGAAGGCTAAACTTGCTGGGTGTCTAAATAGCTAGCCCTGTGATGCCGGGCTGTCTACTTAGAATATTGCAAAATGTGCTTTCACCGAAAAGCTATTTTAAAATCTGACATATCGAGTGCATAGAGGAGTTCTGTATCTATAATTCTTAAAATAATTGTTATGCTTTTTGTGAACGTTTATCGTGAGTAATTTAGTAAATTGTTAGTAAATTCGCCGGAAGTTTGCGGGGGGTATGCTAGTTCTGAACGACACATGCTAATGTAAAAAGCTGGTTTTTGATATAAATATGAACTTGATTGAACAGACATGCATGTATTGTATAACATAATGTCCTAGGTGTGTCATCTGATGAAGATCATCAAAGGTTAGTGCTGCATTTAGCTGTCTTCTTGGTTTTTGTGACATTATATGCTAGCTTGAAAAATGGGTGTCTGATTATTTCTGGCTGGGTACTCTGCTGACATAATCTAATGTTTTGCTTTCGTTGTAAAGCCTTTTTGAAATCGGACAGTGTGGTTAGATTAACGAGAGTCTTGTCTTTAAAATGCTGTAAAATAGTCATATGTTTGAGAAATTGAAGTAATAGCATTTCTTAGGTATTTCAATATCGCACCACAGGATTCCACTGGCTGTTACGTAGGTGGGACGATTTGTTGCCACCTACCCTAGAGAGGTTTTAACCAACAGTGCAGTTCAAGAACATAAAATGTTTACCAAATAAACTAAAGTTCAAAATTATAAAAAGTAAGACAATAAAATAAGAATAACAAGGCTATACACAGGTGGTAAGTATTATTGAAGTGTTGTGGTTATTGGTTCACCTGCCTCATCTAAAGCCTATTATTTTAGGTTGTTGCTAACAGTCAGTAATCTTGATAATGTGTTGGGGATAAAACATTTATGAAATGTATGCATTCACTACTGTAAGTCGCTCTGGATAAGAGCGTCTGCTAAATGACTAAAATGGAAATGTAAAAATGGAAATGCTTGATAGTGTATATCACGTAAACAGAGAGGTATACCTTCTTGGGGACCTGGATATTGATTGGTTTTCATCAAGATGTCAGGTTTACACTGTAGCCAGTGCCTCTAATCTGGTTCAGGTTATATATCAACCTACCAGGGTATTTAAAAACACTACAGAAACCATATCATCCACTTGTATTGATCACATTTTTACTAATACTGTAAAACTTTGTTCTTAAGCTGTATCCATACCCATTGAATGCAATGATCACAATATATTGGCTATATCCAAGAAAGTCATGGTTCCAAAAGATGGGCTATATAAGAGATCATACAAAAGATTTCGCTCTGTGGATGATGTTAAAAATATTTTTTGATGTGATTAATAAGGAGCACCTAGACGCTGCACTTGATGAATTTGACTGACTGACTTACTTCAAATTGAGAAATGATGTGACTAAAGTCAAGATCAAAGACATAAAGAACACTTTTGGTTGGGTGAGTACTTTAAATGAAATGATGGGCAGAAAGACAAATTAAAATGTCATCGAATAAGATGGCTTATTCATCACAAAACCATTTGATGTTGTCAATTATTTTAATGATTTCTTCATTGGCAAAGTGGGCAGGAAACTGCAGGAAATGACAATGAACAGCGTGCCATCATATTCATGCATAAAAACAGCTAATAATGAAAGAAAAGCATCGTAAATTTGGATTTTATAAAGTTGTGATGGACAGGTGGAAAAATTATTAGGATCGATAAATAATGACAAACCTGTAATTGACAACTTAGATAGAAAGTTACTGAGGATAGTAGCTGACTATAGCCTCTCCTATCTGTCATAGGATTGGAGAGGCTATAGTCAGGCTATAGCCTCTCCTATCTGCTCAGATCTTTAATCTGAGCCTAGAGGAAAGTGTTTGTCTTCAGGCCTGGAGGGAAACCAAAGTATTTCAGCTCCCCAAGAATGGTTAAGCGGCCTTTACTGGTTCTAACAGCCGACCTATCAGCTTGCTGCCAGCTCTTAGCAAATTATTGGAAAAAATGGTGTTTGACCAAATACAATGCTATTTCTCTGAAAACAAATTAACAGCATGCTTATAGAGAAGAGCACTCAACATGCACTGCACTGATACAAATTACAGATGCTTGGTTGAAAGAAATTGTACTGTTAGATTTCAGTGCAGCCTTTGATATTATTGGCCATAACCTTTTATTTGAATCATTTATGTATTATGGCTTTTCAACCACTGGATTCAGAGCTATCTACAGTATCTAATTGAACACAGAGTTTAAATGTTTTATGGAAGCTTTTCTAATGTTAAACATGTAAAGTGTGGTGTACTGGATGACCTGCCACTGGCATTAAACAAAGCCTGTATGTCCGTGTATGCTGATGATTCAACAATATACACGTCAGCAACCTAGGGAAGTCACTGAAACCCCTAACAAAGAGTTGCAGTCAGTTTTGGAATGGGTGGCCAGTAATAAACTAGTCCTGAACATCTCTGAAAATAAAGGGGCTTGTATTTGGTACAAATCATTCCCTAAATTCTAGACCTCGGGTAATGGCTGTTTAGCAAGTTAAATAGACTAATTTACTTGGTGTTAACTTAGATTGTAAACTAATGTTCAAAACATATTGATTAAATGGTTTTAAAGATGGGGAGAGATCTCTTCGTGATAAAGATATGCTCTGCTTTTTGAGACCACTCCACAAAACAAGTCCTGTAGGTTCTAGTTTTACCTTATCTTGATTATTGTCCTGTCATATGGTCAAGTGCCCCAAAGGACCTAGTTAAGCTGCAGCTGGCTCAGAACAGAGCGGCACATTTTGCTCTTCATTTTAATCAAAGGGCTAATATCAAGACTGTATGCCAGTCTCTCTTGGCTAAGAGTTGAGTAAAGACTGGCTGCATCGCTTCTTATTTTTATAAAAAAATATTAATCTGTTGGAAATTCCTAATTGTTTGCAAAGTCATCTTACACACAGCACTGCCACAAACACTTACCCCTCCAGACACAAGTGTGCAAAGGTGTCATCAAGGCAAAGGGTGGCTTCTTTGAAGAATATAAAATATAAAATATATTTTTATTTGTTTAACACTTTTTTGGTTACTACGTGATTCCATATGTGTTATTTCATAGTTGTGATGTCTTCACTATTATTCTACAATGTAGAAAATAGTAAAAATAAAGAAAAACTCTGGAATGAGTACGTGCGTCCAAACCTTTGACTGGTAGTGTGTGTAAATTGTAAATTATTTTGTCTGTAATGTATATATTTTTTCAGGTGTCGGACCACAGTAACACTTACTGTCAGCATTGGCGGTGGGCTAATGGGGATCCTAATCAAATAATGTGTAATAAAAATAAATTTAAAAGAGTTTGGTGTTGTGCTTTTCAACTTGACCAATACTTGATTTACAAGCTCGACAATAGAACCAAATAATGTTTTCTCGTATGTACTTTTCAGAACATGGAAGATTGACATGGAAGAACGCAGTAGGAAGGCATGAATGCATGACACAGACCAATACCTCACTTACCAAGCATGTCTTCTGCACAAGGAAATGTGTAGTGATTGTTGAATGTTGAAAAATTGATGGCCTTTGTGTCCTTCATGATTATAGCTTCCCATCTACATGGAAAACCCATGCACAAAGAATATAATTTTGACATTGAGTATTACCACCTATGATCACTAAAACAGAATACATCTACATTCATGCCAACACCTACTACAAAGGTCAAATATCCAAAAGATAATACATGTTAATGAGAAAAATAATTATTCATTTGAGTAGACACAGTTACAAGGTATGTCACTGCCACTGGTTATAAAATTCTTCAAATTATTTCACTGAACATTTTGCATTATAAATGTGTCTGTGGACAGAAGGAATCTATCTTCCAAAATCCAGATTCTACATGCAAATGCTGTTAAAATGCTATGTTGCCTTTGGCATCACTAGAAGGTCTGTTAAAGGGCCAAATAACACAACAGAGGAGTGCCAAATATTAGCTGGGTTTTACTTCCTTGATTATATCTGAAACATACTGGATTTGGCACTTGGTCACTGTAAGCAAACTATAATTAGGCCTACCACTTCAATATTGGCATTGATTTACTCTCACATTTGATTACTCATATACTTGACACTTTGATTACTCATAGGCTTGAATTTAATTGTAGTGTATTGTGTATACAGCAGGACATCAGCGATACAAACACGTCAGAATTGGAGGTAGTTCGGAAATACTGAAATGTCCAAAAACTTTTGAGTTCACTTTAAAAAATGCATCAAACCTTTCTAGAAAATATGAATGGCATATTTACATGTTTTCTTATCATTTAGCTTGATACTGTAAATATCTTATATGCTTTTTGGAATTGAAATCAACATTTACATTTCTCGACAACCTTGAAAGTAAATATCTTTGTGTGTGTTTGATACATTTCCGGATCAGATACAGCCCGTTTGGTAGACTGGTCGGTCCGGAACTCTGAGCTTTGTAGGTTCTACTGTACTACAATGTAAATACAAGTAAATATGTGGCACAACATCAGTAAGTATCTAGCTGAAACAGGATTATTTCCATGGCAAGCATTGCATACTATTACTAGCAATTGCATTTCGCAAGACATTTTCAAACGGTTAACTTAAACTCTATTTGAATAATAGTATTATCAGTGAACTTGATGAATTTAGGTTACAACATTACAACATGATAAAAGTTCATACAACAATTATATTTATAACATTTTTGCCATCCCCATTATCTAAATGATGATATGGAGGGCACCCTTAATTCATAGCAAAAGCTAAAAGGAGAATCCCCACAACACTAATTTTGTCTCTTTGAAATGTACTATTTCAAACCTGGCCATAATCATCACACCTAAAAATGGAATGCCGCTTTATGGAAAGCTCTAAGAGGAGAGACAGATTGGTAGGAGATTAAGCAATGGATAAATACTTCCATTTAAACCATGATCCACACCTTAGAAGATAATGGGAGCCAATTGAGTTTTGCCCATAAAGAGGTTTATCTACCCTTGTCACTGTGCCCTGCAGGTACGAGGGGAAGAAACTACTGTACATGGAGGAGGATGAAAGTCGTGGGAGTCTAGCTTAATCTGTTTCCCTCTCTGTGTATTGCCTATTTGCATTTAAACAAACACCCATTTACCCGATGATAGCTGTTAGAGATTGGGGACTGTAAACTTAAAAATAACATTTTAGGATCATTAGGTGGAGATAAAGGAAATTGATTATTCAGAGAAGCCCGCAGAAACGTTATAAATGCCAAGCAATGCATTCACCACAATACCTGCATCTTTAAAGAGCACATGCCAAACCAATCTTGATGGAATAAGGTAGCAAGTTTTCTCTAAATGGATGATATAATCTTACCAAATATTTCTCAAAAAGAGCATCTAAAAAGCAAATATAGACACCATATTACTACACTAAGGCCTGCTGTTTATCCAGCATGGATAGCAATAGAGATTCTACAATAACAGGATTTTCACATTTTTTACCATGGAAGTTAAATGCCTATACAGCCTGTGGTCATCTATCCCCTACTGTATATACACGTTGTGACCTCCGAGTCTTTCTCATGTTATCAATTTAAAGTGAGTGAGTAATATAGACTCCTCAGCTTTTCAAAATCTATTTTTCTGGGCAAAGACCTTATATAAGAAGTAGAGGATGAAACTCAAAGCATGTCAAATTATATACTTCAACCTAATTTGACATGCCTGGCTCAGCTAACCTGGACTCGGTACAGTCGATAGTGATGTTCTCCCGCACCCGCCCACAATTACTAATAACCCACCGGACTATATGTGATAAAGGCCCAGACTCGACCATAACACGCAAATATAGAAATTGCACTGTAGGCTACTGTAGTCAGATTTTTTGACAGGGGGTACAGGATTTTTGGGGCCTAATTTAGATACGTTTTAGATATATATCATTTTCGACATTTTGGTAGGCTATTTGTTATTCAACTTGTCTATAATTAGATACATGCAGCTTTTCTTCTGTCATTATGTGCTGCTCAAGAAGGCTTAATAAACCATTTGCACACCAGAATAAAGTCATAAATTGATATAATGAATGCTTCAATCTAGTTGCCATTGGGAAAGTTCTCTGTCATCTCTGCTTCTTTTGCGAATCAAAGATGTTTAGGGACCTGGGAGAAAATGCATTAACTCCCCCCCTATATTTTTTTGCCATTGGGATTCATAGAACAGAAATTATGCATGATGAACAAACATGTACTCTGTTGTTTTCCCTTAAATGTGAAATATAATTATGATATTTGAATATACTGTGCGGAAATGTATAATCTACTCTCATTCAAATCCATGCCTGTTCCTAATTATGATTCAGTTAAACGTATTGCCTCCCCATTTTGGTTGTATCTGTGTTTTACTTTTATTACAATTCATATGTATACATGTTAGTGGTGCAGACACAGTTGTGAGAACTTCTCGGGTGAGTTTGCTTTTCGCTTGCTGGAATAAATTGGTACCATATGGTGTGATGACAGGATCACTCAATCTTCTGTGTACCTGAACACCACATTAATCATTTTTGGGGGATATTATTTTCCTTTCATCACACAGGAATTTCCAAATAGCCCTGCCTTTTTTTCTCACACATGTACTGAATTTACATACACACCGACCTTAATTGGACCCAAACCATTTGACGGTGATTAAACTGGGGGAAAACAAAATGTTAAGGTTAAACTTCAGGTGAGACTTCCTGCTTTCCTGCTCAACCTGGTTATATGCTTTTATGTTTATGTGTGTAGAACACTAGCTAGCAATCCTGCATTTAATATTAAGAGAGATTTGAGATATCTTTATTTTATTTCTACACAAAGAGCTATTAAACTAGAATGATACTCAACATGTTTTTTTATTGTCTGTATATTTTTTTATTTACATTAATGAAATTCCATAAATATTGCATTGTATGAAAATCCTGCTTCAATCCTGCTTTAAAACAAATACTGTGCTTCAGGCAATTGTTGTATCATGCAATAATAATTTAAAATAACTGATTTCCCAGATAGTACTTTATAAATTACACTGCACCTACCTTTATAAATAGGTTATGTTGCATTCCATAAATTAGATTTGGTGGGTAATGAACATGCTGTTCAAAGTCATAAACCTCAATCCATTTATTCAGCAGTTTGCAATTGAGTGGATCTGGAGGCAGGCACGAGAGGATGAAGGTGGACAGAGGTAGAGAAAAAAAGTAAACTGGACAAATAAGTGAGAGTGGCCTTTATAGCAATGTCCGCTTGGTGAATCAAACATGTCTTACATGTGGGGCGAATTGCTGCTAATTTGCATTGATTATTTTCCCTTAAACAGATACACTTAAATCAATGTGGCACAGCAGAGCCAGAAAAGTGTGAGAAAATGTGCAAGGCAAGCCGTGGGTGAATCCTGAGCAGTAACCTTGGACGGACAGAAGGAGCCACAGCTCCCCCTTCATGCCAAACAGATGAGATCAGGACATGGGACTCAAACAAATTCTGAGGGCAGAGCACAGCCTCTGATCCCCCATGCACTAACACCACCTCCATTCAGCATTGATCATATTTCTTTATGTGGATTATGTCTTCATTACACTATTTTTAATACAAGAAAACATAGGGGTACATTTTTCTTTTGTGGACCATGTTGTTTTATAAGGCCATGTTCTCTTTAAAGCTGATTTTTTTTTTACATACATTTGTTTTACAACACATTTTTTTACATAAGATACGGATATTTCATACACCGCTCAGTGTGATTAATCGAACGCTTACTATTTTTGTTTGGAGACATTGAATTTATGGATGATCTCTTCAGGTTTTTTATGTAGGTCAATCTAAAGTATAATTGGTTCCATATTGGTTTTCCTATGTGCATATGAGCAAGTGATGAGTCTGACAAATACTCAGCTTCCAGCTTTGTGGCAAATGATAAATAACTGTTTGCAACACATGCACATAATTTCCATCATACTCAATGTGCGAATCATCCTTTCTCTTTGACCTATATCTTGTTAAGCTGCTTTTAATGTGTGTGGATGTGGATGTCTTCATGTATAAAAAACTATTGATGAAGCACAAGCTGTGATCAAAACTTTGAGCGCAAAAACAATACATAGAGGGTAATGACAATGTTGCATTTGTAAATACTGCTTCATACAAAAACTTGATCATATTCTTGATCATCCTCAAGCATAAACATAATCATACTGTAAAGTATTATAGTCAGTGCATTGTGTGTAGGTAATCATAATGTTTTGGAATTTTTTTATTTTGTGGGTAATTTGTTTCTCTTCTCAGCAAGTGTAAATGTGTAACACACACACACACACAAAATCCAAAATTAAGTTAAATAATAAAAAAACATTGTAATATATTATTTAGGTTCTTGTTTGTTGACTACCCAATACCATTCATTGGATCTGTGAGCAAAAACAGTGATGTTTGGTGAAATGTCCAATCGGTCAATTATACCTCAAAGCACTAGAATTACATAATGATTGCACCGTAGTTATACAACAACCTCAGCAGATATCAGTTACCTCCTATTAGGAAACCATTTGATCATGTTCAATATTTGCAGATGAAAATAAGAATGCCTGCCATTAATATTGGAATTCCATCATACAGTTTAGCTTTGAATAACCTGAATTGAGATTATTTGAGAGACCTGGCACAAACAGGCCCCCCTTCATCTGAGATGGACTGAGATTTTTTGCCAATTGCAAAAATAGTCCAATACTGCCCCCTTGAATTAAAATTACTAATAATTACGCTACAGTCTTTTCAGTACCCCATACTATAGCAAATGATTAAGTGAGTTTTTGGGGGACGAAAAGGACATGAAAGCATGCAATACTCTAACTTAATACTGCATGAAGTGCACATGAATATTCCTCATATGAATGGCCAGTAATGTTATAAAAATAACTTTATAAATATTATGACACATTTTAATTTTCATCCACACTTTAAACATAGACTCGAGGGAGCCCTGCACTGCTCTGAATAATAAATACCTCGATCTAATTGGCCGGGCCAATGTTTTATTTTTTTTCCCCCTCTTTCCCCACCTCATTGATTATTTCTCCTGGAGCTTCAGCCCCTCACAGTGAGATCAAAGTGGTTGTCACATGCTGCCAGCGGAGGACAGCTCAGGAGCGTCTCTCTGCAATATATTATTCCTCTATGAAAGACTGTATACCGGGGGTGGAGATGATGCTGCGAGGGGGAGGGAGGAAGTTACTGAAGGACTCCAAACTAAATTTAACCTTTGCTGGTTCATGCTGTGTGTTATTATCATATTACCCATGTACAGCAATACAGCAATTTATCATTTCAACAAACACACAAAAAAGTGTATACTCGACTATAGACATAATATATAATTGGGACTTTGTTTTCGACGGAAATAATGATGGCAAGAAATTATATAAACTATGTAAATAGCATAAAAGAAAATGCATCCCATTACACAGTATAGCTGGCTATATATTTATCACACTCTCTTTGCTCTGTAAGAGAGTAGTTCTCCAATGTTGAGAGACTGTCTCTCCTCACAAAACAGGAGGCACATCTTAACTCTGACTAAAGCATACACTTGTCTTTCCCCAAGGGTGCAGTGGCAGTGGTGCAGAAGAAGTGAACTGCAGAGGACCCCACTGTTTAGCAAACACTCCTACTGTGGGGAGCGATTAATTATTCAGAGACAAAGACCAAGGCAGCCCCATTTGATTGCACCACAAAAGAAAGGTCAGAGCAGATAGTTTTGGGAATCTCCTGGTTGCTCTCTCTCTACTGCATGAACCACATATATACTGTAGTCGGATTTGACAGCAATCTGCCTAGTAACTCAAATACACAAGGCATTTGACAAACCGGGTACCATGGACATAACTGGGCAAGAGGATGACTTGGGTGTGAAAATGTTGGCGGTACAGTGTGAGCATTCAGTACAAGTGATAGAAAAGATAGTCTAATACAGTGGGGATTCAGAATGTTATCATTCACAATTTTTGCAACTTTCAGAATGTGTATGGTGGCAGTGGCATGAAAAAATTCCAATCATTTGGAACAGAGATATTTAACTCAAAATGATAAAAAATATTGAAAAGTTATACTTGCTGTTATCCAAATATTGCCTATGGCACATTCATCTAAATAGTTTAATTCCTTATTTAAAGTTAATGAAGCATCAGTTACAGGTGAATAGTTGATAAGAGATAATATCATTTTTCATATTAATACCATAGTATTGCTTCTATAATGGCTTCAGAAGGGAAAAATACTGTCTATCATATTCTTTAAAAAATGGATACACACAGCAATTCATTTAGTTGAAATAGTTTATTTTCCAGCACTAGTACCACCCCATAACTTGTAATCGCCATAATCCTATCAGGTTTCATCCACACAGCTCAGAGTGATCGATGTGTTAATGTCCAATGCCAAACCGGCGATTCCCACAACTCCATCAGAGCTCACAATAGCTACTGTATTGACAAAACTGACAATTGTGAATGGCCATTTCTGCATAACCCCCTTTTATTGCTGCATTGGCGCACTAGCCTGTTGGAAGCCCACACTTTTAGGCCATAATCTGCACAAACTGCGGACTAATGTGTCACAGTGGAACAAGGGATGGAACCTGGAAAGTGCAGAGAGGAAATACTAAAATCATGCAACAGGGGGTGCTTCAGCCTCTTGGCTCAATATATGTGCATTAAATATGTGTATCTATCTATTGCCTATCCTCTAAACACCCCTAACTGCTCATACATTTTGAATCCATCCGGAATGGTGTTCCACAGAAATTGCTACAACAAACATACAGCCAGGTTGATTTATATTCTTTATCGAGTAAGGACTTTTAGCTGTGTTGTAATGGACACTAATTCAAAGACAACGGTAATTAATGAGACGGAACTTTACTACATAAATGTGGATATATTTGCCAACCATTCCTCCTTTAGGTAAAAGTTGGACATATCTTAGAAGAGTTATAAGGATGGTCTCCTATTAAAATGTATCTTTGTCAGTCTAATCTATTTACTGTATTTCAAAATGTATTTTCGAAAGCATCAATGATAAAACGGGCAATCTCTAAATGTCCATTCATCTATGATATTATGGAAGTATTATTCAATAGCTGCTGTAATTAAGAGTGTCAAGTAACAGGGAAGTACTGAGTAACGCATGAATAGATGAAACCTTAAGCACAAATAAAAGTATGTTTAAAAATTGCATACAAATACTTGGATCATAAAGTTTTCAAACCTTGGTGGTATAGCTGTTTATTGAAACAATAGGAACTTGCTTACTGATTTATTTTCCCAGTGAATTATGGCTTAATAGACAGATACATATAGAAAGTAATTTCTTACAGATGGCGCAGCTATTAAATCTATGTCCAGCAGATCATTAATTTCCCAGGTAGTAAAGCCGGTGGTTAGCACCTCACACCTCTCTCTGTGTTGGGGATGCAGCTGGGTGTAGCCGCTGTGTCATTGCCAACTGGAGACGACAGTTGCTCTGCAGTAGATCAGTGTAGATCAGTGAAACCATATAGCTTCGCTGAGTCTACAGCACAATAATGAAATATTAATTCGGGCACAAAAAATTAAGTGCCTTAAAAAGAGTCTGTTGTCCATCCCTGGAGTGTGTTCTCTTGACATTGATGTCTGCTTCAAATGCATCTATTCTTAGCCCAGCCAAACCACTTGTAATGTGACCTAAGTAACTGTCTGCCAGCTGGTGAGGACACTCTTTCCTGTTAATATCTTTATTTTAGACCTACCCTACAGTGTGGCATTGTCCAATCTGGATTCTAAATTGGGTTCCCGAATGGCACTGCATCTTAGTGCAAGAGGTGTCACTATAGTCCCTGGTTCAAATCCAGGCTGAATCACATCTGGCCGTGATTGGGAGTCCCATAGGGCAGTGCACAATTGGCCCAGCGTAGTCCAGGTTTGGCCAGGGTAGGCTGTCATTGTAAATAAGAATTTCTTCTTAACTGACTTGCCTAGTTAAATAAATGTTAAATAAAAAAATGTAATGCTAGTTTGTATCACAAGTACACTTCACTAATATCTGTAAAGTCTCATTTGCATAATGTGAAACATTTCCTTGATTAACTTATGTTAGTTTCTAGTATTGGTCAGGTTTTGGCTCCAAGGCATGAGACTTCATATAACATTCAATCACATGCTTCTCTCTGCATTTACCCAAATTTAGAATATTATTATTTTTGCTTACAGATTATCGACTTCACATTCACGTTAATAATCACAGAGGACAATTTGGGAGCATCACTTGGATGAACTTAGGTTATTCACAATATATGTCCAATCCATCTCCTTTATACTTTGCATAGGCAAACCCTTAATTGTCAAACAATTACATGGCCAGTAGTTTCATGAACTTCGAGGATAAGCACCAACACAATCATCCCACGCATAACACATGCAGGGGCCTTCGGCGCAATAAACAAATTCTGAGAGCACTATTCAATCTTTCCAAGTCTCCACAGGGCCTCGTGAGTTAAACCTCCCCACGAAACCAGAACAAGGCCTAAATTATGCAGATTCAAGGTTCAAACAGATGAAATCAATTGGAAGACCTTCTTTTCAAATCTACTCAACCTAATCGCTCAGTCGTATGCTAACAGCAACTTCTGCAAGGACTGGAGGCATTTGGAAAGCCTGACTCATGAAACTACATAACATACGCGTTTTTGATACTTGGTGTGTAGTCATGTTAGGAAAAATGTTGTAAATTGGAACTTAGTGACAGTAAATAATTAATCTTTTACACTCGGGGGAATTGGACTATATGGACAGAGCCAAATTTAACCATGGTAGTAATTGAAAGTAATTTAAAATAATTTGAATCCCATACATTGCTGTAAAGTGTAAACCCAGAGCTCTGACTTAATGTATAGTATGTTAAATTGGGTCACAGTGGCTGTAAAGTTAAGTGCTTAAACATGACCAAATGTACTATTTTCATACCGTATAAGAGATGTGAGCGTAAAAGGCTACAGGACACCATTTCACACTGTCATGACTGTACAATACATTTTGAAATTCAAACCAACTGCTCTACCCATCTCTCTATCTACAATGTCTGCTTAATGCTGTGTACATGCAGTTCAATGTTTGTTAATACAATTTGCTTTCCATGACAATCTTTTTAAATGCAATCCACTTATCTATTCCAACCCGGGCACTGTACTGTAAATCATGTATTGTACAAGTACACTCTGGATTCTAAAGGATCATGCAGAGATCACATCCTTCTCAAGCCTCTCCAAAGTTATTTTCATGTCATATCAGTTGATGTAAATAAATGTGTTTATATGGTCCTCCACTTCCCTTACAATTGCTATGTATGCAAATCCATTAAAATATTTTTTGGGGGGGGGAAACTTTTTGTATAAAGAGTTAAAAGTCTGCTGGAGTGGATTTTAATGATACACCCTGTGTTTTGGTCTTTGGCACTCCTTCTCAGCATGGCAAGGTCGAGGACATGACCTATAGAACTGTTGACAGTGGCGAAGTTAACCATCTGCATCACCATAACTTAGATTTAGAAAGAAAAAATCTACAAGATTCTCAAAGAAACTTGTGTGAAGGCATGTAAAGCTTTGAGTTTACCACTACGGCCATTGTTACGAAGACATACTTACATTTTTTTACCTGCTCCGCGAAACAAAGCAGATGGCCAGGTTGGTGACAAGGAGCAGACAGCATCGGTGGCCTAATTTCTTCATGTCAGACAACGCCATATGGTTGCTGTGCTGCAAGCTACCCATTTAGAGTTCCAGCCATGTTAGTATGCAGGTATCATAGTCTTTGCAATTAATTAAAAGTAATAGAGGAGGAGGGATGGGTTTGAGGGCATCTACTGTAAAGAATCTTTTTAAAAAAAAGAGAATTCCCCCAGGTATGCATGCTTTATATATGGCATGTCCTTGAAGGCAACAAGGTGTCAAAGACAGCATACTTGTTTGATGCACTCTCAACTTCTGCATAAAATATACAGATGTGGGATTTTAATTTGACCAGTATTGTCATAACAAAATAATCCTGAACGAGTTGAAAGTTTAATCCTTAATGTTGCTTGATCGGAGGTTAGGCTATTACCTGGACTAAATTAGGCTACATGAAAAGCGCAATACTGTTAATTTAACCATGAGTTGTTATTGTATGTTTTCAGTGAATTTATGCAAATCATGAAGCTACATGTCCTGCGGTGCAGGAAAATTCTCAGCAACAAAAGAGTGATCCAATTAAGATCCTACATCTGTAGACAAGGCCTTTCACTGTTGCTAGGTGGCACGTATAAGAACTTGAATAGATTAAATTAATCTTTCTGACCTTATACTATGTGAATGTTAAACAAGATGACAATAAAGGCTTGCTTGTGCGTATACAGCACACAAAATTTCAGATCAGCGAGCATAAATATGTGTATAGCAATTCTAGATCTCTCTGCTGTGCAAAGACATTACAATAGACTTTACAGAACCAGTTGTTAAGTTTTCAACATGAAAAGTCTCTGACCGACACAATAAACAATGTGCAGAGGTAATATTGTGTGTGCAGGAGTAATTATTTCTTACAATGAAGCTTTCAAGGATAGACGCCGTTTGGAAACTGTCTAATTCATAACAGAGCTTGGTATGACTATCTCAATATCATTCAACTGTGGCTGAAGTCGACAAATGGATGACTTCAACTGAAAATAATGAAACTGTTTTTAGGTAGTTGGTGTTAATTCTTTGGGGTAAGACCTTATAATAATTTTAATTTTTCAAGCATTAATGATTTGATAAACATTTGTAAATGTGAATGCCTCATATGGCTCATAAATGTAAAGTGTTTACTTGATAACTTTTCCTACTGACAACAGATTATCTTTAGAATATATTCATATCACCATGATGCAAGTGACAACGAGGGCTGGCACATAGTTAAGAGAGAGAGTGGGCAAACCTTTGTGTAGCACCAATAGCATAGGGCAACATGTGGGTAAATATGCTGCAAGTAATAGAAAACTGGAAAAAATGATTTATTAGAGTTTACATAAAGTTTGGAATTTATATAGACATTTGTTGACTATTTTAGGGTCATGCTGCATACTTTAAAAAAAAAGAAATACAATGTATTGGTCTAAAATTGAACTGGAAATCATTAGTGCTTAGCAATTAACCTATATTAAATTTTGGTTGTTGTTGTTATTAAACAACGAATTGATCGACGTCAGCTCAATTACTTAAATTTCATTATTTTTTTGTGAACTCAACTTGTAGTTTCTCTAGAGAGAAATCAAATAATTAATGAGTGCTATTAAGTCAAGAACTCCGTGGGACGCTGGGCTGAAGGGAGTTTGCATTAGGCATATATTCAACTCGTTCAGCGCAGAAACATGAAAATTAACTACAATGACCATAATCCATTGTGACTCTTCTTCTTGGCTCGGACAGAGACAGATAGCCTAGCCTAGACCACATGAGAGATAAATGTACGCAACACAACAACGAGAGAAATAGAGACGATTCGTGAGGTAGCTGCACCCAATTGATAGTTGTAGCAGTTTATAATAAACAGTCTTGAAAGTATGCTTTATGTGCTTAGAAAAACTTCTTATATTTTCTCATTTTATTCAACTGTTACCATGCAGCTGCAAAAAAGATAGCTCAGATGTGTGAGTGCCCTTTGAACATAAAAAAAGCAAGTAAAATAATTTTGTCAGACTTCTCAGCAGCATACTTAGGCAGCTACTAGCTAGTCAGCTAGCTACTAGCCTAGCTAAAAAGGATGAATCAAAGACAGTACAGTATGGGGAGCACAGACACAACTTTAGATGGTTGTCTGGCTGCGACTGCCTGAGCAGAGATGAGATGAGGACTTTTAGGAATGAAAAATAATAAACGAATCAAAGTTTTGGCTTTGGAATTTATGTTAAAATGCTCTTAAATAATGTTTAAGTCATTATTTCATCATGCATTTAATGTAAAAATTCTAAATCCAAAACTGTGATTATTTTTTAGTAAACGAACCGACCTCAAAAAGCACTAATCGCTCAGCACTAGAAATCATGTAACATTAATCTAGTAATGTTGTTAAGAGATGCCTTTAAAATGATGCGATTATTCTTAGGTGTCTTAAAACATAAGTAGGATATCTTACATAAAGATGCAAGTTTTTTAGCAGTGTTGTGAATTTAAGAGCGTTGTGTAGCACCGTCCCCCCCTCCCCCCGTCCCCCCGTCCCCCCGTCCCCCGTCCCCCCCGTGGGTTCTTAGCAAGAGCATACAGTGGGGGAAGAATAAACCAGAAAATGGGTTACAATGGCACATGGATAACAAAAACTCTTGAAAACGCCCTGTGGTGATGAGTTTGCAAAAGGCTTTTTTCTTGAGGACTGTGAAGGCCTTCCTTCTCAACAGAGTGGGGGTCACCATTAGCTGACAAAACAATAACAGTGGGAAACATTTGCATCTCACTAGTACAAATACACACATTGTCAGGCATAGCAAGCCTGGCCTTTTCAGTGTCACATCAACCCCTTTAGGTGAGAGTGGACAGCAGCTGAGATTTGGGGAAAGACTGCTGGGATTGTGGAAGTAGCATGCAGCGAGGTGTGTGTCAGGGCATGGGTGACAAAGCAAAGATTACACATAATAAGGAGAGTGGAGCAGTCACTGACAGTAATGCAGTCTGGGGGGGAGATGCGGCACAGAGCTTTTGTGACAACTGCGAGAGGGCGTTGCAACTCTGACAGACAGCATTTTGGGTAACAAACAGAACAGGGCATGATTTTTAGGACTGATGATATTTTAAGGAGACATTGACTGATCAACCCTTTTTTTATTAGAAAACTGGGCTAGAAGGTGATGGTATCGCAAGTCAGCCAAATTAGGCAGCCAAGCAGATAAAAAAAATATATATGTTTTTGGTTAAAACTGGAAAACCAAAGCCCTGTTAAATCCATCATTGCTCCAACTTTTTCCCCATTTCAAAAAGCTTTAAGCACCATTTAGAAACATATATGTTTTCTTAACTACACAATTCAGACAGACAGTACCAGTCAAAAGTTTGGACACACCTACTCATTCAAGGGTTTTTCTTTATTTTTTAATATTTTCTACATTTTTGAAAAATAGTGAATACATTAAAACTATGAAATAACACATATGGAATCACGTAGTAGCCTAAAAAGTGTTAAACAAATCAAAATATATTTTTGATTTTAGATTCTTCAAAGTAGGCACCCTTTGCCTTGATGACAGCTTTGCACACTCTTGGCATTCTCTCAACCAGCCTCACCTGGGATGGTTTTCCAACAGTCTCGAAGGAGTTCCCACATTTACTGAGCACTTGTTGGCTGCTTTTCATTCACTCTGAAGTCCAACTCATCCCAAACCATTTCAATTGGATTGAAGTCGGGTGATTGTGAGGCCAGGTCATCTGATGATGCACTCCATCACTCTCCTTCTTGGTAAAATATCCCTTACACAGCCTGGAGGTGAGTTGCGTCATTGTCCTGTTGAAAAACAAATGGCAGTCCCACTAAGCACAAACCAGATGGGATGGCGTATCGCTGCAGAATGCTGTAGTAGCCATGCTGTGTAAGTGTGCTTTGAATTCTAAGTAAAATCACAGACACTGTCACCAGCAAAGCACCCCCACACCATCATACGTCCTCCTCCATGCTTCACTGTGTGAACCACACATGCGGAGATCATCTGTACACCTACTCTGCATCTCACAAAGACATGGCGGTTGGAACCAAAAATCTCAAATTCAGACTCATCTGACCAAAGGACAGATTTCCACCGGTTTAATGTCCACTGCTCGTGTTTCTTGGCCCAAGCAAGTCTCTTCTTCTTTCTGGTGTCCTTTAGTAGTGGTTTCTTTGCACCAATTCGACCATGAAGCCAGCAGCATACCACCCTGCATCCCACTGCTGGCTTACTTCTGAAGCAAAGCAGGGTTGGTCCTGGTTGGTCTCTATCTGGGAGACCAGCTTACAATTGGCTCATTCATCCACCTCATCTCGCCTGTAACTATTCCTGAGGTTGTTGCTATGAATGAGAATGTGTTCTCAGTCAACTTACCTGGTAAAATAACGGTTAAATAAACACAATAAAATGAAAGCCTGATTCACGCAGTCTCGTCTGAACAGTTGATGTTGAGATGGTTCTGTTACTTGAACTCCGTGAAACATGTATTTGGGCTGCAAATTCTGAGGTTGGTAACTCTAATGAACTTATCCTCTGTAGCAGAGGTAACTCTGTGTCTTCCTTTCCAGTGGTGGTCCTCCTGAGAACCAGTTTCATCATAGTGCATGAATAAACGTTCAACGTTTTTGAAATGTTTCGCATTGACTGACCTTCATGTCTTAAAGTAATGATGGACTGTCATTTCTCTTTGCTTACTTGAGCTATTCATGCCATTATATGGACATAGTATTTTACCAAACATGGCTATCTTTTGTATACAACCCCTACCTTGTCACAACACAACTGATTGGCTCTAACGCATGAAGAAGGAAAGAAATTCCACAAATTAACTTTTATCAAGGCATATCTGTTCATTGAAATCCATTCAGGGTGTCTACATCATGAAGCTGGTTGAGAAAATGCCAAGAGTGTGCAAAGCTTTCTTCATGGCAAAGGGTGGCAACTTTAAAGAATCTCAATTATAAAATATATTTTGATTTGTTTACTACATGACTCCATATGTGTTATTTCACAGTGTTGATGTCTTCACTATTATTCTACAATGTAGAAAATAGTAAAAATAAAGAAAAACCTTGGAATGTGTAGGTGTGTCCAAACTTTTGACTGGTACTGAATAACACAATACTTGGTAGAGTAATATAATGCAATTCCATATGGAGAAAAGGTGAAAGCAGATATGATATACAGCAACACAGCAGTGCTGTTCACAACAAAATCAATAAAGTCCTTACAGACTTAGAAATAACTATTTGTATTCCTCCATATGTCCAGATGAGTTTCAATAAAACTGAAGACTCACTACCGTAACCCCAACCACTGTTAATCATTATGATCAATTATAGTTCAAGATGTCTTCCCTTTTCTGTTTGAAAATGATTGGAAGATTGTTCAGTGAGTGAATAAGATGCTGATAAATAATCCCTGACCATGCTCAACAATCACTCTCCCCACAGCTAGCATTAATTTGATCCCCAAGGACCCTAACACATATTTAAATATGAAGATACATTTCTCCCAGATTCAGAAAAGCAAATTCTTTAAAGCGATCTTCCACTCAAGACACAACCAAACCAAAGTGTTAGGTAGTTTTTGGAATACGTATCTCAATATGAATTATGTGGGTTATTGTGAGTATTCATGTCTTATAGTTTGGGTAATGACAGTATGTCAGAGATGATTGGAATATCTTACTATTTTATTGTTTTTGGTTATTGTTTTTCCACATTTTGTTACATTACAGTCTTATTCTAAAATGTATACAAATTGTTTTCTTCCCTCATCAATCTATACACAATACCCCATAATGAAAAAGCCAAAACAGGTTTTTAGACATTTTTGCCAATCTAATAAGGAAAAGAAATAAAGATTACATTTACATAAGTATTCAGACCCTTTACTCAATACTTTGTTGAAGTACCTTTGGCAGCGATTACAGCCTTGAGTCTTCTTGGGTATGACGCTACAGGCTTGGCACACCTGTATTTGGGGAGTTTCTCCCATTCTTCTCTGCAGATCCTCTCAAGCTCTGTCAGGTTGGATGGGGAGTGTCAATGCACAGCTAGTTTCAGGTCTCTCCAGAGATGTTCGATTGGGTTCAAGTCCGGGCTCTGGCTGGGCCACTCAAGGATATTCAGAGACCTGTCCCGAAGCCACTCCTACATTGTATTGACTGTGTGCTTAGGGTTGTTGTCCTGTTGCAAGGTAACCCTTCACTGCAGTCTGAGGTCCTGAGGGCTCTGGAGCAGGTTTTCATCAAGGATCCCTCATCTTTCCCTCAGTCCTGACTAGTCTAACAGTCCCTATCACTGAAAAGCTTCCCTACAGCATGATGCTGTCACCACCATGCTTCACCGTAGGGATGGTGCCAGGTTCAATCTTGGTTTCATCAGACCAGAGAATCTTGTCTCTCATAGTCTGAGAGTCCTTTAGGTGCCTTTTGGCAAACTCCAAGCAGGCTGTCATATGCCTTTTACTGAGGAGTGGCATCCATCTGGCCACTCTACCATAAAGGCCTGCAGAGATGGTTGTCCTTCTGGAAGGTTCTCTTATCTCTACAGAGGAACGCTGGAGCTCTGTCAGAGTGACCATTGGGTTCTTGGTCACCTCTCTGACCAAGGCTAGCTCTAGGAAGAGTCTTGGGGGTTCCAATCTTCCTTCCATTTAAGAATGATGGAGGCCACTGTGCTCTTGGGGACCTTCAATGATGCAGGAATGTTTTGGTATCCTTCCCAAGATCTGTGCCTTGACATAATCCTGTCTACGGACAATTCATTTGACCTCATGGCTTGGCTTTTGCTCTGACATGCACTGTCAACTGTGTGACCTGTATATAGACAGGTGTGTGCCATTACAAATCATGTCCAATCAATTGAATTTACCAGAGGTGAACTCCAATTAAGTTGTATAAACATCTGAAGGATAATCAATGGAAATAGGATGCACCTGAGCTCAATATTGAGGCTCTTAGCAAAGGGTCTGAATACTTTCTAAAAACCTGTTTTCACTTTGTCATTATGGGGTATTGTGTGTAGATTGATGAGGAACAATTTTAATTTCTTCAATTTTAGAATAAAACTGTAACATAACAAAATGTGGAAAAAGTAATGCGGTCTGAATACTTTTCGAATGCACTGTTGTTCTGCGCTAACATCGCTGTTGACTGATGTTGAAGTATCTTAGCCTGATTTATCCTGACTTTTTGGCATTGTGTAATCAGGGCCGGCTCCAGCCATAAGTGACATAAGCAGTCGCTTAGGGTCCCCGGCCCATGGGGGGGACCCTAACAATTTATATTCAAAAAATATAAAAAAATGTAGGAACTCAGTGGGGTCTCAACTAATCAGAGTAAGAATAGTAGATGTTATATCTGTCACTATCAGTCACTCAATTAGCCATGTCAGCTAACAATTGTTAGATTGGTAGTTAGTCTAGCCAGCTATCTAAACATGTAGCAATCGTGACCAAATACCAACCGGGAATGCAGGGCATGTGCCCAGGGGCCCTGACCTCCAGTGAATAATCTGTCGATGCGCACTTGAGCTAGGCACTTAACCCTAATTGCTCCTGTATGTTGCTCTGGATAAGACCGTCTGCTAAATGGCAAAAATGAATAATGTCACAACCAAATCATGCTAAGGGCCCCCAAAAGGCTAGAGCGGCCCCTGAGTGTAATTCATAAACAACTTAGCTGTTGAAATGCAAGCAACAGGTGTATTACAATACAAAACATAATATTTCACTCAAGTCAACCATACCAACATAATTGTAATACAGTCATCAGCACTATTCATATTAACCTACTGCACGTCCTTGACACAAAAAATAATATGAAATGAAGATTATTCACTTTATTTTAACAAGAAATTTGTGGAGTGGTTGAAAAACGAGTTTTAATGACTCCAACCTAAGTGTATGTAAACTTCTGACTTCAACTGTATCTAATCAAGACATATTCATGTTTCTTTTCTTCAGTAAATCAATTTTAATCCCACTTTTTATAACAACAAAATGTGGAAAAAGTTAAGAGGTGTCAATACTTTCTGAAGCCACTGTTTGGACTGGATGACGGTATGGTGCTGGTGGAAAGCTATGGCTGACAATTACACCTGACTCCATACTTCAGGCCGCTGCTACAGATCAAGCAGTACCAGCACTTCAGGTTGGTATAATTTTAATTGCATTGTATGAAATTATTATTATCTAAACATGGGAGGTGAATTGATGTTATGCAAGGATTTAATGTCTTGTCTATTTTCCTGTTTTACAGCTTCGATGCTCTGGAGCCTGGTGTTGCCCCCAAGGAGCATTCAGACTCAGTAGGGACCAAGTTTCAGCTGCTGTGCAACACTGACATCCTTCCTCCCAGAAATGGTTTGCATGTACAAGCACCACCTGGACTGGATACAACTAGACAAACTTGTCTTTTTGAGAAGATCAGGGAGTTTTGCAACGAAGAGGACATGGATATCACATCCTGCATCTAAGTCAAGTGCAGTACAGAAACAAGCTTTTTGAATACAGGTTCCATTGTGGTGCGGACTGCCCAGTTCATCACTGGTGGTGAGTTCCCAGTTATTCGACCTATCTGCACATTCATATGACTCTCTGCTAACACATACACACATACGTTGCTGCTACTATTTATTTTTGTATTCTGCTACTCAGCCACTGTCACATAGAGTAGGCCAGACGGCTAATCTGAAACACCTAAACTCTAGCAACTAAAAAGATGGGGGAGCCGCAAAAGTACTTCTCTGCAAGGGTGTTTACTTACATAGTGAATCCGGAAGAAAAACAACAGTACCGCCATCCAAAGTATACATTATGGGGACAGCTTAAAAAAAAAATGCTACCCCATCAACTGCACAATTCTGACAAAGAACAGCAAAGGTAATCAAATTTTTCTAATAGTAAATCGGAGTTTGGTGAGGGCCAAACTTGGTGGGGTTCAAAATAGCTAGCCATGATGGCTGGGCTATCTACTCAGAATATTGCAAAATGTGCTTTTGCCGAAAAGCTATTTTAAAATCGGACATAGCGATTGCATAAAGGAGTTCTGTATCTATAATTCTTAAAATAATTGTTATGTTTTTTGTGAACGTTTATCGTGAGTAATTTAGTAAATTCACCGGAAGTTTGCGGTGGGTATGCTAGTTCTGAACGTCACATGCTAATGTAAAAAGCTGTTTTTTGATATAAATATGAACTTGATTGAACAAAACATGCATGTATTGTATGACATAATGTCCTAGGAGTGTCATCTGATGGAGATCATGAAAGGTTAGTGCTGCATTTAGCTGTGGTTTGGGTTTATGTGACATTATATGCTAGCTTGAAAAATGGGTGTCTGATTATTTCTGGCTGGGTACTCTGCTGACATAATGTAATGTTTTGCTTTCGTTGTAAAGCCTTTTTGAAATCGGACAGTGTGGTTAGATTAACGAGAGTCTTGTCTTTAAAATGGTGTAAAATAGTCATATGTTTGAGAAATTGAAGTAATAGCATTTCTAAGGTATTTGAATAACGCGCCACGGGATTCCACTGGCTGTTGAATAGGTGTCTTTGCAGCTCCCAAAATTCGGAAAAACATTTTTCCTTTCAAATGTTCTAATAATGTGCAAGCTATCAGAGGAGGTGGTCACCACTCCTCTGCTAATTAGTGAACCTCCACCCATAAAAGGATTGATCTCTGACCTCAGCAGCGATACCAACCCTAATTATGCCATTAGTGGAAAAGCAGACAACGCTTTCCAAAATCAACCATCGGGCGCAGGCCTCGTAAAGGTTCTCTCCAGTCTAGCTCTGATGTCTTGCCATCCGAGATTGGCATCTGTCCAATACCGCAGTGCTCAGCTGAAGCACGAGCAGGTAACGGTAGACATAAAGGGACAGGTGGAGAGAACCGGGAAACTAATGACAAATGCAGAAAAGGGAAAAATTCTGCTAGCTATGGAACTGCGTTTGAAAACTGAGCAATTAAATGTAATTGCAAAAACGTATGACGATGAACAAGTACAAGCTCTTCAACAAAATCGTTTTCTACAGGAACAAAATCATATGCTACAGGAACAACTAGATTTAGCCAAAACTAAATACGATGATGTCCACGCCAAACTAGATAAATCTGAACAGTTATCTACAAACAGGAGCGCTCAACTTGACAACATGCATGCTGTTTTGTTGAATGTTACTCAAAATAACACGGTTCTCCTCAAAGCGCTGCAGACCAATGATGATCAGTTAATGAACACAATGACAAAGTTGGATGACAAATCAGCAGAACTTATTGAAGTCACTGACCAAATGAATGATGAGAGAACTCAGGTGATGAGGATGGAAATATGGATTTCTAAGCAAGCAGAGGAAATCTCATCACTGAATCTCTTGCTCCGTACTCAAGACCTCTATCTGCAAACCATGACAGATAAGTTTGAGACCAAAAGGAGCAGGTGTGACACTCACGTGTCCAAAATTGGTACTCTAAGTGCTCAAGTGGACTCTGCAATGCAGCAGAATACCACCCTTAGGTACCATTAGGTGACTACCCATTAGCGCGACTACCCATCCAAGCAACCGGAGCCCTGTACTCACAGGAGTAAAGACAATAGGTTTCAGACCTTGCCTCCCTCATGTGTCCCTCAGTCTTCTCCTCTTGGTCCTTCGGCACTGAGTAATATGGCGCCTCTTGGCCAACAACAACAAGGCTTGGCTTCTCCTCTTGGCCTTTCGGCCTCAATCTCTCCACAGGATGACGCCAACCCTCTCCGCCCGCTTGGCGCGAAATACCTTGACAAACTCGTCAAGAATTTCCCCACCTTTGACCCCGTTCCAGGTCAGCCAAACGATACTGAGACATTCCTAGCTGACATAGAGGACGCGTTGGATGGCTACCCGAACGCTACGGGTTCTGACAGGGTTTACCTGTTGAAGCGAACGGCGAATAGACACGTGACAAGGTTCATTCGCCTACAACAGCAAGATGTGCTAAATGACTACGCTAAACCTGCCACAGCTTTGAAATTAGAATTCAGTGGTTCTGCGACTCGCAAACACGATAGCTCACTGGCTAACACCGTCAAACAAGCTCGGAACGAACGCCCACAAGCTTACTATCATAGGCTTCGTTCAGCTTACTTTGGCCTACTCACTGAAACAGGAATGGAAGAGCTGTTACCATTCAAACAAATGTTTCTGTCGAACATGTATCCCACCTTCATTACCTCTTCAAGTTAATGCCAATTTCAAATTAGGTTTTTGGACATAAAGATTAACTTTATCGAACAAAAAAAACATTTATTGTCTAACATGGAGTCCTGGGAGTGCCACTGGACGAAGATCATCAAAGGTTAGTGATTCATTTTAACGCTATTTCTGACTTTTGTGACACCTCTCCTTCTTTGGAAAATGGCTGTATGGTGTTTGTGGCAAGGCGCTGACCTAACATAATCACATGGTGTGCTTTCACCCTAAAGCCTTTTTGAAATCGGACACTGTGGTTGGATTAACGAGAAGTGTATCTTTAAAATGGTGTATAATACTTGTATGTTAGAGGAATTTTAATTATGAGATTTCCGTTGTTTGTATTTGGCGCCCAGCAATTTCACTGGCTGCAGGCCAGGTGTTGCGCTAGCGGAACCCCCTTCCCAGAAAGGTTAAGGAATGTGATTATTGAGTATTAAGAATAAGTTATTGTTTGCCTTTATGAAGTCTACCAACCTGGCATCCCAGCTAAGAGACAGTGCCTTCAGAAAGTATTTAAATCAAATCAAATTTTATTGGTCACATACACGTGATTAGCAGATGTTATTGCGAGTGTAGCAAAATGCTTGTGCTTCTAGCTCCGACAGTGCAGTAATATCTAACAAAGTACACAACATATACCCAATACACACAAATCTAGGTAGGAATGAATTAAGACTATATACATATATGGACGAGCAAACGGACTAAGATACAGTAGAATAATATAGAATATAGTATATACATATGAGATGAGTAATGCAAGATATGTAAACATTATTAAGTGACTAAAATACAGTACAGTAGTATAGAATACAGTATATACATATGATATGAGTAATGCAAGATATGTAAACATTATTAAGTGACTGGTGTTCCATTCCTTAAAGTGGCCAGTGATTTCTAGCCTATGCCTATAGGCAGCAGCCTCTTATGTGCTAGTGATGGATGTTTAGCAGGCTGATGGTCTTGAGATAGAAGCTGTTTTTCAGTCTCTCGGTCCCAGCTTTGAAGCACCTGTACTGACCTTGCCTTCTGGATGATAGCGGGGTTAACAGGCTGTGGCTCGGGTGGTTGATGTCCTTGATTATCTTTTTGGCCTTCCTGTGACATCGGGTGCTGTAGGTGTCCTGGAGGGTGTGTAGTTTTCCCCCGGTAATGTGTTGGGCAGACCGTACCACCCTTTAGAGATTTTCACGCTTGCGGGCGGTGCAGTTGCCGTACCAGACGGTGCTACAGCCCGACAGGATACTTTCAATTGTGCATTGTACCCTTTGACTGATTCCACATTGTGTTGTGTTACAGCCTGAATTGAAAATGTATTAAATGTTTGTTTTTAAATCTCACTCACCTACACACCATATCCCATAATGGCAAAGCAAAAACAGGGTTTTAGACATTTTAGCACATTTACTGATAATAAAATACAGAAATGTCATATTTACAAAAAAATAAAAGTGAAGGATCGGTAGGATAGTCAGTTTTACGAGGGTATGTTTGGCAGCATGAGTGAAGGAGGCTTGTTGCAAAATAGGAAGACGATTCTAGATTTAATTTCGGATTGGAGATGCTTAATGTGAGTCTGTAAGGAGAGTTTACAGTCTAGCCAGACACCTAGGTATTTGTAGTTGTCCACATATTCTAAGTCAGAACCGTCCAGAGAAGTGATGCTAGTCGGGCGGGCTGGTGCGGGCAGCGAACGGATGAAAAGCATGCATTTGGTTTTACTAGCGTTTAAGAGCAGTTGAAGGCCATGGAAGGAGAGTTGTATGGCATTGAAGCTCGTCTGGAGGTTAGCTAACACAGTGTACAAAGAAGGGCCAGATGTATACAGAATGGTGTCGTCTGCGTAGAAGTCGATCTGAGAATCACCAGCAGCAAGAGCAACGTCATTGATGCATACAGAGAAATGAGTCGGCCCGAGAATTGAACCCTGTGGCACCCCCATAGAGACTGCCAGAGGTTCAGACAACCGATCCTACGATTTAACACACTGAACTTTGTCTGAGAAGTAGTTGGTGAACCAGGCGAGGCAGTCATTTGAGAATCCAAGGCTGTTGAGTCTGCCGATAAGAATGCGGTGCTTGACAGAGTTGAAAGCCTTGGCCAGGTCGATGAATACGGCTGCACAGTATTGTCTTTTATCGATGGCGGTTATGATATCATTTAGGACCTTGAGCATGCCTGAGGTGCACCCGTGACCAGCTCGGAAACCAGATTGCATAGCAGAAAAGGTACAGTGGTATTCGAAATGGTCGTTGATCTGTTTCTTAACTTGACTTTCGAAGACTTTAGAAAGGCAGGGTAGGATACATATAGGTCTGTAACAGTTTGGGTCTAGGGGTTCTCCCCCTTTGAAGAGGGGGATGACCGCGGCAGCTTTCCAATGTTTAGGGATCTTAGACAATTCGAAAGAGAGGTTGAACAGGCTAGTAATAGGGGTTGCAACAATTGCGGCGGATAATTTTAGAAAGAAAGGGTCCAGCTTGTCTAGCCCAGCTGATTTGTAGGATTGCAGATTTTGCAGCTCTATCAGAACATCAGCTATCTGGATTTGGGTGAAGGAGAAATTTAAAAAAAATCATTTTTTTATTTCACCTTTATTTAACCAGGTCGGCTAGTTTGGAACAAGTACTCATTTACAACTGCAACCAGGCCAAGATAAAGCAAAGCAGTTTGACACATACAACAACACAGAGTTACACATAGAATAAACAAACATTCAGTCAATAATACAGTTAAAAAAAGTCTACATACAGTGTGTGGAAAAGAAGTAAGATAATGGAGGTAAGGCAATAAATAGGCCATTGTGGCGACGTAATTACGATATAGCAATTAAACACTGGAGTGATAGATGTGCAGAAGATGAATGTGCAAGTAGAGATACTGGGGTGCAAAGGAGCAAAATAAATAAATAAATAAATAGAGTATGGGGATGAGGTAGTTGGATGGGCTATTTACAGATGGGCTATGTACAGCTACAATGATCTGTGCTGCTCTGACAGCTGGTGCTTGAAGTTAGTGAGGGAGATATGGGTCTCCAGCTTCAGAGATTTTTGCATTTTGTTCCAGTCATTGGCAGCAGAGAACTGGAAGGAAAGGCGGCCAAAGGAGGAATTGGCTTTGAGGGTGACCAATGAAATATACCTGCTGGAGCGCTTTTCATAGATTTATCGGTGGTGACAGTGTTTCCTAGCATACTGCATTGGGCAGCTGGAAGGAGGTGCTCTTATTCTCCATGGACTTTACAGTGTCCCAGAACTTTTTGGAGTTTGTGCGACAGGATGCAAATTTCTATTTGAAAAAGCTATCCTTTGCTTTCCTAGCTGCCTGTGTACATTGGTTCCTAACTTTCCTGAAAAGTTGCATATTGTGTGGGCTATTTTATGCTAATGCAGGACGCCACAGGATGTTTTTGTGCTGGTCAATGGCAGTCATGTCTGGAGTGAACCACGGGCTGTATCTGTTTTTGTTCTAGATTTTTGAATGGGGCATGCTTATTTAAGATGGTGAGGAAGGCACTTTTAACCTCTCTTGGGTAGGGGGCAGTATTTTCACGTCCGGATAAAAAGTGTGCCCAAAGTAAACTGCCTGTTTCTCAGGCCCAGCAGCTAGGACATGCATATCATTGGTAGATTTGGATAGAAAACACTCTAAAGTTTCTAAAACTGTTAAAATAATGTCTGTGAGTATAACAGAACTAATATGGCAGGCAAAACCCCGAGGACTATCCATCCCAAAAAATAAATAATTCAGCCTACCACTATTTTCAATGGCTGTCACTTTTATTACAAGGCGAAGTCCTCCCATATTGCAGTTCCTAGGGCTTCCACTAGATATCAACAGTCTTTAGAAAGAGTTTCAGGCTGGTTTTTGGAAAAATTAGCCAGAAATTGTAGTTTTCTAGGTGGCTCCCATTTTGGCTGTAGTGTTTCCAAGTGCGTGAATGAGAGCGCGTTCTCTGGTATTTTCCTCCGGTAAAGACAATAACAATTCTCGGTCTAAAATTGTATTGTTTATTTATGTATTAGGGTACCTAAGGTTTGATTATAAATGTTGTTTGAATTGTTTGGAAAAGTTTATTAGTAATGTTTGGGATTCATTTTTTATACATTTTGATGGAGGGAAACTGGGTGGATTATTGACTGAAGCGCACCAGCTAAACTGAGTTTTTGTGGATATAAAGAAGACATTATCGAACAAAAGGACCATTTGTGATGTAACTGGGACCTTTTCGAGTGCCTGTAGCTCAGTTGGTAGAGCATGGTGTTTGCAATGCCAGGGTTGTGGGTTCGATTCCCACGGGGGGCCAGCACAGAAAAAAATGTATGAAACTGTATGAAATGTATGCATTCACTACTGTAAGTCGCTCTGGATAAGAGCGTCTGTTAAATGACTAAAATGTAAATGTAAGATCAAAGGTAAGGCGTTTATTATATCGCTATTTCTGACTTTCGTGTCGCACCTGCCTGGTTGAAATATGTTTTTCATGGTTTTGTATGCGGGGCGCTGTCCTCAGATAATCGCATGGTGTGCTTTTGCCATAAAGCCTTTTCAAATCTGACACAGCGGCTGGATTAACAAGAATTTAAGATTTATTTTGATGTATTACACTTGTGATTTTATGAAAGTTGAATATTTATAATTCTGTAGTTTGAATTTCGTGCTCTGCAATTTCACAGGATGTTGGCCAGGTGGGACGCTACCGTCCCACCTGCCCATAAGAAGTTAAAGAATAACCAGGTGTCCTCTACTGACGGAATGAGGTCAATATCCTTCCAGAACACCCGGGCCAGGTAGATTGGAAAGGCCTGCTCGATGAAGTGTTTTAGGGAGCGTTTGACAGTGATGACGGGTGGTCCGCGGACCCATTACAGATGCAGGCAATGAGAGAGTGATCGCTGATATCCTGGTTGAAAACAGCAGAGGTGTATTTAGAGGGCAGGTTGGTCAGGATGATATTTCTGAGGGTGCCCGTGTTTACGGATTTAGGGTTGTACCTGGTAGGTTCCATAATAATTTGAGTGAGATTGAGGGCATCTAGCTTAGATTGTAGGACTGCCGGGGTGTTAAGCATATCCCAGTTTAGGTTTCATAACAGTACAAACTCTGAAGATATATGGGGGGCGATTAATTCACATATGGTGTCCAGGGCACAAATGATAGAGCCTGGGGAATAGGTGTAGGACTGGGGGCTACAGGGCCTGGGTTAACCTCTACATCACCAGAGGAACAGAGGAGGAGTAGGATAAGTGTCCGTCTAAAGGCTTTAAGAACTAGTCATCTCGTGAGTTTGGAACAGAGAATAAAAGGAGCAGATTTCTGGGCATGGTAGAATAGATTCAAGGCATAATGTACAGACAAGGGTATGGTACGATGTGAGTACAGTGGAAGTAAACCTATGCATTGGGTGATGATGAGAGAGGTTTCGTCTCTGGAAGCATCAGTTAACCTAGGTGAGGTCTCCGCATGTGTGTGGGGTGGGACAACATATTTAGCGGGACTGAGGGCTCTACATTGAAATAAAACAATTAAAACTAGCCAAGACAGCAGTGCTTCAAGCTCTGTCAAATTGGTTCTTGATGATTGATAGAAAACAATTTTCAAGTCTTGCCAAGCAGATTTATGTAAAAACTGTAATTCGGACACTCAGGAACATTAACTGTCTTCTTGGTAAGTAGATTTGACCTTGTGTTGTATCGTGGCTTGTGAAAGTATTCACCCTCCTTGGCATTTTCCCTATTTTGTTGCCTTACAACCTGGAATTAAAATAGATTTTTTGGGGGTTTGTATCATTTGATTTACACAACATGCCTATCACTTTGAAGATGCAAACATTTTTGGGGGGTGAAACAAAGAAGAAATAAGAGAAAAAAAATTAAAACTTGAGCGTGCAGAACTATTCACCCCCCCAAAGTCAATACTTTGTAGAGCCATCTTTTGCAGCAATCTCCGGAGCAGGGTGCCGCTAAAAGGAGTGATCACTGAGTAGTGTTGAGTGTAGAGGAGGATCCAATGAAAATACATATTCCTAGTGTTTGTGACAGGATGGCATAGTCAGAAGTAGTGAACATTTGGGATAGAAATAGCACTGCGTGTCAACTGTGGGCATGTCTATGCAGATGGGGATCCAAAGTGCCCTGTGTGAGAGAGACAGGTTGAGATTGCCAGAGTTTAAATGGGGCTGAGGCAGTGAAGAGAGCAGAGGATAGCCTAAGGGTGAGTGAGTCGACTGGGAGGCCCCCAGTGTGTAGGCCTGAAGAGAGAGAGCCAGAGAGGATGATTTTTTATATTTCATTTTAGTCATTTAGCAGATGCTCTTATCCAGAGCGACTTATAGGAGCAATTAGGGTTAAGTGCCTTTGACAGATTAACCTGTTAGGGTATAGGGGGCAGTATTGAGTATTTTTGAAAAAATATGTGCCCATTTTTAACTGCCTATTACACCAACTCAGAAGCTAGAATATGCATATTATTGTTCAGGTTTGGATAGAAAACACCCTAAAGTTTCAAAAACTGTTTGAATGGTGTCTGTGTATAACAGAACTCATTTGGCAGGCAAAACCCTGAGACAGATTCTGACAGGAAGTGGATACCTGATGTGTTGAATTGACTTTAAGCCTATACCATTGAAAAACAAAGGGGCTGAGGAATATTTTGGCACTTCCTATTGCTTCCACAAGATGTCCCCAGCCTTTACAAAGTGTTTTGAGTCTTCTACAGTGAGATCTGACTGAAGAAGAGCGTTGGAACGGCGATGGCCCATTAGACACCTGGCGTGCGATTTGATGGTGGGTACTCTCATTCCGAAACGTTTTAAAAGAGAACCCAATGGTCCGCCTTGAATTTTATTCATGTTCTGGTTAAAAAAGGCCCTAATGATTTATGCGATACAACGTTTGACATGTTTGAACGAACGAAAATATATTTTTTCCGTTCGGGAAGTGAAGTGAAGTCCGGCTGGCTTAGATCATGTGCTACAACACGGAAGTTTTTGGACATAAATGATGAGCTTTTTTGAACAAAACTACATTCGTTATGGACCTGGGATTCTTTGGAAGTGACATCTGATGAAGAGAATCAAATGTAATGGATTATTTACATAGTATTTTCGATTTTAGATCTCTCCAACATGGCGGTTAGTCTGTATCGCAATGCGTATTTTTCTGGCGCAGTGCTCAGATTATTGCAAAGTGTGATTTCCCAGTAAGGTAGCCCCAAGAAGTTAATAAAACAAAATATTTACCAAATTGACTAAAGTAAAAAAGAATAAAAAGCAACACAATAACATAACAATTGCGAGACCATATACAGGTGGTAACCGGTATCGAGTCAGTGTGCGGGGGAACAGGTTAGTTGAGATCATTTGTAGCTAGGGGTAAGGTGAATATGCATAGATAATGAACAGCGAGTAGCAGCAGTGTAGAAAACAAATGGAGGGGTGAAGGGGTCAATGTAATAGTCCGGTGGCCATTTGATTAATTGTTTAGCAATGTTATGACTTGGGGGTAGAAGCTGTTAAGGAGCCTTTTGGTCCTAGACTTGGCGCTCCGGTACCGCTTGCCATGCGGTAGCAGAGAAAACAGTCTGTGACTTGGGTGACTGGAGTCTCTGACAATTTTATGGGCTTTCCTCTGACACCGCCTATTATATACAGTTGAAGTCAGAAGTTTACATACACTTAGGTTGGAGTCATTAAAAACACTCAAAAAATGTCTAGTCAACATACTATAGTTTTGGCAAGTCGGTTAGGAAATCGACTTCCTGCATGACAAGTAATTTTTCCAAAAATTGTTTACAGACAGATTATTTCACTTATAAGTCACTGTATCACAATTCCAGTGGGTCAGACGTTTACATACACTAAGTTGACAGTGCAGAAAATGATGTCATGGCTTTAGAAGCTTCTTCTAATTTACATAATTTGAGTCAATTGGAGGTGCACCTGTGGATGTATTTCAAGGCCTACCTCAGTGCCTCTTTGCTTGACATTATGGGAAAATAAAAATAAATAAGCCAAGACCTCAGAAAAAAATGTGTAGACCTCCACAAATCTGGTTCATCCTTGGGAGCAATTTCCAAATGCCTGAAGGTGTCACGTTCATCTGTACAAACAATAGTACGCAAGTATAAACACCATGGGACCACGTAGCCGTCATACCGCTCAGGAAGGAGACGCTTTCTGTCTCCTAGAGTTGAACGTACTTTGGTGTGAAAAGTGCAAATCAATCCCAGAACCACAGCAAAAGACCCTGTCAAGATGCTGGAAGAAACAGGTACAAAAGTATCTACAGTATATCCACAGTAAAACGAGTCCTATATCGACAATAACTGAAAGGCTGTTCAGCAAGGAAGAAGGCACTGCTCCAAAACCGCCATAAAAAAGCCAGACTACAGTTTGCAACTGCACATGGGAACAAAGTTCGTACTTTTTGGAGAAATGTCCTCTGTTCTGATGGAAAAAAAATATAACTGTTTGTGGCCATCACAAAGCCCTGACCTCAATCCTATAGAAAATGTGTGGGCAGAACTGAAAAAGTGTGCGCAAGCAAGGAGGCCTACAAACCAGACTCAGTTACACCAGCTCTGTCAGGAGGAATGGGCCAAAATTCAGCCAACTTCTGACCCACTGGGAATGTGATGAAAGAAATAAAAGCGGAAATAAATCATTCTCTCTACTATTATTCTGACATTTCACATTCTTAAAATAAGGTGGTGATCATAACGGACCTAAGACAGGGCATTTATACTAGGATTAAATGTCAGGAATTGTGAAAAACAGAGTTTAAATGTATTTGGCTAAGGTGTATGTAAACTTCCGACTTCAACTGTAGGTCCTGGATGGCAGGAAGCTTGGCCCCAGTGACGTACTGGCCCGCATGCATTACCCTCTGTAGGGCCTTACAGTCAGATGCCGAGCAGTTGCCATACCAGGCGGTGATGCAACCGGTCAGGATGCTCTCGATGGTGCAGCTGTAGAACTTTTTGAGGATCTGAGGACCCATGCCAAATCTTTTCAGTATCCTGAGGGGGAAAAGGTTTTGTCGTGCCCTCTTCATGACATTCTTGGTGTGTTTGGTCCATGATAGTTCGTTGGTGATGTGGACACCAAGGAACTTGAAACTCTCTGCCCACTCCACTACAGCCCTGTTGATGTTAATGGGGGCCTGTTCGGCCTGCCTTTACCTGTAATCCACGATCAGCTCCTTTGTCTTGCTCACATTGAGGGAGAGGTTGTTGTCCTGGCACCACACTGCAAGTTATCTGACCTCCTCCCTAAAGGCTGTCTCATTGTTGTCGGTAATCAGGAATACCACTGTTCTGTCGTCAGCAAACTAAATGATGGTGTTGGAGTCATGTTTGGCCACACAGTCGTGGGTGAACAGGGAGTACAGGAGGGGACGAAGTACACACCCCTGAGGGGCCCCAGTGTTGAGGATCAGCGTGGCAGACGTGTTGTTGCCTACCCTTACCAACGGGGGCGGCCCATCAGGAAGTCCAGGATCCAGTTGTAGAGAGAGGTGTTTAGTCCCAGGGTCCTTAGCTTAGTGATGATCTTTGTGGGCACAATGGTGTTGAACGCTGTGCTGTAGTCAATGAACAGAATTCTCACATTGGTGTTCCTTTTGTCCATGGGGGAAAGGGCAGTGTGGAGTGAGATTGAGATGCATCATCTGTGGATATGTTGGAGCGGTATGCGAATTAGAGTGGGTCTCGGGTTTCCGGGAGTATGCTGTTGATGTGAGCCATGACCAGCCTTTAACCTCTCTAGGGTATGTGGGACGAATCGTCCCACCTACTCAACAGCCAGTGGAATCCCGTGGCGCGTTATTCAAATACCTTAGAAATGCTATACATCATTCAGCTTTTTCTCGCCTTCTGAGAGCCTATGGGAGCCGTAGGAAGTGTCACGTTACAGCAAAGATCCTCAGTCTTCAATAAACAGAGGCAAGAAGCTCAAGGAATGGTCAGAGAGGGCGCTGCCTGTAAGGAATCTTCTCAGGTTTTTGCCTGCCATATGAGTTCTGTTATACTCACAGACACCATTCAAACAGTTTTAGAAACGTTAGGGTGTTTTCTATCCAAAGCCAATAATTATATGCATATTCTAGTTTCTGGGCAGTAGTAATAACCAGATTAAATCGGGTACGTTTTTTATCCGGCCGTGCAAATACTGCCCCCTACCCTAGAGACGTTATAAGTACTTCATGGCTACCGACGTGAATGCTACAGGGCGGTAATAATTTAGGCCGGTTACTTTCGCTTCCTTGGGCAGAGGGACTATGATGGTCAGCTTGAAACATGTAGGTATTACAGACTCAGTCATGGAGAGGTTGAAAATGTCAGTGAAGACACTTGTTATCACACACTCATCCAGAACAGCTGGTACTCTCGTGCATGCGTCAGTGTTGCTTGCCTTGAAGCGAGCATTAAAGGAATTTAACTCATCTGGTAGGCTCGCGTCACGGTGTAGTATGATTCAAATTTAATCCTGTATTGACGCTTTGCTTGTTTGATGGTTCGTCTGAGTGCATAGCGGGATTTCTTATAAGCGTCCGGATTAGTGTCCCACTCCTTGAAAGGGGCAGCTCTATCCTTTAGTTTGAAGCGGATGTTGCCTGTCACGGTCACATGGCTTCTGATTTGGATATGTACGTACGGTCAATGTGGGGACGACGTCATCAATGCACTTATTGTTTAAGCCGATGACTGATGTGGTATGCTCCTCAATGCCATTGGATGAATCCCGGAACATATTCCAGTCTCTGTTAGCAAAACAGTCCTGTAGCGTAGCATCCGCTTCATCTGACCACTTCCCTATTGAGCGAGTCACTGGTACTTCCTGCTTTAGTTTTTGTTTGTAAGGGAATACCCCCTGATTTGGACAATATAACATGGGAACATATTGGCACAGCACGAATCATACACACGATTGTAAATACCACCGAAAGCGGCCCATCTCCAGGCAATCATATGGCAATTTTCCGATGGCAATTGCCAATTGTAACACCCCAAATTTCCTTTAGATGGCGAGCCCGCTCCACCGTGGATTTTCATACAGCAAATGATACCCAAGTCTTACCCAAGTCTACACCCAAGGGTCAGATTTTGATAAAATGAATTTTTTTTTGAAAACTTATCACCTCTTAAAAAAGTGGTTTCTGGACCGTTTTTCAATTTTTTTTCGAATGTTATGTCAATTACACATGTATAAGAGCTGTATGAACATGCTTATGACGTTTTTTATTGACGTCGTTTTTTGAGTTGCTTTTGCTTGTGCACAAGGCATATGTTTTGTGCATTTTGAATATGATTTCATAGGAAAAAAAGTGACATTTTTGTTTTCATTTTTTTTGCAAAATGACATGTCCAATGCTTTTTTTTGTCAATTGTGAAAGTATTGCATGTGCCAAATCACAGCAAATATCCAATAGATAGCTAGAGCTCTCCGCAGTGAATTTTCATATTGCAAATGTAACACAATTCAAGTCCCAAGAGTCAAATTTTGAAAAAATGACATCTTTTTTGAAAACATTTCAACCCCTTAAAAAGTGGTTTCTGGACCGTTTTTCGATTTTTTTTCCGATTTTTATGTCAATTACACATGGATAAGAGCTCTATGGACATACTTTTGACATATTTTATTGACATAATTTTTTGGGTTGTTTTTGCTTGTGCATAAGGCATATGATTTGTGCATTTGGAATATGAATTCATAGGAAGTCAAAAGTGACATATTTTTTTCTTTTTTTTGCCAAATGCCATTAGAAACGTGCAAATGAAATGTCCAATTATTTTCTTGTCAATTATACATGTATGAAAATATTGAATGTGCCAAATCAGGATGTTTGTCCGTTTGCCATGTACGATCATAGGAAGTCGGTTTACAAACCCAAAAGTCAGTGAACCATGGTCCAAATGGCATTTATACTGCCCAAATGATATATAGCCCTATGTTAAGCCATGAATCAACGCAGATGGTCTACTTGTCATGTATGATGAGGGAGAAGTGGGACTCTGTTGCTTTTAACATTTTTAACGAATTTGACATGCTCAGAATGCATAATTGACTGGCCCGATGATCTCGGGATGGCCGTGCAGTGACTGTGGTTCCTCTCCATCGCTCGTTGTGTTGATTTCATCATGTCAACTTTGGTGATATTTTTTGCTGTTGAATCATATTGCAAATGCGCGTTACATTTGCAATATTACGCGTTACGTTTGCAATATGATTCAATGGGCATTTAGCATCACGAATTTAGGCATGCTCAAAAATACTGCAGAAATGCATAATTGACTGGCTCGATGAACTCGGGATGGCCGGGCAGTGACTGTGGTTCCTCTCCATTGCTCGTCACCCAGCAGTCAGCGTCCATCAGTCAATTACATGTCATTTTGACACCAAACTGATACCATCTGACACCAAATCCACTTTTTCCAACTCGTATAGAAGCCAACTATCACATATGTCAGAGAAGGCCCATAATTCACAGTGCTTTCAATTTTAACCATAAAAAAAACATAAAACACATAGTTACGTTATAGCTGCGGGTCCAGCTCTGACATTATGTGTAGGCCTATGTGAGGCGACCCCGAATCCCAAGTTTCGGCTTGATAGGTCATTCGGTGCCCGAGCAATGGCCTTAATTTTTCAGGGCGTTACTACGGGGTCCCTGAATGAGCTATCGGACAGAGACATTGGGGTCCATCTCTATGGGCCGAGCCGGTTTCAATGCACCTAGTCTTGCGACTCTGGGACATTTCTACATGTCGCCATGTCCGTGATATTCAAAATGAATTGAACATATTGCAAATGCACGAGGCGGTTTCTCGGTCTGAGAACCTTCTAGAGCCCCATAAATCACCGTGCACTATCGACTTGAGCTCTAGAACAGGTTTCGGAGCTCTAGGTCTGACGGTTCTTGAATCGTTTGAACGAAAGTAACTATTGAAGGCGATATAAGCCTCTAAGCCCCACACTATGTCCCTATGGCCAAATTGTGTGTGTGTGTTTTTGTTTTTTTTGCAAAAAGAATAGACACACGTTGTCTTTGGGGTAGACATAAACAGAATCCTGAATATGAAGTCTCTACCTTAAGAATTGACTGAATGACAGATGGTTGTGTTGCGTGATTTTCACTATCTGCAGGTGGCCATATGACAATAGCTCTTGGCTGTTTTTAACCACTTCCGGTTGTCACAGGAAGCTCTTACTCAACACACGTTGTCTTTGGGATAGAAATAAACAGAATCCTGAATAAGAAGCCTCTACCTTAAGAATTGACTGAATGACAGATGGTTGAGTTGCGTGATTTTCACTATGTGCAGGTTATATGACAATAGCTCTAGGGTGTTTTTAACAACTTCCGGTTGTCACAGGAAGCTCTTGCTCCAGACACGTTGTCTTTGGGGTAGACATAAACATAATCCTGAATATGAAGTCTCTACCTTAAGAATTGACTGAATGACAGATGGTTGAGTTGCGTGATTTTCACTATATGCAGGTTGACCATATGACAATAGCTCTAGGCTGTTTTTAACCACTTCCGGTTGTCACAGGAAGCTCTTACTCAACACACGTTGTCTTTGGGGTAGACAAACAGAATCCTGAATAAGAAGTCTCTACCTTAAAAATTGACTGAATGACAGATGGTTGAGTTGCGTGATTTTCACTATCTGCAGGTTGCTTATATGACAATAGCTCTAGGGTGATTTTAACATTTTCCGGTTGCTCCAGGAACCTTAGAATCGACACAGGTAGACCTCACAGTAGCCTGATGGATTGTTATAGAAGACAGGTTCATAAGGCATTCATAACCCACATAGACTTCAGGTTGAATTTAGGAGAATTGTCAATGTATTCCTATGGGGAGAGAAGTCATTGCACACTGTTTGATCTAAACACCTTCTTTTCACTATGAAGGGTTAATGCCACAGGGTCAAGGTTAGGCTTGCACAGATCGGGAGGACCTCAGGAACGCACCTGAGGTTGAATTGTGCTTCTAACCCTAATGGTTCTCTCACTGTCACCCATAAGCACTTGACATATTGGTGCAGGCATCATTTTGGGCCTAGTATTCTCACGGTCGCTGCGCTCAGACCGAGCAAGCTACAGTCAAGCGGGGCGTCTCATTGAACTCGGCACAGCCTAGAGATAATGGTAATGCCATTGCAGGCTCTTTGTGTCTTTAAGCACCGCACTCTGTCACTCCATCCTTGCTGTGTATGTGTGTGAGAGAGCTTTTCTTTGACATCTGATGGGATAAATGACTGATTTACAGTTCATGAGGGTTGCCTAGTCACACATATGAAGTTGTGGAAAGATCTGACCTTTTTAACCTCTCTGGCGCAGGTGGGACGAATTCGTCCCACCTACGTAACAGCCACCTGAATCCAGTGGCGCAATTTTTGAATCGTTTGAAATACTATTACTTCAATTTCTCAAACATATTACTATTTTACACCATTTTAAAGACAAGACTCTCGTTAATCTAACCACACTGTCCGATTTCAAAAAGGCTTTACAACGAAAGCAAAACATTAGATTATGTCAGCAGAGTACCCAGCCAGAAATAATCAGACACCCATTTTTCAAGCTAGCATATAATGTCACAAAAACCCAAACCACAGCTAAATGCAGCACTAACCTTTGATGATCTTCATCAGATGACACCCCTAGGACATTATGTTATACAATACATGCATGTCTGTTCAATCAAGTTCATATTTATATCAAAAAACAGCTTTTTACATTAGCATGTGACGTTCAGAAAAAGCATACCCCCCGCAAACTTCCGGGGAATTTACTAACAGTTTGCTAAATTACTCACGATAAACGTTCACAAAAAGCATAACAATTATTTTAAGAATTATAGATACATTACTCCTCTATGCACTCGATATGTCCAATTTTAAAATAGCTTTTCGGATGAAGCACATTGTGCAATATTCTAAGTACATAGCCCAGCCATCACGGGCTAGCTATTTAGACACCCACCCAGTTCAGCCTTCACCAAAATCACATTTCCTATAAGAAAAATGTTCTTACCTTTCCTGTTCTTCGTCAGAATGCACTCCCAGGACTTCTACTTCAATAACAAATGTAGGTTTGGTCCCAAATAATCCATCGTTATGTTCCATCAACGACGTTTTGTTCTTGCGTTCTAGACACTATCAGAATGCTAAATCACGGTCACGAGCATGGCGCATGGCGTGACAAAAAAATTCTAAATATTCCATTACCGTACTTCGTAGCATGTCAACCGCTGTTTAAAATCAATTTTTATGCCATTTATCTCGTAGAAAAGCGATAATATTCCGACCGGGAATCTGCAATAAGCTAAACAGCCGAATTAAAATACTCCACGGGGGCGAATCACGCACGCGCCTCATTCCATTGTCACCTAATGGGACACTTGGAAAAGGCGATAATCTGTTTCAGCCTGAGGCCGCCTCGTCATCGTTCCTGTTTTTCCCGGGTTCTGAGAGCCTATTGTAGCCCTAGGAATTGTCACGTTACAGCTAAGATCCTTACTCTTCAATAAACAGAGGCAAGAAGAACGACTCCTTGTCAGACAGGCCACTTCCTGCATGAAACCTTCTCAGATTTTTGCCTGCCATAGGAGTTTTGTTATACTCACAGACACCATTCAAACAGTTTTAGAAACTTTAGGGTGTTTTCTATACAAACCTGAACAATAATATGCATATTCTAGCTTCTGAGTTGGTGTAGGAGGCAGTTAAAAATGGGCACATATTTTTTCCAAAATTCTCAATACTGCCCCCTATCCCCAACAGGTTAACCCTTCAAAACAGCCCCTATGACACCATTTTAAGGCACTTCTGGTTGACACAGGAATCTGAACGTTAGGCTCTTATAGAATATTGAGTTTTAAGTCTTTCTGTTAAGAACTGACTTATTTACAGAAGGTTGAACAAGTGTGTGTTGTTTCAGAAAATCACAGAAAATCTCAGAAATCTCGCAGAGCTCCGAAACCTGCCTTAACGGACTCATCTGAACACGCTGCATTGGATATGTAACTTTTTTGGGAAAAAAAAACTCCTGTTGTTGAATATCACCAATGTGTCATTGTACAATTTCTCTGAAATGAACATTGGTAAATGCATGGTTCCTTTTCTCCTGACACCGTAGGCTCATGTAGTTTGATGTGAAGCGGTCAAATCAGCACTCTATTTTCCTGTTTGACTTTCAATCCCAGAAAAATAGCCTTAACTCGAAAAGCGTTGAGGCCTCGACTCCATCCTGTTCGGGGCCAACTGCCCATTATGCCAAACCCACGCAGACCGAGTTTCAAATTATTTTCCGTTTAGGAGAAAAAGCCGTGTCGTGATTGGTGATATATGTTACATTTGCAATATGATTCCATTTGCCCTCTCGTGGAATAATCCGGGACTGCAAAGAAATGACCAAAATTTGAAAATTTTATTAAACGGAAACGGAAGATCCGAGAGACTCCGTTCGATGACTTCCTGGAAGATCCGGCCCCTGTGAGCGGCCCGACGCCATCCACAGATTTATCGGACGTAGTCGGACGTCTAGTAAGGGAGCGTACATTTGCAATATGGACTTTCTCACTAACCATACGGCTTGCGCACGTGATGTCCCTTCATGTATGTAAGTAGGAGTCAGGAGGATAGAATTATGGTCAGATTTGCCAAATGGAGGTTAGGGGAGAGCTTTGTATACATCTTTGTGTGTGGTTGCACATGTGGTTGCGCGTTTGACATGCCGGTAAAAATTTGGTAAAACTGATTTAAGTTTGCCTGCATTAAAGTCCTCGGGCCACTAGGAGAGCCACTTCTGGATGAGCATTTTCTTGTTTGCTTATGGCCTTATAGAGTTGGTTGAGTGCGGTCTTAGTGCCAGCATCGGTCTGTGGTGGTAAATAGACGGCTACGAATCGTATGGATGAGAACTCTCTTGGTAGACAGTGTGGTCTACAGCTTATCATAAGGCACTCTACCTCAGGCGAGCAATACCTCAAGACTTTAATATTAGACATCGCACACCAGCTGTTATTGACAAAAAGACACACATTCCCTCCTCTCATTTTACCAGACGTACCATCTCTGTTCTGCCGGTACATAGAAAATCCCGCCAGCTCTATATTATCCGTGTCGAGCCACGACTCGGTGAAACATAAGATATTATGCTACCAATGTCCTGTTGGTAGGATAATCGTAGGTCATCAATTTTATTTTCCAATGAGTGCATGTTAGCAAGTAGAACGTAAGGCAGTGGGAGTTTACTCGCTCACCTACGGATTCTCAGAAGGCAGCCCGATTTGCGTCCTCTTTTCCTCCGTCTTTTCTTCGTGCAAATGACGGGGATTTGAGCCTGTTCCCAGGAGAGCAGTATATCCTTCTCGTCAGACTCGTTAAAGGAAAAAGCTCCTTCCAGTTCGTGGTGAGTAATCACTGTTCTGATGTCCAGAAGTTATTTTCCGTCATAAGAGACGGTAGCAGCAACATTATGTACAAAACTTTTGTTACAGACAATGCTAAAAAACTAACAAAATAGCACAATTAGTCAAGAGCATGTAAAACGTCAGCCATCCTCTTCAGCGCCATCACCACTAACTAGCTATTATGTTAAAGTAAGAATTATCTAAGGTAAAAAGTTGTTGCTTTGTTTGTTGACACTGTCTCTGGGCAGTTAGCTAGCTGACATTGGCTTGCTAGCTAGCTAACATTAGTTAAAATAGACGAAAGGGGATTAGTTAGATAATAGACCTTGCTTGGTTGCCTTTTTGTGCGGATTATTCTATTTATCATTCTGTTTGTGTCTAGCTAACAACGTTAAATGTTGAACATAGCTGTACTAGTTAGCTATATTTGCTAGCTAAGTTAGGGAATGTTTGAACATTGATAGCTAGTTAGCTAGCTATCAATGTTATCAATGCTATCAACTAGCTATAACTATTACCCCCCCATAAGATACACAGCTAGCTAGTTTGACAGGGCCTTCAGTCACTGTAACCAAATAAGTCCATTGTATTCCCTTTTGATCTATGTTAACATTTTAGCAATATGCAATGTTAGCTAGTTAAGTTAGCAAATGGTGCCATTGTATTGCCGATATTAGTGGACACTACTTATAGCTAGTTAGCTAAGTTTAACTAGGTAGCTAGATAATTATCTAAGTATCTAATTAGCTTGCATTAGATCACAGACAACCAAACTAGCTAAGTTATTGCACTAACAGGTTATCTAGCTAGCTGCAGGCTTGCTAGTTAGCGTTACATTCCTCCTGCTTGTAGCCTCTTCACTCCAGGAGACCTGTACAAATTGGATACACCCATGTGTAAAAGGTCCCCTGGAGTGAAGAGGCTATTGCTGATGTTAACAATAATAGTTTTTCCTGTCAGCGAACACGTCTAGGCCCTAAAAATTATAATGTTAGCTACCTAGCCAGTTATTTAGCTAGCTAGCTATTTATGACAATGCCTGAAATACTAATATCTGGTTATACATTGCTTTGACCTAGCTAGTTAATGTTGTCAACCAGAGAGACATTCAAGTCTTAGCTACGATTCCTACCTAGTTGTCTAATGCTAGTTGTAAACAGCTGAGTTGACTTCCTATTATAAAAGGCCATGATGTGTAGCCTTCCCTGTGGCTCAGTTGGTAGAGCATGGTGTGTGCAATGCCAGGGTTGTGGGTTCGATTCCCACAGGGGGCCAGTACAAAAAAAATAAAAAATGTATGAAATGTATGTATTCACTACTGTAAGTCGCTCTGGAATAGAGTGTCTGCTAAATGATTTAAATGTAGAATAACTACTAATAGCTAGGTAGCTAAATAATAGCTAATTAACATTAATATTTGAAACCATCCAGTCCTATTCTTAAATATCTATCATTTACAAAGTGTTATTTGTTATAGTGTAGACCTGATATAGTTTTTTTACCACATTTTCTAGATCAAGGATATCCACCTGTAATCCGCAAACACATTTGAAAGCACAGTACAACCCCAATCAAAGTAAGTACATAATAACATTTTGTTCATTTACACTTTTTTCGATTTTTTAATAAGATGATGTTCTTTTGAAAACCTGCTTTTATATATGTACGTGGGTGTACAGTACAATAATGTGTACAATGCGACACCCCCAGGTGTGAGCCTCTAGAGGTGACCCGCTTCACCCTTCGATACATTGCTAATTACTGATTGTTGTTAATTGATTGTAGATAGTGTTAGTGTATGGTTGATTTACAATTATATTTCTGTGTGTGTGGATGGATGGATTCACAAAGACAGTGATCAGCTTGTTGGGGGTGAACTGGGAAACCAGTGCTGTAGCGATGGGACAGCGATGGGACTCCTTAAATCCAACAAATAAGGTTTGAGGAGTTAGGGAGGTAACTTTGGTCAACTCTGATCAACTTTGCCTGGAAACCCAACGTTGAATTGCATTGAGTTCTACGTCGGGCAGAAATAAGCGTTTGAATCAGGATGTATTTTTATATTGTGATATCGGGTGATAGAAATCTGAACGCCCTACCAGCACTTTCAAAAGTTGTAGTAATTATGCTTTTATACTTTCTTTAGTATATATTGTCTCACATTCCTACCTCAGAAAGAACCAACTGCACGGACAGCCGGAAAAGTATGTTACATATAATTATATTCAACTTTCTGACTTGTAGAGGTCGTGAGAGGAATCTTTCCTGATTCTAATGCTCCTTTCTGCCCGACGTAGAATTCAAATACAATTCGAAGTCGGGTTTCCAGACAAGTTTCAAATCACGATAACTTGTACCATGAAGTGGCTCGCCTTTTAGCTAGGTACATTTCAATGACAACGAACCTTTCAGAACTAACCTGCTCCGGGGCAGGCTTACAAAGGGCTAACTCCATTTATCTTGAATGAAGTGTCTGAGCCACGAGTTGAGGATCAATTAAATCAGACACCCTCCCTTTCACAAAGATTGTATTCACCCCTTCATTTGAGGAAGACAACTGAATCAATATTTTATTAATCAAATATTTTTTTGTGTGAAAAAAATGGTAATGTTAAAATACGAATCACATTACACATTTAGTAAGTACCACATTTGCTTTCCAAACTGTACATTTTTTGCACAATTGTATTTTGAAATTTGCAAAAGGCAAACTGACAGCTGCAACCAACCATAGACATAGAATCAGTAGATGGCCTTTGCCATTCAAGTCAAGGCAGCCATTGCTAGTGTACGCATGAGTTTAACAGTCAAATTGCCAGGGTTAGAGGTTCCGAAATGGTTCTATGGATTATATGTCAATGGCCACAACGCAACAAGCTGTTCCACAGATAGAAGGAGTGATAGGAGTGGGAAAAGGTTGCTAGTGCATTGATAAGCACATCAAAGACGGCATTAACGATAAATAATAAGACAAAGACGACACTTCTGAAAACCTATTTCACACCATTGCCTGCTGAATTTGCAAGATAACTTTTCTTCAATTTTGATTTCGTCACAAATTAAAATGTAGCACTGACTTGCGCATGGATTGATATTTCAGCATTGTGTGAATGAAGAGTTCAGCATTCGTCTAGCCATGTGCGACATGCACAAGCAGTTAGATGCCTGCTAGAGTTTGCTGCAGGTGGGTGAGCGATATCCACAGTCGTAGTACAGATGAAGCCTGACCTGAAATGTGAAGCTAACTGAAGCTTTTATAAAGCTAGCTTTATAAAAGCCTGAGTAATATACCACTCTGGGACACAGTGAGACACAATGTGACACACACACTAACCCCCATAGATGTTCCACAAGGAGACATAAGAAGGCAACTCCACCTATGGCTTCCTCTCCATGTACACGTGAGTATCCCCTCCTCAGCTCCTCAATGGCTCCTCAATTAATTTTTAAAGGTTTAATAATGCAATGTTTTCCTCAACAAGCATCCCATTTCCAACCAGAATACCTGTATTTATACTGGTATGCCTTACTGATAAGACCATGTCAATTTTCTCTCCCCCTTCAGTATCCCTCTGGAGAGGCCTGCCTCGGTTGAATGAGACCGTAGGCAATCCCCCAGTACCACCACCTCATCTCACTGAAAAACAATGTAGGCAAGACACAGGATTAAAATTACAGTACCATGGTGTAAGAGAGAGAGGCAACATGAATGTGTAGTGCCGAGGGCAGGTGGGTCATGAGAGGAATCACAGATATACACTAATACATGATCACATACAAATGCGCAACAGAGTTAAGAATGTGCCGTAAGATCACTCCGCACCTAGCTTGAAATGTCGCAGATGTCGCAGATGGGTGGCTCAAATCGTTGCTACGTTATCAAGGAGGATGGTCACGTGTGTTTGCGAGCAGAAGATCACTGGTTCGAGCCCAGTGTGGAACGGACAGTGGAGGAAGATATACTGTTTTTGCATTAGCACTACACAACTGATTCAAGTCATCAACACTTGATGATACATTGATCATTTAAATTGGCTGTGTAGGGCTAGGGCAAAAACTAAAATGTACACCCCTTTGGGTCCACAGGAACAGGATTAAGAAAAACCGTTCAATCTAGACTAATCACATTCCCCACCTCACCTCTCCCTGGCTACTGTACATAGACATGATCCAACTCTGTGAACACATTGATTATACTTAAGTGAATGTTTGTTATGTGTACCTGTTTGCTTTCTTTGCCGATCCCAAGTATGGACGTTATATATGAGAGCATTGCTTGGTTTTTAAAAAATGTCAGTGTTGCTAGAGTTTGCAAACAAAGTAATTGTGACAATATTTATGTTTTTCATGTGATTCTCTAAATGAATTTAGTCCTCAGAATGCAATTAGTTTAATCTGGTGTGTTAGGTGGGGCTGGGGAAAAGGAATGTCACAAATCAGGCCCCGAGTGCTGGAGAACCACGACGAGGATAACTAGATCGAGATGGAATCAACAGACTCGACGCAAGATCCAGCTTGATCTGATACAGGGCTCTCTTGGAGAGTTACCGTCTTGTAGGTTTTCTCCAACCCTAGTCTAATGCACTTGATTCTAATAACTAGCGGGTTGATAAGCTACAGGAGGTTAACCTGTTAGTGCTATGGGGCAGTATTTACACGGCCGGATAAAAACATACCCGATTTAATCTGGTTACTACTCCTACCCAGTAACTAGAATATGCATATAATTATTGGCTTTGGATAGAAAACACCCTAAAGTTTCTAAAACTGTTTAAATGGTGTCTGTGAGTATAACAGAACTCATATGGCAGGCAAAAACCTGAGAAGATTCCTTTGGAAAATTTGTTGGCAGAACTGAAAAAGCTTGTGCGAGCAAGGAGGCCAAGAAACCTGACTCAGTTACACCAGCTCTGTCAGGAGGAATGGGCCAAAATTTACCCAACTTATTGTGGGAAGCTTGTGGAATGCTACCCGAAATGTTTGACCCAAGTTAAACAATTTAAAGGCAATGCTACCAAATACTAATTGAGTGTATGTAAACTTCTGACCCACTGGGAATGTGATGAAAGAATAAATGCTGAAATAAATCATTCTCTCTACTATTATTCTGACATTTCACATTCTTAAAATAAAGTGGTGATCCTAACTGACCTAAGACAGGGAATTTTTACTAGGATTAAATGTCAGGAATTGTGAAAAACTGAGTTTAAATGTATTTGGCTAAGGTGTATGCAAACTTCCGACTTCAACTGTATCTTAGCTGTGGTGGATAACAAAGAGTATGTATGGTTTAATTTATTAACTTCTTGGGGGACGTTAGCGTGCCACCCGTGGCGCACCCTATCAACAGCAGGTGCATTTCAAGAGCGGCAAATTTGAAACCAAATAAATGTCAAAATTCAAATTTCTCAAACATACAACTAACTTACAGCCTTTGAAAGATAAACATCTTCTTAATCTAACCACGTTGTCCGATTTCAAAAAGGTTTTACGGGGAAAGCATAAAGTTAGGTTATGTTAGGAGAGTACATTGATAATAGCTGTGTGTAATGCATTGTCGATTCAAAGACAGGCGTCACCAAAACCATAAAATCAGCTAAAATTATGCACTAACCTTTTACAATCTCCATCAGATGACACTCCTAGGACATTATGTTAGACAATGCATGCATTTTTAGTTCTATCAAGTTCATATTTATATCTAAAAACAGCGTTTTACTATGGCGTTGATGTTCAGGAAATCGTTTCCCTCCAATACCGGCAGTCAAGTCATGACAACAAAATAATTAATTAATATTAGAAAACATTGGTAAAATATTATATTGTCATTCAAAGAATTATAGATTTACATCTCTTGAACGCAATGAACTTGCCAGATTTAAAATTAACCTTACTGGGAAATCACACTTTGCAATAATGTGAGCACTGCGCCCAGAAAAATACGCATTGCGATACAGACTAACCGCCATGTTGGAGAGATCTAAAATCGAAAATACTATGTAAATAATCCATTACCTTTGATTCTCTTCATCAGATGTCACTTCCAAAGAATCCCAGGTCCATAACGAATGTAGTTTTGTTCAAAAAAGCTCATCATTTATGTCCAAAAACCTCCGTGTTGTTAGCACATGATCTGAGCCAGCCGGACTTCACTTCACATCACGAACGGAAAAAATATATTTACGTTCGTTCAAACATGTCAAACGTTGTATCGCATAAATCATTAGGGCCTTTTTTAACCAGAACATGAATAAAATTCAAGGCGGACCATTGGGTTCTCTTTTAAAACGTTTCGGAATGAGAGTACCCACCATCAACTCGCGCGCAAGGTGTCTAATGGGCCATCACCGTTCCAACGCTCTTATTCGGTCAGATCTCACTGTAGAAGACTCAAAACACTTTGTAAAGGCTGGGGACATCTTGTGGAAGCAATAGGAAGTGCCAAAACATTCCTCACCCCCTTTGTTTTTCAATGTTATAGGCTTAAAGTCAATTCAACACATCAGGTATCCACTTCCTGTCAGAATCTGTCTCAGAGTTTTGCCTGCCAAATGAGTTCTGTTATACTCACAGACACCATTCAAACAGTTTTTGAAACTTTAGGGTGTTTTCTATCCATATATAATACGTATATGCATATTGTAGTTACTGGGTAGGATTAGTAACCAGATTAAATCGGGTAAAAAAATTTATCCAGCCGTGAAAATACTGCCCCCTATACCCTAACAGGTTAAGATCAGCTCATATGAATGTACTGGATTGCCTTTCTTTTGTCTGAACATTGTCCTGAGAAGAGAACCCATTTACTCTGCCTTGCAAAATCCCACATCTTTAGCTCATTGTTATTGATGTATCGAAATAAATCCAACTTGAAAACAGCTACTTTGCTGTTATTCTGTGTGCACTTTTTGACGTGACTGTAAATTAGTCGTAGTTGGCTAGCTAACAAGCAAGGGATAAGAACGTTGCCAGCCAGTATGACAATGGAACATTTAGAACGAACGGCTGGGTCACGTCCATTGATACAGAACAAAAAGACTGAACGACTGGGTCGTGTCTCTGGCAACCCTAGATTTGTGTCGGGACTATATATTGTGGAAGGATGAAATAGTATGTTTTTATGGAAATACTGTATGTCAATCATTATTTGAATATGTTGGTAACCCGTTGTATAAAAGTGATACTGCCTTCGAAGCCGGTGTTTGGAGCATATATTGGCACGGTTTGCAACACCCGTGCCAATATATCCTCGAAACACTGGCTTTGAGGGCATTATCACTTAACTGTTACGCAAAGTGCTACCAGCAAATTTATAAAGTGACAAACACAATGATCTGTGTTTGATCCCTGCAACAGAGATTGAAAGAGAACTTTAAAGGGGGAGTCCCTCAACTTCAATATAAAGCCACATACCAAGTGAAAAAATACCTATTGTTGCAATAGATCACAGGTTCATATGCTTAGTAAAACTAGAGCACAGTAATAGCTGTGCCTGAGGACCAAACTTCTTCATGACACTGCACTTTTTCATCAACAACAACAATCTACATACTGTAATTGTATCAAATTCACAACTGCTCATTAACCTTTCAGCTAAAGCAAATCTGTACAATTTTGTACACACAGTCACTCACGCATTGTACACAGAGACGGGGGGACACAGTACATGCGATTGCCCTAGACAAAAGACGTGCCACAGCACATACTACTATTTTTAAATAAGTGTACCCTTCAGAAAGTCCTGGAAAACAACTTAAGATGTTTTAAACTTTAGTTTTAATCAACCGGCAGCTAGATTACCAGCTGTCCTAATACTGAAGCCAGAAAGAATTGCCTTGGTTATTGAACAAAGTTAGGGATTCCTGGAGGAAAACTTTAACTCTTCACAAATATTGTCATACAGAAAACCCACAGGCAATGGCAATAATGTCACCCAGGATGAGAAAAATGTACGTTTGCAAAAGACAGAGCATTCTAGAGCATAATTATAATGTTTTAAACCCACAGAACATCATACGAGTGGAATTTTTCTCCCAATTGCCAGTCAAGGTGTCACTGTGAGCTTTTCCCTCTTTAGACTCCTGACTTTGAGACACTTAAGGGAAAATCAGCAAAGGAGTACTCTCCATCATCTTGGCAGGAAGGTCTCTTCACAAAATACATTTTTCCTTCCACCCGACACACAAGGGAATGCGCTTGCGTCTAGCTAGCACAATTCTCCATTGCTATGTATGTATGTGTCTTCTCTGAACTGAGCTTGTAAAATATATGTTCATTAGTGTAGATATTTTTTATTACATAATGCTTGGTGTATTACAGTAGCTTATCTGCCCTTCACTCGATCCCTGAGGAGATACTGAAGCTGAGTGCGCAAATAACAGAGACTCTCCAAAGTTAACTTCAGCTAAAGTAAATGAACCACAGCATAAGATATGACGCTTGACATGCTAATTAACACCATGATCGATGATTCGAAACTGTTGCTCGCATTATTTGAGGTTCCCCTTATTAGAGCATCGGTTAATGGCATATTGCAATATTGTGATATTTCTTTGGTGATATATTTTTTTAAGCCACGGCACGACATGACTGTTTCTGAAAGCTGTACCCCAAGACGCGATTGCATTTGACAAGGGTTACCTAATCTATTCACTTAATTTGCGCTTGAAAGCATTACTTAACAGTCCAGTGTAGGGTTACACTGCTCTTGGTACACACACAGTGTCCAATGATTAAGCCACTCTGCAAGACTAATACGGAGTAACTATCAACCAGTGGTATCAACCAGTGGACTCCTCTAATGGGGTCTACATAATACAGGAAACAGCTTTCTCGCTCTCTGTGTGTGTGTGTGTGTGTGTGTGTGTGTGTGTGTGTGTGTGTGTGTGTGTGTGTGTTCCTTGACTCGAAACAGGCCGCTGCTTATGACAGATAGAGCAGAGGGTTGACGTTAGTTACAAGCATCACATTCCCTCTATAGCTGACATCTCTCTAAGCATTTCTTCAAATCCCAATCCTGAATGATGAGACAGGAGTTTAGTTCAGATGTGTGAAAGGTATCTGGGCATCCTCAAGCCCTATCATAAAGTCCCATAAGGTTATATTTTAGAGCCTCTCATCGGATCCTTTGTATACAGTGTGGGGGCGTGAAACCCACTGAGCTCTACAGTACGCACATTGACACACTTTTCATTAGACATTATCTGCCCTGATAAGGTGATCGATTGCATCAGGATTTTATTCATGTCCTTGCATTTTAAACATATTCTTTATTTCCATCCAACTGACCTACACTAAATTCAATGAACGTGGGCAGGGTATTTCCAGCACATGATGGATTATTTATAACAAAAAAATACTGTTTGATTATTAAACAATCTCAGCCTTTGGACATTCAAAATGTAATGAACAAGTGTCAATTCTGAACCCAACTCTAGCAACCCAGCAGTATCATGTAGTGATGGATGGTGTGTGTAAAAATTATAATACTGATGTAAGTAACAGGTTAGGAGTTGTGAGTCAAATCACTATCTTCCACCACACAGGGGTAATTACATGTATTGAATGAATACAGACCTTGGCCAAGCAATAAGATACAGTATTTGTTAAATAAAAAAAACAAAACCTACAAATATAAAAAGTTAAACCTCATTGATCTAAGACTTACAGCACAATCTCCTCTGAATTCTAAGGTGGCTTTTGAATTGAGGTGGCATTAGCATCACTTGCCTTTGCAAACCATGAAAATCACTTTAAAATGACAAGAAGTTACAAGTCATATATGTTTTTGTTTATATTAAACTGTTTATCAATGATAAAACATAATGCAGTCTGCATTGTTGGAAAATCAAATCCAATTGTATTCATCACATGCGCCGAATACAACAGGTGTAAACCTTATAGTGAAATGCTTACTTACAAGCTCTTAACCAACAATGAAGTTTTAAGAAAACACCTAAAAAAAGTAAGAGATAGGAATAACAAATAATTAAAGAGCAGCGGTAAAAAAATAAAAAAATAAAAAATCTCATTTTATTTAACCAGGTAGGCTAGTTGAGAACAAGTAACAATAGCGTGGCTGTATACAGGGGGTACCAGTACAGAGTCAATGTGCGGGGGCACCGGTGTTGAGGTAATTGAGGTAATATGTACATGTAGGTAGAATTATTAAAGTGACTATGCATAGATAATAACAGAGAGTAGCAGCAGCGTGGAAGGGGGTGGGGGACAATGCAAATAGACTGGGTAGCTATTTGACTAGATGTTCAGGAGTCTTATGGTTTGGGGGTAGAAGCTGTTTGGATGCCTTTTGGACCTAGACTTGGCGCTCCGGTACCGCTTGCCGTGCAGTAGCAGAGATAACAGTATATGATATGGGTGGCTGGAGTCTTTGACAATTTTAAGGGCCTTCCTCTGACACCGCCTGGTCGCAAATGGGTCTTCCAAATGGACAATGACCACAAGCATACTTCCAAAGTTGTGGAAAATGGCTTAAGGACAACAAAGTCAAGGTATTGGAGTGGCCATCACAAAGCCCTGACCTCATCCTATAGAACATTTGTGGCCAGAACTGAAAAAGCTTGTGTGAGCAAGGAGGCCTACAAAACTGACTCAGTTACACCAGCTCTGTCAGGTGGAATGGGCCAAAATTCACCCAACTAATTGTGGAAGCTTGTGGAATGCTACCCGAAACATTTGACCCGAGTTAAACAATTTAAATGCAATGCTACCAAATACTGAGTGTATGTAAACTTCTGACCCACTGGAAATGTGATGAAAGAAATAAAAAATAACTATTATTCTGACATTTCACATTCTTAAAATAAATTGGTGGGATTTTTACTAGGATTAAATGTCAGGAATTGTGAAAAACGGAGTTTAAATGTATTTGGATAAGGTGTGTCTAAACTTCCGACTTCTATTGTAAATGTGCATCATTCCCCATTTTCAGATAGTCAATATCTTATTTTATGTTTGTTTGTGTACCAAATCTGGAGTTTTACAGCTTCAATGTACATGCAGCCCACTTAACCCTTGCTTAACCCTTAATGCTTCCTTAAAATGTAGAATGTGGAAAAAACAACATATCTCAAATGACATCTATTTATTAACAGTATGTCACATTTTCTACCATTCTTTGCAGTTTTTCAGTTTATTCCCATTATGTTGAGTTTAAATAACACCATCCATGTCAACCTTATGTGAACAATCTTGCATGGAATGCATTAAAGCAATGTTATTGAATCTTTAATGTACACTACATGACAAAAAGTGTATGGACACCTGCTCGTCGAACATCTCATTCCAAAATCCCCTTTGCTGTATAACAGCTCCACTTTTCTGGGAAGGCTTTCCACTAGATGTTGGAACATTGCTGAGGGGACTTGCTTCTGTTCAGCCACAAGAGCATTAGTGAAGTCGGACACTGAAGTTGGGCGTTTAGGCCTGGCTCCCAATTGGCATTCCAATTAACCCCAAAGATGTTCGATGGGGTTGAGGTCAGAGCTCTGTGCAGGCCAGTCAAGTTCTTCCACACCAATCTCGACAAACGATTTCTGTATATGGACCTCACTTTGTGCATGGGGGCATTGTCATGCTGAAACAGGAAAGAACCTTCCCCAAACTGTTGCCACAAAGTGGGAACCACAGAATCATCTAAAATGACTGCTAGAATGTCCACCAGAGCTGTTGAATGTTCATTTCTCTTTTGGCAGTACATCCAACCGGACCCACAACCGCAGACCACGTGTAACTACGCCAGCCCAGGACCTCCACATCCGGCTTCTTTACCTGCGGGATTGTCTGAGACAAGCCACACGGACAGTTTATGAAACTGTGGGTTTGCACAACGGAAGAATCTCTGCACAAACTGTCAGAAAGCGTCTCAGGGAAGCTCATTTGCATGCTTGTCATCATCAGTGGGTAAATTCTCACATTTGATGGCCAACGACACACTGGAGAAGTATGATTTTCACGGATTAATCCTGGTTTCAACTGTACTGGGCAGATGGTGTTGTGTGAGCGAGCGGTTTGCTGATGTCAACGTTGTGTACAGAGTGCCCCATGGTGGCGGTGGGGTTATGGTATGGGCAGACCTAAGCTATGGACAACAAACACAATTACATTTTGTCAATGACGATTTGAATGCACGGAGATACCGTGATGAGATCCTGAGGCCCATTGTTGTGCCATTCATCCACCGCCCTCACCTCATGTTTCAGCATGATAATGCACGGCCCCATGCCGCAAGGATATGTACACAATTCCTGGAAGCTGATAATGTCCCAGTTCTTCAGTGGCCTGCATATGGACCCATAGAGCGTATTTGGGATGCTCTGGATTGAAGTGTACGACAGCATGTTCCAGTTCCCGCCAATATCCAGCCACTTCGCACAGCCATTGAAGATTGATTGGACAACATTCCACAGGCCCCTAACAACAGCCTGATCAACTCTATGTGAAGGTGATGTTTCACGCTGCATGAGGCAAAATGTGGTCACACCAGATACTGACTGGTTTTCTGATCCACGCCCCTACCTTCATCTGTGACAAACATATGCATATCTGTATCCCAATCATGTGAATCCATAGACTAAGGACTAATGCATTTATTTCAATAGACTGATTTCCTTATATGAACTGTAACTCAGTAAAATCTTGCATTTATATTTTTGTTCAGTGAGAGACATTTTTGTGCTATCTTTTATTTCAGCTCATGAAACATAGGACCAACACTACATGTTGCGTTCATATTTTTGTTCAGTATACTTTGATTGAATTCACTTTATTGTAAATTGCTCACAGAGCTCTTGCTAATGACTGAATTGTTTTGAGCTAGACTCATTGATTGCAGAAGTGGGAACACCTGTGTGTATTGGGAACATATTTTATGTTATTTGTATCGGCTATTAGGTTGCTGTTCCTTTAAAAAAAAAATGACAGCTAGTGCGAGCCTCTCCCTGCCACCTCTTGCATCCTAGGAGGAGCAGCCAGATGAGCCACAGCCCTTGTACCTGACTTTCTGTAGTCCTCACACTGACCATTTAGCCACTGACTCAGCAAGCCAGAATTCTCTAACCACATACCAAAGTACTCAGCTTTGGTGAGTCTGTGCAAACTGTGTGTGGTGGAAATGTGGAGGTACCAGCTGTGAGATAAGTACCAAAGAGAGAGAGAGAGGGAGAGTTAGTGTGTGTGAGAGTGGTCAGTAACTCCACCACTAATGCTACAGTAATCAGGTCTCTCACAGCTGGTGCTTCTCTCACAGCTGGTACATTTATTTATCAAGAAAAGTCCCCACGCCTGTCTCAAAGCTGCGTGAAGCGGTGCGGAAATAGTTGAACACACATGGGTAGGCTATTGTTTCAAATGTATTATAACAATTGTATTGACTTTGGGAGTTTCAGTAAGCAAGAATTTCTTGCCTTCAATTGCATTTGTCTACTTTATTACAATATTTTTATCAATCAAGGATATTTATTCTCACAGTAATTCTTTATGGATCCATTCAGTTGTGGTTAAGAAAACGGTGCATGTGGTAGGCTTTGCTTTGTTGTTTTGGAAAGTTTGGTTAATCCCTATCCCAACCAGAAACCGTGGATAGATGGGAGCATTCACACAAAACTGAAAGCGTGAACAACCGCATTTAACCAGGGAATATGGAATATGAAAGACTGGGAACATAAGACTGGGAATATGGAAGAACACAAACAGTGTAGTTATTCCCTCCACAAAGCAATCAAGCAGGGTAAACGTCAGTATAGGCACAAAGTTGAGTCCCAGTTCAACGGCTCAGACATATATGTAGCAGGGTCTACAGACAATCATGGATTATAAAAGGAAAACCAGCCACGTCGCAAACACTGACTTCTTGCTTCCGGACAGGCTGAACACCTTCTTCGCTCACTTTGAGGATAATACAGTGCCCCCGACGCAGACCCCTATCAAGGACTGTGGACTCTCCTTTTACGTGGCTGACTTGAGTAAGACATTTAAGTATGTTAACCCTCGCAAGGCTGCCGGCCCAGATGGTATCCCTAGACGTGTCCTCAGAGCATGCGCAGACCAGCTTCCTGGTGTGTTCACAGATATATTCAATCTCTCCCTATCCCAGTTTGTTGTCCCCACATGCTTCAAGATGGCCACCATTGTCCCTGTACCTAAGAAAGCAAAGGTGATTGAACTAAATGACTATCGCCCCGTAGCACTCACCTCTGTCATTATGAAGTGCTTTGAGAGACTAGTCAAGGATCATATTACCTCCACCTTACCTGCCACCCTAGATCCACTTCAATTTGCTTACCGCCCCAATAGATCCACAGACGATGCAATCACCACCACACTGCCCTGTCCCATCTGGACAAGAGGCATACCTATGTAAGAATTCAACACCATAGTACCCTCCAAGCTCATCATCAGGCTCGAGGCCCTGGGTCTGTGCAACTTGGTCTTGGACTTCCTGAAGGGTCACCCCCAGGTGGTGAAGATGGGAAAGAACACCTCCACTTCACTAATCCTCAACACTAAGGCCCCACAAGGGTGCGTGCTCAACCCCCTCCTCCCTGTTCACTCATGACTGTGTGGCCAAGCACGCCTCCAACTCAATAATCAAGTTTGCAGATGACACAACAGTAGTAGGCTTGATTACCAACAACGATGAGACAGCCTACAGGGAGGAGATGAGGGCTCTGGGAGTGTGGTGCCAGGGAAATAACCTCTCACTCAACATCAACAAAACTAAGGAGATAATCGTGGGCTTCAGGAAACAGCAGAGGGAGTACAGCAACTGCACCGACCACAACCACGAAAATCTCCAGAGGGTGGTGCCGTCTGTCCAACGCATTACCGGGGGCAACCTTCCACCCTCCTGGACACCTACAGCACCCGATGCCATAAAAAGGACAAAAAGATCATCAAGGATATCAACCAACTGAGCCACTGCCTTTTCACCTCGCTATCATCCAGAAGGCGAGGTCAGTACAGGTGCATCAAAACTGGGACCGAGAGACTGAAAAACAGCTTCTATCTCAAGGCCATCAGACTGCTAAACAGCCATCACTAGCACATCAGAGGCTGCTGCCTAAAGACATACATTAGGAATCACCTGCCACTTTAATAAATGTTCCGTTTCTAGCATTTCTGGTCTCATATGTATAAACTGCACTCCACACTATTCTACGGTATCTTAGTCACTTTTAAATTGTGTTTACATATTGCATCACCCATTTCATATGTATATACTGTACTGTATTCTGACTGTTAAACAGACATCTCCAGCACATCAGAGGCTGCTGCGTATAGATTAGGAATCACTGGCCACTTTAAGGAAATAAAACACTAGCCACTTTAATAATGTCTCCTTGTCTTGCGTTACTCATCTCATATGTGTAAACTGCACTATATACTGTACTCTACGGTATCGTAGTCACTAATTGTTTGTAAATATTGCGTCACCCATCTCGTATGTATAAACTGTACTCTATACTATGCCACAGTATCTTAGTCCGATGCCGCTCTGACATATATGTGTATATATATATATATTGTGGCAAACCTCTTCAAAGCTAGGAGCGTTTGTCACAAATTAAGTGAGAAACTGTCACCAAAGTCAGCCCAGAATTAAAGTTCTTTCGAACATGACAGTACCTGTATGTTTGTTTCTCTGTCCTGGTCCACCCAGGCCGCAGGTAAGGTCAAGGATAGCAGGGTTCGGTACACAAATCTGGTTCTCGGTAGGTCCAGGTCTAAACGCCAACAGGTAAGTCCAAAACAGTCCAGCTCGTACACGGTAAATCCAGCCAATGTAGAATGTCTCTCTCTCTCTATGGTTCATAGATCCTTCCCGCCCTCTCTCTCTCTTCCTGGTTTTTCTTGACCTTTTATATGTGGGTCGGCTCCACCTTCTGAGGGTTCCCCTTGCTTCTGGGAATTGTAGTTTTGGCAGTCGGCCATTTTGTGATCTGTAGTTCTGATCGGGGTGGCCATTTTAGTGATCGGGCAGAGCCCGTTTATTAGTTCTGCCCTCACATATCTGCCATTTATCACTCGACCCCCTTCTTTGCCACACATCTCCCCCCTAGATCTGACCCCCTAGGTCGGGCTACCGCAGCAAAATATGCGTGCATGCGGGATAACCCATCCACATTTCCCATTTCCTTTCCTGCTCTGTGTTTCAAGTCAAAGTGAAACGGTTGGAGACTCAAAAACCACCGCATCACCCGAGCGTTCTTCTCTTTAGCCCTATGCATCCAGGTGAGTGGTGCATGGTCACTGATGAGGGTGAAGTGGCGCCCCAGCAGGTAGTATTTCAGGCTTTCCAGAGCCCACTTTACTGCCAGCGCCTCTTTCTCAACAACTGAGTAGTTGGTTTCCCGTGGTTCCAGCTTCCTGCTTAAAAACAGGATGGGGTGTTCCACCCCTTCTACCTCTTGGGACAGCATTGCTCCCAAGCCGACCTCTGAAGCATCCGTCTGAACCACAAACTCTCTCTCAAAGTCTGGTACCACCAGCACTGGATTACAGCAGAGGGCCTCCTGTAATGTCCTAAATGCTTTGGTGGCCCTTTCATCCCACTTGACCATGTTTGGCCCTCTGGCTCTAGTCATGTCGGTGAGTGGGGCGGCCACTGTGGCATAACTTGGGATGAACTTCCGGTAGTACCCGGTCAGCCCTAGGAAGGCTCGAACCTGCTTCTTATTTACTGGTTTTGGCCATTCTCTAATTGCCTCCACCTTCTTACGTTGGGGTTTGATTAATCCTCTTCCCACGGTGTATCCCAGATACTCCGTTTCCTCTAAGCCCACATAACACTTGGCAGGGTTCGCCGTGAGCCCTGCCTTTCTAAGGGCGTCTAACACCGCCTGTACCCGTGGTAAGTGGGATTCCCAATCTGGGCTGTAGATCCCCACGTCATCTAAATAAGCTGCGGCATATATGCTTGGTGCGGTTTTAGGACCTTGTCCATGAGCCGTTGAAAGGTGGCTGGGGCCCCGTGTAGGCCGAATGGCATGACGGTGTATTGAAACAAACCGTCAGGAGTTGCAAATGCTGTCTTTTCTTTGGCCCTGGGGGTCAGAGGTATTTGCCAGTACCCTTTTGTCAGGTCCAGGGTCGTAATGTACCGAGCTTTACCAATTTTCTCCAGTAGTTCGTCTACTCTGGGCATGGGGTAGGCATCAAACTTGGAGATTTCATTTACCTTCCGAAAGTCGTTACAGAACCGCAAAGACCCATCGGGCTTGGAGACCATCACAATTGGGCTAGACCCCAGCTGTCAACATTTTCTCCGTCTCTGCTCTAATCGCTGCCTGTCGAGCCTCGGGTACCCGATATGGCCTCATGCTCACTTTTCTCCCTGGTAGGGAAACGATATCATGAGCTGGAAACTCAGTTCGGCCGGGTACTTCTGAAAACACATCTCTGTTTTTCTGGATCAGGGTCTTTACTTCTTGTACTTGTGCTGGGGACAAAGTAGGTGAAATATTTACTTCAGCTGTCTCCTGACTGTGTGTGGGGTACGTGACCATTAGTGTTTCTCTCTCTCTCCATGCTTTTAACAGGTTTATGTGATAGATCTGTTCCTGGGGCCGTCGACCTGGCTGTCGGATCCGATAATTAACTTCTCCTATTCTCTCCAGTACTTCATATGGTCCTTTCCATGTGGCTAGTAGTTTGCACTCTACCGTGGGGATCAGCACTAACACCTTATCTCCCGGTTGAAATTCCCTCAGGGTAGCCTGCCGGTTATAAGTGTGCCGCTGGTGCTCTTGTGCTTGTCTCATGTGCTCTCTGACGATGGGCATGACTGTGGCTATCCTGTTTTGCATTGCCGTGACGTGCTCTATGACACTAGTATACGGGGTGGATTGGTGTTCCCAGGTTTCCCGGGCAATGTCTAAGATTCCCCGGGGGTGCCTCCCATATACCAGCTCGAAGGGAGAAAACCCCAGCGAGGCTTGAGGAACCTCTCTAATGGCAAACATCAGACATGGCAACATGCAATCCCAGTTTTTCCCATCCTTGTCGATTACCTTCCTGAGCATTGACTTCAGGGTCCGGTTGAATCTCTCAACCAGCCCGTCCATCTGTGGATGGTAAACCGATGTCCTCAACTGTTTCACCTGCCACAATTTACAAAGGTCTGCCATAAGGCGGGACATAAAGGGGGTCCCCTGATCAGTAAGGATCTCCTTTGGGACCCCAACCCTGGTGAACAATAGCACTAGTTCCTTGGCAATATTTTTGGAAGCCATTGTCCGAAGGGGAATGGCTTCTGGGTAGCGAGTGGCATAATCTAGAATGACCAGAATGTATTGGTGCCCTCTGGCAGATTTGGGTAGTGGGCCCACTATGTCCATCGCTATCCTCTCAAATGGCGTTTCGATTATGGGGAGTGGCACTAACGGGCTTCTAAACGCTGGTCGGGGAGCTGTTACCTGGCACTCCGGGCACTCTCCACAATGCCGAGCCACTTCAGCCTGAATTCATGGCCAGTAAAACCTCCTTACAATCCGGTCTCGGGTTTTATCGATACCAAGGTGTCCACCCAGAATGTGCCCATGAGCTAGATCCAGTACTGTCTTCCTGTACCGGGTGGGGACCAACAACTGTTCCACCACATCAACCCCTATTTTTGAGACTCTGTACACCAAACCATTTTTCATGATGAAGTGGGGAAAACTATTAGGCATCATCCTATCATTTATGGGAGTACCATCTATGACCTGCACGTCTGCTCTGGCTTGCTGCAGGGTTGGATCCTGGTGTTGGGCCGTCCCGAAATTAGTCATGGACCCTGCCAGGTCTGCTGGTTCTAGATAGTCGTCCTCTGGATTCAGATCGACCCCAGCCCCACTAGTACTGGGCTGTTCATTATCAACGAGGTTTGCCACTTCATCCTCCTCCTCCCCTACTAGTACCTGTGAGGTTGGCCCCTGGGAGACCTCTTTTCTTGGCCTTGGTTGAAGGCCCCATGCTTCTTCCTGCTTGGTCAGGGTTGTTGGCTTCTCAAATATGCCGTTCTTTTGACCTAACTTCGCAAAGTTAGGAAAGTATCTACCCAATATTACATCATATGGCATCTTTGGGACAACGCCGACCTCATAATCCAGCAGACCGTCCTCTGTTTGTATGCTCACTAATGCTGTGGGGTACAGACGGGTATCCCCATGAATGCACGTAACACTGATATCCTGACTTGTATCCAGTTTATGCGTCGGCACTAGGTTTGCAACGACCAGGGTTAGCATTCTGCCGGAATCCAGTAGTGCTTCAACCTCCTTCCCTTCAACCTTCACCCTGCACATATGTTAGTTTCTTGATCTTTCAAGTACAGTGGTTACCACGGGACATGCATACCATATCTCATCTTCTTTTTCACCGAGGTTACATTGCATTGGCTCTTCTTTAATAGGGCAGTAGGCTGCAATATGTCCCGGTCGATTACAATTGTAACAGATAATAGGGTTCCGGGGGGGAGACCTCCTCGACCCCCAGTCCCGGTGTCCGGTTTTTCCCTTCGTGTCTCGGCCCGATTCTGATTCTTTCCTCATGGCCCCACGCTGCTCTCTTCCCCCTCCCCCTGTTGGCACAGTCTTACCCTGTCTGCTGGTTCGCCCAGGCCTGGGGAATGGGAATCTTTCCTCCTGCGCCTGCTCAGCTGTTCCTGCCGTACAATACCGTTCAACCAGGCCCACGAGATGGTCGGCGGAAAGTACCTCGTTCTGGCCAACCCATCGTCGCACTTCTTGGGGTAGACCTCGCTGAAACTGGTTGAGTACGATGGTCTCGACGACCTCGGCGGACGAACGGGTCTCCGGTCGCAACCTTTTCCGTGCCAGGTGAATCAAGTCGAACATCTGTGTTCGGGGGGGTTGTCCCGGTCTGTAGGACCACTGGTGGAAGCGGTGTGCCCTCACGGTATCGGTCACTCCCAGTCTAGTCAGAATCTCTCCCTTGAGTTTATCGTAATCCTGTGCATCCTTCAACTCCAGGTCGAAATATGCTTTTTGAGCATCCCCTGCCAGGTATGGTGCCAGAAGCCCTGCCCATTCTTCTTTCGGCCACTTCTCCCTCTCTGCCGTCCTTTCGAAGGTGGTAAGATATGCTTCCACATCATCCTGCGCTGTCATGTTTTGAAGAAAATGATTGGCCCACCTTTGGGTATTTGCAGCTGGTAACTGAGCCCCAATTTGGTCCGCTAGCCCCTTTAGGCCTTCTCTTAACTCCCGGGTGTTTCTCTCTTGCTCTTCTCTGAGCAGCTGGTTGGTGTGGTGCTGGATCTGTAACGTGTCCTGATACATTCGCATTGCATCCTGATGAGCTATTTGTTGAGCTCTAGTTGCCTCTTGTTGGGCGGCCACCGCTTGTAACAGGGCCTGTATGGCTCCCTCCATACTCATTTTCCTGAAAAAACTGTCCTAACCAAACAAAGCCACAAAAAAAAAAAAAAAAACCTGACTCCCCTTTGGAGTACTAATTAAACTTTTTTTTAATTTATTTTTTATTTTTTCTACCTAACCAGCGGTATGGTTAATCCAGTGCCCACATTCTCCACCACGTGTGGCAAACCTCTTCAAAGCTAGGAGCGTTTGTCACAAATTAAGTGAGAAACTGTCACCAAAGTCAGCCCAGAATTAAAGTTATTTCGAACATGACAGTACCTGTATGTTTGTTTCTCTGTCCTGGTCCACCCAGGCCGCAGGTAAGGTCAAGGATAGCAGGGTTCGGTACACAAATCTGGTTCTCGGTAGGTCCAGGTCTAAACGCCAACAGGTAAGTCCAAAACAGTCCAGCTCGTACACGGTAAATCCAGCCAATGTAGAATGTCTCTCTCTCTCTATGGTTCATAGATCCTTCCCGCCCTCTCTCTCTCTCTTCCTGGTTTTTCTTGACCTTTTATATGTGGGTCGGCTCCACCTTCTGAGGGTTCCCCTTGCTTCTGGGAATTGTAGTTTTGGCAGTCGGCCATTTTGTGATCTGTAGTTCTGATCGGGGTGGCCATTTTAGTGATCGGGCAGAGCCCGTTTATTAGTTCTGCCCTCACATATCTGCCATTTATCACTCGACCCCCTTCTTTGCCACAATATTCTTTACTTATATGTACTTGTTGGAAAATGTTGTGAAACTGTTGGAGCTAGAAGCACAAGCACTTCGCTGCACCCGCAATAACATTTGCTAAACACTTGTATTTGACCAATAACATTTGATTTGATTCAATGCTCTAAACTACAAAATTACTGGGATTCTATTTAGAAAATGTTATCTGAGGTGTTTGAAATTAACCTGCAGCCATGTCCTTTGATAGCTGTTTTTGGTATTCCAGAAGACATGTTCTCCTTAGACCCCAAACATGTTGATATTGTTGCATTTACATCCTTACTAGCTCGACATAGAATTCTTCTCCAGTGGAAGTCTACTCAGCCCCTCTCTAATTCTCAATGGCTCAACGATGTATTGTTCTTCCCAAAGCTTAAGAAAATTATACATTTGTTAGAAAATGGCAGCCATTTAAATCATACTTCAATGGCTTGTAGAGGCTCCCCTCTGATGAGATGCTTTAAGGTTTCCGAGTAGGTATTCCCAGTAGTCATTACATAATATAATGCTTTCTAGTCCAAGCAAGTTTGTCTAAGGTTTACTGATCATTTTACTTATTTATTTCTGTTGCTCCACTTTTTGTATCTTGAATCTGTATTGAGTTGTTCGTATGTGAGAATTACTTTCTTATTATATATTTTGTTCCTGTATCCGTTTGTTTGTTTATTAGTTGTGATATCTTTGTAGAATTTGTTTTCTAGGACCGAACTGAGGGAGGGTGTGGGGTGGATTGGGTATATGGGGTGATTGGGATGGGTGGTTGAGAGTGGATTGGGGTGGGTGGTTGAGAGGGGGTTGGGGTGGGTGGTTGTGAGTGAGGGATCGGGCTGGGTGGTTGGGAGGGAATAGGGGTGGGTGGAGTAGGGCGGAGAGGTAGGGAAGCAACTGGTGGGGTGGGGGGGATTGGGTGGATGGGATAACATCTTTGTACTTACATTGATGTAAATTTGTAAAACTTGAATGAAAATATAACATTTTAAAAAGATTGTAAACTATCATGGTCAAAAATTCAATGGTTGTAAAGATGGTGAGAGGTCTGTCCGTAATAAAGAGATGTTCTGCTTCATTGACACCACACTCCACAAAACAAGTCCTGCAGGCTCTAGTTTAATCTTATCTTGATTATTGTCCAGTCATACGGTAAAGTGCTGCAAAGAAATACCTAGTTAAGCTGCAGCTGACCCAGAACAGAGCTGCCTTCATTCTAATCAGAGGGCTAATATTAATACTTTACATTCCAGTCTCTCATGGCTGAGAGTTGAGGAAAAACTGACTGTGTAACTTCTTGTTTTAATAAGAAACATTAATGTTGTAACGGGCGTCGTATAGAGGGGACCAAGGCGCGGCGTGTTGAGTGCTCATGATTATACTTTAATGAAAACTAAACACTTTTACAAAGAAACAAAATGACAGCAAACAGATCCGTCAGGCAACAGACAACAAAACGGAAAACAACTACCCACAAAACACAATAGAAAAAACCCCAACTTAAATATGATCTCCAATTAGCTGCCTCTAATTGGAGATCATCCCAAAACTCCAACAAAGAAATAGAAAAACAAGAACTAAACATAGAAACAAAAAAACATAGAATGCCCACCCATATCACACCCTGACCTAACTAAACAGAGAAAAAACAGCTCTCTTAGGTCAGAGCGTGACAAATGTGTTGAATTCCAAATTCCACACACACTTACCCCACCAGACATGCCACCAGGGGTCTTTTCCCAGTCCCCAGGTGCATAAAAAAATTAAAGGAAACGTACAGTATTATACAGAGCCGTGAGTGCATGGAACTCCCTTCCATCTTATATAGCGCAAGTGAAAGCAAACCTGATTTCAAAAAACAAATAAAGCAATAAATACCTCACGGCACAACGCCTCTCCCCCATGTGACCTACTTGTTGTGTGTATGTACTGACATGTATGTGTAGCTGATAGATGCACGCACACACGCACACACACACACACACTAAATGTATGTAAATTGGAGTATTTTTTTGTCTGTAATGTATTTTTTGTTATGTCGGACCCCAGTAAGACTAGCTTTTGCCATTGGCATCAGGTAATGGGGATCCTAATAAATCAAATCAAAACTGGTAGGAGGATAGCAGTAACAGGCGCTGCCAAGCAATCATCAAGTGCCTAAGAGCGTAGTGCGTGCCAATACCACCACAGCATTATGGCTACATTTCATACTAAGTCATAGGCAGACTTTACCACAATCCTGACTAGGTCAGTTGGCAAAATTAAAAATAGAGGCTTTGTCGCAGGCAAATCCGGTAATGTATAAAGAAAAGTTGGCGGGATTCTAAAGTTGACAGAAAAACACCTTGGATTAAAAGTATATCAGGGTGATTTATCTATTTGACAATCATTCCATACAACAGAAATAAAGTATATCCTTGTTGACTACAGCAAATCTACTGTGGCAATTTACCTGACAAGTTGTATGAATGGAAAACTAATGTTGGTGTAGCCAACTCTTATTATTTATTCTGCTTCCAATTCATGTAATCCATTACAGACAATCATGGTGTGAGGAGGTAGGCAATAAATAGGTCATAGTAGCGAAGTAATTACAATTTACCAGATTAACACTGGAGTGATAAATGAGCAGATGATGATGTGCAAGTAGAGATACTGGTGTGCAAAAGAGCAGAAAAGTAAATACAAACAATAAGGGGATGAGGTAGGTAGATTGGGTGGGCTATTTACAGATGGACTATGTACAGCTGCAGCGACCAGTTAGCTGCTCAGATAGCTGATGTTTAAAGTTAGTGAGGGAAATATAAGTCTCCAGCTTCAGCGATTGTTGCAATTCGTTCCAGTCATTGGCAGCAGAGAACTGGAATGAAAGGCTGCCAAAAGAAGTGTGGGCTTTGGGGATGATCAGTGAGATATACCTGCTGGAGCGCGTGCTACGGGTGGGTGTTGTTATCGTGACCAGTGAGCTGAGATAAGGCGGAGCTTTACCTAGCATAGACTTATAGATGACCTGGAGCCAGTGGGTCTGGCGACGAATATGTAGCGAGGGCCAGCCAACTAGAGCATACAGGTCGCAGTGGTGGGTGGCATATGGGGCTTTGGTAACAAAACGGATGGCACTGTGATAGACTGCATCCAGTTTGTTGAGCAGAGTATTGGAGGCTATTTTGTAAATGACATCGCCGAAGTCGAGGATCGGTAGGATGGTCAGTTTTACGAGGGTATGTTTGGCAGCATGAGTGAAGGATGCTTTGTTGCGAAATAGGAAGCCGATTTATAGATTTAATTTTGGATTGGAGATGCTTACTGTGAGTCTGGAAGGAGAGTTTACAGTCTAACCAGGCACCTAGGTATTTGTAGTTATCCACATATTCTAAGTCGGAGCTGTCCAGAGTAGTGATGCTGGACGGTGGGCAGGTGCGGGCAGTGATCGGTTGAAGAGCATGCATTTAGTTTTACTTGCATTTAAGAGCAGTTGGAGGCCACGGAAGCAGAGTTGTATGGCATTGAAGCTTGTCTGGAGGTTAGTTAAGTCAAACGACACTGCTGGTCCTGCTCACATTGCACTACCCTATGCTTTGACCTCTTTCTCCCCTCTCTTTCCAGATGAAATCTTGCGTCTTGTGACGGCCGGCCGCCCAACAACCTGCCCGCTTGACCCTATCCCCTCCTCTCTTCTCCAGACCATTTCCGGAGACCTTCTCCCTTACCTCACCTCGCTCATCAAGTCATCCTTGACCGCTGGCTACGTCCCTTCCGTCTTCAAGAGAGCGAGAGTTGCACCCCTTCTCAAAAAACCTACACTCGATCCCTCCGATGTCAACAACTACAAACCAGTATCCCTTCTTTCTTTTCTCTCCAAATCTCTTGAATGTGCCGTCCTTGGCCAGCTCTTCTGCTATCTCTCTCAGAATGACCTTCTCGATCCAAATCAGTCAGGTTTCAAGGCTGGTCATTCAACTGAGACTGCTCTTCTCTGTGTCACGGAGGCTCTACGCACTGCTAAAGCTAACTCTCTCTCCTCTGCTCTCATCCTTCTAGACCTATCTGCTGCCTTTGATACTGTGAACCATCAGATCCTCCTCTCCACCCTCTCCGAGTTGGGTATCTCTGGCGCGGCTCACTCTTGGATTGCGTCCTACCTGACCGGTTGCTCCTATCAGGTGGCGTGGCGAGAATCCGTCTCCGCACCACGGGCTCTCACCATTGGTGTCCCCCAGGGCTCAGTTCTAGGCCCTCTCCTATTCTCGCTATACACCAAGTCACTTGGCTCTGTCATATCCTCACATGGTCTCTCCTATCATTGCTATGCAGACGACACACAATTAATCTTCTCCTTTCCCCCTTCTGATATCCAGGTGGCGAATCGCATCTCTGCATGTTTGGCAGACATATCAGTGTGGATGACGGATCACCACCTCAAGCTGAACCTCTTCCTCCCGGGGAAGGACTGCCCTTTCCATGATCTCGCCATCACGTTGGACAACTCCATTGTGTCCTCCTCCCAGAGTGCTAAGAGCCTCGGCGTGACCCTGGACAAACCCCTGTCGTTCTCCGCTAACATCAAGGCGATGACCTGATCCTGTATGTTCATGCTATACAACATTCGCAGAGTACGACCCTGCCTTACACAAGAAGCGGCGCAGGTCCTAATCCAGGCACGTGTCATCTCCCGTCTGGATTACTGCAACTCCCTGTTGGCGGGGCTCCCTGCCTGTGCCATTAAACCCCTACAACTCATCCAGAAGGCCGCAGCCCGTCTGGTGTTCAACCTTCCCAAGTTCTCGCACATCACCCCGCTCCTCCGCACACTCCACTGGCTTCCAGTTGAAGCTCGCATCTGCTACAAGACCATGGTGCTTGCCTACGGAGCTGTGAGGGGAACGGCACCTCCGTACCTTCAGGCTCTGATCAGTCCCTACACCCAAAGCAGGGCACTGCGTTCATCCACCTCTGGCCTGCTGGTCCCCCTACCTCTGCAGAAGCACAGTTCCCGCTCAGCCCAGTCAAAACTGTTCGCTGCTTTGGCACCCCAATGGCGGAACAAGCTCCCTCACAACGCCAGGACAGCGGAGTCAATCACCACCTTCCGGAGACACCTGAAACCCCACCTCTTTAAGGAATACCTGGGATAGGATATAGTAATCCTTCTACCCCCCCAAAATAAAAGATATAGATGTACTATTGTAAAGTGGTTGTTCCATTGGATATCATAAGGTGAATGCACCAATTTGTAAGTCGCTCTGGATAAGAGCGTCTGCTAAATTACGTAAATGTAATGTAAATGTAAATGCAAGAGAAAGGCCTTAACGCATTATTCCAGCCCATGTGCAATTTTGATTTTGGCCACTAGATGGCAGCAGTGTATGTGCAAAGTGTTAGACTAATCCAATGAACCATTGTATTTCTGTCAAAATGTTGTATCTAGACTGCCCAAATGTGCCTAATATGGTTATTAATAACTTTTCATGTTCAAAACTGTGCACTCTCCTCAAACAATAGCATGGTATTATTTCACTGTAATAGCTACTGGAAATTGGACAGTGCAGTTAGATTACCAAGAATTTAAGCTTTCTGCCAATATCAGATATGTCTATGTCCTGGGAAATGTTCTTGTTACTTACAACCTCATGCTAATCGCATTAGCCTACGTTAGCTCAAACGTCCCGCAGGGGACCCACCGATCAATTTCTTTTTCTTTTTATGCGTCAGGTCCACAGTCAGCAAACAGCTTTGGATTTTGTGTGAGCAAGCCCCACAAACAAAATCGTTGCACTGCACACAGTTTTCATGGGCCTTGTTTTGTGTGCACCTGCCGACTTGACATTTCCCGAGTGGGAGCTGTGATGCATGTGGAAGAGAGAGAGCAGACCCTGCTGCTGCCTTGGCGGCCTGCTTGGCAGCTGTAGCTTCTTTCTTGGCGTTCATGTGGTTGTCACGAAGCTCACATGCCAGATCCATGATGAAATCTCTCCTTCTAACTCTCTTGTCAAGGCATTGCTTGTATAACACGTGCACATTGATAGCAGCTATGTCGAGTACGTTGTAAAACACTGCAACAAGTCAGCGGTGGGTACCTCCTTTTACAGACTACTCTCTTGCCATCTGGTCGAGTGCATCCACACCAACCTACTGCATAAAATAGAAAATGTTAGAATTATATAGAATAATACTACTAATAGTAATAACAATATGAATTTAATATAATAAAAGGAGATCATATTTGGTGTTTGGCAGATGGAAAGGCTGTATATGGCAGAAATATACAGTATCGTTCAAAAGTTTGGGGTCACTTAGAATTGTCCTTTTTTTAAAATGATGGTGTTGGAGTTGTGCCTGGCCGTGCAGTCATGGGTGAACCGGGAGTACAGGAGGGGACTGAGCACGCACCCCTGAGAGGCCCCGGTGTTACTTACCCTTACCACCTGGGGGGCGGACCGTCAGGAAGTCCAGGATCCAGTTGCAGAGGGAGGTGTTTAGTCCCAGGGTCCTTAGCTTACTGATGAGCTTTGAGGGCACTATGGTGTTGAACGCTGAGTTGTAGTCAATAAATGACATTCTCACATAGGTGTTCCTTTTGTCCAGGTGTGAAAGGGCAGTGTGGATTGCAATAGAGATTGTATCATCTGTGTATCTGTTGCGGCGGTATGCAAATTGGAGTGGGTCTAGGGTTTCTGGGATAATGGTGTTGATGTGAACCATGACCAGCCTTTCAAAGCACTTCATGGCTACAGACGTGAGCGTTACAGATTTCGACATCGGCGGCTAATCAAAACTTAATTTCAAAATTGTCCGGTTTGTTGGCTATGTATTGGGTAAAACGGCACCAAGCATTCGTTGGGAACAGTTGCTCATCAACAAGCGATGCAATTATTTACATAACTTTTCTAGGTGTCAGACGGTCGGTAAACTTGTCTCTGAAGCGATTGCGTGTCATGGTCTCTCTGAAAAAGTCCAACCCATACCCATCAAACCAAAATGACTCCACATCCATGCTCAGAGGACATATAAGAGTGCAATAAATGCTTTGCGTTCATCCATAGACATGTCCCACTTACTGTTTCCTTTTATGAGCGAATGAGCGACAGTACAATCTCTGATGTGCTACAACATCTGTATGTCACATAAACAAAGAAAACTGTTTAGTGTTCAGGCAATTTGTCTCTTTGCGTAACGTGTAGGGCCTGCTCTCTCTGTGAGAATATTCTAGGAAGGTCGCCTTCCTGTTGCGCTCTCGTCACTATTTTATACCCAAACCATGCCATCCCTCCCAGACTTCTGTCTCACCTAGACAGTTGGGATCACTGTCTCAGTTGGCTCTGTTCTGGTTTATCTGCAGCGAGGCTCAGGTATCGGAGGCAGAGGCTCGAAGTTAACATCAGAATCAGATGAAGACTCTTCATCAGCAGCGTCGGTTTCATGCTCAATATCCGATCCTCCATCTGACTCGAACTCATCTAAATTCTGCAGCGTTTGCAATGCTGTCAGTGCGTCCATTCGTTTGCTTCTGCTTGCCATTGTAAACGTTGTATGTTGTACTCAGTCTGAATTGACTCTGAGGGATGATTATATACTATTTACAGCCTTTCATAATAAAATAATGAGATCGCCCACAATTCTTCATCATTTAACTATTGTTCTAAATTCAATCATCCTCTTCACCCTCATCATTCAGATCAATCAAATTCAATCACTCTCTTCACCCTCCTCCTTATTCAGTTCATTGAAGTCACATGCACCATTATCAGTTTCAATCTGGTTTCTATCGCCCATTCATCCATTGACCACAGAATAGCATATTTTAAGTTCTTTATGTTACTAGTTTTTGCTTAGTAGGCAGAGCAATGCTGCTGCACGAGTGGTCATGTTGTGAATGCATTGACAGCACGGATATTCTTTGAAAAAAGAAATGTGGAAATAGTGCTGCACCTCTTGAATTATAAGAGTTATTTGACAATGGTAACAGTAACTGCAGAATATGCTCAACAGATTATTGTCAATTTAATATTGTCAATAGGCGAAACTCTTATTATGACTGAAATAATTTTTGGTGTAGTTTCGATTGGCCAGCTGTGCAGGCTGACTGGCATTGTTTGTTTTTCACTCATCAAATTGGATAGAGTCAAGGATATGGTTTGCATTATTCTAAAGGCCTACTGCAACACATAGCATGTTTTTGTTTCCCTTACAATAAATTAGATTAGTAATAGAGTTACAGTAAATAAAAGTCCTCTAACAGCTTCTTTTTACAAGTAAAACGTAAAAGAGAATGGTATGAACCCCCAAGACGTGTGGTCAAATGATTTGACGCTGATAAATAGGCATAACACAAACTCATCATTGCACTATTGTCTTTCTAAATTAAATCAACCTATTCACCCTACTTATTATTCAGTTAGGCCTCATTTAACTTCAATTGTGAAGTAAGGTGCACAATTATCTCCCATTCCATCCATTTGTCATTCATTAAGTGGGCTGGCATTGTTTGCTTTGTTGGATAGTCAGGGATATGTTTAGCATTATTCTAAAGGCCTAGTGCAACATGTAGCATGTTTTTGTTTCCCTTACAATGCATTTAATTAGTAATAGTAAATAAAACAGTACTGTAACAGCTTCTTTTTACAAAATAAAATGTAAAAGAGAATGGTATCAACCCACAAGAAGCACGTTCAAATTATTAACATGAGCTCCAACGCCGATAAATAGACATAACGCAAACTCATTATTACCCTATTGTTGTTCTAAATCAACCTCTTCACCCTCATCATTCAGTTAGGCCTAAAGTAAATTAGATTGTGAAGGTGCACAATTATCGCCCATTCCATCCATTTGTCATGCATTAAGTGGGCTGGCATTGTTTGCTTCGCTGGATAGTCAGGGATATGTTTAGCATTATTCTACAAGACTACTGTAACATGTAGTATGTTTTTGTTTCCCTTACAATACATTTCTTTAGTAATAGAGTTATAGTAATTAAAACATCCCATTACAGCTTCTTTTTTTTACAACCTCTTCACCCTCCTTGTCATTCAGTTAGACCTAATTTAAATTCAATTTTGAAGTAAGGTGTACAATTATCACCCATTCATCTATTTGTCATTCATTCAGTGAGGAGAAAGAGAAGCATTAGCTGGGTACCAATGTCCTACAGCATTGTGTCTTGGCAGCTTAAACCTGTTGAGGTGTAGGGGGCAGTATTTTCATGGCTGGATGAAAAACGTACCCAAATTAAACTGGCTACTACTCTTTCCCAGAAACTAGAATATGTATATTATTAGTAGATTTTGGATAGAAAACACTCTGAAGTTTCTAAAACTGTTTGAATGGTGTCGGTGAGTATAACAGAACTCATATGGCAGGCAAAAACCTGAGAAAAATCTAAGCAGGAAGTGGAAAGTCTGAGAATTGTAGTTCTTCTTTCTAGTCCCTATCGAAACTACAGTATTTGTGGGGTCATGTTGCACTTCCTAAGTCTTCCATTGACTGTCAAAAGCCTTCAGAAAGTGGTTTGAGCATTCTCCTGTCCCTGGGCAGAGTATAGGAGCTCGGTTACTGAGTGGACTGCCTGGGGACAAAGAGATATGCGCGGTCCCGCGAGCACGCTGTTCCTTCTTTTTCTCCTTGAATGAATATGCTATTGTCCGGTTAGAATATTATCGCAATTTTACATTAAAAATACCATAAAGATTGATTTTAAACAGCGTTTGACATGCTTCTAAGTACGGTAATGGAACATTTTGACTTTTTGTGTCTCGAATTGCGCTCGCGTGTTAGCCTTTGGATAGTGACCTGAATGCACGAACAAAACGGAGGTATTTAGACATAAATATGGATTATTTAGAACAAAAACAACATTTCTTGTGGAAGTAGCAGTCCTGGGAGTGGATTTTGACGAAGATCAGCAAAGGTAAGAGCATATTTCTAATACTAATTCTGAGTTTAGGTTGCCCCGAACATGCCGGGTGTCTGTATAGCTTTCTGTGATGGCGAGCTATGTACTCAGAATATTGAAAAAATTTGCTTTCTCCGTAAAGCTATTTTAAAATCTGACACAACGGTTGCATAAAGGAGTACTGTAACAATTTATTTAAATAATTATAGATATGTATTTTGTCAACGTTTATGATGAGTATTTTTGTAAATTCACCGGAAGTTTTTGGTTGGAATGTATTTTCTGAACATCACACGCCAATGTAAAATGCTGTTTTTGGATATAAATATGAACTTGATCGAACAAAACATACATGTATTGTGTAACATAATGTCCTAGGAGTGTCATGTGATGAAGATCGTCAAAGGTTAGTGCTTCATTTAGCTGTGTTTTGGGTTTTATTGACACATGTCTTTGCTTGGAAAATGGCTGTGTGGTTATTTTGGTCTATGTACTCTCCTAACATAATCTAATGTTTTGCTTTCACTGTAAAGCCTTTTTGAAATCGGACAATGTGGTTAGATTAAGGAGAAGTGTATCTTTAAAATGGTGTAAAATAGTCGTATGTTTGAGAAATTGAAATTATTGGATTTTTTTATGTTTTGTATTTCGCGCCACGCTGTTCCATTGGATATTGGCTAGGCGTTCGGCTAGCGGAAAAAACTGGTAAAATGGCACTAATTACTTTTCTTTTTGTGATGTAAAAATTCTGACAAATGAGCAGTGTGAAATACAAACATTTAGGAAAAGTCAGGGAAGGAGCGGACAGCTTTTTTTTGCAACTTTTTTTAATTTACAAAATCAAACGTCAGTGGCCGTTGGACTAAGGCGGTTCTAGTGATGGGCGGGGCAAAGGTTTATGAGGGTGTGAATGATGCTGAATGGGTGTTGACAAAGAAGAGCTCTTCAGTAAGCGTACTAAAACATTCAAGGGCCATTTTGCTTATAAAGTGGGATTATAAATGTATCAAATTTCAAAGCATAATTACTTTCCCATTGTTCCTCAACTGCAGTGTATGATATACCATTTTGTAGCTCTTAGTCTGTACTTTTATCCAATGTAAAAAACACAATTTCAAATTTTGCAGCATAAGACTGAAAAGAGTGGCTAATTATTTGGCACATCAGCTCTGGGTAGTCCTGGAGCAGCAAAACCCCCATTCAAGGAATGCCAGTTTGGATTTGGCTTCACACCAATCTAATCACATCAATAGCAAAATGTAATTGTCTAATAAAACATGTCTGTTTCTGTTCATCATTGACGCCTCAAACAACTTTCTAAAGACTGTTGACATCTAGTGGAAGCCTTAGGAAGTGCAAAATGAATCCTTTGTCACTGTGTGTTCCATTGGCAATGACTTGAAAATAGTACAGTCATAAGATTTTCATTTCCTGCTTGTATTTTTCTCAGGTTTTTGCCTGCCATATGAGTTCTGTTATACTTACAGACACCATTCAAACAGTTTTAGAAACTTCAGAGTATTTTCTATCCAAATTTACTAATTATATGCATATTCTAGTTTCTGGGCCAGAGTAGTAACCTTTTCAAATTGGGTACGTTTTTCATCCGGCCGTGAAAATACTGCACCCTAGCCCCAACAGGTTTTAACTAGCTAGCTAACTTAGCTAGTTCATTGTTACCCATATGAGTAATCCAAGATGGCGTATCAGTGCAGACGTGGTTTGTCGTTCTCTCATGTACTTTTGTATTTTTCATCTTTTTTTGTATATATTTCAATTTATTCTCAATCTCTTTTCCATATTTAAATTAAATATACTTTCCGGTAACCCGCCTCACCCAATGTGACAGGGATCCGCAATTTTTTTAGACCTTATAGCTAGAACATCCATCAGACGCTAGCCAGCTAATTAGCTACTAGCTATTTAGCCATTGTTAGCCACTCTTAGCGGCCTTTCCTTTTGCACAGACACCAGACGTTTTTTTTTTGCCTGGATAATACTTGCCAGCATCGGACTGTTTTCTCCACTACAACGCCAGATCCCTGCCGTAAACCCTGGGCCATTACTCCTGATCATCACAGCTAGCTCTCTGCCACCGAGTGACCCAGCCCCGAAGTTAGCCCTGAGCCAGGCCCACCTCCCGGTCTACTCTGTGGTCACCCGGCTACTCAGCTGATGCCTTCCGGACTCTACCCCAACAAGGCTAGAATCCACCACTCCGCCGGATCCTTGCCGTAAGCTCTGGACCTGTGTATCGGATCATCGCTGCTACCGAGTTGCTATAGTGGTGATTGCCCCTGCCCCGACGCTAGCACCAGTTAGCCGCGAGCCAGGAGCATCTCCCGGCTAGCAAACAAAATTACTACAACTACAATTACCTCCTTCGCCATCTGATCTGGACACTTTGTCGACACGGCGCCCCGCTGTACCACTACGACTGGTCTGCCAACTTAACTCCATCCGCTGTTCCCTCAACCGACCTTCGCGGAACATCGGAGCAGACACTTCTCCTTACCCCAGCCTGCTAACGTTAACCTGTTAGGGCTAGGGGGCAGTATTTACACGGCCGGATAAAAAACGTACCCGATTTAATCTGGTTATTACTACTGCCCAGAAACTAGAATATGCATCTAATTATTAGCTTTGGATAGAAAACACTCCAAAGTTTCTAAAACTGTTTAAATGGTGTCTGTGAGTATAACAGAACTCATATGGCAGGCAAAAACCTGAGAAGATTCTGTACAGGAAGTGCCCTCTCTGACCATTCCTTGAGCTTCTTGACTCTGTTTATTGAAAACTTAGGATCTTTGCTGTAATGTGACACTTCCTATGGCTCCCATAGGCTCTCAGAACCCGGGAAAAAGCTGAATGATGTAATTCCAGCCCCTGGCTGAAAAACATTAGTGCCTTTGGTAAGTGGTCTATCAGAGGACAATCAGACTGAGGCTCGTGCACGAGGCGACCCCATGTTTTTATTTTCTCTCTCTTTGTACTAAAACACAGATTCCCGGTCGGAATATTATCGCTTCTTTACGAGAAAAATGGCATAAAAATTGATTATAAACAGCGGTTGACATGCTTCGAAGTACGGTAATGGAATATTTAGAAATGTTTTGTCACGAAACGCGTTGGGCGCGTCTCGCTTATTTACCCTTCGGATTGTGTCTTGAACGCACGAACAAAACAGAGGATATTTGAACATAACTATGGATTATTTTGAACCAAACCAACATTTGTTATTGAAGTAGAAGTCCTGGGAGTGCATTCTGACGAAGAACAGCAAAGGTAATAACATTTTTGAAATCAGACAGTGTGGTTAGATTAACCTCTCTGGCGCAGGTGGGACGAATTCGTCCCACCTACGTAACAGCCACTTGAATCCAATGGCGCGATTTTTGAAACGTTTGAAATACTATTACTTCAATTTCTCAAACATATGACTATTTTACAGCTATTTAAAGACAAGACTCTCGTTAATCTAACCACACTGTCCGATTTCAAAAAGGCTTTACAACGAAAGCAAAACATTAGATTATGTCAGGAGAGTGCCCAGCCAGAAATAATCAGACACCCATTTTTCAAGCTAGCATATAATGTCACAAAAACCCAAACCACAGCTAAATGCAGCACTAACCTTTTATGATCTTCATCAGATGACACACCTAGGACATTATGTTATACAATACATGCATGTCTGTTCAATCAAGTTCATATTTATATCATATTTATATCAAAAACCAGCTTTTTACATTAGCATGTGACATTCAGAAAAAGCATAACCACCGCAAACTTCCGGGGAATTTAATAACAGTTTGCTAAATTACTCACGATAAACGTTCACAAAAAGCATAACAATTATTTTAAGAATTATAGATACATTACTCCTCTATGCACTCGATATGTCCGATTTTAAAATAGCTTTTCGGATGAAGCACATTTTGCAATATTCTAAGTACATAGCCCAGCCATCAAGCGCTAGCTATTTAGACACCCGGCAAGATTAGCCTTCACCAAAATCATATTTCCTATAAGAAAAATTACCTTTCCTGTTCTTCGTCAGAATGCACTCCCAGGACTTCTACTTCAATAACAAATGTAGGTTTGGTCCCAAATAATCCATCGTTATGTTCCATCAGCGACGTTTTGTTCTTGCGTTCTAGACACTATCAGAATTGTAAATCACGGTTGTGTGCATGGCGCAGAACGTGACAAAAAAATTCTAAATATTCCATTACCGTACTTCGAAGCATGTCAACCGCTGTTTAAAATCAATTTTTATTTTTATGCAATTTATCTCGTAGAAAAGCGATAATATTCCGACCGGGAATCTGCAATAAGCTAAACAGCCGAATGAAAATACTCCACGGGGGCGAATCGCGCACGCGCCTAGTTCTATTGTCACCTAATGGGACACTTGGAAAAGGCGATAATGTGTTTCAGCCTGAGGCTGCCTCGTCATTGTTCAGGTTTTTCCCGGGTTCTGAGAGCCTATTGGAGCCCTAGGAATTGTCACGTTACAGCTAAGATCCTTACTCTTCAATAAACAGAGGCAAGAAGAACGACTCCTTGTCAGACAGGCCACTTCCTGCATGAAACCTTCTCAGATTTTTGCCTGCCATAGGAGTTCTGTTATACTCACAGACACCATTCCAACAGTTTTAGAAACTTTAGGGTGTTTTCTATCCAAACCTGAACAATAATATGCATATTCTAGCTTCTGAGTTGGTGTAGGAGGCAGTTAAAAATGGGCACATATTTTTTCCAAAATTCTCAATACTGCCCCCTAGCCCGTGCAGGTTAACGAGAGTCTTGTCTTTAAAATGCTGTAAAATTGTCATGTATGTAATTTCCTCACCTGGTTGTTCTTTAAAAGTTATTTCCTCACCATCTTACATAAGCATGCCCCTTTCAAATGTAGAACTAAGAACAGATATATCCCTTGGTTCACTCCAGACCTGACTGCCCTCGACCAGAACAAAAACATCCTGTGGCGGACTGCACTAGCATCGAATAATCCCCACGATATGCAACTTTTCAGGGAAATCAGGAACCAATACACGCAGTCAGTCAGGAAAGCAACGGCTAGCTTTTTCAAACAGAAATTTGCATCCTGTAGCTCTAACTCCAAAAAGTTTTGGGACATTAAAGTCCATGGAGAATAAGAGCACCTCCTCCCAGCTGCCCACTGCACTGAGGATAGGTAACACTGTCACCACCGATAAATCCACGATAATCGAGAATTTCAATTAGTATTTCTCTACGGCTGGCCATGCTTTCCTCCTGGCTACCCAACCCCGGCCAACAGCCCCGCGCCCTCCGCTGCTACTTGCCCAAGCCTCCCCAGCTCCTCTACCCAAAGCCAGATAGCAGATGTTCTGAAAGAGCTGAAAAACCTGGACCTGTACAAATCAGCTAGGCTAGGCAATCTGGACCCTCTTTCTAAAATGATCTGCCGTCATTGTTGCAACCCTTTTACCAGTCTGTTCAACCTCTTTCGTATCATCCGAGATCTCTAAAGATTGGAAAGCTGTCGCAGTCATCCCCCTCTAAAGGGGGTGACACCCTAGACCCAAACTGTTACAGACCTATATCCATCCGGCCCTGCCTTTCGAAAGTCTTCAAAACCAAGTTAATAAACAGATCACTGACAATTTCAAATCCCACCGTACATTCTCCGCTGTGCAATCCGGTTTCCAAGCTGGTCACGGGTGCACCTCAGCCACGCTCAAGGTACTAAACGATATCATAACCGCCATCGATAAAAGACAGTACTGTGCAGCCGTCTTCATCGATCTGGCCAAGGCTTTCGACTCTGTCAATCACCGTATTCTTATCGGCAGACTCAATAGCCTTGGTTTCTCAAATGACTGCCTTGTCCGGTTCACCAACTACATCTCAGATATTCAGTGTGTCAAATCGGAGGGCCTGTTGTCCGGACGTCTGGCAGTCTCTATGGGGGTGCCACAGGGTTCAATTCTTGGGTCGAGAATCTGGATCTCTCTATATATCAACGATGTCGCTCTTGCTGCGGGTGATTCCTTGATCCACCTCTACGCAGATGACACAATTCTGTATACATCTGGCCCTTCTTTGGACACTGTGTCAACTAACCTCCAAACGATTTTCAATGCCATACAACACTCCTTCCGTGGCCTTCAACTGCTTTTAAACGCTAGTAAAACCAAATGAATGGTCTTCAACCGTCCGCTGCCCGCACCCGCCCGACTAGCATCACTACTCTGGACGGTTCTGACTTAGAATATGTGGACAACTACAAGTACCTAGGTGTCTGGCTAGACTGTAAACTCTCCTTCCAGACTCATATTAAACATCTCCAATCCAAAATTAAATCTAGAATCAGCAACTTCGCAACAAAGCCTCCTTCACTCACGCAGCCAAACATACCCTCGTAAAACTGACTATCCTGCCGATCCTCGACTTCGGCGTTGTCATTTATAAAATAGCTTCCAATACCCTACTCAACAAACTGGATGCAGTCTATCACAGTGCCATCTGTTTTGTCACCAAAGCCCCTTATACCACCCACCACTGCGACCTGTATGCTCTAGTTGGCTGGCCCTCGCTACATATTCGTCTCCAGACCCATTGGCTCCAGGTCATCTATAAGTCTATGCTAGGTAAAGCTTCACCTTATCTCAGCTCACTGGTCACGATAACAACACCCACCCATAGCACGTGCTGCAGCAGGTTTATCTCACTGGTCATCCCCTTAGCCAACACCTCCTTTCGCTGCCTTTCCTCCCAGTTCTCTGCTGCCAATGACTGGATCGAATTGCAAAAATCGCTGAAGCTGGAGACATATTTTCCTCACTAACTTTAAACATCAGCTAACCAATCACTGCATCTGTACATAGCCCATCTGTAAATAGCCCACCCAATCTACCTACCTCATCTCCATATTGTTTATATTTACTTTTCTGCTCTTTTGCACACCAGTATTTCTACTTGCACATCATCATCTGCTCATCTATCACTCCAGTGTTAATTTGTTAGACTGTAGTTACTTCACTACTATGGCCTTTGTATTGCCTTACCACCTCACGCCATTTGCACACACCATAAATAGACTTTCATTTTTCTATTGTGTTATTGACTGTATGCTTGTTTATTCCATGTGTAACTCTGTTGCTGTTTGTGTCGCACTGCTTTGCTTTATCTTGGCCAGGTCGCAGTTGTAAATGAGAACTTGTTCTCAACTAGCTTACCTGGTTTAATAAAGGTGAAATAAAAAAAATATAAAAACAATGAGGAAGTTAGGCTAGCAAGCATTTTAGCCAGGTAGCCTGTGACAACGAAAACCGTGTACTGCTGTATCACGGAGTCATAGACCTTTTTACCAACATGAAAGAGAGGAGGATGGCATAGTCTACAAGTAGGGTTATTCCATATGTTTTTTTCTACTTGCGCGCACACACACACACACACACACACACACACACACACACACACACACACACACACACACACACACACACACACACACACACACTAACAAGGAAATCAGAACCATGGAGAGCCACATGTTATTTAGCAATGTTGTTCTTTTATCTTTAAGTTTGTTTTCACAAGACTTAGCATATAGCCTAGTTGATTTAATGATGTTTAAATGTTTAAGTTGAAATGGTTGTAAAGTCTGCTTCCAACTTACACCCACAAACACGTAGATCCCCTGAACGCAGCTCACTCTCCAGATCCCAATCACCTGTTCACAAACCTGTGTCATTACCACACATTATTTAGTTCAGTTCTTTGCAACCCATCACTGTGGTTGTTTTTTGACACACGTCTTTCAGAGCTCAGTTTTTCCCCGTGATTTACTCCTCCCATGTATGATCATTTTTGCCTGCCTCACGACGCCTTTCGCCTATTCCCTGCCTGTACTTTAGCCAATCGGATTTCCTGTTATCTATCTATTGCCTGATATCCCGGACTACGTTACTAGCCTTTTCCCTGCCTGTACTGTTGCCCTTTTGGACCCCCTGTGTATGACCTTCTGCCTGCCCCTGGACCCAGCTACCTGCCTCCCCCTGTGGTCCTTTGCAATAAACACCTGCTGCGCCCTGCGCTTGAAACCAGCTCTCAGTCTCCCCTTGTGTTCATTACAATGGTGCTGTAATAGCAGATGCAGTACTGTTTTCTTTGTGCTGACTTTCTATCACTCTCCATGGTTGTAAATCAGTAGTTTTTTAGTAAAATATTGGAAACATTAACTTGCTTGACCATGCTGTAGGTCATGTTACTGTTTAAATGTAATATTTGCTTCGATTTCACCGGACAGATGTTGCTCTCCGGTTTAATGATGAAACAAACATATGTGATTGTGACGGAGAAGTCCTGGCAGCAGGCAGCGTTTGGTACAGTAACACATTCATCACGCCTCCCTGCTCCGTTATCAGCTATGTTAACAATGTGGGTAGACACAAGTTAACGTCCCTGTCTTAGTAAATACATTTCTCACATTATTCTTACCTCCCGTCAGTAACAGTTAATGGTATAAAGAATATACAGACAAGTGTTAATGTTTAATTTAAGCAACGTTTATTGTACTTATCAATGTTATGGATGAGCGCGTTGTTTGGGTCTGTTCCTCTCTCCATCTCTGTAGCTTCCGGGTATGCTGGGATAAGAACCAGAGCTACGGTAATCGGGCTGGCTTTGTAGTGCCTGTCCCGAATGGCTCGTTCACGTAAATGGGCATATTGAAAGACACAATGTCAGTATTGATGTGATTTTGTAAATGTTATATTGGTATATTGTATCATGAGAAATGTGTTGCAATGTATATAATTCATTGTTTACCTGAGGGGAAAATGAAGGTAATTGCTTAATTAATTAGTGCTGGGTATGTTCTAATGGGAGGGGCTTCCCCTACAAAAGGAGCCTCTCTTTCAGTTCAAGGGGGAACCATTTTGGATTGAGCTGTGGATAGGGCAGCATTGTTTTGAGCTGTCCCATAATGGATACTTTGGATGGCAGCACTGTTGTTTTTCTTCCGGAGTCACTATGTAAATAAACACCTTTGCACAGAAGAACTGTTGCGGCTCCGCCATCTTTTTATTTGACAGTTAGGTCTTTTCAGTTTAGCCTTCTGGCCTACTCTACATGACAGTGATGCTGACTTTATTCTGCCACTGTGTGCCTGTTGTCTCAGCCTTATTGTATATCACGGTGGCTTATGAATTAATGGGTTACAGAGCAAAAATAACAATATACTGAATAAGAATCACATGCCTTTCAATATTTTACCCAGATTTTAGCTGATGCAGAGAAGCATATTTTGTTTATATAAAAAAAAATGGCCCGAAATCAAAATCTGCTCAAATGTATTTGTCACATGCTTCATAAAAAACAGATGTAGACTAGCAATGAAATGCTTACTTAAGGGTCATTTTCCAACAATGCAGAGTTAAAGACCAAAACATATGTACAGTTAAAGTCAGAGGTTTACATACACCTTAGCCAAACACATTTAAACTCAGTTTTTCACAATTCCTGACATTTAATCCTAATAAAAATTCCCTGTCTTAGGTCAGTTAGGATCACCACTTTATTTTAAGAATGTGAAATGTCAGAATAATAATAGAGAGAATGATTTATTTCAGCTTGTATTCTTCCATCACATTCCCAGTGGGTCAGAAGATTACATGCACTCAATTAGTATTTGGTAGCAATGCATTTAAATTGTTTAACTTGGGTTAACATTTTGGGGAGCCTTCCACAAGCTTTCCACAATAAGTTGGGTGAATGTTGGCCCATTCCTCCTGACAGAGCTGGTGTAACTGAGTCAGGTTTGTAGGCATCCTTGCTCGCACACACTTTTTCAGTTCTGCCCACACATTTTCCATAGGATTGAGGTCAGGGCTTTGTGATGGCCACTCCAATACCTTGAATTTGTTGTCCTTAAGCCATTTTGCCACAACTTTGGAAGTATGCTTGGGGTCCCTGTACATTTGGAAGACCCATTTGTGACCAAGCTTTAACTTCCTGACTGATGTCTTGAGATGTTGCTTAAATATATCCACATAATTTTCCATCCTCGTGATGCCATCTCTTTTGAAGTTCACCAGTCCCTCCTGTAGCAAAGCACCCCAACAACATGATGCTGCCACCCCTGCGCTTCACGGTTGGGATGGTGTTCTTCGGCTTGCAAGCCTCCCCCTTTTTCCTCCAAACATAGCAATGGTCATTATGGCCAAACAGTTTTATTTTTGTTTCATCAGAACAGAGGACATTTCTCCAAAAGTATGATCTTTGTCCCCATGTGCAGTTGCAAACCGTAGTCTGGCTTTTTTATGGTGGTTTGGGAGCAGTGGCCTCTTCCTTGCTGAGCGGCATTTCAGGTTATGTTGATATAGGACTCGTTTTACTGTGGATATAGATACTTTGTACCTGTTTCCTCCAGCATCTTCACAAGGTCCTGTTCTGTTGTTCTGGGATTGTTTTGCACTTTTCGCACCAAAGTACGTTCATCTCTAGGAGACAGAACTCATCTCCTTCCTGAGCGGTATGACGGCTGCATGTCCCATGGTGTTTTATACTTGCGTACTATTGTTTGTACAGATGAACATGGTACCTTCAGGCATTTGGAAATTGCTCCCAAGGATGAACCAGACCTGTGGAGGTCTACAATGTTTTGTGTGAGGTCCTTCTGATGTCAAGCAAAGAGGCACTGAGTTTGAAGGTAGGCCTTGAAATACATCCACAGGTACACCTCAAATTGAGTCAAATGATGTCAACTAACCTATCAGAAGCTTGTAAAGCCATGACATCATTTTTGGGAATTTTCAAAGCTGTTTAAAGGCACAGTCAACTTAGTGTATGTAAACTTCTGACCCACTGGAATTGTGACACAGAGAAATACAAGTTAAATAATCTGTCTGTAAACAATTGTTGGAAAAATGTCTTGTGTCATGCACAAAGTAGATGTCCTAACCGACTTGCCAAAACATTTTTTGAGTGCTTGAAAGAAGAGTTTTAATGACTCCAAGCTAAGTGTATGTAAACTTCCGACTTCAACTCTGTACAGTGCCTTCAGAAAGTTTTCTCACCCCATTTTTCCACATTTTGTTGTCCAAGATTACATTTATATTGTTTTGTCACTGGCCTACATACAATACCCCATAGTGTCAAAGTGGAATTGTGTTTTTTGAAATTTTTACAAATTTATAAACATTTGAATCCTACATGAATACCTGGTTCAGTCTGCTTTCCAAAGGACACTAACCACTTTTCCATCAAAGGTTTTAAGCGAGTAAGTAATACCGTATGACAAAAAATCACCACCGCTGTGATGGAAACAGGATGTTTCAGTACAATTTTATAAATGCCGACAGACAATTTGTTCGTTCGACATGCTAGGAACTTTTTGTGCAGGTAAATTGTACTATGCCTGAAATGGTGGAAATGCCATTTTGTGCAAATATTGATAGAATAACCATCCTATCGAAATAAACTTGTGTGGTCCTCCCACTACGACTCGGGAAACCATGCAGTTTGTTCTGCAACAGATGAAATAAGTTATGATGAATTTCAAAGGGCGATGAAAGTGCAAGGTGATGAGCTTGATGCTCCTTTCCAATAAATATTGATGGTCTTATTCATGATGATCAATGCTTGGCTGCCATTTGACAAATTCAAATAATCCCGCTCTTTTGTCAATAATCATCTCATTATGTAGGCTATACCTATACTGTATATCTTTTTAGTGATAGGGGGCAGTATTCGGAAATTCGGGATGAATGACGTGCCCAAATTAAACTGCCTGCTACTCTGTCCCAGAAGGTAGGATATGCATATTATTAGTGGATTTGGATAGAAAACACTCTGACGTTTCTAAACCTGTTTGAATGATGCCTGTGAGTATAACAGGACACATATGGCAGGCAAAAACCTGAGAAAAATCCAACCACGAAGTGGGAAAACTGATGCTTGTAGTCTTCAAGTCATTGCCTATCTAACACACAGTGACTTAGGGTTCATTTTACACTTCCTAGGGCTTCCACTATCTGTCAACAGTCTTTAGAACCCTGTTTCGGGCTTTTGCAGTGAACAGAGAGCGAACAAGAAGGCCTTGAAGTTGGTGACTCAGAAAATGACATGAGTTCAGTGGCGCGCATTCACGTGAGAGGTAGCTGTGTTCCATAACTTTTTTGAAGACATTGAAATCGTCCGGTTGGAATATTATGGAAGATTTATGTTGAAAAGGCCCTAAAGATTGATGCTATACATCGTTTGACATGTTTCTACGAACGTAAATATAACTTTTTTAGACTTTTCGTTGTGAAATTTTCAGCGCGCTTCCTACATTTGGAGTAGCTTACTGAACGCGTGAGGTATTTGGACATAAATTATGGACTTTATCGAACAAAACAACATTTATTGTGGACCTGGGATGCCTGAGAGTGCATTCTGATGAAGATCATCAAAGGTAAGTGAATATTTATAATTCTATTTATGATTTTAGATGACTCCAAAATGGTGGGTATCTGTATTGCCTGCTGTTGTTTTCTGAGCGCTGTACTCAGATTATTGCAAAGTGTGCTTTCCCCGTGAAGATTTTTTGAAATCTGTCACAGCGGTTGCATTAACCTCTTACATCTAGATGTTCCGCTAGATGAACACTGCTCCAATATCCAATGATAGGGCGTGGCGCGAATTACAAACATGTCAGAAATCCAAAAACTTCAATTTTTCAAACATATGACTATTTTACACCATTTTACAGACAAGACTCTCCTTTATCTAACCACATTGTCCGATTTCAAAAAGGCTTTACAACGAAAGCAAAACATTAGATTATGTCAGGAGAGTACCCAGCCAGAAATAATCACACACCCATTTTTCAAGCTAACATATAATGTCACAAAAACCAAAACCACAGCTAAATGCAGCACTAACCTTTGATGATCTTCATCAGATGACACACCTAGGACATTATGTTAGACAATACATGCATGTTTTGTTCAATCAAGTTCATATTTATATCAAAAAACAGCTTTTTACATTAGCATGTGACGTTCAGAACTAGCATACCCACCACAAACTTCCGGTGAATTTACTAAATTGCTCACAATATACGTTCACAAAAAATATAACAATTATTTTAAGAATTATAGATACAGAAGTCCTTTATGCAATCGCGGTGTCAGATTTTAAAATAGCTTTTTGGTGAAAGCACATTTTGCAATATTCTGAGTAGATAGCCCGGCCATCATGGCTAGCTATTTTGACACCCACCAAGTTTGGCACTCACCAAACTCAGATTTACTATAAGAAAAATTGGATTACCTTTGCTGTTCTTCGTCAGAATGCACTCCCAGGACTTCTACTTCAATAACAAATGTTGGTTTGGTCCCAAATAATCCATAGTTATATCCAAACAGCGGCGTTTTGTTCGTGCGTTCAAGACACTATCCGAATGGTAAAGAAGGGTTACGAGCACGACGCAATTTTCAGATTAAATCAGATTAAATCGGGTACGTTTTTTATCCGGCCGTGAAAATACTGCCCCCTAGCCATAAGAGGTTAAACAGCTTGGAAAATTCCCGAAGACGATGTCATGGCTTTAGAAGCTTCTGATAGGCCAATTGACATAATTTGAGTCTGTGGATGTATTTCAAGGTGTACTTTCAAACTCAGTGCCTCTTTGCATGACATCATGAGAAATTCTAAAGAAATAAGACAAAAAATTGTAGACCTCCACAGGTCTGGTTCATTCTTGGGGAGCAAGTTCCAAACGCCTGAAGGTACCATGTTCGTCTGTACAAACAATAGTACGCAAGTATGAACACCATGGGACCACGCAGCCGTCATACCGCTCAGGAAGGAGACGCATTCTGTCACCTAGAGATGAATGTACTTTGGTGCGAAAAGTGCAAATAATTTCCAGAACAACAGCAAAGGACCTTGTGAACATGCTGCAGGAAACCGGTACAAAAGTATCTATATCCACAGTAAAACGAGTCCTATATCAACATAACCTGAAAGGCGGCTCAGCAAGGAAGAAGCCACTGCTCCAAAACTGCCATAAAAAGCCAGACTATGGTTTGCAACTGCAAATGGGGACAAAGATCATCGTTTTTGGAGAAATGTCCTCTGGTCTGATGAAACAAAAATGGAACTGTTTGGCCATAATGACCATTGTTATTTTTAGAGGAAAAAGGGGGAGGCTTGCAAGCCGAAGAACACCATCTCAACCATGAACCAAGGGGGTGGCAGCATCATGTTGTGGGGGTGCTTTACTGCAGGAGGGACTGTTACACTACACAAAATAGATGGCATCATGAGGTTGGAAAATTATGTGGATATGTTGATGCAACCGCTCAAAATATCAGTCAGGAAGTTAAAGCTTGGTCACAAAAGGGTCTTCCAAATGAACAATGACCCCAAGCATACTTAGAAAGTTGTGATAAAATGACTTAAGGACAACAAAGTCAAGGTATTGGAGTGGCCATCACAAAGCCCTGACCTCAATCCCACAGAACATTTGTGGGCAGAACTGAAAAAGCATGTGTGAGCAAGGAGGCCTTCAAACCTGACTCAGTTACACCAGCTCTGTCAGGAGGAATGGGCCAGAATTCACTCAACTTATTGTGGGAAGCTTGTGGAAGGCTACCCAACACGTTTGACACAAGTTAAACAATTTAAAGGCAATTCTACCAAATACTAATTGAGTGTATGTAAACTTCTGACCCACTGGGAATGTGATGAAATAAATAAATGCTGAAATCAATCATTCTCTGTACTATTATTCTGACATTTAACATTTTTCAAATAAAGTGGTGATCCTAACTGACCAAGACAGGGATTTTTACTAGGATTAAATGTCAGGAATTGTGGAAAACTGAGTTTAAATGTATTTGGCTAAGGTGTATTTAAACTTCCGACTTCAACTGTATATATAGAAATGGTAATACACATTGAATAACATAACAATAATGAGTAAATATAACATGGCTATATACAGGGAGTACCAGTACTGAGTATATGTGCAGTGGTGCAAAGCAATTGAGGTCGCTATATACATATACACTGGGTGTACAAAACATGAAGAAACACCCCCTTCCCGCTGCAATTTTTTCTATCGAAACAGCCTCAATTCATTGCGTTCAAAAGTGTTCCGCAGGGGTCTTTTTCCACAGGTATGTTTTTCTCTGACCCCAAAAAAACATCTGGTTCAGATGGTTTACACCCTTTCTTTTTTAAGGATGCTTCCCCTATCATCGCCAAGCCTATCTCTGACCTTTGGAAGGCAGCCACGGTGCGACCTTTATTTAAAGGGGGAGATCAAGCTGATCCTAACTGTTATAGGCCAATTTCTATGTTGCCCTGTTTATCAAAGGTGTTGGAAAAACAAGTCAATGATCAACTGACTGGCTTTCTTGATGTCTATAGTATTCTCTCTGGTTTTCCGCTCAGGTTATGGATGTGTCACTGCAACCTTAAAGGTCCTAATTGATGTCACCATTGCCCTTGATTCTAAGCAATGTTGTGCTGCTACTTTTAACTTGGCCAAAGCTTTTGATATGGTAGACCATTCCAGTCTTGTGGGCCTGATAAAGAGTATTGGTGTCTCTGAGGGGTCTTTGGCCTGGTTTGCTAATTACCTCTCTCAAAGAGTGCAGTGTATAAAGTCAGAACATCTGCTGCCTCAACCACTGCCTGTCACCAAGGGAGTTCCCCAAGCAGGGCCCGCCCTCCCATTAGGCAAGATTAGGCAGCCGCCTATGGTGGAACATGAATTTGTGGAGGCATTTTGACAATTGGCTGCCAACCTCCGGCGCCCCTGATTGGCTACTACACCGCCGGCGGCACTCCAGCCACCAGCTCATGGCATTGCAGCGGTTCCCACCCCCAACCAATTCCCACTTCTCCCGAAGTTCACTCCCACTATCCTTGGTAACTATGGTGACTTGTGTGTTTATATGGGATTATCCAATTGTGAACATTAATAAAAATGAATCTGCAAATAAAATGATTGTATTGTTTTTTATGTTTGTGTGTGACGAAGACAATTAGTAACTAAGGCAGTAGCGTAATCTAGCCTGTTAACATTAGCTAGCTACTACTAGTGGATATCATTTGAGCTAAAAGTAAGTTATAGAGATTTGAAATAATTTGCTACAATGTCTAAAAGACAAAAACGATCAGAAGCGAATATAAAAAAAACGAATGAGAAAAGAGGCACAATCTCTAAACCAAAGAAATTTGCTGCTGAAATGTACCAGCATGCAGCAATGTCCATCAGCCAGTGAATGAAAAGCCTCAGAGAACAGGCCATTCATTTACAGAGAACAACGAGCCCCCATTTGCTGATTCTAGCAGCGAAGAGGGCAAACCGGAGGATTCCGAGCCATGCACTTCCACCGATGATGATAGCTCTCTGGCTGGAAAAGGACAGGTGGTTGCACCAGGCCTAGCCACACCAGGCCTAGCCACACCTCCAAACAATGTCAGTGAAGACCCTACTATCTTGGACCCGGACTCTTATTCGTCGCTCCCTGTCCCCAATGATAATGCTGCTGCTAAATCCAACTCCCACACAAAAGACATAAAAGATCCCGGTGAGCGGCCAAAATATATGAATGGATCTTTACGGGATATGCTAGCGCAGACTGGGCAACACGATAAAGAGGGGAATTTCCCAAGAGATGAGGGGCAACGAAAGTTTTTGGTGGCCCATACAATAGGAGGGTGGCGAACAGGGAGCGAGTGGAGAGACTATTGCTTGTCTATTCCTATCAAAACGATAAAGCCTTCTGTTTTTGATGCAAACTTTTTCACAGGAGTGCAAATCTGTGCTGGTCACGGATGGAACCAGGGACTGGAAGAATCTGTGCCACCTCCTCAGCTCGCATGAGAAGTTGCATGACCACCGACATAGTTTCAAAAAGGTGGAAGGAGCTAGTGATCAGGCTGGTGTCCAAGCAATCTATCAATGCCCAAGCCCAACGGGCAATTGACGGAGAGACTCCACTGGCAACAGGTGCTGCAGCGGCTCATCGCCCTGATATGCGTAATGGCCACCCAGAACATTGCGTTACGTGGGACCACCAACGGGCTGAACGAGCCAAATGATGGGAACTTTCTGAAGTTTGTGGAAATGCTGGGTATCTTTGATGGAACCACAAAGGAGTACTCAATTATGAGAGATTATTCAATTATCTATCACCTGTTTACTTAGTATTTTTATTTATTTAAATAGACTACATCCTGGCCTCCTGAGTGGCGCAGTGGTCTAAGGCACTGCATCGCAGTGCTAGCTGTGCCACTAGAGATGCTGGATACGAGTCCAGGCTCTGTCGCAGCTGGCTGTGACCGGGAGACCCATGGGGCGGCGCACAATTGGCCCAGCGTCGTTCGGGGAAGGTTTGGCCGGCAAGGATGTCCTTGTCCCATCGCGCACTAGCGACTCCTGTGGCGGGCCGGGCGTAGTGCATATTGACAATAAAATAAATAAAAATAAATTTGTTAAGGCTGGGTCATTGACATAAATCTTATTTTACACTGCTCCAGCGAAACGATGCCCGGCATTAATTTATGAATGCACTCCTTTCCAAAGCTCAAATTCTCTTATGCTTTTTTACAGTTCTACGGGAATATAAAAGTGTTATTTTTATGGTAACAATTATGACATCGTGCAATAACCTCTCTAGGGTAGGGGGCAGTATTTGCACGGCCGGATAAAAAACATACCCGATTTAATCTGGTTATTACTACTGCCCAGAAACTAGAATACGCATATAATTGTTTGATTTGGATAGAAAACACCCTAAAGTTTCTAAAACTGTTTGAATGGTGTCTGTGAGTATAACATAACTCATATGGCAGGCAAAAACCTGAGAAGATTCCAAACAGGAAGTGCCATCTCTGACCATTTCTTGGTCTTCTACACTCTCTTTGTTGAAAACTGAGGATCTCTGCTGTAACGTGACACTTCCTACGGCTCCCATAGGCTCTCAGAGGGCGCCAGAACGTTGAATGATGACTTTGCAGGCCATGGCTGAAAAACAGTAGCGCATTTGGTAAGTGGTCGATCAGAGAACAATGAGACGTGCGCGCATGCACGTGAAGAGTCCATTTTAGATTTTTAGTCTTTGAACGAAAACAGGGTTTCCCGGTCGGAATATTATCGCTTTTTTCGAGAAAAATTGCATAAAAATTGATTTTAAACAGCGGTTGACATCCTTCGAAGTACGATAATGGAATATTTTGAATTTCGTTGTCACAAAACATGCCGGGCGCGTCACCCTTCGTTACCCTTCGGATAATGTCTTGAACGCACGAACAAAACAGAGGATATTTGAACATAACTATGGATTATTTTGAACCAAACCAACATTTGTTATTGAAGTAGAAGTCCTGGGAGTGCATTCTGACGAAGAACAGCAAAGGTAATCCAATTTTTCTTATAGTAAATCTGAGTTTGGTGAGTGCCAAACTTGGTGGGTGTCAAAATAGCTAGCCCGTGATGGCGAGCTATCTACTCAGAATATTGCAAAATGTGCTTTTGCCAAAAAGCTATTTTAATATCGGACATAGCGATTGCATAAAGGAGTTCTGAATCTATAATTCTTAAAATAATTGTTGTGTTTTTTGTGAACGTTTATCGTGAGTAATTTAGTTATTCACCGGAAGTTTGTGGTGGGTATGGTAGTTCTGAACGTCACATGCTAATGTAAAAAGCTGTTTTTTTAATATAAATATGAACTTGATTGAACAAAACATGCATGTATTGTATAACATAATGTCCTAGGAGTGTCATCTGATGAAGATCATCAAAGGTTAGTGCTGCATTTAGCTGTGGTATGGGTTTATGTGACATTATATGCTAGCTTGAAAAATGGGTGTCTGATTATTTCTGGCTGGGTACTCTGCTGACATAATCTAATGTTTTGCTTTCGTTGAAAAGCCTTTTTGAAATCGGACAGTGTGGTTAGATAAAGGAGAGTCTTGTCTTTAAAATGGTGTAAAATAGTCATATGTTTGAAAAATTGAAGTAATAGTATTTCTAAGGTATTTGAATATCGCGCCACGGGATTCCACTGGCTGTTGAGTAGGTGGGACGATTTCGTCCCACATACCCTAGAGAGGATAACAGGTGGCATATTATTAACCTGTCTAGGTCCGACGGGACGAATTCGTCCCACCTACATAACAGCCAGTTGAATCCTGTGGCGCGATTTTCAAATACCTTAAATGCTATTACTTCAATTTCTCAAACATATGACTATTTTACAGCTATTTAAAGACAAGACTCTCGTTAATCTAACCACACTGTCCGATTTCAAAAAGGCTTTACAACGAAAGCAAAACATTAGATTATGTCAGCAGAGTACCCAGCCAGAAATAATCAGACACCCATTTTTCAAGCTAGCATATAATGTCACAAAAACCCAGAAGACAGCTAAATGCAGCACTAACCTTTGATGATCTTCATCAGATGACACACCTAGGACATTATGTTATACAATACATGCATGTTTTGTTCAATCAAGTTCATATTTATATCAAAAACCAGCTTTTTACATTAGCATGTGACGTTCAGAACTAGCATACCCCCCGCAAACTTCCGGCGAATTTACTAACAATTTACTAAATTACTCACGATAAACGTTCACAAAAAGCATAACAATTATTTTAAGAATTATAGATACATTACTCCTCTATGCACTCGATATGTCCGATTTTAAAATAGCTTTTCGGTGAAAGTACATTTTGCAATATTCTAAGTAGATAGCCCGGCATCACAGGGCTAGCTATTTAGACACCCACCCAGTTTAGCACTCACCAAAATCAGATTTACTATTAGAAAAGTTTGATTACCTTTCCTGTTCTTCGTCAGAATGCACTCCCAGGACTTCTACTTCAATAACAAATGTAGGTTTGGTCCAAAATAATCCATAGTTATGTTCCAACAGCGACGTTTTGTTCGTGCGTTCCAGACACTATCCCAATGGTAAATAACGGTCGTGCGCACGGCGCATTTCGTGACAAAAGATTTCTAAATATTTCATTACCGTACTTCGAAGCATGTCAACCGCTGTTTAAAATCCATTTTTATGCCATTTTTCTCGTAAAAAAGCGATAATATTCCGACCGGGAATCTGCAATTAGGTAAACAGCCGAAAGAAAATACTGCACGGGGTCGAATCGGGCACGCGGCTAATTCCATTGTCCTCTGATAGACCACTTGGCAAAGGCGATTATGTGTTTAATCCTGAGGCTACCTCGTCATCGTTCAGGTTTTTCCCGGGCTCTGAGAGCCTATTGGAGCCGTAGGAAGTGTCACGTTACAGCTAAGATCCTGACTCTTCAATAAACAGAAGCAAGAACAACAACACCTTGTCAGACAGGCCACTTCCTGCATGAAATCTTTTCAGGTTTTTGCCTGCCATAGGAGTTCTGTTATACTCACAGACACCATTCGAACAGTTTTAGAAACTTTAGGGTGTTTTCTATCCAAAGCCAATAATTATATGCATATTCTAGTTACTGGGCAGGAGTAGTAACCAGATTAAATCGGGTATGTTTTTTTATCCGGATGTGAAAATACTGCCCCCTATCCCAAAGAAGTTAATAAGAAACTTGGTTTCCTACTATAGGCAGTGGCAGCGTGCACCAACATTTTCTATGGGCGTAATTATAGAATTACATATATGATTGGAGCCAATTTCTTCCTATTCCCAAAAATTTGTGGTAAGCCTACCTATTTCACAGACAAAATATGCTATTCATAGATTTCTGGTATAGCAAAATACTTCAAATACAGTCGCATGCACTGATTAAATACCTCCGTGTCTGGGAAGGACTTGGTGTGTTTGGTTAAAACCTGGGCTCAAATTGAGTGAGGGTAAAGTGAAAGAAAAGGGCAAAAAGGATATCTATTGTTAGCTTTATGTTTTGAAATAAATACATAAAATCGGTGATGCCTTATGATAAAAACAAGCTCTAAAATGCCTGCGAAAGACGTGACTGATGCATATGGGGATAGATTGATTCCTCTCTGTGACATTCTGAAGCTGAGCTGCAGCCTATAATATTCAAGGAGATAAAAAAATAAAAATTCTGCACTGTTTAGGTGGAAAGGTAACTTTTCAAAGTGCCATGCTTAGATTCAAAAGGATGTCTAAAATGTAATTATCTGCAAACAGCGTTGCAAACAAGACACTCTGGTTTGACAGAAATATGGTAATAATGCCTATTTCCCTGTCCATTATTCCCTGAAACTTCTATTTTTGGGAGGGGTCCCACGCTCTTCTCAATTTACATCAACAACACAGCTCAAGCAGTAGGAAGCTCTCTCCTCCATTTATATGCAGATTATACAGTCCTATACTAAGCTGGCCCCTCCCCGGATGTTGTGTTAAACGCTCTACAACAAAGCTTTCTTAGTGTCCAACAAGCTTTCTCTGTCCTTTAACCTCTCTAGGGCAGGTGGCACCAAATCGTCCCACCTACGTAACAGCCAGGTGAATCCTGTGGCGCGATATTCAAATACCTTAGAAATGCCATTACTTCAATTTCTCAAACATATGACTATTTTACAGCTATTTAAAGACAAGACTCTCGTTAATCTAACCACACTGTCCGATTTCAAAAAGGCTTTACAACGAAAGCAAAACATTAGATTATGTCAGCAGAGTACCCAGCCATAAATAATCAGACACCCATTTTTCAAGCTAGCATATAATATCACAAAAACCCAGAAGACAGCTAAATGCAGCACTAACCTTTGATGATCTTCATCAGATGACACACCTAGGACATTATGTTATACAATACATGCATGTTTTGTTCAATCAAGTTCATATTTATATCAAAAAACAGCTTTTTACATTAGCATGTGACGTTCAGAACTAGCGTACCCCCCGCAAACTTCGGGGGAATTTACTAACAATTTACTAAATTACTCACGATAAACGTTCACAAAAAGCATATCAATTATTTTAAGAATTATAGATACAGAACTCCTCTCTGCACTCGATATGTCCGATTTTAAAATAGCTTTTCGGTGAAAGCACATTTTGCAATATTCTAGTACATAGCCCAGCCATCACGGGCTAGCTATTTAGACACCCAGCAAGTTTAGCCTTCACCAAAATCAGATTTACTATAACAAAAATGTTATTACCTTTGCTGTTCTTCGTCAGAATGCACTCCCAGGACTTCTACTTCAATAACAAATGTTGGTTTGGTCCCAAATAATCCATCGTTATATCCAAACAGCGGCGTTTTGTTCGTGCGTTCACGACACTATCCGAAATGGTAAATAAGGGTCATGAGCATGGCGCATTTCGTGACAAAGAATTTCATAATATTCCATTACCGTACTTCGAAGCATGTCAACCGCTGTTTAAAATCAATTTTTATGAAATTTATCTCGTAAAAAAGCGATAATATTCAGACCGGGAATATGCGTTTAGCTAAATAGAGGAAAAAAAAGAAAGACGGGGGCGACCAGTGCACGCGCCTAATGCCCATTGTCTACTGATCGGCCACTTGACAAAGGCGATAATGTGTTTCTGCCTGGGGCTGCAATGACGACATTCAGCTTTTTCCCGGGCTCTGAGAGCCTATGGGAGCCGTGGGAAGTGTCACGTTACCGCAGAGATCCTTTGTTTTGGAAAGAGATGTCAAAGAAAGCCAATAAATGGTCAGACAGGCCACTTCCTGTAAAGGAATCTCTCAGGTTTTTGCCTGCCATATGAGTTCTGTTATACTCACAGACACCATTTAAACAGTTTTAGAAACTTTAGAGTGTTTTCTATCCATATCTAATAAGTATATGCATATTCTAGTTACTGGGTAGGAGTAGTAACCAGATTTAATCGGGTACGTTTTTTATCCGGCCGTGTAAATACTGCCCCCTAGCCCTAAGAGGTTTTAACCTTGTTCTGAACACCTCCAAAACAAAGGTCATGTGGTTTAGTAAGAAGAATGCCCCTCTCCCCCCGGTGTGATTACTACCTCTGAGGGTTTAGAGCTTGAGATATAGTTACCTCATACAAGTACTTGGGAGTATGGGTAGACGGTACACTGTCCTTCTCTCAGTACATATCAAAGCTGCAGGCTAAGGTTAAATCTAGACTTGGTTTCCTCTATCGTAATCGTTCTACTTTCACCACAGCTGCCAAACTAACCCTGATTCAGATGACCATCCTACCAATGATAGATTATGGAGACGTAATTTATAGATCGGCAGGTGAGGGTGCTCTCGAACGGCAAGATGTTTACCTTTCAGCCATCAGATTTGCCACTAATGCTCCTAATAGGACGCATCACTGCACTCTATACTTCTCTGTATACACGTCGCAAGACCCACTGGTTGATGCTTATTTATAAAACCCTCTTAGGCCTCCCTCCCCCTATCTGAGTTACCTATTGCAGCCCTCATCCTTCACATACAACACCCATTCTGCCAGTCACATTCTGTTAAAGGTTCCCAAAGCGCACACATCCCTGTGTTGCTTGTCTTTTCAGTTCACTGCAGCTTGCGACTGGAACGAGCTGCAAAAAACACTCAAACTGGACAGTTTTATCTCCATCTCTTCATTTAAAGACTCAATCATGGACACTTACTGACAGTTGTGTCTGCTTCGCGTGATGTATTGCTGTCTCTACCTTCTTACCCTTTGTGCTGTTGTCTGTGCCCATTTTTTTTCTTATATCCAAGCCCCTGTCCCCACAGGAGGCCTTTTGCCTTCTGATAGGCCGTCATTGTAATTAAGAATTTGTTCTTAACTCACTTGCCTAGTTAATAAACAAAAAAATGTCTCAAGGATTAAAAATCCTTATTTAACCTGTTTCCTCCCTTTCATCAAGCCAATTTAATTGGATTTAACAAGTGACATTAATAAGGGATCATAGCGTTCACCTGAATTCACCTGCTCAGTCTGTCATGGAAAGAGGGGTTCATAATGTTTTTTACCCTCAGTGTAGGTAGGGGTAAAGTGACTAGGCAACAGGATAGATAAGACAGTAGCAGCAATGTATGTGGTGAAAGTGTGTGTGTGCTGAGGTGTCAGTGTAAGCATGTGGGTAGAGTCTAGTGTGTGTGTGTGCATAGAGTCAGTGCAGGAGAGTTAGTGCAAAAAAGTGTATGTGTTTGTTGGGGTGTCAGTGTAAGACTGTTAGTGTTTGGGAAGAGTCCAGTGTGTGTGTGCATAGAGTTTGTGCAAAGAAGGGTCAATGCAGTTAGTCAACTGGGCCGTATCCACCACCCTTGCAGTATACAGACAGCTCAATAGGTATGTTTAGATATGGAGAAAAATACAAATAATTTACATTTTTGCCCTAGATTACAGGAAAACGCTTTTTCTTGTATCTGAAAAATTCTCCAATTATCGACGGCAGCCCTTCTCCAGACTACCCAGCAGCAATCCTCACATATCTTGTTTCCCCCCCAGATGTATGGGTTGCATGATGCCCCTGCACACCCTAATGCTTTCATCAGTCAGATCAGTAATTAGCAGTTGTAGAGAACAGAAAAAAAGATTCTCTATCACTTTGGACACAGACAGTCCACCAGGATTTCACCACAGTTCCAAAGCATGGCTCTCTTCAGCAAAGTAAATATGTTGGCATGTCTGCTTGATATCTGCTGTTTGTAAGGTGTAGCTATTATTGTTATAGTATCTAAAATAATTATCCTAATGTTGATGCCATTCAATTTGGCTTTACGTTTAATTATTAATTTACTCAAATACATTTTGAAAGAGGTGTACTTTGCAGTGACTATGGGTTTGAATAAATTAATAAATTAAATTTAAAGCCAAACTGAATGGCATCAAAATTATGACAATTATTTTAGATACTAGAACCCTAATACCAATATTATTTATTTTTCACAATAGAGAAAATATTTTTACACCAACAGTTTGTGGTCGATTTCTTGTGTCTACAGTAGAACTACCCCAAACAACTCAACGTTTGAGTGAATGAACTCATCTGGACATCTGAATGCCACTGACAGCCACAAGGCCTCTAAATATTTAACCAAACCTTTTGTACTCAAACCGCTAAATTTTTTATCGCTACTCCACATGAGAAAGTTTCATTTTTGCCGTGGCCATTAATAGAAGATTCACCGTTGCCCAGACAGCGTGTAATTCTTTTTGACTTGCCTTTCCATTTGCCTCGAGGATAGACCAGTTTTAATACATTTCAGTACAGAGAAGCATGGCTAACAGGTAATCTGTCTAATTATGGCCTGGGAGGGGTTCCCCTGTAAAATATTAAAGAGCCTCCATAACCTCTATTTCACCCTCTCTGTGTACACGACTACTGAAACAGAGACGCACTCTCTCTCCATTAGCTCCATGTCTTCAAGCTCTGAGGACCAGACTGCACCATGGTGACTGGCTGCTCAAAGCGGAGGCAATGCAACAAATCTAAATTTTGCATCATTCTAAACACAGTCATATGACCAAATGCATCTGAGTAATTGATGGACATGGGGTTAAGCATTTTCAATGGTCTTATGCTACCTGAATTAGAGCAGGTTTAGCTACGCAATATATTCTGTTTCATTGTAATGATGGAAAAAAAACATCAACACAATACACATTTTCAAGCCATATACAGTAATCGCTGAGGACAGGTGCTAAAAATGTAATTCAGGTTCTGACTGGCATCAAGACTATGCACTGAGTAGTAAGACTATGGTAATCTGTGCAACATGGTCTGGACAAACTTAGTGTAGTCTATAAATGCACATTCATGTTTTATTTAATTTTAATAGGATCCCCATTGGCCGACGCCAATGACCTCAGCTCGTCTTACTGGGGTATGACAAAGAACGAAAATACATTACAGACAAAATACTTTCAACATACATTTAAAAACATGAACATGTAGTGTGTGTGTGTGTTTATCTAACAGTTACACATACGTCAGTATGTACACACAAAAAAAGTAGGTCGTAGGGGAGAGACGTTGTGCCGTGAGGTGTTGCTTTATTTGTTTTTTGAAACCAGGTTTGCTATTCACTTGCGCTATATGAGATGGGAGTTCCATGCAATCATGGCTCTGTATAATATTGTACATTTCTTTGAAATTGTTCTGATCCTGGAGACAAGTCTGGTGGGGTAAGTGTGTGTGTGTGTGTGTGTGTGTGTGTGTCAGTGCTCTACGTAAGTTGACAATGCAAACTATTTGGAATTTCCAACACATTGCAGTCTATCTTTCCTCAGCTCTTAGCCAAGAGAGACTGGCATGCATATTATTGATATTAACCCTCTGATTACAATGAGCAAAACATGTCACTCTGTTCTGGGCCAGCTTAAGCTTTGCTAGGTCCTTCTTTGCAGCACTTGACTGGACAATAATTGAGATAAGATAAAACTAGAGCCTGCAGGACTTGCTTTGGGGAGTGTGGTGTCAAAAAAAGCAGAGCCTCTCTTTATCAATGACATCAATCCCCATCTTTACAATCACATTTCTCTCCTATAAATCAGACTCAGAAACAGGCTCATGCCTTCCATTTCAAAGTCATTTCTCAGGATCACTGTGCCATGACATAAATGAATGCAATGACCAGCGATCAGCAATTGAAATGAGACGCTGATTAGAAGGGGGTAGCTTAGATTTAAAAAAATATTTCACCTTTATTTAACCAGGTAGGCTAGTTGAGAACAAGTTCTCATTTGCAACTGCGACCTCGCCAAGATAAAGCAAAGCAGGTCGACACATACAACAACACAGAGTTACAAATGGAATAAACAAACATACAATCAATAATACAGTCGGAAAATCTATATACAGCATGTGCAAATGACGTAGGATAAGAGAGGTAAGGCAATAAATAGGCCATGGTGGCAAAGTAATTACAATATAGCAATTAAACACTGGAATGGTAGGATGTGCAGAGGATGAATGTGCAAGTTGAGATACTGGAGTGCAAAGGAGCAAGACAAATCAATAAATACAGTATGGGGATGAGGTAGATTGGATGGGCTATTTACAGATGAGCTATGTACAGGTGCAGTGATCTGTGAGATGCTCTGACAGCTGGTGCTTAAAGTTAGTGAGGGATGCAAGAGTCTCCAGCTTCAGAGATTTTTGCAGTTCATTCCAGTAATTGGCAGCAGAGAACTAGAAGGAGAGGCAGCCAAAGGAAGAATTGGTTTTGGGGGTGACCAGGGAGATATAACTGCTGGAGAGCGTGCTACTGGTGGGTGCTAATATGGTGACCAGTGAGCTGAGATAAGGCAGGGCTTTACCTAGCAGAGACTTGTAGATGACCTGGACCCAGTGGGTTTGGCGACGAGTATGAAGTGAGGGCCAGCCAACGAGAGCATACAGGTCACGGTGGTGGGTAGTATATGGGGCTTTGGTGACAAAACGGATGGCACTATGATAGACTGCATCCAATTTGTTGAGTGTTGGAGGCTATTTTATAAATGACATCGCCGAAGTCGAGGATCGGTAGGATGGTCAGTTTTACGAGGGTATGTTTGGCAGCATGAGTGAAGGATGCTTTGTTGCGAAATAGGAAGCTGATTCTAGATTTAATTTTGGATTGGAGATGCTAGCGTCCCATTTCAACAATTTCCCGTGAAATTATATTAAATTATATTAAATTACTATAAATATAAAACTTTCATGAAATCACAAGTGCAATACATCAAAATAAAGCTTAACTTGTTGTTAATCCAGCCGCCGTGTCAGATTTCAAAAAGGCTTTACGGCAAAAGCAAGTGTGCTGAGGACAGCGCCCAGCACACGAATGCATAACAAATCATTTTCAACCAGGGAGTTGCGTCACGAAAGTCAGAAATAGCGATATAATATATGCCTTACCTTTGAAGATCTTCTTCTGTTGGCATTCCAAAAGGTCCCAGTTACATTACAAATGGTCATTTTGTTCGATAATGTCCTTCTTTATATCCATAAAAACTCAGTTTAGCTGGCGTGCTTCAGTCAATAATCAGCTCGTTTTCCCTCCTTCAAAATGCATACAAAATGAATCCCAAACGTTACCAATAAACGTATCCAAACAAGTCAATCAACACTTATAATCAAACAATAGGTACCCTAATACGCAAATAAACAATGAAATTTAAGACGGAAAATTGTTATTGTCTTTATCGAACTACAACTTCTGGCTCATTTTTCCAAAAACCAGCCTGAAACTCTTTCTAAAGATTGTTGACATCTAGTGGAAGCCCTAGGAACTGCAAACGGGCACGATTTCGCCCTATTATAAAAGTGCCAGCCATTGAAATCAGTGGTAGGATGAATTTCTTTTGGGGGGTGGTTTGTCCTCAGGGTTTCACCTGCCATTTCAGTTCAGTTATACTCACAAACATTATTTTAACAGTTTTAGAGTGTTTTCTATCCAAATCTACCAATTATATGCATATCCTAGTTTCTGGGCCTGAGTAGCAGGCAGTTTACTTGGGGCACGCTTTTCATCCGGACGTCAAAATACCCCCCCCCATCCCAAAGAAGCTAATGTGAGTCTGGAAGGAGAGTTTACAGTCTAACCTGACACCTAGGTATTTGTAGTTATCCACATATGCTAAGTCGAAGCCGTCCAGAGTACTGATGCTGGACGGGAGGGCAGGTGCGGGCAGTGATCGGTTGAAGATCATGCGTTTAGTTTTACTTGTATTTAAGAGCAGTTGGAGGCCACGGAAGGAGAGTTGTATGGCATTGAAGCTTGTCTGGAGGTTAGGTAACACAGTGTCCAAAGAAGGGCCAGAAGTACAGTGAGGGGATAAAAGTATTTGATCCCCTTCTGATTTTGTACGTTTGCCCACTGACAAAGAAATTATCAGTCTATAATTTTAATGGTAGGTTTATTTGAACAGTGAGAGGCAGAATAACAACAAAAAATCCTGTTGAGTCTGCCAATTAGAATGTGGGGATTGACAGAGTCAAATGCCTTGGCCAGGTCGATGAATACGGCTGCACAGTAATGTCTCTTGTCGATGGCGGTTATGATGGCGGTTATGATACTATTTAGGACCTTGAGCGTGGCTGAGGTGCACCCATGACCAGCTCTGAAAGCAGATTGCATAGCGGAGATATGTGGTCGTAGAGTAGTGAACTGTGGGCACAGTGTTATAAAATGTCATTTCATGTAATATTTTATACTGTATATAACTGCCTTAATGTTGCTGGACCCCATGAAGAGTAGATGCTGCCTTGACATTTTGACATCCAGATGAAAGGTGTGTCCGTAGTAAACTGCCTGCGACTCAGGCTCAGAAGCTAGGATATGCATATTATTAGTAGATTTGGATAGAAAACACTCTGAAGTTTCTAAAACTGTTTGAATGATGTCTGTGAGTACATCAAAACTCATATGGCAGGCAAAAACCTGAGAAAGATTTCCACACTTCTTGGTTGGATTTGAGGTTGGTAGTTTTTTAAGTGATTGCCTATACAGTATACAGTGACTTAGGGTGCACTTCCTAAGGCTTCCACTAGATGTCAACAGTCTTTAGAACATTGTTTCATGCATCTACTGTGAATAGGAAGAGAATAAGAGCTCCTGGAAGTAAATGAGTGAGAAAATGACATGAGCTCAGTGGCACACGCTCACGTGAGAGTTAGCTGTGTTCCTTTTCTTTTTTGAAGACAAAGGAATCGTCCGGTTGGAATATTATGGAAGATTTATGATAAAAGCATCCTAAAGATTGATTCTATACATCGTTTGACATGTTTCTAGAAACTGTAGTATAACTTTTTTTGACTTTTCGTCTGGACTTAGTAAGCGCGTGCCTTACATTTGGAATAGTGAACCTAACGTGCGAACAAAATTGAGGCATTTGGACATAAAGATGAACTTTATCGAACAAAACAAACACTTATTCTGGAACTGGGAACCCTGGGAGTGCATTCCGATGAAGATCATCAAAGGTAAGTGAATATTTATAATGTCATTTTTGTCATTTCTGTTGACTCCAAAATGGCGGGTATCTGTATGTCTTGTTTTGATATCTGAGCGCTGTACTCAGATTATTGCAAAATTTGCTTTTGCCGTGAAGCTTTTTTGAAATCTGACACAGTGGTTGCATTAACAAGGCCACACCTGTTAATTGAAATGCATTCCAGGTGACTACCTCAGAGAATGCCCACCCCCCCGCCCCGCAGATGCATCTACCCTCTGTCGGTAGCTGAAACCCAGGCCATGGAGAAGTACAAGGTGTCATCCACACATCCACTTCTCCTGCGTCGGCAGGTTCCTGTCTCCGTGGCCAAGAAGGATGGAGGGTTACGCTCATGTATTGATTACAGATGACTCACTGAAATCACCACCAAGTACCGTTAACCTCTCCCGTTGGTGCCGGCAGCCATCAAACAGCTCAGCAGGACCTGCGGTGTGCATACAATCTCATCCATATCCGGGAGGGGGATGAATGGAAGACAGCTTTTAGCACAATGTCTGGTCACTACGAGTACTTGGTGATGCTATTTCGCTTAGCCAATGCTCCGTAGGCATTCCAGGCATTCATCAACAAGGTGTTCAGGGAAATGCTCGGACGCCAGGTGGTTGTGTATATTGACAACATCCTGGTCTACTCGGCTACCTTGGGGGGATCACATCGCTCACGTCCAAGTAGTCCTGGAACGCCTCATGGCTAACCAACTGTTTGCCAAGGCTGAGAAGTGCCAGTTTCTTCAGGGGCTGTCTCTTTCCTTGGCTACTAAATCAGCCCTCAAGAAGTGAAGATGGACATCAAGAAGGTAGATGAGGTCAGGTCATGGCCAGTCCCAACCATTATTAAGGGGTTACAAAGGTTTTTGGGGTTATCCAACTTCTACCGCTGTTTCATCAGGAACTTAAGCTCCATCGTCACTCCTCTCTCCTCAAGGGTGGTCACCGTAGGTTGGTGTGGAGTCCAGCAGCTGATGAGGCCTTTAGCCTACTGAAGGGACTTCTCACCTCCACCCCATTGCTCAAACACCCAGATCCCACAATATCCTTTGTGGTGGAGGTGGATGCTTCAGAGGTAGGCGTGGGTGCAGTTCTGTCTCAATGACAAGGTAATCCACAGAAATTGTATCAGTGGGAGTATTACTCTGCAAGGGACAGTTTGTTAGAGAGGAAGTATGATGGGATCGAGAGCTCCTGGCGATGAAGTTGGCATTAGAGGAGTGAAGACACTGTCTGGAGGGCACGAAGGACCCATTCGTCATCCTCACCTACCATCAGAACCTGGAGTACATATGGACAGCAAGGAGGCTGAATCCGACCCAAGCAAGGTGGGCTCTGTTTTTTACAAAATTTGACTTTACGTTGACCTATTGCAGAGGTTAAAGAACACCAAAGCCGATGCCCTGTCCCGTCTCTACGATTCGGGAGAGGGTCCTGTCCAGAATGCACCCATAATCCCTTCCTCTCGAGTCGTAGCCCCTGTGGTCTGGCACACTGCAAAACACAACAAAAGGGTGACTCGTTTTTACACCCCTAGAGGGTGCTTCGGCACTACTGGTGAGCGGGAGTCATCTGATTTGTGGGGGACTCGCCACAAGAGCAGGGAACTGTTATGTATGCTCAGTCCAACCCTGAGTCTTGACCACATTTACAAATGGGTACAGACTGCAGTTGGCAATGAAGCCACCCATTTTCAATGGAAATTTAGCTTCAGTGGTGAGTGGTGACTCAGCTTGCATACTAGAGCAGGAAATCTCCCCTCTATTGAGCAAAGCGACAATCAAAGCAACCGGTGGCAGAGTCGTCTCGGCTTCTACTCCCAGACAATACGACTGTAATGGCATACATCAACCGCCTGGGTAGCTCTCAAATCACTGCATCTACACAGAGTAGTTGTCCAGATTATTCTGTTGAGCAGAGCACATCTATGTTGTTTCATGAAGTGTGAACGCTGCTTATGTCCTGTCTCCAAGCATTTAGCTCATCCTGGGACCTGTCTATTGTGCTTGAGGCTTATTCACAAAAGCATTTTGAGCCACTGGAAAGCATAGTCCACTATTTGTGCCTACAGTTTGCCCCAAGGGTTATCAAAGGTACAGTACTTTGTTACCTAACCCCACCTTTATGCCTAAGGTCAGCAATAATTTTAAATGTCTCACCTTAGAGCTTGTGGCTTTTTCACCCGGCATCTTACACTTCTTCTTCAGAAGAGCATCTCCACCACTGGTGTCCAGAACGTGCATTGTGCATTAACTTGGATAGAATGAGAGCTTTACGCAAGAGCAACCAACTCTTCATATTTTGGGTGCCCCCTACAAGGGTGGGCCCCTCTCATCAACAACTATGCCATTGGATAGTTGAGGCTATTACATTGACTTATAGGCCCCTGAGGGTTCATTCCAGCAGAGGCTTAGCAGTCACACTTTATTTGGATAGTCAGGAAAGTTAATCTGTATGTGCTCTACAGATGGTCGTACTATCAACAATCTGTTGATAAGCAACTGCTTGCTAAGGTTACAGTTAGGGTATTTTTGTGTGTATTTTATTTTGGATCCGCATTAGCAGCAGCATCTTCTCTTCCTGGGGTACAAGTACAACGGCATATGGAAAGGGAGCTTCATTTTTCATTCTTCTTGAGCTTTTTGGAAGGTGATCTCCATTTATATTTAAAAGAAAAGAAGCTGGAGGCGGCCGGATAGGTGGATGGACGGATTAATCCTTGGGCCAGTGCCTCCTAGACGTAGCCCTCCATGGCCTCGGTCACTGCATGCGAGAGAGGGTAGATGTGCCCTCGTGGGAGGGTAGAACCAGACAGTAGGTCGATAGTGCAGTCCCATGGGCGATGAGGGGGCAGGCACGTGGCACGTAGCACAAGTCTTTGAAAAGGCCACCTGTAGGTCCCGGTACTCCTCCAGGATAGGGACTTGGGTGGCCTGGTCTGGACTTTCCCTGGAGGTAGCACAGATTGACACAGAGACACTCCTGTGACCAACCCAATAACCTCTTCTCTGTCCACGATATACTGGGGTTATGTAACTGTAGCCAGGGGAAACCTAAAACTACGCGGTGTGCAGGAGAGTCTAAGATGAGGAAAGGGATGCGTTCATGGTGGGTGTGAGTAACTGTGAGGGAAATGGGAATTGTGGTCTGGTGTACCGATCCTGTTCCTAGGGGACAGTTGTCCAGGGCAAGGACTCGGATAGGGGGTTGTAAAGGGATTAGAGGAATGCATAATGATAATGCCACTGACCGGTCTAGGAAATTGCCTGCAGCACCTGAGTCCACTAGGGCAGGACTCAGCGGGGGGCAAGGATAGTCAGGGAAGGTGACAAGGAGAAGGACAGGCTGGGTGGACAGGGAGGAGCAAGGCACGTCCACGCCTACCTTGGAAGTTGCAGGAGCGCTCCTCGGCCTGTCACTTCCTTGCCTGGTTCTCCTTCTGGGACAGGTGTTCCAGGGTTGGTCCGACTCCCTGCAGTAGGAGCAGAGACTCTGTTGACGGCGGGGTTGACGTTCCTCAGGGGAAAGGTGCGTTGTGCCCACGTCCATGGGCTCAGTCTCGCTGGAGGTTCCTGGGAGAGACCCGAACCCCCAGGATGGGCAACGATGGGCATACAGGAGATTATCCAGGCGGATGGCCATGGCGATGAGCTGGTCCAGCTTACAGTCCTCATGACAGGCCAGCTCGGTCTGGACGTCTGCCTGTAGCCTGCTGCGGAAAACCGTCAACAGGGCCTGGTCATTCCAGCCAGTGGACGCAGCCACCATCCGGAAAGCCAGAGTGTACACCGACGCTGTCCTGGACCCCTGGCGTAGATGGAGGAGATGCTCACCTCCCTCTCCGCCCTCTGTAGGGTGGTCGAAGATGGCACGGAAGAGTTGGGTGAAGCGCTCATAGGACTGCACTTCTGGTCCTTCCCTCTCACAGACGGCATGCACCCATTCACGACCTGTCAGCACCGAGATCACCAAGGCCAACTGTAGGAACTTCACTCCTACAGCGGAGAGGTCGTGATGTCCCACTGCTTCCTGTTGGTCATTCTGTCACTGGTGTAGAGAGGAGTAGGCAGGAGGAAGTTGAAGTTTTTGAACTACTGAATTTGTTTAAGCAACATAGATCATCGTGGGACGAACCCCAATGCTGTTGTGCTCAAAATATATCTTCATAAACGAAAAGGCATAGGGCGAACCCAAAGTGCAAAATTTAAAGTACTCAGGAAATAGTAGGAGAGATTCCTCTCAGGAAAACAAGTAACATTTACAATGACCGACAAAGACAATTGGCAGAGGGAGTATATATATATATATATATATATATATATATATATATATATATATATATATATATATATATATATATATATATATATATATATACATACACACACACACACACACACACACACACACACACACACACACACACACACACACACACACACACACACACACACACACACACACAGTGAGGAGTGGGGATTGGAAACCAGGTGTGTGTAATGATGACGAGACAGGTCTGGGATTGATGAGTGAAGGGCGTTTGCCAGCAGTAGGTTCGGCAGCAGCTAGAAGGACAGCGACGCCAAACTCCTGAGCTGGACAGGACGGGGAGCCAAATCGAAGGCTGGTGTGACAACATACACTAAAACAATAAAAATCACAACACATTATTACACACTACTCTACCATAACATATCTACAATACAGCAAAATAACAATATTAAAATGTACGTGTTTAGTGTGTGTTTTAGCATGTGTTTGCAAATGCTGTGTGTGTGCCTGTGTCTCTCTTCAGTCTGCGCTGTTCCATTACATGTAGTTTTATCTGTTTTCTTTTATCCGAGTTACATGTAGCCATGGCTCTATGTGATGCTGTGCATTTCCCGTAGACTGTTTTGGATGTGGGGACTGTGAAGAGACCTCTGATGGCACGTCTTGTGGGGTAGTTATGGGTGTCTGAGCTGTGTGCTAGTAGTTTAAACAGACAGCTTGTGATTTAAACATGTCAATATTTCTCACAAAGACAAGCAGTGACGCAGTCAATCTCTCCTCAAAAAAATTAACCTCTTTACAAGAGATTTCTGATGCAGGATGTTGGGCTACCCCTCATACTTTTGAGGTTTTACTGGCTGGATGTCACTGCACCTTCATTGGCGCATACTGCCTTCAGTGTCAGAGCCTCTGAGGGATGGTATTGTTGGAAGACTACCCTGGCTTCGGGGAGAATGTCTGCAATACGGGAGTTGGCTATATCCCATAAAGTGATAGATCAAAACAAGTACTTGAAAGAGAACTCAAGGTTACTTTCATAATCCCGGTTCTTTGATAATATGAGTGAGATATATTATATATATATATATTTACCTTTATTTAACTAGGCAAGTCAAGTTTAGAAAAAAAATCTTATTTTCAATGACAGCTTAGGAACAGTGCCTTGTTCAAGAGCAGAACGACAGTTTTTTACCTTGTCAGCTCAGGGATTCGATCTTGCAACCTTTCGGTTACCAGTCCAATGCTCTAACCATTTGGCTACCTATTACTGCATTTCCCTCCTTGCAGAATGCAAGGAAGAAAGACATGCTTGAGATTAACTAGTAGGCGGTCTCCGACAGATGTTTGATTCTTCCTGTAGTGAATCCGCTAGGCGACTTCCCATAAAGTGATCTCACTCATATTATGAAGCATGAAAAATGCTAACTGTTTTTGGTTTTTGGATGAAAACTTTTAGAGACAGTGGCCAGCTAAAGAAAAAACCAAAGCATGGATCGCTGTCTTACCATGTCCATAGACTGCTTACAGACTAAGGAAAACTGGGTGAACTTTTTTGGGAGAACTATCCCTATTAGAATATACTTGGTAATGCGCATTCCCTTTCTCCATTACAAAACAACACCCAAGTGTCATACAGCACAAAAATAAGAAAGGTATATCGCTCTCAGTAGAGGGCAGTTCCTATCACTGCTTTTGACCAAAATGTCCCACAGTAGTACTGCATGGAAGCAATTGAGTTGACTATCAGCGAACTGTGAATAACTAGATACAAAACTACTCTCGCGAGGTCGACAGTGAGACATGGCTCCCGATCAATTCTATTAACTCTTGGTTCACTATATCTACATAGATGTAATGATTATTACATGAACCTATAATGTGTAAAGGGCAGCGAGCAGATGGTCAGAACAAAATTTATGATAGGTTTACGAGTCATTAGTAATAATGCTCTCTGGCAGGGGAAGAGCTGTTCATCCACAATGAAATGCAAGGGTGATCTGCTGTGCTTGCCATCTTCTGGGTTGGAGGGAGTTTGGTGGGATACCATTCTCGTCGTGAAACCCTGGATTGAGAGATTGAAGAGTGCTTAGCATCTGTGCTGTGTGGTAGGCATATTTGATCTCACTGTGTTTCGAGCTCTGCTCGAAGTCAGCTGAATTTGAACAAGCTTGTTGAGTAAAATTACTATTACTATTAATTCATGTTTGCTCAAAAACAACTCAAAACCACACCGATCATTTCCCAGCATGCTTTCTTGCAGGTTCATTTTCAGAATTGTAATTTTTTTCAATACGTGTGTTTTTGCATGTACTTCTTATCCTACAAAAACATAAATATAATTTTTCTAAACTAATCTTATCTTTTACTTGTTGGATTTACTGCACCCGTTACCGAGATGGCTGTTCCAGTTTGTATGATTTAAGTAGTCTCAATAATCAATCTTCTCTACCCCGGCAATCATTATGGATGCAGGTTGCAAGTGACTAAAAGTTAAAATTGTTGGATATCCTCACTCTGGCTTGGCTAGATTCCAATAGGATTTACACATCACTTTTGAAGCAAGCATTTTGTGACTTGCAGGCTTGATGTGGCCTGTAAACCAGGAGTTTCAGACCACTGTGTTAGGGTGTAACTAGGCCTTCAAAGAAACGCCTTATGATACACGACTTGTGATAAAGACTAACATGTTTAAGAAAACATATTCACTTAGACACTCACTTGGTGAAGGCTACATTACTTAAAACCCTTGAATACGACAACCATGTCTCTGTCGCTAACAAATAAAGTCAAAGGTGGTACCTACAATTCACTCAAAAGGAAAGGCTTTTTCCACATTTTGTTACATTACAGCCTTATTCTAAAATGGATTAAATAGTTTCCCACCTCATCAATCTACACACAATATCCCATAATGACAGAGCGAATTTTAGCAATAAAAAAAATGAAATATCACATTTACATAAGAATTCAGACCCTTTACTGAGTACTTTGTTTAACCACCTTTGGCAGTGATTACAGCCTCGAGTCTTCTTTGGCATTATGCTACAAGCTAAGCACACCTGTATTTGGAGAGTTTCTTCCATTCTTCTCTGCAGATCCTCTCAAGCTCTGTCAGGTTGGATGGGAAGGATGGTTGGATGGGAAGCTGCACAGTTATTTTCAGGTCTCTCCAGAGAAGTTTGATTGGGTTGAAGTCCGGGCTCTCGCTGGGCCACTCAGAACATTCAGAGACTTGTCGCGAAGCCACTCCTGCGTTGCCTTGACTGTGTGCTTAGGGTCGTTGTCCTGTTGGAAGTTGAACCTTCACCGCAGTCTGAGGTCCTGAGCGATCTGGAGCAGGTTTTCATCAAGGATCTCGCTGTACTTTGCTCCTTTAATCTATTCTTCGATCCTGACTATTCTCCCAGTCCCTGCCGCTGAAAAACATCCCCACAGCATGATGCTGCCACCACCATGATTCACCATAGGGATGGTGCCAGGTTTCCTCTAGATGTGACACTTGGCATTCAGGCCAAAGAGTTCAATCATGGTTTCATCAGACCAGTAAATCTTGTTTCTCATGGTCTGCGAGTCTTTAGGTGCTATTTGGCAAACTCCAAGCTGGCTGTCATGTGCTATTTACTGAGGAGTGGCTTCCATCTGGCCACTCTACCATAAAGGCCTGACTGGTGGAGTGCTGCAGAGATGTTTGTCCTTCTGGAAGGTTCTCCCATCCCCGAAGAGGAACTCTGGAGCTCTGTCATAGTGTCATAGCCCCTTCTCCCTATTGCTCAGATCTCGACAGACAATTGCTTCAACGTCATGGCTTGGTTTAAGCTCTGACATGCACTGTCAACTGTGGGACCTTAAATAGACAGGTGTGTGCCTTTCCAAATCATGTCCAATCAATTGAATTTACCACAGGTGGACTCCAATCAAGTTGTAGAAACATCTCAAGGAGGATCAATGGAAACCGGATGCACCTGAGCTAAATTTCGAGTCTCATTGCAAAGGGTCTGAATACTTTGTCATTATGGGGTATTGTGTGTAGATTGGTGAGGATTTTTTTTTTAATCCATTTTAGAATAAGGTTGTAACGTAACAAAACATGGAAAAAGTCAAGGGGCTTGAATGCTTTCTGAATGCACTGTTTGTTCACTCAACCTAAAATTGAGGGTGTATGATGGTTCAGCTATTTGCCCAAATGTTGAGCAAACTCACAATCCTATTGTGATGTGAATTGTGTGAAAGAGGTGCTTACCACTGTGTCATCAATGTAATTACTTTGATTAAAATAAATAAGATGTGGCACAAAGTTTGATCATCTTGATATTGGTCCCACAGTATTATGTCAACTTACTTGAATCATTCCTTTTTGATATCTTACAGTAGATACAATTAACAGCAGCTGTATGACAATACATCCTTGGTAAACCTTGTTAAATAGATTCTGAATTATTGATAGTTATCTCAATGACTTGATTGTCTCATATCTAGATAAATAGAGTGAGAGAAGGATCATAAAATATTCACTTTAATATTGCCTTTCTAACAGGAAATTCATTCCAATGTCACTTTTGGTATGATCAGCCGTATCATGTAGAAAAGGTCAAAAACTAAAAGACAGCTCTGCCACTTCGAACATTTGGGTTGTTATTAAAAAGGGAGTTAGTGATTAGAGCGTTGGGCTAGTAACCGAAAGGTTGCTAGTTCGAGTCCCGGAGCCAATGAGATGAAAAATCTGCCGATTTTCCCCCCCATGAGCAAGTCACATAACCCAAATTTCTCCAGTGTCACCGTCCATATTGGCTGATCCCTGGCTGTGACCCAACACTCCGAGGGTCTCTCAGGGGGACAGGGAAAGAAAATACACTTCCAACCTTTTTGTACAGGTTACACATTTGTATAAGGTTTGTACAGGTTACAGTTGTACAGGTTACACATGTGTGAAACAAGTTCAATATAAATCACCTATTTGAACATTTAGATTTAGTGTCATTTTATGATTTCATGTCTATTGATTGTTAGTGATGAACAAAACTGGAAATTGCTTCTCTGTGACGTTTTCAAGTAGGATCACTGAAGTTACTAATAAAATAAATTACGGAATGTCATTTACAGCTGTCTGTAGTTTTCTGATCATATTGTAACTAGAGGTCGAAGTAGAGGTTAGATGGCTTCTTGCACAGTCACGAAGGCTGTATTTGGTTGTTATTTTTTAAAACACTTTATTTCAGATGCAGCAGGGTTAGCTACTTAGTTAGCTAGCATTGTAATGAACACGAGGGGAGACTGAGAGCTGGTTTCAAGCGCAGGGCGCAGCAGGTGTTTATTGCAAAGGACCACAGGAGGAGGCAGGTAGCTGGGTCCAGGGGCAGGCAGAAGGTCATACACAGGGGGTCCAAAAGAGCTACAGTACAGGCAGGGAAAAGGCTAGTAACATAGTCCGGGAGATAAGGCAATAGTTAGATAACAGGAAATCCAATAGGCGAAAGTACAGGCTGGGAATAGGCAAAAGGCGTCAAAACTATCATACACAGGAGGAGTAAATCACAGGAAACACAGCGCCCCCGAAAGACATGTGTCACAAAACAAACAATTCCTCACACTGATGGGGGTGCAAAGAAATGAACTAAATAGTGTGTGATAATGACATACAGGTGTGTGAACAGGTGATTAGAATTCAGGTGATTGGAATCTGGAGTGTGAGCTGCGTTCAGGGGATCTACTATGAGGGAAAAAAGTATTTGATCCCCTGCTGATTTTGTAAGTTTGCCCAGTGACAAAGAAAGGATCAGTCTATGATTTTAATGATAGGTTTATTTGAACAGTGAGAGACAGAATAACAACAACAAAAATCCAGAAAAACACATGTCAAAAATGTTATGAATTGATTTGCATTTTAATGAGGGAAATAAGTATTTGACCCCCTCTCAGTCAGAAAGATTTCTGGCTCCCAGGTGTCTTTTATACAGGTAACGAGCTGAGATTAGGAGCACACTCTTAAAGGGAGTGCTCCTAACCGCAGCTTGTTACCTGTAAAAAAGACACCTGTCAACAGAATCAATCAATCAGATTCCAAATTCTCCACTATGGCCAAGACCAAAGAGCTCTCCAAGGATGTCAGGGACAAGATTGTAGACCTACACAAGGCTGGAATGGGCTACAAGACCATCGCCAAGCAGCTTGGTGAGAAGGTGACAACATTTGGTGCGATTATTCGCAAATGGAAGAAACACAAAAGAACTGTCAATATCCCTCGGCCTGGGGCTCCATGCAAGATCTCACCTCCTGGAGTTGCAATGATCATGAGAATGGTGAGGAATCAGCCCAGAACTACACGGGAGGATCTTGTCAATGATCTCAAGGCAGCTGGGACCATAGTCACCAAGAAAACAATTGGTAACACACTACGCCGTGAAGGACTGAAATCCTGCAGCGCCCGCAAGGTCCCCCTGCTCAAGAATACATATACAGGCCCGTCTGAAGTCTGCCAATGAACATCTAAATGACTCAGAGGACAACTGGTGAAAGTGTTGTGGTCAGATGAGACCAAAATGGAGCTCTTTGACATCAACTCAACTCGCCGTGTTTGGAGGAGGAGGAATGCTGCCTATGACCCCAAGAACACCATCTCCACCGTCAAACATGGAGGTGGAAACATTATGCTTTGGGGGTGTTTCTCTGCTAAGGGGACAGGACAACTTCACCGCATCAAAGGGACGATGGACGGGGCCATGTACCGTCAAATCTTGGGTGAAAACCTCCTTCCCTCAGCCAGGGCATTGAAAATGGGACGTGTGTGGGTATTCCAGCATGACAATGACCCAAAACACACGGCCAAGGTAACAAAGGAGTGGCTCATGAAGAAGCACATTAAGGTCCTGGAGTGGCCTAGCCAGTCTCCATACCTTAATCCCAGAGAAAATCTGAGGAGGGAGCTGAAGGTTTGAGTTGCCAAACGTCAGCCTCGATGCCTTAATGACGTGGAGAAGATCTGCAAAGAGGAGTGGGACAAAATCCCTCCTGAGATGTGTGCAAACCTGGTGGCCAACTACAAGAAACGTCTGACCTCTGTGATTGCCAACAAAGGTTTTGCCACCAAGTACTAAGTTATGTTTGCAGAGGGGTCAAATACTTATTTCCCTCATTAAAATGCAAATCATTTTATAACATTTTTGACATGGATTTTTCTCGATTTTTTTGTTGTTATTCTGTCTCTCACTGTACAAATAAACCTACTATTAAAATTATAGACTGATCATTTATTTGTAAGTGGGCAAATGTACAAAATCAGCTGGGGATCAAATACTTTTTTCCCCCACTGTAGGTGTTTGAGAGTGTGAGCTGGAAAGTGGTCTGGAAAGTGAGCTGCGTTCAGGAGATCTCCGTGTTTGAGTGTGTGAGTTGGAAGCAGATGTTACAAGCATCATGAGATACTCGGATTCTGTAGTCAGTTGCCTGTAAATTTCATAATAAATGTTGTTTTCTAACAGAAAGCCTACATGTTGTTTGGACTGTGTAGGACAGTCGCTAAGATTAAACTTGTATTTTGTTGTTGCAAACACTTTTTTTGGATGAACCTAACTAGACAACAGTAACTTATGGTTAGCATTCGTTAGCATTTATTTATTTTTTTGTTGTTGTGTGTAAAAGGCAGTTGATTGGTGACAATGACATGAACAAACAGTGCCTTCAGAAAGTATTCATACCCCTTGACTTATTTCACATTTTGCTGTGTTACAGACTGAATTCAAAATATATTAAATATATTTTTTTTACCTCACCCATCTATACACAATACCCCAAAATGAAAATGTGAAAACATGTCACATTTTTTGAAAATGAAATACAGAAATATCTAATTATATAATTTGTAGAAGCACCTTTGTCAGCGATTACAGCTTTCTGGGTAAGTCTCTAAGAGCTTTCCACACCTGAATTATGCTACATTTACCCATTATTATTTTCTAAATTCTTCAAGTTCTGTCAAGTTGGTTATTCATCATTGCTAGACAGCCATTTTCAAGATTTGCAATAGATTTTCAAGTAAATGTACACTACCATTCAAAGGTTTGTGGTCACTTAGAAATGTCATTGTTTTTGAAAGAAACGCTACTTTTTTGTCCATTAAAATAACATCGAATTGATCAGATGTAGACATTGTTAATGTTGTAAATGACTATTGTAGCTGGAAACGGCAGATTTTTTATGGAATATCAACATAGGCGTACAGAGGCCCATTATCAACAACCATCACTCCTGTTTTCCAATGGCACGTTGTGTTAGCTAATCCAAGTTTATAATTTTAAAAGGCTAATTGATCCTTAGAAAACACTTTTGCAGTTATGTTAGCACAGCTAAAAACTGTTGTTCTAATGAAAGAAGCAATACAACTGGCCTTCTTTAAGACTGGTTGAGTATCTGGAGCATCAGTATTTGTGGGTTCGATTACAGGCTCAAAATGGCCAGAAACAAAGCACTTTCTTCTGAAACTCGTCAGTCTATTCTTGTTCTGAGAAATGAAGGCTATTCCATGCGAGAAATATCCAAGAAACTGAAGATCTCACACAACGCTGTGCAGAATAGCGTAACCTGGCTCTAACCAGAATAGAAAGAGGAGTGGGAGGCCCCATGCACAACTGAGTCAGAGGACAAGTACATTAGTGTCTAGTTTGAGAAACAGACGCCTCACAAGTCCTCAACTGGCAGCTTCATTAAATAGTACCCGCAAAACACCAGTCTCAACATCAACAGTGAAGAGGCGACTCCAGGATGCTGGCCTTCTAGGCCCCTTAGTTCCAGTGACGGGAAATCTTAATGCTACAGCATACAATGACATTCTAGACAATTCTGTGAATCCAACTTTGTGGCAGCAGTTTGCAGAAGGCCCTTTCCTGTTTCAGCATAACAATGCACCCCGTGCACAAAGTGAGTTTCATGCAGAAATGGTTTGTCGAGATCTGTGTGGAAGAACTTGACTGGCCTGCACAGAGTCCTGACCTCAATCCCATCAAACACCTTTGGGATGATTTTGAACGGTGACTGCGAGCCAGGCCTAATCGCCGAACATCACTTCCCAACCTCACCAATCAAAACAAATCAAATGCTCTTGTGGCTGAATGGAAGCAAGTCCCAGCAGCAATGTTCCGATATCTATTGAAAAGTCTTCCCAGAAGATTTGAGGCTGTTATAGCAGGAAAAGGGGGACCAACTCCGTATTAATGCCCATGATTTTGGAATGAGATGTTCGACAAGTAGGTGTCCACATACTTTAGGCCATATAATGTAAATTCCTCCTATCATTTTCACCATTTAGCACATTACCTTCAATTGATGAGTTTTCCTAAATGGAGCATTTACCTAAACTGCATTAAAATGATATCAGTGAGCAGGTTAAGATTAAATAACATATTTACTCTATTGCGGTATCCCAATTCTGCAGAGTGACAGAAGGCACTGAATTCACTTGTAAAACATGATGATTTAGTGCCATCTACTGTTAATAAAATTCACATTGCTCAAATTAAATTATGCAAATAACAACATCACGGTAGTGGTGATGTTTTAAAACAAATATTACTACATCCTTCACAATTCTCAAAATGTATTGTGTTTCATGGCCAGGCACAACATAGGCGCTAATAACAGCTCATAAACACCTGTGACTACCTTAATCTAACATTAGGACCAAGGCTGTAAAATGCTTTATTAAGTGTTTTAAACAAGCTCATTTAGAGAGAGAGCATTATGTGCGTGTCAAGGGGTATGTTCCCATTCCCCTTCACACCCTCTCACAAATGTTATAATAATACAACTCATTTATTATATTTCTATAGCGCTTTTTGTAGAATATCAAAGCACTTTACTCTGTCTTACACACCAAACATGATTGCAGAACCCCTTGACACAATTTCCTACTAAGCATTTCATAGAACATTATAACATTTGGCATCATAGGGCATTTTGACGCCTTGAAACAATTTCCCAATGATCATATTATATTTAAGCAATAAGGCCCGAGGGGGTGTGGTATATGACAAATATACCACGGCTAAGGGCTGTTGTTAAGCATGACGCAACGTGGAGTGCCTGGATATTGGCCATATATCAAAATCCCCCGGGTGCCTTATTGCTATTATAAACTGGTTAACAACATAATTAGAGCAGTAAAAACACATGTTTTCTCATACTGTTGGTATATGGATGTCAGCCAATCAGCATTCAGGGCTCGAAACCACCAAGTTTATAAAGAGCATTATAGCATTTTGCTTCAAACGGCATTATGCTTATGAACAACTATTAGCATCTATGTCATATACATTATAGTGCATTGCTATAATAAGGCATTATAAATGCATTATAAAGAGGGTATTGAAGTGTTACCAAGCATAACAATGAGGAATAAATGCTTGAAATATTTACAAAACAAGGTAAACATGTAGTTTAATTTACTAAGTTGTGTCATATTAAAGATCCAGTAGGACGTCGTACTGGGTAAGCAAAGGTTTTCCAACATGGTGACCTCCTTAATAAGCGTGTTGCCACCAGTGACAAGTTGGATTATGGGAGTTTGGTATCTATTAGCATATCAGGGACACAGATTAACATACATTAACATATATTACTTCTGAATTAAACATTGTGCAGAGTACTACTTGGACTGGCATCTGAAAACTGCATGCTCTGAAGTCGATTCAAGGAAGATCGCCATCCTGCATAGAAATATTTTCTTAGAGTTATGTTCAAATAACAAACTCATTTGTAGGAGCTGATTATATCTGTAGTCCCATATCAAGCTTCGTTGATCTCTGACTAGGATCTTTGCAGTATTTTTTCCTTTTCCTATAGTAGTGCAGTGTTTGTAATTGTATAGCATTCTGTAAATGTTTTACCTTGATGAATTTACCTTTGAGGTTCTTTCAAGCGTTCCTGTGAGAAATGGCTTTATCAAAAACACTATTCAAATAGAATTGGATTTTATTTGATTACTCAATAGAAAATATTGGGCCTTTTAGGTATTATCACTGTAATGGACGGTTGTTCCTTGTCCTGAACAATGACAGAGTTAAAATGGCCCTAATTTAATATACATAGGCCTGATATCAGAGTAACTATAGTTTAATAGTATATGTAATAATTAGTAAGCACATGCAGATATGGAGTGCTTACGAAACTTTTGTCAGACATCTTGGTATTTTTTATATTTAAAAACTAGTGGTAGTAGGCACTGTGATTGACCCAAGGTTTTACCCAAAACAGTTGTTGACATAGCATCACAACAGTCCTACACAAGTGATACAATCAACTAAATATGTTGAATTATGTCCCCGGAGCTGGAAATTCAAATGCTCTCTTAACCAAGACAGTAAATCCACAAAATAAATGAATAGATAACTAAAAAATGAGAGTCCCAAAGAAGGGGTATTAAGTAAACATATCAAATGTCACTGATTCCATTATAACCCTTTTTGTCATGGCTCTTTTGTGCCTCACTATCTGCAGGGAACACTCAGCAGGGGTTCTATCTTTCGACAAACAGAGATTATGCCCAAGGCTCAGGTAGAAAATGAGATATAGTGCTCTTCAAGATGAGCCCTAAGCAGATAATGCCTGATCCTTCCAATAGTCATCACTCCTGATTGACTGGCCTAGCTGGCACACATTTCAGCCCTCACTGAGGCAAATCCATGTCATTGCCAGTACGGTGTACATTTTAGTAGATACAGCATTTTATAAGAGCACTGAACAACTGAGGCAATCGTGAACAAGGAAAACATTTAATTTTAGCACACAGACTATTAACACCATTCCACAAATGAATTGCACCGTTTTGGAATCCATGCCACTGAAGCAGACTGACAGTTATTTTCTATGTTGTGTCAGGTTGGAACATGGAATAGAGCTGACTACTTGAATTACATGGTCATTGCTGGCATCGTCTGGCTATGGGGACCTGCTGACACCTCCAAACAAAACCTGACCCATCACGTCCGAAGCCACTTGGCACTCACAGTGCAGATATAATCAAAAGCACACCTGCTTCAGTTCAACAGATTCCATAGCCAAGCTGCCTACTATCTGTGATTAAATTATAAAGCCCTCCACCGGATTTAAACATTTTCTTACAGTATACTGGTTCATGTCATGATCAAGCTCACCAAAAATGTGGCACACTGCTGTCAAGGATTATCATGCATGTACATACTTTAGATGTGCCATTTGTTAGTGTTAAATTCATTGTCTTTCATTGGAATGGGCGCATCCAAGTTATGTTATTGTGTCTCATTCATTTCTTATACTCCCATTATGGGGAAATACAGTACAGTAGGTATAGCATTTGAATGGGAAACACTGACACACAAAGCACTGTCAATTAACGTAATGCACTGCTTTACGTGTAACCAAACCATCAATGAAGTGGAACATATGGATACATTTCATACGTAGCACCCACAGTCCACTTTTCAGTCCTCACGTGCTCCATGTACTCACTAAATTCCTAGCGTTTTTTAAGAAGTCCAATCTATATTCATAATGATTGATGACCTTATGGGGCATTTTCATACTATTAGAACACCTTCACTGCACAGTGTAACCCATTAATCTGTGCAAAGTTGCATTGCTTTCTGCAAAATGTGGATGTTCCATGCAGTATGAGGCTCTCTCCACACAACATTAGCTTACACAAGCTGTGAGAAAGTGCTTATGTGGTCTAACTACTTGGTACAACTGTCTCTACTGTGAGACAGATTCTGACATTTCTAGACACTTCTATTTTGTGACATATGCTAACATTTGATCAGTAATTTCTAACAAAGGGGATCTGGACTGATCTCATGATGTAATACCATGCAATATGCTTCTTGGTATGCTGACTATTTGCCTTAAATACTGAGAGGAAACTACGGTATTAGAAGTGTCTCTAAATTATTTTGGAAACTATTTATACACTATATATAAAAAAGTATGTGGACAGCCCTTCAAATTAGTGGATTTGGCTATTTCAAAAAAAAAATGAACACGCCGCCATGCAATCTCCATAGACAAACACTGGCAGTAGAATGGCCTTACTGAAGAGCTCAGGGACTTTCAACGTGGCACCGTCACAGGTTGCCACCTTTCCAACAATGCCCCCTTTGTCCAATTTCTGCCCTGCTAGAGCTTTCCCGGTCAACTGTAAGTGCTGTTATTGTGAAATGGAAACGTCTAGGAGCAACAACGGCTCAGCCGCAAAGTGGTAGGCCACACAAGGCCACAAGAACTGTTCGTCTGGAGCTTCATGAAATGGGTTTCCATGGCTGAGCAGCCACACACAAGCTTAAGATTTCCATGCACCGGTTGGAGTGGTGTAAAGCTCACCGCCATTGGACTCTGGAGCAGTGGAAACGTGTTCTCTGGAGTGATGAATCACGCTTCACCATCTGGCAGTCCGATGGACTAATCTTGGTTTGGTGGATGCCAGGAGAACATTACCTGCCCAAATGGAAGGCGGAAGGCCCTTTCCTGTTTCAGCATGACAATGCCCCCTTGCAGAATGCGAGGTCCATATAGAAATGGTTTGCCGAAATTGGTGTGGAAGAAATGGCTTGCACAGAGCCCTGACCTCAACACCATCGAACACCTTTGGGATGAATTGAAACGCTGCAGCAATGTTCCAACATCTAGTGGAAAACCTTCCCAGAAGAGTGGAGGCTGTTAAATCAGCAAAGGGGGGACCAACTCCATATTAATGCCCATGATTTTAGAATGAGATGTTCGACGAGCAGGTGTCCACATACTTTGTGTCATGTAGTGTGCTTCAGAAAGTGGCAGAACTATAAGAAAACCTGACATCCTTAGATAAATAGAAATGTCAGATATCTTAAAGTGCTATTTCTGCCAGTTTCCTGGCTGTATTGAGCTTTGTGGTTTTGGCCAGGGAATACAGAAGCCTTGGAGAGATTTGATACAGACATTTGTTGATATTTTATTGGTTTGTGGAGACAGTCCATTTGACATTTTGACACCCCTGTCAATCAACATTTTGCTAAACTAATAGGGTCAGAAGGCCTAACCTTGTGCAGTACTTTTAAATAAGTGTGATCGTCAGGCAATAGCTATATTTTAATATGAATAGGTTTCATATCTCCTACTGTGGGGATATAATTTTCCTTGAAATTAATAATATAGCTGACTTGACAATGATAAACTTATAGAAATACTGTCTGCACACACACAGAGAGAGACAGACAGAGAGATTCAGTGTAGGTAGGCATGCAGTTTCAAAAAACCCAATGAGATTTTCAAAAAAAGATCTGCTTGTCACGCCCTGATCTGTTTCACCTGTCCCTGTGATTGTCTCCACCCCCTCCACCCCCTCCAGGTGCTGCTTATTTTCCCCAGTGTATTTATCCCTGTGTTTCCTGTCTCTCTGTGCTAGTTCGTCTTGTATGTTTAGTCAAGTCAACCAGCGTGGCTTTCCCATACTCATTTTCTCTTCTGTTAGTCTTCCCGGTTTTGACCACTGCCTGACTCTGGACTACTTTCCTGCCTGCCTGATCATCCTGCCTGCCCTGACCTTGAATCTGCCTGCCCTTCGGTACCTATTGGTCGTGGACATGCAAAAGGTCAAAACCAGTTCAGAGTCCATTCTCTTGCCAACCTCTTTTTGGATTAATAAACATTGTAAGACTCCAACCATCTGCCTCCTGTGTCTGCATCTGGATCTCGCCTTGTGCCCTGATACTGCTATCTATTTGGTAAACAGAGCTGATATTCTTAATTTTCCCAATTAAATTGAGCATGATCCTTATACAACAGTTTTCCATATTTGCTTTTGATAATTGCAATCTCAGCAGAGTAAGCATACCTTAAACTGAAACAGTTCTAAGACACATTGATAACGGTCTTTCACTCATTACCACATCTATCACACTTAAGACATCAATGAAGATTGTAGAACTCAATACAGCAAGAAAGATAGCGCTGTTAGACCATTTTGTATTTGTTTGTGGTGGATTTCTTATTTTTTCTTCAGTGTGATTGGTGAGCTATTCTGGAACAGAGTGCATAGTACCTCCTTCCTGTAACAGAGTAGGCATGCAATTATGACATTAATTCATCCAAAGCAAGCAAATTATGATCCCTCAATTTCCTGTTTTAGCCTATGTTTTTATTCAATAACGCAAAACAGATAAAATAACATGGATCTAGAGCCTTCCTGTCTGCTGTGATGTCACCATAAGGCCTTCTAATCACTGATACTGAGGGCCGAGGGAGATATGTCTGCCTGTGATCTGATCTGCATAGGGGAGCACCTGATCTCCATGCAAGGCCACCATTCTGCTGTGCATCAAAGGGATCCGGCTGTAGGGGCATGGCATTGAGTTGACAGTCCTAACCCAGCATTGTGTGTCGTGTTGCAACATAGGAAGGCAACACCTCTCTAGCTCCGAGAGGTCACAGAGGATGAACATGCCACTAATCTCTGTCTCTCACTCTGAGGCGAGCACAATCAACGCAAACTGTGGCTTTAGATAATTTGGCTTTACACCAGTGACCTCAGAGACATCTCTGGGCCTACTGTGCTCTTTCAACCAAATCCTCCTACAGTGGTTGCTCAACTAAAAGTTTTGCGATTATGCTGCGGGATTTAGAGGTAATTTGTGGTTTAGTACAATACCCTGCGTCACTACTTCATTGCTCCAGACCAGTGCAAGGGAAAGTTAGAGCACTGATTATGCTTTTGGGTCCTACTGTGTCTCAAACTGACAATGAATGGGTGATATAAACCAAATAGAAACTGATAATTGTGCACTTACTTAAACTGTTGTTACACTAAGGTTTTTATTCTAAAAGCAACTTAGACTACAATTAGGGTGTGGAAATGTTATAATTATTTTGCTCTTACTGTAGTAATGTAGCCTACTCCCGACCAGTCACGTTGTACAGTGCCCGAGTGGTGCAGCGGTCTAAGACACTGCATTGCAGTGCAAACTGCATTACTACAGATGCTGCTTCAATACTTGTGTCGGCCGCGACTGGGTTTCTCAGCTTTTGGTTTCTCTCCCTCTAAAACCAGAATTTTTTTTTTCTAAATAACAAACTGGCTTTATTTACAAACTAGTAACAATGTCTCACCCCATGTTCATGAATGGCCTTTTTCTCGCTCACTTTAGGTTATTTGCAAACAAAATAATCTCCAAAATATCATTCTTTTTTTTAAACTAGCCATTGAAAGTTGGTTGCAAGTTTCAGTTTAATCCACCAGAAAAGACAGAACAAATAATGCAAATATTGTTGTTAAACTCAAATATACTAATTTATAAAAAGCCCCTTACATATTCATTTAGAATCCTCCAATCCTCTAAATGAAATATTGGCGGAGAGTCACGTCATTGAAAAAAAATGTTTTTAGATATACTGTAGGCCTCCCGTAGGTGACTTGAGTCTCACTAGTGTTGAGTAATGTGCTGTTAAAAGTGGTGTTGGTCTTACTTCAAAAGCATACTGACATTAGAAGCAATTGGATTTGAAGCAATAGCCTACCCGCTGTGGTCAACTATTTTAGCACCATTTCGCGCTGCTCTGAGACAAGCATGGGGACTGGTCTTGATAAATCAATGAGAACATTTTTTTTCACTGAATCTGCATTGAGGTATTGGTTAGACTACAATTAGGGTGTAGAAATGTTATGCTCTTAATACTGTAGTTTACATTCCATCCTAATGGAAAACCTGAGGGTTTTGTTTTTCTTGGAATAGAAACACCATGATATTAATCAAATTAATTAAGCTACATTTCTTAAAATCAATCTAATATAATATGTTCTTACAAAGTACAGCCTATATTGAAGGCTATCAAATGCTTTTCAAAGATGCCCTCTGGTGGTCGAACTAGCATTAAATAGCATTAATGGTAACAATCGCTGACAATTAAATAACGTGCTATAGAATTCTGCTGCAGTATGACGCAACTTTTAAAGGAAGAACCACTGTGCTTAGTGACTTCAGACAAGAGCATGTTTCCACCCCGCAAGGCCAAAGCTGAACCCCCAGACAGAAAATATATCAATCTGGTATTGTCTTTGTATTGTTCAGGGAATAATGCTCTGTACGCTTGGAGAGAAATGACTGATTGGGAGCTTGAGAGACTTTTTGTCCAATATTGCCCAATCATTCCATTATAAGAGTTTGGAACATTTCTCAAGGGGCAGTGGAGCTCGCAATAAACCAAAAACCCATGAAAGTGTCTTGCAATCATCTAGCGCATGAGTGCGTTTCCTTACAATTCTCAAGGACAATAAAAGATGAAAAGAAAAATGGGGAACCCATAATCACATCTCAATAATGTTCATATGTGACTAACAAACCACCTCTGAGTCGTCCAATGTCCGATGATGATTTTGACACAATTAATAAATTCTCACTTTTATGATACATTTTGAATTCTCAATGTAAAGATACATTTGGATAAATTCCCAATGACATTAAACATGTTGATAAATTATCACCTTCATGTTGCATTTTTATAAATTATCAGTATTTTCCTCACACAATTTATAATGATAAATATACCAAGATTATATGTCATCTGTTTTGTACAATATCCCCAGATTTCAACCACCAAATGCCAGCTAAGGCATTAGATAGTACTTTGACTGTATCCTCCATTGCATCCCAAGTGGGAATATTATCAGGGAGGCTTGTGGTTTCATTGATTTCAAGTCTGCAATCATTCTCCATCTGATGTAGTGGGTAGAGGGAGGATAATGGAGTCTCTTCTGGCTTAAGGCAGGCACAATCTGACAGCAGGACAAGTTCTAAATAACCTCTGTACAAACTATCCATCTAATGGGAGTAATGGTCCGATTCACTATAACCACTGGCTGCCACATCATTGTCACTTCTCATTTGAGTCCAGACACAGGATTTAAATAGATTTTAACCAATGTGAGTGGAAATTTTATTAAAATAGATGTTTTGATGACAGGTTTAGTTGAAAAGCTGTATTGATTTGATGTCCTGGCCAATTTCATTACAAGGTTGCTGTGGAAATTCCTTGATGTGAAATGACATATTCAAAGTTGCATGCATCCACTCCATTGCAAACATGGGACAATGGATTGTGATCTAAAAGGAACCTGGATCTGAAGGGAACCTGGAATGCCTGTCTTTTAATATACAGTGACTATCTGTAGATAACGCAATACAACAACAGCATCACCTTTGTGGCTGTATTTTACACAGTTTCTTATTCAACAGTACAGAGAAGTGATTTAATTGCCCACCAATAATTGAAATAGTATAATAAATATGAGCAGAAATGCAGTACTCGTAGGACAACCAATTGTATTGCTCTTTGGTTACAAAAGCGTAAGGTACAAAATATCCACTGTCACTTTCCACTGTAAATTATCTCTGTACAAGCAGTCTCTAATGGCTCTCTGTCAGGACTGAGTTTCAAACCATTAAATGGGCAATCTTCAGATCTCCAACAACAACAAAGTGTACACCTCGCCACTGTTTGTTTGAGCTGATGTACAAAACCAACAGTAAAAGATGCAAAAACAAACTTAAATCAAATCATATTTATTTATAAAGCCCTTCTTACATCAGCTGAAAACTCAAAGTGCTGTACAGAAACCCAGCTTAAAACCCCAAACAGCAAGCAATGAAGGTGTAGAAGCACTAAAGCATGGGAAGCATAGAAATAGCGCACATAGAACATATCTACCACTTATAAGACTTGCTTTTAATTACAACAATAGATCTATAACTCACATTTCCAGGTGAATTTGGTTGGGTCGCCCAAAAAGTTACATATTGCCACGTTAAGAAATGTAACCACTCTTAAACTAATTGACAGAGCTATGGATTCAAGGCCTGACTACCATTAGATCAAAATGATAGTTTAACCATGTTTTGAGGCTAAGTGTTTAACCTGTTATGACTAGGGGGCAGTATTTTCACGGACGGATAAAAAACGTACCCGATTTAATCTGATTATTACTCCTGCCCAGAAACTAGAATATGCATATAATTATTACCTTTGGATAGAAAACACTCCAAAGTTTCTAAAACTGTTTGAATTGTGTCTGTGAGTATAACAGAACTCATTTGGCGGGCCAAAACCTGAGAAGATTCCAAACAGGAAGTACCCTGTCTGACCATTTCTTGGCCTTCTTGATTATCTCTATCCAATACAGGGGATCTCTGCTGTTACGTGACACTTCCTACGGCTCCCATGGGCTCTCAGAAGGCGGCAAAAAGCTGAATCGTGGCTTTGCAGGCCCTGGCTGAAAAACATTAGCGCGTTTGGATAGTGGCCGGTCAGAGTACTATGCGACTAAGTCTCGTGCACGAGTTGACTCCATGTTTACTTTCTCTCTCTCTTTGAATGAAAACCACCACTCCCGGTCGGAATATTATCGCTTTTTTACGAGAAAAATGGCATAAAAATTGATTTTAAACAGCGGTTGACATGCTTCGAAGTACGGTAATGGAATATTTAGAATTTTTTTGTCACGAAATGCGTCGTGCTTGTCACCCTTCTTTACCATTCAGATAGTGTCTTGAACGCACGAACAAAACGCCGCTGTTTGGATATAACTATGGATTATTTGGGACCAAACCAACCTTTGTTATTGAAGTAGAAGTCATGGGAGTGCATTTTGACGAAGAACAGCAAAGGTAATAACATTTTTCTTATAGTAAATCTGAGTTTGGTGAGTGCTAAACTTGCTGGGTGTCTAAATAGCTAGCCGTGATGGCTGGGCTATCTACTGAGAATATTGCAAAATGTGCTTTCACCGAAAAGCTATTTTAAAATCGGACATAGCGAGTGCATAGAGGAGTTCTGTATCTATAATTCTTAAAATAATTGTTATGTTTTTTGTGAACATTTATCGTGAGTAATTTGGTAAATTCACCGGAAGTTTGCGGGGGGTATGCTAGTTCTGAACGTCACATGCTAATGTAAAAAGCTGGTTTTTGATATAAATATGAACTTGATTGAACAAAACATGCATGTATTGTATAACATAATGTCCTAGGGGTGTCATCTGATGAAGATCATCAAAGGTTAGTGCTGCATTTAGCTGTGGTTTGGATTTATGTGACATTATATGCTATCTTGAAAAATGGGTGTCTGATTATTTCTGGCTGGGTACTCTGCTGACATAATCTAATGTTTTGCTTTCGTTGTAAAGCCTTTTTGAAATCGGACAGTGTGGTTAGATAAAGGAGAGTCTTGTCTTTAAAATGGTGTAAAATAGTCATATGTTTGAAAAATTGAAGTTTTTGTATTTTTGAGGAATTTGTAATTCGCGCCACGCCCATCATTGGCTATTGGAGCAGGTGTTCCACTAGCTATATATAGCTATATAGCTATATACTATAGGCCAGGGGTCTCCAACAGGTATCCACAAGCCCACCTATGAGTAGCTCGGCAATCAATTCTGAATGTACATGCATTATTTTTATGTGTTCCATCGCAAACTGTCATACATAAAGCTCCCGCCTAATATCCAATCAAAACCACATTGACATTATCCCACCCCTGGTTCGCCACTGTTGGCTTAAAAACCCAATTAATTTCCAGCAATATTGCTCCTGTCTGTTTGTTTGCGGCACGCGTTTGTCTATCACTCGATATGTAGCCAGTTAGTGATGCTAATGATAACCGTCTGTGGGTAGACAGAAATACCCCAAAACCTACTCAATTAAATGTTAACTGCAAAGTAGGCTTACCTGACAGAACTATATAATTATTATTTGTATCAATTGGGTGTCATTGTTTTTGAAAACTCTGCCATGACATGTGTTGCAACAGTAGGCCTAACAGCAGAAACAGCCATATTCCTCTCTTTTTAGATGCGCAATAAATGGAAATTACACTTAAAAATCTAATTTTCTCAGTTTATTTTTCCAGACCACACAAATTGCCTTCTGATGTGATTGTGTACTCAGAACATACATTTTTGTTGTTGAGAGTAAAAAAAAACATCAAGGCCTAATTCATTTAACATGGGTGCTGAAATGGCTATTTCAGGAAGGCCCAATTCATTTGAAACAGTCTTAATTTTAATTTGACTTTAGGATAGTAACTACAAGAGGGCTTTGTGTTGGAGACTAACTGTTCCTATTCAAGAAACAAGAGGTAGGCCTATCTGTTTGACTGATGGAATTATGATTATATCCATATATTGTCGCCCAATTCCTTCAGTCACCATGCACTCCCTAAATATCTCAGTGTCAGTGAAGGGTATGGTGTGTTAAGTTAAAACCAGGGCTCGAACTGAGGGGGTATGTGAAGATAGTGGCTTTTGTTAATAAAGAAAATGGCAAAAAGCATAGGCTTACCCCTTGTCAGTTAAAAAAATAGAATGGACCTGATTATATGAAGCGATCTATAACAAAGCTTTAGTCCACAATGCTTTATGCTACAGTAGAAACAAGCTGTAAAATGCCTGGGAAAGACAATGCATATGGGATATCTTGTTTGTCTCTATGACATTCAGAACAATACTGTGCAGCCGTATGGGATATCTGGTTTGTCTCTATGACATTCAGAACAATACTGTGCAGCCGTATTCATTGACCTGGCCAAGGCTTTCGACTCTGTCAATCACCACATTCTCATCGGCAGACTAAACAGCCTTGGTTTCTCAAATGACTGGTCTCGCCTGGTTCACCAACTACTTCTCTGATAGAGTTCAGTGTGTCAAATAGGAGGGCCTGTTGTCCGGACCTCTGGCAGTCTATGGGGGTGCCACATGGTTCAATTCTTGGGCCAACTCTTTTCTCTGTATACATCAATGATGTCGCTCTTGCTGCTGGTGAGTCTCTGATCCACCTCTACGCAGACGACACCATTCTGTATACTTCTGGTCCTGCTACTCAGGCCCAGAAGCTAGGAAAACACTCTAAAGTTTCTAAAACTGTTAAAATAATGTCTGTGAATATAACAGAACTGAAATGGCAGGCAAAACCCAGAGGACAAACCAAACCAGGCTAGCGTCCCACTAATCCGCAAGAAGTTAAACACTGTTTCCCATGAATGTTCAATGAACCATAAACAAATAATGAACACGCACAGGTGGAATGGTCGTTAAGACACTACCAGCTTACAGACGGTAGGCAATTAAGGTCACAGTTATGAAAACACTGGACACTAAAAACGCCTTTCTACTGACTCTGAAAAACACCAAAAGAAAGACGCACAGGGTCCCTGCTCATCTGCGTGAACGTGCCTTAGGCATGCTGCAATGAGGCACGAGGACTGCATCTGTGGCCAGGGCAATAAATTGCAATGTGAGATGCCTAAGACAGCGCTACAGGGAGACAGGACGGACAGCTGATCGTCCTTGCAGTGGCCGACCATGTATCACAGCACCTGCACAGAATCGGTACAAACGAACATCACACCTGCGGGACTAGTATAGGATGGCAACAACAACTGCCCGAGTTACACCAGGAACGCACAATCCCTCCATTAGTGCTCAGACTGTCCGCAATAGGCTGAGAGAGGCTGGACTGAGGGCTTGTAGGCCTGCTATAAGGCAGGTCCTCACCAGACATTGCCGGCAACAATGTCACCTATGGGCACAAACCCTCCGTCGCTGGACCAGACAGAACTGGCAGAAAGTGCTCTTTACTGACGAGTTGCGGTTTTGTCGGATTTGCGTTTCTCGTTAAAGGAATGAGCGTTACACCGAGGACTTTACTCTGGAGCGGGATCGATTTGGAGGTGGAGGGTCCGTCATGGTCTGGGGTGGTGTGACAAAGCATCATTGGACTGAGCTTGTTGTCATTTGTCATTCTCCTCCCTCATGTGGTACCCTCCCTGCAGGCTCATCCTGACATGACCCTCCAGCATGACAATGCCACCAGCCATACTACTCATTCTGTGCAGGATTTCCTGCAAGACAGGAATGTCAGTGTCCTACCATGGCCAGCGAAGAGCCCGGATCTCAATCCCATTGAGAATGTCTGGGACCTGTTGGATTGGAGGGTGAGGGCTAGGGCCATTCCCCCCAGAAATGTCCGGGAAGTTTCTAATGAAAAAATGTACTTAAAATGAATGTGTAAGATGCCCATTATGTCAACCTAAACCTCCATGCCATCCAAGTTGGAGGATAAACACACTAGTACAACACAGAGTACATGTAATATATTTCTAAATACAATATAATAACGGGTTACACTTAATTTTAACTGGCAAAATTATGTGTATGTTGTTGGGTACTTATTTGTAATGATTGTGTACCTACATAGTATTCTACCAACAGTTGAAGTCGGAAGTTTACATACTTAGGTTGGAGTCATTAAAACTTGTTTTTCAACCACTCCACAAATTTCTGGTTAACTTCTTGGAGGCTATTTGGGACGTTAGCGTGCCACCCGTGGCGCACCCTATCAACAGCAGGTGCAAATTTGAAACCTAATAAATGTCAAAATTCAAGTTTTTCAAACATACAACTATCTGACACCCTTTGAAAGATAAACATCTCCTTAATCTAACCACGTTGTCCGATTTCAAAAAGGTTTTACGGGGAAAGCATAAAGTTAGGTTATGTTAGGAGAGTACATTGACAATAGCTGTGTGTACTGTATTGTCAATTCAAAGAAAGGCGTCACCAAAACCATAAAATCAGCTAAAATTATGCACTAACCTTTTACAATCTCCATCAGATGACACTCCTAGGACATTATGTTAGACAATGCATGCATTTTTAGTTCTATCAAGTTCATATTTATATCTAAAAACAGCGTTTTACTATGGCGTTGATGTTCAGGAAATCGTTTCCCTCCAATACCGGCAGTCAAGTCATGACAACAAAATAATGAATTAATATTAGAAAACATTGGTAAAATATTATATTGTCATTCAAAGAATTATAGATTTACATCTCTTGAACGCAATGGACTTGCCAGATTTAAAATTAACCTTACTGGGAAATCACACTTTGCAATAATCTGAGCACTGCGCCCAGAAAAATACGCATTGCGATACAGACTAACCGCCATGTTGGAGAGATCTAAAATCGAAAATACTATGTAAATAATCCATTACCTTTGATTCTCTTCATCAGATGTCACTTCCAAAGAATCCCAGGTCCATAACGAATGTAGTTTTGTTCAAAAAAGCTCATAATTTATGTCCAAAAACCTCCGTGTTGTTAGCACATGATCTAAGCCAGCCGGACTTCACTTCACTTCACGAACGGAAAAAATATATTTACGTTCGATCAAACATGTCAAACGTTGTATCACATAAATCATTAGGGCCTTTTTTAACCAGAACATGAATAAAATTCAAGGCGGACCATTGGTTTCTCTTTTAAAACGTTTCGGAATGAGAGTACCCACCATCAACTCGCGCGCAAGGTGTCTAATGGGCCATCACCGTTCCAAGGCTCTTCTTCAGTCAGATCTCAGAGTAGAAGACTCAAAACACTTTGTAAAGGCTGGGGACATCTTGTGGAAGCAATAGGAAGTGCCAAAACATTCCTCAGCCCCTTTGTTTTTCAATGGTATAGGCTTAAAGTCAATTCAACACATCAGGTATCCACTTCCTGTCAGAATCTGTCTCAGGGTTTTGCCTGCCAAATAAGTTCTGTTATACTCACAGACACCATTGAAACAGTTTTAGAAACTTTAGGGTGTTTTCTATCCATATATAATAAGTATATGCATATTGTAGTTACTGGGTAGGATTAGTAACCAGATTAAATCGGGTACATTTTTTTATCCAGCCGTGAAAATACTGCCCCCTATACCCTAACAGGTTAACAAACTAAAGTTAACAAACTAAAGTTTTGGCAAGTCGGTTAGGACGGTTACTCTGTGCATGACACAAGTGATTTCTCCAACAATTGTTTACAGCCAGATTATTTCACTTATAATTCACTGTATCACAATTCCAGTGGGTCAGAGGCTTACATACACTAAGTTGACTGTGCCTTTACACAGCTTGGAAAATTCCAGAAAATGGTGTCATGGCTTTAGAAGCATCAGATAGGCTAATTGACATAATTTGTGTCAATTGGAGGTGTACCTGTGGATGTATTTCAAGGCTTACCTTCAAACTCAGTGCCTCTAAAATCTAAAGAAATCAGCCAAGACCTCAGAAAAAATAATGTAGACCTCCAAAAGTCTAGTTCATCCTTTTGAGCAATTTCCAAATGCCTGAAGGTACCACATTCATCTGTACAAACAATAGTACGCAAGTATAAACACCATGGGACCATGCAGCCATCATACCGCTCAGGAAGGGGACGTGTTCTGTCTCCTAGAGATGAACGTACTATGGTGCGAAAAGTGCAAATCAATCCCAGAACAACAGCAAAGGACCTTGTGAAGATGCTGGAGGAAACAGGTCCAAAATGATCTATATCCACAGTAAAACAAGTCCTCTATCGACATAATCTGAAAGGCTGCTCAGCAAGGAAGAAGCCATTGCTCCAAAACCTCCATAAAAAAGCCAGACTATGGTTTGAAACTGCACATGGGGACAAAGATCATACTTTTTGGAGAAATGTCCTCTGGTCTGATGAAACAACAAAAGAACTGTTGGCCATAATGACCATTGTTATATTCGGAGGAAAAAGGGGGATGCTTGGAAGCCGAAGAACACCATCCCAACCGTGAAGCACGGGAGTGGCAGTATCATATTGTGGGTGTGCTTTGCTGCAGGAGAGACTGGTGCACTTCACAAAATAGATGGCATCATGAGGGAGGAAAATTATGTGGATATGTTGACACAACATCTCAAGACATCAGTCAGGAAGTTAAAGCTTGGTCTCAAATGGGTCTTCCAAATGGACAATGGCCCCAAGCATACTTCCAAAGTTGTGGCGAAATGACATGGTATTGAAGTGGCCATCACAAAGCCCTGACCTCAATCCCATAGAAAATGTGTGGGCAGACCTGAAAAAGTGTGTGCGAGCAAGGAGGCCTACAAAACGGACTGTCACACTAGCTCTATCAGGAGGAATGGGCCAAAATTCACCCAACTTATTATGGGAAGCTTGTGGAAGGCTACCCGAAACATTTGACCCACGTTAATCTTAGCGCGAAGATTCAACAACATCCGGTGAAATCGGAGCACGCCAAATTCAAAATCGTAATATTTAACATTCATGAAAATACAAGTGTCATACATGATTCTTGAGTTTAAAATCTTGGTAATCTAACTGGATTGTCAGATTTCAAAAAGGCTTTACGGCGAAAGCACAGCATTCGATTGTGTGAAGACAGCACCCCATGTCAACATATCTTTCAAACCAGCACTGGTGAAACAAAATCATAAATAGCGATAAAATAAATCCCTTACTTTTGAAGATCTTCCTCTGGTTGCAATCCCAAGGGTCCAAGCTACACAATGAATGGTCGTTTTGTTCGATAAAGTCCTTCTTTATATCCCAAAAACGCAGTTTAGTTGGTGTCATTGAATTCAATAATCCAGTCCAACATGCACACAAAGGATTCCAAAAAGTTACCAGCAAAGTTCGTCCAAACCAGTCAAACTATGTTTTTTATTAATCCTCAGGTTGTCCAATATCTAAATAAATGATAATTTTTCAGACGGAGAATAGTATGTTCAATAGCAAAGGAAAAGAATGAAGAGCGCACCCACTTTCACGTGCGCAAAAGACTACTTTTGCCCTGGCACTCAACTTGGAACGACAACAAATACTTTTTCATTTAAAAAAAGAAGAAGTCTAAAACCTGTATAAAGACTGTTGACATCTAGTGGAAGCCATAGGAACTGCAATCTGGGATGCGGAAATTAGATCTTTCAATAGCATTGCATTGGAAGTCATTCCAAGCTAAAGAAAAATTATTCTGGATCGATTTTCCTCGGGTTTTCGCCTGCTTTATCAGTTCTGTTATACTCACAGACATTATTTTAACAGTTTTAGAAACTTCAGAGTGTTTTCTATCCAATTCTACTAATTATATGCATATCTTAGCTTCTGAGCCTGAGTAACAGGCAGTTTACTTTGGGCAAATCAGACAGGCAGAATTCAGGAAACTTGCCTTACTCGCAGAGAGGTTAAACAATTTAAAGGCAATGCTAGCAAATACTAATTGAGTGTATGTCAACTTCTAACACACTAGGAATGTGATGAAAGAAATAAAAGCTGAAATAAATAATTCTCTCTACTATCGTTCTGACATTTCACATTCTTAAAATAAAGTGGTAATCCTAACTGACATGAGACAGGGAATTTTTATTAGAATTAAATGTCAGGAATTGTGAAACACTGAGTTTAAATGTATTTGGCTAAGGTGTATGTTAACTTCCAACTCCAACTGCATTTAAGGAAAATGGGAATTCTGACCTCTCAAACGATGTGATGAAAAGACTTTGCTTTGCCTAAATTTTGCTACTCAAAAGTGTATGGACTTAGAGTTAAGATAATGCTGGTGCTAAATGTCTGCTACTAAATGTCTCTATCGAATGGTGCTACTAAATGTCTCTATCGAATGGGGTAGCCATCTGGACAAAGGTGAAGGGATCTCCCAAAAAGACAGTAACAACAAGGACCGATTGAGGTCGAAACATGAGTTAAAAAAAATATATTAATGCTTATTAAAACAAATTAGCTGTGTAACTTCTATACTTAGTCTAAATTGAGGATAACCTAATCCAGTTTTGCTTTGAAAGCAACTTGATGAAAAACATCCAGACTCATGTGGAGAGGAAGTCCTTTTGCCACAGTTATCTGAACTACTGTTATTATTTTAAAGTTTTATGTGCAGCAGTTTTATGACTCAAGCTCTAGAAATAAGGTGGAACATATTTGAGAATGTATCTAGTTTAAATGGTAGTGTTTGCACTAAAGTTGTTCGGCCATTAGATTTTTTTTTGCTATAATCTATTGCCTTTGATCTAGCAATTATTACAGTAAAATGAATAACATAATATCAAGTGCACATTCTGCACAATTTGTCTAAAGTAACACATGTTCTTATCCATAGAAGAGGTATTCACCCCCTTGGAATTTTTTTCCTTTTCAAATAATTTTTTGGGGTGTATTACAGTGTGGAAGTAAAATGGATTTATATTTTTTGTCACTAATCGACAACAAATACTTGACAATGGTAAAGTGAAAAAACTATTCAAGAAATGTTTTCAAATGAAAATATTTGCACACTCACTGTCATCCTTAACCCTGAAACTCTGAAAAGAGGAAAAGGATGATAACATGTAATGCAAATGATAATGGAACGATTAATTCGATTTAAATAAATAAATAAGACTAGACAATCTTTGTGCTGACAATTGGTAAGGTGACCAATTTCTTTATACTATATTTTTAATTCTGAAGGTTATGAAGCAGGACTATGTATGCTTTTCAAAATTAATCTTTGAGTCCTTACCTGTATATGGACTTGCAGTATTCTCAAGCTTTTCATTTTATGTAAAAAGTACAGGATTAAGGTCAAGGTCAAGGTCAAATATGCACATATTAAGTCCATATACTAAAAAAATCTAAGGTGATGGAATCTCCCAAAAAGACCGTCACAGCAAAAGTTTGTTGCATAGGTGCTCTTTAATCCTGTTGGGGACCTGATCCCGGTATTGGGATTTATTGTCAAGAGACCATGGCGGGAAATTCAAAACTGCAAGAATCTAATAATTTCAATTTCTCAAACAATCAACTATTTTTCACCATTTGAAAGATAAACATCTCCTAAATCCAACCACATTGTCCGATTTCAAAGAGGCTTTACGGCGAAAGCATAAAGTTAGGTTATGTTAGGAGAGTACATTGAAAATAGCTGTGTGTAATGTTTTGTCAATTCAAAGACAGGCGTCACCAAAAGCAGATAACCAGCTAAAATTATGCACTAACCTTTGACAATCTTCCTCAGATGACACTCCTAGGACATTATGTTATACAATACATGCATTTTTTGTTCCATCAAGTTCATACTTATATCCAAAAACAGCATTTTACAGTAGCGGTGAAATTCAGATTTTTTTTCCCCTCAAATGCTTCCGGTGAATCAGCGTTACAATTTACAAAATTACTATTCAAAAACATTGGTAAATTATAATATTGGCATTCAAAGAATTATAGTTTAACATTTCGTAAATGCTACTGCATTGCCAGATTTCAAAATAACTTTACTGGGAAATCACACTTTGCAATAAACGGGGTGCTGTGCTAAGAACAATAGGCTAGGATATACAGGTTAACACCATCTTGTAACCATCTAATATCAATAATACTATTGTCAATAATCCCTTACCTTTGATTATCTTCATCCATTGGCACTTCCGGGAATCCCAGGTCCACAACAAATGTGGTTTCTTTCAACAAAGTTCATAATTTATGTCCAAATAACTCCAAGTTGTTCCATGTTGTTAGCGCTTCGGTAGGCTACTCAAAAGTAGGGCGGGGGGGGGGAAGTCCCGACGAAAAGTTTAAAAAAAATCTATTTACGTTCGTTCAAACATGTCAAACGTTGTTTAGCATCAATCTTTGGGGCCATTTTTAACGTGAAACATCAGTAATGTTTCAACCCGACCTCTCCTGTGTCTTGAAAAACGTTTTTGAAAAATGTCTCGCCTCACATGAACTCACATGAATGCGCAGGTGCGCGCAATAATGAAGTGACGACATCCCAGGGACGTCAACTTCTCTTCCTTGTCATCCAGTCTCTGTTCATCATAGACGCTTCAAACAACTTTATAAAGCTCGTTGGCATCTAGTGGAAACCGTAGAAAGTGCGAAATGAATCCTTTGTCACTGTGTGATCTATTAGCAATGACTTGAAAATAGTACAGCCACAAAATTCTAATTTCCTGGTTGTATTTTTCTCAGGTTTTTGCCTGCCATATGAGTTTTGTTATACTTACAGACATCATTCAAACAGTTTTAGAAAATTCAGAGTGTTTTCTATCCAAATCCGTTAACAATATGCATATCCTAGCTTCTGAGTTGGTGTAGGAGGCAGTTACAAATGGGCACATATTTTTTTCAAAATTCTCAATACTGCCCCCTAGCCCCAACAGGGTGATACATTTTTTTTAAAGTAACATACCAGAAGAATTCTAGAGATTGTCATTAATAAATTAGTCAGCATGAATAAATTACGTAGCAGGCTAGAAATGTACTACTTCTAGGTTAGTAACCACAGGGGATAAAAACACCTTGCTTTCCCAGTCCCTTGGGCTGAAAAGAGGCTGTCTCCCTCACACATTGCTACGGTCAGTACAACAGCATGTGCATCTGCCATGATACTGGATATATTTCAGTGTCATTCAGTTTAACACACAGTACAGAATGTGCCCCCTAAAGCACATGAATGCATTTTAAATCACAAAGGCCAACCACTGATAAGGGACTTTTTCTATGGCTGTGAATATGCAGCATACAGATGACACAATATTACCATTGATATTCAAGGAAAACAATGAATTACCTTTTTTGAGATGAAACAATAACAGCTTAAAGACATAAGCACTTCAGTTTATCTTTATGAAATCAATATTTGTTGGAGAGCCTTACCTGAAGTTGAGTGCTTTGTTCAGAGTTGGACCGTAAGTGTCTAGTGCATTGGGACAAAGGGAGATCTCTGGTTCACATGTTGTTTGTCTATGGGTACTTTGCTATGTGGCTGGAAGCGACACTCCTAAAGGCCCATTGTGAATAGAGGTCAGGATAATAGACACACTCACACAACAAAGACTGATAATCCTGTCTCGCCCCACAGCTCATGTGTTGCCGTCAATATATTTTAAGGGCAGTTAAATTGCAGTGAGGGGAGGTTGAATGAACTGTGGTCAGGAAAGACACCCAAGCTCACATTATGAACAGTAACCGGTGTCAATTCACAGCAATTCAGATGCAGTCAGATATGTCAGTGGCCGGACCTCAAATTAATAAATAAATAAAGCAAACCACAAGTGCTTGGCGATATAGCCTTTTGAGTCATTTGAGTCTCCCTATGGTCTATTTGAGTGAAAAACACTTAGCCCTTCAAAAAAGGAGTCTAAGAGCACCTCTTCCTTCATCTCAGATTACCTTATTGTTAGGTAGGTTGCAATTCAGAGCATTCCTTTTTATTCAAGTTTCTGGAAATGTGCTAAATAGAACAGGAATTGTAACTCAATATTGGTTCCTGCTTCATCAGTGTTGGAAGGTATGCCAGGGCAGTCGAGTCTGATTGATTGCTAGAAGACTTATCTCTCCAAACATACAAGATGCACAACGAGGAAATATGAGAAAAAAACAAGAGGTCGAATGGGTGACCTAACACACAAACACAATCCAATTTCATGACGGTAAAAGATTTCAACTTTGCTGCAGAATCTGTTTTTCATCTGAATATAAAACAGCTCGTGACGAAATGTTAGTTGTCCAATTCATTATAGTACTATTGCCTTGCATAAAATTCTTCAGCTTTCAGACCTCAGACTTGTATCGACTATCAAATCTAACCTCAGGCTCTTCATTTTGTTTAGCCAGATGATGTTTTAATACCTGTTGCACTTCTTGATTTGAGTGAAATAGGGAGTGGGTGTGTCAAGAAAAGGGAAGCCATCTTGGCTGACTGGATGTTGTGGTCAGAAATTATTACTAATTAGGAAACTGTTTACAGTTTAAATGTCTAGTTCTCACCTCATACAAGTGGGAACATTTTCAAAGACTTGTATGGGATATTTGTATTGATCATCAAGATACGTTTCCTTTGTGTGGACTATCGACTTCCAATAACCAAAGTGTAAAAGGCCTAATTATAGACTTCTTAAATAAAAACAGATACTTGATTTTGCATTTGTGAATCAGAGACTGAGCCTTTGAGTTGGTTTTGGGGAACTCTGGTTTGATTCTGTATTGTATGCCATCTGATTTATTTGTGAATACAAATCATTCTTCACATGAAATCCATGTCCTCCCATGTTTTTTTATTAGTTACGTGCTAACTGACTGTGGAGACAAGGATATGTCTCCTCCAGATTTCAACTTACATTTCCAAGCAGTATCTGTAGTCTACTTATTGCAATAAATTTTAGCTTATCAACCTTCAGTAAAATACCACATATCAAACAACTGCCTCGGGAAGTTAGACCAAATTAATGAAGCAGAATATATCTACACTTACAATGTGAGAAGAGTTAAGACTTACTGAGATACGTGGTTGCCTTAGGCCAAGGATTATTGAGAAGCAAACGGGTACCTTCAGTCTTTCTTCAGCAAATCCTTAAGGATGTGCTCTGGGACAAGCCTGGGCAGTTGCTGAGGCCTGGGCTGTACCATGTGTGGGGAGAGGTATTTTAAAAAGTTTGCCTATTCCATTTAGTTTTCAGTTGTTTTTTTTATATAAAAATGTTTTCTCAAATGTCTTACCTGCTTATTTTGTTTATCAGTAAAGGCTTAAATTGACAATGTTGTCATACAAATATTACCCATTGCATATCTTCCTAACTGATAAAGGAAACATAAAAACTGAACATTTAAATTAGCTAAAATTAAAGGGATAGCCACAAGCCCCTCTTAATTTCACTATTTTTTCATTTGGAGAGAACTATATCAAAATGAATCATTATTTCAGAATGAAGGCTAACTTGATTTACTGTGCTTTTTTTTACTATCTCTACTGAATGAGTCACCTTTCAGCAGTGCATAAATAATGTACTAACTGCCTTTTAACTCCTGCAGGCGATAACTTCACAATCATGTGGACAGCAATTCATGTATGGAGGAGGCTTGGCCGAGTCCAGAGACATGTCAACAACTATCACTCACAACATTTTAAAGATGAAGTGTTGTCAGGAACAGTTTGGAGGATTTGAGCACCTAAAGAACGTGTTCCTTAGAACATGTGGAACCACTAATTAAAGGTCTAAGTTGTGTGTTCAATCTTTGGCTTTACAAAAATGATAAATGAATTATATGTAAGTAAGTATAAGTAAGATCAAATAACATTGATACTCAGGGCTGGTTTCAGCGATAAGCAGTCACTTAAGGCCCCCAAACTTTTTTTAACAAACTCAGTCGAGTTCTCAACTTACTATTGAGAGTAAGAATAGTAGAATACACCAGGTGCAATTTCTAAATGTGGTTGTACATCAATGGTTGTTGTCTTGTTATGTCAGTCACTGACACTCACTCAATTAGCCATGTCAGTAAAACATTTTTTAGCTGGCTAGGCTACCTACCAATCTATCTAAACTTGTAGTAATTATGGCCGAATACCGACCGGGGACGCAGGGCACATACCCAGGGGCCCTGACCTCATGGGGGCCCCCATTGATTTTCTTTTTTCATTCTCACTCAGATATCCTATTAACATGGCGTAAGTCATTACAAAATGTGTAGAATTGCAGGAAGTTAGCTTTTAAACAGCAATGATCTCGCCACCACATGGCAAAATGGGTAGAATTGCAGGAAACTCTCTTTTAAACTGCAACATTTTACGCCCCTATACCCCTTGGCAACATAAAACTGCAGGAAATGAACATGAAAACCAAACATTTCTCTCCACCGTCAAGAGGGGAGCCATTCAAATGTTTTGCCGTGAGGTGGGGGGCCCCCCAATCAAATAAAGAATTTGAATGGCCACATTTGAATAAAGCAACTGGAAGTCAATAGTTTAGTCCTCTGAAAGTACTCTTATTATTAAATATAAATTAAATGTGAGAGACATTGTATTAATGACAGCTATCAGCTGGTTCTTCATGGGGAAAATGGATTGTGTTTTCCCAAAAGAAATGACACTGAAGCCCATAAAAGCCTACTGTGTCAGCCAGGCAGATAGTGTGACCACACCTGGACAGTCAAACCCTGACACTGCAAAAAAAAAAAAACCTGAGTTGAACACACAAAACCCTCTACAGAGGTTATAGCCCAAACAAGTTCTTCTTTCTGGCAGAAATAAAAATGAGCCTGTGCGACTTTCAACAAGGCTACCTCAAACAAGGCTCTCGCATCGTAAGAATACCAAGCTCACAGAATAATATTATTAAATATGACAAAAAAATCCTATAACTGCCCCTTTCATTTCCATTTCAGGTTTAAGTTGTGGAAATATGACAAGGGGATGGCACAACCCTCACCAAGTAGTTTAATACAATTTATAGGTTTCCTTACAAAACATTATGTAGACCCGAACACGACATAGCAATTTCCTCTCCTGATCACATACATGCTCTCTTTTTTTATTCAGCAATACAAATGTACCTTTGTCCTGACAAAACACTATGTGGTAGTATACACTGTACTGATAGTATTTCTGCTAAAATGTCAAAATGTACAATTATAGTGTTTATATATTCCATTGCATTAAATGGAGATAAAACCAGGTTGGAGAGAGCCCATGGATCCTATTAGCTGGGTCTCAGCAGTGGAGGTTGAACTGTCAGGGAATAAGGGGGAGAGATTCTTCTCTTGTAGTCTGGAATGCCATGAGCATCCTCTGCTGGTAAAGAAACAGTTTAAAAGACCGGTTCATAATGAAACACACCAGCAGGACATAGTAAATTATATGCAACAAGCGTACATATGAATAATATTTTCTGAATATGTTCCATCAACATCCCACATATCAAATAATATTTAATTAACAGACTTACCGTCACTAATTAGGAAACAGGTAATGACATCATGTGTTACAGGCTTCTTCTCTTCTATGGTATATTGGAAATCACACTATTTAATGTGCATCCCGCCACCTACTATGCGGGATGGAAATAGGATTCATCCAAAATCTTTTGTTATAAATAAATAAAACAGATCTGATCCCTACACAGGCTCAAGGGGAACCTGGGAGGGCGGGTCTTCTGGCGTCAGTACCCCTTGCAAGTCTTTCATTGTAAAATCCTTGAGTCCCAAAAACCTTTCTGCTGCAGCCACAATAACGTCTAGTTTCTTTTTTGAGACTTGCTCTGTACAGTTTTTAACTGTGGCAATGAACGCAACAAAATCCACCTTTTTAACACACAGGGTATCTTTTGTCTGGCAGCAAACATTTACTACAGGCTGTGGTGTATCCACCACCATCAATTCACAAGCATTACTTATTTTCTCAATTATTTTAATCACCTCCGCATAGGAGATTCGATTGACCACTAACTTTTTCCACCTCAATTTCTTTCACCCTTACAGGGCACTCCAAGAACTCAGGATCAATTGCAACACCGTCGTCCTTACACACACACACACTTTTCTTCAGTATACTCTGTTCGTCTGCACACACTTGAAACATGGCCAAATCCTTTACAATTCGTACACTGCAGTGGTTTGGGGACTAAAGCCCTTACGGCGTATCTTACATAGCCAAACTTCACATGTGTAGGAATTTGCTCTTTATCAAAGAAGAACAGACTTTCTTATTTTTCTCCATTCACTCAGCGGGTCAGACGCCGGGCACCAACCACACCAGGAATTCTCTTCAGGTATTCAACCTGAACATCCTTCGTCACCGCTTAGATGACTCCTTTGATGGGTGCTCTACTCTGAAGTTCAAAACACAAAACTTCTGTTGTCTGGATTCTTTTGAGGCCCACTGCAATCTTTCTCTGCTCTTCAGAAATACAATGAATCAAAATAAGACCACCCCTGGTCACTCTAACAGACTCCACTTTTCAAAGCACATACTTCACCATTTTTGACACCTCAAACGGGTTTCCCCACATACGCATCCTTACTCAACAAACGCATCCTAAGAATGTCCAATCCATTTTTAGATAATACATTTTTTGTTCTAGTTTTTTATATTATTGTTGTCCATTCAGAACATTCACCGAATATCTTCACCAAATTTACTCGACGCGTTGCTTTAATTCAAACTCCGCCTCCACTTCCGCCATCTTCCTCCCTAGTCTCCACTCTACCACCGCCATCATGTTACAAGCTTTGAATTCTCTCCATTTTAGCATGTCTAACCTACCACATTAGCACGTTGTGGTAGGCCCCTCATTAGTCAGGATGGGTTTCACCTGTGCAGGACCAGCTGGTATTTAAGACCTGCTGGCCCAGTGCCTCAGTTGGCAAGCGCTACACCTCACGTTAGCCTGTCCACTTTAGAGAGCCTAAAAAAAGCCCTCAACAGGTGGGTTTCCCCTGTCCAGTTTATCTTCAAATCTGTTAGTAATCCCTATCCTAAATAGATGGGTTTTTTGGTCTGTTCTCAGGCAAATCTGAAGTTCTACTGTTCCCATATATGAGTGTTTGAACAACACTGGTTGTAGAGTTTCTGTCACTGACAACCAACATTTGGGTTATAAGTATGGTGTCCATATTAACAGAATTGCATCGTCAGTAGGGGTTGAGTCATTCTCAGTAGGAGTTGTTAGTGTCAGTAGAAGTTATGTCCATCTCAACAGGCGTTGAATCTTTGTCAGCAGGCGTTGAATCTTTGTCAGCAGGCGTTGAATCTTTGTCAGCAGGCGTTGAATCTTTGTCAGCAGGCGTTGAATCTTTGTCAGCAGGCATTGAATCTTTGTCAGCAGGCATTGAATCTTTGTCAGCAGGCATTGAATCTTTGTCAGCAGGCATTGAATCTTTGTCAGCAGGCGTTCTCAACCTCAGTAGGTGTTGTATCAGTCTGTTGTGGCTATGGATATTTGATATTTATTGATTCATTATTGGAGTAATTAATTGATCTTATTTATTGCAATTTTGTTATCCTATCCAAATTAATCAAGCAGGGGCACCATAAAGTTATTTTTTATTTGTATCCCTTGAATTTACTCGTATGAGTAACACGGAACCCAAACCAGCACACAGGTTAAAATAGCAATACAAACTCTGAACCAGTTATATTAATTTGGGGACAGGTCGAAAAGTATTAGTTAGCTTGCACTTGACAGCTAATTTGTCCTATATCGCTAGCTAATTTGTCCAGGGATATAAACATTGAGTTGTTATTTTACCTGAAATGCACAAGGTCCTCTACTCCACCAATTAATCCACACAAAACTCTCAAAAAAATGGTTTCTAGTCATCTCTCTTCCTTCCAGGCTTTTTCTTCTCTTGACTTTATATTGCGATTGGCAACTTTCATAAATTAGGTGCATTAACGACACTGACATCGTCTTTCAGTCACCCACGTGGGTATAACCCCTCTTCTATAAACCAATGAGGAGATGGGAGAGGCAGGACTTGCAGCGCGATCTGCGTCACAAATAGAACTGATTTTAGCCCTTGGCAACGCAGACGCTCGTTGGCACGCGCCAGCAGTGTGGGTGCAATAATTGAATAACATAGATATCTACATTTATTTTTGCAACGCTCGCGCACGCGATACGAGCGGTGTGATCAGCCTGTAAATGTCATGGGACTCATTTGAAGTTGGTACAGCCAATCTGAGAACTCCCACTGGCTAAACTCCTGCTGACTCATTCTTACTGACAATGATTCAACTCATAATTTGGGTTATAAGTACACCGTACTTCTGTCTGTAGCGTCCGAACAGTTTGGGCTACACACTAATATGACCCCTCTGTGGAAAGGTGAGACTCCTGAACACTTAGAGTTGAAGTCGGAAGTTTACATACACTTGGGTATGTAGTTTTCAACCACTCCACACATTTCTTGTTAACTATAGTTTTGGCAAGTCGGTTAGGACATCTACTTTTTGCATGACACAAGTAATTTTTCCAACAATTATTTACAGACGGATTATTTCATTTATAATTCACTGTCACAATTCCAGTGGGTCTTTGCATTTAAACAGCTTGGAAAATTCCAGAAAATGATGTCATGGCTTTAGAAGCTTCTGATAGGCTAATTGACATCATTTGAAGGTGCACCTGTGGATGTATTTCAAGGCTTACCTTCAAACTCAGTGCCTCTTTGCTTGACATCATGGGAAACATAACCTGAAAGGCCGCTCAGCAAGGAAGAAGCCACTGGTCCAAAACCACCATAAAAAAAGCCAGACTACGGTTTGCAACTGCACATGGGGACAAAGATTGTACTTTTGGTTTGATGAAAGAAATATCACTGTTTGGCCATAATGACCATCGTTATGTTAGGAGGAAAAAGGGGGAAGGGGAAGAACACCATCCCAACCAGGAAGCACGGGGGTGGCAGCTTCATGTTGTGGGGGTACTTTGCTGCAGGAGGGACTGGAGCACTTCACAAAATAGATGGCATCACGAGGGAGAAAAATTATCTGCAAATATTGAAGCAACGTCTCAAGACATCAGTCAGGAAGTTAAAGCTTGGACGCAAATGGGTCTCCCAAATGGACAATGGCCCCAAGCATACTTAAAGTTGTGGCAAAATGGCAACCTCTTGCATCTAGACGTTCCGCTAGCGGAACCCCTAGCCAACGGGATTGCATGGCGCGAAATACAAAAACAACTAAAATATATGCTCATAGCCTGTGGCAAAAATGAGGGGACATCAACAACAGGTATAGGTCAATTCAAAAGTTTCTTTATTGTAAACAAAACTATTAACTCTAAACAAAGGAAAAGGAATGAGGTGTGGAAATGTCATAATGGATGTGTGTGTGAATATGACTGAGTGGAAACTACAAACAAAACAGGATCATACCTGGGGGGGAGAGAGAGAGAGTTTTGAGAAAACCTTTATTTTATACTCAAGTTAACATAAATAATGACACACTGCCTTTTCAGAAATGAATCAACAAATGTAATTCCAAAAAATAAAACAAAAAAAAATCAATACAAAAAAAAAATACAAAAGAACATATACATTCAACTTATTTCATCAACAAAAAATAGTTTCCCCGCCTCTACAAAACAAAGCGGTCCTTCATATGCCCACTTCTCCTCAAACAATGGGAGACCTTTTTCAGCTGAGAAGAACTCAAAATCCACTTTTATTCTTACTTTCACTAATCCTTTAAAAACACATCTTACCTCCTGCCCGTTTCTATCTTATGTTTCCTACTCCGAAAAATGGACATCTTAGCTTGTCCCCCCAAAAATTTTTACAGTTGACATTTTCTTTTCTGTTGCTTACTATATTGAAACCACAAAATAAAAACAGTTATTGAAAATCTCCCCTACAGCTTTAAACAAAGACTCCAGCATTTCCAGAAGGTGACTGTTGACCCAGGGTTTAGAGTATTCCCTCAGCAGTAGAAGGTGACTGTTGACCAAGGGTTTAGAGTATTCCCTCAGCAGTAGAAGGTGACTGTTGACCCAGGGTTTAGAGTATTCCCTCAGCAGTAGAAGGTGACTGTTGACCCAGGGTTTAGAGTATTCCCTCAGCAGTAGAAGGTGACTGTTGACCCAGGGTTTAGAGTATTCCCTCTCATACACTATGGCTCTTTTTTTAATGTCTCTTGCCCCATTTACGTTTAAAGAAGAAATCTTAAAACTGCTCATGGGTGAAAAAAAATACAGAGGAAGACCCAGAAACCACATCTCTTTACAGAGTTAAAACTGCGACTGAACTCTTTCATTTTCTTTTGAATTTACATCACTTATCACTCTCGTGACCACTTTCTTGAGTCTAGCAATTTCAGGGCTTGTCAAACCTCCCCCTGTTATTTTTGACATCAGAACCTTTGCTGAATCAATAAACAATTCGCTTTCAGGGAAAAAATCTGTTACATTGTAATGCTGCATATATTTCTTCCCTTTTGTCAACTTCAAAAATTGACGTACCTTCTCAATCCCATACCTCCCTTCCACCCCATTTATCTCGCTATTTTTTTGTGACGGGTCAGATGACTCAGTCTCGCTATCCTCCCCAGAAGAAAACTCTACCATCTCTACAACCTGTTTATCTTCAAGTGATTTATCAATCTCTACCTTCCTCTTGGAATTAGACCCTTCACCACCCATTACATTCTTCCTCTTACTCCTCGGTACTTTGAAAACAGCTGCTTCCTTTTTCCATTATTTCAATCTCCTCTTGACCTCCAATTTCATTTTCCAGCATCACCTCAGCGATGGTAGTCGCAATCTCACCGACTGTTTCCCCTCCCTCTTTGTTCTGATCTACCCCAATTGCCCCCGTATCCACAATGCCTTCCTCTCTTACTTTTCCTACCACATCTGCCCACCTTCTCCCTTCCCCTGCACCCTTAGCATGTTCATCCCTTCGCGGTGGTGCGTTAGCTGCACCAGCACTAGAGCTGCTACCGGGCTCTGCGTGCTCATTCTCGGGACAATTACGCACCAAATGCCCCTCTCTTCCACAGCCAAAGCATTTCATTGATTCAGTAGAAGCGTAGAAGACATAATCAAATCCATCAATCTGATTGTGCCCTCGCGAAAACCAACCTCAACGATCCCACCACCCCTATACGTGCTTAGTGATATTTAGACAAGATACCCTTAAAACAACTAAACTAACCAATATATATATATATATATAATATATATATATATATATATATATATATATATATATATATATATATATATATATATATATATACATACCAAATCCCAATAGAGGGAAAATAATTCCAGTCGCTCTCACAATCACTCCTGCTTCACGACTCACTCCCAGCATGCACTCCAACGAGGGAGAGAGAGAGAGAGAGAAGAGTTTTTTTTTTTTTTTTTTTTAAATCATCTTTATTGGGTCTGGGAGCCCACCATACAATAAATACTCATACAAAAACACAGTTACACATCAATTAAAAACACAACTCCAATTCCTCCTCCACAGTAACTATACACAACAGCCTCTGAATACCCCATATACTCATAAACAGATCAATATTGTTGACCAGTTTATAATAGGCAAACTCAACCCTCAGTCTCGCTGCCAACATTCCCTCCAGCATTCCCACCACATCAACAGACCCCTGTCCCCGAATACTGTTCTTTCGGGTCTTCCATATCGCTAATTTTGCTGCCCCTAACACAAAATTAAGCAACACAACTACACCCTTTCGACTGAACCTGTACTTTGGCCCAAATATATACAGTTGGGAAGAAAAAACCTCTCCCAACGTTGAGAACCAATTAGTGATCAGGTCAATCATCCTGACCAACCTGAGACACTGTAAAAACAGATGTGCCAGAGTTTCAGACTCAGCACAAAATGGACACCCCTCCCCAACAGTAGGGTCCAGGTGTACCAAATGCATGTTAGTGGCTATAGCTCCATGTACTATCCTCCATTGGAGGTCAGCTGTCCTCTTATCAATAGGCAGTTTGTACAGTGATCGCCAACAGCCTTTTGGGGAGGCACCTGGACCAAGCACACCCGCCCACCTCGTCGATTTTACCCCTTCCAGGGAAGATGCATGGAACACCTTTACACATACTCTGTACATGGCCTTCTTTCCCACCTCCTTGAACTCCCCCAGCTCCGGGGTATCGAAAGAAAGCAGCATCCCCATGTCCTCCACGAATGCCCCCGCTGCAGCACTAACAATCAGTGCAGGGAACACATAATCCAGACCCTCCTTCCACCGATCACAATTGGAAATGTCAGTCACATACTGCAGATGAAGCACTGGCAGGGAGTCACAGACCTCATCGACGACCTTCCTCAGTAGGCGAGATGATCAGATCCCCGCTCTTTCTCCCAGCTCCTCCAACGATCTATTCCTGTTCCGCATCAGATGACCCAGTTTAGTACACCCCACGCCTAACAGGCATGAACGTAGGCTAGCTGAACCCAGAACACGGGACTGGATGGCAGTGTTCTGAAAAAGAGGCTCTTCAAAAAGCCACATCCCTGGTGGCGTGCCGGCCTTACGAGACTTCACAAAAACTCTCCAAGCCTGCATAACAGACTCATAAAATGGAGTCAGCCAGGCAAATCACCCCCCTCCAGCTTTAAGAGGAAAAGGTGCTTATCTAAGCCCAAACAGCCCGCTCTCCTCATCAATATATAGGCTGTGTCGACCCAGCTAGAACTGTCTCTGTACAACAGCCTCTGGGCTGCATGAAGCCGGAAAGCCATGATCCTAGAGGAAATATCCACCAAGCCTTGCCCACCCTCGTGTAGTGGCAGGTACAGGGCTGCAGCTTTTATCCAGTGTTGTCCAGACCAGAAGAAATTGACAAGGGTCCTCTGAAGCTCTTGAATCAGACCCTTTGGTGGCTGTAAAATCATTAGTCTGTGCCACAGGGTAGAGGCAGCAAGAATTTTAGCTACCAGTACCCTTCCCCTATAAGACAGCTGGGGCAGCACCCATTTCCATCTTGACAGTCTGGCACACACTTTCTCTTTTCTACACCCTCCCAGTTCTTTTTCTGAAAGACATCGGAGCCTAGAAAAACCCCCAAAGTCTTCATCCCATCTCTGCCCCACTGAAGCCCCCCTGGTAACCGTGGAGCAGACCCCATCTGAAGCTGACCTGCCCACAGCGCTTCACTCTTTCCCCAATTGACTCTAGCTGAGGAGGCCCCCTCATACACCTTTAGAGCGTTTGAGAGAACCTTAACATCCTCAGCCCCTGTAATAAAAACTGTCACGTCATCTGCATATGCAGACAGTGCTATCGTGGGACCCTTCATTACACCTGGCACAGAGAAACCAGTAAGCCTCGCTCTTAAAAAACAAAGCATTGGTTCAATCGCCAGACTGTATAACTGCCCTGATATTGGGCATCCCTGCCTGATGCCCCTTTGGACAGGGATGGGGCAGCTCAAACCACCCCCCACCTTCACCATACACGAGGCCCCAGCATACAGTAAATTCATCCACGACAAAAAAACATCCCCAAAACCAAAGGCTTTCATTGTTTTAAACAAGTACTGGTGGTCCACACGGTCAAAAGCCTTCTCCTGATCCAACGAAAGTAAACCCACATTTACATCAGACAGTTTACAAATGTCTAAAACATCTCTTATCAGAAACAAATTGTCAACAATAGAGCGATCAGGTACACAGTAAGACTGGTCCTTGTGGACCAGACAGCAACGCAACAGGTCTCCAATTTTTTATGAGAGCCAAATCCCCCTTTTTTGGCAATAATGAAAGCACCGCACATTGACAGGATACAGGAAGAGAACCCTCATGAAAAGATTCACACATCACCTCATAAAAATCCTCTCCAATAGACCCCCAAAAGTGTTTATAAAACTCAGATGGTAAACCATCAATGCCAGGGGCTCGGCCTGTTGAGTGCTGCATAACTGCTGTGGACAGCTCTTGCAGTTTAATGTCAGAGTCCAATGCGACTCTCTGCTCAGGTCCCAATTGAGGAAGACCGTGTAGCAACTGTTCAGTACACAGAGAGTCACAACCCTCCGCCTTATAGAGGGCAGAGTAGAAATCTACGGCATGTTGACGCATTTCCCTGTCATCTGTGGTCACCTTCCCATCAGGGAGACGAAGGCAGACCATCTGTTTACGTTGCAGTGTCGATTGTCCTAGGTTAAAAAAAGAAAGCGCTAGGAGCATCCATATCCTTGAGGGAAGCGAACCGAGACCTAATCAAGGCACCCTTCACTCTTTCATCCAGAAACAATCTCAGTTCATGTCTCTTGTCCTGTAAATTCATGACTAATCCAGGGTCGTTCTGAGTGAGCAGCTTCAATTCAATAGATTTGATGTCCTGTTCAAGGGCCTTGATAGTCTCTTTGACTTCAATTCGAGACAGAGCAGTATACTGTTGACAAAATAATCGTATTTGGGCCTTCCCAACCTCCCACCATTGTCTCAAGGACTCAAAATGTCCTTTTGTAACCCTCCATTTTTCCCAAAACAACAAAAACCTTTCACAAAACATGACATCATGTAACAATTTAACATTAAAATACCAGTACGATGATGACCTTCGTGGACAGGACAAATGAATATCAACAGTAACAAAATGGTGATCAGAGAAACCCACAGGAGTAATATCACACCTTCCAACCTTACTACAGTATTGATCAGATACATACAACCTGTCTAACCTTGCTGCACTGACACGACCTTCATTAACTTTTAGCCATGTGTACTGCCTAACTTTTGCATTCCTGACTCTCCACACATCAGAAAGCTCAAACTCAGTTAGTAGACCAGACAGGCAAGTGGCTGCCCGCAGGTGAGGTTCTTCAGCGGTGCGATTAACAGTAAAATCCACTGTACAGTTCCAGTCCCCCCCTAAAACCATACAACCCTCTTGGTCACACTGTCTTAAAGTTTCCTTTATTTTGTCAAATACAGCAATACGCTCTGTACCCTCATTAGGAGCATATACATTCAAAAAAACAAACAAAAACCCCATAACCTCCGCCTTGACCAATAAAACCCGACCCTTGACAATCTCTGTTGTAGATACCACAGTCACCCCTAAGCCTGAAGAAAACAAGATTGCCACCCCAGCACTGAAATTTGTACCATGACTGAGTATATGCTGCCCCTCCCACCACATACCCCAGTCAACCTTATTTTCCTCATCACTATGTCTCCTGTAGAAAAACTACATTAAGGCTTTTCTGTTTTATTATTTCTAATACCCAAGCCCTCTTATTCCTGTCCCTTCCACCATTAATATTGAGAGAACCTACCCTTAGTACCTCCATATAGAAAAGAGAAAGGAAAAGCAGAAGAAACCACAGAGAAACCAAAGAGAAAAAAGAAGACACCCTATGAAGCATGATCAACATCGTTTTAATTTTCTCTTACCCTGACCACGTTTCCCACCACCTTTTGCTGCTGTGACAGCAGTAACAAATTTCCTCAAGCGAAACCGCTTCTTCTCACTTAACTGGTCTAACCCCACCGTCTTCTGTAACATCACAGCTGACCTCACAAACTTATCAACATCAAAATATTCTGCCAATTTGACAGATTTCCCAAAAGTCTGATCCAAAAACCTATTTACCTCCTCTAGATCATAAATTGAGTCGTCACCAGCTGCTATCATACCAATAGAGATATCCATATCCTGCTCCTCCTCAACTGACTCCACAGACCCCTGACTCGCTTCTAATACATCCCTTTCATCACTCCCCACTTGCAGCCCATCACTCGTACCAGGCATCTCCTCCACTACCTGGGAAACTAGCCCCAGCTGAACCTTATTAGTCGTAGTGGACATCTCCTCCACTACCTGGGAAACTAACCCCACCTGAACCCTATTACTGGTAGTGGGCATCTCTTCCACTACCTGGGAGACTAGCTCCACCTGAAACCTATTACTCGTAGTGGGCATCTCCTCCACTACCTGGGAGTCTAACTCCACATGAACCCCCTCCTGTACCCCATTACTCATAGTGGGCATCTCCTCCACTACCTGGGAGTCTAGCTCCACTGAACCCCCTCCTGTACCCCGTTACTCATAGTGGGCATCTCCTCCACTACCTGGGAGACTAGCTCCATATGAACCCCCTCCTGTACCCCAGCACTCGTACTGGGCACCTCCTCACCAGTCTGAGGAACTGGCTCTTCAGATCTATTCTTGCTTTCTACAACAAAATGTTTCTGCTGCATAACATTTCCCTCTAACACAAGTTGCAACTCCGTGTCCTCAACATGGATAACTTGTTCCTCAGCAGCAGGTGCTTGTGGCTGCTCAACCACTGTCGGCCAACCTCTCCCTACATCAGTGGGCCCAGGCGTTACGAGGACCACCTGCGCCCCTCCCTCTGCTTTCTCCCTTTTCGAGCAAGCATGTCGCTTATGACCAACATCCCCACACTCAAAACACCGTTGACTACCCGTACTAGCATAAGCCATATACAATCTATTGTCATACTTGACTTTAAACGCTAACTCCAAAGTCTGCTCCGGTGAGTCCAAAAACATAAACACCTGTCGCCGAAAAGACAACCTGTTTCAACGCCGGGTGTTTGCAACCCAACGGGACAACCTTAATTGAACTTGCAAACTTCCCAAAGCGCAATAACTCGCGCTCCAATAGCTCATTTGGAATAAACGGCGGTACATTTGAAATCGTTACCCTTGTTGACAGAGAAAAAAGCGGCGTAACTTGAATAAACATTCCTTTAAGAAGTACGCCTTGCTCAACCATACGATTAACAAGACACTCTTCTTTAAGAAAAACCACCACCGCTTTATTCATCCGTGACGCATAAGCAACATTCTCATATCCTACCTTCTCTCCCACGGCGACCAGAAACTCCTCCACCGTGACAGTAGCTTCAGTAACACACCTAAAGCCGTGCCGAAGTGACAGGGACGGCATCCCCATTCAGAAAAAATATGTTAGCTGATATCCTGTTTATCTCACTCTTAACAACTTATTAGTTAGTAGTTACTGTATTTCTGACTGCTATTCTTTCTGTTTGCAACATGAAATCCCTATCAGTTAGCATGTGGAACATTCAGGGTCTAAACTCATCAACCTTTGGTCTGAAGAGTTTAGCACTGGAGTTCAACAAAAATCTTAAAGATGTTGACGTCATCATTCTGCAGGAGACATGGTGTAAGGCTGACATTGTCACTCACTGTCTCACAGGCTACAGACAGGTCATTGTGCCATCACAAAAACACAGCTCTGTCAATAGAGGCAGAGACTCTGGAGGATTGATAATTTGGTACAAATCCGAACTACAAAATCTAATTGATCCCCTCAAAATTGGCAAATATCACATTTGGTTAAAACTAAAAAAAAGAACTTGTACTGACAGAAAAATATGTCTTCCTTTGCGCAGTATATATCCCCCCCTCAGAATCCCCATATTACTCAGAGGAGATCTTCCCCACCCTTGAGGAAGAGACGTACCATTTCCAGGCCCAGGGAAATGTGCTCATCTGTGGGGACACAAATGCGCGCACAGGAACACTACCTGATCTAACGAGCACACGAGGGGACAGCTTTATTACAGGCCATACTGTTTCTAACTGTCTTAATCTCCCCCATAGAAACAACAGTGACAGCACCGTCAACAAAAACGGAAGGGATCTTTTACAGCTCTGTAGAAGCCTGGGTCTGTACTTTGTCAATGGTAGGTTACGGGGGGACTCTTTGGGAGATTCACCTACTGCTCACCTCTTGGCCACAGTACAGTAGACTATATGATCACAGACATGGACCCTTTCTCTCTCAACTCATTCACTGTCAAGCCACTAACACCTCTGTCTGATCACAGCCAAATTACGTTGTTCCTCAAAAGAACAGACATGGAAACAACCACACATTCACAGCCCAGTAAGCTGTAAAACATCAGAAATTCATACAGGTGGGCCCAAAACAGCACAGAAGATTACCAGAAAGCAACCTGGAACCAAAATATCCAAACACTCTTAGATAACTTTCAGGATACCACATTCACTCACAGTAAAGAAGGCATCAATCTAGCAGTACGAAACATCAACGTCACATGCTAATGTAAAAAGCTGGTTTTTGATATAAATATGAACTTGATTGAACAAAACATTCATGTATTGTATAACATAATGTCCTAGGGGTTAGTGCTGCATTTAGCTGTGGTTTGGATTTATGTGACATTATATGCTAGCTTGAAAAATGGGTGTCTGATTATTTCTGGCTGGGTACTCTGCTGACATAATCTAACAATTTACTAAATTACTCACGATAAACGTTCACAAAAAGCATAACAATTATTTTAAGAATTATAGATACAGAACTCCTCTATGCACTCAATATGTCCGATTTTAAAATAGCTTTTCGGTGAAAGCACATTTTGCAATATTCTAAGTAGATAGCCCGGCATCACAGGGCTAGCTATTTAGACACCCAGCAAGTTTAGCACTCACCAAAGTCAGATTTACTATAAGAAAAATGTTATTACCTTTGCTGTCTTCGTCAGAATGCACTCCCAGGACTTCTACTTCAATAACAAATGTTGGTTTGGTCCCAAATAATCCATTGTTATATCCAAACAGCGGCGTTTTGTTCATGCGTTCAAGACACTATCCGAAAGGGTAAATAAGGGTTACGAGCACGACGCATTTCGTGACAATTTTTTTTATAAATATTCCATTACCGTACTTCGAAGCATGTCAACCGCTGTTTAAAATCAATTTTTATGCAATTTTTCTCGTAAAAAAGTGATAATATTCCGACCGGGAAATGGTTTTTTATTACAAAGAGAGTGAAAGTAAAAGCATGCCCTCCCCGCATGCACGAGCCTCAGTCTGATGGCCCTCTGATAGAGCACTTGCCAAACGCGCTAGTGTGTTTCAGCCTGGGCCTGGAATTACGTCATTCAGCTTTTTCCCGGGTTCTGAGAGCCTATGGGAGCCGTAGGAAGTGTCACGTCATGCCAGAGATCCCCCGTTTTTGTTTTTGTAAGGAATCTTCTCAGGTTTTGGCCTGCCAAATGAGTTCTGTTATACTCACAGACACCATTCAAACAGTTTTAGAAACCTTAGGGTGTTTTTTTTATCCAAAGCCAATAATTATATGCATATTCTAGTTACTGGGCAGGAGTAGTAACCAGATTAAATCGGGTACGTTTTTTATCCGGCCGTGCAAATACTGCCCCCTAGCCCCAACAGGTTAACATGCAACATGTTGTTCTAACAATAAAATATCCTAATGATTCCCTTTTTTTATTCATTACAATATACAGTACATCTCTCTGTCACCACATTTAGCATTAACTCTAAGCAGTTAATACTTATTTACTGCTGTCACCTCAGTACAGAAGGAAATTTCTTGCCTTTAGCATGGGTTTAACGCAACTCAAAACTTAATTGCCGATCATAGTGTTAAACGCAAAGAGAATGGTTTTCTGAACATTTTGTAATATTGACCTTAGGGACCTGCATAATGGACATACATATTGGCACATCACATTGATCCATATTTGATATGTACAAGTTGTGCTTCTTTTGATTGAATTAATTTAATTGTATTCTATTTGTGTAGTTATTCTGTGCTATGTTCACATTGAGGGCTTCATTTTAAATGAGACTAAGATTCCATGACTCAACTTTTAACAAAAGTCATCAGTGCTAAAGTTGATAGACCACCTTTAAATGAACCTCCATACAAATGAATTAACTACATATTGCATTTAAGTTATTTACATGAAGGGCATCTGTACTTGAAAGTACTGAAAACATCATATCAGGTGTTAAAAAAGGACATCTTACAAGTGTCATGCAAAACGTCACATATACTGTTCTTCCACAAACTGAAATCATCACTGGAGATATACTGTTCTTCCACATTCTAAAAATTAAAACGGCAATAAAAAAAAGTATTTTTGGAAATAACAAAAAAATATCTATCGTTGTTGGATGATATTAGTATGGTGAATTATTTGTCAACCATAAAACACCTAATGTGGTACACACAATTAATAATATAAAAATAACTGATTATCTTAAAATGGAAAATTGTCACATATGGTTCTTCGTCTGTAGGATTCAAATAAACAAACGTATCAATAAAGGAAAGACAATCTATACCAAACCTTAATTAACCAACTATGACAAAATGTTAAAGTAAACAAAAATACTAATGTACAATTAACTTTAACTTATGGATGAGCCCCCACTTGTCACAGGCCGGCTCATTGCCTGTGGCAAAAATGAGGGGACATCAACAACAGGTATAGGCCAATTCAAAAGGTTCTTTATTATAAACAAAACGATTAACTCTAAACAAAGGAATGAGGTGTGGAAATGTCATAATGTAGGGTGTATGTAAAGTGCATGGATGCGTGAATATGTGTGTGTGAACATGACTGAGTGGAAACTATGTAAAATTACAAAGGTACAAACAAAACAGGATCATACCTGGAGGAGCAGAGAGAGAGAGAGAGTGGTTAGTGTAGCAGTCAAATACCCTGAGCCCAGGTGGCTCCAATCACGCCAGCTCCAATCACTAACGACCCTCCTCTGCCTGCAGGAGGAACCGCCCCTGCACTGCAGAGGAGGAGCCGTGACAAATACCACAATTCAATTTTCTCAAACATACGACTATTTTACACCATTTGAAAGATATACCTCTCCTGAATCCAACCACGTCGTCCGATTTCAAAAAGGCTTTATAGCGAAAGCAAAACATTAGATTATGTTAGGATACAACCACAGCAAAAAACAACACAGCCATTTTCTTAGCAAGGACAGCCATTTTCAAAGCAAGGTTAGCTGTCCAAAAGCACAAAACCAGCTACAATTATGCACTAACCCTTGACGATCGTCATCAGATGACACTCCAAGGACATTATGTTAGACAATACATGCATTTTTTGTTCCATCAAGTTCATATTTATATCCACAAAAAAAAACATTTTACATTGGCGCATGACGTTCAGAAAATGTATTCACCCCCAAATTTCCGGTGAATTTACAAAAATACTCATCATAAACGTTGACAAAATACATAACAATTATTTTAAGGATTATAGATACAGTACTCTTTTATGCACAGGCTGTGTCAGATTTCAAAATAACTTTACGTAGAAAGCACATTGTTCAATATTCTGAGTACTGAGCACAGCCATGACATCCCCAAAACGCTGAAATATGTTATAAATATTATCTTACCTTTGCTGATCTTCGGCTGAATGCACTCGGAAGGTCTCCCACATAATTTATGTCAAAATAAATCAGTTTTGATGGCGCATCCAGATCCCAATTCCAAAATGTTTCTATCCACCGTTGACGAAAAGTTATAAAGTTCCCTCAGCGTTTGTAGTAACATGTCAAACCATGTTCACAATCAATCTTTAGGGTGTTATATTCATAGAGTTGCGATAATATTCCAACCGGACAATAGCAGATTCATTACAAAAGAAAATGGCTAATCCTTCGTGAGCGCGCGCGAGGTAAGGCAATGACCCCAGCCCGACCACATACTCTTCCGGGTATTATTCAATCAAATTGTATTCTAGAAGCCTCAAACGAGGTTCTAATGACTGTTGACATCTAGTGGAAGCCTTAGGAAGTGCAATATGACATCACAGGCACTGTAGTTTAGAAAGAACTTCATTTGAAATGACTACAACCCTCTGAGGTCCAACTTCCTGGTAGGATTTTTCTCAGGTTTTGCCTGCTATATGAGTTCTGTTATACTCACAGACATAATTCAAACAGTTTTAGAAACTTCAGAGTTTCTGTTTTCTATACAATTTTTTCTATCCAAATCTACTAATAATATACATATCCTACCTTCTGAGTCTGAGTGGGAGGCAGTTTAATTTGGGTACGTTTTTCATCCGGCCATGAAAATACTGCCCTCTATAGTAAAGAGGTTTTTAAGGACAACAAAGTCAAGGTATTGGAGTGGCCATCACAAAGCCCTGACCTCATTCCTATAGAAAATTTGTGGGCAGATTTGAAAAAGCGTGTGCGAGCAAGGAGGCCTACAAACTGGACTCCGTTACACCAGCTCTGTCAGGAGGAATGTGCCAAAATCCACCCAACGTATTGTGCGAAGCTTGTGGAAGGCTACCCGAAATGTTTGACCCAAGTTCAACAATTTAAAGGCAAGGCTACCAAATACTACTTGAGTGTATGTAAACTTCTGACCCACTGGGAATGTGATGAAAGAAATAAATGCTGAACTTAATCTTTCTCTCTACTATTATTCTGACATTTCACATTCTTACAATAAAGTGGTGATCCTAACTGACCTAAAATGGGGAATTTTTACAAGGATTAAATGTCAGGAATTGTGAAAAACTGAGTTTAAATGTATTTGGCTAAGGTGTATGTAAACCTCCGACTTCAACTGTACATGTCAGCTGTGCTCTAGGAAGGCCACAGGCCTCACAAGACTCATCTGAAGGTCCCCCGGAACCAGTTGAAAATATTTATTGCAGTACAATATATGTGGGACCCGATTCAGGAAACTAAGTGTATGCTGCATGTCACAGGAGAGCCGTTTGAACGTAAAAAAAGTATATTTCATCATAATGTGTTTTTTTGGGCAGAAATGCCTTCTCGAACATGTGAACTTTCATGTGCCTTAATAACAAACTTGTACGCCATCTGTAAATACGAATAAAATTGTTAAATTGCGAGCCGGGTTAAGCCACAGAAAGTCAGCAATCTTCCCACTAAGCATGATTAGCTGAGATAATGCCGAGAGATGAGCTCGGATTTGTCTGCCATATAGAAGGCTTCTGTCTGTTTGAGCACCTCAGTCTGTGTTGGTAATCCTGTCGAACACACCTTATTTAAAATGTATTTTGTAGTGGAGCTGCATAAATGTGGCTCTCCACTTTCTGTAGGATCAAGTTTTGAAATCAGTGGAATTAGAGTATGATAGCTGAAGAGATGGAGAAAACACCTGTCTCCGGATTACATCTTCAAACTAAGGGCAACCGTGGCATGGCATTCCTGACAGGGAGACGCGTCCATCATGCATGATGATGTATACAGGTAAGTTAGCTAGCTACATTTTCAGATATTACACGTTTCTAACTTTGACAAAGTGTACTGTTATTTAGCTAGCTAGCTAACGTTAACTGGCTGGCTTCCTTGCTGACGTTATTTGTATCCCAGAGTCGTATTCATGCAGGGTAATAACAACATGATTTGACATTGTGTTCATTGTTGTATAACTAGCTAATGTTATCTGGCTGGATGTTAGCTAAAATTACGTGATGTGTGTGAACTTACACTTTGTTTACCTAGCTAGCTATATGTCTTAAGCTAAAGTGTACTGTTAGCTAGCTAGCTAATTTTAGTTGGCTGGCTCCCTAGCTGATGTTATTACTCATATTCCAGAGCCGTTTGCTTTTCTAGTTAGAGCCTAATGTTAGATAGCTAACATTGAACCTGGTTGGTTAGCTCCCAGCACTGTGGCATTGTTGGCACTGTTCATCGGTGATTAACTAGCTAAATTAAGCTGGCAGGCTCGTTAGCTAATGTTATGTGACGTGTATACAACACCTGTTGAATATGGCCTGTGTCAGTAAACGTCTGCAAAAAAGCGTAATGAAATTGTTGCCAGCAGAGTTGGTTAGGCTGTTTTCTTGTTATCCAGAGGTAAACAAATCACCAGCCAGATCGTCAAGAGAGCGACACGAGATGGGTGGGGTTAAAGCTTAAGAGGGTGTGAATGATGCTGAATGGATGTAGATAAAGAGCTCTTCACTAGATAGCAAAACATTCAAAGGCCATTTTTTCAAAAGTGAGTTTACAAGTTGATTAACCCCTGTGCAAGTTGATTAACCCCTGTACATCCAGCGAAAAATCCTATCGCCATTAGCATAACAAAATTTAAAAAAGAAAAGTTTCATTTTTTTTCTCAAATTATAGCGTTTTATAGATACACCTCTCCTGAATCGAACCACGTTGTCCGATTTCAAAAAGGCTTTACAGGAAAAGCAAAACATTAGATTATGTTAGAGGAGTACATCGTAAAAGTAGCCACATAGCCATTTTCCGACCAACCACATGCATCACAAATAACCAAAAAACCTTTTACAAACTTCATCAGATGACACACCTAGGACATCATGTTACACAATGCATGCATTCTTTTGATCGATAAAGTTCATATTTATATATAAAAACAGCATTTTACATCGGCACGTAACGTTGACTAACTCCCTCCAATGCATCCCGGGAAACAGTGCTACAATTTACTCAATTACTATTCGAAAACATTTTTAAAATGTAATATTGTCATTCTAAGATTTATAGATGAATATCTCTTGAAAGCACCTGTAATACCAGATTTAAAAATAACTTTACTGGGTAATCACACTTTGCGATAAAAGGGGATGCGATACTCAGAAAATTACCTAGTAAATACAGCTCTGTGCCATCTTGAAACAATCGCATATCACATCTAATCTTGTATACTATTGTCAATAATCCCTTACCTTTGGTTGTCTTCATCAGAAAGCACTTCCAGAAATCCCAGGTCCACAACAAATGTATTTTCGTTCGAAAAAGTCCATCCTTTATGTTCCATTAGCTTGTTGTTGTTAACGCGTCTGAAGGCTAATCCAAATGCTCAGTCGGGCGCAGGACAGCAATTTCGAAAAAAAACATTTTTCCCCCATTTAGGTTCGTTCAAACATGTCAAACGTTGTATAACATAAATCTTCAGGGCCTGTTTCAACAAGAGAGCCAATAAGATTTGAGGGGGACGATTGTATTGTGTTTCAAAACGTTTCGAAAGGAGGGGTAGACAGGGCCGCCGGCGTCATAATGGTGATGGCCCTCCTCCTGTGACCAATTTCAACAGCGTGTCATTCTGTCAGTTTCCACAGTAGAAGGCTCAAACCACTTTGTAAAGACTGGGGACATCTAGTGGAAGCAATAGGAAGTGCTCAATGAACCATAGCTCACGGTGTGATTAATAGGCAACGTGATGAATTTGAGTCCGCAATTCAGAATTCCACTTTCTGTTTCGATCTGTCTCGGGGTTTTGACTGCCATATGAGTTCTGTTATACTCACAGACACCATTCAAACAGTTTTAGAAACTTTAGGGTGTTTTCTATCCACAAGTATTAATTATATGCATATCCTAGCTTCTGAGTTTGAGTAGTAGGCCATTTAAAATGGGCACGAATTTTTTTCAAAATGCGCTGTGGCGCCCCCTATCCTAGGGGAACTCCAAGAGGTTAACTTTCAAAGTAGCTCTGAGTCTACTTTTGTAAAAAAAAAAAAAAAAATCTATGTAAAAAAACACTTTCAAATGTTGCTACATAAGACCGAATCCAGGTGTTGAGTCACATATGAAGACTGTTAAGTGCATCAAATACATGAACAATAAATGTTTCCTGATCTTTCTTATTTCGCTCAGATATAGGACAGAAACTTCGGAACAAACTTCTTTTAGATTTTTTTTGGGGGGGGACTACCTGTTCTATGTAGTGAATCTGTTTGTAAGGGCTAATCACAGTAAGGCCCTGCAATGTATTTGCTGGGAGTCGAAAACCAAGTACAGGTGGTGAGTTTAATAATAAACAGAACATCGAACAGTATAACAAACACGAGTAGCGTATTTACATGAAACACAAACTGAATCAATAACACATGAGGAAAGAACCAACGGGAGTGACAGATAAAGGGGAGGTAATCAGGAAGGTGAAGTAGTCCAGGTGAGTCTCATGAGGTGCGCTTAACAATGGTGACAGGTGAGAAATGAGCGCCAGAGAGGGGGAGCAGGAGTAGACGTGACAAGCCCTAACATTTTTTTCATTAAATAATTGTTTTTTATATTTCTAAGTCAAATAGCTAAATAAGCCTTGGTATGATCTTCTTAAAACCATTCTATATTACAGTAGCTTAGTAGAACCCCCCTCAGTTTAGACAAGGCTTAGACTGTTATGGGTTCATGCTTATATCAACAGTAGTTTCAAATCAATTGTCAATTTCTACATTCTCATTCTGAAAGTCTTCAAGCGCTTACAGACTGACTACACCGCTCGCATCACATGTGCGAACGTTGCAAAATACATTTTCAAATCTATGTTATTCAATTATTGCACCCACACCGCTCACGCGCGCCAATGAGCCTCTGCGTTGCCAAGGGCTAAAATAGAAGTCAGTTCTATTTCTGACGCAGATCGTGCTGCAAGTCCTGCATCTCCCATCTCCTCATTGGTTTATAGAAGCAGGTTCCCACGTGCCATCTCCTCATTGGTTAAACTCACGTGGGTGACTGAAAGACGAACGAGGTCAGTGGCGGTAATGCACAACATTTATGAAAGTTGCCAATCGCAATATAAAGTCAAGAGAAGAAAAAACCTGGAAGGAAGAGAGATGACTAGAAACGATTCGGTTGACCGTTTTATGTGTGGATTAATTGGCAGAGTAGAGGACCTTGTGCATTTCAGGTAAAATAACAACTCAATGTTTATATCCCAGGACAAATTATCTAGCAACAGCAAGCTAGCTAAATAGGACAAATTAGCTAGCAAGCTAGCTAGCTAAATTGCCATAAATGTTTAATGCTTTTCGACATGTCCCCAAAGGAATGTAATTGGTTCAGAGTTTGTTTTGATATTTTAACCTGCTTGTCGTGATCGCGTTTGGTGTGGGGGGGATAAAATACATTTATGTATGATGGCGCACGCGCGCAGTCGGTTTGGGTTCCGTGTTAGATTTCTGCCACATCCTGACCAAAATACTACACCACTACTCCCTCTGCTGGTCAGGACGTGACAGTACCCCCCTAAAGGTGCAGACCCCGGAATGCACCTTAAAAGAAAAACACAAAAATCCCCAATACCACAACAAAAAATAATACCCCCTAAACAAAAAAAGGGAGGGAAGGGAGGGTGGCTGCCGTCAACGACGGCACTGTGCTACAGTCTCCCTCCCCAACCCACCTATCCTGGAGGTGGCTCTGGTTCCGGCCTCCTGCCCTCCAGGTTGTAGGCAGACTCATTTGGGTCCGGGTCGTAGACAGACTCAATTTGTAGTGGCTCGTGGGCAGGTTCCCTAATTTCCACGCTGTAGGCAGACTCATTTACAACACAGTTAGTCACATTCAGTTCTGAGTCGTAGGTAGACTCCTTCGGTTCCGGGTCGCAGACAGACTCACCCGGTTCTGGGTCATAGGCAGACTCCCTCGATTCCGGGTCGCAGGCAGACCCACCCGGTTCCGGGTCGCAGGCAGACCTACCCGGTTCCGGGTCGCAGGCAGACCCCTTCGGTTCCGGGTCGCAGGCAGGCTCCCTCTGGTTCCGGGTCGCAGGCAGGCTCCCTTTGGTTCCGGGTCGCAGGCAGGCTCCCTCTGGTTCCGGGTCACAGGCAGGCTCCCTCTGGTTCCGGGTCACAGGCAGGCTCCCTCTGGTTCCGGGTCACAGGCAGGCTCCCTCTGGTTCCGGGTCACAGGCAGGCTCCCTCTGGTTCCGGGTCACAGGCAGGCTCCTTCTGGTTCCGGGTCACAGGCAGGCTCCCTCAGGTTCCGGGTCACAGGCAGACCCCTCTGGTTCCGGGTCACAGGCAGACCCCTCTGGTTCCGGGTCACAGGTAGTCTCCCTCGGTTCCGGACTAGACACTGTTGCCGGATACTCTGGACTGCACACTGGTGCCGGATACACTGGACTGCACACTGGTGCCGGATACTCTGGACTGCACACTGGTGCCGGATACACTGGACTGCACACTGGTGCCGGATACACTGGACTGCACACTGGTGCCGGATACACTGGACTGCACACTGGTGCCGGGCTCTTGACGCTGGGCCGACGCACTGGAAGCCTGGTGCGTGGGGCTGGTAGAGGTGGTACCAGGCTGAAGACACGCACCCTAGGGCTAGTGCGAGGAACGGGAACAGGCTGAATAGGACTAGGCCGACTCATGGGAAGCTTGATCCGGGTTGCTGTTACTGGTCGTGCCATACTGGAGGTACTCACTTCTGGGATAGCACGAGAGGCGGGAACCGGAAAGACTGGGCCATGGAGGCGCACAGGTGGCCTTGACCGCACCACCTGCACAACCCGTCCTGGCTGGATGGAACTAGCAGCCCTGCACGAGCGGGGTGCTGGTACAGTGCGAACTGGGCTGTGCAGGGGCCTGATGGTTGCCGTGCATAGAGCGGGAGTAGGCTAGCCTGGTCTTATGAGGCGTACCGGCGACCAGATGCGCTACGCAGGCATCCTCCTACCAGGCTGGATGCCCACTCTAGCACGGCATCTGCGAGGGGCTGGAATGGAGCGCACCGGACTGTGCGTGCGTATGGGTGTGAGAGTGCGCACCTCAGCAAAACACGGCGCCCTCCACTCCATACGCTCCTCCACATAATCACGGGTAGCTGGCTTATGGCTCTTCCTTGGCCTAGCCAAACTACCCGTGTGCCCCCCCCAAAAAAAATTATTGTGGGTGCCTCTCCGGCTTCCTCGCCAGTCGTGTACCCCGGTGTGTTCCCGGTCCTCACCAGCCTTTCGCCGTTCCTCCCTCTCTCTTTCAACCTGTCCCCATGGAAGGTGATCCTTTCCAGCCTGGATCTCCTCCCAAATGTAGGAGCCTTTTCCCTCCAAGATCTCCTCCCAGGTCCATTTCTCACCATAGTCCATGTACTCAGCGTTCCTCTCCTTTTTCCGCTGCTTGGTCTTGTTTAGGTGGGTGGTTCTGTCACAATAGTTGAAGCCGTGTTGTATGGACCAAACTGCAGACGGAATGTGGATACTCATCTTTTTAATATATAAGAGCAAAGCATCCACAGGAAAAACAGTAACTACTAACGATAGGCTAACATGCTACGTACAAACAAAAGGACTAGCAGTGTTAGCACAACCATCCACAAACCCAAGTGACCAACATACTCCTAAATATATGACTCCCAATCAGTGACAACGATCCCAGCTATTCCTGATCAGGAGTCACAAGACTAACACAGAAACAGACATACTAGACAACACATTACTTCTGCTGCCACGTCCTGACCAAAATACTACACCACTACTCCCTCTGCTGGTCAGGACGTGACACATACAATGTTTTAATTCCTCATCAATCAACTGGGATTTAACTGTTTTTAGTCTTTTTATTAATGGATGCATGCTTATTAGTAACTGGAATAGCAATTTCATAAATGTGTCAAGTGCAGTGTCTGGTTGCTCCTCATTACACACCAGACCAGGAAATATTCAACATAGGAATCACTACAAAACTTATTGTATGACCTCTTATACACTATATTAGGCCCAGTCTTTGGAAATTTGGTTTTACTAGATATGTCTACTATATTGTGATCAGTATAGCGGATGAATTTGAATACAGCTTTAAAGCTAATTTTTGCAGCATTACTAAAGATTTGATCAATACATGTTGATGATTTCATTCCTTGTCTGTTAGTAACTACCCTGGTAGGTTGACTGAACCAGGTTGCAGGCACTGGTTAGAGTTTGAAGATTTTTCTTGAGTGGGCAGCTTGATGAAAGCGAGTCAATATTTCACCCAGAAAATATACCTCTCAATTGATATTACATGCATTTCACACATTATCCACAGTCTGATTGTTAGCACTTGGTGGTCTATAACAGCTTCCCACAATAATGGGGCTTTACTTGAGGCAGATGAAACTGTAGCTATATCACTTCAACAGTATTTAAAGTCAATTCAACACATCAGGTATCCACTTCCTGTCAGAATCTGTCTCAGGGTTTTGCCTGCCAAATGAGTTCTGTTATACTCACAGACACCATTCAAACAGTTTTTGAAACTTTAGGGTGTTTTCTATCCATATATAATAAGTATATGCATATTGTAGTTACTGGGTAGGATTAGTAACCAGATTAAATCGGGTACATTTTTTTATCCAGCCGTGAAAATACTGCCCCCTATACCCTAACAGGTTAACAAGAGATCCTCTCTAAGCTTTACAGGAATGTGGTTCTGAATATAAACACCAACACTTCCACCGTTGGTATTTGTCTTTTCTGTAGATGTTATATTCATGAGCTGCACACAGTGGACTTCTTACTTCCTACTACTCCTCAGTTCTAACAGTATAACTCTGGTTAATAGGCACATAGCTGCATACAATAGCTGTAGGATCAGTAGAGGCATTCAGGGCAGCTAGAGGGACATATTTTAGGTTACTTACATTGTCTGCCAAAGCCCCTGGGATAATGTACATTTGCTGAAGCATTATGACAACTCAGTGACACAATGGGAGGGAATAACCTCTCTGGGCTAGGTACTCAACAGCCAGTTGAATCCCGTGGCGCGTTATTCAAATACCTTAGAAATGCTATTACTTCAATTTCTCAAACATATGACTATTTTACACCATTTTCAAGACAAGACTCTCGTTAATCTAACCACACTGTCCGATTTCAAAAAGGCTTTACAACGAAAGCAAAACATTAGATTGTCAGCAGAGTACCCAGCCATAAATAATCAGACACCCATTTTTCAAGCTAGCATATAATGTCACATAAACCCAAACCACAGCTAAATGCAGCACTAACCTTTGATGATCTTCATGAGATGACAATCTTAGGACATTATGTTATACAATACATGCATGTCTGTTCAATCAAGTTCATATTTATATCAAAAACCAGCTTTTTACATTAGCATGTGACGTTCAGAACTAGCATACCCACCGCACACTTCCGGTGAATTTACTAAATTAATCACGATAAACGTTCACAAAAAACATAACAATTATTTTAAGAATTATAGATACAGAACTCCTTTATGCAATCGCGGTGTCCGATTTTAAAATAGCTTTTCGGCAAAAGCACATTTTGCAATACTCTGAGTAGATAGCTTGCCATCACGACACCCACCAAGTTTGGCACTCACCAAACTCAGATTTACTATAAGAAAAATTGGATTACCTTTGTTGTTCTTCGTCGTAGAAGTAATAGCATTTCTAAGGTATTTGAATATCGCGCCATGGGATTCCACTGGCTGTTGAGTAGGTGGGACGATTTCATCCCACATACCCTAGAGAGGTTAAGCTCCTTCCCCTGCTTTTGATCAGCTATTTTTGTTGGTATTGTTCAAATTTTAAAAGAGTAGTGATGCTGGACGGGCGAGCAGGTGCGGGCAATGATCGATTGAATAGCATGCATTTAGTTTTACTTGCGTTTAAGAGCAGGTGGAGGCCATGGAAGGAGAGTTGTATGGCATTGAAGCTTGTCTGGACGTTAGTTAACACAGTGTCCAAAGAGGGGCCAGAAGTATACAGAATGGTGTCGTCTGCGTAGGGGTGGATCAGAGAATCACCAGCAGCAAGATCAACATCATTGATGTATACAGAGAAGAGATTCGGTCCGAGAATTGAACCCTGTGGCACACCCATAGAGACTGCCAGAGGTCCGGACAACAGGCCCTCTGATTTGACACACTGAACTCTATCAGAGAAGTAGTTGGTAAACCAGGCGAGGCAATCATTTGAGAAACCAAGGCTGTCGAGTCTGCCAATAAGAATGTGGTGATTGACAGAGTCGAAAGCCTTGGCCAGGTCGATGAATACGGCTGCACAGTAATGTCTCTTATCGATGGCGGTTATGATGTCATTTAGGACCTTGAGCGTGGCTGAGGTGCACCCATGACCAGCACTTAAACAAGATTGCATAGCGGAGAATGTACTGTGGGATTCGAAATGGTCAGTAATCTGTTTGTTAACTTGGCTTTCGAAGACCTTAGAAAGACAGGGTAGGATAGATAGAGGTCTGTAGCAGTTTGGGTCTAGAGTGTCACTCCCTTTGAAGAGGGGGATGACCGTGGCAGCTTTCCAATCTTTGGGAATCTCAGATGATACGAAAGAGAGGTTGAACAGAATAGTAATAGGGGTTGCAACAATTTTGGCAGATAATTTTAGAAAGAGAGGGTCCAGATTGTCTAGTCCGGCTGATTTGTATGGCTCCAGATTTTGCAGCTCTTTCAGAACATCAGCTATCTGGATTTTGGTGAAGGAGAAATGGTGGGGACTTTGGCGGGTTGATGTGGAGGGTGCCGGGCAGTTGACCAGGGTAGGGGTAGCCAGGTGGAAAGCATGGCCAGCCGTAGAGAAATGCTTTTTGAAATTCTCAATTATAGTGGATTTATCAGTGGTAACAGTGTTTCCTAGCCTCAGAGCAGTGGGCAGCTGGGAGGAGGTGCTCTTATTCTCCATGGACTTTACAGTGTCCCAGAACTTTTTAGAGTTAGTACTACAGGATGCAAATTTCTGTTTGAAAAAGCTAGCCTTAGCTTTTTTAACTGCCTGTGTATATTTGTTCCTAACTTCCCTGAAAAGTTGTATATCACGGGGGCTATTTGATGCTAATGCATAACGCCACAGGATGTTTTTGTTCTGGTCAAGGTCAGACAGGTCTGGAGTGAACCAAGGACTGTATCTATTCCTAGTTTAGAATTTTTTGAGTGGGGCATGCTTATTTAAGTCATACATCATCAGATAACATTGGCAATTTAAGGATGAATTTGATACCCCCATGTACCTAGAGCTCAAACACAAATTGAAGCTTACCTTGTAAGATGTTTGCTGTTCGGTGAAAACATTGTGCAAAATAAACATTTTGAATCTCGGGGCTGGTGATCAATAACGCTAGGTCACAGGCAGACAAATTAGATATCCTCATGATCAGTGGAGTCCCGGGTTTTGGTGTGAATCAATGTATTTCGTGTTTATTTAATTTATGCTTCACAGCGCTAAATTGAACGTAGGTACAAGCCATCTTGAAATGAGGTCATCGGCTCAGCCTAACCTTATAGATTTGTATGTCCATACTGTTGGGGCTAGGGGACAGTATTGACAATTTCGGAAAAAATATGTGCCCATATTAAACTGCCTACTACTCAAACTCAGAAGCTAGGATATGCATATTATTCTAAATATATAGTTTCTAAAACCGTTTGAATGGTGTCTGTGAGTATAACAGAACTCATATGGCAAGCAAAAACCTGGAAAAAGTGGAAATCTGGATGCATGGGCTCTCTTCAAGTAATTTGCTATTGAATACACGGTGACGTAGTAATAATTTTGCACTTCCTACGGCTTCCACTAGATGTCGACAGTCTTTACAAAGTTGTTTGAAGCTTCTACGATGAACAGAGACCGAATGACAAGGAGGGGAAGTTGTTGAGGCAGGGGTGACATCACTTCTTGGGGCGCGTTCATGATGGAGGATCCTCCCGTTCCAAAACCTTTATCAAGACACAGGAACCGTCCGGTTGAAATATTATTGAATCTTCACGTTCTGAAGGCCCTAAAGACTGATGTTTTACAACGTTTGACATGTTTGAACAAACGTAAATACAACTTTTTTTTACTTTTCGTCGCGACATCGTCCGCGCGTTTTCTACACTTGGAGTAGCTTACTGGACGCACGAACAAGGAGTTATTTGGACCTAAATTATGGACTTTATCGAACAAAACATTTGCTGTGGACCTGGGAATCCTGGAAGTGCCTTCTGATGAAGAGGATCAAAGGTAAGGGAATATTTCTAATGCAATGTTTGATTTTAGATTACTCGAAGATGGCGGCTATCTGTATAGCCTAGTGTATTTTTCTGAGCTCAGTACTCAGATTATTGCAAAGAGTGCTTTCCTCGTGAAGCTTTTTTGAAATCTTTCATAGCGTTTGCATGAAGGAGATGTTCATCTATAATTCTTTGAATGACAGTTTAGTTTTGTATCAATGTTTATGACAAGTATTTTTGTAAATTGTGGCGCTGATTCACCGGCAGTATTTGAGGGAAAATATTTTCTGAATGTCACGCGCCAATGTAAAATGCTGTTTTTATATATAAATATGAACTTTATCGAACAAAAAATGCATGTATTGTATAACATAATGTCCTAGGAGTGTCATCTGATGAAGATCGTCAAAGGTTAGTGCTGCATTTAGCTGTGTTTTGGGTATTTGTGATGCATGCTAATTGCTTAGAAAATGGCTGTGTGGTTATTGTGTCGATGTACTCTCCTAACATAATCTAATGTTTTGCTTTCGCTGTAAAGCCTTTTGGAAATCGGACAACGTGGTTCGATTCAGGAGAAGAGTATCTATAAAATGGTGTAAAATAGTCCTATGTTTGAACTTTGAATTATGACATTTTGTGGTTTTAAATCTGGCACACATTTTTCACTGGCTGTTGAATAGTGTCTGACGATTTCGTCCCACCTACCCTAGGGAGGATATGGTAGTAAGTCATACCAAAGATTTGAAGGCACCGATCAATAGTCTAGATGCTTAGCTTTCTGCAGACACCCTGCTTTTGCAGATAGGGGCTAACGTTCTCATACCAGACTGAATTGAATAAAAATACATCAAAGAGTCCCCAAATATGGGGACTTTACATTTAAGAGGTTTTAAACTATTAAGCTTTTTTCTTTTTTTGTCCATCTTCCTTCGCTTTCATGTTATTTCCTCAAGATTGTAAAAGGCCCAATTTTGAAATTGATTACAGCTGTTTTAGTAACTGCATCAACAACAATTTCATTAACTTTTTATAAACAACTGAAATGTTGACCACTTCCCCAACTAGTTAGACAACAAGTTCGAGGGTATGACATCTACCTCTGCTATTTAAATCTGTTTGTGGAACAAAAATATACTCTACGGATCTAACAATACAGTTGTTTTAGTAACTGCATTAACACATTTTTCCTAACTTTTTCCAAACAACTGCCATTTTGACCACTCCCCGAGCAAGTCAGACAAAAACTTAGAGCATACAGTGCCTTTAGAAAGTATTCAGACCCCTTGACCTTTTCACATTTTGTTACGTTATAGCGTTATTAAAAAAATGATTTAAAAAAATCCTTATTTAGGTAAGTATTCAGACCCTTTGCCATGAGACTAAATATTGAGCTCAGGTGAATACTGTTTCTATTGATAATCCTTGATGTTTCTACAACTTGATTGGAGTCCACCTGTGGTAAATGCAATTGATTGGACATGATTTGGAAAGAAACACACCTGTCTATAAAAGGTCCCACAGTTGACAGTGCATGTCAGAGCAAAAACCAAACCATGAGGTCGAAGGAATTGTCCGTAGAGTTCTGAGACTGGATTGCGTCGAGGCACAGATCTGGGGAAGGGTACAAAAATGTCTGCAGCATTGAAGGTCCCCAAGAACACAGTGGTCTCCTTCATTCTTAAAAGGAATACGTTTGGAACAACCAAAACTCTTCCTAGAGCTGGTCGCCCAGCCAAACTGAGCAATCGGGGGAGAAGAGCTCCAGAGTTACTCTATGAAGATGGGAGAACCTTCCAGAAGGACAACCATCTCTGCAGCACACCACCAATCAGAACTTAATGGCCAGACGGATGCCACTTCTCAGTAAAAGGCACATAACAGCTTGATTGGAGTTTGACCAAAGGCACCTAAAGACTCTCAGACCATGAGAAACAAGATTCTCTGGTCTGATGAAACCAAGATTGAACCCTTTGGCCTGAATGCCAAGCGTTAAGTCTGGAGAAAACCTGGCACCGTCCCTTCGGTGAAGCATGGTGGTGGCAGCATCATGCTGTGGGGATGTTTTTCAACTGCAGGGACTGGGAGACTAGTCAGGATCGAGGGAAAGATGAACGGAACAAAGTACAGAGATATCCTTGATGAAAGCCTGCTCCAGAGCACTCAGGACCTCATACTGGGGCGGAGGTTCACCTTCCAACAGGACAACGACCCTAAGCACACAGCCAAGGCAATGCAGGAGTGGCTTCGGGTCAAGTGTCTGAATGTCCTTGAGTGGCCCAGCCAAAGCCCTGACTTGAACCTGATCGAACATCTCTGGAAAGACCTGAAAATAGCTGTGCAGCAACGCTCCCCATTCCAATCTGACAGAGCTTGAGAGGATCATTAGAGAAGATTGGGAGAAACTCCCAAAAAACAGGTTTGCCAAGCTTGTAGTGTCATACCCAAGAAGACTCGAGGCTGTAATTGCTGCCAAAGGTGCTTCAACAAAGTACTGAGTAAAGAATCTGAATACTTATGTAAATGTAATATTTCAGGTTTTTTGTTGCAAAATAAAAAATAAAAAAATGTTTCTGCTTTGTCATTATGGGGTATTGTGTGTAGATTGATGAGGAATATAAAAATGTAATGCATTTTAGAATAAGGCTGTTACGTAAGAAAACGTGGAAAAAGTCAAGGGGACGAATTCTTTCCGAATGCACTGTATGTCAATGATGTATACTTGTATTAGTAGGAGACCTACGTCACAACATTGTAAAATACATTGTAGTTTTATCAACACATTTTCATGTAATAATATTCGTACAATGAATAAAAGAAACGGACATCAAATAACACATACTAGTACAAAAAGTATGTTGATTGGAAAGGTAGTAGAGAATTTCTACTTGACTGTGCTGTTGATGATTTCTGTTAAAACATGTACCTATTAATGATCAGTTTGATGTTACCTAGCTGAGCAGGTACTGCCTGGTAACTGGAAAATATTTGTATCTCCTCTAATGAAAGAGGGGAGTTGAGACACTATATTTTGCTATTGACTTAGACAGACATGAGACCATAGTTTATTTGGTAATATACATTTTTGTCTTCTTCTAATGCCTCTTAATAAGGGGGAAATTATTTTAAAGTAACTGAAAGTAATCTTACTTTAGAGTTTGGGTAGGGCTGTGGCAGTCATGATATTTTGTCATCTGGTTATTGTCATGCGAAAGTCTGCCGTGCTCACTGTAATTGACTGTTAATTAGCATAAACACATTTAGCATCTCCAGGCCTCCACGCATACAAGCCACTAATGCATGCCTTTGGAACATTACATTTTTTTACCTCTTTTCTTCAATCATGTCTCATTGCTGCATCTCCCCAATGGGCTAGGGAGGCGAAGGTTGAGTCATGACTTGCCAAACAATGCTTCTTAACACCCGCCCGCTTAACCCGAAAGCCAGCCACACCAATGTGTCTGAAGAAACACTGTTCAACTGACAAAGGAGTCAGCCTGCAGGCACCCGGCCCACCACAAGGAGTTGCTAGAGTGTGATGTGCCAAGTAAAGCCCCCCCCCCCCCCCCCCCGGCCAAACTCTCCCCAAATCCGAACAATGGTGGGCCAATTGTGCCCCTCCCTATGGGACTCCCAATCACGGCCGGTTGTGACACAGCCTGGGCTCGAATCCGGGTCTGTAGTGGTGTCTCTAGCACTCCGATGCACCAAATTATGTACCAAAGACATCTTAAATCAGTTTATATGACGTTTTTCTGCAGTGCATAATATGTGGTAGGGTATTTATTGTATAATGGCACAATACATTTTCTGGGCTTGGGCTCATATTTTGGCCTATTTATATGCATAAGCTCTAATATGCCTATGGGTGTTTTTAATTAATCATCACCTTAGAAAGCGCTGTCCATTTCGTTGTTAAGCTTTGAAATAACATCCACAATGACCATGTTTTCCACTCAGTTTCAACCTGTTGTTGAACTTCTATATTCAAATTGATAATTCACTGTGAAGTGAGTTTTATAGGCATCATACTGTTTTGATGATGTGTTTAATGTGATTTTCGATTGCATTTGCATTGATGTTAGAGTGGTTAGAGAGACAAAAAAGCCTTGAGTAACAGGCCATTAGCGACCTGATGGTCATTAGCAAGTTGGGAACTACCAAAGCATGTTCATGACATTTGCATGCCTCATGACTGCAGGTGTGATGGTAATATGGTCACCGCCACAGCTCCAAATTGATTACAATTTTGAACAAGTAACTAGTAACTGTAATGGATTACATTTAGAAAGTAACCTACCCAACCTTGCGGACAACTTTATGACCAAGGATTTCAATCTTCTGAGGTGCAACATTACAGGGAATGAGATGGGTCGAACATATGAAAGGTTTTCTGGGTTACCCATTTCCATTTGTTATATTGAGATATCTTATTAAGGTCAGAGCCATTTATATTTGCTAAATCATTTCTGGGGGCAAAAGGTTTGCCCAGAAAATCTGCCATGTTTTAATAACACACTTCAGGCATCCTGCAGTAATTGTGAAAGTAATTAAATGTGTGGGCAGACAGACTAAAGTTCCTGGATGTGATTGTAAGGGAAAGGAAAGAGGTCAGACATCTTTTTATCTTTATGGACGAATGAAGTCCTGTGCAGTTGATGAGCTCATAATATAAAATGAAAGATGCTTGAGTTCAGTTATTTTAAAGGTGAAGTTCATGTTCAATACAAGGCTGCATATTCTTCTTTAATTTATGATCATTGACAACCTTAGTTATTAAAAAGTTTGGCAAAGGTGATTGTCATTGGCTAACCCTGGTCGTCCTTTTAGAGACATTTTCATTTCGTTTGGAATATTTAACATTTAGGATTTTCAGTTACACAATAAGGTATATCTTTCTCAGTGTGATTTGAAAGGTTTGTATGTGTATTAGTATCAATTAAGCTATTACACCTACATCTGTAAAGTATCTTTGCTCGTCTCAACAGACACGGAAAATAAATAAATCTTGTTATTTTTTTCACTGCCCTAAAGATGACAAATGCATCTACTATTGATGCTTTGTGACTATATGAATATAACAAAATGCATCTGTAATTATTAAAACAAACGTGATGACAGTTGTTCAGCTAATGGGCAAATTACAATTACATTTTAACGGTCAAAATTATTTCAATTACAGACACTCAAGCTATACTTTCTTCCGTAAGTTTAACTGACAAGATATGAATGGTGTGCACATGTAGACTTTCAAACAACTACTTAACTAAAACATGAGAGGGGAAGAGGAATTGTCGAGGAAGACTTTTTACTCTATTATAACGTTGCAAACCCAAACCCCCCAAATCTGGATTTGCCAGAGAGGGATTTTGTATAATTGTATATAAAACATACATTGTTCAGTGACAGCTCTGCCCAGGCTTGAAACAGAAACGAGGGCAAATGCTCAGACCTGTGTGCAATTTACAAATGAATTTCCCTAACGCCTCAGTGCTTCATAAAAGCATTTGTCCTGACTCAGATTGAACACAGCTGAATGATCTTATCCATATTCCTAACGTCTTTACATGAAAATGTTTTCCATTTTCTGAAACACATAGTTACATTTTCATATTCATATTCTCAGGTGCAACAAGCGTTACTGATTGCCCTTTTTTTTAAATCTAACCTCTTGTTAGTTTATGAAGTGGAACTGAGTGGCAGCAAAATCCGACTTCGCCAGCTTGACTGCAATTAGAAACCCCTTGAGGTGGCACATGCACCATAGTCTTTCTTTACACTGTGAACTTTTTAATTTCCATTTCAACATGTAATGCATCTGCCTTTTGACAGTGGTTTTCCATTGACTTGAAAGAAAATGCACATACATGCTAGTTATTAGCATGTAAGAAAGGCCCAAAAAATTGCATGGACTGTTCTCTCTGCATCCGTCCGGTAGGCGGTACCGTAGCATTGGCCCTCGGACCAACTGGCTCCGAGACAGCTTCTTAATGACAAGCCATTAGACTGTTGAACAGAAAAAAATTGACTGCCACCCTCTCCCACAGACTATCTGTGCTGACTTTCTGCACTGACTTTTATGCTTTTATGATTTTCAATCTCCACGAGTTAGTTGAATCTGCTTTTAGTTTCATTTGGAATGATCTTCAAAAGTCCTTAAAGTTGGTGGATTTGGTGCCTCAAGGGCAATTCAGGCAGATGTTTGAGGGCCTTTTTACTGAATGTGATTATGTTTTGCTTTTATTGTTTTGTATTTGCTTTTCATGTATTATGTAATTAATGTGTATATAGATACTATGTTAGGTTGAATTGATTAATTGATTTGTTGATTATTGATATGTTTGACAGGACATCATTGTAAATAAGAATTTGTTCCCTATTCACACGGGATTTGTTTTACTGGGGGACAAGGTTTATGTAATTATGCACAATTCATAATTTATGCACAATTCATAATTCGCCACATTCATAATTTTGTTATTTTGTATTTATTGGTTTACAAGTTTGGGAGCCAAACTCTCTAGTTATCTGTGTAGCCGGATATCGCCTGGACATGTTGAAATATCACACCTAGAATAAAAACCTCCAGGCTTCCATCATAACGGTGAATTTATAGAGGGCAGTTGAATTTGTTTTATCTTGTCTGAATCATCCTCTGGAATAACGGACAATCTGGGGTAATAATCAAATCAAACTTTATTTGTCACATGCGCTGAATACAACAAGTGTAGACCTTACCGTGAAATGCTTACTTACAAGTCCTTAACCAGCAGTGTAGTTCAAGAAGAGTTAAGAAAATATTTTCCAAATAAACTAAAGTCAAAAAAAAAATTATAATAAAAAGTAACACAATAACAATAACGAGACTATATACAGTGGGTACCGGTACCGAGTCAGTGTGCGGGGGAACAGGTTTGTTGAGGTAATTTGTACATGTAGGTAGGGGTGAAGTAATAATTACATATCCAACATTCTCTAGTAATACAGTCCACACTCAGACAATCAGAGAGGGGGCAAATTACTGTGGCCCTGGTGGCATGGAATGATCAAAGATCTGACTGCACAGAGATGCTCGGGAAATGGTCACAACTGGACTTGACATTGGTTAAACCATTTTTGCCCATTTTCTTGCTCAATTTTGCATGCCTTCTCAAACAGCTGACCGACCGGCTCAATTCGGTCTTATGTAACAAAATTTGAAATGGTGTTTTTTACCTTGGATAAAAGTAGAGACTCAGAGTCAGAAAATGATATATCATACACTACAGTTGAGGAACAATTGGAAAGTAATTATGCTTTGAAGTTGATAAACTTGTAACTAGATTTTTGGGAAAATGGCTGTTGAATTCCAAAGTTGTGGCAAAACGGCTTGAGGACAACAAAGTCAAGGTATTGGAGTGGCCATCACAAAGCCTTGCCCTCAATCCTATAGAACATTTGTTGGCAGAACTGAAAAAGCGTGTGCGAGCAAGGAGGCCCACAAACCTGAATCAGTTACACCAGCTCTGTCAGGAGGAATGGGCCAAAATGTACCCAACTTATTGTGGGAAGCTTGTGGAAGGCTACCCGAAGCGTTTGACCCAAGTTACACAATTTAAAGGCAATGCTAGCAAATACTAAATGAGTGTATGTAACTTTTGACCCACTGGGATTGTGATGAAAGAAATAAAACCTGAAATAAATCATTCTCTCTACTATTATTCTGACATTTCACATTTTTTAAATAAAGTGGTGATCCTAGCTGACCTAGACAGGGATTAAATGTCAGGAATTGTGAAAAACTGAGTTTAAATGTATTTGGCTAAGGTGTATGTAAACTTCCAATTTCTTTCTTTTAGGATACAGTTGAAGTTATCTTACTACAATACATTTTAATACAAAGTTAGCAAAAATAGATATGACTTTGGAAAGGAAAATACCTGTCTATTATAGAAAAATCACCTTGATTAACTCTTTAGTCATATCCCAGTTTACCTATTTACTTATGGTCTTGCCTACACCTAGCAACCTTTTTTAATTATATGAGCAAAAAATATTCAATTTTATTTGGAATGGCAAGCGAGACAAAATTAAACGGGCCTATTAATATAATGAATATGAATTCGAAGGACAGAAATGATTAAATATTAAAGCATTAGATCTCTCACTAAAGTCTTCAGTCATAGCAAAGTTATATTTAAGTTATATTTAAATCTGAACTGGTTCTCTAGCAGATTAGTAAGAATGTCTCACCCCATGTTCAAGAATGGCCTTTTTCCCTTTATTCAGATTACAACCTCTCAATTTTGGTTATTTGAAAATGAAATAATCTCCAAAATATCTCTATTTTTAAAACAAGCCATAGAAAGTTGGTTGCAATTTCAGTTTAATCCACCAGAAAAGATAGAACAAATAATACAACAAATATTGTGGTTAAACTCAAATATGTATACTAATTAATAAAAAAATATATATTTAAAAAAAAAGAAATCTTTGTTAATGATATTTTAAATAGGACGGTGTAGTTATGTCACACATACAGCTAACTAAACTGTATTGAAATGTTTGCTTTACCCAAGGGGCAAGTGGACGGGGGAAAAAGTAAGGAACTTGTCTGTTGGCCCTGCATTATAACCCAAAATTGGTTAAAGAAAATTGTAATAAATCAAAAGTATACTTTTTTCATTTAAGGAACTGACAGCTGTGCCATATAGATTGCAAAATAGTTGGGAAGAGATTTCCGTACTGATTCCATGGCACATGGTTTATGAACTGATACACAAAGCAATGCCAGATTTAAAACGTATCATTTTTCACTTTAAATCGTTATACAAAAAAACCAATAGAATGTTATATATATTGAGGATACAGCCATCCCAGCTCTACAGATTTATCTGCGAAGAGACAGAATCATTAGATAACTTGTTTTGGTACTGTCCATATGTAGCTTGTTTTTGGTAGCAGGTCCAGGAATGGTTGAAGAAATACATTTACCTGGTGCTAACTCTGCAGCTGGCACTACTGGGTGATTTAAAAAGTCCTAGTCAGTCGATCAATAATATAACACTACTTTTAGCAAAAATGCTTATCTTTAATTTACAATCTGTAGAAACTATGATAATAGAAAGGTTCAGAACTTTTGTAAAACACCACAGCACAGTTGAAAAATATATGGCAAATACAAATAAAAAATGGATGTTGTTGGCGGATAGATGGGAAGGTTGAGTGGAGCTGAAGGGTGGGATTAAAAACAACAAGATAACTAATGTAGAATATGCTGTGACCGTAAAATGTATATGGGTTCAGAACTAATGTGAAACAGCACAGTTAAAAATATATGGTGAAGTAGAAATCAAGCTGGACTGGAGGGCTTGATGGTAGTTGAAGGATGGGATTAACAACAAACAAGCTGGAAGTAGAATCCTAAATCTTGTTGTCCATTAGTTTACTCCAATTAGGAGAGGTAGGGTTAGGGGAAAATAATAAAGGATAATATATTAAAAGAAGATATGTATGTGTGTATGTAAAGTACCAGTCAAAAAGTTTGACACACCTTCTCATTCAAGGGTTTTTCTTTATTTTTACTATTTTCTGCATTGTAGAATAATAGTGAAGACATCAAAACTATGAAATAACACATAAGGAACATGTAGTAGCATTTTATATTTTATATTCTTCAATGTAGCCACCCTTTGCCTTGATGACAGCTTTGCACACTCTTGGCATGCTCTCAACAAGCTTCATGGGGTTAAGAGTCTAGGTGATGCAGGTAAGGCGGAGTCAGGCGCAGGACACAGAGATGAGTAATAACTGTAACTTTACTCAAAACAATATTCCAATGAGACAATAATCCAGTTCACATATACGAGACAACTTAACACGAACAAACACGTACAAAACCAAGGGGAAAACCAGAGGGTTAAATAGGGAACAATAATTATGGAATGGAAACCAGGTGTGTACAATGAAGACACAACAAATGGAAAATGAAACGTGGATCCGTGGCGACTAGAAAACTGGTGACGTCGACCGCCGAACGCCGCCCGAACAAGGAGAGGGACCAACTTTGGCGGAAGTCGTGACAGTACCCCCCCTTGACGCGTGGCTCCAGCAGCGCGCCGACACCGGCCTCGGGGACGACCCGGAGGACGAGGCACAGGACTAATCCGGGTGGAGACGGTGAAACTCCCGCAGTAACGAAGGGTCCAGAATGTCCTCCACCGGCACCCAGCATCTCTCCTCCGGACAGTACCCCTCCCTCTCCACAAGGTACTGAAGGCCCCTCGCCCGACACCTTGAGTCAATGATGGTTCGAATAGCATATGCCGGGGCCCCCTCGATGTCCAGAGGGGGCGGAGGAACCTCCCGCACCTCAGATTCCTGGAGCGGACCAGCCACCACCGGCCTGAGGAGAGACACATGGAACGAAGGGTAAATACGGTAATCAGGGGGGAGATATAACAAACCTCGTTCAGTCTCCTCAGGACTTTAAATGGCCCCACAAACCGCGGACCCAGCATCCGGCAGGGCAGGTGGAGGGGTAGGTTTTAGGTCGAGAGCCAGACCCGGTCCCCCGGCGCGAACACCGGGGCCTCACTGCTGTGGCGGTCAGAGCTCGCCTTCTGCCGCCTGATGGCCCGTTGCAGGTGCACATAGGCAGCGTCCCATGTCTCCTCCGAGTGCTGAAACCATTCATCCACCGCAGGTGCCTCGATCTGGCTCTGAAGCCACGGTGCCAGAACCGGCTGATAACCTAGTATGCACTGGAAAGGAGAATGGTTAGTGGTGGAGTGAGTTCTGGGCCATCTCTGCCCAGGGGATGAAAGCCGTCCACTCCCCCGGCCGGTCCTGGCAATAGGACTGCAGAAACCTACCCACATCCTGGTTAACTCTCTCCACCTGCCCGTTACTCTCGGGGTGAAAACCCGAGGTAAGGCTGACTGAGACCCCCAGACGTTCCATAAACGCCCTCCAAACCCTAGACGTGAACTGGGGACCCGTAGTGCCGGAAGACGTGGGTGAGCAGGGCCTCCACAGTCTGTAGGGCCGTAGGGAGACCGGGCAAAGGAAGGAGACGGCAGGACTTAGAAAACCTGTGCAGCCGTATTCATCGACCTGGCCAAAGCTTTCAACTCTGTCAATCACCACATTCTTATTGGCAGACTCAACAGCCTTGGTTTCTCAAATGATTGCCTCGCCTGGTTTACCAACTACTTCTCTGATAGAGTTCAGTGTGTCAAATTGGAGGGCCTGTTGTGCGGACCTCTGGCAGTCTCTATGGGTGTGCCGCAGGGTTCAATTCTCGGACCGACTCTCTTCTCTGTATACATCAATGATGTTGATCTTGCTGCTGGTGATTCTCTGATCCACTTCTGCGCAGACGACAACATTCTGTATACTTCTGGCCCCTCTTTGGACACTGTGTAACCTCTCTAGGGGAGGTGGGACGAAATCGTCCCACACTATTCAACAGCCAGTGACAAATCAGAGCGTCAAATTTAAAACCACAAAATGTAATAATTCAAAGTTCTCAAACATAGGACTATTCCACACCATTTGAAAGATAAGACTCTCGTTAATCTAACCACATTGTCCGATTTCAAAAAGGCTTTACAGCGAAAGCAAAACATTATTTTTGGCAGGGTACTCTCCTGACAATCTAATCACACAGCCATTTTCAAAGCAAGCATATATGTCACAAAAACCAAAACCACAGCTAAATGCAGCACTAACCTTTGATGATCTTCATCAGATGACACTCCTAGGACATTATGTTATACAATACATGCATGTTTTGTTCAATCAAGTTCATATTTATATCAAAAAACAGCTTTTTACATTAGCATGTGATGTTCAGAACAAGCATACCCACCGCAAACTTCCGGTGAATTTACTAAATTACTCATGAATAACGTTCACAAAATACATATTTATTTTAAGAATTACAGATACAGAACTCCTTTATGCAATGGCGGTGTCAGATTTTCAAATAGCTTTTCGGCGAAAGCACATTTTGCAAAATTCTGAGTACATAGCCCGGCCATCACGGCTAGATATTTTGACACCCACAAAGTTTGGCCCTCACCAAACTCAGATTTACTATAAGAAAAATTGGATTAACTTTGCTGTTCTTCATCAGAATGCACTCCCAGGACTTCTACTTCAACAACCAATGTTGTTTTGGTTCCAAATAATCCATTGTTATATTCAAATAGCTCTGTTTTGTTCGTGCGTTCAGGTCTCTATCAGAAGGGTGATGCGCAAGCGCATTTCGTGACAAAAAAAATTCAAAATATTCCATTACCGTACCTCGAAGCATGTCTAAAGCTGTTTAAAATCAATTTTTATGCTATTTTTCTCGTAAAATAGCAATAATATTCCAACCGGGCGACGTTGTATTCATTCAAAGGCTGAAAGAAAAAAATTGAGAATTCTCATTAAAGCGCATCTCCAGTGTCACTGTTCCCAGCCTGACCACTCACAAACAGAGCTGCTGTACTTCGCCCAGAGACTGCAGACACCCCATTACACTTTCTGCCGCCTTCTGAGAGCCAATGGAAGCCTTAGAAAATGTCACGTTACAGCACAGGTGATGTATTTTCGATAGAGATGCCACAGAAGGAGAACAAATTGTCAGACAGGGCACTTCCTGTATGGAATCTTCTCAGGTTTTGGCCTGCCATATGAGTTCTGTTAAAACTAAATACATGCTATTCAATCGATCACTGCACGCACCTGCTCGCCCATCCAGCATCACTACTCTGGACGGCTCTGACTTAGAATACGTGGACAACTACAAATACCTAGGTGTCTGGTTAGACTGTAAACTCTCCTTCCAGACTCACATTAAGAGAGTACATAGACACAAATAATCACACAGCCATTTTCCAAACAAGCATATATGTCACATAAACCCATACCACAGCTAAATGCAGCACTAACCTTTGATGATCTTCATCAGATGACACTCCCAGGACATTATGTTATACAATACATGCATGTTTTGTTCAATCAAGTTCATATTTATATCAAAAACCAGCTTTTAACATTAGCATGTGATGTTCAGAACTAGCATACCCACCGAAATCTTCCAGTGAATTTACTAAATTACTCATGATAAACGTTCACAAAATACATAACAATTATTTTAAGAATTATAGATACAGAACTCCGCAATCGCGGTGTAAGATTTTAAAATAGCTTTTCGGCGAAAGCACATTTTGCAATATTCTGAGTCCATAGCTCGGCCATCACGGCTAGCTAATTTGACACCCACCAAGTTTGGGGCTGACTAAAGTCAGAATTTTTCTCGTAAAATAGCGATAATATTCCAACTGGGCAACGTTGTATTCATTCAAAGGCTGAAAGAAAAAAATTGAATAGTCTCGTGAATGCGCGTCTCAGTCTCACTGTCCCCAGGCTGACCTCTTACAAATTCTGCTGCTGTTCTTTGCCCAGAGACAGCAGACACCACATTCCAGTTTCTGGCGGCTTTAGAGAGCCAATGCAAGCCTTAGAAAATGTCACGTTATAGCAAAGATGCTGTATTTTTGATAGAGATGCAACAGAAGGACAACAAATTGTCAGACAGGGCACTTCCTGTATGGAATCTTCTCAGGTTTTGGCCTGCCATATGAGTTTTGTTATACTCACAGACACCATTCAAACAGTTTTAGAAACTTTAGGGTGTTTTCTACCCAAATCTACTAATTATATGCATATTCTAGTTTCTGGGCAGGAGTAGTAACCAGATTATATAGGGTACGTTTTTTTATCCGGCCGTGAAAATACCTATCCCAAAGAAGTTAAGCATCTCCAATCCAAAATGAAATCTAGAATCGGCTTCCTATATCGCAACAAAGCATCCTTCACTCATGCTGCCAAACATACCCTCGTAAAACTGACCATCCTACCGATCCTCGACTTCAGTGATGTCATCTATAAAATTGTCTATCACAGTGCCATCCGTTTTGTCACCAAAGCCCCATACACTACCCACCATTGTGACCTGTATGCTCTCGTTGGTTGGCCCTCGCTTCATACTCGTCGCCAAACCCACTGGCTACAGGTTGTCTTCAAGTCGCAGCTAGGTAAAGCCCAGCCTTATCTCATTTCACTTGTCACCATAGCAGCACCCATTTGTAGCACGCTCTCCAGCAGGTATGTCTCACTGGTCACCCTCAAAGCCAATTCCTCCTTTGTTCGTCTTTCCTTCCAGTTCTCTGCTGCCAATGACTGGAACGAACTGCAAAAATCTCTGAAGCTGGAGATTCATATCTCCCTCACTAGCTTTAAGCACCAGCTGTCAGAGCAGCTCACAGATCACTGCACCTGTACATAGCCCATCTGTAAACAGCCCATCTATCTACTTACCTCATCCCCATACTGTATTTATTTATTTATTTATCTTGCTCCTTCGCACCCCAGTATCTCTACTTGGACATTCATCTTCTACACATCTACTATTCCAGTGTTTAATTGCTATATTGTAATTACTTCCCCACCATGGCCTATTTATTGTTGATGAAATAAATAAAACTCAAAACTGAAATAAATCATTCTCTCTACTATTTTTCTGACATTTCACATTCTTAAATAAAGTGGTGATCCTAACTGACCTAAGACAGGGAGTTTTAACTAGGATTAAATGTCCGGAATTGTGAAAAACTGAGTTTAAATATATCTGGCTAAGGTGTATGTAAACTCTGACTTTATATATGTGAAATGTTTGATATTGCATGTGATATCAGTAGAGAGGTAAATTGCCTGGGTGATTTTAATATTGATTGGCTTTCATCAAGCTGCCCACTCAAGAAAAAGCTTCAAACTGTAACCAGTACCTGCAACCTGGTTCAGTCAACCTACGAGGGTAGTTACAGACAGACAAGGAATGAAATCATCAACATGTATTGATCAAATCTTTAGTAATGCTGCAGAAGTTTGCTTTAATCCGGCTGACCCTAAAATGTACACATAGAGCTAACATTAATAGTATGCATGTAAATCACTCATGGCTCAAAGTGGAGGAGAGCTTGACTTCATCACTACTTGTTTTTGTACGAATTGTTGACATGCTGAATCTGTTTAAACTACTAGCACACAGCTTGGACACCCATGAATACACCACAAGACATGCCACTAAAGGTCTCTTCAAAATCCCCAAGTCAAGAACAGACTATGGGAGGCAAACAGTACTACATAGAGCCATGCCTACATGGAACTCTATTCTACATACTGATGCAAGCAGAAGAATTATATATATTAAAACGCTAAAAATACACCTTATGGAACAGCAGGTACTGTGAAGAGACACACACAGGCACAAACATACGCATACACACACAAACGCTAGCACACGCACTCTACACACACGTACATTGTAATATTGTTGTATGGTGGTATTGTACATATGTAGCAGTGTAATAATGTTATATGATGAACTGTTTTATCTTTTGTTTTATGTAAGATGTAAGTGCCTTACTGTGTTTGGACCCCAGGAAGAATGGGGATCCCTAATAAATACAAATACGAACAGAATGTAATTACTGACTTTCAATGAATTAGTGTCCATACTGCGAAGTGATCGGAAGCCAGACTGGAATTTTTTTAATAAGTTGTTCATACTTAAATGAGCCATCAATTGCTTAAAAACAAATTTTTCTAAAATCTTGGATAAAAATTAAGCTTAGATGTGGGTCTTATGGAACAGTGGGGACTGTGAAGAGATACACACAGGCACAGACAAGCATTCTACATACACGTACCCATGGATTTTGTATTGTAGGTATGTCGTAGTAGAGTAGTGGCCTGAGGGAACACAATGTGTTGTGAAAAGTGTTATGAAATGTAATGTCATGTAATATTTTAAATTGTATATAACTGCCTTAATGTTGCTGGACCCCAGGAAGAGTAGCTGCTGCCTTGGCACCAGCTAATGGGGAACCTTAACAAATACAATCTGGACAGTTTTATTTCCCTCTCTATATTCAAAGACTCAATCATGGATACTCTTACTGACACTTGTGGCTGCTTCGTGTGATGTATTGTTGTATCTAACTTGTTGTCTCTAACTTGTTGTCCTTTGTGCTGTTGTCTGTGCCTAACAATGTTGGCACCACATTTGTGCTGCTACCATGTTGTGCTGCTGCCATGTTGTGTTGCTACCATGTTGTGGTCATGTTGTGTTATTACCATGCTGTGTTGTCATGTGTTGCAGCCATGCTGTGTTGTTGTCTTAGGTCTCTCTTTATGTAGCGTTGTGGTGTCTCTCTTGTTGTGATGTGTGTTTTGTCCTACTTTTTCATGTTTCATCTCAGCCCTGTTCCCCACAGGAGGCCTTTTCCTTTTAGTAGGCCATCATTGTAAATAAGAATTTGTTATTAATTGACTTGCCTAGTTAAACAAAGGTTAAATAAAATAAATAAATTGTTAGTTTCTGAACAAACGGAGTAAAAACTCAAACGGACGACTATGAAAAAGCTCAAACCAATTTTATTCACCCACTGGGTTATACAGCTGTAAAGACAAGGCATGATTACACAAGCACATACAGTATATGTATAACCTTCTAATAGGCGTGGTGAACTCTTTATACATTTGTTTTTTATTTAACTAGGCACGTCAGTTAAGAACAAATTCTAACCCGGACAACACTGGGCCATTGTGCGACATTGTGCGCCGTCCTATTGGACTCCCAATCATTGCCAATATATCTCTGTTGCTAGGCAGGAACTGAATTGGTTCCTCTCACTGGTGTAGTCGTAGCCGTGCCTGATACTAGAATCTTTGTGGGCGTGGAAGTGTATGTGTGTGAGAGGACTGTAGTAGGACAGTCGTTGTGGTGGCCCTCTCTGGCCCCCCTCCCAGAGGTTTCTTCACACTTCATCTCTTGACTTGACCTCGAGACGCATTCCTCGCTTCTCCCTATTTCCACAACTGGCCTGCCTTATCAGAGACTAACTATTGCCCTTCGCCTCCCTCGTTAGAAACATGGAACAGAGTATGAACTTTCTGCACTTAGGGACTGGGTGTATGGAAAGTTACTATCTACCCTTCATTGACCCCATCATATACATGCCTTATACATGTAAAGTAATCAATAAGTTCCAGTATGGTAACATGAATAAGTATATTTCAAGCTAGAATCCAATGAAATGTATTCATTTTCAGTCCTGTGGCCTTTACCAAGTGAGTTCCTTGGCAAATATTATAATTAAACTCCTCATGATGGTTTCTATACCTTACATATCTCATCAGGCCTTATTTTGAGTCCTAGATTTACACAAACCCAGTGGCCTGAAACTCATGGTTTTACAGGCCACATCAGGCCTGCAAGTAGGGTCCCAAAATTCATTGGTAAAAAAAAAAAAAAACATTTTTGGAGGTGTTGCAGGAATCTCCCATCCGGGATTTCTAGAAAACTTGGAAAATGCACCAGAATTTTGCAACCCTACATGCAACTCACATTATGCTGGCCTGCAAAGTGATATATATTCCTATTGGAATCCAGCCAGAGTCAGGATATCCAACAGTTGGAATTGTTATTCACCCACAACCTGCATCCATAATGAGACCAGTGTATGGAACAGTGTGAGGAGACTGCCTAAGACATTTAAACTGGAACAACCATATCAGTAACGGGTGCAAAAAATCTAACTAAATGATTGGATTCGTTCAGAAAAAATGTTATTTATCTTTGTGTAGCATAAGATTAATCAATCAATAACTGAATGTACATGCAAAAGCACATATATTAAAAACGACCTGCCATAGAGCATACTGGGTAAAAAAGTACATTTGTTATCATAACTTTAAAAAATAGAGTTGATGTGACTTCTCATTTCGTTTTGAGTCAGTACCACAGAAACATTTTAAGTAATTATTACTTTTCATTGACTTACTTGAAGTATTTCAGTTAAAAATACTTTGGAGTTTACGCTGTAGTTGCCACAAGTGCCTCCTGACCAGAAATGCTGGTATGGGGCAGGCTACTGTCAATCTGGGATCTAATATTTTTTATATTTTCAGTAAAGAATCGTAAAAATTGTTCACAGAGATCAGGGAATGCGAGCATGTCATTGTATTTTGTCATCAGATCATCAGTTTGCAGGCCTTCAATTTACATTCAGCCTTTCTAAGTTAACTTTTTAAAGCACAAGTGTGGTCATTTAACCAGGGTGAGACACTGGCAGACAATCTATTCTTAGCTTTAACTGGTGCCACTGAATCTAAAGTAGCCTGACATATGTAATTTAAACTGTTCAACAAATCATTGTTGTGAAGACAAAGAACAGGATCAGTGGTAGGGGATAGAAAAGCATTCATAAATTTACTAGCAGTTGTCGAGTTAATGATGCGAGAGCGAGTAGGGACAGACACATTTTTAGGAGGTAGAGGAGAAAGCATTTTAAAAACAATACTGAGATGGTCAGAGACACATACATCAATGATTTCCAAGTTATCAATATTCAGACTATAGGACAGCATGAGATCAAGAGTATGGCTTTTGTTGTGTGTAAGCCCTGTGGCATGTACCACAAAGTTAAAGGATTCTAACAGATTAATAAACTCCCCAGCTGGTAGCATTGTTTGGGCAACACATTGTTTAGATCTCCAAGAATAATAACCCTTTCATATTTAGGAGTAACCAAAGAAATCAGGTCAGAAAATTCTGCAATTAACTAAATATTAGGTTTAGGGGGGTGGAACACAACAATTTACAATGTGGGCTGTTTCTTGTTCAAGCTAAAGATAAGGCTCTCAAATTAGGAAAATTCACAACATGACACAGGGCTACATATAAACTTGTCTCTATGAATGACGGTTACCCCCCCACCATGGCCAGACGGTATGGATTCCTGTAGATAAGAAAAGGCCAGAGGGATAGTTTAATTTAGTTAACTAAAATCCTCGGATTTACGTCTCATTTAGCATGAAAATATCAATGTCACTGGAAATAATAAAATCATTGCATACGAACAACTTATTTTTTTAGAGATCTTACGTTCAATAAACCAATCTTGACATGGATAGCTGCTGGATTTACAGAGTTATTCAGGGGAGTTAAAGGAACATAAATTAACCTCACCACGGGACAAAATATGCATTCCATGTCCTCTGTTGCTAATTATGACAGGGAGGACTGGAACACTACCAGACCCAGACTGTTTATGTCTTTCATTTCCCCCCAAAAAACACATTGTTTTGCTTTTTACTTTCAGATATTGATGAACGCAAGAACGGCCAAATCTGTGGACCATTTTCATGTTGCCACAATACAAATGGATCTTTCTTTTGCAGCTGCCAAATAGATTTTATCTCTACTTGAGGCTCTAAGAGAATGGAATAATATGTAAAAGTAAGCATCTGGATGCAAATCTGCATGAAATATCAATTCACCCCTCCAAGTTTTGAAAATAAAGGTTACAATATGCAAATTATTTGAGGTTACCATATAATATAAAATATTTTCTGAGAGCTAATAAACAAATTGTGAGGAGTGTTATCGTAATTATCTTTTAAAACTTAAATATGTAACAATTTTACTATGTCCTGGTTATATAATTTAAAAAAAACTGCAGTTTTGATGTTACTCTGGTCGACTGTCAAATTAGTATGTTGATTCATATGTTTTCTAGAGCATCCCCAGAAAAATGACAATGACAACATTGTTTGCATAACACAAAGTGTCAACCAAACACTTGAATATGTAGGTACTCCAAAACATTAACTAGGGAAGTAGTACCACTTATAAAATTATTTATAGGAGGACACTGCCCTCTGATGGTCACTGTCAAGGCATAGATGTATTTTCTTTATAGATATGGTATTCAATTGGTACATAGGTTTGTCAATCAGGATTTCCAGGCATTGGCCTGAACATTTTGTGTGGGAAGAACTTTAATTTGTAATGCGCTTATTAAATTGTCAGCTTTGCTTTTAGATTTAGAACACAATTTTAAATGGACCATCCTATTTCTCCTCTTAGGAGCTTACTAAAACTTGTGTCTTCCAACTGTAGATCAGCAACCTTAAGGATCCTCAGAGCCTGCTGGTGGAGAATGACAAACAGATGTCAGGAGAGCTGTACTCAGAGGATGTGGTCTCCTATGTGAAGGCCCTCTCTCGATCGGCCTCGCTGTTGAGCTGTAGGGAGAATAATCAAACCACCAAACTGGCCGTGACCAAAGCAAGTCTCAGAGTAATCTTTATTTCCACTAGCATTGATATTACTCTTTTTTTAGCTTAATTACATTTGTTATAAAAAAAGTCAAATACGGGGACCCGAACCTGGGATCCATCAGCCACCAGCCCTCCAAGATCCCCCCACAGTTCCCCAAAAGCTGCCCCTCAACTATCCAAGACCCCCCCACAGTGACCCCCCAGAAAAAAATAAAAAATAAAAATAATAATAATAATTCCATTCCCCACACCCAATACCCCCCCCCCACCCCAATGCACCAACAACCAACAAAAAACAACAATGCAAAGGACATCAAGAACAACAAAAATCCTAACAGCAAGGCCAACTGAGTATGTTTGAGAGCATGTATTGCACTATTTACACGTGTGTGTGTGTGTGTGTCCGTGTATGTGCACATCAAAATCAAATCAAACTTGATTTGTCACATGAGCTGAATACAACAAGTGTAGACTTTACTGTGAAATGCTTACTTACAAGCCCTTAACCAACAGTGCAGTTCAAGAAGAAGAAAATATTTACCAAGTACACTAAGATAAAAAGTAATAATAAAAAGTAACACAATAACGAGACCATATACAGGGGGCACCGGTACCATGTCAGTGTGTGGGGGTACATGCTAGTTGAGGTAATCTGTACATGTAGGTGCAGCAGTGTACAAAAGGAAGGTGGGGTCAATGTAAATTGTCCGGTGGCGATTTTATGAATTGTTCAGCAGTCTTATGGCTTATGGGGGTAGAAGCTGTTGAGGAGCCTTTTGGTCCTAGATGTGGTGCTCCGGTACCGCTTGCCGTACGGTAGCAGAGAAAAATGTCTATAACTTGGGTGACTGGAGAATCTGACAATTTTATAGGCTTTCCTCTGACACCGCCTATTATATAGGTCCTGGATGGCAGGAAGCTTGGCCCCAGTGATGTACTGTGCCATTCGCACTACCCTCTGTAGCGCCTTACTCTCAGATGCCAAGCAGTTGCCATACCAGGCTGTGATGCAACCGGTCAGGATGCTCTCGATGGTGCAGCTGTAGAACCGTTTGAGAATCTGGGGACACCAATCTTTTTAGTCTCCTGAGGGGGAAAAGGTTTTGTCGTGCCCTCTTCACGACTGCCCTGGTGTGTTTGGACCATGATAGTTTGTTGTGATGTGGACACCAAGGAACCTGAAACTCTCGACCCGCTCCACTACAGCCCCGTCGATGTTAATGGGGGCCTGTTCGGCCCGCCTTTTCCTGTGGTTCACGATCAGCTCCTTCGTCTTACTCACATTGAGGAAGAGGTTCTTGTCCTGACACCACACTGCCAGTGCTCTGACCTCCTCCCCATAGGCCGTCTCATCATTGTCGGTGATCAGGCCTACCACTGTTCTGTCGTCAGCCTAATGTGTACAAACACCTGCACGGCATCAGCCTCAGGCAAACCGGCATTAGCTGTAACAACAGTGCCCCTTAGTGTCATTCAAACTTACTTTCTATTTTGTTTTATTGTTATACTTTTATCTTTTTCCATCATTCTATCCCCCGCCCAGCAACTCTACTCTCCAATTCCACATCCCAACCCTCAGCTTCCCTCAGCTTCCCTTCCCTCAGCTATTATTATTTTTAGGAGTAGGATACTAAATGTTCAAGGCCTAGGAGTATGTACAGTATATGTTTTCATGTCATCATTGTCATCATCACAATATGCATTGTCTTGTTCCCTCATAAATTACTTTGTTGCGTTAACTTCTTGGGGCTATGTGGGACGTTAGCGTGCCACCCGTGGCGCACCCTATCAACAGCAGGTGCATTTCAAGAGCGGCAAATTTGAAACCAAATAAATGTAAAAATTCAAGTTTTTCAAACATACAACTATCTGGCACCCTTTGAAAGATAAACATCTCCTTAATCTAACCACGTTTTCCGATTTCAAAAAGGTTTTACGGCGAAAGCATAAAGTTAGGTTATGTTAGGAGAGTACATTGACAATAGCTGTGTGTAGTGTATTGTCAATTCAAAGACAGGCGTCACCAAAACCATAAAATCAGCTAAAATTATGCACTAACCTTTTACAATCTCCATCAGATGACACTCCTAGGACATTATGTTAGACAATGCATGCATTTTTAGTTCTATCAAGTTCATATTTATATCTAAAAACAGTGTTTTACTATGGCGTTGATGTTCAGGAAATCGTTTCCCTCCAATACCGGCAGTCAAGTCATCACAACAAAATAATTAATTAATATTAGAAAACATTGGTAAAATATTATATTGTCATTCAAAGAATTATAGATTTACATCTCTTGAACGCAATGGACTTGCCAGATTTAAAATTAACCTTACTGGGAAATCACACTTTGCAATAATCTGAGCACTGCGCCAGAAAAATACGCATTGCGATACAGACTAACCGCCATGTTGGAGAGATCGAAAATACTATGTAAATAATCCATTACCTTTGATTCTCTTCATCAGATGTCACTTCCAAAGAATCCCAGGTCCATAACGAATGTAGTTTTGTTCAAAAAAGCTCATCATTTATGTCCAAAAACCTCAGTGTTGTAGCACATGATCTAAGCCAGCCGGACTTCACTTCACTTCAAGAACGGAAAAAATATATTTTCGTTCGTTCAAACATGTCAAACGTTATATCGCATAAATCATTAGGGCCTTTTTTAACCAGAACATGAATAAAATTCAAGGCGGACCATTGGGTTCTCTTTTAAAACGTTTCGGAATGAGAGTACCCACCATCAAATCGGGCGCCAGGTGTCTAATGGGCCATCGCCGTTCCAACGCTCTTCTTCAGTCAGATCTCACTGTAGAAGACTCAAAACACTTTGTAAAGGCTGGGGACATCTTGTGGAAGCAATAGGAAGTGCCAAAATATTCCTCCTTCCCTTTGTTTTTCAATGGTATAGGCTTAAAGTCAATTCAACACATCAGGTATCCACTTCCTGTCAGAATCTGTCTCAGGGTTTTGCCTGCCAAATGAGTTCTGTTATACTCACAGACACCATTCAAACAGTTTTTGAAACTTTAGGGTGTTTTCTATCCATATATAATAAGTATATGCATATTGTAGTTACTGGGTAGGATTAGTAACCAGATTAAATCGGGTACATTTTTTTATCCAGCCGTGAAAATACTGCCCCCTATACCCTAACAGGTTAACTGCCTTCCTTTCGTTTCCACAGTCATTTTTAAATGTGGCAAACAATTTGGTTGAGAAGGATGAGTTTGTGTCATTAAACATAATCAAAGAGGAGCACTAGGGCTACACCATCACCAAACTCTTATACACAATGGAGGAAAGTAATCTGACCTTGGTCAGGAATTATAAAATGACAACTGAGATTGAGATCAAAGACCCAACAGATCCACAGATGATGCAATCTCTATTGCACTCCACACTGCCCTTTCCCACCTGACAAAAAGAACACCTATGTGAGAATGCTATTCATTGACTACAGCTCAGCGTTCAACACCATAGGGCCCACTAAACTCATCACTAAACTAAGGACCATGGGACTAAACACCTCCCTCTGCAACTGGATCCTGGACTTCCTGACAGGCCACCCCCAGGTGGTAAGGGTAGGCTACAACACGTCTGCCACGCTGATCCTCAACTGTGGGGCCCCTCAGGGGTGTGTACTTAGTCCCCTCCTGTACTCCCTGTTCACCCATGACTGCATGGCCAAACACAACTCCAACACCATCATTAAGTTGGCTGACGACAGAACAGTGGTAAGCCTGATCACTGACAATGATGAGACAGCCTATAGGGAGGAGGTCAGAGACCTGGCAGTGTAGTGCCAGGACAACAACCTCTTCCTCAATGTGAGCAAGACAAAGGAGCTTATCGTGGAATACAGGAAAAGGCGGGCTGAACAGGCCCCCATTAACATCGACAGGGATGTAGTTTCAAGTTCCTTGGTGTCCACATCTCCAACAAACAATCACGGTTGAAACACACCAAGACAGTTGTGAAGAGAGCACGACATCACCACCTCAGGAGACTGAAAAGATTTGGCATAGGTTCCGAGATCCTCATAACGTTCTACATCTGCACCACACAGCAAGTGGTACCGGAGCGCCAAGTCTTGGACCAAAAGGCTCCTTAACAGCTTCTACCCCCAAGCCATAAGACTGCTGAACAATTAATCAAATGGCCCCTGGACTATTTACATTGACCCCCCTTTATTTGTTTTGTACACTGCTGCTACTCGCTGTTTATTATCTACGCATAGTCACTTCACCCCCACCTACATGTGTAAATTACCTTGACTAACCTGTACCCCCCCCGCACATTGACTCGGTACCGGTACCACTTGTATATAGCCTGATTATTGCTTTTTTATTTTGTTACTTTTTAAAATGTTTTTTACTTTAGTTTATTTGGTAAATACTTTCTTAACTCTTCTTGAACTGCACTGTTGGTTAAGGGCTTGTGAGTAAGCATTTCACGGTAAGATCTACACTTGTTGTATTTGGTGCATGTGACAAATACAGTTAGATTTGATTTTGACTGTTAGTTGAGTAACTGTAGCCTGTCTGTTGCTCTGCACAATTCGTGTCAGCGTCCTTTATCCTCTTTCATCAATGACCCGTTTTCGACAACTGGCCTGAAATTGTCTGGATGTCCTTTGGATGGTGGACCATTCTTGATACACAAAGGAAACTGTTGAGTGTGAAAAAACGCTGCACCTGGCATCTACTAGCATACCCTGTTCAAATGCACTTAAATATTTAGTCTTACCCATTCACCCTCTGAATTGCACAAAAGCACAATCCATGTCTCAATTTTATCAAGGTTTAAAAAGCCTTCTTTAACCTGTCTCCTCCCCTTCATTACACTGATTGAAGTGGAATTAATATCAATAAGGGATCATAGCTTTCACCTGCTTAGTCTATGTCATGGAAAGCACAGGTGTTCCTAATGTTGTGTACATTCTGTGAATATATTATTTGTGCAAGCAGCACACTTTGTGCATTCAAATAAGGTGAAAGATGTTGAATTTTAAACAATTCTTTGTAATAAACAATATGTGAGTTTCACAAAGTACTGATTATTAGTGTCCATTTTAGATCACTGTTTATTTTTGCAGAAATGTCCTCCTTTTGCATGTCATACTGACCACTGTCAACGGTCACTGGTTACACTCGTCTGACACACCTTTGCCCCCTTGTTACTTTGTCCCTCATTGTTGCCAAAGATGTGCTGTGCAGACACTGGGTCACGTACTCATTTAGTCATTGTGAACACAGCATTGCATATAAAAGGAAACGTTGAGCTGCAGGATCCCACTCCTGGATTTCACCATGTGGGGGTTTCTTCTTTGTCACCTTGTGGCCTTGGCCGGTAAGTGTGCAGAAAAGCAAAAATATGGAAATTATTTTTAATTAGCTAATTATGACACTTTTTGATTATTTTTTCATTTTTTCATTTCAGCATGTGACAATATCAGTTATGGTGAGTTCTTTATCAAGTGATTTGAAATGTATCATTTAAAACTAACCCTACATTCAAATGAGCATGTTTTCATTAATAATTATGTATCAATGATGTATTGTAGAGCCTGGCTTGAACCCTAAGAAAACCTATGAGTACAAATATGAGGGAATGGTGAATATTGGGCGTGGCATGCCAAACCTTGCAGAGTCTGGTGTGAGACTCATGTGCAAAGTCAAGATCATTGGTGTGTCTGCACAAACATTCCTTCTCCGGGTATGCATTCAATTAAAATTACCAATGCAAGGTACTCATTTTTCAGAAGAGAAATATGCTGCATGTGTTATTTTAAGGATCTATGTTTCTTTTGATGAGCATAAAATGTGTCAATGTCCTGAGAATTTAAACAAACTAATTTGAAAAACTTTATTAATTGTAAATAAACAATTAATTCTACCTGGTGATCCAATCATATTTTCTTGTTTTAAGGTTTCAAACTTGAACTTCGAGGAGTTCAATGGCATCCCAGGGAAGAATACATTTGATGCCTCACCAAAGCTTACCAAACGGATTGCTGCCGGGCTCAGAAAACCCTTCATGTTTGAGTACGCCAAGGGACGGGTTGGTGACATTCGCACCTCTGCTGAAATATCTGACACCATCGTCAATATTGTGAGAGGCATACTTGGGTTCTTCCAAGTCACAGTCAAGACCACCCAAAGAGTGTATGAGCTTGAGGAGGTAACTAAAACAGGTTTTACATAAACAATGCTTACGTTATATTGCATTTTCATCTGTAAAGAAATTGCAGAGAGCACTGTTAATGTGAGGTTCATTCTACATATTTGTTATCAGTTCGGGATCCATGGATTGTGCCAGAGTACCTATGCCAATGTGGAGGACGCCAACTCCCAAGAATTGTCAGTCACCCAAATTGTTGACATTAATAACTGCAAAAAAAAGGCAGCCATTTACAGAGGAATGGCACTTGCTGTCGACAACAAACTTTCCAAAGAGGTTTGTCTTTCCAATCCATAGACCTATATGTGAACATGCACAATTCTATTTAAATGAGTATACAGTGCCAGTACTACAGAGACCATCGAGGTAAATAGTATACTTTAACAGTCACTCACTTTCAATAATTTTTGTATTCTTTTACGTCATCTAGAGAGGTGACTCCGTCATTTCAACAGTGAGATATGTCTACACAGTGAAACCAACAGTTGACGGAGGCCTGATCAAGAAGGCTCATGCCTTGGAGCGCCAGCATTTCTCCCCATTCAACGTGAAAGGGGGGAACTCCAAACTGCAAGCCATGTATGACAAATCTCATTGTTTTCTTTAATTTCACTTTATAAAATTGGGTGTTTGAAAATGAGAACCACCTTGTAGTTGGAGGACTCGGAAGAGATGCCACGGTTAGAGGCGTAATGACTAAATACCAACATACAGAATAATAGGTGAAAGTGGTTTATTTGCCATGTACACACTAAGGATGCATTTACACAGTCAGCCCAACTCTGATAATTGATGAAATCCACTAATTGGTCTTTTGACCAATAAGATCTTTTGCCAATAATTGGGCAAACAATAACAATTGTGAAGGAATGTCCAGAAGGAGATGTCCAGACATGAGTTATAAGGCTGCGATTACACAGGTTGCCCAATTCAGATTTCTTGCCCGATTATTGGCAAAAGAGCTGATCTAATTGGTCAAAAGACAAATGAGTGAAAAAAAAGTTACGAATTTGGCTCCCTGTAAACGCAGCCTTAGATGAAGTGCAGTGAAGAGGTTCACTGAGGTTCTCAGTCTTGGGGCCACATTGAGGAACAAACCAGGATGACCAATTACCTGCCAAAGTTTGTATATGTAAGATGCTATTCTTGTTGACTCTCTTTTAGGAAAGAGCTTGTGCTGCTTAGTGTAACTGACACAGTGGTGACCCCTGCTGTTGGTCCCATGATTAGCCGAGGGAATCTGGTTTACAAGTTTGTGAAAGTGTTGGCCCAAATCCCCATTTTGATGAAGAAGTTGGATGATCCAGTGCCCAAGGTAAAGAACAGGGTATCAATAATACTCAAAACTTGCTCTAAATTATTATTTTTTCCTCACCCTTTCATGAAGATGTTTTTGGCTCATGATTATTTACTGCTAACATGTGATATGCCAAAAACACATGCAACCACATTGTTGTTCACAGATTGCAGACATGATCAAACGTTTGGCCCAAGCGAACATCTACCAGACAGACAGTGCAACAAGTGAGGATGTTGTTGTTCTTTTCCAACTCCTGCGTGTGACATCACTAGAAAACCACGAGGTTCTGTGGAAACAGCTCTCAGGGAATGATGAACACAGGTGCATATTCATGTTTATTTAATTTATAATCATATTTATATGTTATACTGTATGTACACTACCGTTGAAAAGTTTGGGGTCACCTAGAAATGACCTTGTTTTTTCCCCATTTAAATAACATCAAATTGATCAGAAATACAGTGTAGACATTGTTAATGTTGTAAATGACTATTCTAGCTGGAACTCTGGGATGCTGGCCTTCTAGGCAGGTTTCTTCTGTCCAGTGTCTGTGTTCTTTTGCTGATCTTAATCTTTTATTTTTATTGGCCAGTCTGAGATATGGCTTTTTCTTGCAACTCTGCCTAGAAGGCCAGCATCCCGGAGCCGCCTCTTCACTGTTGACGTTGAGACTGGTGTTTTGCGGGTACTATTTAATGAACCTACCAGTTGTGAGGTGTCTGTTTCTCAAACTAGACACCGTAATGTCCTCCTGCTCAGTTGTGCACCGGGGCCTCCCATTGCTCTTTCTGTTCTGGTTAGAGCCAGTTTGCTTTGTTCTGTGAAGGGGTAGTACACAGCGTTGTACGAGGTCTTCAGTTTCTTGGCAATTTCTCGCATGGAATAGCCTTTGTTTCTCAGAACAAGAATAGACTGACGAGTTTCAGAAGAAAGGTCTTTGTTTCTGGCCATTTTGAGCCTGTAATCAAAACCACAAATGCTGATGCTCTAGATACTCAGCTAGTCTAAATATGGCCAGTTTAATTGTTTCTTTAATCAGAACAAAATTTTTCAGCTGTGCTAACATAATAGCAAAAGGGGTTTCTAGTGATCAACTAGCCTTTTAAAATGATACACTTGGATTAGCTAACACAACGTGCCATTGGAACACAGGAGTGATGGTTGCTGATAATGGGCCTCTGTATGCCTATGTAGATATTCCATTAAAGAAAATCTACTGTTCCCAGCTACAATAGTAATTTACAACATTTACAATGTCTACACTGTACACTGATCAATTTGATGTTATTTTAATGGACAAAAAATGTGTTTTTGAAACAAGGACATTTCTAAGTGGCCCCAATCTTATGAACGGTAATGTGTATATATAGGCACATTTTTATATTAATTTAAACATACTATGGTTTCCATGGTAAACATTTCTATGTTAAGTGTAATATATCAAAGGATTGCCTATGTTTGCTACAATGAAAGTTTTTTTTATTGTCATCCTTCTCTTGTCAGACGGTGGCTTTTGGACACAATTGTTGAAGTTGCAGATGCAAGAGTCCTCAAATTCCTGAAGAACAGATTCAAAGCCGGTGATGTATCAGCCAATGAGGCTGGACAAACACTTCTGATCGCATTTAATCATTTAGCAGCAGAGACTGACTTGATGGAGATGGCCAAGGTGATTGTCTTGGTTGGAGGTGTAACATACAGTTATTTAAATTGCATATGTTTATAAGAACTGAGGTTAGGGCATTCGTATACTTTAGTTTAACTTTACTCAGAAGTATGCTGGTATTGCATAGTTCACATGGCATATCACTCACCCTGTCTGGCTAATGTAAAACATGGAACTGGAATCCCACCGTACTAATACACAGACTGGATTTTGGCATAATGTTCACTACATTACAGGAGGTATTATTGTTATACAGTAGAAAGACAAAGAATACATTGTCCCTACATGGGCTTATAGACCATTTAACATTTTTTATACTAGATGACAAAATCATGCGGTCGATGTGATGTGTTCAGAGAGATTATGAATCAATCAATCGTCCCTCTGTAGGAGTTTCTGTCCATGCCCTTCAGTAAGTCCCACCCAATGCTGTGGAACACTGTGGTGCTGTCCTATGGATCACTGGTCTACAGGTACTGTACCTATGAGTATGGTACATCTTGCCCGGTGGCAGTTGTTCAGGTAATAGGCTACATTACCATTGCATTACTTACTGGTAAAGAAACCAAATGCATAAGTTATGTTCCAGTTTATTCTGGTTATATGGCAGAAGATGGAATTGTGAATGTTATGACTACTGCTATGTTAATCTTGTGTAGCTTTGCTGTTGTTCAGACTTTTTCTGTATCGATAGTAGCTGCAAATCACTGCAGATTAGAGAATTCAAGATGTGACATGTTCGTCTCAAACAGCCCCTGTTGGACCTGGTGATCGATGGCCTGAAGAGAAACAGTGAATTGGACATGGTGCTAGCCCTGAAGGCCATTGGGAATGCAGGCCACCCCTCCAGCATTAAGACCATCAGGCGCTTCCTCCCCGGAGTGTCTGCCGCTCCTGTGACCCTCCCACCCCGTGTGCTAAGTGCAGCCGTGCAGTCTCTGAGACACCTGGCCGTCAGAGACCCCCACAGCGTTAGTAGTAGTAGCAGTACTAGTAGTAGCAGTAGTTTGGTTTATTTCATTGTGTACACATTCACAACTAAAAGCTGAATTCCAGAATACAAACAAGAAAAGAAAAAAGGTGATAATATTTAGAAAGTGTGTCATAGATATTGTGGTTCTAGTGTCAGAGTTGAATTGGTGTCAATAACATTTCGACCCACTCACATTAGGATATCAAGACAATTCCCAAAAGACCTCATTGAAAAATATGCAACTGAGTATCAATTGATTTACTAAATTGACTTTATATCAGATGAAATGATAACCAGTTGACATACAGTTGGATTTTGTATTAGTCCCAGTCTAATCTCTTTGATAATATGACTTTAGCTACTGTATGTCTTACGTATGTGCTTTCAGGTCCAGGACATCACAGTGAGCCTGTTTGTGCAGAGGCACCTTCCCACTGAGATCCGTATGCTGGCATGTATGATCCTGTTTGAAACTAAGCCACCTTTGGCTTTGGTGTCTACAGTGACTGCATTCCTATTGGAGGAGGCTGACATGCATGTGGCTAGCTTTTCTTACTCTCTCATTGGGAGCATTGCCAAATCAAGCACTCCGGACAACCACTTCCTGTGAGTGTTTCTGTCAGGGCAGAGTGACATTTGTTGTGTCAATGCTTCTGATTTTGCATTTAAACTGTGGCTGTTTTGTTATCTTTGTAAAAGCTCAACAGCCTGCAATGTTGCTGTGAAAATCCTGGCCCCTAAATTTGGTCGTGTCAGTTACCACTACAGCAAAGCTATGCACCTAGATTGGTTTAATGGTAAGTTCAAAGGACCTGTAAGCGGCATGGGTTTACTTTGAGAAAATACAGTATATGAAAGGCTGAGGAAACTGTTTTCTTCACTCATCATTAAAAAACATTGACTGACCACATATCTCTTGAATATCCAGACGACTTTTTGATTGGTACAGCCACTGAGATCTTCATGCTGAAAAATGCTGCAAGCTACATCCCAACAGAAATAGTGACTAAAGGGAAATTCCATTTCATTGGCAAAATATTACAACTTGTGGAGGTAATCAGTAATGTTCACCTTAATTGTTTTGTACTTGTTCTGTGTCATGCTGAAGTAAAACATTATTTGACTATTGTTTGTGTCATAAAGCTTGGTTTCCGTGCTGACGGAATTAAGGAACTGTTTAGACAGAACATTCAAGTTTTTAACGGCCATCTCAGCTACAGCGACTTCAAGGCCATATTCAAAGTGGTGAGTTCATGACTTTTCAAAATGCATACTGCACAGTTGCGGGCACTAAAAAAGTGCCCTCAAATGTACTGTACCATCCCTTCAAACTCAACTTTGCTCTATTGAATCATCTTCTTTCAGCTGCAAGATTGGCAGACATTGCCCGAGGATAAGCCTCTTTTGTCTGCCTATACACAAATCTTTGGTCAAGAGTTCTTCTTCGCGGATTTGAACAAGGACTTAATTCGGAGTGTTATCAAGGTGAGATTTCTACAGTCAAATCAAGTATTGCATGTTACTCAGTATAACATCATGTCCCTCTCTATCCACTTTGGGCAATAACAAAACCTCATGATACACATTTCCTGTGGTCTCCATAAGCTGTTACACACTGTGCTCTTCTGCCACGGTATCTCCATGCAGACTGTCAGTCCATCTGCAGGCAAAGAGAGCCCAGTCTGGAAAATGATTGAAAATCTTCAGAAGGGGATGTCATGGCACTGGACAAAGCCCTTCCTTATGTTTGAGACCCGTTACATCCAAGCCACCTCCCTCGGTCTCCCACTGGAAATCAGCAAATATTATAACACAGTGACAACCATTACCGTCAATGGTAAACATTGAATACCAAGACCATTTGAATTCCAAAGCAGAATACCATTTTTTTTACATATATATACATAATCAATAAAACTCAAACATTTTCTCTTATGTAGCTAAGGCTGCAATCAGCCCACCACTGACTAATCGCCTGGGACAACTGTTGACCTCAGATGTTTCACTAGTGACTGATGGATTTGCTGGGTAAAATATGTATTTATGTTTTGGTAGCTGGGGCAGTCAAACTCCTTGCATATTTGTATGTTTCTTGTAAAGGATAGTGAGAAAGGGAGGTAGTGCTAGAGCAGTGGGTCACTTGCAGCACTACCAAGTAAGTGTGATCTGGAGGCACTGACAGCAGCGGCTTACACAGCTGGACCACCCCAGGCCTCGGCAAGTATTTATTCAATATGTTGCATCATATTATGAGAAGAACAAAACTATGAGGAACCCTCCCATATCAATGGCTTCATTTTACAGAGTGTCTTCATGGCTCAATTATTGTTCAATGCTAATATAACTGATTGTGTTCTGTATGTAACTTTGCTGCAGTTTCTCCAAGGATCAATTTGTCTTCCATGGGATAAACACTGACATTTTCCAGTGTGGTGCGGAACTGAAGAGTAAAACAGTAGTTGCCATGCCATGGGAATTCAGCATGAAAATGAATGTTAAAAAAAATACATTTGAAATTGACCTTCCTCCTTGCAAAAAGGAGACTAAGCTTTTCTCAGTCAAGTATGTTTCTCACATTTCATTACACCTGTCAAAAACAATATTTTAAGTGTAACTTAACAGATGCTAGTTTTCTTTTTGTTACAATAGGTTTGACGTATATGCGGTCTCAAGGAATATTGAGGAGCCATCACTTGCTAAAATGACCCCAATGATGCCTGACTCTATTGAGGCTAATGAGGATATAGAGCCACCTAAGCAAAGATCTTTGACCTCTGGACAAAAGGTACAATCACTCTCCAAGGCAAAGATGATTACACGCCAAGTAAGAGAGACGTGTGCACTCCTAATATGCTTTCTTTTTTGCCAAATAGATTGTAAAATTTGACATTTACCATCCACAAGTAAAGGTGTGTGCAGAGGCTAACATCTATGGGGCAGCTTTCTGTATTGAGTCGGAGGCAACGAGATCACACTACATTGATGAATACCCCCTTTACTACTTCTTGGGATACACCAACTTTGCATATACAATTCAACCAGGTAACAGCATATAGAAGTATAAAGTATGACATAATATGCTTTTTCTTGTACATTGTTTTGGACTGTCATTTATTGAGCCTTATTGGATGTGCCAGGAACTGGTCCAGCGGTAGTGCTGCAGACCCCGGACTGTACATCAGCCCTGTGGCAGGGTTCAGTTCTTGCTTACACCTTACTTAACTGGACCTATTCTATACATCCCTCTAATCTATCTTTGCCTTTCATTCTTTCACAATAAAGCACCAACATTTGAAAGGGAAATGCAATTCCATAAAAAAACAAGCCTCATTAGATTTCATAACTGTGACTATAAAATCTAATTCCTCTCTTTCATTATCAGTCCAGTCCAACAAATCTGTTGACAAGATTCACATTGAGATGAACGCCAGCCCAACCAAGTACCCAGTTAGTGTCCGCCACCTGCTTGACACCCTGCGGAGGCTTTCCAAGGTACTTGGTCATGGTTGTACTGTCATGATCTGCACACATGCATTGCTAGGTTCATACAGTATGTGACCATTTCTACACTATTTTTGTGTTTGCAGGATGCAACCAAGAGTTTCCATCTCTCCTCTGGTTCCTCAAGCAGCAGAATGTCTCATCAAGCAAGCTTCAAAGCCAAAGAAGCTTCTTCTTCTGAGGTAGGGCTATGGCTGAAGTGCACCATTGACTACTGTAACTTTTTGTTGTGGTTGTTGTTTTAAGGGGGGTTGGGGTATATTCATATCAATCAATATACAAAGACAGTTTCATTACTGTCTGCATTATTTCGGACATGGCGAAAGTATTATGTATTTCACTCTGAAACCTAGTTGTGTTTACAAAACAGTGATGGCAGTATAAGGACCTTTGCGCCTTCTTGTACCTCTCCTCAGGCTTGGAATGTCAATCCTGAACCATTGTTCACCATCAAGGCTCTGGCCATGAGTGGCAACACAAAGCCAGAGGGTTACGAAGCAGCTGCTTACTACACCCCTGCTGCCCAGACGGACAACGCCCAGCTGATCGTGTCTCAGGTTGGGGAGGAGGCCAACTGGAAGTTGTGCACAGATGCTAATGTGGATAAGGTCCGGCAAGAGCAGCTAAAGGTAATCAGGGTTGGGTAGGATACTTTCTAAATGTAGTCTGTTATTAGTTAACAGTCCAAAATTGTAATCAGTAACTTAACTTTTGGATTAACCAAACTCGGTAATGTAATCTGATTACATTGAGTTAATTTGAGATTACTTTCCCCTTAAGAGGTATTAGAAGACGACAAAAATGTATGTTACCAATTGAACAACGTCTATTGCAGGATAAATCAATGTTAAAGTTTACATAGCTGACCATACATGGATGTTAAATTTAACTTTATGGGTTGGTTATGTAGGCTTCTTCTAACCCATCGCTTTCTATTACATATAATAATAATAATAATTTAATCGTACTTTACATTGAAAACCAAAGTCTATCAGAATTCCAGTCATTCCAATGAATGATATACTCCTTGATATTCAAGAATACGACTTGGAAATATGGAAGTATAGATTAGCCAAATTGTTCATATTTTTTTATTTCACATTTATTTAACCAGGTATGCCAGTTGAGAACAAGTTCTCATTTATAAATGCAACCTGGCCAAGATAAAGCAAAGCAGTGCAACAACAACAACAACACAGAGTTACATATAAACAAATGTACAGTCAATAACACAATAGAAAAATATATGTACAGTGTGTGCACATGTAGAAGAGTAGGAAGTTAAGGTAATAAATAGGCCATAGAGGTGAAATAATTACAATTTAGCATTAAAACTGTAGAGATAGATGTGCAGATGATGATGTGCAAGTAGAGATACTGGGGTGCAAAAGAGCAAGAAGAAACATAACAATATGTGGATGAGGTAGTTGGGTGTGCTATTTACAGATTGGCTGTGTACAGGTACAGTGATCGGTAAGCTGCTCTGACAGCTGATGCTTAAAGTTAGAGAGGGGGATATAAGACTCCAGCTTCAGTAATTTTTGCAATTCGTTCCAGTCATCGGCAGCAGAGAATTGGAAGGAAAGGCAGCCAAAGGAAGTGTGATGACCAGTGAGAGTGAGTGAGTGAGATGATGGTGAGAGACTTGTTTCTGGAAAGGTGGATTTTTAAAAGTAGAAGCTTGTTTTACCTGAATATCACCCCAAAACTTATCAGCCAGCCCTACTCTGTTGTTTATTATTTTGTTGTCATGGGGGACTGATTGGGCTCATTGATTCGAGTTGAAAAAGAAATGCTGCACTCATGGAATTGCATGCTTGAAGCGAACATTTTGGCATTTGCTGTATGAATGATGAGAAACTCCATATTGCAAATGTACGGTCCCTTACTAGACATCTGCGAATGTTTCTAAAATTCGCCGACGGTGGCGGGCCGTGCACCGGGGGCCGGATCTTCCGGGAAGTCATCGAACGAAGTCTCTCGGACATTCGGTTTCCACTTTATAAAATATTCAAATTTTTGTCATTTTTCCACTGTCCCAGAAAATACCACCAGAGGGCAAATGTATTCATATTGCAAATGTACAAAACATCACCAATCACGACGTGGCCTTACCTCCTAAATGGAAAAGACTTTGAAGACAAAACTTGGTGAGCATAGGTTTGGCATAATGGGCAGTTGGCCCCGAACAAGATGGAGTCGAGGCCTCAATGCTTTTTGAGTTAAGACCATTTTTCTGGGATTAAAGGTAAGAAATGAAAATAGAGTGCTAATTTGACCACTTCACGTCAAAGTACATGATCCTACAGTGTCAGGAAAAAATAACAAGACATGTATCTATCGTAATTTAAGAGAAATCGTACAATATACAATTGGTGATGTTCAAAAAAATGATTTTATTTCTCAAAAGAGTTACAGATCCAGTTGCAGCGTGTTCAGATGAATCCGTTAAGGTGGGATTCGGAGCTCTGCGAGATTTCTGGGATTTTCTGGGATTTATTGAAATAACACACACCCATTCAACCCTCTGTAAATAAGTCAGTTCTTAACATAAATACTTAAAACTCAATATTCTATAAGAGCCTAACCCAAGGAGGATATGTGTTTACTTTCAGCTTCCTGTGTCAACCAGAAGTGCCTTAAAATGGTGTCATAGGGGCTGTTTTGAAGGGTTAAAAAGGTCAGATCATTTCAAAACTTCATATGTGTGATTAGGCAACCATCATGAACTGCAAATCAGTCATTTCTCCAAACAGATGTCAAAGAAAAGCTCTCTCACACACACACACACACACACACACACACACACACACACACACACACACACACACACGCACACACACACAGCAAGGATGGAGTGACACAGTGCGGTGCTTAAAGACACAGAGCCTGCATTGGCATTACCATTATCTCTAGGCTGTGCCGAGTTCAACGAGATGCACCTCTTGACCGTAGCTCGCTCGGTCTGAGCGCAGCGACTGTTAAAAAAAGTAGGCCCAAAATGAAGCCTGGACCTAAATTTCAAGTGCTTTTGGGTGACAGCGAGAGATCCGTTAGGGTTAGAAGCACAATTCGACCTCAGGAGCGTTCCTGAGGTCTTCCCGATCTGTGCAAGCCTAACCTTGACCATGTGGCATTAACACTTATTAGTGAAAAGAAGGTGTTTACATCAAACAGTTTGCAATGACTTCTCTTCCCATAGGAATACATTGCCTGCTCCCCTAAATTCAACCTGAAGCCTATGTTGGTTATGAATGCCTTATGAACCTGTCTTCGATGACAATCCATCAGGCCACTATAAGGACTACCTGTGTCGATTCTAAGCTTCCTGGAGCAACCGGAAGTTGTTAAAAACACCCTAAAGATGTTTTGATATAACCAACCTGCAGATTGTGAAAATCACTGCATTCAACCCTGTGTAAATCAGTCAGTTCTTAACCTCTTACATCTAGACGTTCTGCTAGCGGAACACCTGCTCCAATATCCAATGATGGGCGTGGCGCGAAATACAAACTCCTCGAAAATCCGAAAACTTCAATTTTTCAAACATATGACTATTTTACACCATTTTAAAGACAAGACTCTCCTTTACCTAACCACACTGTCCAATTTCAAAAGGGCTTTACAACGAAAGCAAAACATTAGATTATGTCAGGAGAGTACCCAGCCAGAAATAATCAGACACCCATTTTTCAAGCTAGCATATAATGTCACAAAAACCAAAACCACAGCTAAATGCAGCACTAACCTTTGATGATCTTCATCAGATGACACTCCTAGGACATTATGTTATACAATACATGCATGTTTTGTTCAATCAAGTTCATATTTATATCAAAAACCAGCTTTTTACATTAGCATGTGACATTCAGAACTAGCATACCCACCGCAAACTTCCGGTGAATTTACTAAATTACTCACGATAAACGTTCACAAAAAACATAACAATTATTTTAAGAATTATAGATACAGAACTCCTTTATGCAATCGCTATGTCCAATTTTAAAATAGCTTTCCGGCAAAAGCACATTTTGCAATATTCTGAGTAGATAGCTCGCAATCACGGGCTAGTTATTTTGAACCCCACCAAGTTTGGCCCTCACCAAACTCAGATTTACTATAATAAAAATTGGATTACCTTTGCTGTTCTTCGTCAGAATGCACTCCCAGAACTTCTACTTCAATAACAAATGTTGGTTTGGTTCCAAATAATCCATAGTTATGTTCAAATATCCTCTGTTTTGTTTGTGCGTTCAAGACACTATCCGAAGGGTGACGCGCCCGACGCATTTCGTGACAAAAAATTCTAAATATACAATTACCATACTTCAAAGCATGTCAACCGCTGTTTAAAATCAATTTTTATGCGATTTTTCTCCTAAAAAAGCGATAATATTCCGACCGGGAAACCCTGTTTTCGTTCAAAGAAGAAAATATAAAAACATGGTGTCGGCTCGTGCACGCTTCCCCAGTCTCATTGTTCTCTCATCGACCACTATCCAAATGCGCTACTGTTTTTCAGCCATGGCCTGCAAAGTCATCATTCACCGTTCTGCCGCCTTCTGAGAGCCTATGGGAGCCATAGGAAGTGTCACGTTACAGCAGAGATCCTCAGTTTTCAATAAAGAGGGTATAGAAGGCCAAGAAACGGTCAGAGAGGGCACTTCCTGTTTAGAATCTTCTCAGGTTTTGGCCTGCCATATGAGTTCTGTTATACTCACAGACACCATTCAAACAGTTTTAGAAACTTTAGGGTGTGTTCTATCCAAATCAAACAATTATATGCATATTCTAGTTTCTGGGCAGTAGTAATAACCAGATTAAATCGGGTACGTTTTTTATCCGGCTGTGCAAATACTGCCCCCTACCCTAGAGAGGTTAACACCCCGGCCATCCTACAATCTAAACTTGATGCCCTCAATCTCACACAAATTATCAACGAACCTACCAGGTACAACACCAAATCCGTAAACACAGGCACCCTCATAGATATGATCCTAACCAACCAACCCTCCAAATACACCTCTGCTGTCTTCAACCAAGATCTCAGTGATCACTGCCTCATTGCTTGCGTCCGTAATGGTTCTGCGTGCAAACAACCACCCCTCATCACTGTCAAACGCTCCCTGAAACACTTCAGCAAGCAGGCCTTTCTAATCAACCTGACCGGGGTATCCTGGAAGGATATTGACCTCATTCCATCAGTAGAAGATCCCTGGTTATTCTTTAAAAAATGCCTTCCTCACAATCTTAAATAAGCACGCCCCAATCAAAAAATTTAGAACCAGGAAGAGATACAGCCCGTGGTTCACTCCATACCTGACTGCCCTTGACCAACACAAAAACATCCTGTGGCGTACTTCATTAGCATCAAATAGCCCCCGCGATTTGCAACTTTTCAGGGAAGTCAGGAATCAATATACACAGGCAGTTAGGAAAGCAAAGGTTAGCTTTTTCAAACAGAAATGTGCATCCTGCAGCACAAACTCCAAAAGGTTCTGGGACACTAAAGTCCATGGAGAATAAGAGCACCTCCTCCCAGCTGCCCACTGCACTGAGTCTAGGAAACACTGTCAACACCGATAAATCCACGATAATTGAGTATTTCAATAAGCATTTTTCTACGGCTGGCCATGCTTTCCACCTGGCTACCCCTACCCTGGTCAACTGCTCTGCACCCCCCATAGCAACTTGCCCAAGCCTCCCCAATTTCTCCTTCACCCAAATTCAGATAGCTGATGTTCTGAAAGAGCTGCAAAATCTGGACCCCTACAAATCAGCAGGGCTAGACAATCTGGACCCTCTCTTTCTAAAATTATCAGCCAAAAACATTGCAACCCCTATTACTAGCCTGTTCAACCTCTCTTTCGTATCATCTGAGATCCCCAAAGATAGGAAAGCCGCCGCGGTCATCCCCCTCTTCAAAGTTGGAGACACTCTAGACCCAAACTGCTACCAACCTATATCTATCCTACCCTGCCTTTCTAAGGTCTTCGAAAGCCAAGTTAACAAACAGATCACCGACCATTTAGAATCCCACCATACCTTCTCCGCTATGCAATCTGGCTTCCGAGCTGGTCATGGGTGCACCTCAGCCATGCTCAAGGTCTTAAAACGATATCACAATCACCATCGATAAAAGACAGTATTGTGCAACCGTCTTCATAAACCTGGACAAGGCTTTCGACCACATTCTTAACGGCAGACTCAACAGTCTTGGTTTCTCAAATGACTGCCTCGCCTGGTTCACCAACTACTTCTCAGACAGAGTTCAGTGTGTCAAATCGGAGGGCCTGTTGTCCGAACTCTATTGGGGTGCCACAGGGTTCCATTCTCGGGCTGACTCTTTTCTCTGTATACATCAATGATGTCACTCTTGCTGCTGGTGATTCTCTGATCCACCTCTACGCAGACGATACCATTCTGTTTACTTCTAGCCCTTCTTTGGACACTGTGTTAACTTCTTACGGATCATTGGGATGCTACCGTCCAACCTGGCCAACATCCGGTGAATTTGCAGAGCACGAAATTCAAATGACAAAAATTGTAATATTAAACATTCATGAAAATACAAGTGTTATACATCAGTTAAAAGCTTAACTTCTTGTTAATCCAGCCGCTTTGTCAGATTTCAAAAAGGCTTTACGGCGAAAGCACACCATGCGATTATCTGAGGAGAGCGCCCCACACACAAAAGCATTACATTGATTTTCCAACCAAGCAGAGGCATCATGAAAGTCAGAAATAGCGATAAAATTTGTCACTTAGCTTTGAAGATTTCATCTGATTGCAATCATAAGGGTCCAAGCTACATAACAAATGGTCCTTTTGTTTGATAAAGTATGTTTCATTGGCACACTTTACTCAGTAATCCACTGGTTTCCCTCATTCAAAATGCATACAAATGAATCCCGTAAGTTAACAATAAAGTTCTTCCAAACATATCAAACAACGTTCCTAATCAAACCTCAGGTACCCTAATATATAAATAAACGATGAAACTTTAGACGGAGAATACCAGAGACCATTACTGTAGATAAATAACGAAGTTCACGCCGTCACCGGAACGCGCAACAAACACTACAGCCAAAATGGGAGCCACTTAGAAAAACTACAAATTCTAGCAAATTTTTCAAAAAACAAGCCTAAAACTCTTTCGAAAGTTGTTGACATCTAGTGGAAGTCCTAGGAACTGCAATCTGGGAGGTCTTCCTTTTAAATTCCCATTCCCAGCCAATGTAATCAGTGGTGAGCTGAAAAAAACCCACTCTGGATGGATTGTCCTCGGGTTTCCGCCTGCCATATCAGTTCTGTTATACTCACAAACATTATTTCAACAGTTTTGGAAACGTTAGCGGGTGTTCTATACAATACTACTAATAATATGCATATCCTAGCTTCTGGGCCTGAGTAACAGGCAGTTTACTTTGGGCACCTCATTCATCCAAACTTCCGAATACTGCCCCCTAGCCCGAAGAAGTTAACTAACCTCCTGATGAGCTTCAATGCCATACAACTTTCCTTCCGTGGCCTCCAACTGCTCTTAAATGCAAGTAAAACTAAATACATGCTTTTCAACCGATCGCTACCAGCACCTGCCCGCCCGTCCTGCATCACTACTCTGGACGGTTCTGACTTAGAATATGTGGACATTTACAAATGCCTAGGTGTCTGGTTAGACTGTAAACTCTCCTTCCAGACTCACATTAAGCATCTCCAATCCAAAATTAAATCTAGAATTGGCTTCCTATTTTGCAACAAAGCATCCTTCACTCATGCTGCCAAGCATACCCTCGTAAAACTCACTATCCTACTTATCCTTGACTTCGGCAATGTCATTTACAAAATAGCCTCCAACACTCTACTCAGCAAATTGGATGCAGTCTATCACAGTGCCATCCGTTTTGTCACCAAAGCCCCATATACTAACCAGCACTGCAACCTCTATGCTCTCGTTGGCTGGCCCTCGCTTCATATTCGTCGCCAAACCCACTGGCTCCAGGTCATCTATAAGTCTTTGCTAGGTAAAGCCTCGTCTTATCTCAGCTTACTGGTCACCATAGTAGCACCCATCCGTAGCACGCGATCCAGCAGATATATTTCACTGGTCACCCCCAAAGCCAATTCCTCCTTTGGCCGCCTTTCCTTCCAGTTCTCTGCTGCCAATGACTGGAACGAACTGCAAAAATCATTGAAGCTGGAGACTCATATCTCCCTCACTAACTTAGCACCAGCTGTCAGAGCAGCTCACAGATTACTGCACCTGTACATAGCCAATCTGTAAATAGCCCATCCAACTACCTCGTCCCCATACTGTTATTTTTTGCTCCTTTGCACCTCAGTATCTCTACTTGCACATTCATCTTCTGCACATCCATCACTCCAGTGTTTAATTGCTAAATTGTAATTATTTCAACGCTGTGGCCTATTTATTGCCGTACCTCCCTTATCTTACCTCATTTGCACACACTGTATATAGACTTTTTTTCTATTGTGTTATTGACTGTATGTTTTATACCATGTGTTACTCTTTGTTGTTGTTTTTGTCGCACTGCTTTGCTTTATCTTGGCCAGGTTGCAGTTGTAAATGAGAACTTGTTCTCAACTAGCCTACCTGGTTAAACAAAGGTGAAATAAAAAAATATATATATATATACTTTGTTTGTAAACATTTACAATGTTTACAAACAATGGAGAAAAACAAGCTTATATTTTGGGTTCTTATGGAGTGTGACAGTTGAACTAAGCTCATGAGGCATTTATACGTTTTATTCGTCAAGAATCAATGGATTTAGATATATATTACTGTGTATGTATATACATATATATGTATATATACACATATATATATTGCCCCTTTAAGTCTATCAAAGTGTGCGAATTTGAGCATGTATCCATTAGACCTATGTATTTTCTTTTCTTATCAGCATGAATTAGATTGAGCTATAAAATGCCCACCTTTATTCCAAAGGCTGGGATCCGAACTATGCAGCTGTTGCAAGAGTGCATATTTCACTGGCTGCCCACTGGTTTCAAAAACAGTGATTGTTGTGCAACTTAAACTTCTTGAATTCAACCATTATTTGGTTCAAATGCATATTTCGATTTGTGAACAGCCATCCACAACAACCACAGTCCGTAAGGTGCAAATAGCTAAATGAGAGAGCAGCAGTGTGATTGACATCAATGTGCTATGTAGATATCAATAATAAGTGATATCTGTTTCGCCATAGACTACAACACTGCTGTTATCCTTACTTCCAAGCACTTGTTCAAGTTGAATAATCTTTGTATGCCAGCAGTAGTCACACCATTGGAAGACATAGCTTGGACTGCAGACTACAAAAACCTATTCCTGCTCTTTTCCCGCGATCCATCAAACACATTTGGTGTGTCATCATAGTGGTCTCTGACTTGTGGTCAGACACTCAGGTGGAAAAAACTTACATTTGAGAATTTTTTCAATGCTGATTTGAATGTCATTTAAAAAACAGAGAAGTGCCAAATATTTTTTTGCAAACATCCTTTCTGAATTTAAAAGTAATCCTCAAAGTAATCATCTAGTTTTTCAAAGGTATCTGTAATCTGATTACAATATTTTTGCTGGTAACGTAACGGATTACAGTTAGCATTTTTTGTAGTCCATTACATGTTACGGATTACATGTAATCTGTTACCCCCCAACCCTGAAGGTAATAGGCAGTACACTCTAAGAAAAGAAGGTACTAACTGGAAACCTAAAAAGGTTCTTCGGCTGTCCCCATATGAGAACCCTTTGAAGAACCATTTTTTGGTTCCAGGTAGAACTCTTTTGGGTTTCATGTAGAAGTATTTGCCCAGAAGGTTCTACATGGAACCCAAAACAGTTTAACCTGGAACCAAAAAGGGTTCTATCTGGAACCAAAGAGGGTTCTCATATCAGGAGAGCGGCAGAACCCTTTTCGAACACGTTTTTCTAATAGTGTAGATACAAGGTGGGAAGAGATATCTCTAAATAGGGATTGGAGAAACATGACATGTTATTCAATGTGATGGCTTCATAAGTGTTCTCTTTTGCATGTTAGATGCACCTAAGATGGGGAGCTGAGTGTCAGTCATATGAGATGTCTATGAAAACTGCCACTACACATCTGCCTGGGTCCAAACCCACTCTGAAGGCCAAGATTCACTGGAAGACTGTTTCAGGGTACATGACAGAGGTTGGAAAAAGGTGAGACAAGCACACATACAGTACACTGAAAATTATATTCAGTTTTCCAATCCTACTGCAATCAGAGTAATGTATAGCAAGTCGTGTGACTATTCACATTGTATATAAATGCTATTGGTTCCTTAATAATGAAAAACAACTTCACTTTTATGCTGATGACACTGTGATGTACTGACTCCTCTGTGAACCAGGCTATAGCCGATCTACAGACTGCATGTAATGTCATACAAAAAGCACTTGTTGACCTTAAACAAGTACTGAATTTGGAAAAAAGTTATTTTCTGGAGAGCCCACAACATTGACTGCACTGATTTAACCCTTTGTACCCCAATAGAATTACAGAATGCTGCTGTAGATTACTGAGAATTTTCAAGAATAAGCAAATTTTCTCACAAATTTAAAATAAACAGACAATGCTCAAGAACAAAAAACAAATGGCAATTACAAGTCAACTTAGTTTAATATGACACCACAGTCATGTCAATAGGAATAACACCAATTTTGTCTCCGATTGTGTAAAGACACTCACTATCAAAAAATAATTAACATTCAACATAACATAAAACTCTAGAGTATTTAAATTGTACAACATTTCACCAAATGACTTATTCAAACTGTACCAACTATGATATATTAAACATATGTTATTTATATATACAGTAACAGTCAAAAGTTTGGACACACCTACTCATTCAAGGGTTTTTCTTTATTTGTACTATTTTCTACATTGTAGAATAAAAAGTGTTAAACAAATCAAAATACACTTTATATTTGAGATTCTTCAAATAGAAACACTTTACTTTGATGACAGCTTTTCACATTGGCCTTGGTCTGGAAGGTGACCAAGAACGTGATGGTCACACTGACAAAGCTCTAAAGTTCCTCTGTGGAGATGGGATAACCTTCCAGAAGAACAACCAACTCTGCAGCACTCCACCAATCAGGCCTTTATGGTAGTGTGGCCAGACGAAAGCCACTCCTCTTTAAAAGTCATGACAGGCCGCTTCATTTGCCAAAAAGGCACCTAAAGGACTCTCAGACCATGAGAAACAAGATTCTCTGGTCTGATGAAAACAAGATTGAACTCTTTGGCCTGAATGCCAAGCGGCACATCTGGAGGAAACCTGGCACCATCCCTACGGTGAAGCAAGGTGGTGGCAGCATCATGCTGTATGGATGTTTTTCAGCAACAGGGACTGAGAGACTAGTCAGGATCGAGGCAAAGATGAACGGAGCAAAGTACAGCGTGATCCTTGATGAAAACCTGCTCGAGAGCGTTCATGACCTCAGACTGGACCCTGAAAGGTTCACCTTCCAACAGGACAACGACCCTAAGCACACAGCCAAGACAACACAGGAGTGGCTTTGGGACAAGTCTATCAATGTCCTTGAGTGGCCCAGCCAGAGCCCGGACTTGAACCCAATCAAACATCTCTGGAGAGACCTTAAAATAGCTGTGCAGCAATGCTCCCCATCCAATCTGATAGAACTTAGCCAAGAAGACTGTAATTGCTGCCAAAGGAGCTTCAACAAAGTACTGAGTAAAGGATTGGTCGGAATACTTAGAATGTAAATGTGATATTTCTGTTTTTAATTTTAATACATTTCACACAAAAAATATATTTTTTACTTTGTCATTATGGGGTATTGTGTGTGGCTTGATGAGGAAAAAATAATTTAATCAACTTTAGACTAAAGCTGTAATGTAACAAAATGTGGAAAACATCAAGGGGTATGAATACTTTCAGAATGCACAGTATATGTTATGGACAAAAGTATATTTTACTTAAGTTATCTTCTTTTTTTGTCCAATCCTTCAGCTACCCACAGCCCCTTCCATCTATTCTATTTGCCATATATTTTTCAACTGTGTTGTGATGTTTCACTAAAGATCTGAACCTTTCTATTCTTATAGATTCTATGGATTGTAAGTGAAAGAAAAATGTTTGCTATTTTTGCAATTTTTTGCTATTATATTACTGATTGTGTTGTGACTTTCCTTTCATTAATCTGAAGACTGCTGTTTATCTACAGTATTTGATCCCTGCTGATTTTGTACGTTTGCCCACTGACAAAGAAATGATCAGTCTATAATTTTAATGGTAGGTTTATTTGAACAGTGAGAGACAGAATAACAACAAAAAAATCCAGAAAAACGCATGTCAATAATGTTATAAATTGATTTGCATTTTAAATGAGGGAAATAAGTATTTGACCCCCTCTCAATCAGAAAGATTTCTGGCTCCCAGGTGTCTTTTATACAGGTAATAAACTGAGATTAGGAGCACACTCTTAAAGGGAGTGCTCCTAATCTCAGTTTGTTACCTGTATAAAAGACACATGTCCACAGAAGCAATCAATCAATCAGATTCCAAACTCTCCACCATGGCCAAGACCAAAGAGCTCTCCAAGGATGTCAGGGACAAGATTGTAGACCTACACAAGGCTGGAATTGGCTACAAGACCATCGCTAAGCAGCTTGGTGAGAAGGTGACAACAGTTGGTGCGATTATTCGCAAATGGAAGAAACACAAAAGAACTGTCAATCTCCCTCGGCCTGGGGCTCCATGCAAGATCTCACCTCGTGGAGTTGCAATGATCATGAGAACGGTGAGGAATCAGCCCAGAACTACACAGGAGGATCTTGTCAATGATCTCAAGGCAGCTGGGACCATAGTCACCAAGAAAACAATTGGTAACACACTGCGCCGTGAAGGACTGAAATCCTGCAGCACCCGCAAGGTCCCCCTGCTCAAGAAAGCACATATACATGCCCGTCTGAAGTTTGCCAATGAACATCTGAATGATTCAGAGGACAACTGGGTGAAAGTGTTGTGGTCAGATGAGACCAAAATGGAGCTCTTTGGCATCAACTCAACTCGCCGTGTTTGGAGGAGGAGGAATGCTGCCTTTGACACCATGAACATCATCCCCACCGTCAAACATGGAGGTGGAAACATGATGCTTTGGGAGTGTTTTTCTGCTAAGGGGACAGGACAACTTCACCACATCAAAGGGACAATGGACGGGGCCATGTACCGTCAAATCTTGGGTGAGAATCTCCTTCCCTCAGCCAGGGCATTGAAAATGGGTCGTGGATGGGTATTCCAGCATGACAATGACCCAAAACACACGGCCAAGGCAACAAAGGAGTGGCTCAAGAAGAAGCACATTAAGGTCCTGGAGTGGCCTAGCCTGTCTCCAGACCTTAATCCCAGAGAAAATCTGTGGAGGGAGCTGAAGGTTTGAGTTGCCAAACGTCAGCCTCGAAGCGTTAATGACTTGGAGAAGATCTGCAAAGAGGAGTGGGACAAAATCCCTCCTGAGATGTGTGCAAACCTGGTGGCCAACTACAAGAAACGTCTGACCTCTGTGACTGTCAACATGGGTTTTGCCACCAAGTACTAAGTCATGTTTTGAAGAGGGGTCAAATACTTATTTCCCATATTAATATGCAAATAATTTTATAACATTTTTGACATGCATTTTTCTGGATTTTTTTGTTGTTATTCTGTCTCTCACTGTTCAAATAAACCTACCATTAAAATTATAGACTGATCATTTCTTTGTCAGTGGGCAAACGTACAAAATCAGCAGGGCATCAAATACTTTTTTCTTCACTGTAATCAACCTAAGTATGTTTTATTGTTACCGATTAAATGAATGATGTAACAATTATCTCATTAGGATCTGGGGCACCACGAGAGCGGTTCTTTATAGAGTTATCATCTCACAAATGAAACTCTAAAGGTCGTTACCTATTACATTCATAAACGGTCAACTTATTAATCATAACCTCGTATCATAATTCAGAACAGTCATAACCTCCTTGCATCTGCAAAAACCCGAGCCTTACTTATGATTCAGTACTACACAAATTTGAATAATTATTTCTTTACTAGCTAACTAGTAAATAGACAGAGATACTTCACGTTGTTACATTTAGAAACTACTCTCAATTATAGTACTCCTGTACTTTGCACACAAACCGCCGCACGCTTGGAGTAAGAAATCCTGAATTCATTTACATGAAAGGTCATATCTGTCAGAACCAGGCCACATTGGAAAGGGGGTTGGGCCTTTTCGTGGCATGCTTGTAAGGCTCTGATAGGCCAAAATGGTTCCGACAAGTCTCATACTGTTGTCCGGTATCCAGTGACTTGTCATGTAGTCCTGAACAGAACTACAGAGTTGATTCTCCTTCCGTTCGCTCTGGAAGATGCTTCTTTGAAGATCGGCTAGTCAGCCGTGTCAATGGTTCCCAGTGGGGTGATGAGAATAGCGTAATATGATGATTTGAGCAGTAATGGAATGGTCCCACTTCAATTTCCTTTTCTAGATACTTTACTTTGGACAGCTAATCAGCCGTACCAGTGATTGTCCGAGAGGTGACATTATTGTCTCTACCTCGTGTTGAGATTCAGAGTTCGAACCACTTTAAACATGAGCTGCAGCTCTACATCTCTCTGGTCTGATATGTTAATTTCGTTACCCATCATTTATGCAGTTTGTTCGAGAGGGGCGGTTCTGTCAGGCTGACACGCTCTCTGACCTCACTCAGCGGCGTGACTTGTCACTTGTAGAAAGTTATGTACAACTATTATCTCTTATGGCTCCTAAATTCATGTCCCACTCTTAACAAAAACACTCATCATTTTTCATGTTTCATGCACAACACATGGGATGGACACTTTCCAAGTTATAGTATTTCCTTTCTAACATTTTTTTTACATCACAAAATAACAACCAAAATGTCATTAGTGTTCTTTAGATTGCCTCTGACCATTCCCCACGTTCAATGTTAGAAATAGTTTGTCGGGAAAAGTATGTGAAACAAAGTCACATTCCTCTGGTGAACATTGGAGAGAGATGCTGACTGTTGATTTCCAAAGGGTGTGAGGTGTTAACCCCCACCAGTTCCCTCCTCCCCCCCCTCTGCGGGTGAGAGGGGGTTTGGTTGAAGTTATTTATTGCAAAGTTGATCTGACCTATTTGGATCCTCACACAATAGTCATGACAGTCCCCCTCTGGTGGGTTCAATCTTGGAAGGATTCTGCAAGTTGCAACCCACCAAAAGAATGGCCATGGGATGGCCTGGTTGTGGATCATCTTTCCGGACCGGTCGTCCAGTTGTCCAGACTGGTGGATCTAGGCAGTGACTTAGACGTTAATAATGCACAACACTCACGCAATACATCATTACATTTCTTCCCCAAATGAGCGGCGTCGCGGCACTTGTTTGTGGCAGTATCACTTCCTAAGTGTCAAAGAAAATTAAATTAAGAATAAAACACAAACAAAAAGATATATACAAAACATAGTTACCACACCTTAATCATCTAATTGGACTCTATTCTATACTGCTCAAAAAAATAAAGGTAATACTTAAACAACACATCCTAGATCTGAATGAATGTAATAATCTTATTAAATACTTTTTTCTTTACATTGTTGAATGTGCTGACAACAAAATCACACAAAAATAATCAATGGAAATCCAATTTATCAACCCATGGAGGTCTGGATTTGGAGTCACACTCAAAATTAGTGTGTGGAAAACCACACTACAGGCTGATCCAACTTTGATGTAATGTCCTTAAAACAAGTCAAAATGATGCTCAGTAGTGTGTGTGGCCTCCATGTGCCTGTATGACCTCCCTACAACGCCTGGGCATGCTCCTGATGAGGTGGCGGATGGTCTCCTGAGGGATCTCCTCCCAGACCTGGACTAAAGCATCCGCCAACTCCTGGACAGTCTGTGGTGCAACGTGGCGTTGGTGGATGGAGCGAGACATGATGTCCCAGATGTGCTGAATTGGGTATGTGGGATGAAATCGTCCCACCTACTCAACAGCCAGTGGAATCCCGTGGCGCGTTATTCAAATACCTTAGAAATACTATTACTTCAATTTCTCAAACATATGACTATTTTACACCATTTTAAAGACAAGACTCTCGTTAATCTAACCACACTGTCCGATTTCAAAAAGGCTTTACAACGAAAGCAAAACATTAGATTATGTCAGCAGAGTACTCAGCCAGAAATAATCAGACACCCATTTTTCAAGCTAGCATATAATGTCACAAAAAACAAAACCACAGCTAAATGCAGCACTAACCTTTGATGTTCTTCATCAGATGACACTCCTAGGACATTATGTTATACAATACATGCATGTTTTGTTCAATCAAGTTCATATTTATATCAAAAAACAGCTTTTTACATTAGCATGTGACTAGCATGTGACCAGCATTCCCACCGAACACTTCCGGTGAATTTACTAAATTACTCACGATAAACGTTCACAAAAAACAAATTATTTTAAGAATTATAGGTACAGAACTCCTTTATGCAATCGCGGTGTCAGATTTTAAAATAGCTTTTCGGTGAAAGCACACTTTGCAATATTCTGAGTAGATAGCCCGGCCATCACAGGCTAGCTATTTTGACACCCACCAAGTTTGGCACTCACCAAACTCAGATTTACTATAAGAAAAATTGGATTACCTTTGCTGTTCTTCGTCAGAATGCACTCCCAGGACTTCTACTTAAACAACAAATGTTGGTTTGGTTCCAAATAATCCATAGTTATATCCAAATAGCGGCGTTTTGTTCGTGCGTTCAAGACACTATCCGAAGGGTAAAGAAGGGTGACGCGCCCGGCACGTTTCGTGACAAAAAAAATCAAAATATTCCATGACCGTACTTCGAAGCATGTCAAACGCTGTTTAAAATCAATTTGTATGCGATTTTTCTCGTAAAAAAGCGATAATATTCCGACCGGGAGTCGTTGTTTTCGTTCAAAGACAGAGAAAGTAAAATGGACTCCTCATGTGCACACGCCCGTCTCATTGTTCTCAGATTGACCACTTACCAAATGCCCTACTGTTTTTCAGCCAGAGACTGGAGAGTCATCATTCAACGTTCTGGCGCCTTCTGAGAGCCTATGGGAGCCTTAGAAAATGTCACGTTACAGCAGAGATCCTTTGTTTTGGATAGAGATGACAAAGAAGGTCAAGAAATGGTCAGAGAGGGCGCTTCCTGTTTGGAATCTTCTCAGGTTTTGGCCTGCCATATGAGTTCTGTTATACACAGACACCATTCAAACAGTTTTAGAAACCTTATTGTGTTTTCTATCCAAATCAAACAATTATTTACATATTCTAGTTACTGGGCAGGAGTTTAACCAGATTAAATCGGGTACGTTTTTTATCCGGCAGTGAAAATACTGCCCCCTATCCCCAACAGGTTAACTCTTTAACTAAATATTCAGAAGTCTTATGGCTTGGGGGTAGAAGCTGTTCAGGGTCTTGTTGGTTTCAGACTTGGTGCATCTGTACCACTTGCCGTGAGGTGGCAGAGGGAACAGTCTATGACTTGGGTGGCCGGAGTATTTGAACATTTTAGGGCCTTCCTATGACACAGGCTGGTATAGAGGTTCTGGATGGCAGGGCCTCAATGATGTACTGGCTATACGCACTTCCCTCTGTAGTGTCTTGCGGTCAGATACCGAACAGTTGCCATACCAAGCAGTGATTCAGACAGTCAATATGCTCCTAATGGTGCAGCTGTAGAAGCTTTTGAGGATCTGAGGGCCCATGTCAAATCTTTTCAGAATCCTGAGGGGGAGGAGGGGTTGTTGTACCCTCTTCATGGCTGTTTTGGTGTGTGTTGACCATGAAAGATCTTTAGTGATTTGGACACAGAGGGACTTGACCTCTCAATCTGCTTCACTACAGCCCCGTCAATATGAATTGGAGAATGCTTGGCCCTCCGTTTCCTGTTGTCCACAATCAGCTTCTTTGTCTTGCTGAAGTTGAGGGAGAGGTTGTTGTTCTGGCACCACACTGCCAAGTCTCTGGCCTCCTCCCTAGAGGCTGTCTTATCGTTGCTAGTGATTAGGCCTACCACCGTTGCGTCATCATCAAACTTAATGATGGTGTTGGAGTCTAAATGGTGCTGGCATGTATAGTGGCCGTTTTATGGGCTCCGTTTTGTGATGATCTTAAAAAAATGTTTAATAATGTTTCGCCCATCATTCTCTATGACCAAAAATTGCTTTTGGACATCAAAACAGTGATCACTAACCTCAATTTGGATGTAGAATTCTACTTCAATGACAGGACATACTGCTCACCTGGGACCAGGCCATTATCCCCGACACTCGGAAGAGGAAAATATGGTAATTTAAGGCCGATGTGGGGGCAGCCTGATAAAACTACGGAGGTGTTCTATTGGCAAATGTACACTTACTGGAGAACGAACTAGACAAGCTCCTTACCAGACTATCCTATCAACGGGACCTGAAGAACTGTAATATCCTATGTGTCAGTCGTGGCTGATCAAGGACAGCAGTTGCGCAATCTCTAATATTAACAAACAAATCACTGACCACTTCGAATCCCACCGTACCTTCTCCACTGTGCAATCCGGTTTCCGAGCTTGTCATTAGTGCACCTCAAGGTACTAAACAATATCATAACCGCCATCGATAAAAGACAGTACTGTGCAGCCATCTGCATCGACCTGGTCAAGGCTTTCAACTCTGTCAATCACTGTATTCTTATCGGCAGACTCAATAGCCTTGGTTTCTCAAATGACTGCTTCGCCTGGTTCACCAATCTACTTCGCAGACAGAGTTCAGTGTGTCAAAACGGGCCTGTTGTCCGGACCTCTGGCAGTCTCTATGGGGGTGCCACAGGGTTCAATTCCCGGGCCGACTCTTTTCTCTGTATACATTAACGATGTCGCTCTTGCTGCGGGTGATTCCCTGATCCACCTCTATGCAGACGACACCATTCTGTATACATCTGGCCCTTCTTTGGACACTATGTTAACCTCCAAACGAGCTTCAATGCCATACAACACTCCTTCTGTGGCCTCCAACTGCTCTTAAACTCTAGCAAAACCAAATGCATGCTTTTCAACCGTTCGCTGCCTGCACCCGCCCACCCGACTAGCATCACTACTCTGGACAGTTCTGACCTAGAATACGTGGACAACTACAAATACCTAGGTGTCTGGCTAGACTGTAAACTCTCCTTTCAGACGCATATCAAACATGGCCTCAAGCTGAACCTCCCAGGATAGGATTAAGTAATCCTTCTAAACCCCCCCCCCCACCCTCCCCCCCAAAAAGATATAGATGCACTATTGTAAAGTGGTTGTTCCACTGGATATCATAAGGTGAATGCACCAATTTGTAAGTCGCTCTGGATAAGAGCGTCTGCTAAATGACGTAAATGTAAATGTAATCTTCAATCCAAAATCAAATCTAGAATCGGCATTTTATTTCGCAACAAAGCCTCCTTCACTCTCGCTGCCAAACTTACCCTAGTAAAACTGACTATCCTACCTATCCTCGACTTCGGCGATGTCATCTACAAAATAGCTTCCAATACTCTACTCAACAAATTGGATGCAGTCTATCACAGTGCCATCCATTTTCTTACCAAAGCGCCTTATACCACCCACCACTGCGACCTTTATGCTCTAGTCAGCTGGCCCTCACTACATGTTTGTCGCCAGACCCACTGGCTCCAGGTCATCTATAAGTCTATGCTAGGTAAAGCTCCGCCTTATCTCAGCTCACTGGTCACGATAACGACACCCACCCGTAGCACACGCTCCAGCAGGTATATCTCACTGGTCATCCCCAAAGTCAAAACCTATTTTGGCTGCCTTTCCTTCCAGTTCTCTGCTGCCAGTGACTGGAACGAATTGCAAAAATTGCTGAAGCTGGAGACTTACATTTCCATCACTAACTTTAAACATCAGCGATCTGAGCAGCTAACCGATCGCTGCAGCTGTACATAGTCCATCTGTGAATTGCCCACTCAATCTACTTACCTCATCCCCATATTGCTTTTATTTACTTTGCTGCTCTTTTGCACACCAGTATCACTACTTACACACCATCATCTGCTCATCTATCACTCCATCGTTAATCTGCTAAATTGTAATTACTTTGCTACTATGGCTCTGTGTTGTGGTTTCTGTCGCACTGCTTTGCTTTATCTTGGCCAGGTCGCAGTTGTAAATGAGAACTTGTTCTCAACTAGCTTACCTGGTTAAATAAAGGTGAAATAAAAAATTAAAAACGTGCTGACCAGCTGGCAAGTGTCTTCAGTCATTTTCAACTTCTCCCTGACCCAGTCTGCAATATCTGCATGTTTCAAACAGACCACCATAGTCCCTATGCCCAGGAACACCAAGGTAACCTGTCTAAATGAATATCGCCCCATGCCATTCACATCTGTTGCCCTGAAATGCTCTGTCATGGCTCACATCAACACATCATCCCAGACACCCTGGACCCACTCCAAATCGCATACCGCCCCAACAAATCCACAGATGATGCAATTTCTATTGCACTTCATACTGCCCTTTCCCACTTAGACAAAAGGAACACCTACGTGAGAATGCTCTTCATTGACTACAGATCAGCGTCCAACACCATTGTGTCCTCCAACCTCAACACTAAGCTAAGGTCCCTGGGACTGAACACCTCCCTCTGTAACTGGATCCTGGATTTCCTGACAGGCCGCTCCCAGGTGGTGAGGCTAGGCAACAAAACATCAGCCACACTGACCCTCAACACGGGGGCTCAGTCCCCTCCCATGTTCTGGGATTAGGGCCTGGTCCGGGGGGAGCAGTATGTCCAGCTTCTCTGACTTGTTAAAGTAGAAATCTTCATCTAAATCGAGGTTAGTGATCGCTGTTCTGATGTCCAGAACCTCTTTTCGGTCATAGGAAACGATGGCGGATACATTATATACAAAAGTTAGTTGGTCAAGAAACATCTGCTATGCAATGCTGCGCCATTCTCCGGGTCAGAAAGGGAGCTGGCCATTATTGGCAATGCGTAGATCTGAACATGGCATCCTGTTAATTTATTAAACTCTTATGCAAAAACTCCCGTGTTACCTTATATCATTGCTAATTTACAGAAGTACGAGATAGCCATTGCTGTGAGCGGGTATGGGAACTCTTCAAATTCCTTCTGTTACTACAGATTTAGATTGTTTTTACACACCACACATGGAACAGATTTTAAATACCCTACACTTTGATGCATTAGTGCCTTTTTGGGCAGTTCAGAGTAATGTGCATGTTTTTTTGTTTTGTATTTTTGTGTTTGCTGTGCTCCCACCTTGATTGATGTATCGTGTCACTAACTACTTGCTGCTTTTGTAATGCAGGTCTCCCTTGTAAAATATACATTGGTCTCAATGGGATTTCCCCCTGCTTAAACAAAAGTCAAATAACTAAAATAACTACATCATCTCTTTCTCCTTTAGTATTGAGAAGTACATTCCAGGCATGGCATTCCTTTTGGGGTTTTACCAGAAACATGACACAAATTCCAAACATGAAGTTTCTGCATCAGTTGTTGCAGCAACAGCAGGCAGCATTGCTATGAAGATCAAGCTCCCTGATGTGGGTAACACACTAAGCTATTAATACATTGGTTATAAATCTGTTTTTTATCCATAGTAATCATTTCTAAGACTCACTTTATAAAACGTAATGTTTTTCTATAAGCCATTTTAAGTTTATAAATTCTTTATGAATTGTTATAAATGTTAACCATTTAAATGTAATTGTAATTGTTATTCATTGTAATAAGGGCTGCACAATTAATACAACTGTTGCATGCTCAATATCCATATAGGAAGAGGCTGCGATATTTTGAAACGCCCCTTCTGTAACAATTATTTTTTCTTTTGATTTATTGCTCGTCTTTTGGCCGCTTCCCAATCCCAATCCCACACACCAAACCCCACACAGTCACTCAAGCAGATAGTTCCTCGTGCTCAAGATTCACTCTGCATGCATGGACCAAACAACAGCATACAGCATACAACCCTCCTCTCTTCTCCAGACCATTTCCGGAGACCTTCTCCCCTACCTCACCTCGCTCATCAACTCATCCTTGACCGCTGGCTACGTCCCTTCCGTCTTCAAGAGAGCGAGAGTTGCACCCCTTCTGAAAAAACCTACACTCGATCCCTCCCATGTCAACAACTACAGACCAGTATCCCTTCTTTCTTTTCTCTCCAAAACTCTTGAACGTGCCGTCCTTGGCCAGCTCTCCTGCTATCTCTCTCAGAATGACCTTCTTGATCCTAATCAGTCAGGTTTCAAGACTGGGCATTCAACTGAGACTGCTCTTCTCTGTGTCACGGAGGCTCTCCGCACTGCTAAAGCTAACTCTCTCTCCTCTGCTCTCATCCTTCTAGACCTATCTGCTGCCTTTGATACTGTGAACCATCAGATCCTCCTCTCCACCCTCTCCGAGCTGGGCATCTCCGGCGCGGCCCACGCTTGGATTGCGTCCTACCTGACAGGTCGCTCCTACCAGGTGGCGTGGCGAGAATCTGTCTCCGCACCACGCGCTCTCACCACTGGTGTCCCCCAGGGCTCAGTTCTAGGCCCTCTCCTATTCTCGCTATATACCAAGTCACTTGGCTCTGTCATATCCTCACATGGTCTCTCCTATCATTGCTATGCAGACGACACACAATTAATCTTCTCCTTTCCCCCTTCTGATAACCAGGCGGGGAATCGCATCTCTGCATGTCTGGCAGACATATCAGTGTGGATGACGGATCACCACCTCAAGCTGAACCTCGGCAAGATGGAGCTGCTCTTCCTCCCGGGGAAGGACTGCCCGTTCCATGATCTCGCCATCACGGTTGACAACTCCCTTGTGTCCTCCTCCCAGAGTGCTAAGAACCTTGGCGTGATCCTGGACAACACCCTGTCGTTCTCCACTAACATCAAGGCGGTGACCCGATCCTGTAGGTTGATGCTCTACAACATTCGCAGAGTACGACCCTGCCTCACACAGGAAGCGACGCAGGTCCTAATCCAGGCACTTGTCATCTCCCGTCTGGATTACTGCAACTCGCTGTTGGCTGGGCTCCCTGCCTGTGCCATTAAACCCCTACAACTCATCCAGAACGCCGCAGCCCGTCTGGTGTTCAACCTTCCCAAGTTCTCTCACGTCACCCCGCTCCTCCGCTCTCTCCACTGGCTTCCAGTTGAAGCTCGCATCCGCTACAAGACCATGGTGCTTGCCTACAGAGCTGTGAGGGGAACGGCACCTCCATACCTTCAGGCTCTGATCAGGCCCTACACCCAAACAAGGGCACTGCGTTCATCCACCTCTGGCCTGCTGGCCCCCCTACCTCTGAGGAAGCATGGTTCCCGCTCAGCCCAGTCCAAACTGTTCGCTGCTCTGGCACTCCAATGGTGGAACAAGCTCCCTCACGACGCCAGGACAGCGGAGTCAATCACCACCTTCCGGAGACACCTGAAACCCCACCTCTTTAAGGAATACCTGGGATAGGATAAAGTAATCCTTCTAACCCCCCCCCCTTAAAGATTTAGATGCACTATTGTAAAGTGGTTGTTCCACTGGATATCATAAGGTGAATGCACCAATTTGTAAGTCGCTCTGGATAAGAGCGTCTGCTAAATGACTTAAATGTAAATGTAAATGAAATACAGTCAACAGATTTTTCCAAACAAGCTTACCACTTTGCTTCTTAATATAAAATCCACGTTTTGTATATTTTTACAGTGGCTTGCGAAAGTATTCACCCCCTTGGCATTTTTTGTTGCCTTACAACCTACAATTAAAATGGATTTTGGGGGGATTGTATCATTTGATATACACAACATGCCTACCACTTTGAAGATGCTAAATATTTTTTATTGTGAAACAAACAAGAAATAAGATTTTTAAAAAAGAAAACTTGAGCATGCATAACTATTCACCACCCCCCCAAGTCAATTCTTTGTAGACCCACCCTTTGCAGCAATTACAACTGCAAGTCTCTTGGGTTATGTCTCTATCAGCTTGGCACATCTAGCCACTGGGATTTCTGCCCATTCTTCTAGGCAAAACTGCTCCAGCTCCTTCAAGTTGGATGGGTTGCACTGGTGTACAGCAATCTTTAAGTCATACCACAGATTCTCAATTGGATTGAGGTCTGGGTTTTGACTAGGCCATTCCAAGACATTTAAAACTTCTTAAGGCTTGGGGGCAGTATTTCGACGTCTGGATGAGAAGCGTGCCCAAAGTAAACTGCCTGTTACTCAGGCCCAGAAGCTAGGATATGCATATAATTGGATTAGATTTGGATAGAAAACACTCTAAAGTTTCCAAAACTGTTAAAATAATGTCTGTGAGTATAACAGAACTGATATGGCAGGCGAAAACCTGAGGAAAATCCATCCAGGAAGTGGGATTTCTTTGATGTGGGTATTTTCAATTGAATGCCTATAGAGTATCTAATGGGTTAGGACCCAGATTGCAGTTCCTATGGCTTCCACTAGATGTCAACAGTCTTTAGACATTGTTTCAGGCTTGTTTTCTAAAAAATGAAGTGGAATGAGACCTTTCTGTCAGTGGACTGAGGAAGAATGCAGAGCTGGCCCTTCGTTGTTTTTCCTTTCTATTGAATACGCTATTGTCCGGTTGAAATATAATCGATTATTTAGACAATTGACAACCTGAGGATTAATTATAAACATCGTTTGACATGTTTCTATGAACTTTACCGGTACTATTAGGATGTATTCGTCTGCATGTTTTGACCGCCTTTGAGCCAGTGGATTACTGAACAAAACGCACCAACAAAACAGAGGTTTTGGGATATAAAGAGGGACTTTAATGAACAAAACAAACATTTATTGTGTAGCTGGGACTTTTGGAACTGCAACCATATGACGATCTTCAAAGGTAAGTGATGCATTTTATGGCTATTTCTGACTTTTGTGATTCCTTTACTTGGTTGTAAAATGTTTGTATGCTTTTGTAATCGGGGCATTGTCCTCAGATAATCGCATGGTATGCTTTCGCCGTAAAGCCTTTTTGAAATCTGACAAAGCGGCTGGATTAACAAGAAGTTAATCTTGAAGCCGATGTATTACACTTGTATTTTTTATGAATGTTTATTATGACCATTTCTGTATTTTAAATTTGGCGCTCTGCAATTTCACCGGATTTTGTCGAGGTGGGTCGCTAGCAGAATGCCTGCGCTAGAAAGGTTAAATGTTTACCCTTAAACCACTTGAGTGTTGCTTTAGCAGTATGCTTAGGGTCATTGTATTGCTGGAAGGTGAGCCTACCTCGCAGTTTCAAATTTCTTGAAGACTGAAACAGGGTTCCCTCAAGAATTTCCCTGAATTTAGCGCCATCCATCATTCCTTCAATTCTGACCAGTTTCCCTGTCCCTGCCGATGAAAAACATCCCCACAGCATGGGGTTTTCTTGGGGTGATGAGAGATGTTAGGTTTGCTCCAGACATAGCATTTTCTTTGATGGAGAAAAAGCTAAATTTGAGTCTCATCTGACCAGAGTACCTTCTTTTATATGTTTTTGGAGTCTCCCACATGCCTTTAGGCGAACACCAAACGTGTTTGCTTATTTTTTTCTTTAAAGGTCGAGACCGAGTCTGCGTCTCTCACATGGATAGGCAGACCATTCCATAAAAATTGAGTTCTACAGGAAAAGCCCTGCCTCCAGCTGTTTGTTTAGAAATTCTAGGGACAGTAAGGAGGCCTGCGTCTTGTGACTGTAGCGAACATGTAGGTATGTACGGCAGGACCAAATCGGAAAGATAGGTAGGAGCAAGCTCATGTAATGCTTTGTAGGTTAGCAGTAAAACCTTGAAATCAGCCCTAGCCTGAAGTTTGTGCTTTATCCGGGTAGCTGGAAAGTAGAGCATTGCAGTAGTCTAACCTAGAATTGACTAAACCTTGGATACATTTTTCAGCATCATTTTTGGACAGAAAGATTCACATTTTTGCAACGTTACTTAGATGGAAAAAAGCTGTCCTTGAAACAGTCTTGATATGTTAGTCAAAAGAGAGATTAGGGTCCAGAGTAATGACAAGGTTCTTCACAGTTAAATTTGAGACAACTGTACAACCATCAAGATGAATTGTCAGATTCAACAGAAGATCTCTTTGTTTCTTGGGACCTAGAACTAGCATCTCTGTTTTGTCTGAGTTTAAAAGTAGAACATTTGCCGCCATCCACTTCCTTCTGTCTGAAACACAGGCTTCCAGGGAGGGCAATTTTGGGGCTTCACTATGATCATTCTAATGATCATCCATTTATATGATTCCAAAAGTTTACCGAAGTGTTTTGATCTACACTGAACAAAAATATAAACGCAACATGTAAAATAAAACATCCATCAATTTTCTATGTGCACAAAAAGCATATTTCTCTCAAATTTGTTTACATCCCTGTAAGTGAGCATTTCTCCTTTGCCAAGATAATCAATCCACCTGACAAGTGTGGCATGTCAAGAAGCTAATTAAACAGCATGATCATTACACAGATTAACCTTTTGCTGGGTACAAATAAAGGCCACTCTAAAATGTGAAGTTTTATATCTGTGGCAACAAAAAGTTTGGTCACAGATACCATAAAAAATTGTCCTCACAATGGGCCTCAGGATCACATCACGTTTTTTTGGTGGATTCAAATTGCTATCGATAAAATCCAATTGTGTTTGTTGTCTGTAGCTTATGGAGCGTGCAATTGGCATGCTGACTGCAGGAATGTCCCCAGAGCTGTTGCTAGAGAATTGAATGTTAATTTCTCTACCATTAACCGCCTCCATTGTTGTTTTAGAGAATTTGGCAGTACATCCAACCGGCCTCACAACTGCAGATAATGTGTATGGCATCGTGTGGGTGAGCCGTTTGCTGATGTCTGCCAAATTTTCATTGTGAACAGAGTGCCTCATGGTGGCGGTGCCATTATGGTATGGGCAGGCATAAACTACAGACAATGAACACAATTACATTTTGTCAATAGCAATTTGAATGCACAAAAATACCGTGACGAGATCCAGAGGCCCATTGTGAGGCCCATGTTTTTAAGGTATCTGTATTAGGGCCTAATGAATCTATTTCAATTGACTGATTTCCTCATTTGACCTGTAACTCAGTAAAATGTTTGGAATTGTTGCATGTTGCGTTAATATTTTGTTCAGTATATAATCCCAAGTAAAATTGCAATATTTGGTCCAAAAAATTGCAATTCGATTTGTTGCCAATATTGTGCTGCCCTAATTGTAATACAAAATACATGCTTACTATTTTTTTTTTTATGCTTGCTCATGAACCTTTATATAAAAGTGTTTCTAGCTGTTTTTGGTGCTATTCTAAGAGTATGTTTTTGTCATTACATCAGTTGACAGTATATCATCAGGAGATCGCTATTCCAATCCAAGTGACACGATTTTGAGGATGGTCAACAGTCCATGGGAACTCAACATTGGAGATGCATAGAGAGCTATAAGGTAAATTACAATAATTGTTTTTGGTTTGAAAAAATGTGTACTGAGCTCAATTATAAATGTACAGGCGACATTTATATATTTGATTGGATTGTTTCTTAACGCCCCATTATTCCCCCGTCTTACTTCATAGGTGTGGTGCTCAAACATCAGGGGCCTTTGTTTTTAGCATAAAGGTTATGAATCATGTTGATTGTTTTACTAGTCTTACCATTGCCATTGTGTTCTGCAGAAGGACAACGAAAGGAACAGACATCCATGACCATGCAGTGAATCTTTTCATCAGCAATGAGGCAAATGGCATACATTCCCATTTCTAAAAAGTGAAGATCTGTTGAAGGCATCCTACATACCGACCATACGTCTTATTTGTACAATAAGATGTGTTAAACTTTCATTTGGATATCATATCTGAAATCAATATTTTCAAAAGTTTACCTTCTTTCACTTGACAGTTTGCCTATTGATGTGAAATAAAGGTAAACTGAATCATTCAAATTCTTTGAACATTCATTATTGAAAGAATGTAAGTTTCACGAATATGTAAACATTCCCAAAATTATATTATTCACAGATATTGTGAATTTGAATAAAAATGAGACCCCAAAATATAACTTGAATATTTTATTCTATCTTAATCCTTGTCCTTCAGGGAACTTTAGTGCTATGGTTAATTTTTGCTTCATTTTGTTTCATTATTTAAGCTCAAAAATTGCATTTAGGGACATTTTTGATATACAGCAATTGTCAAAGGTTTGGACACCACCTAGTCGTTCAAGAGTTTTTCTTTATTTCTACTATTTTCTACATAGTAGAATAGTAGTGAAGAAATGACACATATGGAATCATGTAGGTACCCAGTGAAGTGTTAAACAAATCTAAATATATTTTAGATTTTAGATTCTTGAAAAGTAGCCACCCTTTGCCTTGATGACAGCTTTGCACACTCTTGGCATTCTCTCAACTAGCTTCACCTGGAGTGCTTTTCCAAAAGTCTTGAAGGAGTTCCCACATATGCTGAACACTTGTTGGCTGCTTTTCCTTCACTCTGCAGTCCAACTCATCCCAAACCATCTCAAGCGCAAACCAGATGGGATAGTGTATTGCCGCAGAATGCTGTTGTAGCCATGCTGGTTAGGTGTTGATACTTAGAAGAATCTAAAATCTAAATAGATTAATATTGTTCAACACTTTATTTGGTTACTACATGATTAGTGCGGGGTAGCCATTTGATTAGCTGTTCTGCAGCTTTATGGCTTGAGGATAGAAGCTGTTCAGAAGCCTTTTGGACCTAGACTTGCTGCTCCGGTACCGGTTGCCGTGCTGTAGCAGAGAGAACAGTCTGTGACTAGGGTGGCTGGAGTCTTTGGCAATTTTCAAAACAAATTGTATTAGTCACATGTGCCGAATACAACAGGTGTAGACCTTACAGTGAAATGCTCACTTACAAGCCCCTAACCAACAGTGCAGTTATACAAAATATGGATTAGAATAACAAATAAAAGCAACACGTAATTAAAGAGCAGCAGAAAAATAACAATAGTGAGACTATATACAGGGGGGAACCAGTTCAAAGTCAATGTGCGGGGGCACCGGTTAGTTGAAGTAATGTGTACATGTAGAGTTATTAAAGTGACTATGCATAGATGATAACAACAAAGAGTAGCAGCGGTGTAAAGAGGGGGAGAGGGGACAATGCAAATAGTCTGGGTAGCCAATGGTTAGGTGCTCAGAAGTCTTATGGCTGTTTAGTCCCAGGGTCCTTAGCTTACTGATGAGCTTTGAGGGTACTATGGTGTTGAACGCTGAGCTGTAGCCAATGAATAGCATTCTCACATCGGTGTTTCTTTTGTCCAGGTGGGAAGGGGCAGTGTGGAGTGCAATAGAAATGTCATCATCTGTGGATCTGTTTGAGCGGTATGCAAATTGGAGTGGGTCTAGGGTTTCTGGGATAATGGTATTGATGTGATCCATGACCAGCCTTTCAAGGCACTTCATGGCTACAGATGTGAGTGCTGCGGGTCGGTATTCATTTAGGCAGGTTACCTTAGTGTTCTTGGGCACAAGCAGTGTGGTGGTCTGCTTAAAACATGTTGGAATTACAGACTCGGACAGGGAGAGGTTGAAAATGTCAGTGCAGACACTTGCCAGTTGGTGAGCGCATGCTCGCAGTACACATCCTGGTAATTAATCTGGCCCTGCAGCCTTGTAAATGTTGACCTGTTCAAAGATCTTGCTCACAACAGCTAAGGCGAGTGTGATCACACAGTCGTCTGGAACAGCTGGTGCCATCATGCATGTTTCACTGTTGCTTGCCTCAAAGCGCGCATAGAAGTAATTTAGCTAATTTGGTAGGCTTTTGTCACTGAGCAGCTCGCGACTGGGCTTCCCCTTCTAATAGTCTGTAATAGTTTGCAAGCCCTGCCACATCCGACGAGTGTCAGAGTCGGTGAAATACGATTCAGTCTTAGTCCTGTATTTACGCTTTGCCTGTTTGATGATTCATCTGAGGACACAGCAGGATTTCTTATAAGCGTACGGGTTTGAAAGCGGCAGCTCTACCCTTTAGCTCAGTTCAGTGCGGATGTTTCCTCTAATCCATGGCTTCTGGTTGGGGTATGTAAGTACGGTCACTGTGGGAACTACGTCATCGATGCACTTATTATTGATGAAGCCGGTGACTGATGTGGTATACTCCTCAATGCCATCGGATGAGTCCCGGAACATATTCCAGTCTGTGCTAGCAAAACAGTCCTGTAGCTTAGCATCTGGGGAGGCAAGTAGCGTAGTGGTTAGAGCGTTGGACTCGTAACCGGAAGGTTGCAAGATCAAATCCCAGAGCTGACAAGGTAAAAAAATCAGTCGTTCTGCCCCTGAACAAGGCAGTTAACCCACTGTTCCTAGGCCATCATTGAAAATAAGAATTTGTCCTTAACTGACTTGCCTAGTTAGATTTTTTTATTTTGAGTCATCTGACAACTTCTGTATTAAGCGAATCACTGAGCAATGATATTCCATAATTCCTCATCCTAATATTTACACTACCATTCAAAGTTTGGGGTCACATAGAAATGTCCTTGTTTCTGAAATAAAAGTACATTTCTGTCTGTTAAAACAACATAAAATTGATCAGAAATACAGTGTAGACATTGTTGATGTTGTAAATGACTATTGTAGCTGGAAACGGCAGATTTGTTTATGGAATATCTACATATGCATACAGAGGCCCATTATCAACAACCATCACTCCTGTGTTCCAATGGCACGTTGTGTTAGCTAATCCAAGTGTATTATTTTGAAAGCCTAATTGATCATTAGAAAACCCTTTTGCAATTATGTTAGCACAGCCGAAAACTGTTGTACTGATTAAAGGAGCAATAAAACTGTCCTTCTTTAGACTAGTTGAGTGTCTGGAGCATCAGCATTTGTGGGTTCGATAGCAGGCTCAACGTGACCAGAAACTTGTCAGTCTGTTTTGTTCTGAGAAATGAAGGCAATTCCATGTGATAAATTGGCAAGAAACTGAAGATCTCGTACAAAGCTGCGTACTACTCCCTTCACAGAACAGCGCAAGCTGGCTCTAACCAGAATAGAAAGATGAGTGGGAGGCCCCGGTGCACAACTGAATCCTACAGACGAAGAACCGTAAATGTGACATTTAAAAAATAATGAGATGTACATGAAAAATCATTATTGGACACCCTTTTTCTATAGTGAACCGGTTTCACAAGCTTTCCACGCGCTAATTAACAATCATTTTAAATTTAAAGATAGGTTTTCGTGGAATAACCGTTTATGTGCACCACTCAGAATGGAAGGACAAGCGCACAACTTTTCTGTTGCTGATGAAAATTGCTGAAATGTGGGAAAGAAACGTAAAACAAAACTAAAAGAATGGAAAGACAGGCGAAGGAAGATCTTACGGGATGCGGGAAAACCCTATACAAATCGTAAGGGTCAAGAAGAAACTGGGAAAAGCTGTCCAAAAGAGGTATGTGGAAGAACCGTATATCAAACAATCAAGCTCGCTAGCTATAGAGTACAGTAACTAACATGTATGTTCTGGGTTGTCTAATTTGTAACTATAGAGAAAACGTATTAGCTAAAGTTCGTTGGCTACTAACTTATACATTATCGTTACAAATGTTATTGCTAGATTATAGAAGAAACATAGCTAGCTACTTTTTCTCCATCCACCGGATGATTCGACATGGCTACAGTAGCTAGCTAGTTATATGTAACGTTACACTGTATCCTGCAGGGAAGAGCGTGTTCCACGACGTGCAGAAAGGATTGTGGAAAGTTGACTGATGAGCGCAAGCTGCATCTGTTCAACAGTTTCTACACTGTCCCATACGAGAAACAACAAGCGTTGATTCTCTCCGGCTTAGAACAGGTTAGAAATAGGACAAAACTCCTATTATTATAATAGCTATATTGAACACTTGCATAGTTTAACTTTGACAGTAATGATACGTACATTAACGTTAACTCTAAAAGTGCAGTGTTACACAATGGTGCAATACAAACTCATTCTGTGTAAAGGTTGGGAGTGTGTGAAAGATGGGGGTCCTGATCAAGCAATACCCTGAATGTGCTACAGTATATGTTTTACTATCAATAAATGTATATGTTCTACAAAGAGAATAATACCACATCATCAGCAGAAGTTCATGGTCTCTGGTCATTCTTTTCTTCCTTGTGATCGATCTTTTGCCACCATCGAGAAGAGGTGCAAGGAGTCAGTCCTTCATACACCTGATGATGTTTCAAAGGTGATACTTGAAGCACAACCAGCAAAACCATTCAAGGTGATGAGGATGCAATGTGAAGACTTCAGGCACCTTCCAGATTCTGACCTCAAGCGACCAGCTGGACTACAGATCACCTCAGTGAGGTGGTTAAAAGTCACAGGTATTGCACAGAGAATAGTTTACTAACATCCCATTAACATGCAACATGTTGTTCTAACAATAAAATATCCTAATGAGTCCCTTTTTTTATTCATTACAATATACAGTACATCTCTCTGTCACCACATTTAGCATTAACTCTAAGCAGTTAATATTTATTTAATGCGGTCAGCTCAGTACAGAAGGACATTTCTTGCCTTTAGCATGGGTTTAACGCAATTCAAAACTTAATTGCTGATCATAGTCTTAAACGCAAAGAGAATGGTTTTCTGAACGTTTTGTAATATTGACCTTAGGGACCTGCATAATGGACATGCATATTGGCACATCACATTGACCCATATTTGATATGTACAAGTTGTGCTTCTTTTGATTGAATTCATTTAATTGTATTCTATTTGTGTAGTTATTCTATGCTATGTTCACATTGAGGGCTTCATTTTATATGAGACTAAGATTTCATTACTCAACTTTTAAGAAAAGTCATCAGTGCTAAAGTTGATAGACCACCTTTAAATGAACCTCCATACAAATGAATTAACTACATATTGCATTTAAGTTACTTACATGAAGGGCATCTGTACTTGAAAGTACTGAAAACATCATATCAGGTGTTAAAAAAGGACATCTTACAAGTGTCATGCAAAATGTCACATTTACTGTTCTTCCACAAACTGAAATCATCACTGGAGATATACTGTTCTTCCACATTCTAAAAATTAAAACGGCAATAAAAAAAAGTATTTTTTGAAATAACAAAAAAATATCAATTGTTGTTGGAAAATATGAGTATGGTGAATTATTTGTCAACCATAAAACACCTAATGTGGTACACACAACTAATAATATAAAAATAACTGATTATCTTAAAATGGAAAAATTGTCACATATATGGTTCTTCGTCTGTAGGATTCAACTGAGCAAGAGGGTTTAGTTTGAGAAACAGACGCCTCACAAGTCCTCAACTGGCAGCTTCATTAAATAGTACCCGCAAAACACCAGTCTCAACGTCAACAGTGAAGAGGTGACTCCGGGATGCTTCTAGGCAGAGTTCCTCTGTCCAGTGTCTGTGTTCTTTTGCCCATCTTAATCTTTTCTTTTTATTGGACCGTCTGAGATATGGCTTTTTATTTGCAACTCTGCCTAGAAGGCCAGCATCACGGAGTCGCCTCTTCACTGTTGACGTTGAGACTGGGGGTTTTCAGTGCTGATGAAATCCCAGGCAATTCTCTCATTCTAGTGAGGGGATATTCTCGGATTTAAATAACAACATACAGCTGAGGTATGGTGCAAAGGAAATGTAACCCTGTTTACAGAAAATTTGTAGCTATGAATTGTTCTTGTTGTTTTTTTTTGTTATGATGAAGACGCTTGCTAAGCTCATGAGACATTTAGAACTTATATTCTTCAAGAATCAATGAGTAAATATCAATAATTCAAATGACCATTGAACAGATTCCCAGATCCCAGACTGTGGCTTTAATGCTGGGACACCAGACTGAAAGATCGGAGGTTTGGCTAATAGACTGGAAATTGTTCTGACTGTGACAATTAGCATTAACAAATTATGATATTAGAGGGAAAAAAATACTATAAAATGTAATGACCTGATCCATTTTGAATGAGTTTCAACTTCCTACACATTGCCACACAATTAAGCAAATTTGAAAGATATGTAAATTCTCTGGTGTGGAAAATGATTAATTCTTCAATAATTTTCCTCAACAGAGAATGAATGTATCTTTCAAATTCTTTGCACTTTATTTTATAGTTCTTTTGACCAATATCATTTGTATTTAGGAGATCTCCTCAATGTGTGTCAATGCGCCAGAAGTTGGAAGAAAATTGCAACAAATAGGCTGCACCCTTGTTCACAGGCTACATGAACTGTATCATTTGCTGCACATTTTGAATTATTTTACATTTACATTTTACATTAAGCAGCAATGGTGTTATAAGGAGGCACTTTCTTAATTTCTTAACCAGAATTTTGTTAACTGTGTGATGCATGCAATGCGAACACAAGTTGCAGTCTTTGGAACTTGCCTTGAATATTGTGCCTTCCCGTAGAGGGATGCTTTCCCGCAAGATAAATACACATGGTGAGGTGTAGATTAATGTGACCATGCCCCCAAGTATGGTACAGACTTAGGGTACTCCCATTACTCCCATGTAATTAGCCTAACTTTGGTGTCATCTTAAGCAAACTACTGACACTTTTTTGTCGTTTCAATAAACATTTTCAGCAGTGTCACATGTCATTATTAACATACTTGGCTGTCACAACAACAAGTGATTTGTATGATATGTATTCTGCCACTCTGTGTTACCCGACCTGCTAACACTGACAGTTAAGATAGTAAAACTGTCACATTGTTTTTATGTCACTGTTTGTTTACCCCAAGCTTTTTTGATGGTTAACTGATGTTAGCTGGCTGGCTAGGAAGATAAATGAATCTTAATCTAATTCAATAATTCAATAGTCTTAGATATGCTGCATAACTACTTCCGGTCTTTACCTGCCCTTGAACGGTCTAGGTATTTAGAAAAGTTTATTATTTTTGGCTTGCCTATATGTCCTTTCAACTCGCCGGAGACCAGCTGTGCAGACAGCCCTACCAAATGGTCCAATGGAAATATGTACACCTACATAGTGGAATCTCCAGGTTTACACAGGCAATACACATACAGTAGGTAGTAGATTACAAACAAGTATTAGCTAGCGACTTACCGGGAATTAAGTGCATTAAACACACAAATGTATTGAGTAACTGGAGCCCACAGATTTCCATCTTCATTGTGGTGTACAGCCTGAAACCATGAAGTTCATCTTACCTGGTCCTTGGGCAGTTGATTAAACTTGATTTGGTACTGTTTTCTCCTTTGGTGGTGTTTTCTCCTACTTCAGCTTTTCATCACCTTAGCTATAAAAGCAGTGTTAGTTAGCTAACGTTAGCTAGCTGAAGAAAGTCCATTGGAATCGTCTCTTTGGCTGATCATGGTGACGTACATTCCATGCAACAGTCTATCTGTTCATGCCAACATTTTTTTATTTAGAATCAGTGTTTTTAGGTATGATGTAGTTTGATGATTAACCAGGTTTCCAACCAACCTTTTATGAGCATAAAGTACATGTCGTATAAAAAATGTCACGATAGGCCTGATGGAAACAGTTAATTTGTCGGTAAACTTTAAAAATGTTGACAAAACAAAATAGCTAGACAAGGAGGGATCTTTTTGTGCCGGTAAAATGTATTACAACAGAAATGGCGGTGGAAACACTTTTAACTGCAAATATTGATATAATAAACATCCCATCGAAGTAAACGTGGAGTCGCACGATGACATGCTGTGTCGTCCTCCCACAATGACTCTGGAAGATATTCAGTTTATTAGGCTACCAATTAAATAAATTATGATGAACTTCAACAGGGTTGTGAAAGTGCAACGGGATGAGCTTGATACTCATTTTCAATAAATATCGAGGGTATTATCTTGCTCTTTGTCCATAATAATCTCATCATATAGGCTACTGGCACTGTATCTGCAAACTGTTGGCTAGAGTGCAAGTGCCAATACCAGAATGGGGACATTCGCTATATAACGCAAAAAACATTTGTATTTGATACATGGAAATTTAACCACAAAAGAAATGTCATCATGCACAGACTTTTATCCGTAACAAGTAAATTTGATGGAAACATATTGTAACGACCGTCACAATGAGGGGATCAAGGTGCAGCGTGGTAAGTGTTCATTTTGATATTTATTTTTACTCAGAACACTAAAAACAAAATAATAAACAATGGAAACGAAAGCGCACAGTTCTGTCAGGTAAAACAGAAAACACCTACCCACAAAACACAGGTGGGAAAAAGCTGCCTAAGTATGGTTCCCAATCAGAGACAACGATAGACAGCTGCCTCTGATTGGAAACCATACCTGGCCAAAACATAGAAATAAAATACATAGAATGCCCACCCCATATCACACCCTGACCTAACTAAACAGAGAAAAACGTCTCTCTCAGATCAGGGCGTGACACATATTTCTGGTGGGGAAAATGCGCATATTTTATTTATGGAGATTTTTAAATATTCTCATGAAAACCTGGTCGCCAATTGGATGGAAACCTAGCTATTGACAAGATGAAGGTGCAACGCACGCATAGGCTACCATGGTGAACGAGCTTTGTGCCTTTTCATTTTCAATACATATTGATTACCCATTTATTTTTTTCAGCCTGAAAATCATTCTCCTATAAGGTCAGCTATATTTTATATGCAAAATGTAACTCAAGAGAAAGTGCAAGTGTCCACTTTCATCATTCTTGCAGCTTCATGTTCAGTAGCCGTACATATGTACAAGATCAGGTGCGTGTTTGGTCTCAATTAAATAGAGCAGACTGTAGCCTATGCATGGGCGGAGAAGCACGGGGCAGTTATCTTTCCAAGGGCATTTACTTCCTAAATATGATCATGCTATAGTTTAGGCGATATAATGTGCCACTTGAATGTGAGAAACTCTGCTAATTTAACCTATTTCGTAGGTCATTTTTTATATTGCCTATATGGTGCAACATTGCTGGGACCATGGCTGGCTATTGAGCTGCTTCCCATACAGTCTAAAATAACATTGCAGGACTGCAGTTCGGTTCAGGACAAGTAGTAGGTGGGAGTTGGACAGAATGTCAGGGAGTGGGTGTGTGCGGTATGAAAAGATGATGGCAGGAGAGGGATGAATAAATCAGTCCCACCCAGACCTCTACCTTCCCAGACCTCTACCTGCCTGTCTATTTGACATGTTATGGTTAATTTGCTCAATGCAAATTGTTGCGCAAAATGTTGCCTATAGTTTACATGACATGTCAAGCATTGCCAATAGTCCATCTTCAAGTGATGACAAACATGATTTTCTATACCTTATAAATTCTCCTCCCAATGTGACCAGGAGACCCCATTAAGCACCCAACACTCCACCAGAAGACAGTGTTGAAGGGATGGTTCAACCAAATTTAGAGCATGCTAATATTCCCTCAGTTGTGTAGCCTGCTCAAATCAAAGTTTATTTGTCACGTGCGCCGAATACAACAGGTGTAGACCTTACAGTGAAATGCTTACTTACAGGCTCTAACCAATATTGCAAAAAATGTATTAGGTGAACATTAGGTAAGTAAAGAAATAAAAACAATGCAGATAGCCCAGTTAGCCAATGTGCGGGAGCACTGGTTGGTCGGCCCAATTGAGGTAGTATGTACATTAATGTATAGTTAAAGTGACTATGCATATATGATAAACAAAGAGTAGCAGCAGCGTAAAAGAGGGGTTTGGGGGGGCACACAATGCAGATAGTCCGGGTAGCCATTTGATTACCTGTTCAGGAGTCTTATGGCTTGGGGGTAAAAACTGTTGAGAAGCCTTTTTGTCCTAGACTTGGTACTCCAGTACCGCTTGCCATGCTGGAGTAGAGAGAAGTCTGTGGCTGGGGTCTTTGACAATTTTCACGACTGTCTTGGTGTGCTTGGACCTCTTTTTCCTGTAGTCCACAATCATCTCCTTTGTCTTGATCCCACTGAGGTAGAAGTTGTTGTTCTGGTACCTCCCTATATACTGTCTCATCGTTGTCGTTGATCAGGCCCACCACTGTTGTGTCATCGGCAAACTTAATGATGGTGTTGGAGTCGTGCCTGGCCATGCAATCGTGGGTGAACAGGGAGTACAGGAGGGGACTGAGCACACACCCCTGGGGGGCTCCAGTGTTGAGGATCAGCATGGCAGATGTGTTGCTACCTACTCAACGATGCTAATATTTAACAAACCCTTGGGTTTTTGACTCTACATGTGACCACTTTCCAGGACCCATAGGGGGAGGTACATTTTAAATTCCCCCCCAAAAATGTGGATCCACTTAATTCTGAATTTAGACAATTAAAAATGATTATGTCAGATTGACTAAATGCATTCATGTTCATCAAACACAACTGAATCAAATACCTCAAAAAGAAAAAATGATGTCAGTTCCAGCTATTTGACTTATGTTCGTCCAATTGCTTTTGTTTCCATCAGTCTAATGCTTTTGGCTAGTTTCTTTAGGTATGGTATCTAAATGTAGGAATAAAGAATCAGCAAAAACATAGTTATTGGAAGAATGGATGTTGAGGGTACTACCATTAACAAATATTATTTAAGAAAAACATTTTCCCACAAACATTGTGCATATGGCCTTTATTACTGCTGTTTGAGCGTCAACAGAACCTTTCTGCAGCTCCCCCAACCGCAATTAATTTCACAATCTCACACGCAGGCATACACACACACCCATGGATTGAAAATACATAAAATGGTACAACAATCAAAGGCTTCTAGCAACAGGGGGAGTGAACAACTGCACACTTCTGGGAGTTAAGGTTGGAGAAGCCGAGCTCTCTTAATTTTACAAAAATGTGTTCTGAACATGTGCTTTGATAAACGCATGAAACAAAACCAGTGCAACATTTAACACATGAAAGCATGTCCAAAACTGTCCCAAAGTCAGCATTTTACAATCTCTGACACACACAGGTACACTGTGGTCCAATCCCAAATCTTTCCCTAAACCCTATGCACTTGTGGAGATCTGAGATGATTTGACAGGTGTAATCAATCTAGTAATAGCTCAACCTTGCCCCCCTAGGTGGAAGTTACACCATATTCCTTATACCAATCAAAACCTCTCTGATCTTCACAAGTGCATAGGGTGTAGGGCAGGGGTGGGCAACTCCAGTCCTCGAGGGCATGATTGGTTTTACACTTTTCTCCATCCCTAGCAAACACAGCTGATTAATCAAATTGCATTCTAAACTGAAGATCATGATTAGGTGTTTATTGGAGTCAGGTTAGCTGGGGCTGGGGCAAATCAGGCCCGCGAGGACTGGAATTGCCCACCCCTGGTGTAGGGTTTAGGGGATGATTTGATATTGGCCTACACACTCATGGATTGAAAATGTATAAAATGGAATATGGTCCAAAAAATCCTTGAGCCATGCTGTCAACTGTCAAAGGCTTCTAGCAACAGGAAGAGTGAACAGGTCGCACACTTCTGAATTAAAGGTGGAGATGCCGAGCTCACTCATTTAAAAACATCTGTTCTGAACATAAAGTGCTTTGATAAACGCATGTCTAAAACTTGTGTTCAAAATAAACAGTAGGTCAACGCACCTCTGCATTGTCTGAAAAGGGATACCTGAAAATGTCAGTTCTTAAAATAAAAGGTTCTTCCCATAAGGAAGTGTCTCATTAGCCCCGGTCAAGCTCTATCTCAGCGTCATAGGAGGAATGGGGTACACAAAAGACATCTGGCCATGCAGTGGACTCGGAGGAAGACAGTACGGTCGTATCATCAGTGTCACAAGGAATTATGAGGAGTCATCCAACAATAGCATTACAAGGGATGGGCAAATCAGGCAAAGATATCACTTTGATAGTACCTTTGCCCTGGATATCTGCTGTTGACAGTGGCGGATTTAGGTATAGGCGACATGGGTAGCCGCCCAGGTCAGCATCTTGCTGGGGGTGGAATGGGGTACCCGCACAAATGTATTTTTTTTATACCAATTTCTTTTTGGAATGGTGACATTTGCGCGATCGGTTTTCTATCGCTCATTTGCATGTCACGTGGGTCATTTAACCTTGTCGGAGAGGGCGCCCTGATTCTAGTTTGTGAGCTAGGCAGGCTACTGCCTGGGAAGGTCTCCCCCTCAAAATTATGAGACGGGGAGTTGACTTCAGGTCTCCCCACTGGAAGCCCGAGGTAGGGGGAGCGGGGGAATCTATCAAATACCTCTAACTTTGTACAGTACTAATGCAATTAGTAATGCAATTAGTTGTGCAATTGAGTTTGTGTTTCTTGTTTGAAGTGCAATAGTGTAATAATCCGGTTCTCTTCTTTATAAGTGTGTTACTCTATTTGTGTATTTGTGTGATATAGGATATGTGCAATTTAGTTTTATTTGTGTTTTTTGATTGCATTAGGTTAATGGTGTAATAATTCGATTCACTTGATTTGAAGCCTAAACTTGCCTTTCAGTCTCATCATCTTATTTGAGAGTTCATTCACAGACATGTATTCCAGACGGAAGAGTCAATTGCTGCGAGTAGTTTTCTCCAAAGAGGATTCTGAACTTAACTGGAGCCGTCATTTTCCAACTTGGTCTGAGAAAGAAGAAGCAGAGGACAAATTTTGTTGCAAAATCAACCAAGCATTCAACTTTCAAATCCTGAAACAAAAGTGTTGCAAACAAGCCAATATCAAGCATCACTTACTTCTGTCTGTGTGTGTATATGTCTTTGACAACATAAGTGTAATGTAGATATTACACAGATCTCTTATAAGCAGCTGTTTATGTGCACAATCCAAATTCCCAAGCTTCTGAGCCGAATGGGAGCTGACATTTCCCAACTTGTTACTCTGAGAGAGAAAAAAATTTAGTGCCAGAATATTTAACCTGTTATGGATAGGGGGCAGTATTTTCACGGCCGGATAAAAAACTTACCCGATTTAATCTGATTATTACTCCTGCCCAGAAACTATAATATGCATATAATTGATAGAAAACACTCCAAAGTTTCTAAAACTGTTTGAATGGTGTCTGTGAGTATAACAGAACTCATTTGGCAGGCCAAAACCTGAGAAGATTCCAAACAGGAAGCGCCCTCTCTGACCATTTCTTGGCCTTCTTGATCATCTCTAACCAAAACAGGGGATCTCTGAAACTTCCTACGGCTCCCATGGGCTCTCAGAAGGCGGCAAAAAGCTGAATGGTGGCTTTGCAGGCCCTGGCTGAAAAACATTAGCGCATTTTGATAGTGGTCGATCAGAGAACAGAGACTGGAGGCGCGTGCACGAGGCGACCCCATGTTTTTATTCTTTCGTCTTTGAATGTAAACAACGACTCCCGGTCGGAATATTATCGCTTTTTTACGAGAAAAATAGCATAAAAATTTATTTTAAACAGCGGTTGACATGCTTCGAAGTACGGTAATGGAATATTTAGACATTTTTTTGTCACGAAACATGTCGGGCGCGTAACCCTTCGTCACCCTTGGATAGTGTCTTGAACGCACGAACAAAACGCCGCTATTTGGATATAACTATGGATTATTTTGAACCAAACCAACATTTGTTATTGAAGTAGAAGTCCTGGGAGTGCATTCTGACGAAGAACAGCAAAGGTCATCAAACTTTTCTAATTGTAAATCGGAGTTTGGTGAGGGTCAAACTTGGTGGGTGTCAAAATAGCTAGCCGTGATGGCTGGGCTATCTACTCAGAATATTGCAAAATGTGCTTTCACCGAAAAGCTATTTTAAAATCGGACATAGCAAGTGCATAAAGGAGTTCTGTATCTATAATTCTTTAAATAATTGTTATGTTTTTTGTGAACGTTTATCGTGAGTAATTTAGTAAATTCACCGGAAGTGTTCGGTGGGAATATTAGTTCTGAACGTCACATGCTAATGTAAAAAGCTGGTTTTTGATATAAATATGAACTTGATTGAACAAAACATGCATGTATTGTATAACATAATGTCCTAGGCGTGTCATCTGATGAAGATCATCAAAGGTTAGTGCTGCATTTAGCTGTGGTTTTGTTTTTTGTGACATTACATGCTAGCTTGAAAAATGGGTGTCTGATTATTTCTGGCTGGGTACTCTGCTGACATAATCTAATGTTTTGCTTTCGCTGTAAAGCCTTTTTGAAATCGGACAGTGTGGTTAGGTAAAGGAGAGTCTTGTCTTTAAAATGGTGTAAATAGTCATATGTTTGAAAAATGGAAGTTTTTGGATTTTTGAGGAATTTGTAATTCGCGCCACGCCTATCATTGGATATTGGAGCAGGTGTTCCGCTAGCGGAACGTCTAGATGTAAGAGTTAAGTAATCAGCACTCACCTTTTCAAATTCTGAAACTAAAGTGTTGCAACCACCATTACCACGCACCTCTCACTACTGTGCGTGTGTGATGGCGCAAGTAAAAATGGCGCTAGAAATTTCCATCCCTAAGTATAACATTTTCCGACGAGATAGAACTGCCAAAGGGGCAGAGTTGCAGAGATAGCCTGCAGAGTTCTGTTTTACTATCCAGGTCTGTACCCAAACAATTCGAGCTTCGACTTTTAAAAATCCACCTTTTCAGAAACAAGTCTCTCACCGTTGCCGCTTGCTATAGACCACCCTCTGTGCCCTGGACACCATATGTGAATTGATTGCCCCCATCTATCTTCAGAGCTCGTGCTGCTAGGTGACCTAAACTGGGACATGCTTAACCTCTATTGGGTAGGGGGCAGTATTTTCACGTCCAGATGAAAAGCGTGCTGAAAGTGAACTGCCTATTACTCAGGCCTAGAAGCTAGGATATGCATATAATTGGTAGATTTGGATAGAAAACACTCTAAAGTTTCTAAGACTGTTAAAACAATGTCTGTGAGTATAACATAACTGATATGGCAGGTGAAACTCCTAGGACAAACCATCCAAATTTTCCAATGGCTTTCATGTTTATTATGAGACGAAGTCCTCCCATATTGCAGTTCCTAGGGCTTCCACTAGATGTCAACAGTCTTTAGAAAGAGTTTCAGGCTGGTTTTTGGAAAAATTAGCTAGAAGTTGTAGTTTTTCAAGGTGGCTCCCATTTTGGCAGTAGTGTTTCCATGCGCGTGGATGAAAGAGCATTCTTTGTTATTCATCTCCCGTAAGGAACATACTATTCTCCATCTTAAATTTTATAGTTTATTTACGTATTAGGGTACCTGAGGTTTGATTATAAACGTTGTTTGACTTGTTTGGATAAAGTTAATGGTAATGTTTGGGATTCATTTTGTATGCATTTTGAAGTAGGGAAACTGGGTGGATTATTTAACCTGTTGGGGATAGGGGGCAGTATTGAGAATTTTGGAAAAAATATGTGCCCATTTTTAACGGCCTCCTACACCAACTCAGAAGCTAGAATATGCATATTATTGTTCAGGTTTGGATAGAAAACACTCTGAATTTTCTAAAACTGTTTGAATGGTGTCTGTGAGTATAACAGAACTCCTATGGCAGGCAAAAACCTGACAAGGTTTCAAGCAGGAAGTACCCTGTCTGACAAGGAGTCGTGCGTCTTGCATCTGTTTATTGAAAAGTAAGGATCTTAGCTGTAACGTGACAATTCCCAGGGCTCCGATAGGCTCTCAGAACCCGGGAAATACCTGAAGGTTGACGAGGGAGCCTCAGGCTGAAACACATTATCGGCTTTGGTAAGTGGCGGCTCAGAGGACCTTTGAATGAGGCGCATGCACAATTCGCTCCTGAGGAGAAATTTAATTCGGCTGTTTAGGCTCAATGCATATTCCAGGTCGGAATATTATCCCTTTTCTACGAGATAAATGGCATTAAAATTGGTTTTAAACAGCGGTTGACATGCCTCGAAGTACGGTAATGGAATATTTAGACATTTTTTGTCACGCCAATGCGCCATGCGCGAGACCGTGATGAAGCATTCTGATAGTGTCTAGAACTCATGAACAAAACGTCGCTGTTTGGATATAACGATGGATTATTTGGGACCAAACCAACATTTGTTATTGAAGTAGAAGTCCTGGCAGTGTATTCTGATGAAGAACAAGCAAGGTAAGAACATTTTTCTTATAGGAAATGTGATTTTGGTGGAGGCTGACCTAGGTGGGTATCTAAATAGCTAGCCCTGTAATGCCGGGCTATGTACTTAGATTATTGCAAAATGTGCTTCATCCGAAAAGCTATTTTAAAATCGGACATATCGAGTGCATAGAGGAGTAATGTATCTATAATTCTTAAAATAATTGTTATGCTTTTTGTGAACGTTTATCGTGAGTAATTTAGCAAACTGTTAGTAAATTCAACGGAAGTTTGCCGGGGGTTATGCGTTTTCTGAACGTCACATGCTAATGCAAAAAGCTGTTTTTTGATATAAATATGAACTTGATTGAACAGACATGCATGTATTGTATAACACAATGTCCTAGGTGTGTCATCTGATGAAGATCATCAAAGGTTAGTGCTGCATTTAGCTGTGGTTTGGGTTTATGTGACATGATATGCTAGCTTGAAAAATGGCTGTCTGATTTTTTCTGGCTGGGCACTCTGCTGACATAATCTAATGTTTTGCTTTCGTTGTAAAGCCTTTTTGAAATCGGACAGTGGGGTTAGATTAACGAGATTCTTGTCTTTAAATAGCTGTAAAATAGTCATATGTTTGAGAAATTGAAGTAATAGTATTTCTAACGATTCAAAAATCGCGCCACTGGAATATCAGTAGCTGTTACGTAGGTGGGACGAAATCGTCCCACATACCCCAGACAGGTTAACTAACCACCAGAACAGCTTAAATTCAGTACAACTCTCCTTCTGTGGCCTCCAACTGCTCTTAAATGCAAGAAAAACTAAATGCATACTTTTCAACCGATTGCTGCCCGCACCTGTCCGCCCGTCCAGCATTACTGCACTGGACGGTTCTGACTTAGAATATGTGGACAACTACAAATACCTAGGTGTCTGGCTAGACTGTAAACTCTCCTTCCAGACTCACATTAAGCATCTCCAATCCAAAATTAAATCTAGAATCGGCTTCCTATTTCGCAACAAAGCATCCTTCACTCATGCTGCCAAACATACCCTAGTAAAACTGACCATCCTACTGATCCTCGACTTCGGTGATGTCATTTACAAAATAGCCTCGAACACTCTACTCAGCAAATTTGATGCAGTCTATCACAGTGCTATCCGTTTTGTCACCAAAGCCCCATATACAGTGAGGTAAATGTATTTGATCCCCTGCTGATTTTGTACGTTTGCCCACTGACAAAGAAATTATCAGTCTATAATTTTAATGGTAGGTTTATTTGAAAAGTGAGAGACAGAATAACAACAACAAAAAATCCAGAAAAACACATGTCAAAAATATTATAAATTGATTTGCATTTTAATGAGGGAAATAAGTATTTGATCCCCTCTCAATCAGAAAGATTTCTGGCTCCCAGGTGTCTTTTATACAGGTAACAAGCTGAGATTAGGAGCAGTGCTCCTAATCTCAGCTGCTCCTAATCTCAGCTTGTTACCTGTATAAAAGACACCTGTCGACAGAAGCAATCAATCAATCAGATTCCAAACTCTCCACCATGGCCAAGACCAAAGAGCTCTCCAAGGATGTCAGGGACAAGATTGTAGACCTACACAAGGCTGGAATGGGCTACAAGACCATCGCCAAGCAGCTTTTTTACATTTTCCTATACCTACTGAATCTTAAAATGAAACAGCAAAATTATCCACGATATGACCATCTTCAAACAATTCCATAGTCTTTTAGGGGTTAACAAAACTTTAGCAGGAGAATAACCATGCTGCTTTTCACTGAAATATGCTGAGCGTTCATCATGACCCTCTGCAAGATATGTCATGTCAGTCTATGAAAGAATTATGTGTTCAAGCCAAGGCCTTGTTGACATGTTCTGTTTGAGAGACTGATAGTCACCATGTCACAATTTGGTAATAAGTAAATGTTATCCATGTTCCTAAATGTTAGCCTTTGGTCTAGTTTGCTATTAAACCCCAGCAAACAGACCATAGACACATTCGCATGATTCATTTGTCTATTGTGTTTCTTTCAGGAAATTTAACATACACTTGTTGATTGGGGAATCAGATAAGTGTAAAATCATTATTAAATTGACTATTTTTAAACAATTCACTTTGTCTGATCAAATTAATCTAGCACAGTTGTATTTTGAGTGCTGGTTCAATGTAAGGGACATACAGACAAAGCAGGCAACGAGAGACAACTGAGTAAGGTGCAAATACTAGGGGTTTTACTTTCCCAAATTGAAGTTGTTGACAAAGAGAATTCAAACCATAAGGTGCATTAAATAGAGTAAACTGTTCTAAAGCCTCAACATAGATAAATGTATAACTGAGGTCTACATAACAGAACAGGGTGAGCAACTCAAATAAAGGGTTAACAGAAGCCATAAGGTTAGCACACACAATATAAAGGGAGTGCACTGGCCAGGGACCGGTTTCTTGATAGCAATGGAATGAAGCTGCCAAGTGTTTTAACAATGCATAATTTCTATAACAGCTGAAAAAGTAACGTGTTTCCCAAAACAACACGTAGACAGAACGATCACTAAATGAGTTGTCTGAGCATGTGTCTATACTGACAGAATCGAAGGAAAGGTACCACTGCTCTCAGAGCAGCTTTCTCCATTAAAATCTTACCATTAGAATTATTCCACAATACTGACAACGGATCAGCGCCCAGAAAATACTGAGGCAGCTTACTCTTATGCTTACCCTATAATAATGCATTAAATGACAGATTTGGCACATCGTAGCGCACATGTTGTTACACATCATGAAATAGACCTATTGAGGCAAAAAGCCTATGACATTAGCATAATATATCTAAGTTGATTTAGCTATATTATGCAATTGAAATATAAAGGCCTATGCAGCCTAACCTGTATTTATCTTTTAATGCAGAGATCTCGATATTCATTTGAATCTGTTAGTAACATTGCAAAAACTAGCAACTTTGTATAAGTTATCAACTTTGCTCTGAAGTAATTGGCGGTCACAGAGATACAGATAAACATCTTGATTCTATGTTTAGTGCATACCTTCTGTGTATTAAGTGGCAAAAAAGACTAACGACACACTTAGCTGTTCTATGAGTGGTCCGAGGCAGTCAGTAAATAATGAGTGTTTTCAAGTGCACTGTAAAAAAGCCAACTTAACCAATTACTTAAATCAATATTATTCTGTAAGTAGATTGGTCTTCAAAGATACAATAATTTGAGTTTGTGTTAAAAAGTTTTAAAATGTGTTTACTCAACAAACTCTGCTCGAAGTCATCTGAATTTGAACAGGCTTGTTGTGTAAAATTACAAATTCATGTTTGTTCAAAACAATTCAAATCCACGCCATTTTTCCCAGCATGTGCTCTTGCAGCTTGATTTTCAGAATTGTTTGTTTCAATACCCGTGTTTTGCATGTATATACTTTGGTTGATTAATCTTATCCTACACAAACAAATAACATATATTTTTCTAAACTAATCTAATATTTTAGTAGTTAGACTTATTGCACCCGTAACTGAGATGGCTGTTCCAGTAGTTATGATTTAGGTATTCTCAATGATCTCAACAATCTTCCCTACCCCGGCAGTCATTCTGAATGCAGGTTGCGGGTGATTAAAAGTTCCAATTGTTGGATATCCTCACTATGGCTGGAATCCAATAAGAATTACACATCACATTGCAAGCCAGCATGATGTGACTTGCAGGCTTGATGTGGTATGTAAACCAGGAGTTTCAGACCACTGTGTTAGGGTGAAATTATACATTCTACAGGCCCTACTGTGTAAACAATACTTTTACTGTTGCACCCAGAAAAGTTATTGCTCTACGACAATATGTATTCCATATCTAGTTATTCACATTGGAGACAGTTATTTGACCTCGGAACAGGTTTTAAAATCCGCATTTAATGCATCACTGTTAAAGTTCAGACAATTATTTTTCATATATCATGAATGTTTATTGACAATTTTCTACTTTTCTACGTGGGGAACCCGAAAGTACATTTTTAGTGTTGCTGATTATGTGAGTGTGATGAGTTAGCAAATCAAATCCTTTCTGCCACTGGACAGCGAAAAATCGATTAATTTAACCTTTATTCATTGAAATTTAAATTAGTTTGTAGTAGTTAAGTGTTGAGTTACATTACATACTGTAGCTATCTCAATTGTTATTTGAAATAATTTCGGTGACTTCACAGCAATTGCTAGCTAGATGAAATTTAGCTAGATAGCATGCTCAGCTAAATACAAATCCAAATAGATTACAGCCATGTCTCATAGTCACATCATAAGATTTGTAAATGAAAAAGGACTATAATAACATGAATTTAATGGAGTTTCCCATCTTCCCATTTAGTTTCTGGTGCAGCACATAATGCCCTTATCCAGATGGTGTAACAAAGGCATTTCCTAACAGACCTGCTAAATTTCATTGTTGTTACTTTAAGGTTGGAACCAACATGCAGTAGATCCGGTAGGAAGAGAGGCAAGAACAAATAGGTCTATCTTCTGTATACCACCCCTGCCTTGTTACAGCAGAACTGATTGGCTCAAACGCATTAAGAAGGAAAGAAATTCCACAAATGAACTTTTAAGAAGGCACACACTAATTGAAATGCATTCCAGGTGACTACCTCATGAAGTTGGTTGATAGAATGCCAAGAGTGTGCAAAGCTGTCATCAAGGCAAAGGATGGCTACTTTGAGGAATCTCAACAACAACAAAAAATATATATATATTTTTAACACTTTTTTGTTTACTACATGATTCCATATGTATTATTTCATAGTTTTGGTGTATTCACTATTATTCTACAATGTAGAAAATAGTAAAAATTAAGAAAAACCCTGGAATGTGTAAGTGTGTCCAAACTTTTGACTGGTACTGTATGTGTTATAAATTACCAAATTGGTCTGACTTTATAGTAAGTACAGCGTCATATGATAGAATACATTTATGGATGTGTTATGCCAGAAGAGGACTGGCCACCCCTCATAGCCTGGTTCCTCTCTAGGTTTCTTCCTAGGTTTTGGCCTTTCTAGGGAGTTTTTCCTAGCCACCGGGCTTCAACACCTGCATTGCTTGCTGTTTGGTGTTTTAGGCTGAGTTTCTGTACAGCACTGATATATCAGCTGATGTAAGAAGGGCTATATAAATACATTTGATTTGATTTGATGAATAACCGAAGGTGTCTCACTTCAAACTAAGCATTACAGGACACTATATGAAGTGTCAATAAATAGGTTATTAACGTTCTGTTGATTTGTGAAAGTTCTCTCGTGATCCATGGGTTACTGTAGGGTGTGAGAGGTATTTAAATAGGCTGATGGACCTGCAAAGTTTGCGTTTGTAGGTGTGTGAGTGTCTCAGAACTAAGATGATTTGGAGAAGTCCAACCTGAGACTACTGCACCAGGTATACCTCTTCTGTTCCCGCACTGGAGACCAGGGTTGATTACAACATGTAACAATGGTGCCAACATTTTGTGGCTGATCTTTCAGCGGGGGAGAGGGTGAATGTGTCAAAGACCTGACTGGGCCCAACACTGTGCAGTATGGCTTGTTTTTTTGTTGTGTGCATGTTTGCGTACTGAGGAACATGTAACTTGGTTCCAGAAGAAAGAAACTTTCAATTTATTTAGGTTGGGGGCTTTCATCAAGGTAAGTGTTTCTTGCTGTAACGTCGTACCCAGGCTATTGCACACATGGCACACACAAGCCTGGGATAGCAACCATTCAAATTGACCTTAGTGGGAGTGACCATAGAATTCTATAGGAGTGACCTTACCGAGTAAAGTATTTGTCATCATCACTACTTAACACAGTTAAAAAGGCATAATTATTGCTAAACCCTGCCCATTTACACAATTGATCTTCTTAAAATGTAATTTTCAACCTAATCCTAACTAATGAAGGCCAGGTTTGATGCGTTGGTCCACCAGACCTTCTGCACATTTGGGCGGAAGTGTCTGGGAATGAGATTAGGTGTAATGTGACTAATATGACATCACTTTAGAGCACATGTATATATCATATTCGACATAGTGGGTTATGTCACATTTGACATTGGTGATTGTCACACAGTTATGCCATATTTATCAACCCTTTGTAAAGCATGACATATGGTTATAGATGCTTTGTAACATTTATGTAGCGCTTGTGAAGGCATTAAGAAGGCTTTATGAAGCCTTATAAGCTGAACATCATTTAAAGCGGGACCCAAAAATGTAATAAAGTTATGCTTGTGATACTTGAAATTAAAACCATTTGTGGAGTCGTTCTGCCCCCCTTTCCCTTTTCCCTTAATTGTTTAGTCACTAAATGTTTGGTACAAATTAATGTTAAAGTGCAAAGGATATGGGATATTTACGCTGTATGGCCATCACATTCACATTTGATTGAGTACTGTCTCAGGTGTGGTTGGTCACAGTAATGTAACATACAGTTCCATGATGATGATTTGGCTGCCTTACTATAGAGTGATAGCCTCATTACGTATTATCACATTTGTGACTGAACAAATTGACATTGTCATCAGTAACATTGGCAGCCATAGACCGTTACCACATCTTAACCCATGACTTCACCTATGGCTTCAGTTATCAAGAGATAATTTAGCCAGATGGTGCTAAGCTTAGAAAATATATCACAATCCAAACATCAACAGGGTGAGTATAATCGGGAAGATTGGCTGCACTATTATGTTCAAGTTTACATATCTAACATCACATTATGATTTACATAATGTTCCAATGCTGTTCTTCCTGAATGCACATAATCTGTTACAGATCAGTCGACATGTCACATCAGAAAGGACAAGGGTAACCAGTCCTTGTACTGATCTCATTAGGCAGAGAGGTGTGACAATGACTTTGGAAAAAAAAGGCATTAGCAAATGAAAAATCAAGTGATTCAGAAGAATAGGCCTACCCCTCGCTCCTCTCTTTCTCCTATTCTCACTTACTCCGACTGAGACACAGCTCATTAGGGAGCTTAAATTAGCCAGCCCAAAAACCATCTGAGGTTGGCCATTTACAAGAGCGTTGCCACGGGAATCTCTATACACTCTACAGGTTTCTACGGGAATCTCTATCCACTCTAAAGATTTTGTCTCACAGTCATATTCACACATTGCATCAAGGGTTTCACAGAATATAATTAGTTCACACGCATTTTGTCCTTGTCAAAACAATAGATATACAAACAATAACCACGAATGTAAAAAAAATAAGTACAATTTGCACTTCAAACAAGTCCTCCCATTGAACCTTAGGATAGTAGAATGACTATTGATCATGTATCATGCTTTGGGCCTGGCCAATATCTTTACCAAAATACAGTACTCCTGTGTGTTTTATGTCTGAGCATTAGGGGGCACTGTAAGCCTAACTTTGAAGAAATATTGGAACACTAACCTTGGTTTCACAGATACTATTACTTTGCTAAATGTTTTATCCATGTCATGTTAAGTTGCTTAGGCAAAAATTCATATGCTATTATTACAGTATGCGGTTTTAGTCTCTGTGAAGTGCATATACACACTCATACACAAAAAACAGTGTGTTTGGCACTGGCATAAGCAGAAATTGCTAAGTGGCTGGACATACATTTTCCAGCAAAAATATGACCAAAAACATCACAATTTTCCCTTGACAAACAAGCATGTTATTACTGCTAAGTAAGCAGTGCAAGTGCGCAAATAAAAAAGCGCTTACAACAACACCGCTGACAACACAAGCTGACTGTCTGAGAGAAAGAGATTCTACAAAAGAAGGCAATTGCAGTGACAAAATGGGAAAAATTATACTATCACAAAATATGGATAAGGTGTTCAATCCGACAGTTCAACCTCATGAAATAATCAATATATTATCAGATCAGACCGACCACTCCCAATCAAAGCAGCGCTCTACTGTACAGGTACAACAGGTGGATTCCGCTCAGAAATATGAAAATATAAATACTGAATATATGCGCAAACAGCTTATTGAACAAAAAAGCAAGGAAGAACAGAAATAGAAAGCTGTGAAAGTGTTTTCATTAAGCCCAAAAGTGTATACTTTTTGCCATATGAAAACAGCCACACAATACAAACACTTTAGGCCTATACATATTGTTTGGTACGGCCTGTAGTGGAGAAGAGTCTCTCAACAGTACATGAAGTCATAGGAAGGGTGATGGTGGCCCTTAGTAGTCTATTGATGTTAGGGGAAATGTCTTGACTGCAGCTGTGTAAAACTTCAATAAGGGATAACAATTCCTGACACAGTTGCTGAATAAACATTAATTCGGCATCTAGTGCTAAGCAATTATTTTCAATTTTTAAGTAACTAGGTCTATGATGTCGGGCCAGGTAGGCCTATTTGAATTCCAATTTTTTTTTTTGCTCAACGCGCCATTTCTCTACAGAGAACTCTAATCAAGCATGAGTTTTGGGAACTTGTAGGGAGGTGAAGTTTTCAACAGACCAATATTCATCGAAGTAAAGTGCAGAATATGTGGCAATTAACTACAATGACCAGAATCCATTGCGCCTACAGCTGCCTGTTCTTACTGCTTTTTGCCTGAACAAGCCTGGGCCTTGCAAAGATATTCATCCCCCTTAGCGTTTTTCGTATTTTGTTGAATTACAACCAACAAATTAATTAGATTTTTATTTTTATTTCATGTGATGGACATACACAAAATAGTCCAAATTGGTGAAGAGAAAAAAATAACTTGTTTAAAAAAAAGGAAAAAAAGGATGTGGTGCGTGCATATGTATTCACCCCCTTTGCTATGAAGCCCCTAAATAAGATCTGGTGCGACCAATTACCTTCAGAAGTCACATAATTAGTTAAATAAAGTCAAAATGTGTGCAATCTAAGTGTCACATGATCTGTCACACGATCTCAGTATATATACACCTGTTCTGAAAGACCCCAGAGTCTGCAACACCACTAAGCAAGGGCCACCACCAAGCAAGCGGCACCATGAAGACCAAGGAGCTCTCCAAAACAGGTCAGGGACAAAGTTGTGCAGAAGTACAGATCAAGGTTGGGTTATAAAAAACTATCAGAAACTTTGAACATCCCACTGAGCACCATTAAATCCGTTATTAAAAAATGGAAATAATATGGCACCACAACAAACCTGCCAAGTGAGGGCTGCCCACCAAAACTCACAGACCAGGCAAGGAGGGCATTAATCAGAGAGGCAACAAAGAGACCAAAGATAACCCTGAAGGAGCTGCAAAGCTCCACAGCAGAGATTGGATTATTTGTCCATAGGCCACTGTAAGCCATGCACTCCACAGAGCTGGGCTTTACGGAAGAGTGGCCAGAAACAACTAAGCAAACATGTTTGGTGTTCCCCAAAAGGCATGTGGGAGACTCCCCAGACATATGGAAGAAGGTACTCTAGTCAGATGAGACTAAAATTGAGCTTTTTGGCCATCAAGGAAAATGCTATGTCTGGCACAAACCCAACACCTCTCATCACCCCAAGAAAACCATCACCACAGTGAGGCATGGTAGTGGCAGCATCATGCTGCCGGGATGTTTTTCATTGGCAGGGAATGGGAAACTGGTCAGAATTGAAAGAATGATGGATGGTGCTGAATACAGGTACATTCTTGACGGAAACCTGTTTCAGTCATCCAGAGATTTGAGATTGGGAGGGAGGTTCACCTTCCAGCAGGTTTAAGGGGAAACATTAAAATGTCTTGGAATGGGCTAGTCAAAGCCCAGACCTCAATCCAATTAGGAATCTGTGGTATGACTTAAAGATTGCTGCACACCAGCGGAACCCATCCGACTTGAAGGAGCTGGAGCAGTTTTGCCTTGAAGAAGAGCAAAGATCTCAGTGGCTAGATGTGCCAAGCTTATATAGATGTACCCCAAGAGACTTGCAGCTGTAATTGCTGCAAAAGGTGGCTCTACAAAGTATTGACTTGGGGGGTGAATAGTTATGCACGCTCAAGTTCAGTTTTTTTCTTGTTTGTTTCACAATAAAAAGTATTTTGCATCTTCAAAGAGGTAGACATGTTGTGTAAATCAAATGATACCAACCCCCAAACTCAGGTTGTAAGGCAACAAAATAGGAAAAATGCCAAGGGGGTGAATACTTTCGCAAGCCACTGCATCTCTACCTGACAATACATCTAATTGATTGATAGCCATCTTAAAATTATGCATCATCTACTTTGAAGAACTGCTGAAATAGTGATTATATCAGACACAGGTTCAGCGCCAGAATGAATCAGTTGAACGGGCATTTGATTTCTAACGGGCATTTCTTTTACATGGGACCTCCTATAGGTTTTATAGTAAAGATGTCATTTAACTCAAAGAATGTATTACTTTTTGTTGTGGCATGAACACAACCAGCCCTGATGTTTTCATCTGATTGTCAAACAAATCCCAAATAGTAGGGTACTTTCGCACGTTAGTCCAAAATAATAGGGGTGGACTATGCACCCGCCAACTTTCCTTCAATTTCAATGGTGTAGTGACATTTTTTAGGTGCGGGAGGGCAAAATAAATTGTTTAAAGGACTTACATTTACGTCATTTAGCAGACACTCTTATCCAGAGCGACTGACTTCTTAATAATACCACTTTAATAATATTTACATAGCTAGCATTACTCATCTCATAAGTACAGTTGAAGTCGGAAGTTTACATACACCTTAGCTAAATACATTTCAACTCAGTTTTTCACAATTCCTTGTAAGAATTACCTGCTTTAGGTCAGTTAGGATCAGTTAGGATCACCACTTTATTTTAAGAATGTGAAATGTCAGAATAATAGTAGAGATAATTATTTATTTCAGCGTTTCTTTCATCACATTCCCAGTGGGTCAGAAATGTACATACACTGAATTCGAATTTTGTAGCATTGCATTCAAATTGTTTAACTTGGGTCAAACGTGTTGGGTAGCCTTCCACAAGCTTCCCACAATAAGTTGGGTGAATTGTGGTCCATTCCTCCTGAGAGAGCTGGTGTAACTGAGTCAGGTTTGTAGGCCTCCTTGCTCTCACATGCTTTTTCAGTTATGTTCACACATTTTCTAAAGGATTGAGGTCAGGGCTTGCAATAGCCATTTTGCCACAACTTTGTAAGTTTGCTTGGGGTCATTGTCCATTTGGAAGACTCATTTGCAACCAAGCTTTAACTTCCTGACTTATGTCTTGAGATGTTGCTTCAATATATCCACATATTATTCCTCCCTCATGATGCCATCTATTTTGTGAAGTGCACCAGTCCCTCCTGTAGCAAAGCAGCCCAACAACATGAAGCTGCCACCCCCTTGCTTAACGGTTAGGATGGTGTTCTTCGGCTTGCAAGCGTCCCCCTTTTTCCTCCAAACATAACGATGGTCATTATGGCCAAACAGTTATTTTTTGTTTCATCAGACCAGAGGACAATTCTCCAAAAAGTACAATCTTCATACCTATGTGCAGTTGCAAACCGTAGTCTGGCTTTTTTATGGCTGTTTTGGAGCAGTGGCTTCTTCCTTGCTGAGCGGCCTTTCAGGTTATGTCGATACAGGACTCATTTTACTGTGGATATAGATACTTTTGTACCTCTTTCCTCCAGCATCTTCACAAGGTCCTTTGCTGTTGTTCTGGGATTGATTTGCACTTTTCGCACCAAAGTACGTTTATCTCTAGAAGACAGAATGCGTCTCCTTCCTGAGCGGTATGACGGCTGTGTGGTCCCATGGTGTTTATACTTGCATACTATTGTTTGTACAGATGAACGTGGTACCTTCAGGCATTTGGAAATTGCTCCCAAGAATAACCCAGACTTTTTTCTGAGGTCTTGGCTGATTTCTTTAGATTTTCCTATGATGTCAAGCAAATAGGCACTGAGTTTGAAGGTAGGCCTTGAAATACATCCACAGGCACACCTTCAATTGACTCAAATGATGTCAATTAGCCTATCAGAAGCTTCTAAAGCCATGACATAATTTTCTGGGATTTTCCAAGCTGTTTAAAGGCACAGTCAACTTAGTGTATGTAAACTTTTGACCCACTGGAATTGTGATACAGTGAATTATAACTGAAATAATCTGTCTGTAAACAATTTTTGGAAAAATGACTTGTGTCATGCACAAAGTAGATGTCCTTGTCACGGTTGTCGTCGGTGATGGAGGACCAAAACGCAGCAGGTATGTGTATGCTCATCTTGAGAATTTATTAACTTCAAAAAATGAACGTACAAAATAACAAAAACAAAAGAACGAACGAACAACTACAAACAGTCTGGCTAGCATAAGCTCAACACAGAACAATCACCCACAAATCACAAACACACCCTACTATATGGGACTCTCAATCAAAGGCAGATAGACAACACCTGCCTTCAACTGAGAGTCCCAACCCCAATTAACCAAACATAGACATACACTCACTAGACTCCACATAGAAATACCTAAACATAAACCAAAACCCGGAATTACTAACTCAAACACCCTTTTAACAAAAACACACCACCCTGAACTACATAAAACAAATACCCTCTGCCACGCCCTGACCAAACTACAAAACAATCAACCTTATATACTGGCACGTATATACGTGACAGTCCTAACCGACTTGCCAAAACTATGTTTTGTTAACAAGAAATTTGTGGAGTGATTTGAAAAACAAATTTTAATGTCTCCAACCTAAGTGTATGTAAACTTCCAACTTCAACTGTAGTTGACTTGTTGTGGTATTCCTTCACAGCAAACAGCAAACAAGCCACACTTGCAAGGAGTTAAAAAGTAGATGGGACCTGGCTGCATAGAGTCAGAAGGATAGTGCACCTGTAAACAACAAAAGAACATTAAGATAAGTTAATGAAAAGAAAATCAAACGTAATATCATTTTTTAATGTATCATTATCATGCAAGTTTCACTTACCTACGAATCTGCAGAGCAGCAGCACCGCATACAGAAACATCATCTTGTAAACTGGAAGTTAAAATGATAACACACAGCCCGACTACACGTACCTCTGGAAAATACAGAAATAATGTGAGATCAATAAAAGTAGTGCCAATCATGTTGGAGGTCAATTAAATAATGAAAACGTGTTGTTTATGCTTTTCTTACCAAGTGTTGTCATCGATTGCTTGTAGAGACGCCACACTCCTGCTTTTGGTTGATGGGATCTGGCTACATAGGGTCAGAATGATAGTGCACCTGCAAACAACCAAAGAACATTAAGATAAGTTCATGAAAAGAAAATGTAGCGTAAAACGTAATATCATTTTTTAATGCATCGTTAACAGGTAAGTTTCACTTACCTACAAATGTGTAGAGCAGCAGCACTGCATACACAAACATAATCTTGGAAACTGGAAGTTAAAATGATAACACACAGTATCTACTGATGCTGAAAGACAAATTCCAGATACAAATATTTTGGCATTATTATACAATAGATAGCCGTAATCACCGTCTGACACACCTGGCTAACTTTATGGGTCATGTAATCATCTGGCTAAGTGGAGTCTTTTGTTTAGACATGTTAGCTAAACAATGAACCATAATCCTAATCCATAGAGTAATTGCAATAAAAAAAGATTGTCATAGCTCGCTAAAGCTAACCAAATAGGTTCAACGTTAGCTAGTTAGCTAGCTAACATTAGGCCATAACAAGCAATGCATATGGAAATCTGAGTGTTACTACACACAGATGATAAACGTAATGTTAGCTAGCAAGCCAGCCATCTAACATCAGCTAGCTAGCTAGCAATAAGCTTTAACTTGGGGTATTTTGTTTAGACATGTAGCTAGCTAGCTTGCTAAACAATGAACCAACATAATCCCAATCCGTAGAGCACTAGCAATACAATCCGATTGTTATAGCTAGCTAAAGTTAACCAAATAGGTTGAATGTTAGCTAGTTAATTAGCTAACATTAGGCTATAACTAGCAATGTGAAAGGGAATTCTGAGATAACATTACTACACACAGATCATAAACGTAATGTTAGCTAGCGAGCCAGCCATCTAACGTCAGCTAGCTAGCTAACAGTAAGCTTTAGAGTGTTGGACAGTAACCGAAAGGTTGTAGGATCAAATCCCCGAGCTGACAAGGTAAAAATCTGTCATTCTGCCTGTGAGCAAGGCAGTTAACCCATTGTTCCCCAGCTGCCGAAGATGTGGATGTCGATTAAGGCAGCCCCCCTCACCTCTCTGATTCCGAGGGGTCCGGTTAAATGTGGAAGACACATTTCAGTTGAAGGCATTCAGTTGTACAACTGACTAGATATCCCCCTTTCCCTTTCCTTTATAATATCTGAAACTGTAGCTAGACTCTTACCCATATACATGGATGAATGCTTTACGGCATTCTGCAACCACTTTCATTAAATAAGACGTCCTGTGTCATTTCCGTTTTGTTTGTGCAGCTTGCTTGGCCAGTTGTTATGTCAAGTCACCCTGGGTCACACTGACCGTGTGCAATGCCATAAAAATCATCTTAAAACCTCTTACATCTACACGTTCCGCTAGCGGAACGTCTGCTCCAATATCCAATGATGGGCGGGGCGCGAAATACAAACTCCTCTAAAATCCGAAAACTTCAATTTTTCAAACATATGACTATTTTACAGCTATTTAAAGACAAGACTCTCCTTTATCTAACCACACTGTCCGATTTCAAAAAGGCTTTACAGCGAAAGCAAAACATTAGATTATGTCAGCAGAGTACCCAGCCAGAAATAATCAGACACCCATTTTTCAAGCTAGCATATCATGTCACATAAACCCAAACCACAGCTAAATGCAGCACTAACCTTTGATGATCTTCATCAGATGACACACCTAGGACATTATGTTATACAATACATGCATGTCTGTTCAATCAAGTCCATATTTATATCAAAAACCAGCTTTTTACATTAGCATGTGACGTTCAGAACTAGCATTCCCACCGAACACTTCCGGTGATTTTACTAAATTACTCACGATAAACGTTCACAAAAAGCATAACAATTATTTTAAGAATTATAGATACAGAACTCCTCTATGCACTCGATATGTCCGATTTTAAAATAGCTTTTCGGATGAAGCACATTTTGCAATAATCTAAGTACATAGCCCAGCCATTACGGGCTAGCTATTTAGACACCCAACCAGTTTAGCCTTCACCAAAATCACATTTCCTATAAGAAAAATGTTCTTACCTTGCTTGTTCTTCGTCAGAATACACTGCCAGGACTTCTACTTCAATAACAAATGTAGGTTTGGTCCCAAATAATCCATCGTTATGTTCCAACAGCGGCGTTTTGTTCGTGCGTTCTAGACACTATCCCAACACTAAATCTCGGCCACGAGCATGACGCAGAATGTGACAAAAAAATTCTAAATATTCCATTACCGTACTTCGAGGCATGTCAACCGCTGTTTAAAACCAATTTTTATGCAATTTATCTCGTAGAAAAGCGATAATATTCCGACCGGGAATCTGCCTGTCTGTATACTGAGGGAAAAACCGAAAGCCGGGGGCGGGGCGGGTCGCGAGCGTAAGGCTTAGTCCACTGAGTGACCACTTAGCTTTTGCTCTCTATTGTTTCAGCCAGGGCTTTGAATTACGTCATTCCTGTTTTTCCCGGGCTCTGAGACTCCATTGGAGACGTGGGAAGTGTCACGTAAGAGCAGAGATCCTTTGTAAAAGATAGAGAGAATCAACAAGGGCAAGAAATGTTCAGACAGGGTACTTCCTGAACAGAACCTTCTCAGGTTTTTGCCTGCCATAGGAGTTCTGTTATACTCACAGACACCATTCAAACAGTTTCAGAAACTGTGGAGTGTTTTCTCTCCAAAGCTAATAATTATATGCATATTCTAGTTTCTGGGCAGGACTAATAATCAGATTAAATCGGGTACGTTTTTTATCCAGCCGTGAAAATACTGCCCCCTAGCCATAAGAGGTTAAGCTTTAACCCCCACCCAAACTCTGACCATTTTACTCACCGTAGTTTGGTTTGGCTATTTTCATGTTTACCAGAGCGTTGGTGACTTTAACTGTGCTCCAGGCAACATTTTCATCACGCTTTTTTGCCGACGTTTACTGACACAGGCCATATTCAACCGGTGTTGAGCGATTGTAAATTCATCAGTTATTCTGCGCTCTGGCACACTCAGACGAGAGTGCTCTGAAACAGTTGTTGCAGTGACGTTCTATTGAAATGGATACTTGCATAGTTGAGTCTTTTGTTAAATTTTACTACGTGATCCATTTTTTAAAAAGCAGCGTTAGACAGGATTACCTACACAAACTGACCAGCTCAAATAGACAGAAGCGTGCTATATGGAAGACCAATCCAAACTCATCTCTCGGCCAATCATGGGTAGCGGGAAGGTTGCCCACTTTTTCTGTGGCTTAACCAAATGCGCTTTTTATTTAACAATTTTATTCATATTTACAGATGGCATACAAGTTTGTTATTAAGGCACATGAAAATTCACATGTTCGAGAACGCATTTACGCAAAAAAAACTATTTTTATGAAAATAAAAAAGTTTACTTTCAAATGGCTCTCCTGTGAAGTAGTGACCCACGACATACGCCTAGTTTCCTGAAACGGGTCACAAACGTTGATACGAATACCTGTCATTAAAATTACAAAGTCATTTGTGGAAAATAAGGTTAATACGTTGTGTAAAAAAAATATTCAGATTCATTACTTTGAAAATGGTACACTGTCTCTTTAAAAATGTAATGTTTGTGATGACAGCATGCAAGACATCTGTTATACATTTCTTGCTATGCTTTCATCATTGATCTCCTGAAGAAGCTATCCCTTTTCCATCCTTTCTGTGCCTCCGAAAAGTTAGCTGTCTAACCAATGATGTAACATGACTGAACAAAGTGTTAACAGCAAGCAGTTTTAGAATGGCCCGCGACATGGTTTATGAATGTAAAAAGTTGTTCTTATGCATAAGACAACGCCTAGTTCCTGGGTACAGCCCTTAGCCGTGGAATATTTGCCATATATCACAAACCCCAGAGGTGCCTTATTGCTATTATAAACTGGTTACCAACGTAATTAGAGTAATAAAAATACATTTTATGTCTCAGCGAAGGGACTCGGCTCCACTTTGTCCCACTGCGTCGTCCATTATTTCAAAGATAATGTACAGAACGGAGACATTTATTCCTTACATAATAAAGTCATCATCATAATAAAAACAAATTATTTTATTTAAGTAAAGTAACGTGACTAAATGATGGTTAGAGCATAATAAGGGATAGTTATGTAAGTCACTACTATCGATTGTTTAATTCTGTGTTGTTATACAGCATTCAACCCACAGAATGCACTTTTAATTTTTTACCAAAAAACAACCCGAAAACAAGGGCAAAGTTATTCTTTTAGTACAAAAGTCCTACCCAGTAAAATCGCAAGAGTTAATTCAACTTCTATGGAGTCAAATGTAACAATATTTTGGGATTTATATGGTCCCATCCCCATTTTTTGTTAAAAAATATCAATACCATGACCAGAATACTTTTAAGTTAAAACGACACTAAATGGAGTAAATATCAAACACAGAGAGTTACTTAAATTTAACTCCGATTGCCATTTTACTATTTTCAGTGTGGTTTTTAATCATCTCCCTTGGCATTTTACACTTTTCTGTATTGTTATGAATTAGCAATCAACTACAGCACATTACAATTATTTTAGAGTTTACTTCCTTTGAGTAAAAAGGGTAACATGCTGACCAGACCGCCCACATCGTGCGCAAGCAAAATAAACGTACACATACATGTTATTCAATCATTTCACCCAAACTGTTGAGCGCGTTAACAGGCGTTTGCATAGCCAAGAGCTAAAATAGAACAAGTCTTGCCTCTCCCATCTACTCATTGGTTTTTATGAGCATGTACCCACATGGGTGATTTAAAGAAGAGCGACATCCACACTCCTGTCCAATTGGAGGCGGTAATGCACCTTAAAGTTGGTTGCCAACCACCATATAAAATCCACAGAAGAGGTTTATCAAAGAAAACAAACTAAAAACAAACTAGGTTTCCCCTTTTTATCTGTGGATTAATTATAGAGTAGTAGAGTAATAATGTTATATGACGTACTGTTTTATCTTTTGATTTATATGTAATGTAAGTGCTTTAAACTTGGGCTCCTGAGTGGCGCAGTGGTCTAAGGCACTGCATCTCAGTGCTTGAGGTGTCACTACAGACACCCTGGTACAAATCCAGGCTGTATCACAACCAGCTTTGATTGGGAGTCCCATAGGGCAGAACACAATTGCCCCAGTGTTGTCTGGGTTTGGTCGGTGTAGGCTGTCATTGTAAATAAGAATTTGTACTTAACTGACTTGCTTAGTTAAATAAAACAATATATATATGTTTGGACCCCAGGAAGAGTAGCTGCTGCCTTGGCATGGGGATGTCAAGGGGATCCCTAATAAATACAAATAGAGAACATGATTTTGTATGACATGGGTCAAACTTCTACAAAGATCCAGCAAAAAAAAGGACCATATGTTTTTCAGGTAAAATAACAACCCAAAGTTTACTTTCCAGGACAAATGACCTAGTAACCAGTGGAGGCTCCTCAGAAGAGGAAGGGGAGGACCATCCTCCTCAGTGAAATTTCATAAAAATAAAAAAGTGAAACATTAAAAAAGTTATCCTTTTCGATGAAACTGTACTAAATATATATATATATATATATATATATATGTCCCCAAATAATTTATTAAAATACACTGTTTTGCAATAAAGGTCTACATTAACTTCAACAGCACTGTCTGGGGTAGTACCATGGTGTAGCCGGAGGACAACTAGCTTCTGTCCTCCTCTGGCTATATTGACTTCAATACAAAACCTAGGAGGCTCGTAGGGCTCACCCCCTTTCATAGACATACATGGTAATTATGACCACTTCCGGAAGATGTCCTCCAACCAATCAAATCTTTTGCAGGATAAACTGACATGTTGTCCATCCAATCATAGAATTAGGATCAGAGAACTAACCCAGTGAGTTGTATTGGGATTGTGCCACAGAGCATTAAATGGGAGTTCTGTGTGTTGAGAAGCTTGGTGACATTGTTGGATAGAGATTAACAGTGAATTAAAAGTGAGGGTCGACCTCTGTCTGAGATCAGTTTCATGAAGAAGGAGAAAAAGGAGAAAGTGTTCAATACCAACTGGTATCGAAAGTACAGCTGGTTAACAGGGAACCTTTCATCAGCCCGCCTGTATTGCTGGCCTTGTCTGCTTTTTGGAAAGTCTGAGCCTTGGTCGAAAGGTGGGTACAGTGACCTGTAGAACATCGATCGTTCCGCTAAACGAAAAACAAAAGCAGGGCATGCAAGAATTTGCTTTTAGAGGACACAACGAAAGGGAAAGTTCTACCAATAAGGGCAACTTTATTTTTTATTTAACCTTTATTTAATTACAAGGAGCTGTGATGCTTTACTTTCTGAACATATCGAACTTTCGACTGTCTTTTCAGGGATGTCAAAAACAATTCTGAATGATTTGATTGCTTCCATTGCATCATCCATTAATCGTCAGATATGTGGATGATCAGGGCTTTAGTCAGGAACGTTTCTTGGGATAGTTTGATGTGTCAAGTGGGCAAGATACACAGTCTGTGTTTGACTTTCTGAATTTTGAGATGTCTGAGTTTAAGTTCATAGAGAAACTTGTTGTCCAAACCTACGATGGCACAGCTGTAATTGAATGTATCTGCTATTTGTATTTACAGCTAAGTCCCCTCCTGTTCCCTGATCAAGATGGGATGATCACTCCAATACACTACCATTGTCAACTTTCTCCTGACATGAACTGAAGCCATGTCTTATGTGCCCACTCATCCACTGGCACATTGAATGTTTCCCCTCCTAGCACTGTCAGTACCCCTATCAATTTTCTCTCATTACTGTATGTACAGTCAATCACATACACAATCACATTATTACACATCAATGATGTTACTCCTTGCTTGGATTAGCTCATGCTTTGCTCTCTTTTGTCTAACTGTGTAGTGTGGTGTGTTGTGTTATTGTTTTTTGTCTTCCCTGTCAAATCCTGTCCTGCACTGGTCAAGCTTCTGAACACCTCAACTCATGCCTCATACCCTCATTCAATCACTGCTGTGATCCCTTTCCAACACGGTGTAAGTAGCCCTCTCATTACCATTCCCCATAATATTGTACTATAATGTCTTAATGTTTTTAATTTATCTTTATTTAACCAGGTAAACCAGTTGAGAACAAGTTCTCGATCTGGCCAAGATAAAGCAAAGCAGTGCGACAAAAACAACAACACAGAGTTACACATGGGATAAACAAACGTACAGTCAATAACACAATAGAAAAATCTGTATTCAGTGTGTGCAAATAAAATAAGGAGGAAAGACAATAAATAGGCCATAGTGGCGAAGTAATTATAATTTAGCAATTAACACAGGAGTGATACAGTGGGGGAAAAAAGTATTTGATCCCCTGCTGATTTTGTACGTTTGTCCACTGACAAAGAAATGGTCAGTCTATAATTTTAATGGTAGGTTTATTTGAACAGTGAGAGACAGAATAACAACAAAAAAATCCAGAAAAATGCATGTAAAAAATGTTATAAAACGATTTGCGTTTTAATGAGGGAAATAAGTATTTGACCCCTTTGAAAAACATGGATTAGTACTTGGTGGCAAAACCCTTGTTGGCAATCACAGAGGTCAGACGTTTCTTGTAGTTGGCCACCAGGTTTGCACACATCTCAGGAGGGATTTTGTCCAACTCCTCTTTGCAGATCTTCTCCAAGTCATTAAGGTTTCGAGGCTGACGTTTGGCAAATCGAACTTTCAGCTCCCTCCACAGATTTTCTATGAGATTAAGGTCTGGAGACTGGCTAGGCCACTCCAGGACCTTAACCTGTTGGGGATAGGGGGCAGTATTTGCACGGCCGGATAAAAAATGTACCCGATTTAATCTGGTTACTACTCCTGCCCAGTAACTAGAATATGCATATAAGGCTTCCACTAGATGTCAACAGTCTTTACAAAGTGGTTTGAGTCTTCTCCGGTAAAAACTGACCGAACGAGAGGCCTAGAAAGTTTATCATAGAGGGAGGGCCATTACTACTATGATGCACGTGCCCGTGGGTACTCTTTCGTTCCAAAACGTTTAGTAAGACAATGCAATCGTCCGCCTTAAATATTATTGAAGTTCTGATTGAAAAAGGCCCTAAAGATTTATGTTCTACAACGTTTGACATGTTTGAACGAACGTAAATACATTTTTTGTTGCACATTCGTGAGGACAAGTCCCGCGCGCTTTGTACATTATGAGTAGCCTTCGGAACGCGCTAACAAGAAGGAGCTATTGGGATATAAATTATTAACTTTTTCGAACAAAACTACATTTGTTGTGGACCTGGAAGTGCCTTCTGATGAAGATATTTCTGATGAATTTTCAAAACTGGATACGGGCAGGAGGAGTCCCGGAGCAAACTCCAAAACTGGGAGAAAGCCCAGACGCTATGATGCCAGTCAGGGAAGATGGGCCAAGCATAAAGGGAGAAGCGGTGGAGCCAAATAAGCACAAACAGCTGTGCAAGAATCCCTCTAACTGGAGGTCGAAGGAATTTGAGGATTCGCCAGTGCTGCCAATCCAAGGAAATGGAACGGGCATGTTCCTCCAAGACAAGATCAGCAACAGCTTGCTTGCAGATCCAGCAGCGGTGCGATTTAAACACACAGACACTATGTCGCTGCGCTTAACTGAGGGCAAATGTATATCAAACAAAGGAAACATTGGCTTGAGGGCAGAACAAAGCGGAAGCCACAAGCAGAAGGTGTGACCACAAGTTGGAAACAATATCACACATACTAGGGCAACGCCCGGCAGTGAAGGCAGCCAGGCTGAGAAGGCACAATCTCATTTGTGACCTACTCGCTGAGGAAGTCGTGAAGGATCAGGGCTCCGTATCGGCAGTAAAAGGGGTCAAGGCCAATTGGCAAAATAGGTATGACCGATAGACATTTGTTATCCACCTGGGAGGGCCCCTGTCGGCCGGCCATTGGCCGGTGTTTGGATGGACGGTTCCTCCCGCCACATCTGGATTCGCCTCTATCTGGGGAGCCCCTTTCGGAGACGGATTAACCGATTTCTTCGATACGCTCCAGCCGAGCCTCGTCTGAGCGAGACCCAGCAGACCAGTCTGACCAAGTGGCCCTACATTGGGGTTCCAGTGAGGGGAGTGCACACCCAGGCAGCAATGCCTGTGGTGGGGGCCACCCCGCTACGCACCGGCACCAGAGACGTGTGTTTCTCAAACCCTGTTGTTGGCTCAGTTGTGCGGTTCCTACTAAACCCTCTGATGTTCCATCCGGCGCGTTTGATTTGGATAGAAAACACCCTAAAGTTTATAAAACTGTTTGAATGGTGTTTGTGAGTATAACAGAACTCATATGGCAGGCCAAAACCTGAGAAGATTCCAAATAGGAAGCGCCCTCTCTGACCATTTCTTGGCCTTCTTTGTCATCTCTATCCAAAACAGAGGATCTCTGCTGTAACGTGACACTTTCTAAGGCTCCCATAGGCTCTCAGAAGGCGCCAGAACGTTGAATGATGACTCTGCAGTTACTGGCTGAAAAACAGTAGCGCATTTGGTAAGTGGTGGATCTGAGAACAATGAGACGGGTGCGCGGGTGCACGTGAAGAGTCCATTTTACATTTTGAGTCTTTGAACGAAAAGGACGTCTACCGGTTGGAATATTATTGCTATTTTACGAGAAAAATCGCATAAAAATGTATTTTAAGCTGTTATTTAGACTGGTTTATGGAATGAGTTTGGCTGTGGATTTCTTCCGTGTACTTCTTGGATGATGAAGTTTGCATTTATCTCTTACAATAAAAGGTGAAATTCAGCAATTCAACTGTGAAAACCATTATTCCCCATTAGTAACACATATTGTTTTGATGCTTTTCAAACAACAATGCTGTTTAGAGTAGTTTGTTGCATCTTACGCAAGCTCCAACCGAACTTTGCTATTTTGTGATTGTTTTGGGATTTATTTCACTTTATTTTCACGAAATGTAACCGCTATTATTTCTTACAACTGACAAGAACTTTTGAACACCAATTCTGGCTTCAACTTCGACTCATCTGCCCCGGGCTTGGAGAAAATTAGGCAGGAGAGGGGAGCCCTGGCGATATTAAGGTGAAGGGAAAACCAGCCACCTCTTCCCTCCATTCTATTTACCAATGTACAGTTGCTAACCTCCGATCGCAGATTTGCTACCAATGGGACTCTTGAAACTGCATTATCATTTGCTTTTCTAAAAGATGGCTCTCGGACAATGGCTATCCAACTTGATGGATTCTCCATTCACCAGGTGGACAGGACAGTGGAGTGGGAGGGGGTTGCCTCTTCATCAATACCAACTGGTGTGCTAACTCCAGCGCTGTGGAAGTGTCAACCCACTGTTCACCCGTCTTGGAAAACCCTACTACCTTCCGAGGCGGTTTTCGACTGTTATCGAGACTGTTGTGTACAGTCCACCTCAGGACAAGAAAAATAACATGCTGGCACTTATCGAACTGTACAAGGCTATAAACAAGCAAGAAAACATACATCCAGAGGCTGTTTCCTCGTTGCCGGAAATTTGAATTCCGCGTCACTAAAACACGTGATGCCCAATTTCCATCAAAACGTCTCCAATGCCACTAGGTGCAAAAAAGTCCTAATTCATTGTTATTCTACCCACAAGCAAGCATACAAGGCCCTTCCTCGTCCTCCATTCAGAAAATCAGATCATGATTCCGTAGTCCTGCTTCCTGCTTACAGAGGCTGTTTCCTGGTCGCCGGAAATTTGAATTCTGCGTCACTAAAACACGTGATGCCCAATTTCCATCAAAACGTCTCCAATGCCACTAGGGGCAAAAAAGTCCTAATTCATTGTTATTCTACCCACAAGCAAACATACAAGGCCCTTCCTCGTCCGCCATTCAGAAAATCAGATCATGATTCCGTAGTCCTGCTTCCTGCTTACAAGCAGGAACTCAAACAGGAAGTATCCGTGACTCGCTCCGTTGAGAAATGGTCACCAGAATCAGAGAATATGCTACTGGACTGCTTTGCTAGCACTGATTGGAATATGCTTCGAGACTCCGCCGATAACATTGATGAGCTAACCACCTCCGTCACCGGCTTTATTATGCATCGGCAATGTTGCATTATGCAAAATGCATCGGTGATGTTGTCCCCATGGTGAGGGTTTGCTGCTACCCCAATCAAAAGCCCTGGATTAACATAGAGGTTGGCACAAAGCTAAAGGAAAGGGCTAGCACACGCAGAGCTATCGTAGACAACCCTGAGGCTACGGCCAAGGACAAGAATAAGTACAAGTCCCGCTACGACCTCCACAGAGTCATTAAAAGAGCAAAAGGGCAATATACGAATAAGGTGGAATCATATTACACAGGTTCCGATGCCCACCGCATGTGGCTACGGTCCATTACGGAAGACCCAACCGTGATCTGCCCAACGATGCCTCTCTACCAAATGAACTCAATGCATTTTATGCACGCTTTGACAACAACAACATCGTGCCGGGTGTGAGGGTCGGGAACAACCCGAGGTCGACGTGAGAAAGGTCTTTAATCAGGTCAACACCCGCAGGGCCGCGGGGCCCAACGCCCATGCTTAGAATAGCTGGCAGGCATATTCACGGTACTTTTCAACCTCTCCTTTTCTCAGTCTGTAATACCCACGTTTTAGGAGGACCACCATCATTCCTGTCCCCAAGAAATGTAAGGCTTCATGCCACAATGACTACCGCCCTGTAGCACTCACTTCTGTAATCATGAAGTGCTTTGAGAGGCTGATTATGGCACACATTAACTCCACCATCCCAGACACCCTATACCCACTCCAATTTGCATAGCGCTCCAACAGATCCATAGATGACGCGATCTCAATTGCACTCCACACTGCCCTCACCCACCTAGATAAGAGGAATACCTATGTGAGAATGCTGTTCATTGGCTGCAGTCCAAATGCAAAGTTTTCATAAAGTTTGGCATGGGCCATCAAATCCTTAAAAAGTTATACAGCTGTTGAGAGCATCTTGACTGGCTGCATCACTGCGTGGTATGGCAATAGCACCACCCTCGATCGCCTGGCGCTTCAGAGGGTGGTGCGGACAGCCCAGTACATCACTGGGGCAGAGCTCTCTGCCATCCAGGACCTCTATATCAGTCGGTGTGGAAGGAAGGCCCAAAAAATCGTTAAAGACTCCAACCACCCAAGCAATAGATTATTCTCTTTGTTTCCGCACGGCAAGCGGTACCGGTACATCAAGTGTGACACCAACAGGCTCTTGAACATCTTCTATCCCCAAGCAATAAGACTGATACATAGCAAACAAAATAGCTACACAGACTGAGTTAACCTTGTATCTTTATTGACCTTTTATTTTTGCACTGTCTCTATGCACACTCACGTGCCCTACACACTCACACACACACATTCACTCCATCGTCTGCTCACTCACACGTAATATGCACATTTATACTGACTCTACACATACGCATACCCACTCACATACAAGCTGCTGCTACTCTATTTATCTTATATCCTGTTGCCTAGTCACCTTACCCTATGCATAGATCTACCTCCATCACTCCAGTATCCCTGCGCATTGTAAATATGGTATTGGAACGGACCATGTATATAGTATGCTTACTTACTTAGTGTTCTTCATATATCTCATGTGTTTTTCTAATATTACATTGTTATTGGTTATTATATTGTAGGGTTTTGAGTTTTAAGGAAGGCATTTCACTGTAATTGTGCATGTGATATTAAAAACATGAAACTTAATATGTTCTGTTGCTACATTTCTAATCACATATTTGCAATAGTACGCTGCTGGGATCACCCAATAATGATCACAAATCTGTGATTGGACGCATCAAAGGGTTTAGCCTTGAGACAACTGTGACATGGATTATGTATGTATCCAAATTTGAGATTTTTGGTTCCAACCACCGTGTCTTTGTGAGACACAGACTAAGTGAATGGATGATCTCTGCATGTGTGGTTACCACCATGAAGCATAGAAGAGGAGGTGTGATGGTGCTTTTCTGGTGACACTGTCTGTGATTTATTTAGAATTCAAGGCACACTTAACCAGCATGGCTACCACAGCATTCCGCAGTGATACGCCATCCCATCTGGTTTGCGCTTAGTGGGACTGTCATTTGTTTTTCAACAGGACAATGACCCAACACACCTCCAGGCTGTGTAAGGGATATTTGACCAAGAAGGAGAGTGATGGAGTGCTGCATCAGATGACCTGGCCTCCGCAATCCCCCGACCTCAACCCAAACCCAATTGAGATGGTTTGGGATGAGTTGGATCGCAGAGTGAAGGAAAAGCAGCCAACAAGTGCTCAGCATATGTTGGAACTCCTTCAAGACTGTTGGAAAAGCATTCCAGGTAAAGCAGGTTGAGTGAATGCCAAGAGTGTCCAATGCTGTCATCAAGGCAAAGGGTAGTTACTTTGAAGAATATTAAATATATTTTGATTTGTTTAAAACTTTTTGGGTTACTACATGATTCCATGTGTTATTTCATAGTTTTGTAGAAAATATAAAACAATAAAGAAAAATTCTTGAATGAGTAGGTGTCCCAACTTTTGACTGGTAATGTATATAAACAGGATACTCCCTTTAAAATATAATTTCTGAAAACTTCAGGTCAAATTGTTTTAATAACATTTCTAAATGATGTTGAGTATTCTTGAACCTCTACACGATCGGTGTACCTCCCATGGGACGATTGAACTAACGTAGGCTAATGTGATTAGCATGAGGTTGTAAGTAACAAGAACATTTCCCAGGACATAGACATATCTGAAATGGGCAGAAAGCCCACTGTCCAATTTACAGCAGCTATTACAGTGAAATAATACCATGCTATTGTTTGAGGAGAGTGCACAGTTATGAACCTGAAAATGTATTAATAAGTCAATTAGGCACATTTGGGCAGTCTTGATACAACATTTTGAACAGAAATGCAATGGTTCATTGAATCAGTCTAAAACGTTGCACATACACTGCTGCCATCTAGTGGCCAGAATCTAAATTGCACCTAACCTGGAACATTACATTTTGGCCTTTCTTTTGCATAAAAAAAGATGCATGTCTTTTTCTTTGTATTATCTTTTACCAGATCTAATGTGTTAAATTCTCCTACATTAATTTCACATTTCCACAAACTTCAAAGTGTTTCCTTTCAAATGGTATCAATAATATGCATATCCTTTCTTCTGGTCCTGAGCTACAGGCAGTTAGATTTGGGTATGTAATTTTAGGCAAAACATTTTTTTTTAAAAAGGGTCCGATGCTTAAGAGGTTCCTAAATTGCTCCATACTGGACCATGGTTGGTTGCTTGGTCTCCCGTGTACTGTTGCAAGTCTAACTGGGCTAACTGAGGTGAAGTGGGTTTTGTAGTGGAACTCTAGACCACCAAACAGCATGACAAGTTATTAACTGTAGCTACTCCTCCAAGGGGAATTTAGGCACACACACTATACAAGGCCAGATATCAATCTGTCATGATTGCTTTGACAAGCTTTTTTGTCACTCAAGTAAAGTGTGCCAATTTCAGGTGCCAAGGATAATTTAGCAACCTAATACGCCATCTGTCCATTAAGCACTGTTAGAGAGTTGTTTTCACTGCCTATTATCCCCAAGTTTCAATTCCTTGGACAGGAGTGACAAATCAGAGATGGCTACATTATGTTTTCAAGATGATTCATTGTGATAAAAAAACAACAACACTACAATGACAATGTTGAAGGAAAGCAAAAGACTCAACCGTTTCTCTGAGCTGAAGTCTTAAGAGGAATTAATATTTTTCCATACAGTGTCTCGACTTCAGGGTATGGTATTGATTCAAATGCAAAAAACCCCAGGTCTCTTTGTAAGGTTGTACAAGTTTGAATAACTCTGACCTACCAAGACAAATTAAATCATACTGTGTGAGTGAAAACCATAAAGTACATGGACATCCAATTGTTAATAAGATAGGCTACGCATGTGTCCAATGCTATAATCTATAAAGAGAGAAAAAAAATGATATTTCCTTTGATCTAGTGTGTTCATCATGATGCAACTTGCGAAACTGTGTGCAACTTCCCAGAGTTGAACAGATTTTAAAATGAAAAACCAAATGGCCAGGGGTGGGGGTTGAGCATATGTTATAATACATTTCTGTAATATTTTAACTGTATGGAATGCAAAAAAAAGCACATTGGTTGACTAATTCAATAACATTTAATCACCCCAAGGGGTCTCAAACTCCAACTCCAGACGACAGAGAATGCAGGCTTTTATTCCAACCCAACACACCAAATAAATCAACAAAATAAACAATCTTGATGATTAGTTGAATCAGTTGCATTAGTACTGGAAAAAATATTTAGCACAAGTATTGCTCTTATGCAAACTAGACTGAGCTGGTAAAAAAAATTCTCTATATACTGTATGTTAGTGATGAGGAACTAAGTGCAGAAGTACATTTCTAGTTGAGGACAGCATGCTGTAAAAATAAAATAAAAGCTACTTTGCTTAAAAAAAACAAATTGGCAGGACTTCGAATTGGGAAATTGTTGAGCTGACATGGAATACTTCACTAACCCAATGATGTTTGCTCAGTCTGAGAACAATTTTAAAAACAGTTTTGAGTGAACTCAAATATTGACGTTCACCATTGCAACACAAATAGCTCAGTTGATCACAAAAGAGACTTTAGTTTGCTGAGACCCGCAACCATAAAAAAATACTGTTGGCTTAAGAAATGTTTCTCACTAACATATTACATATTAACATATTGTTTTACCTGTTTATCTGGTCTGCTGTTAGTCAGAGCAGAGTCAAAGGGGACTCTAAGTACATCATTAACATACATGTCTCAATCAAAATAAAAAATACAACAGCCATCTCTCAATAACAAATTATTGCCCAGCTGATGATATCCTTACATCTTTAAGTAGAGAGGACTTAAAATCAGAACTTGAGTCTGTCACACCCTGATCTGTTTCACCTGTCTTTGTGCTTGTCTCCACGCCCCTCCAGGTGTCGCCCATCTTCCCCATTATCCCCAGTGTATTTATACCTGTGTTCTCTGATGGTCTCTTGATAGTTTGTTTTGTTTGGTCAAGCCAACCAGCAGTTTCCCGTGCACCTGTCTTGATCTAATGCCTGTTTTCCTGGTTTGGACCATTCTGCCTGCCCTGAGCCTGCCTGCTGTTCTGTACCTTGTCACACCACCCTGGATTACTGACCTCTGCCTGCCTGCCGTTCTGTACCTTTCGGACTCTCCTCTGGATTACTGACCTCTGCCTGCCTTGACATGTCGTTTGCCTTCCCCCTGTTTTTGTAATAAACTTTTGTTACTTCGAAACTGTCACCATCTGGGTCTTCTCCTGAGCCTTGACAGAGTGAACATAAAAACCAAGGCAACCAGCTGCAATACGATTTCTAGTTTACTCAACTTTGGCAAATGTGTTGAGACAACTCAGGAATGTATGTCAGCAGAACTTTTCTGCTCCAAAGATGAGTGAACTATAGTATAAATCATATTGCATCTAATTGCCTAGATTTTTAAAAGTTTACTTAACTTTTTAAAAAACAATTACATTGCAGGCTTGATGAGCTCTTACCTAAACACAGATAAATATTTAGATTATCAATTACCTCATAAAATTACTAAATGAGTTATTAGTACAATATGAAGTTGTGCTAATGTCCATATACTGTAGATATATTTCAATACATTTGATATTGACATACTTTTATAAAGATATATCAGCAGTTTTTGGGGATCATCAACAGCATGACAGTGGGAATATTTCCCAATATTATTGGCAAGAACTAAGAATATTAATGGACCAAGACCCCAAGATGACCAAGCAGTTTGAAATCATTGCATTTCACTGTAATCCCATTATGACCTCCATTTAAGTTGCCCCTTTAGCGACCTCCCTGTAGCTCTCTCAAGAAAGAAAGGAACAATAAAGAAATTATTACTGTAGAGTCCGTGCGCTTCAATGAACAGTCCTGCGGGAGGCTCAATATTTACAGGATAAAAAAGTGAAGATGGATTAATTACAACGGTCACATTCCGCTGAGGCCCAGGGGACTCACCGCAGGACTGAGGGTCCACCTCATCTCCCACTGCTCCCTCCATCTGTCGTGTCTTCCCTATGGTTCACACCTAGCCCAGCACAGCCACGAGTCCACAGAGCACGGCTCTTTATTAGAATAGATAGGCTGGCATGGAACTCAATTAACAGAGTGACATATCAGAGGGGGTGTGGGTGTGGCCTCTTTTCATACTGTACCATTTAAGGTTAGGGTTAGGAATAGAGGTGAGTTTAAAAGTCCTCTGACGGGGTACATTCAAATTCCCAGCCATATGTGCCTGCCTCTCCTGGTGACATCCCAAAGGGAGCTGTCACATAGGCTACTTGCCTATGTAATGTCAGAGTGATAGTAAATGTGACCCATTTCAAGAAGCTATGTCGCACATCACTGCTTCACAGGAGATGCATTTTAATGTAAAACATTATCAAAACATTTATCAAAATGTGTTTTATGGCAGAAATGCATTCTGGAACGTGAACTTCCATGTGCTTTAATAACAAACGTGTATGCCATCTGTAAATATGAATAAATTGTTCAATTATGAGCCTAGTTTGTTTAGCCACCAACAGCCATGTTTGGCTGAGATAATGGAGGTGATGGACATGCCGAGAGATGAGTTCGGATTGGTCTGCCATGTTGCACGCTTCTGTCTATAACATGAACTGCTCATTATGTTGTCCCAACTTCCGCCGAAGTCGGTCCCTCTCCTTGTTCGGCGGCAGACGTCACCGGCCTTCTAGCCATCGCCGATCCACTTTTCATTTTCCATTTGTTTTGTCTTTGTCTTACACACCTGGTTTCAATCCCCCAATTACTTGTTCATTATTTAACCCTCTGTTACCGCATGTTTGTTTGTGAGTGATTGTTTTTATGTAATACGGTCCGTTTATTGTGGGCTCGCATATTTTGTATTGTATTTTGTCTATTTTGAGTAAAATATGTTTATTTACTCAAATCTGCTGTCCTGCGCCTGACTCCTCTACACCAGCTACACACAGACTACATTACATACGTGTAGATAATCTTTGCTACCGTGGCTTATTTGTAAGATATTATGGATAACTGAAAAAGTGTTACTACTGCTCTCAACATTGCTGTCGTGAATTTAACAGGCGCTATCAAAAAAGATCAGTGGAAAGAAATGATGGACCACTTTCTGGTGGACGATGGAGCCATGATGACTGTCTCTGACGATGAGGAAATCCCTGATTTACTGTACCAGTCAAAAGTTCAGACACACCTACTCATTCAAGGGTTTTTCTTTATTTTTACCATTTTATAATAATAGTGAAGACATTAAAACTATGAAATAACACATATGGAATCTTGAAGTAATGAAAAAAGTGTTAACCTGTTGGGGCTAGGGGGCAGTATTTGCACAGCCGGATAAAAAACGTACCCGATATAATCTGGTTACTACTCCTGCCCAGTAACTAGAATATGCATATAATTATTGGCTTTGGATAGAAAACACCCTAAAGTTTCTAAACTGTTTGAATGGTGTCTGTGAGTATAACAGAACTCATTTGGCCTGTCTGACCATTTCTTGCCCTCCTTGATCATCTCTAACAAAAACAGGGGATCTCTGGCATGACTTGACACTTCCTACGGCTCCCATAGGCTCTCAGAACCTGGGAAAAAGCTGAATGACGTAATTCAAGGCCCAGGCTGAAACACACTAGCGCGTTTGGCAAGTGCTCTATCAGAGGGCCATCAGACTGAGGCTCGTGCATGAGGGGATAGCATGCTTTTACTTTCACTCTCTTTGTAATAAAAAAAGATTTCCCGGTCGGAATATTATCGCTTTTTTACGAGAAAATGGCATAAAAATTGATTTTAAACAGCGGTTGACCTGCTTCGAAGTACGGTAATGGAATATTTCTAATTTTTTTGTCACGAAATGCGTCGTGCTCGTAACCCTTATTTACCGTTTCGGATAGTGTCTTGAACGCACGAACAAAACGCCGCTATTTGGATATAACAATGGATTATTTGGGACCAAACCAACATTTGTTATTGAAGTAGAAGTCCTGGGAGTGCATTCTGACGAAGACAGCAAAGGTAATAACATTTTTCTTATAGTAAATCTGACTTTGGTGAGTGCTAAACTTGCTGGGTGTCTAAATAGCTAGCCCTGTGATGCCGGGCTATCTACTTAGAATATTGCAAAATGTGCTTTCACCGAAAAGCTATTTTAAAATCGGACATATCGAGTGCATAGAGGAGTTCTGTATCTATAATTCTAAAAATAATTGTTATGTTTTTTGTGAACGTTTATCGTGAGTAATTTAGTAAATTCACCGGAAGTGTTCGGTGGGAATGCTAGTCACATGCTAGTCACCTGCTAATGTAAAAAGCTGTTTTTTGATATAAATATGAAGTTGATTGAACAGACATGCATGTATTGTGTAACATAATGTCCTAAGATTGTCATCTGATGAAGATCATCAAAGGTTAGTGCTGCATTTAGCTGTGGTTTGGGTTTATGTGACATTATATGCTAGCTTGAAAAATGGGTGTCTGATTATTTCTGGCTGGGTACTCTGCTGACATAATCTAATGTTTTGCTTTCGTTGTAAAGCCTTTTTGAAATCGGACAGTGTGGTTAGATTAACGAGAGTCTTGTCTTTAAAATGCTGTAAAATAGTCATATGTTTGAGAAATTGAAGTAATAGCATTTCTAAGGTATTTGAATAACGCGCCACGGGATTCAACTGGCTGTTGAGTAGGTGGGACAGAACCCTAATTGAGAGGTTAACCTCTACGGGCTAGGGGGCAGCATTGAGAATTTTGGAAAAAATATGTGCCCATTTTTAACTGCCTCCTACACCAACTCAGAAGCTAGAATATGCATATTATTGTTCAGGTTTGGATAGAAAACACCCTAAAGTTTCTAAAACTGTTTGAATGGTGTCTGTGAGTATAACATAACTCCTATGGCAGGCAAAAACCTGAGAAGGTTTCATGCAGGAAGTACCCTGTCTGACAAGGTGTTGTTGTTCTTGCTTCTGTGTATTGAAGAGTCAGGATCTTAGCTGTAACGTGACAATTCCTAGGGCTCCAATAGGCTCTCAGAACCCGGGAAAAACCTGAACGATGACGAGGCAGCCTCAGGCTGAAACACATTATCTCCTTTTCCAAGTGTCGCATCAGAGGACCATTGAATTAGGCGTGCGCGATTCGCCCCCGTGGAGTAATTTCATTCGGCTGTTTAGCTAATTGCAGACTCCCGGTCGGAATATTATCGCTTTTCTACGAGATAAATTGCATAAAAATTGATTTTAAACAGCGGTTTACATGCTTCGAAGTACGGTAATGGAATATTTAGATTTTTTTTGTCACGTTCTGCGCCATGCGCACGACCGTGATTTAGCATTCTGATAGTGTCTAGAACGCACGAACAAAACGCCGCTGTTTGGATATAACGATGGATTATTTGGGACCAAACCTACATTTGTTATTGAAGTAGAAGTCCTGGGAGTGCATTCTGACGAAGAACAGGAAAGGTAAGACCATTTTTCTTGTAGGAAATATGATTTTGGTGAAGGCTAAACTGGTTGGGTGTCTAAATAGCTAGCCCGTGATGGCTGGGCTATGTACTTAGAATATTGCAAAATGTGCTTCATCCGAAAAGCTATTTTAAAATCGGACATATCGAGTGCATAGAGGAGTAATGTATCTATAATTCTTAAAATAATTGTTATGCTTTTTGTGAACGTTTATCGTGAGTAATTTAGCAAATTGTTAGTAAATTCCCCGGAAGGTTGCGGGGGGTATGCTTTTTCTGAACGTCACATGCTAATGTAAAAAGCTGGTTTTTGATATAAATATGAACTTGATTGAACAGACATGCATGTATTGTATAACATAATGTCCTAGGTGTGTCATCTGATGAAGATCATAAAAGGTTAGTGCTGCATTTAGCTGTGGTTTGGGTTTTTGTGACATTGTATGCTAGCTTGAAAAATGGGTGTCTGATTATTTTTGGCTGGGTACTCTCCTGACATAATCTAATGTTTTGCTTTCGTTGTAAAGCCTTTTTGAAATCGGACAGTGTGGTTAGATTAACGAGAGTCTTGTCTTTAAATAGCTGTAAAATAGTCATATGTTTGAGAAATTGAAGTAATAGTATTTCAAACGTTTCAAAAATCGCGCCACTGGATTCAACTGGCTGTTACGTAGGTGGGACGAATTCGTCCCGCCGGTCCCATAGAGGTTAAACAAATCAAAATATATTTTATATTTAAGATTCTTCAAAGGAGCAACCAACCCTTTGCCTTGTTGAAAGGTTTATACACTCCTGGCATTCTCTCAACCTGTTTCACCTGGAATGGTTTTTCAAAAGTCTTTAAGGAGTTCCCACATATGCTGAGAACTTGTTACCTGCTTTTCCTTCACTCCACGGTCCAACTCATCCCAAACCATCTCAATTGGGTTGAGGTCGGGTGATTGTGGAGACCAGGTCATCTGATGCAGCACTCCATCACTCTCATTCTAAGTCAAATAGCCCTTACGCAGCCTGGAGGTGTGTTTTGAGTCATTGTCCTGTTGGAAAAACAAATGATAGTCCAACTATGTTCAAACTAGATGGGATGGTGTATCGCTGCAGAATGCTGTGGTAGTAATGCTGGTGTGCCTTGAATTCTAAATAAAGCACTTACTGTGTCACCAGCAAGCACCCCCACACATTCACACCTCCTCCTCCATGCTTCATGGTAGGAACCACACATGCGGAGATCATCCGTTCACCTACTTTGCGTCTCACAAAGACACGGCGGTTGGAATCAAAAATCTCAAATTTGGACTCATCAGACCAAAGGACAGATTTGTCTAATGTCCATTGCTCGTGTTTCTTGGACCAAGCAAGTCTTCTTGTTGGTGTCATTTAGTAGGGGTTTCTTTGCAGCAATTCCATCATGCAGTCTCCTCTGAACAGTTGATGTTGAGATATGTCTGTTAATTGAACTGTGTGCAATTTCTGAGGCTGGTAAATCTAATGAACTTATCCTCTGCAGCAGAGGTAACTTTGGGTCTTCCTTTCCTGTGGCGGTCCTCATGAGAGCCAGTTTTATCATGGCGCTTGATGGTTTTAACGACTACACTTGAAGAAACTTTAAAAGTTCTTGAAATTTTCCACATTGACTGACCTTCATGTCTTAAAGCAATGATGGACTGATGTTTCTATTTGCGTATTTGAGCAGTTCTTGCCATAATATGGACTTGGTCTTCTACCAAATATGGTTATCTTCTGAATACAGTGCCTTGCAAAAGTATTCATCCCCATTGGCATTTTTCCTATTTTGTTGTATTACAACCTGTAATTTAAACTGATTTATATTTGGATTTCATGTGATGGACATACACAAAATAGTCCAAATTGGTGAAGTGAAATGAAATAAATGACTTGTTTAAAAAAACAGAAAAGTAGTGCGAGCATATGTATTCACCCCCCTTGCCACGAAACTCCTAAATAAGATCTGGTGCAACCAATTACCTTCAGAGGTCACATAATTAGTTAAATAAAGTCCGCCTGTGTGCAATCTAAGTGTCCACTAAGATTGCACACTAAGCAAGGGGCACCACCAAGCAAGTGGCACCATGAAGACCAAGGAGCTCTCCAAACCGGTCAGGGACAAAGTTGTGGAGAAGTACAAATCAGGGATGGGTTCTAAAAAATATCCGAAACGTTGAAAAACCCTACGGTGCACCATTAAATCCGTTACTAAAAAATGGAAATAATATGGCACCACAACAAACCTGCCAAGAGAGGGCCACCCACCAAAACTAACGGACCAGGCAAGGAGGGCATTAAAGAGATTGGTGGGTCTAAGGCTTAAGAGGGTGTGAACAATGCTGAATGTGTGTAGACAAAGAGGAGCTCTCCAGTTGGTGTACCAAAACATTCAATGGCCATTTTCTCAAAAGTGGGGTTAAGTTCATCAATTTTCAAAGCGGAAGTACTTTCCCATTTTTCCTTAACTGCAGTGTATGATATACCATTTTGTAGTGAGTTTCTACTTTCATCCAATTGTAAAAAACACAATTAAAAGTTTTGCTACACGATACAGAATCGAGGTGGTGGGTCAAAAATTGTCCTCTCTAAAAATATAAAGATGTTTCTGATCTGTTTCCTAAACAGTTCTCTCTGATAAAACACCTCTCTCTTTCCTTTAAAATCAAATAAAATGTTATTTGTCACATGCACCGAACACAACAGGTGTAGACATTACCGTGAAATGCTTACTTACAAGCCCTAAACCAACAATGCAGTTCAAGAAATAGAGTTAAAAAATATTTACTAAATAAATAAAAAAATCTATCAATCGGTAACACAATACATTTACATAACAATAACAAGGCTATATACAGGGGGTACCGGTACCGAGTCAATGTGCGGGGGTACAGGTTAATCAAGGTAATACGTTACTCCCCAACTCTGCCTATGTATTGTGTGCATTGTAAGTGAAACTGATGCTGATGGGCATCATAATCAGAACCAGGCACATGTCTACACTGCACTACATTTTCCACATGAGTAGACCATTTCTAATACCTAAAGCATCACTCGTTTCTGTGATTCCACCTTCGTTTGTTCAAATTATGATTTCCGCTGATAAAATATCCACTATTGACCAAAATGGCTGACTTGAGGCAAATATCTGGAACATTCTATCTTTCAAAAAAAATCACTCTAGCATATGATTCTATTGGAAGATATCTACACAGACAGAGAGACTGAGATTAGTTACTGAAGTCGTTAGTAGCCTACATTGAGAAAAACATTCAATGTCTTGATGTCCCTTAATCTACAAAACAATAGGCATAAGAATGATCAGTGGGAGTGCCATTGTTTATCCCTACTTTGAATTTCACAACATTTCAATTCAATTCCTGCTGAGCTATGACTGTTGAAATATTGTGAAAACTCAGTAGTCAATTTCAAATTCATGAGCCGAGTGTCGGGACAAAGGTTTGATGGGTTCGTTCATTCCTTGTCTGGGAGTAGTGGCGGGAGCAGTTTGGAAGGTGCGCACTAGGCTTAGATCCCCTCTCTCTGCTTTAACAAGGCCTCTGTGATCTTCAAACACAGCTTTAACCCCAGTGGTGTTATCAAGCTCCACACCTCTACATAAACATGGCACTTTTTACAGCCCACTTTCTTGCACTTGTCTATAGAACGCCGTTTGGGTCTTTGCGTGTCAAAAAAGATACATGTCAAAAAGATACATGTCAAATAACACTATTTTACGCATGAAATAAGCTTTTAAAATAAAATAGCAAAATTCCATAATAGAATGTTGTGTGCAGTGAATTTGCATGAGCAAGCCAAGCGCAGCCACTATGGTCAGTAGCAAATAAAAAAGTCTGCAAACAAGCATTCACACTGGCCACAATGTGTATGACAAAGTCATTCACAAATATATTTGATACAGATGTTATTAGAAACTTCTGGGGTAGCTAGCTTTAGCTTGGTACCTAACTAGCTTCAATGCAACCAGCCTGAAAACAATGACCAGAAACTGCAATAATTTAAATATTATTGTCAATGATATAGGAATACATGTGACTAAATATTAGCAAGGCAGCAACTTGTTGTTCTCCTATTCAAATCGAACTTCAGTTAGCTAGCTAGATAATGAATGAAACAAGCTAGCCAACTACCTAGCCCTGTTGCCCCAAGCTAACAGTATAAACAGCTAGCTAGCTTCATCTGTTTAGTGTGGCTTGACCGGACCGGGTCCGACCATCATCAAACAAATACTAAAACTGTATTTTATATTAGGGGTATTTTATATGATGACACCTAGCTTTGAATGTTTTGGGGAGAACATTGTTTGCATCCATCAGCTAGCTAGCTTTTTTTCTGAACAGCACTGTCCCAGAGCTTGGGAAGTGTGTGTCGGCGTCATATGGCAGCAGCAGGTGCGTGATACAAAACTTTACCAATATCATAACATATGTATCATAAATAGCTGTGACATATGAAATACGAGTGATAGTGTAATCAATGTGTAATAACTAAGTACAAAATGAATGAACATGTTCAATTACTGTATTATGTGACGTGCAGTCATATTCAGGTCCTGAATGGTCAACAAGTTTATTTGACGTGTATCTTTTTGACACGCAACGACCCAAACGGTGTTCCATAATTGTCAGGCTTGACACAGCTTGATTAATTCTCCCTCTCCTGGGCAGCTGGCAAAATGTGTAGAATAGCAGGAAATTAGCTTTAGGAATACAACATTTTCTCTCAGCCTCATGGCAAAATGTGTAGAATAGCATGAGATTAGCTATACAACTTCTCAATGTTCTCTTTGGCCCATGACAAAATGTGTAGAATTGCATGAAGTTAAATATATCCATTTCGGTTGTTGGGGTGGACCTTGCGGGAGGGCCTCGCTAAACTGTGCCATGCCAATGAATGTAGACACAACCTTTTTTTAAATGGAAGGTTTGTAACCAGGACAGCAACGTAGATAGACTGCACTGTGTTTTTAAAAATGTCTCAGCTCTGACAAATTCCCTTTTTGTTTCTGTAAGTCTGAGGATCTAGTTAATACGTCTAAGCCCTTTGCCAGTCCCCACTGACATTCCAAAGATACGGTCCACTGTTTCCATCTTAAGTTCCCAAGTCTTCACAATCCATCAATCTGTATGTTCACTGGGATATGACACACAGAACTTCTGGAAATATTTGGATTGACAGATTAGAATGTTAGCAGAGAGCCATTATTTCAGAAAAGCAAACTAATCTGTCCACGAGCAGAAACCTCCATTTGTTTTCTAACTGTAGGCCCAAGTACACAGACATACAATACATGGTTCATTGGCAGCTTGAGTATACTTCACAGTTGGTCTTCAAAACACTGCATGATATCCATAGATTTATATTCTAGTTGAATTAGCTTGATGCAACAAACAGTATTTTCTTTAATTATTCACTTTAATTATTATCAGAATAACCATGTCTGACTCCTTTCTTATAAAACATTTTACTTTGTGAGTTTGACTAAATATTTCATTATTTCCATAAATCATTATACAAATAGCATTAGGATGTTGATCTTGATATTGGCTCTGCTTCCCTAATATGATCAGTCATGTCCCTTTCATATTATTGTACAAGCAATCTTTGCACATTACATTGCCTAAAATAACCTGTCTCAATATATTTAATACATCTCTTTGGCTTGAACACAGCACTGCCGGTATCTCTGAAAGTGATTGCCAGTAAGAATAAAGAGCTTGATTATGTTCCTTTACATTACAATGAATTGGCAGAAATAGGAACATTCCCATGCCTGGATAACGAAATAGAAAGGGACCCTTTTGTTTCCTTTCATTATGCTCTGACAAATAGAAGGGAAATCATTTTCTACATTGTACGAACTTGTATCAGAGTTATGCTTGTTCGCTCAATACATTTTACACTTGCTTGGCTGCAAATAAATGGCATTTACCTTGAAGAAAATCAAAATAGTCATCCAACCAAATGTAATAACTCACCACAATGACACATGCCTTGTACTGTGATGATAATTTTGGTCTCCCCCAAAAACAGGTGAACAAGACAGTGAATCTTTCTACCTGTGTGACTGAATGTGACACATTGTGCCGGACAGAGGTCTGGCGGAAAATGTCACTAGAAGAGGTTAAATACAAAGCAATAACTGCCTCATAAATGGACACTCATATGTGCTTGCCTTTGATCCTCACACCAGACATAAATAGCAGGGTGAGGATGGGAACATCCAGGCCCCAGTAGCTTGCCTTTCTTTCATGCCTCATTCATTCATTTTATCACCTCATTAGAGAAATGTGAAGGTGCAGAGAAGAAGCCTTGTCACGCTGAGACAGAAGGGGAGGATCCACACTCCATCTTCTCTCTGTGGCCTAGCTGTCTCCTCAGCCGTTCCTGGCACATGCGTAACACATGCTGCCCGAGGGGCTGCTACAGTATACCATACCATCCATATGAGTTCACCTCATCAGGTGACATTCATTGGCTCATATGATCTTACCACTGGAATTCACTAATAGGAGAACAGTGAGGCAATGTACAGAATTTAATGACAGTGAATCATTAAATCATGTGACAATTGTGTGAGTGTGCAAGTGTGCTTGACTTAACTGGTCAAATTCATTTGCTGACAAAACTTTGATTACAGATAATAAAAATACAACACCACTGTTGTTTTGAAGGCATATGTTGGACAAATTGCACCTGCTCGTTGCTTTGTGAGGAATCATCGGTCAGAGATGCCCTAAATACACAGCCCATATGAAAAACATCTAAAACCCTACCAGTGATATTTCAGACTTTTTGAGAGGAAACTATAACAGCTATAACAGACCTGGCATGACCACAGGTGACATCAATAATTGGTACCACCCACATTGATTTAGGGAAGGTGAAAGGACAAAACATCACCTTAATTGCATTGCAGTTGCTGTATAGAATACAAATGGGACTTTTCCATGTGGCTGGTATCGGACAGTCAGAGAGACTAGGGGCACTAAGCAGTGTACAGTTTTAAGAGTTTTATCATTATGCTTTCCCTTATCATTGATTTCCTTTGCCTTCTCTAACTCCTGAATCCCTCCACTACAAATTGCCTTCACATTGTTGGATTACAGCCTCTGCGGGGGCTGTGCTGCAGTTATTTATTAGATGCTTGCTTAGTTCAAATTGCTTTTTGCCTGAAGAATGAACTACTGCACCACTGAATGAAACACATTTCCTTCTATTTCTATGTATCACAATTTAGTGTATGTATTTGCTTTGTACATATAAATTGATACAATGATACTGGGAAGTTTAATTGTAGATTTTTCAGCAGTGGTCAGACTACAGAAGCTGAAATCTAATGTAAAAGAAAATGGAGTACTTGAGACTCAATAAGTGTCTGATGTTAGAATAAACCCTACATCCCCAATACAGAGAGGGCATTTTCATAAAACTTTTTTAACAACCGTTAAGATACTCTGATTATCCCATTCCACAATTTCATGCAGACAGTATAATCATTTTGAGGGTTTATGCACCTCATTTTGGCTTTATGTGCCTAAAAAAGTTCAGAATTATTAATTAAATTGTGAATCATGTTTTATGATGAGGAAAAGTTGTCAGTTAAATACTGATCAGGTTCAATTAAAGAGAAAAAGGCTCCAGGCAACAAAAAAGGCTGACTTGAATAGGTAAAAACTCAAAGTAATAGTATTGTGCTATGATGCATTCTGTTCAGATAAGAGTGGTTCCTCGTTCCAGCAGTTTGTAATGCAGTGGGTCGTTCAGTGTGCAAAGTTGTAATTGCCCAGCTGAGAAAACCATTGGGGCTCTTGTTTTGTTCTTGCTACTGAATCATTTTCCAATAGAATGCCTTTGAACACTGGATGCAAACAAATGAAGGTCCCTGAACAGGAATTAGACATGCTATGCTGTGCATGGTGTGTTTCTAAATAACAAGGGCATTCTACTGCCCATGTAAATAGGATAATCAAACCTGGATTATATTACACTCAGACTCAATGCTTTATTTGTCAGCAATATAAACCCTGGTGAAAATGGACTGGTTCATATCCACCTGTACTGATGGCAATGGCCTCTGATATTGGAAGTGTGTAAACTAGTTTGTTGTTTTCTTTTACTAAATCAGAAATTATTATCCTGGGTGTTATTATCCTAAATTGGGAAATACAGGCTTCACACAATCTAAAAGACATGTAATGATCTAAACCTAACCCAGCTGGTGACTAAGCCTACATGGCCCAACCCTAAAGATCCTTCACAGTATACTCTGATTGATCTTATTCTAAGAAATACAACAGAGAAATATATTTCTACTGGTGTTTTCACCCAAGATATTAGTGACCACTGCCCAGTTGTTTGTGTTAGAGATGTTAGAATGCATAAATCCAAGCCTCGTCTCAACACAAAGAGGAAGTTAAAAACTTCAGTGAACACACTTTTTTACATGATCTTTATTTTAGTGACCTTGATTGTATTTCAGCTATCCCTGTACGTGATTTAGTTTTCTGCTTTTTACAGATGTCTTCAATACTATTGTGGATAATCATGCTCCCTTCAAAAAATGTATGGTTAAAGGTAGGTCGAATGCCTGGTACACACCGGAATTATCCGAAGTCATTCATAAAAGACATTATGCTTGGGTCAAAGCTAGGAACATAGGCTTAGGCCCAAAATGTCAAGCTTTTAACCTGTTTAGGAAAGGGGGCAGTATTTTCACGGCCGGATAAAAAACGTACCCGATTTAATGTGGTTATTACTCCTGCCCAAAAACTAGAATATGCATATAATTGTTTGATTTGGATAGAAAACACCCTAAAGTTTCTAAAACTGTTTGAATGGTGTCTGTGAGTATAACAGAACTCATATGGCAGGCCAAAACCTGAGAAGATTCTAAACAGGAAGTGCCCTCTCTGACCGTTTCTTGGCCTTCTATACCCTCTTTATCGAAAACAGAGGATCTCTGCTGTAACGTGGCATTTTCTAAGACTCCCATAGGCTCTCAGAAGGCGCCAGAACATTGAATGATGACTCTGCAGTCCCTGGCTGAAAAACAGTAGCGCATTTAGATAGTGGTCGATCTGAGAACAATGACACTGGCGCCCCCATGCACATGAAGAGTCCATTTTACATTTTCAGTCTTTGAACGAAAACAACGTCGCCCGGTTGGAATATTATCGCTATTTTACGAGAAAAATCGCATAAAAATTTATTTTAAACAGCGTTTCACATGCTTCGAAATAGGGTAATGGAATATTTTGAAATTTTTTGTCACGATATGTGCCGGCGCGTCACCCTTCGGATAGTGTCTTTAACGCAAGAACAAACGCAGCTATTTGGATATAACTATGGATTATTTGGAACCAAACCAACATTTGTTGTTGAAGTAGAAGTCCTGGGAGTGCATTCTGATGAAGAACAGCAAAGGTAATCCAATTTTTCTTATAGTAAATCTGAGTTTGGTGAGTGCCAAACTTGGTGGGTGTCAAAATAGCTAGCCATGATGGCCGGGCTATCTACTCAGAATATTGCAAAATGTGCTTTCACCAAAAAGCTATTTTAAAATTGGACACAGCGATTGCATAAAGGAGTTCTGTATCTATAATTCTTTAAATAATTGTTATGTTTTTTGTGAATGTTTATCGTGAGTAATTTAGTAAATTCACCGGAGGTTTTGGTGGGTATGCTAGTTCTGAACGTCACATGCTAATGTAAAAAGCTGGTTTTTGTTATAAATATGAACTTGATTGAACAAAACATGCATGTATTGTATAACATAATGTCCTAGGAGTGTCATCTGATGAAGATCATCAAAGGTTAGTGCTGCATTTAGCTGTGGTTTTGGTTTTTGTGACATTATATGCTAGCTTGAGAAATGGGTGTGTGAATATTTCTGGCTGGGTACTCTCCTGACATAATCTAATGTTTTGCTTTTGTTGTAAAGCCTTTTTGAAATCGGACAATGTGGTTAGATAAAGGAGAGTCTTGTCTTTAAAATGGTGTAAAATAGTCATATGTTTGAAAAATTGAAGTTTTTGGATTTCTGACGTGTTTGTAATTCGCGCCATGCCCTATCATTGGATATTGGAGCGGTGTTCCGCTAGCGGAACATCTAGATGTAAGTGGTTGCAACTGAGGAGTCACTGTGTAAAACAAATCAGAAAGGCTAAATCAAATTATTATGTAACCACTCGTTCAGTTTGTAATGGGAACCTGGCTAAATTCTGTAAAACTGTCAAATCCCTTAAAGGTTCTACTTCCTCCTCTGTGCCACAACAAATTAATTCAGACACTGGTCTCATTACAGAAAAAAATGGCATCATTGATGCGTTTAATCACCATTTCATTTCAGCAGGCTATCTCTTTGAAAGAACTTCTAAGCCTATCCACAAATATGCTGGGCTGGATGCTGATAGGGGAAACTTGCTGAATAATCAGACAAATGATAGTCAAAGCTTTTCTTTTATGCTACTTACAGAAAAATATGCCCTGGATGCTTGCTAGCAAGAGACGACAAGAAATCCACAGGAGCCGACCAATTGGATCCCAGTCTGCTAAGTGTGCAGCGCCCATCATTGTTGGATCAATAACCCAAATTTTGTATTTAACATTATTATCAGGAACTATTTCAAAAGTATGGAAATCAGCTCTTGTGCTGCCTCTCCATAAGGGTGGGGATAGTAGTGATATTAATCACTATCACCCCATTTCAAGACTTCCTTGTCTAGGTAAGATTCTTGAATCCTTGGTAAATGTACAACTTTGCTATTTTTTATCTGAGAAATGTATTTTGAATGTAAGCTAATCAGGGTTTAGGTCATAGCACCCCTTTATTTAGTTGTTTAATGATCTTGTCAGTGCTTTAGACACTTTGTTTTTGGACCTGGCAAAAGCTTTTGATACTGTTGATCATACTCTTTTGTTGAATAAGTTGTCCTCGATTGGCCTGATCTCTGACAACTGTTCATGGTTTCATGATTATCTCAGTGACAGAACTCAGGCCTATATAATTGATGGGGTTAAGTTTACATTTCTTGAAGTGCATAAAAGTGTACAACAGGGGTTGAATTTTGGGATCTGTTCTCTTCTCTATTTATATGAACACCGTTGGTCAATTTGTTAAAATGTTTAAACTTAATCTATATGCGGATGAAACTATTATGTATGCTATTGCCCCGACTCTTGATCTGGCTGTGTCAAAACTTTATTTATTTATAGCTATGCAGGAATCCCTTGCTGATTTAAAACTTAAGGTTAAAATAAGAGTTAAATAAATAAACAAATAAAAAAATACAGGTAAAACGAAATACATGGTTTTGTTTAACTCTCATAAGAATGTTTCAGATGAACTATATGTTCACTCATTAGATGGTACTCCAAATGGCCGAGTACCTGCATATAACTACTGAGGCATTTGGATTGATATGGATTTGACATTTAAAAAACATATAGATGAGCTGGTTAAGTAGCTAAGATTTACATTTGGCTTTTTCTACAGAAACAGATTGTGTCTTTCTCTTAACAGTAGGAAGCAGATTATTCAGTAACCTTTTTATCTGTTTTTATGGTAATATTATTTATCAAAGTGTAGCTGCTACTACTCTTAAACCTTTTCATGCCATCTACCAAAGTGCCTTTCGTTTTGTTACAGGTATCAGTTTTGATACTCATCAGTGCATCCTGTATCAACAGGTTGGCTGGACTTCGCTCCCTTTTTGTTTACAAGGCCCTACTTTATATATACTTTTCCATCTTATCTAACTTTTCTGTTGAATTATAGACACCCGAGTTGCCTAACCCGTTCACAGGATTGGTTAACTCTTAAGCTTCCTAGGGGGTCCACCGAGCTAGGTAAATTTTCTTTCAGTTTCAAAGCACCGTATTGCTGGAACATTCAGGCAGTTTAGAGTATTGATTGGGGACTTATTTGTGGGGGACTGTAAGTGTTTTTCTGGGTGATTTGTGATGTTTTACTTGTGTTTCCTATGACTGTGTTTTTGTATTTTAATGTGTCTACAGTATACTGTATATTTACAGTATATGTTGTGTATAAGATATATATTTGTGTTGTATTGTGCAGGACACATTTGAAAAAGAGACCTACGTGTCAATATGTGTTCCCTGATTTAAAAAAAATATACATTAAAAAAGACCCCTTTAAAGTAAACACCAACTGGGCACAGACGTCAGTTCAACGTCTACAGTAGTTTTGATTTACATTTGGTTGAGTTGTCAACTAATGTGAATCTAACGTGAAATCAACAACAAATATCACCATGTCATTGGATTTAGGTTGGGTGAAGTTGGGTGAAAAAATACAAAATTCCCTTACGTTGATTACTTTTTTCTAATCCAATCAGTTTTCTACGTTGACTCAACATCATCACATTACATTTTTTCTAGAACTTTATTTTTTTTTTACCTTTATTTAACCAGGCAAGTCAGTTAAGAACTAATTGTTATTTACAATGACAGCCTACCCCAGCCAAACCCTAACCCGGATGACGCTGGGCCAATTGTGCACTGCCCTATGGGACTCCCAATCACGGCCAGTTGTGATACAGCCTGGAATCGAACCAGGAGCTGCAGTGCCTTAAACCGCTGCGCCACTCGGGATGAAGTGATGTGGAAACAACGTTGATTCAACCAGTTTTGCCCAGTGGGAAGTATGTTCATGTTCTGTCTTTCTGGGACTGCCGTTCTACCACTTACTGGGGAAAATATTTTGTACAGTATGCCCAATGAATTTCAGAGGAACATATTACTGGTGGATCACTATGAGCGATGATCTCAATCATCTAACAACCTCATTAAATCCCAGTGTGTTTCTTATATGGAGCCTGACATTCATGTTAGCAGCCAGGCACTGTGCCAAGCATCATAAAAGATAACTCATTAACACTTTTCCCGGATTAAGACTCCAGTACTATCTAATGATCTAGGATTAGAGTTTGTATCCATTGTTCAATCAATCAGACAGACCGGCAGATGGATATATTAACTGATATTAGGGACAATGCATGATCAGGATTTCACATATCATTTAGAATCTAAACCCAGCTGATATTTGAATCACCGTTTAGCAGCCTATCCGTGATAGCACGACCCATGCTATCACACAGGTGGCATTGCTAGTTGTGCTTGCTCCGGTCCCATTTCTTGTCAAGGGCTGGGCACATAGAACGGGTTACCCCTCAGGAGTTCTGGAGAGCATTTCATTTCACTCTGACACATTCATCTTTATCCCCCACGATCCCACGGAGGTTTGCAGGGATTGTCAACCACAGAGAAAGGAAAAAGAACTCAAGCTTGTTTAACAGCGAAAACAACATGAACACTACATATACACTGAGTATACAAAACATAAAGAACCTGCTCTGCTCTTTCCATAGCATAGAATGACCATGGGGAATCCAGGTGAAAGCTATGATCCCTTATTGATGTCACTTGTTAAATCCACTTCAATTAGTGTAAATGAAGGGAAGGAGACAGATTAAAGAAGGATTTTTAAGCCTTGAGACAATTGAGCCATGGATTGTGTATGTGTGCCATTCAGAGGGTGAATGGGCAAGACAAAATATTTAAGTGCTTTTGAATGGGGTATTGTAGAAGATGCCAGGCGTACCGATTTGTGTCAAGAACTGCAACACTGCTGGGTTTTTCACAGTCAACAGTTTCCTGTGTGTATCAAGAATGGTCCACCTCCCAAAGGACATCCAGTCAACTTGACACAACTGTGGGAAGCATTGGAGTTAACATGTGCAATCATCCCTGTGGAACACTTTTGACACCTTGTAGAGTCCATGCCCCAACAAATTGAGGCTGTTCTGAAGGCAAAAGGCAGGGGTGCAAATCAATCGTGTATGAGGGATGGGAGAATCCCTCCATAGAGCCGGGTTTAACAAAATAGCCAGATTTCTCAGTTGAGAAAGTTACTAATATAGTTCTGTTTTGCTGTTCCTGTTTTTCCCCTCATTGGCCCTAGCTACATGGACTATTGTGATTGGATGTTTTGTTCTACAAACGAAAATATACTTGGTATCTGAATAAGGTGTACAACTCAGAGTTAAAAAAAACACAACAAGTCATCCTTTACCTGCTAAATAAAACTGTAATGGCTTGTTTCGCCCTGTGGTATTCAAATGCAGGGGTGACCGACATATTGTAGCTTTGTTTGTCTTTCGCCAAGTGAGGGTCAGTCATGCAATAAAGTACACATGGGGATGGTAGCGGCCGAATAAATTGGATTTTATATGCTCGCGGTAAACCCAAAGAGTATAGGGCTCATCCAATCTGGAGACTGCCCTCCACTTTTTACAGCATTCATAAAGCCTTGAGGCCTTTCATCTCCTGAAAAAGCTTTGGCCTATCACTTCTCATTATTTCCTGCTGAATCTCCAAATCTAGCCAATTCAGAGCAGAATAAGACGCTTCCATAGCTCGCCCAGGGTTAATTTAACAGGTAACACTAGCCAGGAAGAGAAAAGTCAGATATTAGATGTCATTTCATGAACTACTTTACTCACATCATTTTTTAATTTTTTAATTTTAAATTCCTTCCCTATTCCTTCTGCCAACAAGAGAGTGCAGGTACTCTTACATAACACTCATTGTATGTGTACTACTGGCAGCTGTTATCTTATTTTATATTTCAAAGTCATAATCTGTTTTGAAAGTTGATACACATTTAAAGTCTTTACTTATTAATCTGTTTAAATTAGCTGTTTATAACAAATTGTGATTTAAGTTATCACACCCTTGGGGATTCAAGGTAGGTAGAGAGTGCAGGTACTCTTACATAACACTCATTGTATGTGTACTACTGGCAGCTGTTATCTTATTTTATATTTCAAAGTCATAATCTGTTTTGAAAGCTGATACACATTTGAAGTATTTACTTATTAATCTGTTTAAATGAGCTGTTTATAACAAATTGTGATTTAAGTTATCACACCCTTGGGGATTCAAGGTACTGGTATTTGTTTAGCTGAGGATTTCTTAAATTCAGTTGTCATCTGAAATATTGGTCTTAAACAACGTAACATTTTGTGAATGCTGAGTAAGTAATGAGTAACTAAAGTAAGTATTGAGTAGTAATTAGGACTCCCTTGTCTGCATGCATAAGGTAATGAAGGTGGTTATGGGGAGAGCTCTGGAGGAGCGGTAGGTAATCTATTTTCCCAATGCCAGAAGGTCACACAGTTTAAACCCTACTATGGTGATTCAAATTTTCCATGACAGCTGTCTGCAGGGAAGCTCAGCTGCTCTAAAGGTAACTCATCTCTCAATGAAATGTAAAATTAACTTCCTTTCTATCATGTGAAGAACACACCTTCTTTATTGAATTTTAAAAGCCTGTTATATTAATTGAAACTCCCTTTAATATAGACCACATGGATAATTCAATAAATCAGATTTTTTATATGAATAAGGACTTGTTAAAGTGTCAAAATGCAGCATTTCTAATGTCAACCCAGTTACGTGAACTGAACTCTTGTTTTAATATGGTGTTAGGTTCCAAATGAACCTAATAAAACTCACGGGCGATTAGTAAATCTGAGTTTGGTGAGTACCAAACTTGATGGGTGTCAAATTAGCTAGCCCGTGATAGCGAGATATCTACTCAGAATATTGCAAAATGTGCTTTCACCGAAAAGCTATTTTAAAATCGGACATAGCGAGTGCATAAAGGAGTACTGTATCTATAATTCTTAAAATAATTGTTATGTTTTTTGTGAACGTTTATCGTGAGTAATTTAGTATATTCACTGGAAGTTTTGGTGGGTATGCTAGTTATTATTTAGTAAATTCACCAGAAGTGTTCGGTGGGAATGCTATTCACATGCTAGTCACATGCTAATGTAAAAAGCTGGTTTTTGATATAAATATGAACTTGATTGAACAAAACATGCATGTATTGTATAACATAATGTCCTAGGATTGTCATCTGATGAAGATCATCAAAGGTTAGTGCTGCATTTAGCTGTGGTTTGGGTTTATGTGACATTATATGCTAGCTTGAAAAATGGGTGTCTGATTATTTCTGGCTGGGTACTCTGCTGACATAATCTAATGTTTTGCTTTCGCTGTAAAGCCTTTTTGAAATCGGACAGTGTGGTTAGATTAACGAGAGTCTTGTCTTTAAAATGGTGTAAAATAGTCATATGTTTGAGAAATGGAAGTAATAGCATTTCTAAGGTATTTGAATATCGAGCCACGGGATTACACTGGCTGTTGAGTAGCGTCCCACTGGCCCAGAGAGGTTAATGATGCTGCCAGTTGAGGACTTGTGAGGCATCTGTTTCTCAAACTAGACACTCTAATGCACTTGTCCTCTTGCTCAGTTGTGCACCGGGGCCTCCCACTCCTCATTCTATTCTGGTCAGAGCTGGTTTGCGCTGTTCTGTGAAGGGAGTAGTACACAGCGTTGTATGAGATCTTCAGTTTCTTAGCAAATTCTCGCATGGAATAGCCTTCATCTCTTAGAACAAGAATAGACTGATGAGTTTCAGAAGAAGGGTCTTTGTTTCTGGCCATTTTGAGCCTGTAATCGAACTCACAAATGCTGATGCTCCAGATACTCAGCTAGTCTAAAGAAGGCCAGTTTTATTGCTTCTTTAAATCAGGACAACAGTTTTCAGCTGTGCTAACATAATTGAAAAAGGGTTTTCTTATGCTCAATTAGCCTTTTAAAATGATACACTTGGATTAGCTAACACAACGTGCCATTGGAACACAGGAGTGATGTTTGCTGATAATAGGCCTCTGTACGCCTAGGTAGATATTCCATAAACAAATCTGCCGTTTTCAGCTACAATAGTCATATACAACATTAACAATGTGTACACTGTATTTCTGATCAATTTGATGTTATTTTAATAGAAAAAAAATGTGCTTTCTTTCAGAAACAAGGACATTTCTAAATGACCGCAAACTTTTGAACGGTAGTGTAGAGTGCATGTGCTAGTGATTGTATGCTTGTATCTGTACCTTTGTGTGTGTCACAGTCCCCGTTGTTCTGTAAATTTTATTTTTACCAGTTTTTTTATCTAATTCTACTGCTTGCATCAGTTACCTGATGTGGAATAGAGTTCCATGTAGTCATGGTTCTATGTAGTACTGTGCGCTTCCCATAGTCTGTTCTGGACATGAGAATTGTGAAGAGACCTTTGGTGGCATGTCTTGTGGGGTATGCATGGGTGTCAGAGCTGTGTGCTAGTAATTTGAATAGACAGCTCGATACACTCAGCTTGTCATCACTTCTTACAAAAACAAGTAGTGATGACGTCAATCTCTCTTCCACTTTGATGTCATCTCCCCTTGTACATTTAAGGGCCAGACATGCTGCCCTGTTCTGATCCAATTGTACTTTTCCTAAGTACATCTTTGTGGCACCTGACCACACGACTGAACAGTAGTCCAGGTGCGACAAAACTATGGCCTGTAAAACCTGCCTTGTTGATAGTGTTAAAACTAGTATGGGCTATGTGGGACGCTAGCGTCCCACCTGTGGGACACAGCCAGTGAAATAGCAGGGCGGCAAATTCAAAACAGCAAAAATCTCATAATTCAAATTTCTCACACATACAACTATTTTACATCATTTTAAAGATACATGTCTCCTTAACCCAACCACGTTGTCCGATTTCAAAAAGGCTTTACGGCGAAAGCAAAACATTAGATTATGTTTGGACAGTCCCTAAAAAATAAAAGCCACACAGCCATTTTCCAAGCAAGGACAGGCGTCACAAAACCAGAAATACAGCTAAAATTAAGCACTAACCTTTGATGATCTTCATCAGATGGCACTCATAGGACTTCATGTTATACAATACATGTATGTTTTGCGCGATAAAGTTCATATTTATATCCAAAAACCCCATTTTACATTGGCCCGTAATGTTCAGAAATGCTTTTTCTCCGAAAACTTCCGGTGAATGAGCACATCAATTACAGAAATACTCATCATAAACGTTGATAAAATATTAAACTGTTATTCAAAGAATTATAGATAAACATCTCCTTAATGCAAACGCTGTGACAGATTTCAAAAAAGCTTCACGGGGAAAGCACACTTTGCAATAATCTGAGTACAGCGTTCAGAAAACAGCAGGCAATACAGATACCCACCATTTTGGAGTCATCTAAAATCATAAATAGCATTATAAATATTCACTTACCTTTGATGATCTTCATCAGAATGCACTCCTAGGAATCCCAGGTCCGCAATAAATGTTGTTTTGTTCGATAAATCCATAATTTATGTCCTCTTTGTTAGCGTGTTCAGTAAGCTACTCCAAATGTAGGAAGCGCGCTGAAAATTTCACGACGAAAAGTCAGAAAAAGTTATTTTTACGTTCGTAGAAACATGTCAAACAAAGTATAGCATCAATCTTTAGGGCCTTTTTAAGAATTCTAGATACAGAACTCCTCTATGCACTCGATATGTCCGATTTTAAAATAGCTTTTCGGTGAAAGCACATTTTGCAATATTCTGAGTAGATAGCTCGCCATCACGGGCTAGCTAATTTGACACCCACCAAGTTTGGTACTCACCAAACTCAGATTTACTATAAGAAAAATTGGATTACCTTTGCTGTTCTTCGTCAGAATGCACTCCCAGGACTTCTACTTCAACAACAAATGTTGGTTTGGTTCCAAATAATCCATAGTTATATCCAAATAGCGGCGTTTTGTTCATGCGTTCAAGACACTATCCGAAGGGTGATGAAGGGTGACGCGCGGACGCGTATCGTGACAAAAAAATTAGAGCCTATGGGAGCGTTAGAAAATGTCACGTTATGCCAGAGATCCCCTGTTTTGGTTAGAGATGATCAAGAAGGCCAAGAAAAAGTCAGAGAGAGCGCTTCCTGTTTGGAATCGTCTCAGGTTTTGGCCTGCCAAATGAGTTCTGTTATGCTCACAGACACCATTCAAACAGTTTTAGAAACTTTAGGGTGTTTTCTATCCAAAGCCAATAATTATAGGCATATTCTAGTTACTGGGCAGGAGTAGTAACCAGATTAAATTGGGTACGTTTTTTATCCGGCCGTGCAAATACTACCCCCTATCCCCAACAGGTTACAAATCAAAATATACAGTATATTATATTGCAGATTTCTCAAATAGCCACCCTTTGCCTTGATGACAGCTTTGCACACTCTTGACATTCTCTCAACCAGATTCACCTGGAATGCCTTTCCAACAGTCTTGAAGGAGTTCCCACATATGCTGAGCACTTGTTGGCTGCTTTACCTTCACTCTGCCATCCGACTCATCCCAAACCATCTCAATTTGGTTGAAGTAGAGGGATTGCAGAGGCCAGGTCTTCTGATGCAGCACTCCATCACTCTCCTTCTTGGTCAAATAGCCCTTACACAGCCTGGAGGTGTGTTGGGTCATTGTCCTGTTGAAAAACAAATGACAGTCCCACTAAGTGCAAACCAGATGGGATGGCGTATCGCTGCAGAATGCTGTGGTAGCCATGCTGGTTAGTGTGCCTTGCAATCTCAATAAATCACTGTTACTGTCACCAGCAAAGCACCCCCACACCATCAGACTGCCTCCACCATTCTTCACGGTGGAAACCACACATGCAGAGATCATCCATTCACCAACTCTGCGTCTCACAAAGACACGGAGGTTGGAACCAAAAATCTCAAATTTGGACTCATCAGACCTAAGGACAGATTTCCACTGATCTAATGTCCATTCCTCGTGTTTCTTGGCCCAAGAAAGTCCCTTATTTTTATTGGTGTCCTTTAGTAGTGGTTTCTTTGCAGCAATTCAACTATGAAGGCCTGATTTACGCAGTCTCCTCTGAACAGTTGATGTTAAGATGTGTCTCTTACTTGAACTCTGTGAAGCATTTATTTGGGCTGCAATTTCTGAGACTTGTAACTCTAATGAACTTATTCTCTGCAGCAGAGGTAACTCTGTGTCTTCCTTTCCTGTGGCGGTCCTCATGACAGCCAGATTTATCATGATGGTTTTTGCGACTACAGTTGAAGAAACTTTCAAAGTTTTTTAAATGTTTCGGATTGACTGACCTTCATACCTTAAAGTAATGATGGACTGTCATTTCTCTTTGTTTATTTGAGCTGTTCTTTTACCAAATAGGGCTCTCTCTGTATACCAACCCTACAGTGGTTGCTCAACTAAAAGTTTTGCGACTATGCTGCAGGACTTAGAGGTAATTTGTAGTTTAGTACGGTACCCTGTGTCACCACTTCATTGCTCCAGACCAGCACAAGGGAGAGTTAGAGCACTGATTATGCTTTTGGGTCCCTAGGCACTACTGTGTCTCTAACTGACAATGAATGGGCGACATAAACCAAATAGAAACTGATAATTGTGCACTTACTTACTAAAACTGTTGTTACACTAAGGTTTTTATCCTAAGAGCAACTTAGACTACAATTAGGGTGTGGAAATGTTAGGATTATTTTGCTCTTACTGTGGTACTGTAGCCTACTCTCGACTGGTTACATTGCACAGCGGCGGAGTGGCACAGCAGTCTAAGACTGTCCATCACAGTCTAGGACACTGCATTGCAGTCTGAACTGCGTTGCTATAGATACTGGTTCAATACTCGTGCCGGCTGCGACTGGGAGACCCATGAGGTGATGGTAGGCTTTTGATTTCTCTCCCTCAAAAAACAGAAATAAATCATTCTAAATAACAAACTGGATTTATTTACAAATTAGTAAGTAAATCTCACTCCATGTTCAAGAATGACCTCTTTCTTGCTCACTTTACATTATTAGAAAATGAAATAATCTCCAAAATATTGTAATTTCTTAAACAAAGCGATTATTATTAATTAATTTAGAATTATATAAAAGCCCCTTAGATATTCTCACAGATATATTATTAACCCTGTTTTTCACAAGCGTACCAGGCTGTGAATTCTGCAAACAACATTTCTAGCAGGACAACATATATTGGCCATATTGGTCAGGCTCAAGAGTGGCGCACATTGCCTTGCAGTTCTCCAGCTTCATCCACTGACTAGGGAAAAGCTGACTAGGGAAAAGTTCCTGCTGTTTTTAGTGCCTGTCTGTACGTTCAAACTAAAACAATGTAACTTATAATGGCATGAAAAATTCCCCTTCGATATGAATTCGGAGGGCAGATATTATTAAATATTAAGCATTAGACCCCTCACTAAAGGTGTCAGTCAAAAGTTATACTTAAATCCGAACTGGGTTTAATGAAAAATGTCATGCAAAGCACACATTTGTAAATCCCAAACTCTAAAATGTATTGGAAAGATAGATACAAATGATTTGTGACATTGAGGTTAGAATAAAGAATGTAAATAAGATGCTGTGTTTTTATTTACAGTAGTGATGGACAGCTGGTGGCATTTTGAAAACAGGTTTTCAAACACTTGTTTTTCACAAGTGTACTGTAGTACTGTATCAGGTGTAGCCCTAAAGTATTAGCAGGACAATAGACTCTTTATAGCCCACCTATTGTAGGTGTGAATATCCCCCCTACTTGTAATGTCTTAAATGCTTAAGTACTCTAAAGCGTTACATTTCTAACTCAAAACAGCAGTACAGTATTTCATCTTTCAACATCTTTATGCTTTCATTAATAAAATAAGGAGAAAAAATACATAAAAAATGCAGATGTTTAGTTGCACTTCCACCCAGCTCCATGACCATGGGTAAAACCCTGCTGAGATGATCATTGTATTTGTTGCATTGTTGTATCATCAATTTCTCTCACCAAAACATCTTGATGGCCTTGTCCAGTTCATCTTTGCTTGTAGGCTTGGCAGAATTACGGATGAATGTTTTCAGTTTATGCCAAACAAGTTCGATCTAGTTTAAATCAGGAGACCTACATGACAAGATTAAAAAAACAATTTTAGATATACTGTAGCCCTACCGTAGGTGTTGTAGGTCTTTAATTTATTTATTTTTATTTGACCTTTATTTTACTACATAAAGGTCTACTTACTCTGCTGGCATCTTGGCCCAGTGTATGCCCTAATTTGCAATGCAAACCTGGTCGGCAGTGTGTTTTGGGTCATTGTCTGCATTTGGAGAAGAAAAAAAGACATTTAGCCTAACAGCCAACATTACGTACAATACTACAAATATACAGGTGAATAGGCCTAAACATAACAGAATATTGCTATTATCCTACCTTAAAAGAAACAATGTGGTCCCAGAAACACCTCTCTGACATAGGGTTCAGCATATCTCTTGATGATTTCTTCCTTAACCTGTTGGGGCTAGGGGGCAGTATTTGCACGGCCGGATAAAAAACGTACCCGATTTAATCTGGTTACTACTCCTGCCAGTAACTAGAATATGCATATAATAGCTTTGGATAGAAAACATCCTAAAGTTTCTAAAACTGTTTGAATGGTGTCTGTGAGTAGAACAGAACTCATTTGGCAGGCCAAAACCTGAGAAGATTCCTTACAGGAAGTGGCCTGTCTGACCATTTCTTGCCCTCCTTGATCATCTCTAACAAAAACAGGGGATCTCTGGCATGACACTTCCTATGGCTCCCATAGGCTCTCAGAACCCAGGAAAAAGCTGAATGACGTAATTCAAGGCCCAGGCTGAAACACACTAGCGCGTTTGGCAAGTGCTCTATCAGAGGGCCATCAGACTGAGGCTCGTGCATGAGGGGATAGCATGCTTTTACTTTCACTCTCTTTGTAATAAAAAATGATTTCCCGGTCGGAATATTATCGCTTTTTTACGAGAAAAATGGCAATAAAATTGATTTTAAACAGCGGTTGACATGCTTCAAAGTACGGTAATGAAATATTTAGAATGTTTTTGTCACGAAATGCGTCGTGCTCGTAACCCTTACTTACCCTTTCGGATAGTGTCTTGAATGCATGAACAAAACGCCGCTATTTGGATATAACAATGGATTATTTGGGACCAAACCAACATTTGTTATTGAAGTAGAAGTCCTGGGAGTGCATTCTGACGAAGACAGCAAAGGTAATAACATTTTTCTTATAGTAAATCTGACTTTGGTGAGTGCTAAACTTGCTGGGTGTCTAAATAGCTAGCCCTGTGATGCCGGGCTATCTACTTAGAATATTGCAAAATGTGCTTTCACCGAAAAGCTATTTTAAAATCGGACATATCGAGTGCATAGAGGAGTTCTGTATCTATAATTCTTAAAATAATTGTTATGTTTTTTGTGAACGTTTATCGTGAGTAATTTAGTAAATTCACCGGAAGTGTTCGGTGGGAATGCTAGTCACATGCTAGTCACCTGCTAATGTAAAAAGCTGGTTTTTGATATAAATATGAACTTGATTGAACAGACATGCATGTATTGTATAACACAATGTCCTAAGATTGTCATCTGATGAAGATCATCAAAGGTTAGTGCTGCATTTAGCTGTAGTTTGGGTTTATGTGACATTATATGCTAGCTTGAAAAATGGGTGTCTGATTATTTCTGGCTGGGTACTCTGCTGACATAATCTTATGTTTTGCTTTCGTTGTAAAGCCTTTTTGAAATCGGACAGTGTGGTTAGATTAACGAGAGTCTTGTCTTTAAAATGCTGTAAAATAGTCATATGTTTGAGAAATTGAAGTAATAGCATTTCTAAGGTATTTGAATAACGCGCCACGGGATTCAACTGGCTGTTGAGTAGGTGTCTATGTCCCAGCTGCCTTGAGATCATTGACAAGATCCTCCCGTGTAGTTCTGGGCTGATTCCTTACCGTTCTCATGATCATTGCAACTCCACGAGGTGAGATCTTGCATGGAGCCTGAGGGAGATTGACAGTTCTTTTGTGTTTCTTCCATTTGCGAATAATCGCACCAACTGTTGTCACCTTCTCACCAAGCTGCTTGGCGATGGTCTTGTAGCCCATTCCAGCCTTGTGTAGGTCTACAATCTTGTCCCTGACATCCTTGGAGAGAGCTCTTTGGTCTTGGTTATGGTGGAGAGTTTGAAATCTGATTGATTGATTGCTTCTGCTTCTTTTATACAGGTAACAAGCTGAGATTAGGAGCACTCCCTTTAAGAGTGTGCTCCTAATCTCAGCTCGTTACCTGGAAAAAAGACACCTGGGAGCCAGAAATCTTTCTGATTGAGAGGGGGTCAAATACTTATTTCCCTCATTAAAATGCAAATCAATTAATATTTTTTTTTTACGTGTGTTTTTCTAGATTTTTTGTTTGTTGTTATTCTGTCTTTCACTTTTCAAATAAACCTAGCCCCAACAGGTTAAAGGGAGTGCTCCTAACCGCAGCTTGTTACCTGTAAAAAAGACACCTGTCCACAGAAGCAATCAATCCATCAGATTCCAAACTCTCCACCATGGCCAAGACCAAAGAGCTCTCTAAGGATGTCAGGGACAAGATTGTAGACCTACACAAGGCTGGAATGGGATACAAGACCATCGCCAAGCAGCTTGGTGAGAAGGTGACAACATTTGGTGGGATTATTCGCAAATGTAAGGGAAAACCCCCCTGATTTGGACAAAATAACATGGGAACATATTGGCACAGCACGAATCATACACACGATTGTAAATACCACCGAAAGCGGCCCATCTCCGGGCCAATCATATGGCAATTTTCCGATGGCAATTGCCAATTGTAACACCCCAAATTTCCTTTAGATGGCGAGCGCGTTCCACTGTGGATTTTCATACAGCAAATGATACCCAAGTCTACACCCAAGGGTCAGATTTTGATCAAATTAATTTTTTTTTGAAAACTTATCACCTCTTAAGAGACTCTCATCCCGTTAGCGGGATCATTTTCCAGCGAAAAACAAACTTCATCAGATGACACACCTAGGACATCATGTTACACACAGCATGCAATCTTTTGTTCAATAAAGGTCATATTTCTATATAAAAACAGCATTTTACATCGGCACCTGACGTTGACTAACTATTTTCCCATAAAATGCGTCCCGGGAAACAGTGCTACAATTTTATAAATTACTATTCGAAAACGATTTTTTTTTTTTATATTGTCAATCTAAGATTTATAGATGAATATCTCTTGAAAACACCCGTCATAACAGATTTTAAATTAACTTTACAGGGTAATCACACTTTGAGATAAAAGGGGATGCGATACTCAGAAAATGAGCGAGAAAGCCTAGCTCGTCGCCATCTTGGAACAATCGCACATCACATCTGATCTTGTATAATATTGCCAATAATCCCTCACCTTTAGTTGTCTTCATCAGAAAGCACTTCCAGGCATCCCAGGTCCACGACAAATGTATTTTCGGTCGCAAAAGTCCATCCTTTATGTTCCATTAGCTTGCTGTTGTTAGCGCGTCAGAAGGATGTATCCAAATGTTGATACGGGCGCGGGACTTGGCTAACGAAAAATGACTTTTTTCCCTCCTGTAGGTTCGTTCAAACATGTCAAACGTTGTATAACATTAATCTTCAGGGCCTGTTTCAACAAGAGAGCCAATCAGATTCGAGTGGGACGATTGCATTGTGTTTCAAAACGTTTCCAAAGGTGGGGGCAGACACGGCCGCCGACGTCACAATGCTGATGGCCCTCCTACTGTGACCAATTGCCACATCGTCTCCTGCACTGAGTTTCGACAGCAGAAGCTTCAAAACACTTTGTAAAGACTGGGGACATCTAGTGGAAGCACTGGAAAGTGCTCAATTATCATTTTTTCACGTTGTGAATTACAGGGAAGGCTGTGAAGTCGAGTCCACAATTCAGAATCCCACTTCCTGGTTCAATCGGTCTCGGGGTTTTGACTGCCATACGAGTTCTGTTATACTCACAGACACCATTCAAACAGTTTTAAAAACTTTAGGGTGTTTTCTATCCATATAAAATAAGTATATGCATGTCCTGGCTTCTGAGTTTGATTAGTAGGCCGTTGAAAATGGGAACGAATTTTTTCCAAAATGCGCTGTGGCGCCCCCAGTGGTAGGATATACGCAAGAGGTTAAAAAAGTGGTTTCTGGACCGTTTTTCAAATTTTTTTCGATTGTTATGTCAATTACACATGTAAAAGAGCTGTATGAACATGCTTAGGACGTTTTTTATTGACGTCGTTTTTTGGGTTGCTTTTGCTTGTGCACAAGGCATATGTTTTGTGCATTTTTAATATGATTTCATAGGAAAAAAGTGACTTTTTTCAATTTTTTTTGCAAAATGACATGTCCAATGCTTTTTTTGTCAATTGTGAAAGTATTGCATGTGCCAAATCACAGCAAATATCCAATAGATCGCTAGAGCTCTCCGCAGTGAATTTTCATATTGCAAATGTAACACAATTCAAGTCCCAAGAGTCAAATTTTGAAAAAATGACATATTTTTGAAAACTTTTCAACCCCTTAAAAAGTGGTTTCTGGACCGTTTTTCGAATTTTTTTCGCTTTTTATGTCAATTACACATGTATAAGAGCTGTATGGACATACTTTTGGCATATTTTATTGACATAATTTTTTGGGTTGTTTTTGCTTGTGCATAAGGCATATGTTTTGTGCATTTGGAATATGATTTCATAGGAAGTTAAAAGTGACATATTTGCTTGTGCATAAGGCATATGTTTGTGCATTTGGAATATGATTTCATAGGAAGTCAAAAGTGACATATTTGCTTGTGCATAAGGCATATGATTTGTGCATTTGGAGTATGATTTCATTGGAAGTCAAAAGTGACATATTTTTTTCTTTTTTGCCAAATGCCATTAGAAATGTGCAAATGAAATGTCCAATTCTTTTTTTGTCAATTATACATGTATGAAAGTATTGAATGTGCCAAATCAGGATGTTTGTCCGTTTGCCATGTATGATCATAGGAAGTCGGTTTCCAAACCCAAAAGTCAGTGAACCATGGTCCAAATGGCATTTATACTGCCCAAATGATATATAGCCCTATGTTAAGCCATGAATCAACGCAGATGGTCTACTTGTCATGTATGATGAGGGAGAAGTGGGACTCTGTTGCTTTTAACATTTTTAACGAATTTGATATGCTCAGAATGCATAATTGACTGGCCCGATGATCTCGGGATGGCCGTGCAGTGACTGTGGTTCCTCTCCATCGCTCGTTGTGTTGATTTCATCATGTCAACTTTGGTGATATTTTTTGCTGTTGAATCATATTGCAAATGCGCGTTACATTTGCAATATTGCGCGTTACGTTTGCAATATGATTCAATGGGCATTTAGCATCACGAATTTAGGCATGCTCAAAAATACTGCAGAAATGCATAATTGACTGGCTTGATGAACTCGGGATGGCGGGGCAGTGACTGTGGTTCCTCTCCATTGCTCGTCACCCAGCAGTCAGTGTCCATCAGTCAATTAGATGTCATTTTGACACCAAACTGATACCTTCTGACACTAAATCCACTTTTTCCAACTCGTATAGAAGCCAACTATCACATATGTCAGAGAAGGCCCATAATTCACAGTGCTTTTAATTTTAACCATAAAAAAACATAAAACACATAGCTACGTTATAGCTGCGGGTCCAGCTCTGACATTATGTGTAGGCCTATGTGAGGCGACCCCGAATCCCAAGTTTCGGCTTGATAGGTCATTCGGTGCCCGAGCAATGGCCTTAATTGGTGCTGAAAATCCACTTTTTCAGGGCGTTACTACGGGGTCCCTGAATGAGCTATCGGACAGAGACATTGGGGTCCGTCTCTATGGGCCGAGCCAGTTTCAATGCACCTAGTCTTGCGACTCTGGAACATTTCTACATGTCGCCATGTCCGTGATATTCAAAATGAATTGAACATATTGCAAATGCACAAGGCGGTTTCTCGGTCTGAGAACCTTCTAGAGCCCCATAAATCACCGTGCACTATCGACTTGAGCTCTAGAACAGGTTTCTAAAATTTCGGAGCTCTAGGACTGACGGTTCTTGAATCGTTTGAACGAAAGTAACTATTGAAGGCGGTATAAGCCTCTAAGCCCCACACTATGTCCCTATGGCCAAATTGTGTGTGTGTGTGTGTTTTTGTTTTTTTTGCAAAAAGAATAGACACACGTTGTCTTTGGGGTAGGCATATACAGAATCCTGAATAAGAAGACTCTACCTTAAGATTTGACTGAATGACACATGGTTGAGTTGCGCGATTTTCACTCTCTGCAGGTTGCTTATATGACAATAGCTCTAGGGTGTTTTTAACAACTTCCTGTTGTCACAGAAAGTTCTTACTCAACACACGTTGTCTTTGGGGTAGACATAAACAGAATCCTGAATAAGAAGTCTCTACCTTCAGAATTGACTAAATGACACATGGTTGAGTTGCGTGATTTTCACTATCTGCAGGTTGCTTATATGACAATAGCTCTAGGGTGATTTTAACAACTTCTGGTTGCTCCAGGAACCTTAGAATCGACACAGGTAGACCTCACAGTAGCCTGATGGATTGTTATAGAAGACAGGTTCATAAGGCATTCATAACCCACATAGACTTCAGGTTGAATTTAGCAGAATAGTCAATGTATTCCTATGGGGAGAGAAGTCATTGCACACTTTTTGATCTAAACACCTTTTCACTGTGAAGGGTTAATACCACAGGGTCAAGGTTAGGCTTGCACAGATCGGGAGGACCTCAGGAACGCTCCTGAGGTTGAATTGTGCTTCTAACCCTAACGGTTCTCTCACTGTCACCCAAAAGCACTTGACATATTGGTGCAGGCATCATTTTGGGCCTAGTTTTCTCACGGTCGCTGCGCTCAGACCGAACGAGCTACGGTCAAGCGGGGCATCTCGTTGAACTCGTCTCAGCCTAGAGATAATGGTAATGCCATTGCAGGCTCTTTGCGTCTTTAAGCACCGCACTGTGTCACTCCGTCCTTGCTGTGTGTGTGTGAGAGAGCTTTTCTTTGACATCTGATAAGATAAATGACTGATTTACAGTTCATGAGGGTTGCCTAGTCACACATATGAAGTTGTGGAAAGATCTGACCTTTTTAACCCTTCAAAACAGCCCCTATGACACCATTTTAAGGCACTTCTGGTTGACACAGGAATCTGAACGTTAGGCTCTTATAGAATATTGAGTTTTAAGTGTTTCTGTTAAGAACTGACTTATTTACAGAGGGTTGAACAAGTGTGTGTTGTTTCAGAAAATCACAGAAAATCACAGAAATCTCGCAGAGCTCCGAAACCTGCCTTAACGGACTCATCTGAACACGCTGCAACTGGATATGTAACTTTTTTGAAAAAAACCCCTCCTGTTGTTGAATATCACCAATGTGTCATTGTACAATTTCTCTGAAATGAACATTGGTAAATGCATGGTTCCTTTTCTCCTGACACCGTAGGCTCATGTAGTTTGATGTGAAGCGGTCAAATCAGCACTCTATTTTCCTGTTTGACTTTCAATCCCAGAAAAATAGCCTTAACTCGAAAAGCGTTGAGGCCTCGACTCCATCCTGTTCAGGCCAACTGCCCATTATGCCAAACTTACGCAGACCAAGTTTCGTCTTCGAATTATTTTCCGTTTAGGAGAAAAAGCCGTGTCGTGATTGGTGATATATGTTACATTTGCAATATGATTCCATTCGCCCTCTCGTGGAATAATCCTGAACTGCAGAGAAATGGCCAAAATTTGAAAATTTTATTAAACGGAAACAAAAGGTCTGAGAGACTCCGTTCGATGACTTCCTGGAAGATCTGGCCCCTGTGAGCGGCCCAACGCCGTCCGCGGATTTATCGGATGTAGTCGGACGTCTAGTAAGGGAGCGTACATTTGCAATATGGACTTTCTCACTAACCATACGGCTTGCGCACGTGAGTTCCATTCATGTATGGAAGAAACACAAAAGAACTGTCAATAAATATCCCTCGGCCTGGGGCTCCATGCAAGATCTCACCTCGTGGAGTTGCAATGATCATGAGAACGGTGAGGAATCAGCCCAGAACTACACGGGAGGATCTTGTCAATGATCTCAAGGTAGCTGGGACCATAGTCACCAAGAAAACAATTGGTAATACACTACGCCGTGAAGGACTGAAATCCTGCAGCGCCTGCAAGGTCCCCTGCTCAAGAATACATATACATGCCCGTCTGAAGTTTGCCAATGAACATCTGAATGAGACCAAAATGGAGCTCTTTGACATCAACTCAACTCGCCGTGTTTGGAGGACGAGGAATGCTGCCTATGACCCCAAGAACACCATCCCCACCGTCAAACATGGAGGTGGAAACATTATGCTTTGGGGGTGTTTTTCTGCTAAGGGGACAGGACAACTTCACCGCATCAAAGGGACGATGGACGAGGCCATGTACCATCAAATCTTGGGTGAGAACCTCCTTCCCTCAGCCAGGGCATTGAAAATGGGTCGTGGATGGGTATTCCAGCATGACAATGACCCAAAACACACAGCCAAGGCAACAAAGGAGTGGCTCAAGAAGAAGCACATTAAACATCTACACGTTCCGCTAGCGGAACGTCTGCTCCAATATCCAATGATGGGCGGGGCGCGAAATTCAAACTCCTCTAAATCCGAAAACTTACACTTTTCAAACATATGACTATGTTACAGCTATTTAAAGACAAGACTCTCCTTTATCTAACCAAACTGTCCGATTTCAAAAAGGCTTTACAGCGAAAGCAAAACATTAGATTATGTCAGCAGAGTACCCAGCCAGGAATAATCACACAGCCATTTTTCAAGCTAGCATATCATGTCACATAAACCCAAACCATATCTAAATGCAGCACTAACCTTTGATGATCTTCATCAGATGACACACCTAGGACATTGTGTTATACAATACATGCATGTCTGTTCAATCAAGTTCATATTTATATCAAAAACCAGCTTTTTACATTAGCATGTGACGTTCAGAACTAGCATTCCCACCGAACACTTCCGGTGATTTTACTAAATTACTCACGATAAACGTTCACAAAAAGCATAACAATTATTTTAAGAATTATAGATACAGAACTCCTCTATGCACTCGATATGTCCGATTTTAAAATAGCTTTTCGGATGAAGCACATTTTGCAATAATGTAAGTACATAGCCCGGCGTTACAGGGCTAGCTATTTAGACACCCTGCAAGTTTAGCCTTCACCAAAATCACATTTCCTATAAGAAAAATGTTCTTACCTTGCTTGTTCTTCATCAGAATACACTGCCAGGACTTCTACTTCAATAACAAATGTAGGTTTGGTCCCAAATAATCCATCGTTATATCCAAACAGCGACGTTTTGTTCGTGCGTTCTAGACACTATCCCAACGCTAAATCTCGGCCACGAGCATGACGCAAAATATGACAAAAAATTTCTAAATATTCCATTACCGTACTTCGAAGCATGTCAACCGCTGTTTAAAACCAATATTTATGCAATTTATCTCGTAGAGAAGCGATAATATTCCGACCGGGAATCTGCCTGTCTGTAAACTGAGGAAAAAACCAAAAGCCGGGGGCGGGGCGTGTCACGCGCCTAAGGCTTAGTCCATTGACTGACCACTCAGCTTTTGCTCTCGTGTGCTTCAGCCAGGGCTTTGAATTACATCATTCCTGTTTTTCCCGGGCTGTGAGACTCCATTGTTGACGTGAGAAGTGTCACGTAAGAGCAGAGATCCTTTGTAAACGATAGAGATAATCAAGAAGGGCAAGAAATGTTCAGACAGGGTACTTCCTGAACAGAAGCATCTCAGGTTTTTGCCTGCCATAGGAGTTCTGTTATACTCACAGACACCATTCAAACAGTTTCAGAAACTTTGGAGTGTTTTCTCTCCAAAGCTAATAATTATATGCATATTCCAGTTTCTGGGCAGGACTAATAATCAGATTAAATCGGGTACGTTTTTTATCCAGCCGTGAAATTACTGCCCCCTAGATGTAAGAGGTTAAGGTCCTGGAGTGGCCTAGCCAGTCTCCAGACCTTAATCCCATAGAAAATCTGTGGAGGGAGCTGAAGGTTTGAGTTGCCAAACATCAGCCTCAAAACCTTAATGACTTGGAGAAGATCTGCAAAGAGGAGTGGGACAAAATCCCTCCTGAGATGTGTGCAAACCTGGTGGCCAACTACAAGAAACGTCTGACCTCTGTGATTGCCAACAAGGGTTTTGCCACCAAGTACTAAGTCATGTTTTGCAGAGGGGTCAAATACTTATTTCCCTCATTAAAATGCAAATCATTTTATAACATTTTTGACATGCGTTTTTCTGGATTTCTTTGTTGTTATTCTGTCTTTCACTGTTCAAATAAACCTACTATTAAAAGTATAGACTGATCATTTCTTTGTAAGTGGGCAAATGTACAAAATCAGCAGGGGATCCAATACTTTTTCCCCCCACTGTACACATGGATCAGATTCAAACTTTGGAGACTGAGATCGAGTCATTGAAGGCAGACCAGCAGAAAGGGAAACATTATCTGAGGGCAGAGATACGGGCGACAGCTGATGCATTGGTCCAGAGCCAGGCGATATTGGCAGAGAGTCAGGCAGCAGGCGGAGAATGGCGCATTGAAGAGGGCAAGGAACGAGATGTAGTCACAATCCATGCCAGGCACACCTGTGAGCTCTGGAACTCTACCTCCAACAGACAGCCAACATACCTGGCGGTTCGTCAAGTCGTTGATCCACCCTGACATTTCCATTCCTCTTCTGACAACAGAACTTGACCAATTGCTCACCAGTCACATCAAGGGCCATCCGGACCATAATGCTGTTCTGCTATTCCAAGGATGTGTAACCGAAGAGAGATACCACAAGTGGACACAGAATACCAACTGGGATGGATCCCGAGGCAAATATGGCTTACCAGTGAACCTCTGGATGTTCATCATTAATACTGTGTCTCAGACGTTTCTGTCCATGTCTGAGGCAACCTGAAAAAGCATTAACCTCTCTGGGGTATGTGGGACAGTAGCGTCCCACTCGCCAACAGCCAGTGAAAGAGCAGAGCACCAAATTCAAAACAACAAAAATCTCATAATTCAAATTTCCCACACATACAAGTATTATACACCATTTTAAAGATAAACTTCTCGTTAATCCAACCACACAGTGTCCGATTTCAAAAAGGCTTTACAGCGAAAGCATAGCATTAGATTATGTTAGGACAGCACCTAGACAAGAAAAACCACACAGCCATTTTCCAAGCAAGGAGAGGCGTCACAAAAACAGAAATATAGCTAAAATTAAGCACTAACCTTTGATGATCTTCATCAGATGGAACTCATAGGACTTCACGTTACACAGTTTCATGTTTGCTCAATAAAGTTTATATTTATATCCAAAAACCACATTTTACATTGGCGTGTAATGTTCAGAAATGTTTTGCCTCAGACTTCCAGTGAATGAGCACATCAATTTACAGAAATACTCATCATAAACGTTGATAAAATATACAACTGTTATGCATAGAATTAAAGATACACTTCTCCTTAATACAACCGCTGTGTCAGATTTCAAAAAAGCTTTACGGCGAAAGCACACTTTGCAATAATCTGAGTACAGCGCTCAGACACCAAAACAAGCCATACAGATACCCGCCATGTTGTGGAGTCAACAAAAGTCAGAAATAGCATTATAAATATTCACTTACCTCTGATGATCTTCATCGGAATGCACTCCCAGGAATCCCAGTTCCACAATAAATGTTAGTTTTGTTTGATAAAGTTAATCTTTATAGATACCTCCATTTTGTTCACGCGTTAGGTTCACTAATCCAAATGCAGAAGGCATGCTCACTAAAGTCCAGACGAAAAGTCTAAAAAGTCCTATTACAGTTTGTAAAAACATGTCAAACGATGTGTAGAATCAACCTTTAGGATGTTTTTATCATAAATCTTAAAAAATAATCGAACCGGACAATTCCTTTGTCTTCATAAAGGAAAGAGAACTCACGTAACTAAAATAATGGCCGACTGCCAGACACCTGACTGAAACAGCTCTTATTCGCTCCCCATTCACAGTAGAAGCCTGAAACAACGTTCTAAAGACTGTTGACATCTAGTGGAAGTATTAGGAAGTGCAATATGACCCCATAGACACTGTATATTGGATAGGCAATCACTTGAAAAACTACAAACCTCAGATTTCCACACTTCCTGGTTGGAATTTTTCTCAGGTTTTTGCCTGCCATATGAGTTCTGTTATACTCACAGACATCATTCAAACAGTTTTAGAAACTTCAGAGTGTTTTCTATCCAAATCTACTAATTATATGCATATTCTAGCTTTTGGGCCTGAGTAGCAGGCAGTTTACTCTGGGCACGCTTTTCATCCGGACGTGAAAATACTGCCCCCTACCCCGATGAAGTTAAAGAGTTAATGTGTACTTGAGGTCACCGAGAAAGTCTGGACATGGCCTGCTCTCCATTATGTAAAGAATTAGGCAGTTTACCATGTTTACTACAGTATGTACCAGAGGTGGGACCAAGTTATTGTTTTACAAGTCACAAGTAAGTCTCAAGTCTCAAGTCAAGTCCCAAGTCAAGACAGGCAAGTTCGAGTCAAGTCAAGACCATCAAGTATCAAGTCAATTTGAGTTTCAAGTCCTAAACAAGTCATAATGTGCTCTTCACCAAATGTAATACCATTTCATATTTTTAACAAGAGTAATAGTTAGTATATTACATTCCCGCAAATCATGAATGCTTTTAAAAATATCTATATATTTATTACTTTCTAAATAAACGTTATATTTCCATGGAAATATATGAGTAGCCATGAGAAAGACCCCCCCCATAGTGATCGACTATCGAGGATCGCTATGGGGTGCAATCAGGCGATGTCGGCTTCTACACAATCGCCCAACCTTAACACACACACTGTGTGTGTGGTTACAGTTGGCTAACATATGTCAATGGCATTAGGAACAGCAGTAACATCAGGCAGGATTTAGGCTACCAACTGCCTAGCCAGTTGTAGCTCAATCTTGGGTGCAATGATAACGTTCCCGCACTGACTGACTGTGTGGAGGCTCATTGATTTAACGTTACGTTGTGTACATGCTACACTAGTAAAATTATGAATTATATAGCTGTCGGCTATATTAGCCAGGACTTACCATTCTTTGTGCAGCTTCAAATGTCGAAGAAAGTTGGAAATTGTTGCGCCTCCATCTGTAATTTTCTTCCCACATGTTTTGCAAGTTGCAATCCATTTTTTGTTGATACAGCGTCGTCTTTATATCCGAAAATAATAATTTGGGGTATCATCTTTCCAAGGGCTCCATCTGAATTCACCCGCCAACGTTCCTCTGCACTGCCACGCACAACTTTTTCTCAGCTGGCCCAATTTGATTGGCTGCTGTCCGATTCACACTGTAATCCGTTAAATGAAGAGTTGATGCGCTGCACACTTTTTAATAGCATCACTTTTAATATTTGGGCTTGGGGAGGGTATCAAGTCAGGTCAAGTCAAAAGGCTCAATTCCAAGTCAAATCACGAGTCATTGGTGTTAAAGTCAAAGTCGAGTTGCAAGTCATCATATGACTCGAGTCTCACTCGAGTCCAAGTCATGTGGCTCAAGTCCACACCTCTGGTATGTACTGTTTACTTGTCAGACTGCACAGTAGCCTAATAAACAAATGCAGATGGCTTCTTATCTTCAAAATGCTTTAAAAGCTTTATTATCCAAATATATAAAGTGTGTGTGGGCAACCTCACGCAACCCCAAAATGTCGGATAAAGCATATACTGTACAGTACTGTATTTCTTCATCAGAATTGTTATGCTTTCATTAATAAAATAATGATAAAAATACTCTTTCAAAATGCATATGTTTATTTCCTTATGGATCCATAACGAATTACTATGGAAATAATTATCACTGAATGATAGAAATATTGGAACAAAGTAGGCTAATGAAGGTAAACAAATAGGTTTTTTTAAACAAAGCGATTTTTATTATTTATTAATTTAGAATTATATAAAAAACCCTTAGATATTCTCACAGATCAGATTTGCCCTAACGAAAAATGCCCCTTAGATATTAATTTAGACTCCTCCTATGCTCTTAGTACTGTAGCCTACTCCCGACCATCACGTTGTACTGCACCATATTTTCCGTTCCATCCTAATGGAAACCCTGAGAGTTTCGTTATTTGTTTTTCTTGGAATAGAAACACCATAATATTAGTTAAATTAATTAAGCTAAATGTCTTAAAATCAATCCCGTATACTATGTTCTTACAAAAAAGATTTTAAATTCTCTAGTAATGCCAATATTGAAGACTATCAAAATCTTCTCAGAGATGCCCTCTGGTGGTCAAACTAGCACTAACTAGGATTAATGGTAAAAATGTCTGACAGTTAAATAACGTACCATAGAATTCTACAGCAGCCAGCAAGTTGTGCTGCAGTATGACACAACTTTTAAAGGAGGAACCACTGTACCTTGTCACAACACAACTGATTTGCTCAAACGCAAAAAAATCCACAAATTAACTTTTAACAAGGCACACCTGTTAATTAAAATGCATTCCAGGTGACTACCTCATTAAGCTGGTTGAGAGAATGCAAAGTGTACAAAGCTGTCATAAAGGCAAAGGGTGGCTACTTTGAAGAATCTTAAATATAAAATACATTAATATTTGTTCAACACTTTTTTTGGTTAATACATGATTCCATATGTAGAAATAGTAAAAAATAAAGAACATCTCTTGAATGAGTAGGTGTGTCCAAACTTTTGACTGGTACTGTATATATTTTTTTTCTATAGCTTTCTTATATCAAAACCTTGTTTCTTTAGATTTTTTTAGGAGTTTTTTTTCCCATTTATGAATGTGTTATTCAATTATTTTAACTGGGTTATAGTTTTAAATTCAAAATGTTATCAAATAATTGTTTTCATTTTTCTTTTATACCTAAAATTCAAAATCAAATAGCTAAATGACCCATAGTATGACCATCTTAAAACAATTCCATATGTCAGCTTAGACTCAAGGATTCTGCATACTTTCCAGCCAAAACAGTTTGGAATAGTTTGTGCATATATTATGACAACATTTTGCAACGGTTTTGTTAGTTTAGGACTATGGTAAGGTAAGGTAACAATTTTATTATCCTGGAGGCAAGCCGAAGTTCAAATCCGAAGTCTACGCCCCTTTATCAGGGATTGGTCAACGTAGTGTCATTCATGCTCCCGCTCTCCCTCTCTGGCACTCGACGGCGCCAAGCTGCCCTGCATTACGCACTCCTGCCACCATCATTACGCACAACTGCTTCCCTTGTCACGCGCATCAGCGATTCACTGCACTCACCTGGACTCAATCTCCTGTGCTATTTCCTCCCCTATATATGTCTGTTCCCAAGCTCTGTTCCCCGCTTCAGTATTAATTGTCGCATGTCTTTGTGCTAAGAATAGCCAATATTAACAAATGCAGCCTAAGAAACAAGGCCCATGAAGTGAATAACTTACTTTTAACAGATGACATTTGTATTCTAAATGTCTCTGAAACTCACTTAGATGATACTTTTGATGATACATAGACGACCAAGTGCTAACAGTCAGTATCTGGATAATATGTGTGAAATGCATGATAATGTCGTGTCTTTGGCATCATTAAAACTGAAGACATATTTATCAAATAACTCTCTGTAATTATTATTATGTTATTAAACTGATTAATTGTGTAACTGTAATTAACTAGGAAGTCGGGGCACCAAGGAAAATATTCAGATTACAAAGTTATAATTTTCCTAATATAACTTTCAGATATCATAATATCTGATCTTTGAGTCTTCTGATTAATGACGTATTCTTTACCTCGTCAGTCTCATTCCAAACGTCGTAAATTGTTGGTTATCTGCACGAACCCAGTCTTCACTATGAGTCATCCATATATCAATTGTCTTAAAATAATTTATTTACTAACGAAGTAATTCACAGAAATGCATAACAAACAGTAGATATCGTTACAAAGAAATTATAGAGGAATGTGTCCTAGTGGGCTAAACCGGCATGGCGGCTTGTTAGACAAAAGGGTTGATAAGAGTTGATAATTATAACAATTGAAATGCTAATCCTTTGCACATGAACGCTCACTCAATCGGGAACAATTGCAATCAATCAATATATTTACGCTCAGTGTGTCGTCGGGATCTTTGTTGAAAAGTTTGTTTCTGTTGGAGAGTTTCTGTGCTCTCTCTCTCTCTCTCTCTCTCTCGTGGTTAGGATGGATAGTTCAGAGAGACATTCATTCATGTCGTTATAGAATGGCGGTTTCGTCGGTCTTTGCGTTCAATGATACCGAATTCCTAGCTGCAGACTAGTAATTCATATCAAAGACTTGTTCCTTTTCTGTTGGTATCGATAGTCTAAGAGTGTAACCACGTGGTATGGTTAAAGTTCAGAAAGAGGAATGCATGGTCAAACCTTGGCCCTCTCGTTATCGAGGTAAGCTGGTTTCTTGATAGAAACCCTGCGTGGGGGTTATATTCGGAATAACAGAAAAAGGCTGTCTCATGACGCCAGGTCCCGTCTGTTCATGGGGGCATGCCGATGACTTGGAGAAACTTTAAACAGATATACAATTCTCTCACATTAACATCTTACAAGCATCCCAACATATTCCCAATTGCTTTATCCTTATTCATTCATTTTTATACAACCATTAGATGTAAGTCTCACAACTGAGGCTATTATATAAACAGTGCCATGGTAATGTGGCCGTATTGTCTCTCATGAGCTCACAAAATTGTACCAAACAGACCAGTTCGTAGCTGGATTCTTCACCAATCTTTTATACCTTCTCCAGAACATAAATGTCGTTCGGTTCTCCAATTCTGTGAGGTGGAAGAACCCCTTGGTTCTTTCTATGAAACCCACTCTGTCTCAAAACTGTGGCCATGAGGCAGGACATACTTTTAGGAATTTATGACCGTTCTCACAGAGCCTGGGTGTGGGAGACAGAGGTAGGGGGATGGTGCATAGAAAACCCAAAGAGGACAACGTCATGACAATAATGTATGTGATGTTAAAAGAGAGGTATATTTTCTGGGTGATTTGAATATTGACTGGCTGTCATCAAACTGCCCACTCAAAAAAAAACTTCAAATTCTAACCAATGCCTGCAACCTGGTTGAGGTTGTCAGTCAACCTACCAGGGTATTTACAAAGAGCACAGGAATGAAATCATCAACATGTATTGATCACATCTATACTAATGCTGCAGAAATTTGTATCTGGGATGCTAGCCTTCTAGACAGAGTTGCAAAGAAAAATACATATCACAGACTGACCAATAAAAATAAAAGATTTAGATGGGCAAAAGAACACAGACACTGGACAGAGGAACTCTGCCTAGAAGGCCAGCATCCTGGAGTCGCCTCTTCACTGTTGACGTTGAGACTGGTGTTTTGCGGGTACTATTTAATGAAGCTGACAGTTGAGGACTTGTGAGGTGTCTGTTTCTCAAAATAGACACTCTAATGTACTTGTCCTCTTGCTCAGTTGTGCACCGGGGCCTCCCACTCCTCTTTCTATTCTGGTTAGAGACAGTTTGCGCTGTTCTGTGAAGGGAGTAGTACAAAGCTTTGTACGAGATCTTCAGTTTCTTGGCAATTTCTCGCATGGAATAGCCTTCATTTCTCAGAACAAGAATAGACTGATGAGTTTCAGAAGAAATGTCTTTGTTTCTGGACATTTTGAGCCTGTAATCGAACCCAGAAATGCTGATGCTCCAGATACTCAACTAGTCTAAAGAAAGCCAGTTTTATTGCTTCTTTAAGTTTTCAGCTGTGCTAACATAATTGAAAAGGGGTTTTCTAATGCTCAATTAGCCTTTTAAAATTATAAACTTGAATAGCTAACACAACATGTCGTTGGAACACAGGAGTGATGGTTGTTGATAATGGGCCTCTGTCGCCTATGTAGATATTCCATAAAAAAATCTGCCGTTTCCAGCTACAATAGTCATATACAACATTAACCTCTCTAGGGCAGGCGGGACGAATTCGTCCCACCTACGTAACAGCCAGTTGAATCCTGTGGCGTGATTTTCAAATACCTTTGAAATGCAATTACTTCAATTTCTCAAACATATGACTATTTTACAGCTATTTAAAGACAAGACTCTCGTTAATCTAACCACACTGTCCGATTTCAAAAAGGCTTTACAACGAAAGCAAAACATTAGATTATGTCAGCAGAGTACTCAGCCAGAAATAATCAGACACCCATTTTTCAAGCTAGCATATAATGTCACAAAAACCAAGAAGACAGCTAAATGCAGCACTAACCTTTGATGATCTTCATCAGATGACACACCTAGGACATTATGTTATACAATACATGCATGTTTTGTTCAATCAAGTTCATATTTATATCAAAAAACAGCTTTTTACATTAGCATGTGACGTTCAGAACTAGCATACCCCCCCGAATTTACTAACAATTTACTAAATTACTCACGATAAACGTTCACAAAAAGCATAACAATTATTTTAAGAATTATAGATACATTACTCCTCTATTCACTCAATATGTCCGATTTTAAAATAGCTTTTCAGTGAAAGCACATTTTGCAATATTCTAAGTAGATAGCCCGCCATCACAGGCTAGCTATTTAGACACCCACCAAGTTTAGCCTTCACCAAAGTCAGATTTACTATTAGAAAAGTTTGATTACCTTTCCTGTTCTTCGTCAGAATGCACTGCCAGGACTTCTACTTCAATAACAAATGTAGGTTTGGTCCAAAATAATCCATAGTTATGTTCCAACAGCGACGTTTTGTTCGTGCGTTATAGACACTATCCCAATGGTAAATAACGGTCACGCGCACAGGCGCATTTCGTGACAAAAGATTTCTAAATATTTCATTGCCGTACTTCGAAGCATGTCAACCGCTGTTTAAAATCTATTTTTATGCCATTTTTCTCGTAAAAAAGCGATAATATTCCGACCGGGAATCTGCAATTAGGTAAACAGCCGAAAGAAAATATATCACTGGGTCGACTCGGGCACGAGCCTAATTCCTTTGTCCTCTGATCGGCTACTTGGCAAAGGCGATTATGTGTTTCAGCCTGGGGCTGCCTCGACATCGTTCAGGTTTTTCCCGGGCTCTGAGAGCCTATTGGAGCCGTAGGAATTGTCACGTTACAGCTAAGATCCTGACTCTTCAATAAACAGAAGCAAGAACAACAACACCTTGTCAGACAGGCCACTTCCTGCATGAAATCTTCTCAGGTTTTTGCCTGCCACATGAGTTCTGTTATACTCACAGACACCATTCAAACAGTTTTAGAAACTTTAGGGTGTTTTCTATCCAAAGCCAATAATTATATGCATATTCTAGTTACTGGGCAGGAGTAGTAACCAGATTAAATCGGGTACGTTTTTTATCCTGCCGTGTAAATACTGCCCCCTACCTCCAACAGGTTAACAATGTGTACACTGTATTTCTGATCAATTTGATGTTATTTTAATGGACAGAAAATGTGCTTTTCTAAGTGACCCCAAACTTTTGAACAGTAGTGTATATATTACTGGTAGACCTAGGGGTTGGGGCCCCTAGGGGGCTTTAGCCACCAGAAGGTTCAACTAGGCACTTGTGCCTAGGAAGGGTTTAGCCACAAGAAGGTTAGACTAGGCACTTTGTGCCTAGGAAGGGTTTAGCCACCAGAAGGTTAAACTAGGTACTTTGTGCTTAGGAGGGGTTTAGCCACCAGGAGAAGGAACAGTGGAATTTATGTTGAGAGACTGGACTAAAACCTCTTCCCGTACTACACATTGGTCATCCACAGTCGTCTGAGGTGAATTGGCATACACTACAGTGTCGTCCAGCATCAAAAGTGTATAGACGAGTGACAAAATGATTGAGTGCTTACATTGTTACTACTCTTCACAGGAGTAGGTATCAATACCTGGGGAAAGTTGTTCAGAAGCATAATGCCGTTGGGGTTGGCGCAGGGCCAATAATAACTAATATGGCCTGGAGCGGGAAGGGTGTGTCATGATGTTTCCCTGTTGGGTTTATGACCCCCCCCATAAATACCTTTCCCCCTTTTCTCTCCACTCTACAGAATGGATTCTTGGAAAGCCTTTTGTATGGGCAGGTGGGACGGTAGTGTCCCAACTGGCCAACATCCGGTGAAATTGCAGAGCGCGAAATTCAAATGACAGTTTTATAAATATTTAACTTTCATAAAATCACAAGTGTAATACATCAAAATAAAGCTTAACTTCTTGTTAATCCAGCCGCGGTGTCAGATTTCAATAAGGCTTTACGGCAAAAGCAAACCATGCGATTATCTGAGGACAGCGCCCCACATACAAACACATGAAAAACATATTTCAACCAGGCAGGTGCGACACGAAAGTCAGAAATAGCGATATAAAAAATGTCTTACGTTTGATGATCTTCTTCTGTTGGCACTCCAAAAGGTCCCAGTTACATCACAAATGGTCCTTTTGTTCGATAATGTTCTTCTTTATATCCATAAAAACTCAGTTTAGCTGGCGTGCTGCAGTCAATATTCCACCCAGTTTCCCTCCATCAAAATGCATACAAAATGAATCCCAAACGTTACTAATAAACGTTTCCAAACAAGTCAAACAATGTTTATAATCAAACCTTAGGTACCCTAATACGTAAATAAACGATAAAATTTAAGACGGAGAATCGTTATTGTCTTTACCAGAGAAAAATACCAAAGAATGCGCTCTCTTCCACGCTCTTGGAAACAGTTCACTTTAATTTAATCTTCTTCAGATGAAGAAGATATCCCCCAAGCTGAAAGAGAGAAATTTTTGTCAAAGAACAGCAAAATAACATGGTCCTTGTCACCATATGACAACCAGGGCAGGATGGCAGCACAAAATGTCATAATGATGACCCCAGGGCCCACAATACATGCAGTTGCCCATGCCCAGGATATCGCCTCAACATTCTACATGTTCATCACACCAGCCATTGAAAAAATCATCCTGGAGATTACAAATTTGGAGGGTTTCTGTAAATAAGGAGACAACTGGAAAAGGATGGATGAGATTGACCTGCGTGCCTACATAGGGCTGCTAATCTTAGCGGGTGTGTATAGGTCCCGAGGCGAGGCTACATGTAGTCTCTGGGATGCAGAGAGTGGAAGGGTTTTAGTTGCATCGCAGACACATTGATTCATGTTCTTCACATTTTTGTTTTGTATCTCTTATTTTATTCTTATTTACTGTTGTTTATACACCTTGTGGGTGGGGGCAATTGTTCAAAAATGGGAGAAGACTAGTATTTTGTAGTTGAAGTCCTCATTGTACAGTATACAGTGGAATTCGGAAGTTTACATACACTTAGGTTGGAGTCATTAAAACTCGTTTTTCAACCCCTCCACACAGCTATAGTTTTGGCAAGTCGGTTAGGACATCTACTTTGTGCACGACACGTCATTTTTCTAACAATTGTTTACAGACAGATTATTTCACAATTCACAAGACATCAGTCAGGAAGTTAAAGCTTGGTCGCAAATGGGTCTTCCAAATGGACAACGACCCCAAGCATACTTCCAAAGATGTGGCAAAATGGCTTAAGGACAACAAAGTCAAGGTATTGGAGTGGCCATCACAAATCCCTGACCTTAATCCCATAGAAAACTTGTGGGCAGAACTGAAAAAGTGTGTGCGAGCAAGGAGGCCTACAAACCTGACTCAGTTACATCAGCTCTGTCAGGAGGAATGGGCCAAAAGTCACCCAATTTATTGTGGGAAGCTTGTAGAAGACTACGCGAAACATTTGACCCAAGTAAAACAATTTAAAGGCAATGCTACCAAATACTAATTGTGTGTATGTACATTTCTGACCCACTGGGAATGTGATGAAAGAAATAAAAGCTGAAATAAATAATTCTCTCTACTATTATTCTGACATTTCACATTCTTAAAATAAAGTGGTGATCCTAACTGACCTAAGACAGGGTATTTTTTTCACAATTAAATGTCAGGAATTGTGAAAAACTGAGTTTAAATGTATTTGGCTCAGGTGTATGTAAACTTCCGACTTCAACTGTATATCACTACGTTGCCAAAAAAGTTACATAAAAAAAGTCTTGTTGTTTCCCTTCAATAAAATGCATTCAAAACTACTTTCTGCACATTTCGGCTACTTTCTTAAGGCTATAAAAGTGCTATCTCTTGCAATTACATTTATGTTTACACCTATGCAGTACCTTTTGCAATAATAATAATAAACCTCTACTTTAGTAAAGAAAAAAGTTATGGCAGGTGTGTTGTAATAAAAACAAGTTGTGTCCACTGATTAATTAAATACACTCTTTCTGCATTGTGAAGAGGGAAATCCCCGATATTCACAAAGTGTGTGATGAATGACAGGTTGTTTCTTCATGCAAAATAGATTTGGGCTTTAAAATTCAATTAAGATGCTTTATTTTAGGGGTTTAGTTAAGGCGGGACACTATTTACCCTTAGGACAAGGGGAGTATACAGAATGTCAAGACTACACAAGGGTTAGAAAATAGGCAAAAACTAAATCAGGATTTAGAGGGAGCCCTTGAAGATAGCCAAAAGCAAATAAAATAACTCATGGCTGCACTCCAACAGTATGAAAATACTTGTGCAGTAGTATATTCCATTGCCACTCTTCCACCGTTCGCCCCCAGGCTACAGAGTGAAACAGGTTATATCTGGTGTGCCACAATTATACCCCTCTCTTAAATAGGAAAAAGAGCAATATGGGGTGTAAGAGGCAGAGCAAAGGCAAATTACGAGTCTGGACATAGTAGTTCCGGACTGGATAGTGGACCAGCATGATTCAAGTAACCAAAGAGATATGCGTCCAATGCGAATGAATGCTACCCCGGTTACGTATTATCCGGGACAAATAGTACCAGGGGAGGATAATCCTATTCCCGATGGCGCGCAGCCCCAAGTACTGAACCAAATACAGCATCACCATCAGCCACTGAGCGTGAGTGAAATGTGTAGTGCTATGAAAAAAGCACCTGACCCAGTGAAGGAGGGAAAGGAATTTATCAGTTTCCTGAGGAAACAGGGTGGAATGTTTGGGTTCCATGCTGGTGATTACGATCATGTTGTGCTCTCACTTTTGCCAGAGGCCATGTTGCCAAGGGCCATGTTGCCAAAACTCGCACAGGGATATTGAACTTTGGCTAGGACCTCCAAATGCGAAGCATGTGACCCAGTGACTGCAAATGATGAAATTGTGGGATTCAGTTGGGAATATACTGTTTCGACCGGATGTGAGTAAAATTTGCAAATGTACTCGGGTCCGAAAGAAGGAGTGCACGATTATGTGGATCGGATGGATGATGCGTTACCTACTAATCTGGCAATGGGGGATAGGTACGATCAAAATGCAATCATTTTTCTGTCTGCTTTGATGGCAGGTTTGAAACCTGTTATCAAAACGGCTATTGCGGGGTTAGTGGGCCAACGTTCTCACTGTAATGAGATAGTACAGGCAGTCTTGAGAGTGGAATCTAATGCCGCTCACTGCATGTGGTTAAAATACAGCTGCAGTGATAGTCACTAACAGTGATTTCAATGTCCAAGGTAAGACAAAGAAACAGGGAGGAAAAGGTAGTAAACCTATGCTAAGGCGCTTTTAGGTGTGGGACCGTTGGTCATTGGAGGAGTAACTGTATGGTAGCACTGGAGCCTGCTGCAACCCCTCAATCTGGAGAGAATACTGCAATTCAGGCTTTGTCGCATTAACAAAAGAGCATCAGCAGACCCTCTTAAGAGCAGAGGGTTAAAGGAGGTCGACATAGGGGTGTATGGCCTCTGTGTGGTCAATTGTGATTCGACGAGATGACGGTTTCTATGTGGAAGAATACGTAGAAGGCCACATCTCACACAACTTCTTAGTATCACTGATTCCTTACGATGAGAAATTGGCTAAATTTGCAACAGAAAATGTATTACATTTAGCAGGGTAATGGGCAGAATCTAAAGCGATAAAACTACTACCCATATTTTTGATCATAGGACCAATAACAAACCCGGGTCATTTTACATGGCGACGGGTGGGGAACCAATTTTGGGGTTGGATAATCTATGTGAAATGCCAAGGGGGCAAGATTCTAAAAGGTAACAAAATAAAATTGGCAGTACGAACGGCGAAAGCCAAGCAATTGTTGTTTCAAGATCATCCACTATGGTAAAAAGATCAAATTAAAGGTTGCAAGCCTGTTGTGGTGGAGGGAGAGCCACCACCACCGATGAAGCAATGCCCTAAACAGGAGGCTGAGAAGTCGGTGGCGGAGGATCTTCCAATATTATTTGAGCGAGACATAGTGGTATGAGGCATAGTGATATTCCCAGTGAAAAAGGGAGTAAAATGGCATATTACAGTGGATTTTGACGGCATAAACAAACATGCGGTGAAAATCACACCCGTGGTAGCAGACTTGGCAGATCTTTTGGCATCTATTCCCTCAGACTCAGAATGGTACAGCGTGCTCAACATGAAACATTTGTTTTGGTCAGTGCCGGTGGCTGAGAGTCACGACACTGGTTTGGGAGCAGTATATGTTGGCGAGGCCACCAATGGGATTTACAAATAGTCCAACTTGGTATCACGCCGCATTAAAATAATTGCTAAAATGGTGTAAATTTGAAGGCTCTGTATTGGTATCGTACGTGGATGATTTGTTAATAGCATCAAAAGACTAAAACTCATATGCGAGATCTTACCACATTAGTAAACTATCTGGCAGGGCAGGGCCACAAAGCACAACTGGCAAAAAAGGTGGTAACATATTTGGGGGTTTTGATTTCAAAAGGCACAAAACACATTACACGTGATCGAGTAGAAACAATGGCTTCTCTGGCACGACCAAACACTCCTCGCACACTCAGGAAAACCCTAGGCCTTTTCAATTTTATGAGACATTTTATTCTGTCAAATTCTGAAATTGCTGAGCCCCTTACAGAATTGACTAAAGGGGGAAAAGGGTTCCATTGAAAGAAGAGTGGAGTCAAGAGTGAAAGGAAGTGTTTGTCAAGCTAAAGAAGCAATTGTGTCAAGCACCACCACTCGGGTTACGAAAAATGACCTTTTAACATTTTTGTTCATGAGCAGGAAGGGCATTGTAGTGTGGTAGTTACGCAAAATCATAAGGGAAAAGAGAAACCAGTAATGTACTGGAGTAAATCATTAGACTCAATGATGAAAGGAATGCCATCGTGTCTACAGGCGACAGAAATGGTTTTCCATAATACTGCTTTGATTAAAAAAAAGTGGATCAAAAAGTGGATCTGTACGTTTCACATGCTGTAGTAACCATAGTTAACAGCACAAAAGTGCGACATGTTACGAGTGCGAGATGGACAAAAAGTGAGTTAACGTTAAATGGGGATAATCTACAATTCCATCAAATTGGTGATTTGAATCCTGCATTGTTAACGCTGTTGCCTGGGGAGGGTGAATTGCACATACAGTATGTGACCCATATTAAATTACTACAAAGCCTCAGCCTGATTTGCAAGAGACAGAATTGGAAATGGGACAGGTATTGAACACAGATGGCTCTAGCTACATGTTGCTCTCCACTTTCTGGAGGACTGAGTTTTGAAATCAGTGGAATTCGAGCATGATAGCTAAGGAGATGGAGATATAATCCAGAGACAGGTGTTATCTTCAAACTAAGGGCAACAATGTCCTCCGTGACAGGGAGAAGCATCCATTCCATGTATGTGGGTAAGATAATTGAGATACAATATATGAAAATATAGCTATGTTTCTAATTTTGAAAGAAAGTAGTCTTCATTTCAAGATAAAGTGTACTTTTAGCTAGATAGTTAATGTTAGCTGACTGGCTTGTTAGCTAACATTACGTATATGATCTTATTATTCATATCTCGGAGCCATTTGCTTTGCTAGTTATAGCCTAATGTTAGCTAGCTAACATTGAACCTGGTTGGTTAGCTACCTGCAGATTCATGCAGGGTAGTAACGTCATGAGTTGGGATATGGTTCATTGTTTAGCTAGCTAGTTAACTACCTACATGTCTTAACTTGTTATGGATAGGGGGCAGTATTTTCACGACCGGATAAAAAACATACCCAATTTAATCTGGTTATTACTCTTGCCCAGAAACTAGAATATGCATATAATTAGTAGCTTTGGATAGAAAACACTCCAAAGTTTCTAAAACTGTTTGAATGGTGTCTGTGAGTATAACAGAACTCAAATGGCAGGCCAAAACCTGAGAAGATTCTGTACAGGAAGTACCCTGTCTGACCATTTCTTGGCCTTCTTTGCCATCTCTATCCAAAACAAAGGATCTCTGCTGTAACGTGACACTTTGTAAGGCTCCCATAGGCTCTCAGAAGGCGCCAGAACGTTGAATGATGACTTTGCAGCCCATGGCTGAAAAACAGTAGCGCATTTGGTAAGTGGTCGATCTGAGAACAATGAGACGGGGCGTGCGTGTGCACGTGAAGAGTCCATTTTAAATTTTGAGTTTTTGAATGGACAGGACGTCTCCCGGTCGGAATATTATCGCTTTTTTACGAGAAAAATCGCATAAAAATTGATTTTAAACAGCGTTTGACATGCTTCGAAGTACGGTAATGGAATATTTTGAAATTTTTTGTCACGATACACGTCCGCGCGTCACCCTTCGGATAGTGTCTTGAACGCACGAACAAACCGCCGCTATTTGGATATAACTATGGATTATTTGGAACCAAACCAACATTTGTTGTTGAAGTAGAAGTCCTGGGAGTGCATTCTGACGAAGAACAGCAAAGGTAATCACATTTTTCTTATAGTAAATCTGAGTTTGGTGAGGGCCAAACTTTGTGGGTGTCAAAATAGCTAGCCTGTGATGGCGAGTTATCTACTCAGAATATTGCAAAATGTGCTTTCACCGAAAAGCTATTTTAAAATCGGACACCGCGATTCCATAAAGGAGTTCTGTATCTATAATTCTTAAAATAATTATGTTTTTTGTGAACGTTTATCATGAGTAATTTAGTAAATTCACCGGAAGTTTGCGGTGGGAATGCTAGTTCTGAACGTCACATGCTAATGTAAAAAGCTGGTTTTTGATATAAATATGAACTTGATTGAACAAAACATGCATGTATTGTATAACATAATGTCCTAGGTGTGTCATCTGATGAAGATCATCAAAGGTTAGTGCTGCATTTAGCTGTCTTCTGGGTTTTTGTGACATTATATGCTAGCTTGAAAAATGGGTGTCTGATTATTTCTGGCTGGGTACTCTGCTGACATAATCTAATGTTTTGCTTTCGTTGTAAAGCCTTTTTGAAATCGGACAGTGTGGTTAGATTAACGAGAGTATTGTCTTTAAAATGGTGTAAAATAGTCATATGTTTGAGAAATTGAAGTAATAGCATTTCTAAGGTATTTGAATATCGCGCCACGGGATTACACTGGCTGTTGAGTAGGCGTCCCACTGGCCCAGAGAGGTTAAAACTCCCCAGTTCATAACAATTACAAGTATACCCATAACATGATACTGCCACCACTATGCTTGAAAATATGGAGTATCGTAAGCCCATAGAGGTTAATTTAATAGCGTAATAATTGGACGTGGTATGCAATTATTTTATAAAATAACAGTCAAACACATTAATGATAGTCAAGACACGTACCCTGCACCTTAAAGACTTTGGCCTTATGTACATAGTAATTGATCACTGGTCACTTTAATGTTTACATACTATTTTACCCACTTCATATGTACAGTCCATTCGGAAAGTATACAGACCTTGACTTTTTCAACATTTTGTTACATTACAGCCTTATTCTGAAATTGATTTAAAAAAATGTTTTTCGCTCATCAAGCTACACACAATACCCCATAACGACAAAGCAAAAACAGTTTTTTTTATTTAGCAAATTTATTACGAATAAAACACTGAAATATCACATTTACATAAGTATTCAGACCCTTTACTCTGTACTTTGTTGAAACATCTTTGGCAGTGATTACAACTTCAAGTCTTCTTGGATACAAACTTGGCACACCTGCATTTGGGGAGTTTTCCCATTCCTCTCTGCAGATCCTCTCAAGCTCTGACAGGTTGAATGCGGAGCGTTGCTGCACAGCTATTTTCAGGTCTCCCCAGAGATGTTCGATCAGGTTCAAGTCTGGGCTCTGGCTGGGCCACTCAAGGACATTCAGAGACTTGTCCGGAAGCCACTCCTGTGTTGTCTTGGCTATGTGCTTAGGTTTGATGTCCTGTTGGAAGGTGAATCTTCACCCCAGTCTGAGTTCTCAAGTGCAGGTTTTCATCAAGGATTGCTCTGAACTTTACTCAAACCTGACTAGTATCCCAGTCCCTGCTGCTTAAAAACATCCCCACAGCATGATGCTGCCACCACCATGCTTCACCGTAGGGATGGTGCCAGGTTTCCGCCAGACGTGACGCTGGGCATTCAGTCCAAAGAGTTCAATATTGGTTTCATCAGACCAGATTATCTTGTTTCTCATGGTCTGAGAGTGTTTAGGTGCCTTTTAGCAAACTCCAAGCGGGCTGTACATGTGCCTTTTACTGAGGAGTGGCTTCCGTCTGGCCCCTCTACCATTAAGGCCTGCTTGGTGGAGTACTGGGAGATGGTTTTAGGCTGGGTGTCTGTACAGCACTTTGATATCAGCTGATGTAAGAACGGCTTTAGAAATACATTTTATTTGGTTGTCCTTCTGGAAGGTTCTCCCATCTCCACAGAGGAACTCTGGAGCTCTGTCAGATTGACCATCAGGTACTTGGTCACCTCCCTGACCAAGGCCCTTCTCCCCTGATTTCTCAGTTAGGCCAGGCGGCCAGCTCTAGGAAGAGTCTTGGTGTTCCAAACTTCTTCCATTTAAGAATGATGGAGGCCACTGTGTTCTTGGGGACTTTCAATGCTGCCTCAACACAATCCTGTCTTGGCGCTCTACAGACAATTCCTTCGACCTCATGGCTTGGTTTTTGCCCTGACATGCACTGTCAACTGTGGGACCTTATATGGACAGGTGTATGCCTTTCCAAATCATGTCTTGTCAATTGAATTTACCACAGGTGGACTCCAAGTTGTAGAAACATCTCAAGGATGATCAATGGAAACAGGATGCACCTGAGCTCAATTTCGAGTCTCATAGCAAAGAGTCTGAATACTTATGTAAATAAGGCATTGGTTTTTCAATTTTAATACATTTGCAAACATTTCTAAAAACCTGTTTTCGCTTTGTCATTATGGGGTATTTTGTGTAGATTGATGAGGAAAATGTTTTATTTAATCCATTTTAGAAAAGGCTGTAACGTAACACAATGTGGAAAAAGTCACTGTAAAAACTAGAGGTCGACCGACTATGATTTTTCAACGCCGATACCGATTTATTGGAGGACCAAAAAAAGCCGATACCGATTAATCAGCCGATTTTTTTTTGTTGCTTTATTTATTTGTAATAATGACAATTACAACAATATTGAATGAACACTTATTTTAACTTAATATAATACATCAATAAAATCAATTTAGCCTCAAATAAATAATGAAACATGTTCAATTTGGTTTAAATAATGCAAAAACAAAGTGTTGGAGAAGAAAGTAAAAGTGCAATATGTGCCATGTAAGAAAGCTAACGTTTAAGTTCCTTGCTCAGAACATGAGAACATATGAAAGCTGGTGGTTCCTTTTAACATGAGTCTTCAATATTCCCAGGTAAGAAGTTTTAGGTTGTAGTTATTATAGGAATTATAGGACTATTTCTCTCTATACGATTTGTATTTCATATACCTTTGACTATTGGATGTTCTTATAGGCACTTTAGTATTGCCAGTGTAACAGTATAGCTTCCGTCCCTCTCCTCGCTCCTACCTGGGCTCAAACCAGGAACACATCGACAACAGCCACCCTCGAAGCAGCGTTACCCATGCAGAGCAAGGGGAACAACTACTCCAAGTCTCAGAGCGAGTGATGTTTGAAACGCTATTAGCGCGCACCCCGCTAACTAGCTAGCCATTTCACATCGGTTACACCAGCCTAATCTTGGGAGCTGATAGGCTTGACGTCATAAACAGTGCAATGCTTGAAGCACAGCGAAGAGCTGCTGGCAAAACGCACAAAAGTGCTGTTTGAATGAATGCTTACGAGCCTGCTGCTGCCTACCACCGCTCAGTCAGACTGCTCTATCAAATCATCGACTTAATTATAATAAACACACAGAAATACGAGCCTTAGGCCATTAATATGGTCGAATCCGGAAACTATCATCTCGAAAACAAAATCTTTTTCCTTTCAGTGAAATACGGAACCGTTCCGTATTTTATCTAATGGGTGGCATCCCTAAGTCTAAATATTCCTGTTACATTGCACAACCTTCAATGTTATGTCATAATTACGTAAAATTCTGGCAAATTAGTTCGCAACGAGCCAGGCAGCCCAAACTGTTGCATATACCCTGACTCTGCGTGCAATGAACGGAAGAGAAGTGACGCAATTTCACCTGGTTAATATTGCCTGCTAACCTGGATTTCTTTTAGCTAAATATGCAGGTTTAAAAATATACACTTATGTGTACTGATTTTAAGAAAGGCATTGATGTTTATGGTTAGGTACAGTCGTGCAACGATTGTGCTTTTTTCGCAAATGCGCTTTTGTTAAATAATCCCCCATTTGGCGAAGTCAGCTGTCTTTGTTAGGAAGAAATAGTCTTCACAGTTCGCAACGAGCCAGGCGGCCCAAACTGCTGCATATACCTTGACTCTGTTGCAAGAGAAGTGACACATTTTCCCTAGTTAAAAGAAATTCATGTTAGCAGGCAATATTAACTAAAGATGCAGGTTTAAAAATATATACTTGTGCATTGATTTTAAGAAGGGCATTGATGTTTATGGTTAGGTACACGTTGGAGCAACGTGTACCTAAGCGATTATATGCAACACAGGACAGGCTAGATAAACTAGTAATATCATGAACCATGTGTAGTTAACTAGTGATTATGATTGATTGATTGTTTTTTTATAAGATAAGTTTAATGCTAGCTAGCAACTTACCTTGGCTTCTTACTGCATTCGCATAATAGGCAGGCTCCTCGTGGAGTGCAATGTAAAGCAGGTGGTTAGAGCGTTGGACTAGTTAATGGTAAGGTTGCAAAATTGAATCCCCGAGCTGACAAGGTAAAAATCTGTCGTTCTGCCCCTGAACAAGGCAGTTAACCCACCGTTCCTAGGCCATCATTGAAAATAATAATGTGTTCTTAACTGACTTGCCTAGTTAAATAAAGGTGCAAAAAAAAGTATAATAATAAAAAAAAATAAAAATAAAAAATCGGCCAAATCGGCATCCAAAAATACAGATTTACGATTGTTATGAAAACTTGAAATCGGGCCTAATTAATAGGCCATTCCGATGAATCGGTCGACCTCTAGTAAAAACCTTATTCTAGTCAAGGCTCATCCTATATAACTACTGCTGTACACACCTTCCCTATTCATATGCTGTCCACACTGTCCATACACAAGAAACATATACATTGAGCCAATCAGTTATGTTGTGACAAGGTAGGAGTGATATACAGAAAATAGCCCTCTTTGGTATAAGACTAAGTCCATATTATGGCAAGAACAGCTCAAATAAGCAAAGAGAAATGACAGTCCATCATTACTTTTGACATGAAGGTCAGTCAATACGGAACATTTTGAGAACTTTGAAAGTTTCTTCAAGTGCAGTCGCAAAAACCATCAAGCGCTATGATGAAACTGGCTCTCATGAGGACCGCCACAGAAAAGGAAGATCCAGAGTTACCTCTATGCAGAGGATCGTTCATTAGAGTTACCAGCCTAAGAAATTGCAGCCCAAATAAATGCTTCACAGAGTTCAAGTAACAGACACATCTCAACATCAACTGTTCTGACGAGACTGCGTGAATCAGGCCTACATGGATGAATTGCTGCAAAGGAACCACTGCTAAAGGACACCAATAATAAGAAGAGACTTGTTTGGGCCAAGAAACACGAGCAATGAACATTAGACCGGTGGAAATCTGTCCTTTGGTCTGATGAGTCCAAGTTTGAGATTTTTGGTTCCAACCGCCGTATTTTGTGAGAAGCAGAGTAGGTGAACGGATGATGTGTGGTTCCCACCGTGATGCACGGAGGAGGAGATGTGATGGTGTGGGGGTGCTTTTCTGGTGACACTGTCTATGATTTATTTAGAATTCAAGCCACACTTAACCAGCATGGCTACCACAGCATTCTGCAGCAATATGTGATCCCATCTGGTTTGCGCTTTGTGGGACTATCATTTGTTTTCAACAGGACAATGACCCAACAGACCTCCAGGCTGTGTGAGGGCTATTTGACCAAGAAGGAGAGTGATGGAGTGCTGCATCAGATGACCTGGACTCCACAATCACACGACCTCAACCCAATTGACATGGTTTGGGATGAGTTGAACCGCAGAGTGACGGAAAAGCAGCCAACAAGTGCTCAGCATATGTGGGAACTCCTTCAAGACTGTTGGAAAAGCATTCCAAGTGAAGCTGGTTGAGAGAATGCCAAGAGTGTACAAAGCGGTCATCAAGGCAAATAGTGGCTACTTTGAAGAATCTAAAATATATTTTGATTTGTTGAACACATATTTGGTTACTACATCATTTGATATGTTTTTTCATAGTTTTGATGTGGTCACTATTATTTTACAATGTAGAAAATAGTAAAAATAAAGAAAAACCCTTGAATGAGTAGGTGTGTCCAAACTTTTGACTGGTACTATATATATATATATATATATATATATACTGTAAAGGAAGAGAAACTTAGATCTGACCCCAGAGAGATATGCCACCGACAAGGATTTCTTTATGTCAGCTACTGCATCTACTATACAGATATAGAAAAATAAAACTAATATCAGCCGTACCATAACTTCACAAAAGTTTCTAAACTTTATTAGGGTGATATCAAAAGTAAGTCAAGCCATTGTTTATTGGGAAAATACGAGCAGACCAGGGGAAAAAAATGCACTTCCCTCCCATGTGCCCCCCCCCCCCCCAAGCCAAAAATAACAATTTTTACAACCCTCCCCTATTTTGGATCACCCCTCCCCCCAGTAAATTTCGATCTGTCTCTGAGGATGATTCTCCAATCAATCTTTAATTGCTATTGGGTAGTGATTAAGACGGTACTGTAGCACCTTTACTGGGTCGTCTCTAGATACTTCAGCCACAAAATCATCATTATGGCTAAACCCCGCCTATAAATGGCTACAATTTCTCTTATTAAAATCTTATTTTAAACGAAACTCTAACCTTAACCTCAGATTTAACCACACTACGAACATTATGCCTAATGTTATTATGCCTAGCTTAAATGAAGACATTCTTTGTTATGATATTTTGACTTTCTGGCTGTGGTAACTAGTGACAACCCTTTAACTGCTCTATCACGAAGCACTGGGAACAGGTTGCCTGGGAAACGGCCGCATGGCAACAGGATCAGAGCCTGGGAGTTGTCTGCCGCTAGGTCTGCTCCCATTTTATCGCATTTCTTCACTAGATGGTGTGCAAGCCACTGGAGAGTAGGCTACGGCTCCAACAAAACAAACCTGGAAAACTACATTATACGACGCGCCATTTCTTTAGGCTTTTGAGGAGGAAAGTGTGGGAATAAAAGCTTTGCTTTAAGGTTTTCATGCGACTTGGATAATATACAATCCAGCTGTGATGGACATAATGATTGCGGTGCAGGATGTGTGTGTCTCCAGTCAATGGCTTACCGCTATAATTCTCAGTCTGTGCTGCTTTTTGCCTTCGTGCTTACCCGCTGGACAAACTGTGGACTATGCATCGATTGAAAGTGTGGTCACCCGACAAGGCGATACGGCTCTCCTGAGGTAGGAAAACAAGCAAAGCAGCTTCAATTTCCCTCTGTCCCTGCATTCACGGACGACAGAGTTTCAATATCTAACCAAATAGTGCTGTGACACCAAACACTAAGCAGCCTATCATTTGATACATTTCAGTTTTGCATTCAACGTTAGCAATTCTAAACTGGGTCAAAAAACAATCCATTCTTAGCCCGTGTATTTTTTCGTAGATAGGCTGAACCTTGCTATGATGAGATCAGCCATTTTGGTCAGGGGTTGGCCAACCATTGTTATCCAGTGCTGTTATGAGATATTGTGTAAAATAATGAATTAGAAGAATTTATCTGCACTGTATGCAGGGCCATGCACAGACATTTCAGGGGGCAGGTGCTCAAAATGAAAAAAGGGCACTCCCACTTGAAAAAAAAATGTGGCTTTCGTAATTCATATCTCGAAATTCATAACATACTAACAGCCTCTGTTGCAAACATTTGTAAATGTTTTAGTATAGGCCTATTTATTTCTGCAACACACTCATCACAAGTTGTAAGCAAGCTAGTTACAGTGCCTCCTAAAGACATGATTGACATCAGAAAAATAGGGTAGGCTATTGATCAAATAACATTTCATTGGTCACATACACATATTTTGCAGATGTTATCGCAGGTGCAGCGAAAGTACACACAAATCCCACAATGAAAAGAAATTGAGAAGTATCAGAACGATCAATGTTAGATTTCAAACTCTATCTATCTATCTATCTATCTATCTATCTATCTATCTATCTATCTATCTATCTATCTATCTATCTATCTATCTATCTATCTATCTATCTATCTATCTGTGTATATACACACACACACACATATCAGTATTGCTTCCGTCCCTCGCCCCAACCTGGGCTTGAACCAAGGACCTTCTGTACACAAAAAAACATTGACAACAGTCACCCTTGAAGCATCGTTACCTATCGCTCCATAAAGTTGCAGTCTTTGCAGAGCAAGGGAAACAACTACTTCAAGGTCTCAGAGCAAGTGACGACACCAATTGAAACACTACTAGCGCGCACCACTAACTAGCCATTTCACACCGGTTACACTCACCACCCTTTTGAACTCCTTCGCAGTAATCAGTGATCAGGGTCACGGCACCAATGTAACTGTATTGCTTCCGTCCCTCTCCTCACCCCAACCTGGACTTGAACCAGGGACCCTCTGCACACATCGACAGCAGTCACCCTCGAAACAACTACTTCAAGGTCTAAGAGCAAGTGACGTCACCGATTGAAACGCTACTAGTCCGCACCGCTAATTAGACATTTCTTACCGGTTATATAGATAAATAGATATCTATCTGGTTGAGAGAATACCAAGAGTGTGCAAAGCTGTCATCAAAGTAAAGGGTGGCTACTTTGAAGAATCTAAAATATTTTGATTTGTTTGACACTTTTTTGGTAACTACGTGTGTGATTTCATATAGTGAAGACATCAAACTTATTTTTAAATGTAGAAAATAGTAAAAATAAAGAAAAACCCTTGAACGAGTAGGTGTGTCCAAACTTTTGATTGGTACTGTTAGTGTGTGTGTGTGTGTGTGTGTGTGTGTGTGTGTGTGTGTGTGTGTATATATAGACAGTGTGGGCAGTATATGAATAGGAAATGTGTGTACAGCAGTAGTTATCTAGGATTAGCCTTGACTAGAATACAGTATATACATATGAAATGGGAAAAACAGTATGTAAACATTTAGAAAGTGACCAGTGATGAATGACTATGTACATAGGGCAGCAGGGTAGAGTACCAGCAGGGTAGAGTACCAGGTGGTAGTCAGCTATACTGCACCTGTACTGTCCTGTCTCCGCATTCTATACTAAATAAAAATATAAATGCAACATGTGACAATCAGTCAATCGAAATAAATTAATTTGTCTCAAATCTATGGATTTCACTTGACTGGATATGGGTGCAGTCATGGGTGGGTGGGCCTAGTAGGGCATATAGGCCCATCCACTTGGGAGCCAGGCCCACCCACTGGGGAGCCAGTCCCAACCAATCAGAATGAGTTTTTCCCCACAAAAGGGCATTATTACAGACAGAAATACTCCTCAGTTTCATCAGCTGCCCGGATGGCTGGTCTCAGATGATCCCACAGGTCAAGAAGCTAAACTCAGCAAAAAAAGAAATGTCCCTTTTTCAGGACCCTGTCTTTCAAAAATGATTTGTGAAAATTCAAGTAACTTCACAGATCTTCATTGTAAAGGGTTTAAACACGGTTTCCCAGGCTTGTTCAGTGAACCATAAACAATTAATGAACATGCACCTGTGGAACAGTCCCTAAAACACTAACAGCTCACAGACAGTAGGCAATTAAGGTCACAGTTATGAAAACTTAGGACACTAAAGAGGCCTTTCTACTGACTCTGAAAAACACCAAAAGAAAGATGCCCAGGGTCCCTGCTCATCTGCATGAATGTGCCTTAGGCATGCTGCAAGGAGGCATGAGGACTGCAGATGTGGCCAGGGCAATACATTGCAATGTCCGGTTAAGACAGCGCTACAGGGAGGCAGGACGGACAGTTGATCATCCTCGCAGTGGCAGACCAGGTGTAACAACACCTGCACAGCATCGGTACATCCGAACATCACACCTGTGACAGGCATGTCAGTGTTCTGCCATGGCCAGCGAAGAGCCCGGATCTCAATCCCATTGAGTATGTCTGGGACCTGTTAGATCGGAGGGTGAGGGCTAGGGCCATTCCCCCCAGAAATGTCCGGGACCTTGCAGGTGCCTTGGTGGAAGAGTGGGGTAATATCTCACAGCAAGAACTGGCAAATCTGGTGCAGTTCATGAGGTGGAGATGCACTGCAGTACATAATGCAGCTGGTGGCCACACCAGATACTGACTATTACTTTTGATTTTAACCCCCCCCTTTGTTTAGGGACACATTATTCAATTTCTGTTTGTCACATGTCTGTGGAATTTGTTCAGTTTATGTCTGTTGTTGAATCTTGTTATGTTTATACAAAAATTTACACATGTTAAGTTTACTGAAAATGAATGCAGTTGACAGTGAGGACGTTTCTTTTTTTAGATGTGGATGTCCTGGCTGGCGTGGTTACATGTGTTTGCGTTTGTGAGGCTGGTTGGACGTACTGCCAAATGTTCTAAAATGACGTTGTAGGTGGCATATTTGTGGCATTATGTTCTGTGACAAAACTGCACATTTTAGAGTGGCCTTTTGTTGCCCCAGCACAAGGTGCTCCTGTGTAATGATCATGCTGTTTAATCAGCTTCTTGATATGCCACACCTGTCAGGTGGATGAATTATCTTGGCAAAGGAGAAATGCTCACTAACAGGGATGTAAACGAATTTTTGCTTCAAATTTGAGAGAAATAAGCCTTTTGTTCGTATGGAACATTTTGGGGACATTTTACTTTGGTTGGTGAAACATGGGACCAAAGCTTCACATGTTGCGTTTTATATATATATTTTCAGTATAATTCACCAGGCAGGCCAAAACTCCGTCCCACCAAAAGATGCTGAAATTTCAGGCGGTCTTTTCGAACAGCTCTTACACTGAAAGTGTATTATCATAATTTTCACAATTCCACAAAAGAAAATCATATTTTTGACTGTACTGGGCCTTTTAAAGAGAAGGTGCGGACCTGAATTCGAAGGACTATTTAATTTAAGTGATAAAACCTACAACAAAATGCATAAGTTATATGTATTGAATTAAAAAAGCTGAATTGCATCTTGTTGTCTGGCTTGGCCTGTGAACAGCAGTGATGAGATATTGTTAGTTATTTTGTGATTAATTTTTGATGGCGCTCATCACAAAATTACCTTAGCAACAGCGATGATGGAGTGCACTATTTTTGCCATATTCTCTGCATGCCCGACGGCTGTCATGTCAAACCGACTTACACCTCAGACGATCTCTCTAGAGAGGAGTCTAATTCCCTGGTGTCAATCTGGGTTGCTTGTGATCAGTGGCAGAAACTGTGCCTGAATCCCAATGGTTCATTGGGCTAGAGATTATCCCTGTGGTATGAATCAACTCAACAAACAAGTTTACCACTCCACAACGGGGTCATTGACTCTGTGTAGCTCTGACAGACTGGAAATCGTGGAAATGGATATGGGGACCATTTTGAAGGTCCTTGGCGGGGTTTTTGAAATGAATTAAGAGTTCATTTCACAATGTCAATTGTAGGCAAAATAACCTATATTTCTGATTTGAAACTCAATGCATTTTCTGTGTGTATGCAGTCAGTGTGGAGTTATCATTTCACTCTGTTCAACTCTGTTAAACTAATGGATATTGGAAAGCTCTTAAGCTGCTCTACTTGCCTCTCTGCCTTGCATCTAATTGCAGCTTATCGTTATCACCAGGATGACTGGATGTGTTGATATTTGCACTGCGATAAGAGGTATTCAGAAAACTGACTGTTTTTCGAAATCCGAATGAAGCTCGGATTGGACTTTACCAGTACAGTGGGGCCTTTGTTTTCAGGAAGGTTTCAAACATAACCATGTAGCTAGAGACTGCAACCATAAAACAATGTCTGAGGTCGCTGGCCCTCTTTTTCCAGACCATAGACTATTATAAGGCAATTTCTTCCATTCTCCTGAAGCTGATTGCAGGAAGAAAATGGTGAGCATTCTCAAATGGTGACAAACCCAGAAGCATGCAATTAGTCATTGCCTCTGGATTATGGAATAGCTCCCAAGAGGAACGTTCACTCTGTCATGTGTTCATTATTTCTCCCTCTTCTTCAATTCTTAATGCTGATTTACTGTGGCCTTCTGTGTTCCCCCTGCCTCCCTGATTTATGTTGGACAATGGGTCCATATCAATTAAATGGCTAGGGCTCTTAGAACAAAAGGAATTGTCCGCATGTGCATCATCTTCCTTTTAAAGGCCCAGTGCAGTCAAATCTTGACTTTCCTAGGTGTTATATATTTTTCCACACTGAGGTTGGAATAATATTGTGGAAATTATGATAATGCCCTTTAAGTGTAAGAGCCGTTTGAAAAGACCGCCTGGAATTTCAGTCTGTTTTGTTGGATGGAGTTTTTGGTAAATTTAGTTAATAGACCAATAAGAAAGAGTACCAAACCTTTCTGCCTATAACAGATAGTTTTCCCATTCCCAGACAGTCCTAGCAAAATTATTACTTGAGAAATGTCTTTCTAATAGCTAAGAAGCTATTTTTGTTTCTTTTTGACCATTTTAATTGAAAACAGGGTACTTATTTGTTACCCAGATAATTTGATATTGCGATTAAAATCAACTGCATTGGACCTTTAATCTTTTTTAATGACCTAAAAACTTTGCCATTTTCCTAATGGGGTCCTTTTCCGTCATTAACAAGGGGCCTTGTATTCTGAATCAGTTATTGTTGGTTTTATGCCATGCATGACTGCATAGTTTCATGTATCTGGTGCATTTTGCATTCAAAGGGGTTTCTGAACCAGTGATTCCTCACAAAACTCAGACAAAAAAAGACCATCATATTGGGGATTTTATTAGAATAGAATAGTCCTTTGGAGGAACAATTGCTGAGATGTACAGTTGAAGTCGGAAGTTTACAGACACTTAGGTTGGAGTCATTAAAACTTGTTTTTCAACCACTCCACAAAGTTCTTGTCAACAAACTATAGTTTTGGCAAGTCGGTTAGGACATCAACTTTGTGCATGACACAAGTAATTTTTCCAACAATTGTTTACATGTCACGTCCTGGCCAGTATATAAGGTTAATTGTTTGTAGTTTGGTCAGGGCGTGACAGAGGGTATTTGTTTGATGTGGTTCAGGGTGGTGTGTTTGATTTAAGGGTGTTGGTTTTAGTAATTCCGGGTGTTGGTTTATCTTTAGGTATTTCTATGTGGAGTCTAGTATGTCTGTTTCTATGTCTGGTGAATTGGGGTTGGGACTCTCAGTTGAAGGCAGGTGTTGTCTATCTGCCTTTGATTGAGAGTCTCATATATGAGGGTGTGTTTGTGGTTTGGGGGGAAATGTTCTGTGTTCAGCCCTAGGCTTTGCCAGACTGTTTAGTTGTTCGTTCGTTTTCGTGTTTTGTTGTTTTGGAGTGCTCTTTTGATAATTTAAATAAAAGTCAAAATGAGCATATACGTACCTGCTGCATTTTGTTCCTCATTCACCGACGACAACCGTGACATTACAGCCAGATTATTTCACTTATAATTCACTGTATCACAATTCCAGTGGGTCAGAAGTTTTACATACGATAAGTTGACTGTGCCTTTAAACAGCTTGGAAAATTCCAGAAAATGATGTCATGGCTTTAGAAGCTTCTGATAGGCTAATTGACATCATTTGAATCAATTGGAGGTGTACCTGTGGATGTATTTCAAGCCCTACCTTCAATCTCAGTGCCACTTTGCTTCACATCATGGAGAAATAAAAAGAAATCAGAATTGTAGAATTGTAATCAAAATTGTAGACCTCCACAAGTCTGGTTCGTCCTTGGGAGCAATTTCCAAATGCCTGAAGGTACCACATTCATCTGTACAAACAATAGTACGCAAGTATAAACACCATGGGACCACGCAGCCGTTATACCGGACGGAGACGTGTTCTGTCTCCTAGAGATGAATGTACTTTGGTGCGAAAAGTGCAAATCAATCCCAGAACAACAGCAAAGGACCTTGTGAAGATGCTGGAGGAAACAGGCACAAAAGTATCTATATCCACAGTAAAACGAGTCCTATATCGCCATAACCTGAAAGGCTGCTCAGCAAGGAAGAAGCCACTGCTCCAAAAATGCCATAAAAAGCCAGACTACAGTTTGCAACTGCACATGGGGACAAAGATTGTACTTTTTGGAGAAATGTCCTCTGGTCTGATGAAACAAAAATAGAACTGTTTGGCCGTAATGCCCATCGTTATGTTTGGAGGAAAAAGGGGGAGGCTTGCAAGCCGAAGAACACCATCCCAACCGTGAAGCACGGGGATGGCAGCATCATGTTGTGGGGGTGCTTTGCTGCAGGAGGGACTGGTGCACTTCACAAAATAGATGGCATCATGAGGATGGAAAATTATGTGGATATATTGAAGCAACATCTCAAGACATTGGTCAGGAAGTTAAAGCTTGGTCGCAAATGGGTCTTCCAAATGGACAATGACCCCAAGCATACTTCCAAAGTTGTGGCAAAATGGATTAAGGACACCGAAGTCAAGGTATTGGAGTGGCCATCACAAAGCCCTGACCTCAATTCCATTTGTGGGCAGAACTGAAAGAAATTGTGCGAGCAAGGAGGCCTACAATCTGACTCAGTTACACCAGCTCTGTCAGGAGGAATGGGCCAAAATTCACCCAATTTATAGTGGAATGTTACCCTAAACGTTTGATTGAAGTTAGACAATTTAAAAGGCAATGCTACCAAATTCTGATTGAGTGTATGTAAACTTCTGACCCACTGAGAATGTGATGAAAGAAATAAAAGCTGATAAATCATTCTCTCTATTATTATTCTGACATTTCACATTCTTATAATAAAGTGGTGATCCTAACTGACCTAAAACAGGGAATTTTACTAGGATTAAATGTCAGGAATTGTGAAAAACTGAGTTTAAATGTACTTGGCTAAGGTGTATGTAAACAGCCGACTTCAACTGTATTTGACTTTTCTAAATGCACAATTGAGAAATTAATTAATCAAAGTTGGCATATTTGTAAAATATTGGCCTGACCCAGATGTCCTTTAAGACTCCATAATGTTTAATCTGTAGATGCTACAAGGAAAACATTTATCATATGAAGCTTTACCACTTGCTCTGTAATATGAGTAGTATTTTGATTAAAATTAAAAATTGTTTTACATTAATTTATTAATATTGAAAAATATAAACTATGATATTGAATATATAACATTTTGGATTTGGCAAATTGTTCAATATATTGTTCAACATAATGTACTCTATGGGCATATCAAAGTTCCAGAGTGGGATCTCAGCCAATTTTAAGTTATGCCTATTTTATAAATAGACATTGGCATAGTAGGCAATGTAACCAATCACAGCCCTCCTTTTACTTGTACTTGCACATCCTGCAAATCACCATCAGAGGTGAGCATTTTGAATGCATTTTTACATTCACTCTGTTGGTAATGCTTACAAACTGGATAATAACTCTAAAAGTAGCAGAGATCCCACTCTGGGACTTTGATATGCACGTAGAGTATATTTTGTTCCACAATAAAAAAAAAAAATATTGCCAAATCAAAAAAAGAATACTTTCAATATTCATGTTTATATTTATCTATATTCATAAATTAATGTAAACAAATGGTTTTATTGAAATCAACATACTACTCATATTACAGAGCAAGCAGTAAAGCTTCATAAGACACCAATGTTAGCTTTGTAGCACTTACAAATGAGACACTATGGAGTCTTAAAGGAGGCCTGGGTAAGGCTTTTTTATACTTATGCCAAATATAGGTCAACTCCTTCCTCCAAATGACTATTCTATGGATTACAGTTCATGAAAATCCCCCAAATCATATATATTTTTTTGTTTCCATGGCAGCCACTCAGCTGCCATGGAGAGCACACCATCAATGGGATCATCACTTCCATGCACCCTCATCTTCTCTATTATTTACTGGTGTGATGCCATTGAGATTCAGACGGATAAGCCTCAACTCTTCAGATTAAATGTTCTGCATGGCTAAGTAAACTATAGCACGGGACAGCAGGGACAATTGTCTTGAAGGAAAAACTGGTAAGATATCAAAGGAAATCCATTCCTCCAAGATAAAGCGATATAGGCCTAAACAAATGTTAACTGTAGCCTGCTGCATAGGTATGTTTAGCCTATATCTTGAATATACATTTGTAAGAATTGACATTATGAATATGGTATTGACATGGTACGTTATAGATGATAGAACCTGTCAAATATTAGCCTACATTATACACTCTAATGGATTCAAAAGGGGGGCGTACCGTAAGTAGGCTATTCAGTGCAGTCATATAATAAATCAGAGGTTCAATTGAGGGGGTTCTTCCACCACGATTCGAAAGGGGGTTATAGTGGCAGTTGAATAGAGAACTTTTTCCCCCTTAAGAAAACCATCCTCCATTGTTATTGGGTAGGCCGAGTTGTTCATGTTGAGCTTTCTCCTGAGGACTAGGCCAACATAGTATCAGCTTGATGATAAGTCGTGTTTTGTAAAATGGAATATAATGAGTGAATTTCACTTGCTGAATATACCGAAATGAAACACGGCATCACTTCCTCGTCTTACAAACTTGGCATAGCGATAATGCTGTGAAAACCTGGACGTTAGAACAGTAAGACGTGGACCACAAAATGATCGCAAGAGTTTATCTATCTATCCACACTGAGGATACAATAAAGATCCAAGTTTATTTTTGTTATTTAGTTTGACAGTCGGCCCTTGGCTGCAAAATAAAGGCTGCATAGAGGCCTTATTCCCTGTAAAAATTGACATGTCACTACTTTAGAAGTCTGATATTTTTATAAATGTAACATCATTGCCTTGTATCAACTTAGCGTTTGATGAAAACCTTTTTCGCTCTGTACAACAATTAGGGATGTAACGATTCACCAATACGCATCGGTCCCCGATTCAAATATTGAAGATATGACTGCATCAGTCCATGGAACCCAAACTGATCCAAATATATCATGCATCAGTCAGAAAATAGATTCCGCCTTCCGAGTGGCGCAGCGGTCTAAGGCACTGCATCGCAGGGCTTGAGGCGTCACTACAGACCCGGGTTCGATCCCATGCTGTGTCACAATCGTCCGTGACCGGGTTTCCCATAGGGTGGCGCACAACTGGCCCAGCGTCGTTCGGGTTAGGGGAGGGTTTGGCCAGGGGGGCTTTACTTGGATCATCGTGCTCTAGCACCTTGTGGTGTGCAGGGCGCCTGCAGGCTGACTTCAGTCGTCAGTTGAACAGTGTTTACTCCGACACGTTGGTGTAGCTGGCTTCCGTGTTAAGAAGCGTGGTTTGGCAAATCATGTTTCGGAGTACACATGACTCAACCTTTGCAGAGCCCGTTAGGGAGTTGCAACGATGAGACAAGATCGCAATTGGATATCACAAAAAGGGTAAAAAATAGATTCAAACGTAACGAGTCGCTGATTTACTAAAATGTTTTGCTCATATTACTTTCTTTCTACCTTACGAAAATACCTAATATTTTGTGACAACTGTATTGTGCCTTGCTTCGCACGCTGACCAACGAGAGGTAGGCGGCCTGTTGTACATCTGCTCAGCACCTTCAGCATTCAAATGCTAAAATTGCTTGCACAATATTAGGTTTCATTAGTTAAGTGACAACCTATGTAATTTTCTAGGTTATTGTTATCTTTGAACTGTTGAAAATTGTGTTTTACCGTTATAAAAGTAAGCTACCAGAGGCACAACTCTCATCTGGCTATACCTGCTGAACGGGGCTTACAATATCTTTTATTTTGATTGTTCAGGTTCACCATCAGCAATAGTTTTGGTAGTTTTGCTTTAAACAATCAGTGTATATGGTCATTTTTAGATATACAGAGTAAAGTTGATTATTTCATAACGAGGAAGCTTAATCTTCAAAAATTACAAGTTCATTAGTGGATGAAGGTGGTTTCAGAACCAAGGTGGGGGGAACGAAAAACAGGCTACTAACCCTAACCCCACCAATCTGATAGTGGTTGTGGGGTAGTAGATGCCTAGTCTCCTTTATGGCTCAGCTCAGGTGCCTGCCCATAGGGGGCACATGCTCCCTCTATATTTTATTTATTACATACATTTTTTTTTTTAAATGTTGAATTATATTATTACACTGAACAAAAATAAACACAACATGCAACAATTTCAAAGATTTTACTGAGTTACAGTTCATAAGGAAATCAGTAAATTTAAATGAATTCATTAGGCCTTAATCTATGGATTTCAGAAAACCAGTCAGTATCTGGTGTGACCACAATTTGCCTCATGCAGCACGACACATCTCCTTCACATAGAGTTGATCAGGCTGTTGATTGTGGCCTGTGTAATGTTGTCCCACTCCTCGTCAATGGCTGTGCGAAGTTTGCTGGATATTGGTGGGAACTGGAACACCCTCTCGTACACGTCGATGCAAAGCATCGTTGATGCAGAGCATGCTGTCTGTCATCTGCCCGGTACAGCTGAAACAAGGATTCATTCGTGAAGAGCACACTTCTCCAGTGTGCCAATAGCCATCGAAGGTGAGCATTTGCCCACTGAAGTCCGTTATGACTCCGAACTGCAGTCAGGTCCAGACGTTTCTGACAGTTTTGCAGAAATTATTGGGTTGTGCAAACCCACAGTTCCATCAGCTGTCCGGGTGGCTGGTCTCAGACGGTTCTGTTGGTGAAGAAACCGGATGTGGAGGTCCTGTGCTGGCATGGTTACACATGGTCTGCCGTTGTGAGGCCAGTTGGACGCAGTGGCATGGCATCTATTCATAGATGCCAAGAGAAGTCAGGCTTCCCCAAGAATTTTACCAAGAAAAAAACGTACCAAATAATTTGGTTTTCATCTCTCTGTGTTTCATACATTTCCTTCAATTCGCAAGAGGCTGAATGTTTCTCACCAGAAAAAGCATCCGAGCGAGCGAAACAGCGGGTCTCTGTCTCGGTATGTGTAACCCATCTATCTGATGCTGTCTGGTCATAAAGAGTATGACATTGTTGCCGCCCATAGCATTGAATGCAAGGGAAGCCAGCGAGCATTTGGCCTTAGCCACTCAGCTGTGAATGGTCCTGGCGCACCAAAAAAAAGTGTCAAGGGAAGCCAGTTTGGATTTGGCTTCACACCAATTACACCAGAAAACGTAATTGACAGAAAAAAAACTTGAATTGTTGCATCTGGGACTGTCATTGTCCTCCGGTGCTAGCTTGCTAAAATCATCCCTTTCCTAAATTATCCATTGGTGGAGATAGGGATTTGGAATTGTGATTTTACTTAACCTGTTGGGGATAGGGGGCAGTATTTGCACGGCCGGATAAAAAACGTACCCGATTTAATCTGGTTACTACTACTAATCTGGTTACTACTCCTGCCCAGTAACTAGAATAGGCATGCAATTGTTTGATTTGGATAGAAAACACCCTAAAGTTTCTAAAACTGTTTGAATGGTGTCTGTGAGTATAACAGAACTCATTTGGCAGGCCAAAACCTGAGAAGATTCCAAACAGGAAGCGCTCTCTCTGACTATATCTTGGCCTTCTTGATCATCTCTAACCAAAACAGGGGATCTCTGGCATAACGTGACATTTTCTAACGCTCCCATAGGCTCTCAGAAGGCACCAGAACGATGAATGGTGGCTTTGCAGGCCCTGGCTGAAAAACATTAGCGCATTTGGATAATGGTCGATCTGAGGACAATGAGACTGGAGGCGCGTGCACGAGCCGACACCATGTTTACTTTCTCTCTCTTTGAACGAAAACAACGACTCCCGGTCGGAATATTATCGCTTTTTTTACGAGAAAAATCGCATAAAAATTGATTTTAAACAGCGTTTGACATGCTTCGAAGTACGGTAATGGAATATTTTGATTTTTTTTGTCACGAAACGCGTCGGGCGCGTCACCCTTCTTTACCCTTCGGATAGTGTCTTGAACGCACGAACAAAACGCCGCTATTTGGACATAACTATGGATTATTTTGAACCAAACCAACATTTGTTATTGAAGTAGAAGTCCTGGGAGTGCATTCTGACGAAGAACAGCAAAGGTAATCAAACTTTTCTAATAGTAAATCGGAGTTTGGTGAGTACCACACTTGGTGGGTGTCAAAATAGCTAGCCTGTGATGGCCGGGCTATCTACTCTACTCACTGGCCCAGAGAGGTTCATTTTCCGTACTGGCCAATGATTATAACGGCAATTCTGATCTACCACTAATTCATACATTGTGCCCCTGAACTGAGAGGATGGAAGTTCAACATGTAGCTAGATGTAGTAGGCTAATGTTAACTAGCTGGCCCATGAAAGAAAGTTAGGCTAGCTAGCAAGCTTTATCGCCAGATAGCCTAGTACAACAAAACCTAAAAGCATGTACTGTATGACAGAGTCAAAGACCGTTTAGGCAACATGAAAGAGGATGTCATTGGCGTTTACCTACAAATAAGGTTAGTCAACATGTTTTTTTCTACTTGCAAGCACACACATACACACATTCAGACACACAGACACAGAAATCAGTACCATGGACAAGTACAGCATATTTAACATACGTTGATTGGAGTAAATCGTTTTTGGTATCTTTTAGTTGTCAATGTATTAGACTAAGCATAGGTGACTAGATGATGTTGAAATTTTGAAGTGTAAATGGTGCTGGAATAGTGGAGGCAGCGCCTGTTTTCTTTGCAACTTAAGGTAACTCTCTGTGGTTCTAAATCAATAGTTGTTTAGTAGTCTGAAAATGTTGCAAACATTAACTTACTTGACCATGCTGTAGGTCAGTGTTTCCCAACCCTGGTCCTCAAGTACCCCCAACAGTAAACAGTTTTGTTGTAGCCCTTGACAAACACACCTCATTCAACTCATTGAGGGCTTGATGATTAGTGGGCAAGTTCACAATAAAAATGTGTACTGTTGGGGGAACTCGGGGACCAGGGTCTGCTGTAGGGCAGGTACTGTTTGTTACATACAATATGCTTTGTGGACTTCACCAGACACCGCTCTCCAGTTTTGTGATGAAACAAAAGTGTGGTTGAATGTATTATGCCACTGTGTCTTCTTATTGTCTCTGCCTTAAGCCTATATATCACTGTGTCAAGGCATAACAGGTTTTAGTGCAAACAACGCAATTATCACAACACAGGTTGTAATATGGCTTTTTGTCCTGGCCTGGTTCCCCAGTGATTTTACCCACGCAACGCTACCAAATTCTCTAAAATGACATTGGTAGATAAATTAACATTAAAGTCTCGGCAACAGCTCTGGTGGACATTCCTGTAGTCAGAATGTCAATTACACGCCCCCTCAATACTTGTGACATTTGGGGCATTGTGTTGTGTGAAAAAACTGCAGATTTTAGAATAGCCTTTTATTGTCCCCAGCACAAGGTGACCTGTGTAATGATCATGCTGTTTAATCAGCTTCTTGATATGCCACACCTCTCAGGTGGATGGATTATCTTGGCAAAGGAGAAATGCTCACTAACAGGGATGTAAACAAATTTGTGCAAAAAATGTATTTGCAAGAAATAATCTATTTGTGCATATGGAACATTTCTGGGATCTTTTATTTCAGCTCATGAAACATGAGACCAACACTTTACGATTATATTTTTGTTTAGTGTATATACAGTATGTGACTCGTTTCAGGAAACTTGGCGTATTTTGCACGTCACTACAACACAGGAGAGGCGTTTGACCGTAAACTTTTATTTTTTTTTATCAAAATGCGTATTCCGTCCATAAATACCAATAAAATTGTTAAATTAAGAGCCTAGTTAGTTTAGCCAGTGAAAAAACAATGAACCTTCCCGCTAGCCATGATTGGCTGAGATAATGGATGGGCTGGACATGCCGGAGATGAGTTTGGATTGGTCTGCCATGCAGAATGCTTCTGTCTATAACGTGAGCTGTACTATATGTGTTGATAGTCCTTTCTCCCACACCTTTTTTGAAAGATATAACGTTAGCCATCGAGAACTACAACAGTTTTTTGCTACTTTTCTCAACAACATTGATGCCCTGAATTTAGCAGGTGCTATCAACAGATCAGTTGGAAAAAGTGTTAGACTACTTTCTGCATACGCCACGGTCCGTGTGTACCGGAGTGACTTGACACAACGCTGGCCAAACAACAAACAAAACAGTTAAATGGTTCCAGTCTGCTGTGAAGCGTTCATCCATGTATATGGGTAAAAGTCTAGCTACGTTTTCAGGCATTATTCGTTTCTAATTTTGTCAGAAAGTCGTTTTCATTGCAAGTTAAAGTGTACTGTTAGCTATCTAGCGAACATTAGCTTGCTGGTTGGCTAGCTAACGTTACATGTAACGCTAGCTATCTATAGTATTTCATGAGCATGTGTACATGTCTAGACAATAGTGACCCATCCATTTAGCTCGATGTGGCTGGGGGGTGGTTATAGCATTTCCTTTACATGACCCATCAATTTAGACAAGTGTGTCAGGTAAGCGTCATCTAATAATTATCAAATATTTTTATCTGGACACTTTCTGTTTTTGATATTGCTCTAACCATTTCACTGTACCGTTTACGCCTTCTGTATCCTGTGCATGTGATAAATACATTTAGATTTTATTTTATATACTGTGTTTCCACATGGCCTCACATGTGAATCCTTAAAGAGATGGGTGGGGCTACAAGTTTATCAACTTTCAAAGCAGAAGTACTTTCCCATTGTTCCTCAACTGTAGTGTATGATATTCCATTTTCTAGCTCTGAGTCTCTACTTTTATCCAATGTAAAAAAACACAATTTCAAATTTTGATACATAAGACTGAATCGAGGGGGACGATCACATGTTATTATTTTTTCAGGTGTTAAAATAATTACTAAACTTCCTTTTTAAACCCATGTTTTATAATTATTTATACAAATATTGTTATTTTCTCAGTGGTAAGTGGTTCCTTCCAAGGTGCACCACGGAGCAAAGATATGCTAGGCTGGATGCTAGATACTTCAGTGCGTGCAGACAGTGGAGGAGGAGAGAGTGATTTTAGCTGCCAATGATAGGCTGGACTCACAGGAGGTATCAAATCAAATCAAATGACCCATTTTTGGAAATTAATTTGATCAAGTTATGTAGCCTATTGATTCCTTTTTGGTGAATAAATACAAATAAAATGCTTTCTTGTTTCTCTATAGTACTAGCCACATAGCAATTTTATTAAGTAGACTTTAGCTAACCAGCTAGATAGGTTCACAATCTCCCATCCTCATGACTAGCTACCAAGCCATTTCAGGCTATCAATCAAGTTAGAGTAGCTTGTCTAACTATCTTAGGTTGCTAGACTTTAGAAAATACTAAAATTGCTTTAAATCTTTGGTTATGCTACTATACCAGTGTGGCAGTAAAATCATTGTGCATCAATGTGCATCATTCATTAAAATTACAATTGGACAGGGCTGGGCTTCCCAAAAGCATCGTAGCACTAAGATCATCTTTCGTCCATTTAGTTTCAATGGAATTAAGATGATCTTAGTGCTATGATGCTTTTGGGAAACCCAACCAGGGTAAAGATGTGTGCTTATGTAACCTATCCAGAAATCTATACTATTTGTTTGTACATAAAATTAGGCATAATGATTTTGGCTCTAGATTGAAGGAAAAACTGTTTCAGGTGTATGAAAAATGCTAAATTCTCTGAATTGAACCTCACATACTTTGTGCCCCCTCTAAAATAATGGGTGCATGATGCCCCTGTGGGAGGTGACCTGCTTTAGCCTCGCATGACACATCAGGGGACACATCTGAAATTGTCGCTGCTGATTAAACGGCCATGTCCTCCAACATGCCATTTCCTCTACGGGTTTAATGGGATCAATGTTGCTGTCAAAACAATATTGCTCTCCATTTCATAATCTTCATGTCCCAAATGCTTACTAAAACTGGGAAATACCTTGCAATAAGCATGCTTATTTTGACCTAGTTTTTTTTAGAGATGATTTCATGCAAGTATTATGGTTCATCACTCCCTCCATCTTTACAGTTAAAAGATTGCAATGACCAATGTAATATTTGCTATTTAGTGGATGCATTTATCCATACATTTATCCATGTGTGCATTTTACCTATGGCTGGTCACGCGAATCAAACCCAGTAAAATGGCATTACAAGCGCCACGCTCCACCAACTGAGCTACAAAGGACCACACTATGTACTGAACATCAAATGATTTGTATAGGCCTATATCCACTGAGGTGCCGGCGTATAGCACTGTGTAATAATTCACTGTTGACTTTAGTGTTCACGATGAACAGTTAATTTATATCAACCATTTACAAATGATGAACAAGATGAAATACAGTATAGGCCTGTAAAATGTGAAGAAAAATGGCATCCGCTTAAGAGGATTTTCCAGCTAAGCTGAAATATACTTAACTGTATCAAGCCTACAGCTGCTCTCTGAATGCTCCAAATCAGCAAGCCTCAGCTTGCTAGTGTTATCTATTGTTACCCAAGGAAGGCTCGCTACAGTAAAGTTATTCATTACACTGGCAACCATTTTGCATATGATAATCTTAACTATTGATGAACTTCAGTTAACAAGGTGGCAAGGTAGTGCAGTATGTCCTGAGTGGCTAAACATACTTGATGCTTGCTTTGTCACCTCACATACCGTGAGGGAAAAAAGTATTTGATCCCCTGCTGATTTTGTACGTTTGCCCACTGACAAAGAAATGATCAGTCTATAATTTTTAATGGTAGGTTTATTTGAACAGTGAGAGAAAATCCAGAAAAACATGTCAAAAATGTTATAAATTGATTTGCATTTTAATGAGGGAAATAAGTGTTTGACCCTTCTGCAAAATATGACTTAGTACAAGGTGGCAAAACCCTTGTTGGCAATCAGAGGTCAGATGCTTCTTGTAGTTGGCCACCAGGTTTGCACACATCTCAGGAGGGATTTTGTCCCACTCCTCTTTGCAGATCTTCTCTACGTCATTAAGGTTTCGAGGCTGATGTTTGGCAACTCGAACTTTCAGCTCACTCCACAGATTTTCTATGGGATTAAGGTCTGGAGGCTGGCTAGGCCACTCCAGGACCTTAATGTGCTTCTTCTTTAGCCACTCCTTTGTTGCCTTGGCCGTGTGTTTTGGGTCATTGTCATGCTGGAATACCCATCCACGACCCATTTTCAATGCCCTGGCTGAGGGAAGGAGGTTCTCACCCAAGATTTGACAGTACATGGCCCCGTCCATCGTCCCTTCGATGCGGTGAAGTTGTCCTGTCCCCTTAGTAGAAAAACACCCCCAAAGCATAATGTTTCCACCTCCATGTTTGACGGTGGGGATGGTATTCTTGGGGTCATAGGCAGCATTCCTCCTCCTCCAAACATGGCTAGTTGAGTTGATGCCAAAGAGCTCCATTTTGGTCTCATCTGACCACAACACTTTCACCCAGTTGTCCTTGAATCATTCAGATGTTCATTGGCAAACTTCAGAAGGGCATGTATATGTGCTTTCTTGAGCAGGGGGACCTTGTGGGCGCTGCAGGATTTCAGTCCTTCACGGCGTAGTGTGTTACCAATTGTTTTCTTGGTGACTATGGTCCCAGCTGCCTTGAGATCATTGACAAGATCCTCCCATGTAGTTCTGGGCTGATTCCTCACCGTTGTCATGATCATTGCGACTCCACGAGGTGAGATCTTGCATGGAGCCCCAGGCAGAGGGAGATTGACAGTTCTTTTGTGTTTCTTCCATTTGCGAATAATCACACCAACTGTTGTCACCTTCTCACCAAGATCCTTGGCGATGGTCTTGTAGCCCATTCCAGCCTTGTGTAGGTCTACAATCTTGTCCCTGACATCCTTGGAGAGCTCTTTGGTCTTGGCCATGGTGGAGAGTTTGGAATCTGATTGATTGATTGCTTCTGTGGACAGGTGTCTTTTATACAGGTAACAAACTGAGATTAGGACCACTCCCTTTAAGAGTGTGCTCCTAATCTCAGCGCGTTACCTGTATAAAAGACACCTGGGAGCCAGAAATCTTTCTGATTGAGAGGGGGTCAAATACTTATTTCCCTCATTAAAATGCAAATCATTTTTGACATGCGTTTTTCTGGATTTTTTTGTTGTTATTCTGTCTCTCACTGTTCAAATAAACCAACCATAAAAATTATATACTGATCATTTCTTTGTCAGTGGGCAAATGTACAAAATCAGCAGGGGATCAAATACTTTTTTCCCTCACTGTACAAGTACATTTCCCCACCTCATTACAGGATCCGGAAGACTATCACCGGTAGATAAATCAAAGGCTTATTATTTTATTTAACCTTTATTTAACTCTGTGTCATTTATAACCATTTATCACTCTGTGTCAAATGCTTATTGTTGTTTGAGTGCACTTATTTCATGAGTTTTTCATTTATACTACAGGGAGGACTTTGAATCAAGTAGTACATGGGTTTGAAGAATCATTACCTTTTCATGCGGTCCCTCGTGGCACCAGGTTGAAAGGGGGGTTCAGCTGTAGCTTTTATACAGAAGTTATATGTAACCATAAAGTTGGCCTAATAGCCATTGAAAATGCAAGTAAATAATTTCAAAATAGCTAAAAATGAAGATTTTACTGGCACCCAGCTGAGTTCTGTGGCAGAACCACCATAATTGCAATGTTTCTATAGGAGAAAATCTTAAAGGAGTGTTTGTGTATTTCAGTGAAAAGTCTGTGGTGGAAGGTAGCCTAGCAGTTAACAGCGTTGGGCCAGTAACCGAAAGGTTGCTGGTTTCGAATCCATGAGCTGACTTGGTAACTTTACCGTAATTGCTATTGTAAGTTGCTCTGGATAAGAGCGTCTGCTAAATGACTAAAATAAAATTTGACACAAAATAATTACAGCTGCGATATCAGGTTTTAAGGCTAAAGCAATTACAGGTCTTGGAATTGTTTAGAACCATTAGGCAAAAAGAAATGCAGTCTATCTAGTCAGGCGGCTTGTGGTCGAAGATAGGATATGTTGACATGAGTGAAGTAAAAAGAAAACATGCTAAACTTTACAATACTTTAAGGGCGATTCCATAGTAAAGTCTACCTGAGCATGCAAAATATTTTTTTTCTCCAAAATTATCCTGAAAGTAATTGTCCAGTGTTTCTAGACTTCTATGAAATTTGCCCTCTAATTACTTACAATATGAGGGAAATAGTTTTTCCTTCCAAGAAATGGTAATCCAAGTATGTTAAAAAAACAGCTTTTCTGGGTTGGAATGTAGAATGGTGTGGGTGTACCCCAACAATGGAATGGTGTGGGCGTACCCCAACAACAAAATGGTGTGGGCGTATACCAGTCATAAAAATATTTCTTCAAGTAGACTGCTGATTGGCCAGCTCATCCTCCTCAGGAGTATGACATCATACTCCTATTCGGTAATTGAAAGTATTTTTTTTTTTTTTTAAAGATGCACTATGCAGAAATTGCTCTGCCATTTCCTGGTTACTAACATTCGAATAGTTCACCTAATTTCAGTGTATGTGACAAAACAAGCGTGTTATAGTGTAGAGAATCATTGTACCATCTGAACTGCTGTGAAATATATTTTCCATAACCAAAAATATTGTAATTTCAGCTGTTTGAAGCTGGTATTGAAGACCAAAAGTAAAAGATGCAAAAATGAAACTTAGAAATAGAGCACAAAGAACAGACCTACTGTTTATTAGACTTGCTTTCAATGAGAATGACAGATCTAAGCTTCACATTTATATGTGCATTTTGGAAGATTGTCCAAAAAGTGACATATTGCAGCTTTAAATGGTCTGTTTGACAAGTTTGAAGTGGGGTTTTATCTCCAATGTATGCTTTGGCCACAAATATGAGTATAAAACAAGTCAACAACATTATTTCGGTATGAGTTAACGGAATATAATAACTTTTAAAAGTGAGATTTTCACTGGACAGTTACTTTAATGTCTAAATGTTGGAGTGCAGATTTTATTTGAACAGTTAAATTAGATAATTGCATGAATTTTGGCTTCAAATAAATTGGTCTAGGCTAAATTATTGATATACAGCAGCAGTCAAAAGTTTGTACACACCTACTCATTAAAGGGTTTTTCTTTATTTTACTATTTTTTATTTTTCTATTTTCAAAATATATTTTATGTTTGAGATTCTTCAAAGTAGCCACCCTTTGTCATAAAGGCAGTCTTGGCATTTTCTCAACCAGCTTCATGAGGTACAGTGGTTCATCTTTTAAAAGTTGCCGCGTACTGCGGCACAGCTTACATGGTGCCGCAGAATTCTATGGCACGTTATTTGTGCCAACCACTGGTACCGTTACTGCTAGTTAGTGCTAGATTCTAAATTAAAACCAAAAGCCGCCTCATGGGTCTCCCGGTGGCAGCCGGCACGGGTATCGAAGCTACATCTGTAGCACTGAGGTAGCCCCCATCCACAAAGTATCAAAATATAGAGAGGTGACGGTAAAGGTAAATGGTCCTGCTAATAGCCCATAATGGGCTATTATAATACTGTACATGGTGTCCAGGTCAGGATAAGCGAAACATGTATTGATTAAAGACTATCAGAAAGAATGTTGGTACTTATTTATTTTGATCCAAAGACATGAATGAGTGAGTCATTCAGCTTTATGTAGGTGCCGGGCTATATGACTGACCCATATAATACAAATCTTAGTGTAACAACAGTTTTAGTAAGTTAAAGTGAAGTCATGCACAATTTTGAGTTTCTATTTAGGCATTCATTGTCAGTTAGAGACACAGTAGGACCCAAAAGCATAATCAGTGCTGTAAGCTGGAGCTATGAAGTGGTGACGCAGGGTACCGTAACAAACCACAAATTACCTCTTAAGTCCTGCAGCATAATCACAAAACTTTTAGTGGAGCAACCACTGTATGTAACCACTCTTTCTGATTGTGTAAGGGCAATCTGTCAAATCTCTGAAGGGTTGCACTTCTTACTCTCTACCCCAACAAATTAATTCAGACTCTGGCCCGATTACAGACAAAAATGCCATCATTGATGCATTTTACTGCCATTTTATATCAAGGGCTATCTTTTTGAAAGAGTGTCTGACCCTACTATCTCTAAGAGTGGGCTAAACGCTGATTCTGGAATTTTGCAGATTGACTCGGAAAATGGTAGTGTTTTTGCATTTCGGCAATTCACAGAAAAATAAATCCTTGATGCGTCACTTGCTATAGATACCAAGAAATCTACAGGGGCTGACTGATTGGAACTCAGTCTGCTCAAGTGTGCTGCCCCCCTCATTGCTGGCTCAGTAACTCATATCCTACATTGTTATCAGAAAATATTCCAAAAGTATGGAAAACAGCTTATGTGCTGCCACTCCATAAGGGTGGGGATGGTAGTGATCTTGATAATTTTCGTCCCATCTCCGGGCTTCCATGTCTTGCTAAGATTCGCAAATCTTTGGTAAATATGCAACTTTGCTCTTTTTTATCTGAGTATGGTATTCTGAAAATAAATCAATCTAGGTTTTAGGCTAGGGTACTATCACAGTAACCACATCAGTTGTTAATGATAGTGTCATTGCTTTAGAGGCTAAAATAAATTGTGCTGCCTGTTTGTGGACCTGTCAAAAGTGTTTGATAATGTTGATCATGCTATTTTTTTTAACAAATTGTCCTCGATTGGCCAGGGGTCTGATGCCTGCTCATGGTTTCATGATTTTCTTTGTGACAGAACATAAAGATTCATGCTGCGGGGACTTGCTTCCATTCCGCCACATGAACATTAATGAGGTCGGGCACTGATGTTGGGCGATTAGGCCTCGTTCGGCGTTCCAATTCATCCCAAAGTTGTTTGATGAGGTTGAGGTCAGGGCTCTGTTCAGGCCAGTCAAGTTCTTCCACACAGATCTCGACGAACCATTTCTGTATGGACCTTGCTTTGTGCACGGGGGCATAGTCATGCTGAAACAAGAAAGGTCCTTCCCCAAACTGTTGCCACAAATTTGGAAGCACAGAATCGTCTAGAATGTCATTGTATGCTGCAGTGTTTAGTTTACCCTTCACTGGAACTAAGGGGTCTAGCCCGAACCATAAAAAACAGCCCCAGACCATTATTCCTCCTCCACCAAACTTTACAGTTGGCAATATGCATTGGGGCAGGTAGCATTCTCCTGGCATCCACCAAACCCAGATTCGTCCGTCAGACTGCCAGATGGTGAAGCATGATTCATCACTCAAAAGAACGCATTTCCACTGCTCCAGAGTCCAATGGCGGCGAGCTTTACAACACTCCAGCCGACGCTAGGCATTGTGCATAGTGATCTTAGGCTTGTGTGTGTCTGCTCAGCCATGGAAACCCATTTCATGAAGCTCCCAACGAACAGTGCTGACATTGGAACTCGGTAGGGAGTGTTGTAACTAGAGGTCGACCGATTATGATTTTTTTCAACGCCGATACTGATACCGATTATTGGAGGGCCCAAAAAAGCCGCTGCCGATTTAATTGGACGATTATTATTAAAAAGAAATTGTAATAATGACAATTACAACAATACTGAATGAACATTTATTTGAACTTTAATATAATACATCAATAAAATCAATTTAGCCTCAAATAAATAATGAAACATGTTCAATTTGATTTAAATAATGCAAAACAAAGTGTTGGAGAAGAAAGTAAAAGTGTAATATGTGCCATGTAAGAAAGCTAATGTTTAAGTGCCTTGCTCAGAACATTGGAACATATGAAAGCTAGTGGTTCAATATTCCCAGGTAAGAAGTTTTAGGTTGTAGTTATTATAGGAATTATAGGACTATTTCTCTCTATACGATTTGTATTTCATATACCTTTGACTATTGGATGTTCTTATAGGCACTTTAGTATTGCCAGTGTAACAGTATAGCTTCTGTCCCTCTCCTCGCTCCTACCTGGGCTCGAACCAGGAACACATCGACAACAGCCACCCTCGAAGCAGCATTACCCATGCAGAGGAAGGGAAACAACTACTCCAAGTCTCAGAGTGAGTGACGTTTCAAACGCTATTAGCGTGCACCCGGCTAACTAGCTAGCCATTTCACATCGGTTACACCAGCCTAATCTTGGGAGTTGATAGGCTTGAAGTGGTGGGTATAATTTGTGGAACGTTCCAACAGGAATCTGTTCCAAAAAACGTAAAGTAAAAGGTTGCCAACCAACAACGCATACAAAGTAGCAACGCATACAAACCTAGCTAACTAGCTGCCGAATAGGCATCAACTCACCATGTAGCTTATTCTTAATGTTTGTCCATAGGCAAACAGACATGTGAGGACAGACATTTTTCGGAATAAACGCGATGAGTGAAAAATGCAATGAAATAGACCACTCCCTACCCGGTATCTTATTCTGCTGCTATACAACTTTGTATGCATTGTTTTTTGGAAACCTTGTTATTTACGAAGTTTTTGGAATAGATTCCTGTTGGAACGTTCCACAAATTATACCCACCCAGGTTGAAGTCATAAACAGCGCAATACTTGAAGCACAGCGAAGTGCTGTTTGAATGAATGCTTTCGAGCCTGCTGCTGCCTACCACCGCTCAGTCAGACTGCTCTATCAAATCATAGACTTAATTATAATATAATAAACACACAGAAATATGAGCATTAGGTCATTAATATGGTCGAATCCGGAAACTATCATCTCGAAAACAAAAGTTTTTTTTCTTTCAGTGACATACGGAACCGTTCCGTATTTTATCTAACGGGTGGCTAAGTCTAAATATTCCTGTTAGGCATTGATGTGTATGGTTAGGTACATTGGTGCAACAACAGTACATTTTTCGCAAATGCGCTTGTTAAATCAACACCTGTTTGTCGAAGTAGGCTGTGATTCAATGAAAATTAAAAGGCACCGCATCGATTATATGCAACGCAGGGCACGTTAGATAAACTAGTAATATAATCAACCATGTGTAGTTAACTAGTGATTATGTTAAGATTGAAAGTTTTTTATAAGTCTAATGCTAGCTAGCAACTTACCTTTGCTTCTTGCTGCCCTCGCGTAACAGGTAGTCAGCCTGTTAATTCTTGTGGAGTGCAATGTAAGGCAGGTGGTTAGAGCGTTGGACTGGTAACCGAAGGGTGCAAAAACGAATCCCCCCTGAACAAGGCAGTTAACCCCCGTTTCTAGGCCGTCATTGTAAATAAGAATGTGTTCTTAATCTGACTTGGCTAGTTAAATAAAGGTGTAAAAAAATATATATATATATCGGCAAATCGGTGGCCAAAAATACAGATTACCGATTGTTATGAAAACTTGAAATCGGCCCTAATTAATCGGCCATTCCGATTAATCGGTCGACCTCTAGTTGTAACCAAGGACAGACAATTTTTACGCGCTACGTGCTTCAGCACTCGGCGGTCCCATTCTGTGAGCTTGTTTGGCCTACCACTTAGTGGCTGAGCCGTTGTTGCTCCAGGCGCACCTTTGTGTTGGAGGAAACACCGTACAACTGGCGAAAGTAGGTAGCTTGCATGCGCCCAGCCCGCCACAAGGAGGCACTAGAGCATGATGGGACAAGGAGATCCCGGACAGCCAAACCCTCCCCTAACCCGGACGATGCTGGGCCAATTGTGCCGCCTCATGGGTCTCCCGGTTGCGGCCGGCTGCGACACAGCCTGGGACCGAACCTCGGGTCTGTAATGCAGTGCTTTAGACTGCTGCGCAAGAAATGTGACAAAGTGTGACAAACTGACTTGTTGAAACGTTGGCATCCTATGACGGTGCCACGTTGAAAGTCACTGAGCTCTTCAGTAAGGCCATTCTACTGCCAATATTTGTCTATGGAGATTGCTTTGCTGTGTGCTCGATTTTATACACCTGTCAGCAACAGGTGCAGCTGAAATAGCCAAATTCATTAATTTGAAGGGGTGTCCACATACTTTTTATATATAGTGTATTTAATCATGCCACCATTGCATAATTTCATATTTGACTTCTCAATTGAGGCTCTTTCTATGCTGAACCTTGGGTTACAGACAACCTGTGTCATTAATGTTTGACGCCACCTCAGCGTTGAGGCTCAGGCCTTTAGTAAACCGAAATAGGAGCCCTTATAAAATAAAAATATGTATTTTTATTTATCTAGGCTACCACAGCTATATCAATTCAGCATAAATCAGTTTCTTTCACATAAATGCATCAATGCATTTTTCAATGCAGATATTGGTTAAGTAGCCTTACAATCTTGAATGAAGTGCTGTTCAGTGAATAGCATCAATTGTCCTGCAATTTAGTTTGCCCTAGTGGGATAGAAGTCTCAGACAACCTCGTGGGTCAAATACTATTTCAAGGGATTGTTTTGATTATGTTTGATGAAATTATGTTTACAGTACAAGAATGAATAGAAATAATTAATGAGTCATCATGTGGAAATCTCTCATGGCACAGTAAACCTACTGGTACTGCTGGTAACTTCCTTGCAGATTCTGAGTTGTATGATCATCTTCAGGACCTCATGATACGATATTGTCACGGTACTTACGTGCCGATATGATATGTATTGCGATTCGATGTTCCAAACATATTGCTGCTGCACAGGGACAAGAGAGACAAGTTTTAATCAGTCATGGAAATAAAAGATCACATTATAAAAAGAAGATGGAGAACAAGCTATAGGTTGAGAAATAAGAGTTTTTGGCGCAGTTACCGCTGACTAGCACTAGCTAACGTTAACTACCGTGTTTTCTTTCTTAGAATGAATACTTGGAGTCAGAGCATCGATATAGAATCGCCAAAATGAATATCGCAATACTCTACTGTATCGATTTATTTATTTACGTATTTATATATTTTTTTTTCTCCCCCCATCACTAGTGTTGGTATAAAATAACTGCATAGATTTGATTTAGTAACAAGCGGGTCAATGTAAGCATACAGTATGCTTCTTAAATACCCAGTGCAACCGTTTCTCAAAATCAAAACATTTTGGATAACAATTTAAAGTTACTTAATAACCAGGTTTCCATCCAACCATTTTATGCGAGTAAAGTACATGTCGGACGAAATATTTAATGTCAGGCCTGATGGAAACTTTCCAAATGTCAACGAATCACAATACGCTAGACAAGGTGGGATCTTGTTGTGTTATGAATTATGCTAGACATGTTGGTGTCATGCGCAAATATTAATATAATGACCATCATATCGAAGTAAACTTGGAGTCACGCGATGACATGTTGTGTGGTCATCCCACTACGACTTGTCGGGAAAGCATGCAGTTTATTAGGCTACGGATGAAATAAGTTACGATGAACTTCACAGGGTGGTGAAAGTGTAAGATGATGAGCTTGATGCTCCTTTCCAATAAATATCAAGGGTCTTACAGTGGGGCAAAAAAGTATTTAGTCAGCCACCAATTGTGCAAGTTCTCCCACTTAAAAATATGAGAGAGGCCTGTAATTTTCATCATAGGTACACGTCAACTATGACAGACAAAATGAGAAAAAAAATCCAGAAAATCACATTGTAGGATTTTTAATGAATTTATTTGCAAATTATGGTGGAAAATAAGTATTTGGTCATCTACAAACAAGCAAGATTTCTGGCTCTCACAGACCTGTAACTTCTTCTTTAAGATGCTCCTCTGTCCTCCGCTCGTTACCTGTATTAATGGCACCTGTTTGAACTTGTTATCAGTATAAAAGACACCTGTCCACAACCTCAAACAGTCACACTCCAAACTCCGCTATGGCCAAGACCAAAGAGCTGTCAAAGGACACCAGAAACAAAATTGTAGACCTGCACCAGGCTGGGAAGACTGAATCTGCAATAGGTAAGCAGCTTGGTTTGAAGAAATCAACTGTGGGAGCAATTATTTGGAAATGGAAGACATACAAGACCACTGATAATCTCCCTTGATCTGGGGCTCCATGCAAGATCTCACCCCGTGGGGTCAAAATGATCACAAGAATGGTGAGCAAAAATCACAGAACCAAACGGGGGGACCTAGTGAATGACCTGCAGAGAGCTGGGACCAAAGTAACAAAGCCTAACATCAGTAACACACTACGCCGCCAGGGACTGAAATCCTGCAGTGCCAGACGTGTCCCCCTGCTTAAGCCAGTACATGTCCAGGCCCGTCTGAAGTTTGCTAGAGAGCAGTTGGATGATCCAGAAGAGGATTGGGAGAATGTCATATGGTCAGATGAAACCAAAATATAACTTTTTGGTAAAAACTCAACTCGTCGTGTTTGGAGGACAAAGAATGCTGAGTTGCATTCAAAGAACACCATCCCTACTGTGAAGCATGGGGTTGGAAACATCATGCTTTGGGGCTGTTTTTCTGCAAAGGGACCAGGACGACTGATCCGTGTAAAGGAAAGAATGAATGGGGCCATGTATCGTGAGATTTTGAGTGAAAACCTCCTTCCATCAGCAAGGGCATTGAAGATGAAACGTGGCTGGGTCTTTCAGCATGACAATGATCCCAAACACACCGCCTGGGCAACGAAGAAGTGGCTTCGTAAGAAGCATTTCAAGGTCCTGGAGTGGCCTAGCCAGTCTCCAGATCTCAACCCCATAGAAAATCTTTGGAGGGAGTTGAAAGTCCGTGTTGCCCAGCGACAGCCCCAAAACATCAACTGCTCTAGAGGAGATCTGCATGGAGGAATGGGCCAAAATACCAGCAACAGTGTGTGAAAACCTTGTGAAGACTTACAGAAAACGTTTGACCTGTGTCATTGCCAACAAAGGGTATATAACAAAGTACTGAGAAACTTTTGTTATTGACCAAATACTTATTTTCCACCATAATTTGCAAATAAATTCATAGAAAATCCTACAATGTGATTTTCTGGATTTTTTTTTCTAATTTTGTCTGTCATAGTTGAAGTGTACCTATGATGAAAATTACAGGCCTCTCATCTTTTTAAGTGGGAGAACTTGCACAATTGGTGGCTGACTAAATACTTTTTTGCCCCACTGTATTTTGGTGACATGATAATCGATAATTGGCTGCTGTTTGGGGGGGAAAAAAAAAATCTTGCTCTTTTGTCCTTAATAATCTTATTGAGTAGGCTATATTTTTGAGTTGGCTATACATGCGCTCTAGCGAGCAGATGGCGCTGTTGGCTAGAGCGCATGTGCCAATACCAGATTGGGCATACTCGCTATATAACACTTTTTTGGTGAGAAAACCATCAGAGTTGAAAATGCGATAGAAACCCATTTAACTTGTATTTTTTATACTGTGCATGAGAATTTAACCGCAAAATGTATTTTTATGTGCGCTACATCATCACGCGCAGCCTTTTATCTATAGCAAGTAAATTTGATGGAAACATCTTTGGTGGGTAATTGATTTTATCCGTATTTTAGAATATTTGCATGAAAATCTGTCGCCAATTGGATGGAAACCTAGTTAATGTAATAGTTTTCCATTAAAATGTTCAAAAAAAATGAAAGCAAAAAAAGACAGTCCCATAAAAGACAGTCCAAAAATGGGACAGTCCCAAAAATGGGACAGTCCCAAAAATGGGACAGTCCCATAAAAGACAGTCCCATTTTGCTGGGACTGTCTGGGCGTTGTCGATATGTGACCTGAAAACTCGCTGTTATTGGCAGAGATATGAATGTATTTTTTAGGGATCCCCATTAGCTGCGGCTAAGGCAGCTGCTACTCTTCCTGTGGTCCAAACGCATTAAGGCACTTTGCCAGCAGCATACCACCCTGCATCCCACTGCTGGCTTGCTTCTGAAGCTAAGCAGGGTTGGTCCTGGTCAGTCCCTCCATGGGAGACCAGATGCTGCTGGAAGTGATGTTGGAGGGCCAGTAGGTGGCACCCTTTCCTCTGGTCTAAAAAAATATCACAATCCCCCAGGGCAAAGATTGGGGACATTGCCCTGTGTAGGGTGCCATCTTTTGGATGGGAAGTGACTCTCTTTGGTCCCTAAAAGATCACATGGCACTTATTGTAAGAGTAGCGGTGTTAACCCTGGTGTCCTGGCCAAATTCATGGTCACTGAATCATCCCCAGTTTACAATTGGCTCATTCATCCCTGTAACTACCTCCCCAGGTTGTTGCTGTAAATGAGAATGTGTTTTCAGTCAACTTACCTGTAAATAAAATGACATCACACAAAACATAAAACAGTACATCATATAACATTATTACATATCTACAATACAAAATGTATAATAACAATAGTGTACCTGTGTGTGTCTCTTCACAGTGTCTGCTGTTCCATAAAGTACATTTTGGATTCTACTGCTTGCATCAGTTACCTGATGTGGTATAGCTCTTTGTAGTACTGTGCACCTCCTATAGTCTGTTCTGGACTTGGGGATTGTGAAGAGACCTCTGGTGACATGTCTTGTGGGGTATGTATGGGTGTCTGAGCTGTGTGCTAGTTGTTTAAGCAGACCTCTCGGTGCATTCAGCTTGTCAACACTTCTTACAAATACAAGAAGTCAGTCTCTCCTCCACTTTGAGCCATGAGAGATTGACATGCATATTATTCATATTAGCTCTCCATGTACATTTAAAGGCTAGCCATGTTGCCCTGTTCTGAGCCTATTGTAATTTTCCTGAATCCCTCTTTGTGGCACCTGACCACACGATTGAACAGTAGTCCAGGTGTGACAAAACTAGTGCCTGTAGGACCTGCCTTGTTGATAGTGTTGTTAAAAAGGCAGAGCAGTGCTTTATTATAGACAGACTTTTCCCCATCTTAGCTACTGTTGTATCGACATGTTTTGACCATGACAGTTTACAATCCAGGGTAACTCCAAGCAGTTTAGTCACCTCAACTTGCTCTATTTCCACATTATTCATTACAAGATTTAGTTGAGGTTTAGGGTTTAGTGAAAAATGTGCCCCAAATACAGTGCTTTTAGTTTGAAAATTATTTAGGACTAACTTATTCTTCGACATACATTCTGAAATTAACTGCAGCTCTTTTGTTAAGTGTTTCAGTAATTTCAGTCACTGTAGTAGCTGACGTGTATAGTGTTGAGGAATCCCCATACAAAGCCAGTGGCATGTCGTTAGTAAAGATTGAAAAAAGTAAGGGGCCTAGACAGCTGCACTGGGGAATTCCTGATTTCAACTGGATTATGTTGGCTAGGCTTCCAAGTACACCCTCTATGTTCTGTTAGACAGGTAACTCTTTATCCACAATATAGCAGGGGGTGTAAAGCCATAACACATCCATTTTCCCAGCAGCAGACTATGATCGATAATGTCAAAAGCTGCACTGAAGTCTAACAAAACAGCCCCCACAATCCTTTTATTTCTCTCAGCCAATCATCAGTCATTTGTTTAAGTGCTGTGCTTGTTGAATGTTGTGGTGGATGAATCAGAATTAGTTGGGTAACATAGATAATTAAGATGTTTTATTTGCATAATATGCTTATGTGAGATACTTGTCATATGTGAATGTATTGTTAAACCATGTGAAGGGATGGTGTGATTAATGGGGAACCAATTATTTGTCTCCACAATGTCTGTGCGCAAGTCACTCCCCTCATTGAGCTTGTCCAGGAGTAGAGTCAGGAGGGGGTTTACTCGAGATGGGAGTATCTAGAGTTGTCAATTGATTTATGCCATTGGATGAGCTAATGGTTCTGTTCTATACCGTACCAGGGAGAGACGGTTCCAGTTTGGGGTAGGAGGACCAGATACTGGTCAATACAATGAACACTGTTGATACAGCAGTTGCTGTCTGCTATGTTTAATATATATATTTCATACAAACCTTAACCTTTGTGAACTGTTCCTAAGATCTGTTGTTCTTCATGTACATTGAGAGGGGTGGGTCTTGGGTATAAAAGATCTTTGTACTTTTGTGTAATCACTTTTCAATTGTTCATTGAAGGTCAAGTGCTTTTGCAAAAGCATCTTAATTATTAAAAATGTAGTTTTAAGTATAACTCTGACTGGTGTGTGAAGTTTGTAACTCTCCTCATTTGGTAATGCAGAAATTAGCCACCACAATGTCCTTCCCTATAAGCGTGCTGAAAGTCTTGTCAATTTGTTTACAGTAAAATAGCATTGTATCTTGTCAAACACCATTTTTTCCACAAGTTTACTAAGGGTTGGTAACAGGCTGATTGATCGGCAATTTGAGACAAAGGGGGCTTTACTATTCTTGGGTAGTGAATTTACTTTTGCTTCGCTCCAGACCTGAGAACAAACACTTTCTATTAGGCTTAGATTGAAGATATGGCAAATAGGAGTGGCAATATCATCCACTGTTATCCTCAGTCATTTTCCATCCAAGTTGTCAGACCCCGGTAGCTTGTCATTGTTGATAGACAACAAATTATTTCTTCACCTCTTCCAATCAAATCAAATGTTATTTGTCACATGTGCCGAATACAACAGGTGTAGCCCTTACAGTGAAGTGCTTACTTACAAGCCCTTAACCAACAATGCAGTTTTAAGAAAATAAAAATAAATGACTAAAAGTAACATAACTAAAGAGCATCAGTAAAATAACAGGCTATATATAGGGTGTACCAGTACAGAGTCAATGGGCAGGGGCACCAGGTAGTCGAGGTAATTGAGGTAATATGTACATGGAGGTAGAGGTAAGTGACTATGCATAGAGGATAACTGAGAGTAGCAGCAGCGTAAAAGGGGGAGGGCGGCAATGCAAATAGTCTGGGTAGCCATTTGATTAGATGATCAGGAGTCTTATGTCTTGGGGGTAGAAGCTGTTTAGAAGCCTCTTAGACCTAGACTTGGCGCTCCGGTACCGGAGTTTTTGACAATTTTTAGGGCCTTCCTCTGACACCGGCTCGTATAGAGGTCCTGGATGGCAGGAAGCTTGGCCCCAGTGATGTACTGGGCCACACACACTACCCTCTGTAGTGTCTTGCAGTCAGAAGCCGAGCAGTTGCCGTACCAGGCAGTGATGCAACCCGTCAGGATGCTCTTGATGGTGCAGCTGTAGAACCATTTTGAGGATCTGAGGACTCATGCCAAATCCTTTCAGTCTGCTTAGGGGGAATAGTTTTGAATAATTTTGTTGTGCCCTCTTCACGACTGTCTTGGTGTGCTTGGACCATGTTAGTATGTTGGTGATGTGGACACCAAGGAACTTGAAGCTCTCAACCTACTCCACTACAGCCCTGTCGATGAGAATGGGGACGTGCTCGGTCCTCCTTTTCTTGTAGTCCACAATCATCTCCTTTGTTTTGATCACGTTGAGGAAGAGGTTGTTGTCCTGGCACAACACAGCCAGGTCTCTGACCTCCTCCCTATAGGCTGTCTTGTTGTTGTCGGTGATCAGGCCTAGCATTGTCATCAGCAAACTTAATAATGGTGTTGGAGTCGTGGCTGGCCGTGCAGTCATGAGCGAACAGGAGGGAACTGAGCACACACCCCCGAAGCGCCACCGTGTTGAGGATCAGCGTGGCGGATGTGTTGTTACCTACCCTTTCCACCTGGGGGAGGCCCGTCAGGAAGTCCATGATCTAGTTGCAGAGGGAGGTGTTTAGTCCCAGGGTCCTTAGCTTAGTGATGAGCTTTGAGGGCGCTATGGTGTTGAACACTGAGCTGTAGTCAATGAATAGCATTCTCACATAGGTGTTCCTTTTGTCCATGTGTGAAAGGGCAGTGTGGAGTGCAATAGAGATTGCATCATCTGTGGATCTGTTGGGGTGGTATGCAAATTAGAGTGGGTCTAGGGTTTCTGGGATAATGGTGTTGTGACCCATGACCAGCCTTTCATAGCACTTCATGGCTGCAGATGTTAGTGCTACGGGTCAGTAGTAATTTAGGCAGGTTACATTAGTGTTCTTGGGCACAGGGCCTATGGTGGTCTGCTAGAAACATGTTGGTATTACAGACTCAGACAAGGAGAGGTTGAAACTGTTGGTGAAGACACTTGCCAGTTGGTCAGCGAATACTCAGAGCACACGTCCTGGTAATCCGTCTGGCCCTGTGGCCTTGTGAATGTTGACCTGTTTCAAAGTCTTACTCACATTGGCTGTGGAGAGCGTGATCACACAGTCATCCGGAACAGCTTATGCTCTCATGCATGTTTCGTGTCACTGGGCAGCTCTCGGCTGTGCTTTCCATTGTAGTCTGTAATAGTTTGTAAGCCCTGCCACATCCGACAAGCGTCGGAGCCGGTGTAGTATGATTCGGTCTTAGTCCTGTATTGATGCTTTGCCTGTTTGATGGTTCATCGGAGGGCGTAGTGGAATTTCTTAAAATCTTCCGGGTTAGAGTCCCGCTCCTTGACGGCGGCAGCTCTACCCTTTAGCTCAGTGAGGATGTTGCTAGTAATCCATGGCTTCTGGTTGGGGTATGTGCTTACAGTCACTGTGGGGACGACGTCATCGATGCACTTATTGATGAAGCCAGTGACTGATGTGGTGTACTCCTCAATGCCATTGGAAGAATCCTGGAACATATTCCAGTCTGTGCCATTTAAACAGTCCTGTAGCTTAGCATCTGCTTCATTTGACTGGAGGTCGGCCGATTATGATTTTTCAACGCCGATACCGATATCGATTATTGGAGGACCAAAAACCCGATACCGACTATTCGGCCGATTTTAAACAAACAAAAAAAAAAAAAAAATCTTTGTAATAATGACAATTACAACAATACTGAATGAACACTTATTTTTACTTAATATAATACATAAATAAAATCAATTTAGCCTCAAATAAATAATGAAACATGTTCAATTTGATTTAAATAATGCAAAAACAAAGTGTTGGAGAAGAAAGTAAAAGTGCAATATGTGCCATGTAAAAAAGCTAACGTTTAAGTTCGTTGCTCAGAACATATGAAAGCTGGTGGTTCCTTTTAACATGAGTCTTCAATATTCCCAGGTAAGATGTTTTAGGTTGTAGTTATTACAGGAATTATAGGACTATTTCTCTCTATACGATTTGTATTTCATATACCTTTGACTATTGGATGTTCTTATAGGCACTTTAGTATTGCCAGTGTAACAGTATAGCTTCCGTCCCTCTCCTCACTCCTACCTGGGCTCGAACCAGGAACACATCGACAACAGCCACCCTCGAAGCAGCGTTACCCATGTAGAGGAAGGGAAAAAACTACTCCAAGTCTCAGAGTGAGTGACGTTTGAAACGCTATTAGCGCGCACCCGGCTAACTAGCTAGCCATTTCACATGGGTTACACCAGCCTAATCTCAGGAGTAGATAGGCTTGAAGTCATAAACAGTGCAATGCATTGCGAAGGGCTTCTGGCAAAACGCGCGAAATTGCTATTTTGAATGAATGCTTACGAGCCTGCTGCTGCCTACCATCGTTCAGTCCGACTGCTCTATCAAATCATAGACTTAATTATAACATAATAACACACAGAAACACGAGCCTTAGGTCATTAATATGGTCGAATCCGGAAACTATCATCTCGAAAACAAAACGTTATTCCTGTTACATTGCACAAACTTCAGTGTTATGTCATAATTACGTAAAATTCGGACAAATGACCCAAAGTGTTGCATATACCCTGACTGCGTGCAATGAACGCAAAATGACACAATTTCACCTAGTTAATATTGCCTGCTAACCTGGATTTCATTTAGCTAAATATGCAGGTTTAAAAATATATACGTCTGTGTATTGATTTTAAGAAAGGCATTGATGGTTAGGTACAGTCGTGCAACGATTGTGCTTTTTTCACAAATGCGCTTTTGTTAAATCATCCCCGCTTGGCGAAGTCGGCTGTCTTTGTTAGGAAGAAATAGTCTTCACAGTTCGCAACGAGCCAGGCGGCCCAAACTGCTGCATATACCCTGACTCTGTTTGCAAGAGAAGTGACACATTTTCCCTAGTTAAAATAAATTCATGTTAGCAGGCAATATTATTAACTAAATATGCAGGTTTAAAAATATATACTTGTGTATTGATTTTAAGAAAGGCATTGATGTTTATGGTTGGAGCAACGTGTACCTAAGCGATTATATGCAACGCAGGACAGGCTAGATAAACTAGTAATATCATCAACCATGTGTAGTTAACTAGTGATTATGATTGATTGTTTTTTATAAGATAAGTTTAATGCTAGCTAGCAACTTACCTTAGCTTTTACTGCATTCGTTTAACCTCGTGGAGTGCAATGTAAAGCAGGTGGTTAGAGGGTTGGACTTGTTAACCGTAAGGTTGCAAGATTGAATCCCTGAGCTGACAAGGTAAAAATCTGTCTTTCTGCCCCTGAACAAGGCAGTTAACCCACCGTTCTAGGCCGTCATTGAAAATAAGAATGTGTTCTTAACTGACTTGCCTAGATAAATAAAGGTAAAAAAATATATATATATATATATACACTGCTCAAAAAAATAAAGGGAACACTAAAATAACACATCCTAGAACTGAATGAATGAAATAATCTTATTAAATACTTTTTTCTTTACATAGTTGAATGTGCTGACAACATAATCACACAAAAATAATCAATGGAAATCCAATTTATCAACCCATGGAGGTCTGGATTTGGAGTCACACTCAAAATTAAAGTGGAAAACCACACTACAGGCTGATCCAACTTTGATGTAATGTCCTTAAAACAAGTCAAAATGAGGCTCAGTAGTGTGTGTGGCCTCCACGTGCCTGTATGACCTCCCTAAAACGCCCGGGCATGCTCCTGATGAGGTGGCGGATGGTCTCCTGAGGGATCTCCTCCCAGACCTGGACTAAAGCATCCGCCAACTCCTGGACAGTCTGTGGTGCAATGTGGCGTTGGTGGATGGAGCGAGACATGATGTCCCAGATGTGCTCAATGGATTCAGGTCTGGGGAACGGGCGGGCCACTCCATAGCATCAATGCCTTCCTCTTGCAGGAACTGCTGACACACTCCAGCCACATGAGGTCTAGCATTGTCTTGCATTAGGAGGAACCCAGGGCCAACCGCACCAGCATATGGTCTCACAAGGGGTCTGAGGATCTCATCTCGGTACCTAATGGAAGTCAGGCTACCTCTGGCGAGCACATGGAGGGCCCGCAAAGAAATGCCACCCCACACCATGACTTACCCACCGCCAAACCGGTCATGCTAGAGGATGTTGCAGGCAGCAGAACGTTCTCCACGGCGTCTCCAGACTCTGTCACGTCTGTCACATGTGCTCAGTGTGAACCTGCTTTCATCTGTGAAGAGGGCGCCAGTGGCGAATTTGCCAATCTTAGTGTTCTCTGGCAAATGCCAAACGTCCTGCACGGTGTTGGGCTGTAAGCACAACCCCCACCTGTGGACGTCGGGCCCTCATACCACCCTCATGGAGTCTGTTTCTGACCGTTTGAGCAGACACATGCACATTTGTGGCCTGCTGGAGGTCATTTTGCAGGGCTCTGGCAGTGCTCCTCCTGCTCCTCCTTGCACAAAGGTGGAGGTAGCGGTCCTGCTGCTGGGTTGTTGCCCTCCTACGGCCTCCTCCACGTCTCCTGATGTACTGGCCTGTCTCCTGGTAGCGCCTCCATGCTCTGGACACTACGCTGACAGACACAGCAAACCTTCTTGCCACAGCTCGCATTGATGTGCTATCCTGGATGAGCTGCACTACCTAAGCCACTTGTGTGGGTTGTAGACTCCGTTTCATGCTACCACTAGAGTGAAAGCACCGCCAGCATTCAAAAGTGACCAAAACATCAGCCAGGAAGCATAGGAACTGAGAATTGGTCTGTGGTCCCCACCTGCAGAACCACTCCTTTATTGGGGGTGTCTTGCAAATTGCCTATAATTTCCACCTGTTGTCTATTCCATTTGCACAACAACATGTGAAATTTATTGTCAGTCAGTGTTGCTTCCTAAGTGGACAGTTTGATTTCACAGAAGTGTGATTGACTTGGAGTTACATTGTGTTGTTTAAGTGTTCCCTTTATTTTTTTGAGCAGTGTGTGTATATATATATAATATACATATATAAAAACATGTATTTTTTTAATCGGCCAAATCGGCATCCAAAAATACCGATTTCCGATTGTTATGAAAACTTGAAATCGGCACTATTAATCGCCCATTCCGATTAATCGGTCGACCTGACCACTTTTTTTATTGGCTGAGTCACTGGTGCTTTCTGTTTGTAAGCAGGAATCAGGAGGATAGAATTATGGTCAGATTTGCCAAATGGTGTGCGATGATTGCTTTGTACGCTTCTCTGTGTGTGGAGTAAAGGTGGTCTTGAATTTTTTCCCCCACTGGTTGCACTTTTAACATGCTGGTAGAAATGAGTTAAAACGGATTTGTTTCCCTGCATTAAAGTCCCCGGCCACTAGGAGCGCCACCTCTGGTTGAGTGTTTTTCTGTGTACTTATGGCTGTATACAGCTCATTGAGTGTGGTCTTAGTGCTAGCATCAATTTGTGGTGGTAAATAGACAGCTACGAAGAATATAGATAACTCTCTAGGTAGATTGTGTGGTCTACAGTTTATCGTGAGATACTCTACCTCAGGCGAGCAAAACCTTGAGACTTCCTTAAATATCGTGCACCAGCTGTTTTTTACAAATATGCATAGTCCGCCACCCCTTGTCTCACCAGAGGCTGCTGTTCTATCCTGCCGGTACAGTGTATAACCCGCCAGCTGTATGTTTTTCATGTGGTCATTCAGCCACGACTCGGTGAAACATAAGATATTACTGCTTTTAATGTCCCGTTGTTAGGATATTTGTGAGTTTTGTTCATCCACTTAATTATCCAGCAATTATACATTGGCCAATTGTACCGATGGCAAAGGCAGATTAGCCACTCATCGCCGGATCCTCACAAGACACCCCAATCTCCTTCCGCGAAACCTCCGTCTCGTTCTCCTTTCTCCTGCGAATGACAGGGAGGAGGGCCTGTTCAGGTTTCTGGAGTAAATCCCTTTCGTCCGACTCATTTAAAAAAATATATTTGTCCAATTCAAGGTGTGTAATCACTTTTCTGATGTCCAGAAGCTCTTTTAGATCATAAAAGACAGTAGCAGCAACATTATGTACAAAATAAGTCCCAAACAATGCAAAAAACATAAGTAAATAGCACGGTTGGTTAAGAGCCCATAAAACTGCAGCTATCCCCTCCGGCACCATTGCCACATCACACTTTACGGTATTCAAAATTACAATGCCTGTGTTTCATCAGTTATACTTGGATATGTAGTGTCAACTTTTGTTGCTGGCATGTCATGCCTAAGTTTGCTAATCTTGCCAATTAAAAAAATCATTAAAGTAGTTGGCAAAATCAGTGGGTTTTGTGATGAATGAGCCATCTGATTCAATGAATGATGGAGCTGAGTTTGCCTTTTTGCCCAAAATGTCATTTAAGGTGCTCCAAAGCTTTTTACTGTCATTCTTTATGTCATTTATCTTTGTTTCATGGTATAGTTTCTTTTTTTTATTCAGTTATTCATATGATTTCTGAATTTGCAGTAAGTTTGCCAATTGGTTGTGCTTCCAGACTTATTTGCCATTCCTTTTGCCTCATCCCTCTCAACCATTCCATTTTTCAATTCCTCATCAATCCAAGGAGATGATCAGTTTCTACAGTTATTTTCTTAATGAGTGCATGCTATTAGTAACTGGAATAAGCAATGTCATAAATGTGTCAAGTGCAGCGTCTGGTTGCTCCTCATTGCCTGTAGCCATATTACTTCAACAATATTTAACATGAGATCCTCTCTAAGCTTTACATGAATGTGGTTCTTAATATATAGACATTATAACCATGTATTTCTACCACTGTATCATCAAAGGGATTATCTAAGTGAGTTTCAGAGATAGTCAGAATATGAATGTCATCTGTTACTAGCAAGTTATTGATTTCATGAACCTTGTTTATTAGGCGACATATGTTAATGTGGGTTATTTATAGCACTTTTCTAGGACTCTTGATTGTTTTTATTGCTTTCTGGGAAGCAATAAAAGAAGTGCAGGGTGAGCTGCACACAGTGGACTTCATAGTGGGGCACACCGCCTCAGTGCAAACAGTATAACTCTGGTTCATAGGCACATGATTACTGCATACATTAGCTGTAGGATCAACAGAGGCATTCAGGGCAGTTAGGGGGACATATTGGAAATTCAATTACTTACATTGTGTCTGCCAATGCCCCTGGGATAATGTACATTTGCTGCAGCATTATGACAACTCAGCGACACAATGGTAGGGATTAACTGAGCTGGTCTTGGGTCATTGATAAGTCATTGTCTCAACGCAGCCTCGAGATGTTTGGAAGTCTCTTCATTACGATTCCAAACAAACGAGAGAGAGCCACGAGAGCCACGAGTTAGGTCATTTCCATGTAAAAAGACCCATGAGCATCAACGTGCGAAGTTCATAAGAGCATGTCAAATTGGGTATCAAATGAATGGTAATACTGTCAGGTGCGTCGTAACAGCTAGACCAAGGCGCAGCGGGTATCATGCTCATCTTCTTTATTTATTATAAGAGAACACTTAAACAAAATATAAACTAACGCCAAACAACAGTTCCGTAAGGACACAAGCACGAAACGAAAAACAACCACCCACAAAACCCAAAGGAAAACAGGCTGCCTAAGTATGGTTCCCAATCAGAGACAACGATAGACAGCTGTCCCTGATTGAGAACCATACCTGGCCAAAACAAAGAAATACCAAAACATAGAAAAAAGGACATAGAATGCCCACCCTAGTCACACCCTGGCCTAACCAAAATAGAGAACAAAAACCTCTCTATGGCCAGGGCGTGACAAATACTCAATATTTTTGAGCCGTGTATACATTTTTCAACCATTTTCCATCCCAAAAATGTATAATAAGCAAAGGCTTTGATTTATTGTCAAACAGATGGAAAATGGGTCTTAGAAAACATCTCCCAGAAAAAGTCTTAAAAAGTATTAGAAATACATCAAAACACAATAATGTTGAAGTAAAGACCCCTGCCAACTATTATCAACACATATTAAGTTTTGGATCCATTTTTCTGACTTCTGTAAGTTTAAGAAACGTTGCCTTATGCCTTGACATTCCGTTACCAAAACATTTTCACAGGTAGGATAATGAAAGTTCACAGAAGTAACAAATAAAGGTAGACCTACTGTATCAATTAGTTATAGTGTTTTTAATTATATCGTTTTTGTTTTATAAATTATTAAGTGATTGCCGAAAAATTGGTACCTGTATTTCTGCAATTGAATTGGCTACAACGGGAAATCATAGTAGTCACAAACCACAGTTGGGTCACCTGCTACTGTCCTCCCTTCCACTGGCATACTGTTAGGTTCGGCTGTTATCTTTCTCTTTCTGTCATCTGGTGGTCAAAGCAAGAGTGTGAAAAGTCTGGACAACCCCTCCTCCTCTCTCCCCTCTCTCTCTCCAATGAATATCACCTCTCCCAGCTCTTAAAGACACCTAGCCATGAGGCCACTCTCTTTCCATTTACTGTAACCAGCATCCTCACCCACTGAGCACCGACCGACACAGGACGTCCATGGACGTTGAAACTTGGTCACTCTGTCCTGGCCTTGATTTCAAAGTCCACAGACATTGTGGAACGGCCTTCATTTGGCTCAAACATAGACATCCATGATTGGTTCAGATTTGGTTCTGTAGTTTTATTGTGACATACACCTGATAGGTTCAATAAAATGTGTTATTTCGGTTACTGGCCCAACTCTCTAACTGCTGGGCTACCTGCCACCTTCAGTAGGTTAGAGTACAGTACAGAAAAGAAAAGTAGAGTATATTACAGTACAATATACTCAATCTTCTGTGGGGTGAACTATCACTTCACTGTAAGGTCTAAACCTGTTGTGTTCGGCGCATGTGACTAATAACATACAATTTGATTTGAATTTCACTACACACTGGAATGAACATTTTAACCTCTATGGAACCGGCGGGACGAATTCGTCCCACCTACGTAACAGCCAGTTGAATCCAGTGGCGCAATTTTGAAAACGTTTGAAATACTATTACTTCAATTTCTCAAACATATGACTATTTTACAGCTATTTAAAGACAAGACTCTCGTTAATCTAACCACACTGTCCGATTTCAAAAAGGCTTTACAACGAAAGCAAAACATTAGATTATGTCAGGAGAGTGCCCAGCCAGAAATAATCAGACACCCATTTTTCAAGCTAGCATATAATGTCACAAAACCCCAAACCACAGCTAAATGCAGCACTAACCTTTTATGATCTTCATCAGATGACACACCTAGGACATTATGTTATACAATACATGCATGTCTGTTCAATCAAGTTCATATTTATATCAAAAAACAGCTTTTTACATTAGCATGTGACGTTCAGAAAAAGCATACCCCCCGCAAACTTCCGGGGAATTTACTAACAATTTGCTAAATTACTCACGATAAACGTTCACAAAAAGCATAACAATTATTTTCACAATTATAGATACATTACTCCTCTATGCACTCGATATGTCCGATTTTAAAATAGCTTTTCGGATGAAGCACATTTTGCAATATTCTAAGTACATAGCCCAGCCATCACGGGCTAGCTATTTAGACACCCACCCAGTTCAGCCTTCACCAAAATCACATTTCCTATAAGAAAAATGGTCTTACCTTTCCTGTTCTTCGTCAGAATGCACTCCCAGGACTTCTACTTCAATAACAAATGTAGGTTTGGTCCCAAATAATCCATCGTTATATCCAAACAGCGGCGTTTTGTTCGTGCGTTCTAGACACTATCAGAATGCTAAATCACGGTCGTGCTCATGGCGCAGAACGTGACAAAAAAATTCTAAATATTCCATTACCGTACTTCGAAGCATGTCAACCGCTGTTTAAAATCAATTTTTATGCAATTTATCTCGTAGAAAAGCGATAATATTCCGACCGGGAATCTGCAATTAGCTAAACAGCCGAATGAAAATACGCCACGGGGGCGAATCGCGCACACGCCTAATTCTATTGTCCCCTGATGGGACACTTGGAAAAGGAGATAATGTGTTTCAGCCTGAGGCTGCCTCGTCATCGTTCTGGTTTTTCCCGGGTTCTGAGAGCCTATTGGAGCCCTAGGAATTGTCACGTTACAGCTAAGATCCTGACTCTTCAATAAACAGAAGCAAGAACAACAACACCTTGTCAGACAGGGTACTTCCTGCATGAAACCTTCTCAGGTTTTTGCCTGCCATAGGAGTTCTGTTATACTCACAGACACCATTCAAACAGTTTTAGAAACTTTAGGGTGTTTTCTATCCAAACCTGAACAATAATATGCATATTCTAGCTTCTGAGTTGGTGTAGGAGGCAGTTAAAAATGGGCACATATTTTTTCCAAAATTCTCAATGCTGCCCCCTAGCCCGTAGAGGTTAATTATTTCACTATACAGTACGACCCCATTTTGATATCTGAAAATTATCGTGACCCAACTAAATTATGTAATTAACAGCCAATGTTTCCTTTCTGGGGGGGGGCTGTGGCAGTCAATTGAAAAAAATGCTAGCAGTATTTCTGATTTTCCTTCTCAACTCACCATCACATAATTTTAATGTGGGGCTATGAGAGTCAATTGCAAATTAGTCTGACATATTGTCTCTTATCTCTTAGATTGTAAACTGTCATGGTCAAAACATATAGATTCAATGGTTGTAAAGATGGGGAGAGGTCTGGCCGTAATAAAAAGATGCTCTGCTTTTTTGACACCGCACTCCAAAAAGTAAGTTCTGCAGGCTCTAGTTGTGTCTAATCTTGATTATTGTCCAATCGTGTGGTCCAGTGCTGCAAGGAAAGACCTAGTTAAGCTGCAGCTGGCCCAGAACAGAGCGGCACGTTCTGCTCCTCATTGTAATCAGAGGGCTGATATAAATACTATGTATGCCAGTCTCTCTTGGCTAAGAGTTGAGGAGAGACTGACTGCATCACTTCTTCTTTTTATAAAAAACATTAATGTGTTGAAAATACCAAATAGTTTGCATAGTCAACTTACACACAGCTCGGACACACTTATCCCACCAGACATGCTACCAGGGGTCTTTTCACAGTCCCCAAATCCAGAACAAATTCAAGAAAGTGTACAGTATTATATAGAGCCCTTATTGCATGGAACTTCCTTCCATCTCATATTTCTCAAATAAACAGCAAACCTGGTTTAAAAAAAACAGATAAAACAACACCTCACTGCACAACGCCTCTCCCCTATTTGACCTAGATAGGTTGTGTGTATGCATTGATATGTTAGCTACGTGTGCCTTTAAAAAAAATGTCCTTGAACTGTTCGTGTCTATTAATGTTCTGTATTATGTCATTCTATATTATGTTTCATATTTTGTGTGGACCCCCGGAAGAGTAGCTGTTGTAAAAGCAACAGCAATGGGGATCCTAATAAAATACCAAATACCAAAATCTCACCACCACTAGTGAGATGGGTCTGCTTGATGCATTTCGCGTCAAAGTTTCTCAAAGTCAGGTGGTGTGGTCGACGGTGCGGACCTCATCTCTGCTGTCACATCCAACCTGGATCGATAATTTGTTTTAATGCAGACGAGAGCACTAAATCCAGCTTCACACAGATATGAGCTGGCGAAGGGTACTATGAGTTTTATGGTGCTTTCAAGACAACTAGGAACTTGGAAAAATACGAAGGCAAATCATGATGTAAATGATCTTCAGGTCAGAAAGTTGGCGGTCAAGATAGAGGCCCGAGTTCCTGAGTTGTAATTCTGAGTTGGATGACCGTTCAAAACTATTTTTCCCAGTCGGAGCTATTTTTTTTCAGAGTTACCAGTTGTCTTGAACGCACTGAAGTAGGAAGTCTGAGATTTCCCAGTTGATTAGAACGCTGCATTAATGCTCAGAGGGAGACGGTCGGAACAAAAACTCCTCCGTAGTGACCCGTGAATGCGTTGTCTGCAGCATTCGGTCACACTGCAGCTCGATCAGCTGTTCGATTTCAGTTACCGGCATGTCAACTGAGCCAGGATCACAGTCAATCGGATTGAGAAGTAGGTCTCAAAATGCTCTTCCAAGCGTTTGAGGTGAGCAGTCATCACTTGTGTGGTACACTTACTGATGCTGTTTTCTTTTAGAAACATGCACAGCCGAGGGAAGGGTCGTGGTTTCGCTTTTGAAATACTTTCTCTTCAATAATAATTTTTTCCTCTGAATCCGCTGATTCGGTCACTCATCTGTAGAATGTTTTGGTAATTACCCTGCATGCTTGTGTTCGGTTGGTTCAGTTTCCCAAATATGTTCATTACACAGAAAGTCAACCAAGTCTGTTTTTATTTTTTACAGTATTGTGAATGACAACAGTTCCTCTCTCCATGCGAAAAATCTTTCCAAAACTCCCCCTTGATAACCACCAAGCCTCGGTGTGAAATAGAACATTGTCATGCTCTGATCCCATATCTCCACATAGTTTGCGAACAGGCGTGCGCGCAGTGGATGACGTTTGATGTAGGTTACATTCGAAGTTACCTGCTGCAGTATATCTCTGAGTTCTGTGCTCAGCTCTTTTGCCTCCAGTTGCTCTCGGTGTTTCATGCAATTTGTCCATATGGCTGAGGGAGACACATTCATAACTAGAGTGCAGAGGCCTACCTGCCGTCTCACCATAGATGGAGCCCCATCTGTGCAAAAGCCCACCATTTGATCCCATATGGAATCTGTTTTTCGTCAATATAGCCACGCAGCACACTGAACATCCCCTGTGCCGTTTCATGCTCAGGCATCGAGAGACAGAACAATATGTCCTCGTGAATAGCATCCCCCGACATGTATAGAGTCAATGCTTGGGCATCTCGGCCCTCAAAGCTAAAGTCCATGTGGAGAGCACAAGCTGGGGAGTTTTTGAGTCATTCAGTCAGTTTCCTCTTGATTGCTAGCAATATAATGAATTGTTAGTTTAACAGTGTTATCTGACAAAGGTATTGATGTGAGCTTCTGTGCCTCTGCCTCCCCACACATTGTTTTCACCATATCAATTGCGGCTGGTAATATCAAACTCTGTGATAATGTGTGTTTTCATAGCGTAGTGGGCCTAGCCATTCACCGTGGGAATGATTCAAGTGCAACGGTCAAATGCAGCCTTTGCCAATGATCTGAGGTCGCTCTCTGGTTAAATATTTGCTTTTAGATTTTTAATAATTTTCATTTAAACTGAAGAAAAACATAAACGCAACATGTAATGTGTTGGTCCCATGTTTCATGAACTGAAATAGAAGATCCCAGAAATGTTCCATATTTCTCTCAAATTGTATGCACAAATTTGTTTACCTCCCTGTTAGTGAGCATTTCTCCTTTGCCAAGATAATCCATTGACCTGACAGGTGTTGCATATCAAGAAGCTGATTAAACAGCATGATCATTACACAGGTGCACCTTGTGCTGGGGATAATAAAATACCACTCTAAACTGTGCAGTTTTGTCACAGAACACAAAGCCACAGATCTCTCAAGTTGAGGGAGCGTGTAATTGGCATGCTGACTGCACAAATGTCCACCAGAGCTGTTGCCAGAGAATTTTATGTTAATTTCTCTACCACAAGCCACCTCCAATGTTGTTTTAGAGAATTTGGCTGTACTTCCAACCGGCATCACAATCCCAGACCAGGTGTAACGACCTGCGGGATCGTCTGAGATCAGCCACCCGGACAGCTGATGAAACAGTGGGGAAATACAAAAACTGATTGGCTGGGCCTGGCTTCCCAGTGGGTTAACTCAGTAAAAGAGTTGAATTTGGTGCATGTTGCATTCATATTTTTGTTCAGTATTTTCTCTCACACTGCACTCAAATATGCGCTCAGAGTTTGAGTGACCATGCCAACTGGTTTTCATATAACATGGATTGTTGTCCTAATTACATGGGAAGAGGCCTGTATTTGAATTTGGCTACGCCTCTAATACCATATGTGACACTGACAGAAAGAATATATCAGGGGAGGGGCAGACAGGAGCTGTGTATATCGTTAACAAGTACTCTTCTAGGGAAACGAGACGGGCACAAAGATGACAACATACCTTCAGAAATCTAACCAGATGGTCAGCAGCTTGAGAGGTATGAGTCTTTGTAGTTTTCAGGCCTTTTGAGGTTGGGGGTAGGAGATGCAGGAATGACAAAATGGCTGCCAAGTCACTCTCCAATCCTACTTTTTTTTTTAATTCAATAAAAGATTGATAAAAGCTCACATGCCATGTTAATACGACTAAAGGATTGTATTTTCAAGTTAGAAAAGATATTGGTAATTCCACAGAATATATACGAGTTCTCACGCATACAATAATAATTATATTCCTGCCGCACAGATGAGGAAGTCTTCCAGAAGTTCACCGGAGGGAAGGGTTTTGCAGTCTGCGATGACCCTGGTTTTGGGAAAATTAAATTGGCCACTTGGCCAATCTGAAACATATATTTTTTTACAATTAACTTCAACATGATTGTATGAATAGAGTTAATCTTACCAAGCCTGGAATGCCAAGGAATCTTTGGATGGATCATGATACATCTCCTGTCTCCATTGGAACGTCGCCTTCATCTTCTCTTTGAACAGTGCCTCATCAGTTGTATGCTTCAGCAAAGATGGTGCCTCTCTGCATTCATCACCTGACAGTTGCTCAACAGCTAAATGGGAACTTCGTTGAGCCTTTGGACTATTTTGATAGGTGGACTTGGTTGGCTTTTGGGTATCACATGATGTGGTGCGTGCCACTGTCTTTATTCTCCGGCCCAGACCCAGAAGCTGCATCATAATATTTTTCCTGACAATCAAAAAGAAAACAATACAAAATGATCAACACCATTTCATGTCCTGGTATTCTAGGCTTGGTTGTCCCTGAGATAATTCAGTCATATGGATATCTAGAGTAAAGACAAGGATGAGCATGCATTGTTACTCATTACCTATGTTCATACTTACATATCAATGCTCTGAATCTGGATCATAAAGTCACAATCCCCAAGGCGTAGTTGATGCGGCACTTGATGGGTGGATCCTCCTTGAGGAAGATAAATAAAATGTAACATACAAATTCTGGTTAATATCATCAGTTAGCATCAGTGATTAGTTTTTCAGCCAAACTACAGCCATGTTTTAAACTAAAGCGGAAGGATGGTGCTGTTGGAAACCTCCTTTATGAACAGACAGGCTGATACTCTTCAGTCAATGAATGACCCACTTAAAATGTGACCCGTTTCAAGAAGATAGGCATATGTCACACGTCACTACTTCACAGGAGAGGCATTTGAACATTTTTTTGTGTGTTTTTTTTTATCAAAACGTGCTTTTTGGCAGAAATGCCAAAACAAGTGTGCTTGCTAGTTCCTCAACAGCACAGCTAGAAAAGCTCCAAAAACACTTTGAATAGTTGAAGACTGCATTGAAATGAGTTAGGAACTGTGTCCACTTTGGAGCGGTGTGTGGCCACTTGGAGAACCAAGTTAGTCCTTGTCAACATTTTCCAGGAATATTCTTGTGTTACTGAATGTGTCCAAAGTATTTTCTAATTTTGTTATCAACAAATGCGGTGGAAAGTACAGTAAATGCTTTTCCTATTTCTTATGTAAGAAACATTTAAATTTAGCTTTATCCATATAGGCCAATTCCCATGAGTGTAAAGGTTTAACATGGTGTGGTCAATTTATTTATATATTTTTATTTAAAACTTTATTTTACGAGGCAAGTCAGTTAAGAACAAATTCTTATTTACAATGACGGCCTACCAAAAGGCCAAAGGCCTCCTGCGGGGACGGGGGCTGGGATTAAAAATATAGGACAAAACACTCATCACGACAAGAGAGACATCACAACACTACATAAAGGGAGACCTAAGATGACAACATAGCATGGCAGCAACACATGACAACAAAGGATGGTAGCAACACATGACAACAATACAGTAGAAACACAACATGGTAGCAGCAAAAAACATTGTAGAAACATTATTGGGCACAGACAACAGCACAAAGGGCAAGAAGGTAGAGACAACAATACATCACACGAAGCAGCCACAACTGTCAGTAAGTGTCCATGATTGAGTCTTTGAATGAAGAGATTGAGATAAAACTGTCCAGTTTGAGTGTTTTTTGCAGCTCGTTCCAGTTGCAGCGAACTGAAAAGAGGAGCGACCCAGGGATGTGTGTGCTTTGGGGACCTTTAACAGAATGTGACTGGAAGAACGTGTGTGTGTGTGTGTGTGTGTGTGTGTGTGTGTGTGTGTGTGTGTGTAGGATGAGGGCTGCAGTAGGTATCTCAGATAGGGGGGAGTAAGGCCAGAGGGTTTTATGAATAAACATAAACCAGTGGGTCTTGCGACGGGTTATCAGTTTACTGAGGAGTTCAGTGATGTGTCCTATAAGGAGCATTGGTGGAAAATCTAATGGCCAAATGGTAAAGAACATCTAGCCGCTTGAGAGCACCTTTACCTGCCGATCGATACATTACGTCAATACTGTACAATGACATTGAAATCATGGTTTGTTTTACATAGTTTACCAATTGGATGTTGGATTTGAATAATATTGTAAAACAACAGCATTATCTCCTAAATAAAAGGTGAGTGTTCAAAGACAAAACAGTCCATATACTGTCAATGAGAGAATGTTGGTTAATATAACTAAGACAAAGCCATTTCTTTTTGACAAAGATTATTATAATTTTTTCACTTCGACCTCTCTATTCAAACCACTTCTGTTTGGTTACTGGTATTAGTTCAGTTTCAAGTGAAGCTATAAAATAAGTGTTGTCATGCTAATTTCTTTGGCTCTGCAATGCCCTGGCCAAAGGATTTTAATTGGAGTAAGCAGCAGGTCTGAAGTTTTTTCCTGTCATCTGCATAATGAGTATGTGGATTGCAGAAAATATTTGTTCGAGCTGAGTAATTGGAAGGACCGCATTGGTAATTATTAGTAAATGGAGAAAGAGGCAGTGAAGCAAAACAATATCGTTGAGCACAGAACCCTTTTCTGTTCCACCTTTTACTGGGAGAGGAAGTTAAGGTAACAGAGGTATCATGCTGCACAGAGATTAGAAAAAGCTTAATTTGTGAGGGTGATTTATTCACAAGTGACCCCAAATGTATGTACATAATGTATTATATAATAATACTGATCAAAAATGTCCTTGCCTTACTCTGAGACATACTGGTCTGATAGAAGTGAAATTACATTTGTGAAATTACAATTTCATTATGTACTGGGTGATAAAAAGTATTTAAACATAATTTAAAACCATGATGAAAATACCCCTGGTAGTAGTGTAACTCCAGTTACACTACTCCCCTGGTAGTAGTGTAACTCCTTCTATATCAATTACTTTAATTAACTATAGGTAAATATTCCATCCCTTATATGTGGCTCATATCATTTATTCACCCCTACAAATGGATTACGAGTATGGATGCACTTATAGATCAATGGAACGCAGATGGTGGGGGATAGCATGTCCAGCATGATTTATATGTTCTAAAGCTTTGTTCATACTGCAGGTTTAATGCTCAATCAGTTTTGTTTTGGAATACTGACTGTGCAAACGGCAAGATACAAATCAAATCAAATTTTATTTGTCACATACACATGGTTATCAGATGTTAATGCGAGTGTAGTGAAATGCTTGTGCTTCTAGTTCCGACAATGCAGTAATATCTAACAAGTAATCTAACCTAACAATTTCACAACAACTACCTTATACACACAAGTGTAAAGGAATTAATAAGAATATGTACATAAAAATATATGAATGAGTGATGGACGAACGGCATCGGCAAGATGCAGTAGATGGTATAGAGTACAGTATATACATATGAGATGAGTAATGTAGGGTATGTAAACATTAAATAAAGTGGCATTGTTTAAAGTGGCTAGTGATACATTTATTACATCAATTTTTCCATTATTAAAGTGGCTAGAGTTGAGTTAGTATGTTGGCAGCAGCCCCTCAATGTTAGTGATGGCTGTTTAACAGTCAGATGGCCTTGAGATAGAAGCTGTTTTTTCAGTCTCTCGGTTCCTGCTTTGATGCACCTGTACTGACCTCGCCTTCTGGATGATAGCGGGGTGAACAGGCAGTGGCTCGGGTGGTTGTTGTCCTTGAGGATCTTTTTGGCCTTCCTGTGACATCGGGTGGTGTAGGTGTCCTGGAGGGCAGTTAGTTTGCACCCGGTGATGCGTTGTGCAGACCTCACTGCCCTCTGAAGAGCCTTGTGGTTGTGGGCGGAGCAGTTGCCATACCAGGCGGTGATACAGCCCGACAGGATGCTCTCGATTGTGCATCTCCTAGGAATGCGAAGCGAGGCGGCCATCTCTGTCGGCGCCGGAACAATCACCAAGTGACCAAATCTGATATATGTGTGTTCAGACAGTAGTCATTTGCTGACATGGTTAGTTAGTTGTCATAGTAGCGGAGGGTGTAGGCTGATTGGTGGTGCTTGTGCTTCCTTACTCAGACTTGGTTGTTTAGCAAGCTAAGGTGATAGCAATGCCAGCGATGGAAGTTCCCCAGTTGCTTTGAATGTTCAAAATAATCGTGTACGTACACTTTAAGGCGTTATAGGATAAAGTGAGCAAACTTTCAAAACCACTCTTTTTTGGCTAGCCACAACAGTCAACGTGGCGTTTCCATGGCATTTCCATTGTTTTGGTCGAACTCTTACCTGATCTATTCCTGAACAGTTTCTCAAGGCCCTGTTTCAGAAACAACCATGTTGACAAATGCAATATAACACAAACTCTGAAAGGTCACTAAAGGTATTGGTCTTGACATATTGGTATAACATTTCCCTGACATTATTAGGTTTCCAAGTATTGTTCCTACCATCCTATGGCAGACAAATTTAGTCAATCAGTGTTAATGTACAACAGTGAATTCATCAAGTGATTTGTGAGACAGGCAGTCATTAGAATTCTAATTTTAGGCTCAGGGGCCTTTTTGCAGTCATAATTGGACCGCAATCTCTCTCCCACACACCCCACACCACCCCTCCCTCTTTCTTTTTCCCTCTCGCTCACCCCCTCCCCAATCCCCCTCCATCCTTTCACCCTCCGACATATTTTAGAATGTTTTATTTAATGGCCTTTGGTTTCTTATAGTATGTTTACTTGGGAGTCACTTTGTTGGTGGCACTTGGCAGAAAGATCATTTTCACATGCCCAGTGGCTGTGTCAAGAACCTGAGACTTTTGTCTACTCATAATGCTCTCACTATCTCCTCTGGCACCATGTTAGCTCCGCTACGTTCTGCACAGTACGATTCAATAGTCGACTCATTGTGCTTGATCAAGGGGATCACAATCAATGAGTGCTTGTTTGAACAACTGAATTAACAGAGGCTCTGGCCCGTATCAGTCCTGATCGAACCATCAATAACCCGAGCTAGGATTCTGAGTGTTTCTACTGAGGTCCTCAAGTCAAGTCATGAAATACAGACAGGCATATTGAGGATGCTACAGTACTACATAGAGCCATGACTACATGGAACTCTATTCCACATCAGGTATTATTTTTATTTAACCTTTATTTAACTAGGCAAGTCAGTTAAGAACACATTTTTATTTACAATGGCGGCCTAGGAACAGTGGGTTAGCTGCCTTGTTCAGGTGCAGAACAACAGATTTGTTTTACCTTTGTCAGCTCAGGGATTCGATCCAGCAACCTTTCAGTTACTGGCCCAACACTCTAACCACTAGGCTACCTGATGCAAACAGTAAAATCAGATTTGTGTTGCTTCACAGCGGGGACTGTGAAGCAACACAAACATAGACACAGACACATGCATACACACACACATGATAACATAATAAATGTATATACACTGCTCAAAAAAATAAAGGGAACACTTAAACAACACATCCAAGATCTGAATGAAAGAAATAATCTTATTAAATACTTTTTTCTTTACATAGTTGAATGTGCTGACAACAAAATCACGCAAAAATAATCAATGGAAATCCAATTTATCAACCCATGGAGGTCTGGATTTGGAGTCACACTCAAAATTAAAGTGGAAAACCACACTACAGGCTGATCCAACTTTGATGTAATGTCCTTAAAACAAGTCAAAATGAGGCTCAGTAGTGTGTGTGGCCTCCACGTGCCTGTATGACCTCCCTACAATGCCTGGGCATGCTCCTGATGAGGTGGTGTATGGTCTCCTGAGGGATCTCCTCCCAGACCTGGACTAAAGCATCCGCCAACTCCTGGACAGTCTGTGGTGCAACGTGGCGTTGGTGGATGGAGCGAGACATGATGTCCCAGATGTGCTCAATTGGATTCAGGTCTGGGGAACGGGCGGGCCAGTCCATAGCATCAATGCCTTCCTCTTAGGAGGAACCCAGGGCCAACCGCACCAGCATATGGTCTCACAAGGGGTCTGAGGATCTCATCTCGGTACCTAATGGCTGTCAGGCTACCTCTGGCGAGCACATGGAGGGCTGTGCGGCCCCCCAAAGAAATGCCACCCCACACCATGACTGACCCACCGCCAAACCGGTCATGCTGGGGGATGTTGCAGGCAGCAGAATGTTCTCCACGGCGTCTCCAGACTCTGTCACATGTGCTCAGAGTGAACCTGCTTTCATCTGTGAAGAGCACGGGGCGCCAGTGGCGAATTTGCCAATCTTGGTGTTCTCTGGCAAATGCCAAACGTCCTGCACGGTGTTGGGCTGTAAGCACAACCCCCACCTGCGGACGTCGGGCCCTCATACCACCCTTATGGAGTCTGTTTCTGACCGTTTGAGCAGACACATGCACATTTGTGGCCTGCTGGAGGTAATTTTGCAGGGCTCTGGCAGTGCTCCTCCTTGCACAAAGGCGGAGGTAGAGGTCCTGCTGCTGGGTTGTTGCCCTCTTACGGCCTCCTCCACATCTCCTGATGTACTGGCCTGTCTCCTGTTAGCGCCTCCATGCTCTGGACACTACGCTGACAGACACAGCAAACCTTCTTGCCACAGCTCGCATTGATGTGCCATCCTGGATGAGCTGCACTACCTGAGCCACTTGTGTGGGTTGTAGACTCCGTCTCATGCTACCACTAGAGTGAAAGCACCGCCAGCATTCAAAAGTGACCAAAACATCAGCCAGGAAGCATAGGAACTGAGAAGTGGTCTCCACCTGCAGAACCACTCCTTCATTGGGGGTGTCTTGCTTATTGCCTATAATTTCCACCTGTTGTCTATTCCATTTGCACAACAGCATGTGCAATTTATTGTCAATCAGTGTTGCTTCCTAAGTGAACAGTTTGATTTCACAGAAGTGTGATTGACTTGGAGTTACATTGTGTTGTTTAACCTCTCTAGGGTAGGGGGCAGTATTTGCACGGCCGGATAAAAAACGTACCCAATTTAATCTGGTTATTACTACTGCCCAGAAACTATAATATGCATATAATTGTTTGATTTGGATAGAAAACACCCTAAAGTTTCTAAAACTGTTTGAATGGTGTCTGTGAGTATAACAGAACTCATATGGCAGGCAAAAACCTGAGAAGATTAGTTACAGGAAGTGCCCTCTCTGACCATTTCTTGGCCTTCTACACTCTCTTTATTGAAAACTGAGGATCTCTGCTGTAACGTGACACTTCCTACGGCTCCCATAGGCTCTCAGAAGGCGGCAGAACGGTGAATGATGACTTTGCAGCCCATGGCTGAAAAACAGTAGCGCATTTGGATAGTGGTCGATCAGAGAACAATGAGACTGAGGGCGCGTGCACGAGCTGACACCATGTTTTTATTTTTTCGTCTTTGAACGAAAACAGGGTTTCCCGGTCGGAATATTATCGCTTTTTTACGAGAAAAATCGCATAAAAATTTATTTTAAACAGCGGTTGACATGCTTCGAAGTACGGTAATGGAATATTTAGAATTTTTTTGTCACGAAATGCGTCGGGCGCGTCACCCTTTGTCACCCTTCGGATAGTGTCTTGAACGCACGAACAAAACAGAGGATATTTGAACATAACTATGGATTATTTTGAACCAAACCAACATTTGTTATTGAAGTAGAAGTCCTGGGAGTGCATTCTGACAAAGAACAGCAAAGGTAATCCAATTTTTCTTATAGTAAATCTGAGTTTGGTGAGGGCCAAACTTGGTGGGTGTCAAAATAGCTAGCCCGGGATGGCGAGCTATCTACTCAGAATATTGCAAAATATACTTTTGCCGAAAAGCTATTTTAAAATCGGATATAGCGATTGCATAAAGAAGTTCTGTATCTATAATTCTTAAAATAATTGTTATGTTTTTTGTGAACGTTTATCGTGAGTAATTTAGTAAATTCACCGGAAGTTTGCGGTGGGTATGCTAGTTCTGAACGTCACATGCTAATGTAAAAAGCTGTTTTTTTATATAAATATGAACTTGACTGAACAAAACATGCATGTATTGTATAACATAATGTCCTAGGAGTGTCATCTGATGAAGATCATCAAAGGTTAGTGCTGCATTTAGCTGTGGTTTGGGTTTATGTGACATTATATGCTAGCTTGAAAAATGGGTGTCTGATTATTTCTGGCTGGGTACTCTGCTGACATAATCTAATGTTTTGCTTTCCTTGTAAAGCCTTTTTGAAATCGGACAGTGTGGTTAGATTAACGAGAGTCTTGTCTTTAAAATGGTGTAAAATAGTCATATGTTTGAGAAATTGAAGTAATAGCATTTCTAAGGTATTTGAATATCGTGCCACGGGATTCCACTGGCTGTTACGTAGGTGGGACGATTTCGTCCCACATACCCTAGAGAGGTTAAGTGTTCCCTTTATTTTTTTGAGCAGTATATATATATTTATATACTACCGTTCAAAATTTTGTGGTCACTTAGAAATGACCTTGTTTTGAAAGAAGAGGACATTTTTTTGGTCCATTAAAATGATATCAAATTGATCCCGAAATGCAGTGTAGACATTGTTAATGATGTAAATGACTATTGTAGCTGGAAACGGCAGATTTTTTTATGGAATATCTTCATAGGCGTACAGAGGCCCATTATCAACAACTATCACTCCTGTGTTCCAATGGCAGGTTGTGTTAGCTATTCCAAGTTTATAATTTTAAAAGGCTAATTGATCATTAGAAAACCCTTTTGCAATTATGTTAGCACAGCTGAAAACAGCTGTCCTGATGTAAAGAAGCAATAAACCTGGCCTTCTTTTGACTAGTTTGAGAAACCGATGCCTCACAAGTCCTCAACTGGCAGCTTCATTAAATAGTACCCGCAAAACACCAGTCTCAATGTCAACAGTGAAAAGGCAACTCCGGGATGCTGGCCTTCATGGCAGAGTTGCAAAGATAAAGCCACATCTCAGACTGGCCAATAAAATAAAAGATTAAGATGGGCAAAAGAACACAGACACTGGACAGAGGAACTCTGCCTTGAAGGCCAGCATCCCGGAGTCGCCTCTTCACTGTTGGCGTTGAGACTGGTGTTTTGCGGGTACTATTTAATGAAGCTGCCAGTTGAGAACTTGTGAGGCGTCTGTTTCTCAAACTAAACACTCCAAAGTACTTGTCCTCAAGCTCAGTTGTGCACCTGGGCCTCCCACTCCTCTTTCTATTCTTGTTAGAGCAAGTTTGCGCTGTTCTTTGAAGGGAGTAGTACACAGTGTTGTACGAGATCTTCAGTTTCTTGGCAATTTCTCACATGGAATAGCCTTCATTTCGCTTAACAAGAATAGACTGACGAGTTTCAGAAGAAATTTCTTTGTTTCTGGACATTTTGAGCCTGTATTCAAACCCACAAATGATGATGCTCCAGACACTCAACTAGTCAAAAGAAGGGCAGTTTTATTACTTCTTTAATCAGGACAACAGTTTTCAGCTGTGCTAACAGCTGAAAGAAGAAGAGGAAGCACGGTTCCCGCTCAGCCCAGTCCAAACTGTTCGCTGCTCTGGCACCCCAATGGTGGAACAAGCTCCCTCACGACGCCAGGACAGCGGAGTCAATCACCACCTTCCGGAGACACCTGAAACCCCACCTCTTTAAGGAATACCTGGGATAGGATAAAGTAATCCTTCTAACCCCCCCCCCCCCCTTAAAAGATTTAGATGCACTATTGTAAAGTGGTTGTTCCACTGGATATCATAAGGCGAATGCACCAATTTCTAAGTCGCTCTGGATAAGAGCGTCTGCTAAATGACTTAAATGTAAATGTAAATCTAACATAATTGCAAAAGGGTTTTCTAATGATCAATTAGCCTTTTAAAATGATAAACTTGGATTCGCTAACACAATGGTCCATTGGAACACAGGAGTGATGGTTGCTGATAATGGGCCTCTGTACGCCTATGTAGATATTCCATTACAAATCAGCCATTTACAGCTACAATAGTCATTTACAACATTTACAATGTCTACACTGTATTTCTGATTGATTTGATGTTATTTTAATGGACAAAAAATGTGCTTTATTTATTTTTATTATTTTTTAAACATGGAAATTCTAAGTGACCTCAAAGTTTTGAATGGTAGTGTATATGTTTTTTTTTTTTTAACCTTTTAACTAGGCAAGTCACATGATAACATAAGCACTATACACACACGTACACATGGATTTTGTGTTGTATGTATGTTGTAGTGGAGTATGGGCCTGAGGGCACACACTTAGTGTGTTGTGAATTCTGTAAATAATATATTGTAATGTTTTTACTATTGTATAACTACCTTCATTTTGCCGGACCCAAGGAAGAGTAGCTCCTTCCTTGGCAAATACATGACTGTGTTATTTCAGTAATTGCATATATCCTTTTTACTTACTTTTGTTACTTGCGAAGTCATGATGTACGGCTACCCTGAGCATTATGTTTTCTGTTTCAAATGGAAAAAAAGTATTACAGATTAGCATGAATTTAATATTTCTCTTATCTAAAAAAACTTGAACAACAATCAACTAAAAACACTTCAGTGTAAATCATCCAAATAGCCTATACAATTGGAATGGATAAATATGCTGTTCAAGCTATTATAGACGTATTATCTGAGATGACATAAACGATTCACAATGGATTCCCTTCTCCTTTAATTGTAGTCCTCTAATTGCAACCCTCTAATTGCAGCATTATTTGTGTTTTTTTAACAATGTAGATGTATGCAACAGGATTACCCCAACTGCCATCACTGCTGAAATCCCAGGAAATCCCAGGAGGAACAATTTGGGCTAATCTGCCAAGGACTCATTGTGCATAATGGATTTCATTAGGAATAGACTACTGCCGTCTTGAACATATTTGGCAACAAAAGTAAAGTGCTTTACTCTTAGATTTTTTAAATGATGACTAAATAAGTGAAGCAGTCATTGAGAAACAAAAATAGAGCCTCACTTGCAAAATAGAGAGCCTCATTTAGTTAATTTAGGTTACGTGAAATGATACATCAAATGATACATCAAATGCAAATGAGCTTGAGTTACCATTCGGTGTGTGTCTTCTATAACAAGCTGAATGAAGATAGAACCCTTTCCATGGGGGGTTCAACATGACAACCATAAGGGTTCTACCTGGAACCAAAAAGGGTTCTACCTGGAACCAATAAGGGTTCTATCTGGAACCAAAAATGGTTATCCTATGGGGAACGCTAAAGAACCATTTTGGAAGCTTTTTTTCCAATAACCCTTTTTTTCAGCATAGAGAAGGCATTGCATTGCCTTTACCTCTTTCTTGGCACAACTGCTTGAAACAGAATTACGTGAATAACCTCAGTGAGTTTACTTTACTAACCTTTGCGTTATTTCTAGTGATTTCCAGAGAAGAAAAAGAAAAGCGGCAAGCTAATTCATATTCAGCGCAAGGAGCTCCCGAAAAAATTGATTTGTAGATAAGACAATGCTCATAGCTAGTTAACGTCACGCTGTGGCAGCAAAACTTATGCATTAACATTTGACGATAGATATCTTCACGTCGACTGCATTGTGTGACACTTTAACTCAGGTTTCTTGTCATGGGAGAACACAAAACTACTGGAGGCAAGCAGTGAGAATTGTAGTCCCCTCATCTTTGATACATTTTTCTACAGCATGCTCCACATTCTCTAACCAGTCAATTGACCTCACTGTGCTGTGCACCCTGCCTCCATACTCAAACCAGGCATCATTTTTGATGCCAACACTGTGGCTGTGTCCCAATCGGGATTGGCATGACCCAATCCCAAGGTACTTTAAAATGCTGCCTTCTAAGATGTTTTCATTCGGGTGATTTTGAAGGCAGCATCCGATGTATACTTCCCCGGGGAGGCTATCCAATAATACCTTGCAGCTCCGGAATTAATGGCGGACAGAAGTCCCCGCTTGGGATAACATTTTCCAGAAGAATAAGCAATAACTTTGAAAAATGTTAACTTCTTTGGGCTATGTGGGACGTTAGCGTGCCACCTGTGGCGCACCCTATCAACAGCAGGTGCATTTCAAGAGCGGCAAATTTGAAACCAAATAAATGTCAAAATTCAAGTTTTTCAAACATACAACTATCTGGCACCCTTTGAAAGATAAACATCTCCTTAATCTAACCACGTTTTCCGATTTCAAAAAGGTTTTACGGCGAAAGCATAAAGTTAGGTTATGTTAGGAGAGTACATTGACAATAGCTGTGTGTAGTGTATTGTCAATTCAAAGACAGGCGTCACCAAAACCATAAAATCAGCTAAAATTATGCACTAACCTTTTACAATCTCCATCAGATGACACTCCTAGGACATTATGTTAGACAATGCATGCATTTTTAGTTCTATCAAGTTCATATTTATATCTAAAAACAGTGTTTTACTATGGCGTTGATGTTCAGGAAATCGTTTCCCTCCAATACCGGCAGTCAAGTCATCACAACAAAATAATTAATTAATATTAGAAAACATTGGTAAAATATTATATTGTCATTCAAAGAATTATAGATTTACATCTCTTGAACGCAATGGACTTGCCAGATTTAAAATTAACCTTACTGGGAAATCACACTTTGCAATAATCTGAGCACTGCGCCCAGAAAAATACGCATTGCGATACAGACTAACCGCCATGTTGGAGAGATCTAAAATCGAAAATACTATGTAAATAATCCATTACCTTTGATTCTCTTCATCAGATGTCACTTCCAAAGAATCCCAGGTCCATAACGAATGTAGTTTTGTTCAAAAAAGCTCATCATTTATGTCCCAAAACCTCCGTGTTGTTAGCACATGATCTAAGCCAGCCGGACTTCACTTCACATCACGAACAGAAAAAATATATTTACGTTCGTTCAAACATATCAAACGTTGTATCGCATAAATCATTAGGGCCTTTTTTAACCAGAACATGAATAAAATTCAAGGCGGACCATTGGGTTCTCTTTTAAAACGTTTCTGAATGAGAGTACCCACCATCAACTCGCACGCCAGGTGTCTAATGGGCCATCACGTTCCATGGCTCTTATTCGGTCAGATCTCACTGTAGAAGACTCAAAACACTTTGTAAAGGCTGGTGACATCTTGTGGAAGCAATAGGAAGTGCCAAAATATTCCTCAGCCCCTTTGTTTTTCAATGGCATAGGCTCAAAGTCAATTCAACATATCAGGTATCCACTTCCTGTCAGAATCTGTCTCAGGGTTTTGCCTGCCAAATGAGTTCTGTTATACTCACAGACACCATTCAAACAGTTTTAGAAACTTTAGGGTGTTTTCTATCCATATATAATAAGTATATGCATATTCTAGTTACTGGGTAGGTGTAGGAGGCAGTTAAAAATGGGCACATATTTTTTCCAAAATTCTCAATGCTGCCCCCTAGCCCGTAGAGGTTAAGTATAATGTTTCTTTATTCACCAAATTAAATTAAAATGTTTAACAAATTACTTTCATATGAATTTTGAATTCAAATGTTGAGTAAATATTGTTTATTAACCCATTAGCTAGCTAGCTAACCCGTTGTACGCGATAACTAGCTAATGTTAGTAGGCGATCTCGTCCTGCTTATCGGCTGTTTAGAGATGAACAACTAAACTAATTAGGCCTAATCGTAAATTCAGCAATGTGTCAATTGTGAAGACCCGGACAGTTTTTAAATCAGGAATTGTTGAACTTGCTAGCCAGCTAAACAAATTTTTTCCCATTTGTTTTCATGGACTAAAGAGGACACCTGATTGCATTTCACTCCATTGCATTGGCTTGGCAGGAGAAAACAGTCCTGCCAGACTCGTTTGGAGGTGTTAGGTTCTGAACAAATAGTAGTAGTAATAATTCAAATGGACAACTAGAAAAAGCTCAAGCCAAGTTTATTCATCCCATTGGGTCATACAGCTGCAAAGACAATATATCTCAGTTGCTAGGCAGAAACTTAATTGGTTTCTCTCACTGGTGTAGTCATGGCCCTGCCTGATGCTGGAACCTTCGTTGGCGTTGGAAGGGTATGTAAGAGTATAGTAGGAGGGTCGTTGGGGTGGGCCCCTCTCGCCCCCCTTCCAGAGGTTTCTTCTAACTTCTTCTGTTGACTTGCCCTCGAGCCAAATTCCCTGCTCCTCCCTTGTTCAACAGCTGGTCTGCCTCATCAGAGATTAACTTATGCCCTTCGCCTCCCTCAGTAACTTCGCATACACATTCCTTATTGAACCTTCATTGACACAGAACATAAACAGATATCATACATGTAATGTAATCAATACGTTCTTATATAGTGACAGGAATAAGTATATTTCAAGTTAAAACCAAACAGAGGTAAGACATGTTAAAAATGTTTACAACATTTGAAAATTGTAGGAAATACAGTCAGCTGTGTTCTGTTTAATCTAATCTTGCTAGCCAGCCAAGTTATTTGTGCATTTTGTTGATGAGTCTGTTTAGCTAGCTTGCTAGCTAGCTGCATGCAGTGTCTGTTTACGTAACGTTAGCTAACTTTCTCTTGTCACTTCCCCTTCCCCTATTGTGTTGCATGATTGGGTTTGGTGTTACTAGTTAAAATTAAGGCTGTTATTCTACTCTTACAGTAAAAAACTGACCAAGCCTAAAAATATTCAAAACGATTGCACATTAATAAAGGTAGCTGTAGCTTGAGCAACATGAACCAGCACTGACATTTGAGCAGTGAGGTTAATTTCTCCCCCCTTGTCTTGGTTTGTTCCAAATTGAAGGACATCTCACCCTGCAGATGTAAGTAACTTGTTGGGAACCTCCCAGCCACCAGGATAATCACCCTATCCCAGGATTTTATTAAAGAGTGTGCATCATCACAATGTTAGATAAATAATAACATTGGTGAATATATTTCTATCACGCTGATTTGTCAGGACATTGTAACTTATGAAGCTCTTTCTAAAATACAGACAAGGTTTTCTGTCAAAGTGGATTGCACTGTGCACGTCTTCAATTTAGACCACAATTAGTTAAAAAAAGGTCTGGAACAAAAACCTTTAAACTCCTGTCCTGTGTATAAAACAACCTGTGGCGGTCATGACAAAATTTGCCCTTGTGTACTGAACAAGCTTATGAATATTGGCGGTTAATCTCCTTGAGATGTCCTTCACTTGGGAATGACTTATTTTGTACAATGGACTATGTTTTAAGTGCTCATGCACAGATACAGGGAAACCAATAAAAAGTGTAATATTTATTCAAAATGACAAGTGTCTCCACGTGTTTCTGGTTTTGAGGCTTGGGCATCTGGTGACTGCAGTTCATATGTCCAATCCCCTGCAAGGAATGAGAACGGCATCAATAATATTACAATGCTGTATTCATTTCATTGAATATATATTCCTGTTTGATATGCATTTATATAATTATATTCGGCATGCTATCCTTTATCACATGCCAGTATTTGTTTTGTAACAAATGCATTTAGCTTACAATAGGATAAATTAGCCTAGGCCTTCTTATCTAGCTAGATTGCATCAAATCGCCTTTCAATATTAGTTATCTATGAATATAAAACCATGTTATCCTGAACATCAGTGTCATTTAATAATATGCACGGGTGTGATAGTTGTAGTTACACGAGCCCATCAAACGAGCTAAACTATTTCTATGCTCGCTTCGAGGCAAATAACACTGAAACATGCTTGAGAGCACCAGCTGTTCTGGAAGACTGTGTGATCATGCTCTCCGCAGCCAATGTGAGTAAGACCTTTAAACAGGTCAACATGCACAAGGTCGCAGGGCCAGATGGGTTACCAGGACGTGTACTGCGAGCATGCGCTGACCAACTGGCAAGTGTCTTCACTGTCATTTTCAACCTCTCCCTGTCTGAGTCTGTAATACCAACATGTTTTAAGCAGACCACCATAGTCCCTGTGCCCAAGAACACTAAGGTAACCTGCCTAAATGACTACCAACCCATAGCACTCAAGTCTGTAGCCATAAAGTGCTTTGAAAGGCTGGTCATGGCTCACATCAACACCATCATCCCAGAAACCCTAGACCCACTCCAATTTGCATACCGCCCCAACAGATGATGCAATCTCTATTGCACTCCACACTGCCCTTTCCCACCTGGACAAAAGGAACACCTATGTGAGAATGCTATTCATTGACTACAGCTCAGTGTTCAACACCACAGTGCCCTCAAAGCTCATCAGTAAGCTAAGGAACCTGGGACTAAACACCTCCCTCTGCAACTGGATCCTGGACTTCCTGACGGGCCGCCCCCGGTGGTAAGGGTAGGTAACAACACATCCGCAACGCTGATCCTCAACACGGGGGCCCCTCAGGGGTGTGTGCTCAGTCCCCTCCTGTGCTACCTGTTCACTCATGACTGCATGGCCAGGCACTACTCCAACACCATCATTGAGTTTGCCAATGACACAATAGTGGTAGGCCTGATCACCGACAACAACAAGACAGCCTATAGGGGGGAGGTCAGAGACCTGACCGTGTGGTACCAGGTCAACAATCTCTCCCTCAACGTGATCAAGACAAAAGCGATGATTGTGGACTACAGGAAAAAGAGGACCGAGCATGCCCCCATTCTCATCGACGGGGCTGTAGTGGAGCAGGTTGAGAGCTTCAAGTTCCTTGGTGTCCACATCACCAACAAACTTGGTTCAAGCACACTAAGACAGTCGTGAAGAGTGCACAACAAAATCTATTCCCTCTCAGGGGACTGAAAAGATTTGCCATGGGTCCTCACATCCTCAAAAAGGTTATACAGCTGCACCATCGAGCATCCTGACTGGATGTATCACTGCCTGATATGGCAAATGCTCGGCCTCTGACCGCAAGGCACAACAGAGGGTAGTGCGTATGGCCCAGTACATCACTGGGGCCAAGCTTCCTGCCATCCAGGACCTCTATACCAGGCGGTGTTAGAGGAAGGCCCTAAAAATTGTCAAAAACTCCAGCCGCCCTAGTCAGAGACTGTTCCCTCTGCTACCGCACGCCAAGCGGTACCAGAGCGCCAAGTCTTTGTCTAAGAGGATTCAAAACTGCTTTTTCCCCCACGTCATAAGACTCCTGAACATCTAATCAAATGGCTACCAAGACTGTTTACACAGCTGCTACTCTCTGTTGTTATCATCTATGCATAGTCACTTTGATAACTCTTCCTACATGTACATATTACCTCAACTAACCAGTGCCCCCAGACATTGACTCTGTACCAGTACCCCCCCCCCCGTATATAGTCTCGCTATTGTTATTTTACTGCTGCTCTTTAATTACTTGTTACTTTTATTTCTTATTCGTATCCATATTTTTTTAAACTGCATTGTCGGTTAGGGTCTCGTAAGTAAGCATTTCACTGTAAGGCCTATACCTTTTGTATTCGGCGCATGTGACTAATAACATTTGATTTGTATGTATTAATCACATTTAAGCCTACTCAATAGAAAAAACATTAGCAGATCTAATGCAATATTAGATTCACAGTGAAACAGTAATATTCTGGCTATTAATCATTCTTAAACAGTCAGTAAAATAGCTTATTTAGCAATCTCAAAAAATCGGATCCTTTATCATGCATGCAAGTGTGTCTGTCCACAACGAGGGGGCGGCAGACCAAGTAATATGCGAGAGGAGGACCCTATACCGTAGGATAATTATTCTGGTCGGTGTCAACTTAATTCATGAACAGGTACTAAGGAGATCGATTCTGGTTCTTGTTTACTTGTTATTCATGTCAGAGATTTCCATTTTGGGATAGTTGTTCACTGAATTGCTAGCACTAATTGCTCACGCTGCTACAGTGGCTACAATGTAAACAAACATCTTGCGCTCAGTGGAATGTAAATGTGTTGTCACTGATGCTGCTTTCGATTCCCATCCCAAATGGCAGTAACATACTGGAAAAATGCCACCTCTTAAGGTAGAGGTGCCTTTTGGAGGCAGGTAGGCAGCTGGCTTTGGATTGGGACACGGCCTGTGTCTCCCACTACCTTCCTCCATGTACAGTGTGAATGGCACTTTGAATATTCAAACTCCTTTGCCATCGGCATTGCATGGGTAATCCCATCCAGAGATGGGATTAATATGTCTTTGTTTTTGATGGCTTTTTCACTGTAATGAAGGTTCAAGCAAACTACATTATATGAAGCCCAACCCCACAGTGAAATATGACACTGTGTTAAGGATGCATGCTTTCCCATAGGCCCACCACTAGTGTATAGCATAGATCTATGTGAAAACAGATGCCATGTACTACGATTTATGTAGCATGTGCTGGCTCACTTTATGGAGAAATGTTAAGCAGGTGCTTCATTATGTTGCAATAATGGTGATGTTAGTGCACCACAATGCACAGAGAGGAAAGTGAAATGACAGGCAATGGCATGCTTTCAGAACCAGCTTTGGTTTATATTCCAATTTACACTCATCAGAGCTGCAGATAAACAAACTTAACAACACTGATACAGAATCTGACAGGAAAAGACCTTCGCGAGGGGATCAAGTTTGCCATTTTAAGAAGCTGGCATACTCTATTACTGTATAATAACCACTACATCAGTTGCAGTTTAACTTGTCGATACAGAGAGTGTGCTTGAAGTAAAATACTGAGATATAATTCAGTTGAAGTCACATTGCAGTTTGTACATTGTAGTGCGGTAACATTGCTTTTGATGTGTTTAGGTAAGACATTCATAAAACCTTAATGCGCGTTACAGTATAATTCATAACAACCTCCATAACACATTTATTCAGCATCCTTTATAAGGAGTTTTCAAATTAAAAGTCCCTTCGACTAGATCTTTATTTATCCATTGTACAGACTTTTTTTCATTTTTTTACCAAACCCCCTTACACACTGTTCAGGCAACAGGCTGGGACCAGCACAGGGTCTGCCTCAGAACATTACCCTTGATAAAGATGAGCAAAAATGACTGTATAGGAGTTCTTTTCTGCTCATTCATTCTCATTTAGACGCCAAACCCACCCACATGTCGTCAGGCCAAAGCACTGGTTCTAATCCAAGTATCAATGCCGTTTAGCAAACTTCAGGCTTTTACATTTGGCCACGCACACCAGTGGTGGGTTTGTTGTCGAAATAAGAATGCATCAGCAGAAAAGAATCCCTACTGTAAAATATGGTGGTGGATCTTTTATGTTATGGGGATATTTTGCTTCCACTGGTCTTGGTGCCCTTGTTAAGGTCAACGGCATCATGAAATGTACCCAGTACCAGGAAGTGTGACCTGTTTCAGGAAACTAGACGTATGTCACAAGTCATGACTTCACAGGGGAGCCATTTGTAAAGTTTTTAAAATATTTATTTTATCAAAATGCGTTTTTTGGCAGAAATGCCTTCTGGAACGTGAACTTTCATGTGCCTTAATAACAAACTTGTATGCCATCTGTAAATATTAATAAAATTGTTAAATTACGAGCCTTGTTGGTTAAGCCACAGAAAAATAAGCAACCTTCCCACTAGCCATGATTGGCTGAGAAAATGAGTTGGCTGGACATGCTGAGAGAGGAGTTCAGATTGGTCTGCCATATAGAGGGCTTCTGTCTATTTGAGCTGGTCAGTCTGTGTTGGTAATCCTGTCGAACACGGCTTTTTTTAAAATGTATTGTGTAGTGGAGCTGCATAAGTGTTGCTCTCCACTTTCTGGAGGATCGAGTTTTGAAATCAGTGGAATTAGAGTATTATAGCTAAGGAGATGGAGAAAACACCTGTCTCTGGATTACATCTTCAAACTTAGGGCAACCGTGGCATGGCATCCGTGACCGGGAGACGGGTCCATCATGCATGATGATGTATATACGGGTAAGATAATCTAGCTAGCTACATTTTCAGATATTACACGTTTCTAATTTTGACAGAAAGTGGTTTCATTTCAAGCTAAATTGTACTATTAGCTAAGTAGCTAATGTTAGCTGTATGACGTTATTATTTGTATGCCTGAAGAATTTGCTTTGCAAGTTAGAACCTAATTTTAGCTAGCTAACATTGAACCTGGTTGGTTAGCTTCCAGCAGATTCATGCAGGGTAGTAACGATATATTTGGCATTAGCTGGCTGGCTCATTAGCTAATGTGACGTGTGTGTGTGATCTTACACGTTATTTACCTAGCTAGGTTCATTGTTTACCTAGCTAGCTAGCTAGCTACATGTCTAAGCTAAAGTGTACTGTTAGCTAGCTAGCTAGCGTTCGCGGCTGGCTCTCTAGCTAATGTTATTATTCGTATCCCAGAGCCGTTTGCTTTGCTAGTTAGAGCTCAATGTTAGCTAGCTAACATTGAACCTGGTTGGTTAGCTCCCAGCAGATTCATGCAGGGTATTAACAACATGATTTGGCACTATGTTCATTGTTGTTTAACTAGCTAACGTGGTTGGCTCATTAGCTAACGTTACGTGATGTGTGTGATCTTACATGTTGTTTACCTAGCTAGCTAGCTAGCTACATGTCTTAAGCTAAAGTGTACAACACCCATTGAATATGGCTGGTGTCAGTAAAAGTCGGCAACAACGCGTATTGAAATTGTTGCCAGCAGAGCTGGTTAGGCTGTTTTCGTTTTATCCAGAGGTAAACAAATCATTGGCCAGAGTGTCAAGTATGCGCTCTGAACGTTCCGAGAGCAAAACAAGCTGGGAGAGGTTACAGCTTAAGAGGGTGTGAACGATGCTGAATGGTTGTAGACAAAGAAGAGCTCTTCACTAGATACCAAAACATTGAAAGGCCATTTTATTAAAAGTGAGTTTACAAGTTTATCAACTTACAGAATTACTTTCCCACTGTTCCTCAACAATGCAGTGTATGATATACCATTTTGTAGCTCTGAGTCTCTACTTTTGTCCAATATAAGAAACACAATTTCAAATTTTGCTACATAAGACCGAATCCAGCTGGTGAGTCACATTTTATCAAACAACCTGGTTGCCTCTGCCAGGAGGCTGAGACTTGGCCGCAAATGGATCTTCCAGCGAGAACAATAACCCAAAGCACACATCAAAATATACAAACAAATGCTTAATATCAACATTTTACAATGGCCATCTGTCTCTGGTCTTGAAACCCATTGAAAACCTGTGGTTTTAATTGAAGAGGGCAGTCCATAATAGCAGACGAAGGACATCAAGGACCTGGAAGGATTCTGTATGGAGGAATGGTTTAGGATCCCTCCCAATGTGTTCTCCAACTCATACAACATTTTAGAAAAAGGCTCAGTCTCATTTTCCTTGCAAGGTGATGTATTGAAAATAGGGGTGTCAACCATTTTAAATCATTACCTTTCTAGGAACAAAAATATTACACTGAACAAAAATATAAACGCAAAATGTAGGGTTTATGAGCTGAAATAAAATATCAAGAAACTGATTAAACAGCATGATCATTAAACAGGTGCACCTTGTGCTGGGGTCAATAAAATATGCAGTTGTGTGAACACAATGCCACAGATGTCTCAAGTTTTGATGGAGCGTGCAATTGGCATGCTGCATGCAGGAATGTCCACCAGAGTTGTTGCCAGAGAATTTAATGTTAACTTCTTTACTATAAGCCGCATCCAAAGTTTTTCAAGAAATTGGCAGTACGTCCAACCGGCCTCACAACCGCAGACAACATGTACCATGCCAGCCCATGACCTCCACACCCGGCTTATTCACCTCCGGGATCATCTGAGACGAGCCACCCGGAAAGCTGATGAAACTGTGGGTTTGCACAACCAAAGAATTTCTGCACAAACTGTCAGAAACCGTTTTTGGGAAGTTAATCTGCGAGCTTGTCGTCCTCACCAGGGTCTTGACCTGACTGCAGTTTGGCATCGTAACTGACTTCAGTGGGCAAATGCTAACCTTTGATGGCCACTGGCACGCTTGAATTCCAGTTTCAACTGTACCAGGCTTTGGATTGACATGTATGACAGCGTGTTCCAGTTTCTGCAAATATCCAACAACTTCCCACAACCATTGAAGGGGAGTGGGACAACATTCAACAGGCCACAATCAACAGCCTGATCAACTATGTGAAGGAGATGAAGCAAATGGTGGTCACACCAGATACTGACTGGTTATCTGATTCACACCAGTAACTTATTTTTAAGGTGTCTGTGACCAACATATCTGTATTCCCAGTCATGTGATATCAATAGATTAGGGCCTAAATCATTTAAATGATTTTCTTTATATGAACTGTAACTCAGTAAAATCTTTAATTGTTGCATTTATATTTTATGCCAGTGTACTTGTTAAACAAAATCTCTTTCTCTGAAAAATTGTATTAGTTTTAAATAATATAATTTCCCAATTTTCTTGATTATACAATAAAGCTCAGTATTTTAATTATTTATTTTATACAATCATTTTTGCTTATCTTTATCAAGGGTGTCCGTCATTTTAGACCCCACATAAACCGTGCTAATTTGAGTTTGCCTGGCACAATGGAATAATCCCCAAAATGCAAATCCCAGCCATGGCAATCTCTCAAAGTATTTGACATAACTATTCACCCCAAAAGACAGTGGCCGTGTCCGAAATTGGACTTGCCTACTACTTACTTAAACAGCATACTGTGTACTAATCGTACTACACACTATTTAGAACGTAATATAGTATCAGAATACTAGGTTCATCCTCCTGCGAATGCGTCATCATGCTCAATTACGTTGATTTCCACCATTCATTCATTTTGGTACAGCGCTTCCCCTCAGCAGCATATGGTAAAGAAATGAACATACAGTACACACGTGGGTTCGAAATATGATTCCCTTTCTCATTTGTGTGCAGCAAATTCTACCAGATGAAAAGTACATTTCCTTTCAAGTAACCTTGTTTGAGTCCTACATACTTCCATTAGCTCCAGAACCTAATGCCCAAGATTTTGCTCAGCAGGGTAACAAAGTTTTATGGTGCACAGGAGACCCGGTTGGAACTCAACCAGTTAGTATCACTAGAATTCACCTGACTCACTCTCACCAGATATAATAAAAAGGGTCATGTGAATCTGACTTTTATTATTGTAATAGGAATTTCAAGGTGAACAAAAAGAAGAGCAGTTTTATGTAAAATCAATCCAAAATTTGGTTTATTACAAGTTGCAACATGGAGACACCTCCAGCACAGGCCCTTTATATCCTTATTAGACAGCACCAAATATTCTGTAAACACCAGCCCAAGAGTCTAACAAAAAGGCAGTGGCCGTGTCCGAAGACTTTCCTACTACTTACTTAAACTGCGTACTGTGTACTAATTGTATTTCAGAAAGAAAACACCACGTGTAAGATTAACCATTTATTAGAAAAGATAGCAATTCATGTTTTGGCGTTATGGCTGTGCTCCTTCAGGGTAGCTCACTGCCAGAGCAAAGCATGAGGTGAAGATGATAATATACAGTGCATTCCTTCCATTTTTCCACATTTTGTTACGTTACAGCCTTATTCTAAAATGGATTAAATACATTTTTGCAAATGTATTAAAAATAAACACCAGAAATATCGTATTTACATAAGTATTCAGACCCTTTGCTATGGTACTTGAAATTGGAGCTCAGCTGCATTCTGTTTCCATTGATCGTCCTTGATATGTTTCTACAACTTGATTGGAGTCAACAAAAAAAGTAAAGGTCAACATACTTTCCGAATACACTGTAACTACAGGCAGTGAGCATGATATGCTATATCAAATTCCCCAAATCACCGGTACCACAGCCAGTCAGTTAACTATGTGTAAGGCAGAAAGTGCTGTTTAAGAGCTCTCAATAGACCAGCGAAGGTAATTCTACCATACATTCATGACTACTAGGCCTATGTGTGAATACTATGTGTAGTATGAGCTAATGCAGTCGTATTTCACATATGACATACCGCCGGGTACACTCGATGAGGCAAGATGGGTGGTCATCTTGGTACATGGGAAAAAAACGACCTATCTAACAAGTAGTAGTATGAACCTGCTCTAGTGACACGGTGCTGGGTGCCCTTGCTGAGGCAAGATGAGCTGTGATTTTGGTACATGAGAATATTCTAACTATGAGCCCAGCCAACCACTTGCAAAATGGATGCACCGCAGGGTGCCAGCCAACCACCTGAGCTAACAGTGTTATGTACTGTATCAGATGTGATGAAAAACAGAACCAACATAGTTACTGGACCATAAGGCTGACACATTCAAGATCATATTAGGAATTACTGCCGGAACACATGTAGGCTCCACACTCTTAGAGTGTGACATCGTAGGCAGTAGTGGATTATGGCCCATAATCTTGAGGGTCAAGCCGTGACCGATGATAAACAGTGCCGATACAGGAGTGGGCAGCCCATAGCTCAGAGCTGGCCTACAGCGCGGACGAAGGAACCAGATCCGTGAGGAGTTCCAGGAACTTGTCATTGGTTGCCAACATCGGTGTTGAACAGGGGTTAGCCAGGTGCTCAGCATGCAGGTAGCGTAACAGGAAAGAGAGGACAAGGCAGTGTTAGTTCCTATGACGCCTAATTCTTCATAGGAATGTATATATCATACAAGATTAAAGGGATGGAACATTTAGTGCAGTTCAGACTAAAGAACCCATAAAAGACATCAAACAGACCGCCTCTAGCAAAGGTTAACTCAACACCATCGCCTTAAGTGAACTCAAACTTGTGCTACTGAGAGAGGAGAGCTACTCCTGATATGCATGTTGGTTGTTTTCCGTAGACCAAGAAGAGTAGGCGACAGATGGATTCCTGAGCGAACTGCACGCCGAAGGGTCCTGAGATTAACTGAAAAATCAGCTATCGGACCATGATAAGAAAGGCTGCCTTTGCCTACCTGAAATTGGGAATAGAAAATGCATATATGATTATAACACAGAAGACATCGTACAGAGAGAAGAGCAGACAATGAATCCTGCAGAGCGCACAGCTCAGCCATGACATACCATCACATATCATATACAACGTAGAGTATAATACCAACCCTTCAAAACTGCAACTAACATGGTAGTTACATAGAACCACCTGTGCTATCCAAAGCCTAATGTCACTACAGATACTGCTCGGCAGTAGCTGAATATCTGCAGCATGCACGTCACGGTGAAAGTGACATGATAATCTAAACCCTAGACCTTCAATATAGTCTACCTGAGCTGAAGTTTATGTCTAACAGTATATGCCAGTAAACCAAGAGAGAAGATAGATGACCTGAACAAAAATAATAGACCCTGCAGATGACTAGAATAAGCCTGCATGTCTGAAATAAGCTCTCTAACAGAACGTTACCATAGAGGAAATGAACCCATGATTGCAAACATACCCATGTGGGTATGACCCTGCTGGTCATCTATGAACATTTGAACATCTTGGCCATGTTCTGTTTTAATCTCCACCCGGCACAGCCAGAAGAGGACTGGCCACCCCTCATAGCCTGGTTCCTGTCTAGGTTTCTTCCTAGGTTCTGGCCTTTCTAGGGAGTTTTTCCTAGCCACCGTGCTTCTACACCTGCATTGCTTGCTGTTTGGGGTTTTAGACTGGGTTTCTGTACAGCACTTTGTGACATCAGCTGATGTAAGAAGGGCTGTATAAATACATTTGATTGATTGAAGCCCACAGCTTGCTAGGTAAAGCTAGCATCACCAGCCAATCCAACACGACAGGAAGCTATAGCGAGCCTTGATTGGTCATCGCACTGCATCGCATTATCTTCTTTAGAAATATAGTGAAGTAAAAATAAAAATAGTAAAGTATTGTACAGATACCCAAAAAACGACTTAAGTAGTACTTTCAAATATTTATACTTAGTACTTTACACCACTGATTCCAGACGATGACCATAAGTCAGATAATTTGTACAAAATGCGAGGTGTGACTGCCGGCGCAAGTCAGACTAAGTAATTTGACTGAGAGAACGCCATAAAATGTATTACTGATAGTGTGTCTGCATGTCTTGTGAGCTCTGCGTCACAGTGATAGCTACTATTAATAGATTGCTGCACTAACAAATTACCGTCCGCATAGAGACCAAAATAGTATAGAATCACTGTGATAAGCACCATCTCTTTGCTCATGTTATCAAGAAAACATTGCTACTCAATGTGGTTCCTCAATTAAAAGTTTCAAGCTTATGCTGCAACCATTTGTGGTAGATGGTGGCAGATTGTGGTAAATTGTGTCATTCTGTCATTGCACCACACTATCACAAGGGGGAGTTAGAACGCTGATCTACTGGTAGTCTGAACTGTGGCACAAATGGACTATGTTTTTTGTAAGTTAATGGAGGTGTGAATGTTTCAGCCCAAGAATCTATTCTCTGTCACTAGAGTCCTGCATCAAGCAACAACAACAAAAATTGTTGGTGGGTGGTCCTGGATTGAGAGAGAACTTGGGTAAATACAATGCCGCATTTACACTTAAAATGTGGACTGACTATTTTCGAAAAATAGGCATGATGGGCTTTTGGTTTCTCTCCCTCTAACAACTGACAGAAATAATTTGAAATAACAAACTGTATTTACCACAGTGTGAAAGACTAATAGTCCCTCTATATGAAGTGAGTTTCTGAAACACGGAGTCCTTGTTTGCTGATGTAAAGAAGAAACTGAATGAAAGAGAGTCCAGCGAGGATAGGGAGGGGGAAAAGGTTGCCTATATTTTCAAGACCTGAGCTACTTAATTTATTTATGAAATGTACTAGTTTATTTAGTCAATTTAATAAATTAGTTTAGGCTTGGCCTATTTAGTAGGCTATTTCACAGCATAAAGCAATATTTGTCAGCATAAAGCTGTGACTCACTCATTTATGGTTTTCAATCAAAATCATTTAGTACCAACATTCTTTCTGATAGTCTTTAATAAAGAAACATTTTCACCAACTTAATCTGCTCATGTTGTGTGTGTGTTAAATGAATTGTGAATTAATGAAGAATGTAAATGCAATAAATGTTATTCATAATGAATAATCGTGTTGCAAGCTTGTCATTTTTCCATATTATATTTTTTGGTAAGATTTGATTTTCTATATTTTTTGAAACTTTAGAGTGTTTTCTATCCAAATCTACCAATTATATGCATATCCCAGCTTCTGGGCCTGAGTAACAGGCAGTTAACTTTGGGCACGCTTTTCGTTTTTCATTGGCAGAACGACATATTTTTTTAGTTGTCAGCTCGGAGATTCAATCCAGCAATCTTTTGGTTACTGGCTTAACGCTCTTACCCGCCAGGCTACCTGCCGCAGTTGTACTTGTTCCCCGCCATTCGTTCATTTTTGTATGATTATGAGCTGTTGTCGAACACGTGTGTGTGTGTGTGTGTGTGTGTGTGTGTGTGTGTGTGTGTGTGTGTGTGTGTGTGTGTGTGTGTGTGTGTGTGTGTGTGTGTGAAAAACGATTATCTTCCTTAATAATTTGCAGCCAATTCTACTAGATGAAAAGCCAAAATGAGTATGACATCCGGGCATTTAAAGTACACTTGATTTAAAAAAATAAATAATTCACATACTATAAAACAAAAAAACATTTGCATACTCAAACGTCCTACTATTTAGGACAGTATGGGTATTCGGACACGGCCAGTGACTTTGTCAGCTGCTATAGAATCACACAGTGTTCACAGAATGCAATCAATACAATACAATAGTGCATAATCAGTGTGTCCTCAGTCCATGTACCTCCAGTCTGGCATCAATCACTGTCAACAGATATGAGAATAATCCATAGCATTCAGTGTCAAGTCTAGTGACCATCAACCCACACCAGTGTCACAAATTGAATGCTGGAAATCATGTGTTTACAGAAAGGGAAAATGTATAAATATGCTAAACATTGTGTTAATTACTCTAAAATTAATATGAACTTTAGTGATCTTAAATTTCCTCATTACCATTATTTCAACTTCTTATAATGATGTTGAATAAATGTGTTATGAATGTTGTTATGAATGTTACGGCAGCATGCGTAAAGGTTTCATGACTGGTTTCATAAATATGTCATGAATCCCTTATATAGTACATACCCCCTTATAGTAAAGTGTAACTGTAGAGCTTTTTTTTTTGTACTGTAAAAACCTAGTAGCTTATTTGTACTACTGGACTGTTTAATTACTACTACAGAGCTGCATCCATGTCAGGTGACTACGCCATCAGAGTGCGCAGCTGAACATTGTATGCTGGAAGCATCGGTTTGTTATTTTTGACTAAAACATACCCATATTCTTTCAATATAAATACCGAACTTGTTTTTGTGTGGATTCTGCGGCACGTTTAGCTTTTAACAGCTAGGACCGCTATTTCTTGTCTCGGAATCCTGCTTAACAGACAGGTTGAAGTCTGCTTAACAGAGCTGCTATGCTGCTAGCCATCAAGCTAACAAAGTTAGACCCAGATGAGTTTTGCAATTGAGCCCTATTTGTCTGGAGAAATAAATGAACGGTTCCAGCACTGTAGGAGCTGTATGTACTTTGCTTTGTTTCGGGACAAACCAGATCACTCTGAAAAAACAATGTCCTATCCTGGAGCTCGAGTATGCATTAATCATGCAGTAATCATGTGCCTATGAACCAGATTTATACTGTTAGCACTGAGGCGGTATGCTCTAGTAGGAAGTCCACTGTGTGCAGCTCACCCTGCACTAACATAAATAACATGAGCATATCTACTTTTCCTAAGCTTCCCAGTGAAGCAATGAAGCATCCCAGAAGAAAAGTGCTCAAAATATCCCACGTTGACATATGTAGCTCAAGGAACAAGGTTCATGAAAACAATAACCTACTAGTAACAGATGACATTCATATTCTAACTATCTCTGAAACTCACTAACTAGTACTTTTGATACAGTAGTAGCAGTAAAAATGTATAAAAATGTACAGAAAATACAGAAATGCCAATTGTGGAGGTGTTTCTGTTTATATTCAGAACCACATTCCTGTAAATCTCATGTTAAATACTGTTGAAGTAACATGGCTACAGGTTCATCTGTCTCCTCTAAAGCCCATTCTTGTGGAAAGCTGCTATAGACCACCAAGTGCTAACAGTCAGTATCTGGATAACGTGTGAAATGCTTGATAATGTATGTGATATCTACAGAGAGGTATATTATCTGGGTGATTTAAATATTGACTGGCTTTCATCAAGGTGCCCACTCAAGAAAAAGCTTCAAACTGTAACCAGTGCCTTGCAACCTGGTTCAGGTTTTCAGTCAACATACCAGTGTAGTTACAAACAGCACAGGAATGAAATCATCAACATGTATTGATCACATCTTTACTAATCCATCGGACGTAGTGATCACAATATAGTAGCCATATCTAGGAAAACCAGAGTTCCAAAGGCTGGGCCAAATATAGTGTATAAGAGGTCATACAAGATGTTTTGTAGTGATTCCTACGTTGTTGATGTAAAGAATATTTGTTGGTACGTGGTGTGTAATGAGGAGCAAACAGACACTGCACTTGACACATTTATGAAATTGCTTATTCCAGTTAATAATAAATATGTGCCCATTTAAAAAAAATACTGTAAAAACTGTTTAATCCCTGTGGATTGATGAGGAATTGAAAAATTGTACGGTTGAGAGGGATACGGCAAAATGAATGGCAAATAAGTGCAGCTGCGCAACCGATTTGGCAAATGCAAATTGACAAATAATGTGAATATACTGAATACAAAGAACAAGAAATTACACTATGAAACAAAGATAAATGACATTTTGGGAAAAAAGGCAAACAGCTCCATCAATCATTGAGTCAGATAGCTCATTCATCACAAAACCGACTGATATTGCCAACTACTTTAAGTATTTTTTCATTGGCAAGATTAGTCAAATTTAGTTAGTTATGACATGCCAGCAACAAATGTTGACACCACACATCCAAATATATCTGACCATTGTAATTTTGAATTCTGTAAAGTGAGTGTGGAAGAGGTGAAAAAGTTATTGTTGTCTATCAACAATGACAAGCCACCGGGGAAAATTACTGACGATGATAGCGGACGATTTTCCCACTCCTATTTGCCATATTTTCAATTTAAGCCTACTAGAAAGTGTATGCCCCAAGGCCTGGAGGGAAGCAAAAGTAATTCCGCTACCTAAGAATAATAAAGCCCCCTTTGGTCGGCTATTTGAGCCAGTAATCAGCCTGTTACCATCCCTAAGTAAACTTTTGGATTTTTTTTTTGACCAGATACAATGCCATTTGACAACAGAATTTTCAGCACACTGATAGGGAAGGACATTCAACAAGCACAGCACTTACACAAATGACTGATGAATGGCTGAGAGAAATTGATGTTAAAAAGATTGGGTGGGCTGTTTTTTTTACTTCAGTTCGGCTTTTGACATTAGCGATCATAGTCTGCTGCTAGATAAACCTATGTGTAATGGCTTTATTGTGGATAAAGAGTTACCTGTCCAACAGAACTTAGAGGGTGTTCTTGAATGAAAGCCTCTCCAACATAATCCAGGTAGAATCAGGAATTCCCCAGGGCAGCTATCTCGGCCCCTTAATTTTTTCAACCTTAACTAACGTCATGCCATTGGCTTTGAGTGTCTATGTATGTGAATGACTCAACAGCCTTGGTTTCTCAAATGACTGCCTTGCCTGTTTCACCAACTACTCCTCAGACAGAGTTCAGTGTGTCAAATCGGAGGGCCTGTTGTCCGGACCTCTGACAGTCTCTATGGGGGTGCCACAGGGTTCAATTCTCAGGCCGACTTTCTCTGTATATATCAATGATGTCGCTCTTGCTGCGGGTGATTCTCTGATCCACCTCTATGCAGACGACACCATTCTGTATATCTCTGACCCTTCATTGGACACTGTGTTAACAAACCTCCAGACAAGCTTCAATGCCGTACAACACTCCTTCCGTGGCTTTCAACTGCTCTTAAATGCTAGTAAAACTAAATGCATGTACTTCAACCGCCCGGACGGTTCTGACATAGAATATGTGGACAACTACAAATACCTAGGTGTCTGGTTAGACTGTAAACACTCCTTCCAGACTCACATTAAGCATCTCCAATCCAAAATTAATTCACTCATATTGCTAAACATACCCTTTTAAAACTGACTATCCTACCGATCCTTGACTTTGGCGATGTCATTTACAAAATAGCCTCCACCACTCTACTCAGCAAATTGGATGTAGTCTATCACTGTACCATCCGTTTTGTCACCAAAGCCCCATATACTACCCACCACTGCGACCTGTATGCTCTCGTTGGCTGGCCCTCGCTTCATACTCGTCGCCAAACCCACTGGATCCAGGTCATCTATAAGTCTTTGCTAGGTAAAGCCTCGCCTTATCTCAGCTCACTGGTCACCATAGCAACACCCACCCGTAGCATGCGCACCAGCAGGTATATTTCGCTGGTCACCCAGCTCTTTTGCACCCCTGTATCTCTACTTGCACATCATCATCTGCACAAATGTCATTCCAGGGTTAATTTGCTAAATTGTAATTATTTCGACACTGTGGCCTATTGCCTTACCTCCCTAATCTTACTACATTTGCTCACACTGTATATAGGTTTTTCTATTGTGTTATTGACTGTACATTTGTTTATCCAATGTGTAACTCTGTGTTGTTTTTTTTCTCCTCACTGCTTGGCTTTATCTTGGCCAGGTCACAGTTGTAAATGAGAACTTGTTCTTAACCTCTATGGGCTATGTGGGACGCAAGCGTCCCACCCCTGGTACACCATATCAACAACAGGTTAAATATCAAGAGCGCCAAATTTGAAAACAATTAAATGTCATAATTCAAATTTCTCAAACATACAACTATCTTACACACTTTGAAAGATAAACATCTCCTTAATCTAACCACGTTGTCCGATTTCAAAAAGGCTTTACGGCGAAAGCATAAAGTTAGATTATGTTAGGACAGTACATTGAAAATAGCTGTGTGTAATGTTTTGTCAATGCAAAGACACGCGTCACCAAAAGCAGAAAACCAGCTAAAATTATGCACTAACCTTTGACAATCTCCATCAGATGACACTCCTAGGACATTATGTTAGACAATACATGCATTTTTTGTTCTATCAAGTTCATATTTATATCCAAAAACAGCGTTTTACTATGGCGTTGATGTTGAGGAAATATTTTCCCTCCAATACCGCCAGTCAATCAGCACAACAAATTAAATAATTACTATTCGAAAACATTGGTAAAATATTATATTGTCATTCAAAGAATTATAGATTTACATCTCTTGAACGCAACCGCATTGCCAGATTTAAAAATAACCTTACTGGGAAATCACACTTTGCAATAATCTGAGCACTGCGCCCAGAAAAATACGCTTTGCGATACAGACTAACCGCCATGTTGGAGAGATCTAAAATTGAAAATACTATATAAATTATCCATTACCTTTGATTCTCTTCATCAGATGTCACTTCCAGGAATCCCAGGTCCATAACAAATGTAGTTTTGTTCGAAAAAGCTCATAATTTATGTCCAAAAAGCTCCGTATTGTTAGCACATGAACTACGCCCGCCGGACATGTCTTCATGAAAGAGGGGGAAAAAAATATTTACGTTCGTTCAAACGTCTATAGCATAAATCATTAGGGCCTTTTTCAACCAGAACTTGAATAATATTCAAGGCGGACGATTGCATTCTCTTCTAAAACGTATTGGAACGAGAGTACCCAACATGAACTCGCGCACCAGAGTCTTATCGGCCACCACCGTTCCAAGGCTCTTGTTCGGTCAGTTCTCACAGTAGAAGACTCAAACCACTTTGTAAAGACTGGTGACATCTAGTGGAAGCCATAGGAAGTGCTCAACGATTAATAAGCCCCTGTGTGTTTCAATTGGCATAGGCTTAAAGGTAATTCAACACATCAGGTATCCACTTCCTGTCAGAATTTGTCTCAGGGTTTTGACTGTCATATGAGTTCTGTTATACTTACAGACACCATTCAAACAGTTTTAGAAAATTCAGAGTGTTTTCTATCCAAACCTGAACAATAATATGCGTATCCTAGCTTTTGAGTTGGTGTAGGAGGCAGTTAAAAATGGGCACATATTTTTTTCAAAATTCTCAATACTGCCCCCTGGCCTACCTGGTTAAATAAAAAAATAACACAATACACATCAACGACTGAAATGACTGCAACACTTAAAGAGCTAGTTAGCTAGTTAGTTTCAGAGTGGATAGCAAGGAATACATATTGATACATTAGTAGTTAAGATGTGGGTAAGTCTGTCCATAATAAAGTTCTACTCTGCCTTCTTAACAGCACTATCAACAAGGGCAGGTCCTACAGGCCCTAGTTTTGTCGCACCTGGACTACTGTTCAGTCGTGTGGTCAGGTGGCACAAAAAGTCACTTAGGAAAATTACAATTGGCCAGAACAGGGCAGCACGACTGGCCCGTGGATGTACACAGAGAGCTAACATTAAAGTTAATCAATCTCTCCTGGCTCAAAGTGGAGGAGAGATTGACGTCATCACTACTTGTATTTATGAGAGTTATTGACATGTTGAATGCTGTCTTTTTGAACTACTGGCGCACAGCTCGGACACCCATGCATACCCCACAAGAGGTCTCTTCACAGTCCTCAAGTCCAGAACAGACTATGGCAGTACTACATAGAGCCATGACTACATTGAATTCTATTCCACATCAAGTAACTGATGCATTCAGTAAAATTTGATTTAAAATCAGTTAAAAATAAACCTTATGGAACAGCAGGGACTGTGAAGCAACGCACACATAGGCACAGACACATGCATACACACACGATAACATACACACACGTACACATGGATTTTGTATTGTAGATGTGTGGTAGTGGTGGAATAGGGGCCTGAGGGCACACAGTGTGTTGTGAAATCTTTGAATGTTTTGTAATGTTTTTAAAATTGCCTTAATTTTGCTGGACCCCTGGAAGAGTAACTCCCCCTACTACTACTACTACTCCTACTACTACGTTGAAGAAGTATGTCACGGACTCATTAAACAGTTTGTAAACAAACACTATTTTTAGCTAGATATTGCTAAGGCAGGTTCCATTTGAATTGTGAGATGCTAGTTCCTTGAACATTTTAATTTTCATATGCCTTAATTACAAATGTGTATGGGATCCGTAAATGTAAATAAAAATGTAAAATGATGAGCCTAGTTTTGCCAAGGAGCTATATAGGGAGAAAGACAGGATCCTTCCTGGCTATCCATGATTGGCTGAGATAATGGAGGAGTTGATCATGCTGACGATTGGCCTGCATTTACATGTGAATTCTTAAAGAGATGATTGGGTCTATGGCTTAAGTATGTGTGAACGATGCTGAATGGGTGTAAATAAAGTAGAGCTCTATAGCGCTTAACAAAATCTCTCAAGGACATTTCTCCTACTTGTCTCTTGGGATAACACGTTTAGCAACTTTTAATGCAGCATAACTTTCCCATGCTTCCTCCAATCAAAGTATATGATAAAGGCCTACCATTTTGGAGCTATGAGTCAGAATTGTTGATTTCTTTATGCTAAAAAAAAAGCATTTTGGAATTTTTGGAGATAAGCGCCCATTGGGACAGGCCATCACAATTATATCCATAGTTGCAATAAATGAGGTAGGAATTTCCTCCTGTTTTACAAAGCTATCTCTAGTTGATGAACAGTTTCAGTAGGTGTAATGAGTGGACTTATCAATGTTTTGTGAGCGATTTTAGTCTAAATATACTAAGTAGGCATGTTAATGTAAAGGTATACCACCTTCCGGAGACACCTGAAACCCCACCTCTTTAAGGAATACCTGGGATAGGATAAAGTAATCCTTCTAACCCCCCCCCTTAAAAGATTTAGATGCACTATTGTAAAGTGGTTGTTCCACTGGATATCATAAGGTGAATGCACCAATTTGTAAGTCGCTCTGGATAAGAGCGTCTGCTAAATGACTTAAATGTAAATGTATCTTTGGCCTGGCTTCACATATTAAGTGTAATTGCCAGTTAAACCCTCAGTAATTCACACTATTATGTTCATGCATACAAAAAACAATGTTGTCCAGCTGTCATATGACTATGTGAAAATCACTTTGAGTGAGCAATTAGCATACATTGCCAACCATTTACTTCTTGTTTTGATTTATTTAGTAGTGGTTTCCAAAGTAGATATTGTATTGAATTTCACTGGGACTTGAAACTGGGTCCCGACTGCCAGTCCAGCACCTTAATCAATACACCAAGAGGTCAGAACCTCTTTATGAGCTAACTAGATGTTTTACTAAACCATTCTGTAACCTTGCAACTCACAAGCTTGTACCAATGGAACATGCTTTTGATGGGCCTCTCAGCAGCACCATCCCATTTCTGAAACAATGTCACGAGTTTGGGGGGACTCATACCCAAGTCTGTGCAACTGTCAGTACACTTTAGCCATTATGTCAAGAGGTCCAAATCTAGGTCGCAACAAAATACTAATGGATTCCACAATGGGAAAGTATAAAGCACACTGTTTTATTATTATTTATTTTATTGTTTGACTTATGACGAACATATAGAGTGCAGGTACCAACAACCTGAAAATACTTTTTTTAGGTCGCAATTCACAGTACATAAATTGGTCAATATGAACGAATGGTTTAAGCATCAGCAAATGGACTCGTCAATTTTTCTGAAATGATTTCCATTTTGTGTGATCAGCCGCTGCACAACTCAGCGCTATTTTGCTACTTCAGCTGTGTAAATTATTTCTGAGATATTTAAAAAATGTTCAGCACACTTAATAAGGGTGTAAATCAAAATCAAATCGAATCACATTTTATTTATCACATACACAGTTTACAGCAGGTATAAAAGGTGCAGCTAAATGCTTATGTGCTAGCTCCCTCAACAATGCACTACATTAATCAATAACAATGGGTAGCTACCATACAGCATCATACATTATTCAAAGAAGCATTCCTTTGTTTAGATAAAAAACGGAATAAGAATAATTTACACTGTATGTTTGTGTATCAGGTTTAGGGTCACAATACTCGATACTATCACGATACTCGATACCAAAACGATACCACAGCAAAAAAAGAAGGCATATTAGCCAAGGTCATAGAATGGCCTTTGATCCAGACAGTTTTTTTTTTTTTTTATATCATTACATTAAAAAGTGCTGTTGTTCATTTTTCAGAGACAGCCATGTATGCATTAATGTACAATTATACAATCATACGATCAATTTGACTTTGTTTTTACCTATCTAACTTCATAACAACATAATGTTAATAATTTATTTGAATAATAATTCTCTATTGATTTGGTAGTTATTGCACTGATCAATAACATTTGCATAGAAGAAGCATTCTCTTTTATAAAAGTGTGCACTGTCTCTTTAACACCTAATGACGTCATTCACACACACAATGAGAGAGAAAGGAGAGCTGTGACTGAGGCGAGGGAGATAAAGTGAATGAATAACGTTGTTGGCAATGACTAGGGTTTTTGGCGACAATCAGCATATTTTCTGTTTTGGTCCTAGGGTAGTGAATTGATGCTAGCTTCAGCTGTAAGCTAGCAAGGAAAGTTAGACTACAAAGCTGGAAGCTACCAGTATCTTCTTGCATTGTAAAGAGTTCTAGTCTATAGTGGACATTGTTTTGCAAACAGTAAACAGTTGCAACACTTCTACATATCGTGTTGTATTATTCATTGTGTTAACTTCTGTGCAGCATGAGTGGGGAGCTAACATGATGCAGCCCAGACTCCCAGTGAGTGCAGTGGTTCCTCAGGACACTCTAAGTGGAGCAGGCACATGCATGCGTGCTATAAGTGGACATCTGCTGCGCTGATAGACAGACTTGATCCTCTCTCCATCAGTAGACGACGCCAGACACATTTGATAGTATCGAAACGTTTTTCATGTTCTAGTATCGAAAAAGTACTGAAGTTTTGGTATATCGTGCAACACTACTGTAAGCTTACATAAATGGTTTTAGAAAAACCGCTAATCAACTCACAAACCTGTCTGGGTAGCTACTCCCACAGTAGCTACCTGCTCTTCTGAAGTTTGGGGCTTAAACCCAAGATGAGAGCCAGAAATTAATTCAAAGGGCGTCTGTAGGTAGACGCTCCCTCCACGATCTATATTCCAGATGATGGTTATCTCCTGGACACGTGACATGCCAAAGCACCCTCTCAATGTTTCCTCTGTCACTGAGGAGACAGTGACAGCACCTAATTATACAGTCTGGGTGCCCCGAGGCACTTCAACATTAAGAATTACTTAAGGATAAAAGCAGCAGATGAAAGGGGAGCAATAAAAGAAGAAAGAGGGCCAGGTAGAAAATGAAAGGAATTGCAAATGCAGTCAGGAAAGAAGGGATTACAAATCTAACATTTTGAAGGGTTTAGAGAGAGAGACAGGGATTTGATGTGTGGTGCAGGGAAACTCTGCTAATGGTCTCTTTCTACTTGTTTCTATGTTGTAACCAGATTTAGAGCCACATTATCCATATTTATTCAATGCAAACATTTTTACATAATACTCTTTGTGCTGTGGACCAATTACAGAGATCAGAAGGCGCTTCAGTTCACTGTAGCAAATTCCCACCCAGAATTCGCACTCTTTGACCTTCAAAGGAAATCGTGGAACATGGGCATTGTTATTAGTAAAATATCTCCGGTCTTATGACTTGCAGGGTCAGTGGTCCTGCAGTTGAGAACATTTCAGGAAAATTGAAGAACTGAATGGGAGTACTATTTGTACGAAGCCCTAAACGACACTGGGCTGTGTTTACTTTAAATCTCGGAGACGTAAATGGATTAATGATCCAAAGGTTGTCAGTTCAAATACAAGCCCGAGGATACTGCTTATGTGTCCTTGGGGGAGGCACTTAATCTAAATGGTGTCAGTTAATATCCATCTTCATATACGCATTATATACAGTTGAAGTCGGAAGTTTACATACACTTAGGTTGGAGTCATTAAAACTCATTTTTCAACCACTCAACAAATTTCTTGTTAACAAACTATAGTTTTGGCAAGTCGGTTAGGACATCTACTTTGTGCATGACACAAGTAATTTTTCCACCAATTGTTTACAGACAGATAATTTCACTTATAACTAACTGTATCACAATTCCAGTGGGTCAGAAGTTTACATACACTAAGTTGACTGTGCCTTTAAACAGCTTGGAAAATTCAAGAAAATTATGTCATGGCTTTATAGCTTCTGATGTATTTCAAGGCCTACCTTCAAACTCAGTGCCTCTTTGCTTGACAGCATGAGAAAATCAAAAGAAATCAGCCAAGACCTCAGAAAACAAATTATAGACCTCCACAAGTCTGGTTCACTCCTCGGAGCAATTTCCAAATGCCTGAAGGTACCACATTCATCTGTACAAACAATAGTACGCAAGTATAAACACCATGGGACCACGCAGATATCATACCGCTCAGGAAGGGGACACGTTCTGTCTCCTAGAGATGAGTGTACTTTGGTGTGAAAAGTGCAAATCAATCCCAGAACAACAGTAAAGGACCTTGTGAAGATGCTGGAGGAAACCGGTACAAAAGTATCTATATCCACAGTAAAACGAGCCCTATAACGACATAGCCTGAAAAGCTGCTCAGCAAGGAAGAAGCCACTGCTCCAAAACTGCCGTAAATAAGCCAGACTACGGTTTGCAACTGCACATGGGGACAAAGATTGTACTTTTTGAAGAAATGTCCTCTGGTCTGATGAAACAAAAATAGAACTGTTTGGCCATAATGACCATCGTTATGTTTGGAGGAAAAAGGGGGAGGCTTGCAAGCCGAAAAACACCATCTCAACCGCATCATTTTTTGGGGGTGCTTTGCTGCTGGAGGGACTGGTGCACTTCACAAAATAGATGGCATCATGAGGCAGGAAATTTATCTGGATATATTGAAGCAACATCTCAAGACAGCAGTCTGGAAGCTAAAGCTTGATCGCAAATGGGTCTTCCAAATGGACAATGACCCCAAGCATACTTCCAAAGTTGTGGCAAAATGGCTTAATGACAACAAAGTCAAGGTATTGGAGTGGCCATCACAAAGCCCTGACCTCAACCCTATAGAGAATTTGAGGGCAGAACTGAAAAAGCGTGTGTGAGCAAGGAGGCCTACGAACCTGACTCGGTTGCACCAGCTTTGTCAGGAGGAATGGGCCAAAATTCACCAAACTTATTGTGGGAAGCTTGTGGAAGGCTACCTGAAACATTTGACCGAAGTTAAACAATTTAAAGGCAATGCTACCAAATACTAATTGAGTGTATGTAAACTTCTGACCCACTGGGAATAAAAGCTGAAATAAATCATTCTCTCTACTATTATTCTGACATTTCACATTCTTAAAATAAAGTGGTAATCCTAACTGACCTAAGACAGGGACTTTTTACTAGGATTAAATGTCAGGAATTGTGAACAACTGATTTTAAATGTATTTGGCTATGGTCTATGTAAACTTCCGAATTCAACTGTATATAGCATAGGTTATGCAAGTGATTCGTGATAAATTCAGGGGGAAAACATGTTAGCCCTGTGCTCTGGCCCCTAGACAAAGTTGAAGGAATATCAAGGGGCTCCTTCCTTTGTATTGTATTTCTCTTTTCTGGGGAGGACTCTCAGCTTCACGTGTTCTCTCAATATTTATGGGAAGAGGTGCCCAATCTGGTGTCTACTAGTGTGCGTCCCACCGAGTACCATGACCCGATGTAGTGTCCCGCTGGCACGAGGGGCCCACAGGCGATCCTTAATCAGAGCCACTAGCCACACTCCTCTGAGTGGGTGGTTTTGGTGGACCCCACAGTCTCTGAGTTTTTTAGGGTTGCCCGATTAGCAGTGAATTGTGTAGGGCGGTGAAAGTGCATCAGTAGGGACATGTGGGCCAGAGGAGGCGTGTCATCAATCATCACTCCAGCCCCTTGTTCGTTCAGCCCCGTCTTCCAGATCTGGATGAGGAAGGGAGAGAAGACCCGGCTAATTAGGAAGGCCAGTGGTTAAAGCGTTACGAAAGCAATCAGGGTTATTTCTGTTACCATGATTGTGAGTTACGCATTTGGAAAGTATTCAGATCCCTTGACTTTTTCCAAATTTTTTACATTACAGCCTTATTCTAAAATGGATTAAATAAAACAATTTCCTCAATCTACACACAGTACCCCATAATTACGAAGCAAAAACGTTATTTATTTTTTTTGTTACATTTTTGCGAATGTATAAAAAAACTAAACAGAAATGCCTTATTTGCATTAGTATTCACACCCTTTGCTAGGAGACTTGAAATTGAGCTCAGGTGCACCCTGTTTCCATTGATCATCCTTGAGATGTTTCTACATCTATATAAGGTCTCACAGCTGACAGTGCATGTCAGAGCAAAAACCAAGCTATGAGGTCGAAGGAATTGTCCGTAGAGCTCAGAGATGGGATTGTGTCGAGTCACAGATCTGGGGAAGGATACCAAAAAATGTCTGCAGCATTGACGGTTCCCAGGAACACAGTGGACTCCATCATTCCTAAATGGAAGCAGTGGAACCACCAAGACTTCCTAGAGCTGGCCGCCCGGCCAAACTGAACCATCGGGGGAGAAGGGCTTTGGTCAGGGAGGTGACCAAGAACTCGATGGTCACTCTGACAGAGCTCCAGAATTCCTCTGTGGAGATGGGAGAACCTTCCAGAAGGACAACCACTTCTGCAGCACTCCACCAATCAGGCCTTTATGATAGTGGCCAGACGGAAGCCACTCTTCATGAAAAGGCACATGACAGCTCGCTTTGAGTTTGCGAAAAGGCACCTAAAGGACACTCATACCATGAGAAACAATATTTTGGTCTGATGAAACCAAGATTGATCTCTTTGGCCTGAATGCCAAGCGTCACATCTGGCGGAAACCTGGCACAATCCCTATGGTGAAGGATGGTGGTGGCAGCATCATGAGTTGGTGACGTCTTTTAGCAGCAGGGACTGGGAGATTAGTCAGGATCGAGGGAAAGATGAACAGAGCAAAGTACAGAGAGATCCTTCATGAAAACCTGCTCCAGAGCGCTCAGGACCTCAGACTGGGGTAAAGGTTCACCTTCCAACAGGACAACGACCCTAAGCACACAGCCAAGACAACGTAGGTGTGGCTTCGGGACAAGTGTGGCTTTGGGACAAGTCTCTCAATGTCCTTTAGTGGCCCAGCCAGAACCCGGACTTGAACCCAATTGAACATCTCTGGAGAACCCTGTGCAGCGACGCTCCCCATCCAACCTGACAGAGCTTGAGAGGATCTGCAGAGAAGAATGGGAGAAACTCCCCAAATACAGGACTGCCAAGCTTGTAGCTTCATAACCAAGAAGACTCGAGGCTGTAATTACTGCCAAAGGTGCTTCAACAAAGTACTGTGTAAAGGGTCTGAATACTTATGTAGACGTGGCAAAACATTCTAATAGTTTTTGCTTTGTAATTATTGGGTATTGTGTGTCGATTGATTAGGGGGGGAATGATTTAATCAATTTTAGAATAAGTCTGTAATGTGACAATGTGGAACAAGTCAAAGGGTTTGAATACTTTCATTATACAGTATAAGCATAATGACCGTTCATTGTCAGACAAAATGTCTCTCACAACAAAATAATCTGCTCATTACTTTTTCTTACTTTGACAGACTATCAGCAAAATAAGATAGCTACTTATTTGGCTTTAAATGATGTTCTTAATTTTTTGGATACGAAGGATCACTGTGTGGACCTTTTTTATTGACCTGTCTAAAGCATTCAACACTTTGGACCACTCATTGCTTATTCAGAGACTTTCATCAATTTGTCTGGACCAGGCTGTGTATAGCTGCTTTGGAAATGATTTAAAGGACAGAACACAGTGTCTATTTCCTGATGGTGTTAAATCAGTTTTTTTGGACATAAGGGTGTCCCATAGAGATCGATTCTTGGTCCGGTTCTTTTCACTATTTATTGGTTTATTTGTAACAACAACAAAAAATAACATATATATATATATATATATATATATATATATATATATATATATATATTTATTATTATTATTATTATTATTATTATTATTATTATATATCTTTTTTCTTTTCTTTTTTTTTACTATTTATTGGTTTATTTGTACAAAATTTAAAAAATCAATAATAATAAATAAATAAATATATATATATATATATATATATATATACTGATCAAAAAAATAAAGGGAACACTTAAACAACACATCCTAGATCTGAATGAAAGAAATAATCTTATTAAATACTTTTTTCTTTACATAGTTGAATGTGCTGACAACAAAATCACACAAAAATAATCAATGGAAATCCAATTTATCAACCCATGGAGGTCTGGATTTGGATTCACACTCAAAATTAAAGTGGAAAACCACACTACAGGCTGATCCAACTTTGATGTAATGTCCTTAAAACAAGTCAAAATGAGGCTCAGTAGTGTGTGTGGCCTCCACGTGCCTGTATGACCTCCCTACAACGCCTGGGCATGCTCCTGATGAGGTGGCGGATGGTCTTCTGAGGGATCTCCTCCCAGACCTGGACTAAAGCATCCGCCAACTCCTGGACAGTCTGTGGTGCAACGTGGCGTTGGTGGATGGAGCGAGACATGATGTCCCAGATGTGCTCAATTGGATTCAGGTCTGGGGAACAGGCGGGCCAGTCCATAGCATCAATGCCTTCCTCTTGCAGGAACTGCTGACACACTCCAGCCACATGAGGTCTAGCATTGTCTTGCATTAGGAGGAACCCAGGGCCAACCGCACCAGCATATGGTCTCACAAGGGGGTCTGAGGATCTCATCTCGGTACCTAATGGCAGTCAGGCTACCTCTGGCGAGCACATGGATGGCTGTGCGGCCCCCCAAAGAAATGCCACCCCACACCATGACTGACCCACCGCCAAACCGGTCATGCTGGAGGATGTTGCAGGCAGCAGAACATTCTCCACGGCGTCTCCAGACTCTGTCATGTCTGTCACATGTGCTCAATGTGAACCTGCTTTCATCTGTGAAGAGCACAGGGCGCCAGTGGCGAATTTGCCAATCTTGGTGTTCTCTGGCAAATGCCAAACGTCCTGCACGGTGTTGGGCTGTAAGCACAACCCCCACCTGTGGACGTCGGGCCCTCATACCACCCTCATGGAGTCTGTTTCTGACCGTTTGAGCAGACACATGCACATTTGTGGCCTGCTGGAGGTCATTTTGCAGTGCTCTGGCAGTGCTTCTCCTTCTCCTCCTTGCACAAAGGCGGAGGTAGCGGTCCTGCTGCTGGGTTGTTGCCCTCCTACGGCCTCCTCCATGTCTCCTGATGTACTGGCCTGTATCCTGGTAGCGCCTCCATGCTCTGGACACTACGCTGACAGACACAGCAAACCTGACAGACACAGCAAACATTCTTGCCACAGCTCGCATTGATGTGCCATCCTGGATGAGCTACACTACCTTGTGTGGGTTGTAGACTCCGTCTCATGCTACCACTAGAGTGAAAGCATCGCCAGCATTCAAAAGTGACCAAAACATCAGCCAGGAAGCATAGGAACTGAGAAGTGGTCTGTGGTCCCCACCTGCAGAACCACTCCTTTATTGGGAGTGTCTTGCTAATTGCCTATAATTTCCACCTGTTGTCTATTCCATTTGCACAACAGCATGTGACATTTATTGTCAATCAGTGTTGCTTCCTAAGTGGACAGTTTGTTTTCACATAAGTGTGATTGACTTGGAGTTACATTGTGTTGTTTAAGTGTTCCCTTTATTTTTTTGAGCAGTGTATATATATATATATATACTTTCATCTGTTTTGCCCCCACAGTTGACCATGCTCTGTCAGAGCTTCAATCTGCCTTTATTGCCCTGCAGAAAGACTTTGTTGAACTGAAATTGGTACTTAATGTAGGTAAAACCAAGTATATGTTATTTTCCAAGTCACGTAAAATTGTATCTGTTGATTTATGCATACGTACTTTGAATGGTGCCCTTATTGACCGTGTCCCCTTTTATAAATATCTTGGCATCTGGATTGACGAAAAGCTATCTTTTAAAAAGCCTGTTGATGGGTTAGTTAAGAAATTAATAATTAAAATATGCTTCTTCTATAGGATCAGGTCATGTCTTTTGTTAAATAGCAGAAAACAGATCATTCAGTCAACATTCATTCCGGTTATTGACTATGGCGATATCGTCTAAGAGTCTATATGAATGCAACTTCCACTGTATTGAAGCCATTGGATGTAGTTTGTCATAGCGCATTGCACCTGATTACGGGCAATAGGTTCATTACACATCATTGCATTTTATATCAGAAAGTAGGCTGGCCCTCTTTGAACTCTCGTAGATCGATGCATTGCGCTCTTTTTGTCTATAAACTCCTCTTGCGTAAACTTCCGCCTCATTTTATAACCTTCAGGATGGCTAACCCTGGAGATCCCTTTAATCTCCACCGAGTTAGGTAAATCTGCTTTTAGTATTTTTGCGCCTCTCATGTGGAATAATCTCAAACTCCTTAAAGTTGGTGGAATTGCTGCTACTAGAGCAATTCAATCGGATGTTAGAGGGCTTTTTTTACTGAAGAATGTGTTTGTTTCATACACTCTTAGAAAAAAAGGTGCTATCTATAACCTTTAAGGGTTATTTGGCTGTCCCCATAGGAGAACCCTCTGAAAAACACTTTTTGGTTTTTGGGACCCAAAAGGGTTCTTCTACCTTGATCCAAAAAAGGTTATCCTATGGGAATAGCCAATGAAGCCTTTCGGAAAACCTTTTTTCTAAGAGTGTATGATTGTGTTCTGCTTTTCATGTAATTGATGTGTATATAGATATGTATAGTGCAATTGTTGTTTATGTATGTGTTCATGCAGGCTTATCTGCGAAAGAGACCGTGGTCTCAGCATGACTCCCTGGCTAAATAAAGGTCCTTATACTGTTCCTATAATATCAACATTGAAGGGAGGTATTCTTCAAGTATGCACTCTACCATCTAGATGCTCCATTACTCAAATTAGATTCCAGATACAGTTTCTAGCCTGCACTTTTTTTTTCTCTCTTCATTTTATGCACAGACTCCTCTCATCAGCTATTTCCATTCCGGGAGCAGAAATATAGAATATATCAGAAACTACCCAGACATACTGAAAATGGGACAAAAGGATATAACAGTTAGAATATATTTTAATTATAATGCATTTTGCAGTTATGACTATTCAACCTTCCCAGTTGTCACCATGATAACAATGGTCATATCTGATTTGGAAAAATACATTGAATTAGATGGGCAGTCATTGTATTGGCCCTGTTATCCTAACCAACTTTCTGACATCCGCCTACTTTCCATAAAACAATCAGCAGCATTTACTGAGTGGTGTAATTAAGCTTTTGAGAGATTTTGGCCCTCCATTGGTACAATATTGCTCGCAAATGATGTTCAACAACATTATCTTGATGATAATGTCCATATGGCATCCTTGATGGCTGTGCCGTTTATTGGTGATGGGAATAAATGTTTATTGTACCACTTTATTGTCCCAGATTGATTGAAAAAGCTGGGATATAGGGGGCTGGCTGTATCTTCATGACAAGGGTCAGGGGATCATGTTCAGACATTGTAACTACATGCCAATGTGTGTGCTCTTCATCTGCTTCCATATTCAGGTGGGAGCAGTGCTTTAGACAAAAAACTGCCATGGAAGAGGGAACTGGAACCTAGTGGTAATAAACTCTTCTGTGGTTTCATCCAGCAGCCACGGACAGGCAGAGCTGACCCCCTCTTGTTAGTGTGTGCTGGGGAATCAAGGTCCTCTCTTTCTAGAGGTGATATGCCGAAGCCTTAGACAATTTCACTAAGTCAGAGGAAAAGAGCACTCAGTGAGAGGAGGCTAAACAGCATTTCTTGGCATGGAGAGGGACCAAGGGGCCCACTCTCCCACAACACTATTCAGCCCAAGCCATCATTAATCGTTGACAAAATTAGCATTTAACTGTTATAGGTACTGGGAAAAATACCTTTTTTCCTGGCTTTTCCTATTGTGTATGCCAAGGAAGGAACATCCGTGAATGTAAGGGGTTTTCAATGTGTTTGGTTCGTTGAGAAAATGATTGATGAACTGGTTTACCAGCAGCTCTCTTCTTCAAGATGGGGGTTGTTCTACCTCGCTGTCAAGGTCATTGGTTGTGGGGATAATACAGTAGAAGAGCCTAAGCCTGGTAAGCTAGGGTTCAATGCAGTCTATTTACTTGACCGTGTCAACTGCACACCGAATTTGCCATATTGTCTCAAAATCTGCCCATTTTTGTCTGTGACCATTCTAGCAGTGACAGTGTTTCAGTCTTACACACGGAGAAGCTAGTTTCTAATTCAATCAACTCTTTTGCCACTGCTGAAAGGAAATGCCAGTCTTGCCAAAGAAACCTATTCAGTGACAATATTTCCAATAAATACAATGATCCGTTCAAAAGGCAAGTGATCAGTATAGGGAATATGTCGTGTCTTCTGTCACAGGGTCTGTCATAGGCGCACGGAGGAACTCAGCAGGGGGCGCGGAGGATTCCTCTCAGTGAAAGCGAGTCATGACAGAGTTCTTATCGTGTATGATTTGTGCTCTGTCAACAATGTCAACAGCCAATGCTACTGAAAACACAACCACAGGATAGAGAAGTGTATTTGTCAAGAACCTCAGAGTAAACGCTGCACACTATACCCAGCTGCAGTGGAACAAAACTTATGAAGTGTTTTACAGTGTCATGGTCAGGTTGTATACTTGTTGTATAAGGCTGTTTTGTTAATGCCATTTTAGCAACCAGAAAATATGTATTTATCTGGTTGTAATGGCAGGTTGGTTGTCTGACTAGATAATCAAAATATGTCTTTCCAGTGACCTTTTTAAATGTTTGTAATTTGGTTATACTGAATGATATCTTATCAACCAGAAAACCAGTTTCCAACCAGACAAAATGTCATTAAGACGTGCCAAATATTGCCTGCTGGAAAGGCCCATGCAATTGTGTATTTCATTTTGAGTTCTAAATATTATTAGTTTATGCACAATATGTGTATGTCACATTTTGTATTTTCACAGTCTTCCCAACCATAATGTAAAGAAAGCATGATTGACTTCAGGGTTGTAAATTAGGGTTTAAAAATCATGTTGGTTGCAAACCAGATGTGGTGAAAAAAAATACTAGAGTTAAATTGCCTTTTTATTTTGGGAGAATGATGTTTATAAATTATATTTGACTAGATGTGTCCCATCAATCTGAAGGTACGTTAACAAACCTGAATTAAACCGTGGAGGAAAATGTTGCTGTATTCCCATCAAATGAAAAGCATGTCCATGTAAAAACCCATTACACTGGCCCGCTGGCACTTTCTTATTTAACACTGTGATCACTTTAATAGGGTTATTCAGTAAACCTAGCCATCTTAAAATAATGCATGTTTTATAAACTGATAAGAACAAGTCACACACTTTGTAGGCTACACACCATACATCTTACAAGAGGGCACCACTGTCAAATTTAAGAGCTTATATTTTTATTCACTAGTTTTACTTTGACCTGTAGCATTCGGACAAAATGTTGTTGTCCGAATTGCCACAGCCTGAGAAGTGTACACTTTCTCTGAATCTCAAAATGGCCGATATTTACATACAGTGCCAATAATAAGTATTCACCCCCTTGGGTTTAATAAAACACAAATATATCTTGATTAGATAGGTATTCACCCCCCTGAGTAAATACATTATAAACACCATCTATTACAGCTTTGAGTCTCTAAGAGCTTTGTACACCTGGATTGTGCAATAGTTGCTGATTATTTATGGCAAAATTCTTCAAGCTCTGTCAAGTTGTTGGGGATCATTGCTAAACAGCCACTTTCAAGTCTTGCCATTGATTTTCAAGCAGATTTACAGTGTCTTCAGAAAGTATTCACATCCCTTTACTTTTTTCACATTTTGTTGTCACACCGCCTGAATGTAAAATGGATTAAATTGAGATTTGTTTTGCCGCTGGCCTATACATAATACCCCATAATATGAAAGTGGAATGATATTTTCGAAATGTTTACAAAATTAATAAAAAATGTCTTGTGTTATTACGTTTTCAACCCCTTTGTTTTGGCAAGCCTAAACAAGTTCAGGAGTAAAAGTGTCATGGACTCACTCTGTGTGCAATAATAGTGTTTAACATGATTTTTGAATGACTACCTGATCTTTGTACCCCACACATACAGATAATTGTAAGGTTCCTCAGTCGAGCAGTGAATTTCAAACACATATTCAACCACAAAGACCAGAGAGGTTTTCCAATGCCTCGCAAAGAAGGGTACCTATTGGTAGATTTATTTATATATATATATATATATATATATATATATATTTTTTTTTTTTTTAAATCAGACATTGAATATCCCTTTGAGCATGGTGAAGTTATAAATTACACTTTGGATGGTGTATCAATAGACCCAGTCATTACAAAAATACAGGTGTTCTTCCTTACTCAGTTGCCGGAGAGCAAGGAACCCACTCAGGGACTTCAGGCCAACGGTGACTTTAAAACAGTTAGAGTTGCATGGTTGTCATAGAAAACTGAGAGGCAAAATCATAGAGAAAATCTGGTTGTCTGTTTTCCACCATACACTGGGAGATGAATTGACATTTCAGCAGGACAATAACTAGGGCTGGGCGATATATCAAATGAATTCTATTAATTCGACCATGCATAATTCAGTGTCTGATTTGTTATTTTTACCCATCTACCAATCACTGCCCTTCTTTAGGAGGCATTGGAAAAGCTCTGGGGCCTCATTTATAAACATTGCGTACGCACAAAGTATGCTTCAAAATATGCGTTCACCAGTTTTCACACAAAAGCTGGCATTTATAAAACTAAACTGGACTTGAGAGTGTGCATATTCTCTCGCAAACCTTTAGATCATGCGTACAGTTTTAAAAAAACTGGAGGCCTAGCTAAATATAATAACAAGATGGAAACATTTGCCATTAGTGAGAAGAGTGTTTATTTCTTCTGATCAACTCATTCTATAATAATTATAAATATGCATATGTTTTTCATTTCCATGATCATTGGAGAATCAATTCCTCACCTTTTCTGACTGTGCCGCGAAATAGCCTATAGGCCTAAAACAAGTTAGTATAGGCTACCATTTGTCCCATCTCTCATTTAATTGTCACATGTCCCAGTAGTAAATAGATAAGCTATTTCAAATATTTTGTTCCATGCGATCCAATCCGAAACACAGTTTAACGGTTTAACAGATGGTTCACCTTTTCCATTGATGTTTATAGGCTACGGCTGAATACTGTAATGTCAAATTTCTTGAGTAGATAATATTACATTTAAAAACACAATACATATATCCTAACCATTGAAGAATATATTCTTCACCTTTTCTGGGCAGGTTGAGGCAGTTGATTTTGTATTCCCGAAGTAGCCACACAACAAATTACCATGTGCATCTCTCGTTTAATTGGGCCTATTAGATAGGCTGTTATATTTATGTTCTATGCCTCCGACAGGGAGTGTGATTTATAACATACAGTAGAATTTAACAGGTTAACAGACAATATTTTGCTTGTGTGTAGGCTACCACTGTAAGTAAGACTACTGTTGTAAAAAACAATATCAGTAGACAATGTTTCAGAATCCGCGAGCAGTACAGCATATTTAGGTTTGGGAAAAGTGAATGTAAGCATTATTGCATTCAAACAATTTGTTTACAGGCCCACAACAATTTGCAGTTGTTTTTGTCTTTCAGAAACGGTCAGATACAGCAAATGCCATTGTAAAAGGAAACATTCTACCAACACCTCCAAGTTTGCCATTGCTATTTCCTTTAGATGTTGTCTTGGCCTAATTCTAATACTTCCAAAGTATACAGCAAGTAAGGGTAATATCTTCACCACAAAAGGTTAATTCTGGGCGTTTTTGAGGCAGAATTATAATGCTCATTCACACACGCACTATTTTACGACAGGTCTAATTTATAACGGGAAACGTGCTCATGTATGGCATGTGCCAAGTTTATGAGTCTTAATATTTTTGTGCAGGCACGGTCTTTTCAGAAATGGCGCATGCGGATATTTAGTGTTAAATTTACACATCGGTTATAAAGGAGACCCCTGGTCTTGATAGCTGAATCTGTGCTTAAAATTCAATACTAGACTGATGGACCTTACAGATGTTGTATGTTTGGGGTACAGAGGATGTTAACCCCTATTGTTTCACACAGAGTGAGTCCATGTAACTTATTATGTGATTTGTTAAGGCGATTAATTTAGGCTTGCCATAACAGAAGGGGTGCTTATTCAAACAAGCAATATATTTCAGTTATTATTATTATTTATTTTGTATGTCTTTTCACTTTCACACTATGGAGTGTTTTGTGACAAAAAGAATATAAAAATACTAATTAAATCAATATCAATCTCACTTTGTAACACAACAAACTAGCCACTGTACAAGTGTGTGAGGTTAGATTAAGCCCCCCCCCCCACTAGTCCCACCCAACCTCCTTATTGAGCGTTTTCTGTTTTTGACTCTTGCCGTGTTTCTTTCACTTCTGGTGCCTCTGAAAATTACATACTGTAACAGTAAAATAAAATTGTGGTCAGTATGGTTTTGTATACATACCCATGAGTGCCAGAATGATGGAAATCCTTCTGCTTTTGGTTTTAAAATAGTATAGCGATGAGAGCTTGCCATCTGGTGCAGTGTCCTTGAACCAATAGTCCAAGCTACATGGTAGTGCATTCGGTCTCATTTGAATCAGTGACTTCTGCAATGAGCTGCCTGAGATTCCGAACACATTAAATGCAAAAGGAATGAATGAGTGACATGGATTCTCCTGTGGATTTCTGTTTTAGCATTATTGTCCTGGTTGCCAAGATCTCAAGTCCCAGATGCTTCAGCAATTTACATGGGCTTAATGAACCTGTTCACTCCAATGCTTTCCGCTATTCCCTGTATCAGTTTATGAGTGGGAGAAAGCCAGGCCAAATCCATCATATAATAGGCTTTAGATAACAACATGATGATGGCTAATATGTAACTGAGCCAATCTGGTACCATGATTTTGGAGCAATGCCACCACTGCTGTGCATGTTTAAATGACATTACGTTCTGAGTGATCTGTATTATGAAGCTATTGCATTTTTTACCTCTGGCCATGGAGAACAACAAATGTTGATTATTTGGGTTGTCAAGGAGAGATGGAAAAATATCTGTGCATCATTAATCTTCATTCTGCAGAGGATTTATTTTTACACCAGACAAAAATAACATGTACTTAGCTGCCCTTAGATGTATTGTGCAACCCAGAGAAATATATTTAGTTTGGTTATTACACTTTCTGTCTGAACGTTCCGAAAGTGGCCCAACTCTCCTCGATTGCAGATGTTAAGTGATCATTGACACTTTAGGATTGTGTTGTTTACTTTTGATAGCTTTAGAAGATTCATGATGCAGTGGTTTCATTTGTGTGTGTTAAAACAGGATGTTGATAACTTAAGGAAAGATCTCTAAGGCCACACAAATAAATGTGATTTTTATTACCTTTGTTCTGGGTTAAGGTCACAAAGAGCGATTATCATGCATTTGGATTTAGTTTATTTGTCTGGCAGTTTTTCGCTTGTTGAATCTCAGGATTGGCCATGGTTGAATTGCCTCTTACTGTTGTTCCATTCCATTTCAATGTTTGCATTTCACATTATGAGCATAGTTTTTGACCTGAAAGTCTTGCCCTATAATGCTATTATGTGGTGTAAGCATGTTTTATCTACTTGTTCATACTAATTACAGGCCACATCGTTAATGGTGACCTTTGACCTTAAAGTTATTCTAGCTATATCACATAATGTAAAGCAGTACGTTTTTCCAATTATGAGCTTAATCTCTTGATACTGTGAATTTAGCTTGCATTGTCTGTCTTTGGTATAGCTTTGATATGTAGCCATTTTGATGCTAGGATGAAATCCTATCAGCGGTAGCCGTCGGGGGTGTAACTACGTTAGAGCTATCAAATCCTAGCGTTACTTATCACATACATTTCCATTTGATGCACTGTCACATTAGTAGATATTCCATGCAGTCCGTTGCAAGTTGTGAATGTTGACCTGTTTAAAGGTCTTACATCGGCTGCGGAGAGCTTGATCACACAGTCGTCCGGGACAGCTGGTGCTCTCATGAATGTTTTAGTGTTACTTGCCTTGAAGCGAGGATAGAAGTAATTTAGTAGCTCATCTGGTAGGCTCGTGTCACTGGGCAGCTCTGGCTGTGCTTCCCTTTGTAGTCTGTAATAGTTTTCCATCCCTGCCACATCCAATGAGTGTCGGAGCCGGTCTAGTATGATTCGATCTTAGTCCTGTATAGACTCTTTGCCTGTTTGATGGTTCGTCGTAGGGCATATTAATCCCTCCTCTGTGCAATTCCACGCCAGCGCAGTCCAAATCTTTTTTGGTATCTCAGATTGTTCTGGCAATTCTCATATAGTAACTTCATTGGGAGGAAGGATGGTTAACATGCTTTTTACCAAACCATTTTTCTTTAAATCATGACGAAAGTGGGCATGTTAGGCCCTTTTTAGACCTATGCATGCATCCTATAAGACCCTGTGATCTGTGAACCGTACATGATACAGACAACTTCTTGGTGTTATTATATTCCTTATAGTGTTCTATCAAAAATGGAGCATGTCTAGATTCTGAAATACAAATGATCACACTCGTTTATTCGACATAAAAAATATAACTATGTCAAAACTATACTTTTTGATTTAGCTTATTTTTAGACATATTGTTTGTAACAATGTAATTTTCAAACACATCCAATGTCCAGAGTGGGTTCTCTGGTACTTTAAATGATATTGTCACAGGCGTCGTAGTGAACAGACCAAGGCGCAGCGTGTAGAGTGCTCATTCTTAATTTATTATAGGAGAACACTTAAACAGAAAAATAACAACGACCAACAGTTCCGTAAGGTACAAAGACTAATACGGAAAACAACCACCCACAAAACCCAAAGGAAAACAGGCTGCCTAAGTATGGCTTCCAATCAGAGACAACGAAAGACACCTGCCTCTGATTGGAAACCATACTCGGCCAAACCTGGAAAACTAAGCATAAAAATGAAAACTAGAACAAATTCCCCTTGAACCAAAAAAACCCAAAATACACAAAACAACCCCCCTGCCACGCCCTGACCATTCTACTATGGCAAATGACCCCTTTCACTGGTCAGGACGCGACAGATATGACCCATTTTATACAGTACATAGAAATTGACATTATAGGTCATTAACCAATCACAGTCCTCCTTTAGGATTGCACATTCAGCAAGTCACCAGCAGAGGGAGTTCCCTTTCGTTCCATTTTCCCATTCACTGTGTTTTATTTCTATTTATTTATTTTTATTTAACATTTATTTAACTAGGCAAGTCTGTTAAGAGCAAATTATTTACAATGATGGCCGACCCCGGTCAAACCCGGACGATGCTGGGCCAATTGTGCTTGGACTCCAAATCACGGCTGAATGTGATACAGCCTGGATTCAAACCAGGGACTGTAGTGACACCTCTTGCACTAAGATGCAGTGCCAGAGTGTATCATACCTTCAGAATTAGCAGATAGCCCACTCTGGTAATGCTATGTGCTTGTAGCGTATATTGCTCCATACAATGTCTTAAAATTAACAAAATCAAAAAGGGTAGTTTTGAGATATTAAAGCTGCAATATTTAACTTTTTGGGTGGCCCTGACCAAATTCACATAGAAATATGAGTTATAGATATGTCATTCTCGTTGAAAGCAAGTTTTTCCAAGATGGCATAGCAGTCAGACGTCCGTTGTCCTCCTCTTGTCGTGTGTATGTATATATATATATATATATTTACATCTTTTCTTTGCATATCTTTTACAATTTTCTAAAAACTCAACCTCAAAACACTCTCCTGCAACCCGCCTCACCAATTTAAAAACAAAAGTATTATTTACCTCAAATCTGAAATCCACAACAGAAGCTAGCCAGAGGTTAGCCAGAGGCTGGCCAGTTTACTGGTTAACGTTGGAGTTCAGCTAGCCACGGTTGGCAGTCATCAGCTATCCCTTAGCTCAAAAAGCTATCTCCAGTTTTGTAGAGTGCGACTCAGACCAGAGCATACCAGACCTATTTTTCTCTCCATATCCCCGGATTTCTACCGCCAGCTATGGACATTTACACCTGGATCTTGCAGCTAGCTTGCTGCTACCCGAGTGACTATTGGCTAACGTCGGTCCCGGAGCTAACATCAATTATTCTGGAGCTAGCCAGCTGAAGAGTTCCATCAGTTACTTCTGGGCTACAATCACCTATCCGGACCCGTTTTACTGCCGATGCGGAGCCCCATCGGGCCTTCACGGCTGGACTACCGACGCTATCTGCCCGAGGAAGTTATCCAACCGGCCCCTCCGTCGCGACGTAACCTGAACGCCCATCTGCGGCCCGCTAATCGTTAGCTGTCTTATCGGCTGCTATCTTAGTAGGTCTATCGGACAATTTTCTTGGGCCACTATAACTATAACTATTTTGCCAATTGGACTGGGCCCTCCTACCACACGGAACCCCACTAACCTACAGACGCACGAGGTGGCTAAAAACAGACCTCCCTCCATCTTCTGCCAGCTTGCTACCTATGGCCCTGCTAGCTGTCTGAATCTCACTTGGGCATTTATGATTCACTCGGCTAAGCATGCCTCTCCTTAATGTCAATATGCCTTGTCCATTGCTCTTCTGGTCAGTGTTTATTGGCTTATTTCACTGTAGAGCCTCTAGCCCTGCTCATTATACCTTATCCAACCTTTCAGTTCCACCACCCACCCACATGCTATGACATCTTCTGGTTTCAATGATGTTTCTAGAGACAATATCTCTCTCATCATCACTCAATGCCTAGGTTTACCTCCACTGTACTCACATCCTACCATACCTTTGTCTGTACATTATACCTTGAAGCTATTTTATCGCCCTCAGAAACCTGCTCCTTTTACTCTATTCCGGATGTCATAAACGACCAATTATCATAGCTTTTAGCCGTACCCTTAGCCTACTCCTCCTCTGTTCCTCTGGTGATGTAGAGGTGAATCCAGGCCCTGCAGTGCCTAGCTCCACTCCTATTCCCCAGGCGCTCTCTTTTGATGACTTCTGTAACCGTAATAGCCTTGGTTTCATGCATGTTAACATTAGAAGCCTACTCCCTAAGTTTGTTTTACTCACTGCTTTAGCACACTCTGCCAACCTGGATGTCCTAGCCATTTCTGAATCCTGGCTTAGGAAGTCCACCAAAAACTCTGAAATCTTCATCCCTAACTATAACATTTTCAGACAAGATAGAACGGCCAAAGGGGGTGGTGTTGCAATCTACTGCAGAGATAGCCTGCAGAGTTCTGTCCTCTATCCAGGTCTGTACCCAAACAATTTGAACTTCTACTTTTAAAAATCCATCTCTCTAAAAACAAGTCTCTCACCGTTGCCGCCTGCTATAGACCACCCACTGCCCCCAGCTGTGCTCTGGACACCATATGTGAACTGATTGCCCCCCATCTATCTTCAGAGCTCGTGCTGCTAGGTGACCTAAACTGGGAAATGCTTAACACCCTGGCCATCCTACAATCTAAGCTTGATGCCCTCAATCTCACACAAATTATCAATGAACCTACCAGGTACCACCCCAAAGCCGTAAACACGGGCACCCTCATAGATATCATCCTAACCAACTTGCCCTCTAAATACACCTCTGCTGTTTTCAACCAAGATCTCAGCGATCACTGCCTCATTGCCTGCATCCGTAATGGGTCAGCGGTCAAACGACCTCCACTCATCACTGTCAAACGCTCCCTGAAACATTTCAGTGAGCAAGTCTTTATAATCGACCTGGCCCGGTTATCCTGGAAGGATATTGACCTCATCCCGTCAGTAGAGGATGCCTGGTTATTTCTTTTAAATGCCTTCCTCACCATCTTAAATAAGCATGCCCCATTCAAGAAATTTAGAACCAAGAACGGATATAGCCCTTGGTTCTCTCCAGACCTGACTGCCGTTAACCAACACAAAAACATCCTGTGGCGTTCTGCATTAGCATCGAACAGCCCCCATGATATGCAACTTTTCAGGGAAGTTAGAAACCAATATACACAGGCAGTTAGAAAAGCCAAGGCTAGCTTTTTCAAGCAGAAATTTGCTTTCAGCAACACAAACTCAAAACAGTTCCGGGACACTGTAAAGTCCATGGAGAATAAGAACACCTTCTCCCAGCTGCCCACTGCACTGAGGATAGGGAATTCTGTGACCTCTGATAAATCCACTATAATTGAGAATTTCAGTAAGCATTTTTCTACGGCTGGCCATGCTTTCCACCTGGCCACCCCTACCGCGGTCAACAGCACTGCACCCCCCACAGCTACTCGCCCAAGCCTTCCCCATTTCTCCTTCTCCCAAATCCAGTCAGCTGATGTTCTGGAAGAGCTGCAAAATCTGGACCTGTACAAATCAGCCGGGCTAGACAATCTGGACCCTTTCTTTCTAAAATCTTATCTGCCAAAATTGTTGCAACCCCTATTACTAGCCTGTTCAACCTCTCTTTCATGTCGTCTGAGATTCCAAAAGATTGGAAAGCAGCTGCTGTCATCCCCCTCTTCAAAGGAACTATTAGAATTTTAGAAACCAGGAAATGGCGGAGTGATTTCAGCATAATATTTATATTATGTTGAAAAGATTAACGTGAAAATGTGTGTTTCAGAATCAAGACATACTCCATATTTTAGAGCACACTATAAGGAGTATATTGACACCAAGATGTTGTCTGTATCATGTATGGTTCACAGGAGGCATGAATAGGTCTAAAAAAGGCCTAAAATGGACACTTTCATCATGATTTTCTAAACAATGGTTTGTGATAGAAATGTAAAAATCATGTCCAACATCCTTTCTCCAAATTAAGTTTCTATGTGAGAATTGGCAGAACAATCTGAGCTACCACAAAAAATGTCAGGCTACATTGGCATGGAATTGCCCCTCTCCTTCTCTTCCTCATACACAACCATGTACACACACGCTCACACATACTGCTGACAAAGGTCCCAATACACCCAGGAATGTAAGACATGCTTTGACATCGTTAATAGCCAGCCAATGTTATTATTGAATCAAATCTTGCATTGTTTGCAGAAATGTGGTCTTCAGAGGATGAATGGTGGGGTGCAGGTAGCCTAGTGGTAAGAGCTTTGAGCCAGTAACCAAAAGATTGCTGGATCAAATCCCTAAGCTGACATGGTTAAAATCTGTCGTTCTGCCCCTGAACAGTTGAGGTCTGGCACTGTTCCCTGGTAGGCAGTCATTGTAAATAAGAATTTGTTCTTAACTGACTTGCCTAGTTAAATTAAAAAAAATATATATTAAAATTGTGTTTATTGTAGGCTACTACAGTACCACAAACTGGAGCCATTTCCCACTGCGTTCCATGGTCGGTCCCCTTGTTAGTGGGACTCGCATGATTTGTTTCTTTCTGCTTGAGGGAAGAACAACCAGGAAGCTGGGCAGCTGTGCCGTACAGCCTAGTATTTTCACCCACACTATATAGTAGGGATGGAAATTGATGGTGTGTAAGTATCTTGCAGGAAAGAGAGGAAATAAAGATGTCCCCAAAGGAAGGCACAGTAAGCACAAATAGGGCATGTAAAATATGACTAGGCCCTAAGGGGCCCTCCTCTTCTAGACATATTTATTCCAATATTTGCAGATGACTGAAAACAGTTGAGGTCTGGCAATTGCTTATTTCTATTTGTCAGGGTGATAAATACCAGAGCAACTATCTGCCTGCACTCAGTTCTATAAGTCATTTGACAGTGAAGAATGGTCCATTTGTGCTTTGGACGCAGCACATCAAAACAGTGGTTTAAACCCTACAGAAAAGCAACAACAAACACTACTTTACTGTCTATAGAGCTATGTAGCTGTCCCCGTAAAAGCCATGCAAATCTCTATCATCTGTTAATGTGCAGTTGAGAGGAACTGTGTTTGTTGTTGGATGACGGATGGAGTTTGCTCTGAGATCGAAGATCAGTGTTGGATGGATTAGGTCAGGATTGTCAGAGAAAATAAGTGTACTGCTCGCACATAATTATGTATTCATGCCTTTGATTTTAAGCTGCCGTTTTTAATTCCAAAAACAAACAGCAGCCTCATCACTTGGTTTGCTATATTGTTAAGGGAATGGGGCTATAGAACTGTAACCACTCTCAACTGCATAGCTGGACTTATTGATGGAAACACTGGCAGTCAATAAGAAATTAGTTTGAACCTTTTAAAGCTGTATTTTTTTGGTCAACAAAGACATGGAGTAAAACAACCATATACAGTGCATTCAAAAGTATTCAGACTCCTTGAATCATTCCACATCTTGTTACGTTACAGCCTTTTTCTAAAATGGATTAAATTATTTTTTTCCCCTCATAAATCTACACACAATACCCCGTAATGATAAAAAAAACAGATTTTTAGAAATGTTTGCAAATGTATTAAAAATTTTTAAAAATGTAATATTACATTTACATAAGTATTCAGACCTTTTACTCAGTACTTTGTTGAATCACCTTTGGCAGCGATTACAGCCTCAAATCTTTTTGGGTATGGCGCTACAAGTTTTGCACACCTGTATTTGGGGAGTTTCTCCCATTCTTCTCAGCAGATTCTCTCAAGATCTGTCAGGTTGGATGGGGAGCGTTGCCGCACAGCTATTTTCAGGTCTCTCCAGAGATGATCAGGTTCAAGTCTGGGCTGGGCTACTCAAGGACATACAGAGACTTGTCCTGAAGTCACTCTTGCGTTGTCTTGGCTGTGTGCTTAGGGTCGGTGTCCTGTTGGAAGGTGAACCTTCACCCCAGTCTGAGGTCCTGAACGCTCTGGAGCAGGTTTTCATCAAGGATCTCTCGGCACTTTGCGCCGCTCATATTTCCCTCGATCCTGGCTAGTCTCCCAGTTCCTGCCTCTGAAAAACATCCCCACAGCATGATGCTGCCACCACCATGCTTCACCATAGGTATGGTGCAGGTTTCCTTCAGACGTGACACTTGGCATTCAGTCCAGAGTTCAATCTTGGTTTCCTCAGACCAGAGAATCGTGTTTCTCATGGTCTGTGAGTACTTTAGGTTCCTTTTGGGAAACTACAAGTGATCTGTGATGTACCTTTTCCTGAGGAGTGGCTTTCGTCTGGCCACTCTACCATAAAGGTCTGATTGGTGGAGTGCTGCAGAAATGGTTGTCCTTCTGGAAGGTTCTTCCATTTCCACAGAGGAACTCTGGAGCTCTGTCAGAGTGACCAGCGGCTTCTTGGTCACCTCCCTGACCAAGGCCCTTCTCCCCCGATTGTTCAGTTTTGTCGGGTAGCCAGCTCTAGGAAGAGTCTTGGTGGTTCCAAAGTTTTTCCATTTAAGAATGATGGTGGCTACTGTGTTCTTGGGGACCTTCAATGCTGCAGACATTTTTGAGTACCCTTCCCCAGATCTGTGCCTCGACACATTCCTGTCTCTGAGCTCTACGGACAATTCCTTCGACCTCATGGCTTGGTTTTTGCTCTGACATGCACTGTCAACTGTGGGACCTTATATAGACAAGAGTGTTCCTTTCTAAATCATGTCCAATCAATTGAATTTACCACAGGTGGACTCCAATCAAGTTGTAGAAACATCTCAAGGATGATCAATCGAAACAGGATGCACCTGAGCTCAATTTCGAGTCTCATAGCAAAGGGTCTGAATATTTTCTGAATGCACTGTGTGTTGGGTTATGTTGGGCAAGAACAGTTCTACTATGCTCACGGGGCGTTGATATTCTTCAAGAGTCAATGGGTATGTATAATTAATACAAATCCTAGATTGCACCCTTAAACATTGATGTTTTGGCCATCAAGGCCCACTTCAGAAAGATGGAGAGAGACTAAACGACAGCACCATCACAGTCGATCAACAGGATAAGGGTTAGTAAAGCCCTAGATCCTGCACTTGGGGCCAACTTCTATTACTTCAAGCACTTTACCCACTGGGCACAAATTCAACGTCTAATCCACACTGGTTCAACGTCATTTTATTGAAATTATGTGGAAATAACGTTGGTTCAACCAGTATGTGCCCAGTGTGTATTGTCTCTTACCTGGGTGGGCAATGCTTAACAGAGAGAAATCTTTAGTGGCTCACGTAGCAGCCTGACCCCCTCCCTGCGATTCCACTTCACCCCATCTCCCTGGCGCTCTGCCAAGCCTGACCTGTCACCTGGATGGTGGGCAGCATTGGTAAATAGTGCCACACAGATTACTCAACCAAGCGCAGCAGTTGCATGTGGACTTAAAAGACAGGAAAAGGCCCCCATACACCTCAGCAACACAAACAAGCCTGTGTTAGAGGAGTGGGTCGAATACGAAGCAGCAACTTTATATGAGGATGTGAATAGTTATTTTCAGTTTCACTTTAGGTTAAGGGGGGGGGGCAAGGAGTGTTATTATTCAGAAATACAAACTGTATTTAAATGATGGCCATATATGTGAGCCCTTGTGGCTGTTTATGGCAGTTTGAAGGTCATCAGGTTTTGAATTTGGCTCATTTCGCTTGTATTCAGGCATTTCTGACCCAAGACAAAGCTGCAATACATCCTGTCATGTAAGGTCAGCTACAGAGACTTAAATATATACAGTAGCATGACGTCAAGATGTGAATTCAATTCAGATGTGAACCTCCTCTTCTGTCCGCATGGAACTGAAAGCTGTAATAACTCTACCTTATGTTATGATATGGACCTGAGCACAGATTGCTCAGGGAGACAGATGTCCCTGATGCACCATTCAGGTTAGCCCTGCCAACTCTGAAAGGGTAACAGTAACAACGAATGAATACCTTAGAGCTGGGTAGATTTAGAAAAGCAGCTGCTAAAACCATGCCGCGTGTGTGTTTACCTGTGTGTGTCTGTGTGTTCTGTTACGTGTATTTGCGCTTATGGATGTGCGGGCACATCGGGCAGTGTGAACGGGGGTATAGGCTTGTCGGCTGATGAATGCTTCCAGTCACAGAAGGGAGAAGGGCCAATGATAAGGTATCTGCCGTATTGTTCTTCTGTGAGCACATTACAACACATTTTAAATGAATTTAGGCATAATTAATAGGCTTCCAAGGAACCAAGGAGCCATTAGCGCTTTGAGCTCCTGCGCTGTCTGTGGTGAGTCCACCACCCACTGCCTCCCAGTCCTATCCCTGGGTCTCCAAGATAGAGCACAAATGCAATTATACTCTGTATTTATATTCTTCTCTCTCTCTCTCTCTCTCTCTCTCTCTCTCTCTCTCTCTCAATCTCTCCTGCTCTCTCTCTCTCTCTCAGTAGGGGGGAATTATCGAGGCATGTATTCACACAGAATGTCGTCCCAGATTCTGCCGTTACATGCACACAATTGGTCCATTAATCTCCAAATCCTGGTCCCCTTTCATCTGGGAAGTCTCCCTCCCCCTCCCCCTCCCCCTCCTCATGGATGGCATTTGAATTTCAAGATCAACCCAATCATCTACTTTTAGAGGCAATTCTTATAATTTTGCATGCAAGTGATCTGTGTCCGATTTGCTGTAGCCTATATGCTTGTTTTACAAAAGCAACACAAAAAAGTACTGTGTACAATCTCAAACCTGATTTTGAAGGGCATTGTAAATCGATTTGGGAAAACCGTTGGTGGTCTCTGCATCCAGAAGTAATTATGACCAATTGAGGAGCAACTAAGAAGATGAAGGCGACATTCAAATTGCCTTCCTTTTACATTTTATGGTTTCATTAAAGCAGTACCTATACAGCCCAACATACTCGGCAGAAAAAAGCGAGGCTGCACTTGGTTAGAAAAGATGAGAGAGTCTAAGTAAACATGTTCATAACAAGGTGTTGATGTGTGTTACTTTGGGACAATTAAAAATGTACTGGAAGCGGGTGAGGGTGGTCTGGTCCTACTTGAGGTGTCATTAAATATATATATATTTTTTATTTAACCAGGTAGACTATTTGAGAACAAGTTCTCATTTACAACTGCGACCTGGCCAAGATAAAGCAAAGCAGTTCGACACATACAACAACACAGACATTCAGTCAATAATACATTAGAAAAAGTGTATATACAGTGTGTGCAAATGAGGTAAGATAAGGCAGGTAAGGCAATAAATAGGCCATGGTGGCGAAGTAATTACAATATAGCAATTAAACACTGGAATGGTAGATGTGCAGAAGATGAATGTGCAAGTACAGATACTGGGGTGCAAAGGAGCAAGATAAATACATAATTAAATAAATACAGTATGGGGATGAGGTAGTTGGATGGGCTATGTACAGATGGGCTATGTACAGGTGCAGTGATCTGTGAGCTGCTCTGACAGCTGGTGCTTAAAGCTAGTGAGGGAGATATGTGTCTCCAGCTTCAGTGATTTTTGCAGTTCGTTCCAGTCATTGGCAGCAGAGAACTGGAAGGAAAGGCGGTGACCAGTGAGATATACCTGCTGGAGCGCGTGCTACGGGTGGGTGCTGCTATGGTGACCAGTGAGTTGAGATAAGGCGGAACTGTACCTAGCAAAGACTTATCGATGACCTGGAGCCAGTGGGCTTGGCGACGAGTATGAAGCAAGGGCCAGCCAACGAGAGCGTACAGGTCACAGTGGTGGGTAGTATATGGGGCTTTGGTGACAAAACGGATGGCACTGTGATAGACTGCATTCAATTTGTTGAGTTGAGTGTTGGAGGCTATTTTGTAAATGACATCGCCGAAGTTGAGGATTGTTAGGATGGTCAGTTTTACGAGGGTATGTTTGGCGGCATGAGTGAAGGATGCTTTGTTGCGAAATAGGAAGCCGATTTTAGATTTAATTTTGGATTGGAGATGCTTAATGTGAGTCTGGAAGGAGAGTTTACAGTCTAACCAGACACCTAGGTATTTGTAGTTGTCCACATACTCTATGTCAGAACCGTCCAGAGTAGTGATGCAGGCAGGTGCGGGCAGCGATCGGTTGAAGAGCATGCATTTAGTTTTACTTGTATTTAAGAGCAGTTGGAGGCCATGGAAGGAGAGTTGTATGGCATTGAAGCTTGTCTGGAGGTTAGTTAACACAGTGTCCAAAGAAGGGCCAGAGGTATACAGAATGGTGTCGTCTGCGTAGAGGTGGATCAGAGAATCACCAGCAGCAAGAGCGACATCATTGATGTATGCAGAGAAAAGAGTCGGCCCGAGAATTGAACCCTGTGGCATCCCCATAGAGACTGCCAGAAGTCCAGACAACAGGCCCTCCAATTTCACACACTGAACTCTATCTGAGAAGTAGTTGGTGAACCAGGCGAGACAATCTTTTGAGAAACCAAGGCTGTTGAGTCTGCCGATAAGAATGTGTTGATTGACAGAGTCGGAAGCCTTGGCCAGGTCGATGAAAATGGCTGCACAGTATATTCTCTTATCGATGGCTGTTTAGGACCTTGAGCGTGGCTGAGGTGCACCCATGACCAGCTCTGAAACCAGATTGCATAGCGGAGAAGGTACGGTGGGATTCTAAATCGTCGGTAATCTGTTTGTTAACTTGGCTTTCGAAGACCTTAGAAAGGCAGGGTAGGATAGATATAGGTCTGTAGCAGTTTGGGTCTAGATTGTCTCGCCCTTTGAAGAGAGGGATGACCATGGCTGCTTTCCAATCTTTGGGAATCTCAGAAGATATGAAAGAGAGGTTGAACAGGCTAGTAATAGGGGTTGCAACAATTTTGGCAGATCATTTTAGAAAGAGAGGGTCCAGATTGTCTAGCCCGGCTGATTTGTAGGGGTCCAGATTTTGCAGCTCTTTCAGAACATCGGCTATCTGGATTTTGTTGAAGGAGAAATGAGGGAGGCTTGGGCGAGTTGCTGAGGGGGGTGCAGGGCTGTTGACCGCGGTAGGGGTAACCAGGTGGAAAGCATGGCCAGCTGTGGAAAAATGCTTATTGAAATTCTCAATTATAGTGGATTTATTGGTGGTGACAGTGTTTCCTAGCCTCAGTGCAGTGAGCAGCTGGGAGGAGGTGCTCTTATTCTCCATGGACTTTACAGTGTCCCAGAACTTTTTTGAGTTTGTGCTACAGGATGCAAATTTCTGCTTGAAAAATCTAGCCTTAGCTTTTCTAACTGCCTGTGTATATTGGTTCCTAACATCCCTGAAAAGTTGCATATCGCGGGGCTATTCAATGCTGATGCAGAACGCCACTGCATGTTTTTGTGCTGGTCAGGGGAAGCTAAGTGCTATATCTGTTGCTGGTTCAAAATGTTTTGAAGGGGGCATGCTTATTTAAGATGGTTTTTAAGAATAACCAGGCATCCTCGACTGACGGGATGAGGTCAATATCCTTCCAGGGTACCCTGCTCGCTGAAGTGTTTTAGGGAGCGTTTGACAGTGATGACAGTGACCGCAGACACATTACGGATGCAGGAAATGAGTCAGTGATCGCTGAGATATTGGTTGAAAACAGCAGAGGTGTATTTGGAGGGCAAGTTGGTTAGGATGATATCTATGAGGGTGCCCGTGTTTACGGCTTTGGGGTTGTACCTGGTAGGTTCATTGATAATTTGTGTGAGATTGTGGGCATCAAGCTTAGATTGTAGGATGGCCGGGGTGTTAAGCATGTCCCAGTTTAGGTCACCTAGCGGCACGAGCTCTGAAGGCAGATGGAGAGCAATCAGTTCACATATGGTGTCCAGAGCACAGCTGGGGGCAGTGGGTGGTCTATAGCAAGTGGCAACAGTGAGAGACTTGTTTCTGGAATGGTGGATTTTTAAAAGTAGAAGCTTAAATTGTTTTTGTTAAAATCTGGATAATAAGACAGAACTCTGCAGGCTATCTCTGCAGTAGATTGCAACACCACCCCCTTTGGCAGTTCTATCTTGTCGGAAAATGTTATAGTTTGGGATGGAAATGTCAGGGTTTTTGGTGGTCTTCCTAAGCCAGGATTCAGACACGGCTACGACATCCGGGTTGGCAGAGGAGGCTTCTAATGTTAACATGCATGAAACCAAGGCTTTTACGGTTACAGAAGTCAACAAATGAGAGCACCTGGGGAATTGGAGTGGAGCTAGGCACTGCAGGGCCTGGATTAACCTCTACATAACCAGAGGAACAGAGTAGGATAAGGGTACGGCTAAAGGCTATAAGAACTGGTCGTCTAGTACGTCCGGAACAGAGAGTAAAAGGAGCAGGTTTCTGGGCGCGATGGAATAGATTCAAGGCATAATGTACAGACTAAGGTATGGTAGGATGTGAATACAGTGGAGGTAGGCCTAGGCATTGAGTGATGATGAGAGAGATATTGTCTCTAGAAACATCATTTAAACCAGGGGATGTTATTGCATGTGTAGGAGGTGGAACTAAAGGGTTGGCTAAGGTATATTGAGCAGGGCTAGAGGCTCTACAGTGAAATAAGTCAATAATCACTAACCAGAACAGCAATGGACAAGGCATATTGACATTAAGGAGAGGCTTGCGTAGCCAAGTGATCATAAGGGTCCAGTGAGTAGTGAGGCTGGTTGGAGACACGGCAATTCAGACAGCTAGCACGCTGGGGCTAGCAAGCTAGCAGAAGGTCCTCAGAGGGATGTCGCAACAGGGGAAGTCTGTTTATAGCCTCCTCGTGCGGAGCCTTCTCGTGCGTTTACGTCGGTAGACCAGTCGTGATGGATTAGTAGGGTTCCGTGTGGTAAAGGGGACCAGTCCAATTGGCAAAATAGGTATAGAGGCCCAAGAAATTGTCCGATGGACCTATTCAACTAACAGCCGATATGCTCTAGACAGCTAGCGGGCCACGGCTAGCAGATGGTCATTCAGGGGATGTCGCGACGGAGGGGCCAGTTGAATAATCCCCTCGGACAGATTACATCGGTTGTCCAGTCGTGAAGGACCGGCTCCGCACCGGCAGTAAAATGGGTCCAGGCCAATTGGCAAAATAGGTATTGTAACCCAGGAGTGGCTGATGGAACTCTTCAGCTAACCGGGAGATGGGCCTAGCATGGGCTAGCTCCAGGCTAGTTGGTGCTTGCTTCGGGACAGAGACGTTAGCCAGGAGTAGACACACGGATTGCAGCTAGCTACCTACGATGATCCAGGTGAAAAGGTTCAGAGCTTGCGGTGGGAATCCGGGGATATGGAGAGAAAATAGGTCCGGTATGCTCTGGTTAGAATCGCGTTGTGCAAACTGGTGAGAGTTTTCCGAGCTAAACGTTAGCTGATGACCGCTAGCAGTGGTTAGCTGACTACTAGCTAGTAGCTAGGACAGAGACGTTAGCCAGGAGTAGACACTCGAATTGCAGCTAGACAGCTGCGATGATCCAGGTGAAAAGGTTCAGAGCTTGCGGTGGGAGTCCGGGGATATGGAGAGAAAATAGGTCCGGTATGCTCTGGTTTGAATCGTGTTGTGAAAACTGGAGAGAGTTTTCCGAGCTAAAGGTTAGCTGATGACCGCTAGCAGTGGTTAGCTGACTAGTAGCTAGTCAGCTTGCTAGCTTCTGTTGGGGTTCCGATTCAGGAGTAAAGAAAATACTTTAGAAAAAGCAGATCCACACCACATTGGGTGAGGCGGGTTGCAGGAGAGTATTTTGAAGTTGAGGTTTAGAATAAAGATAAGAAAGATTTGAGAAGAAAAAATATATAAAATATATATACATGGGACACGACAAAGACGAGGACAAAGACGTCTGACTGCTACGCCATCTTGGGGAAAATTGCACCCTCCTCACCAATATTGTACTATCAAAAAAATGGCACACTCTCCCCCCTCATACATTTTACTAAAAAGTATGTTTACGACCTCAAATAACAATAACTGTAGTGACCCTGTGGTAATAAACATGGATATCGATTTTGCCACTTCAGCACGATTTTGTGGCACAGTCGATGCCACGCAGGGCTACGGGCCACAAGGTTGAACTAACTCTCCCTGCCTGTTTCATTAGACTTACTGCCAGCTGTAGACAATGACCAACTAGTTTTATAATTACATGGAATATATGCAACACATTTTCCATAAACAGGTTTCTGTGCCAATGCACCACAACCAATAAGCAAAGCATATCATCTTCGGGTACTTCAACATCATGGTTTACGTTTTCAACACCACAATCTGCACAGTTTGGATGCTGGAATTATATTTTGAATGAACGTGCACAGGTAGCCTACAGGTGACTTTTGAAGTAGCCTAATCATATTAGAACAAAGTGTTGAGAGTAGACCCAAATGTAATGAAATATTCAAATCACAGGGCTTTTTCAAACTGTCCCTTATTTGACATTGGACATTTTGAGGGAGCATTTAGGGCTCCCGGAATGGGATTAGGCTCCTACAATATTTGGAGAAAAGGACAATTGTTCCTTGAGTAAATGTATTCTCTGGTGCCCAGTGAGGTAGTGGATAGATGTTGAGTACATGATGCATTGGTGTTTACCAGCAGCATACCAGCAGCATACCACCCTGCATCCCACTGCTGGCTTGCTTCTGAAGCTAAGCTGTGTTGGTCCTGGTCAGTCCCTGGATGGGAGACCAGATGCTGCTGGAAGTGGTGTTGGAGAGCCAGTAGGAGGCACTCTTTCCTCTGTGACACTGCCCTGTGTTGGGTGCCATCTTTCGGATGGGACGTTAAACGGGTGTCCTGACTCTCTGAGGTCATTAAAGATCCCATTGCACTTATTGTAAGAGTAGGGGTGTTAACCCTGGTGTCCTGGCTAAATTCCCAATCTGGCCCTCATACCATCATAGCCACCTAATCATCCCCAGCTTACAATTGGCTCATTCATCCACCTCCTCTCCCCTGGAACTATTCCCCAGGTCATTGCTGTAAATGAGAATGTGTTCTCAGTCAACTTACCTGGTAAAATAACGGTAAAAAAAAATTACATGGCAAAGGTGAGAGCCTGAAGTCCAGAGATTTGGTTTCTGCAAACATATTTAGTTGCGCACTAAAGTGCTGTAACAGAGAATTTCTAAATCATCCTCTGTACCAGATATCCTTGAAGTACTGGGAGTTCAAATAAGGACTGTTTACATTATAGATTTGCTCTTGCTGCTCTTTTATCTATTCAAGTCAACCCTGAGCCTTTCAGGGTGGATATCAAAAGCAAACAAATCAAGTTAATGGATAATGATATCAATGGATTGTATTTGTATAGCACTTATATACGGTGCTCAAATCATTACCTCACCTTACCCACTATATGTAGCACCCACCTAGGTTGATATGGATGTGTTTTTCCCCCAAAACCATATAAGTAGGTAGGAATGTAATTACCATTGTACAAAACTCATTACTTTATGTGTATGCTGTATCTCCAGGTGTGGACATAATTCAGTGGGACTGAGTTATTAGATTGTCTTTGTTACAGTAGCCTCGCTAAAATGTAGGATAGAGACCGAGATTCTGTGGTCGGTTGCCTTAGGATATAATACGTTCTCTTACAGACAATGTGCTATTTGTTTTTCAGATAATGCCGCTGTGGGCCATTCTTATGCTTTATCACGCAATTTCAAGACACTTTAGAATGTGACATATACACAGTTACTGTGCGGAAGGCTCTGATGAGTAACTGTATGGGGGCCTGGTGGTTACTAGGCCTGTTGGCTCCACACACGTCAAAAGCATAAAGCATATTCACACATGTTCATAATGGGTATAACTGATTCCATGAGGGAACAAATGCCAGCCACATTATGTCCAACAAAGACTGGTTTTATCCTTTCAAATTCCATCTCACAACTTGTGAACCTAGCATAACTTGTGAAGCCCGGGCCTTTTCATTAACTTGAAGTCAAATTCCAAAGTGTTCCAAAGAAATCAATTGTGAGAAGGAATCCAGAGCTTACTAGGGTAGAGCTTTGAATGATTTTCTATACATGATTTAGTTTTAGTGTAAAGACATATGACATATGTTCTAATTAAAGTAAATGGTCTATGAAAACCCTTAACATGTAAACGTTTTAATTCAGAACATGAAAAATAGATTCTATGAAATATGTCAAACTCCATAGAGGTTTATGAATTGATTATTTTTTAAGGTCCAATGCAGTAGTTTTATCTTAATATCAAATCCTTTCTGGGTAACAATGAAGTACCTTACTGTGATTGTTTTAAATTAAAATGGTCAAAAAGAAACAAAAATAGCTTCTTTGCGAAATGCAATTTCTCAAGCATTTTGCTAGGACTGTCTTGGAGTGGTCAAAGAGAGAGGGGCCTAATTTGAGTGATGTGTAACCTGAAAACTAGCTTTTATTGGCAGAGAGGAGGCCAAACTCTCTTTGTTAAATGGTCTATTAATTTATACCGTCCAAAAACCCCACACAGCCAAACAATTTTCAAACAGCTTTTACATACCTCTTACACTAAACATTATAATAATTTTCACAGTTTCTCAGTATTATTCCAACCTCATAGTGTAGAAATATACGCTGAGTGTACAACACATTAGGAACACCTGCTCTTTCCATGATATAGACCAGGGAACTCAGGACCAATTTAAATTAGGGAACTCAGTCGGGGTCTCAACTTACTGTTGAGAGTTAGAATAATAAAATACACAAGGTGCAATTTGAAAATGTGGTTGTGCATCAGTAGTCACTCAATTAACCCATGTCAGCTAAACATTTTAAGATTGGTAAATTAGTCTAGTGGCTAGCTATCTAAATGTGTATTACGCATGGTCGGGGTATGGATGTAGGTACGAGGACTCACTAGCCACTGTGACCCATAATTTTTTGTGGCCTCCACCCCATCAAAGTTTCCTATCTCTGACATAGACTGACCAGGTGAATCCAGATGAAAGCTATGATTCCTTATTGATGTCACTTGTTAAATACTCTTCAATCAGTGTACATGAAGGGAAGGAGACAGGTAAAAAACATATTTTTAAGCCTGGAGACAATTGAGACATTGTGTATGTGTGCCATTCAGAGAGTGAATGGGCAAGACGAAATATTGAAATGCCTTTGAACGGGGTATGGTAGTAAGTGCCAGGCGCACCGGTTTGAGTGTGTCAAGAACTGCAATGCTGCTGGGTTTTTCCACGCTCAACAGTTTCCCGTGTGTATCAAGAATGGTCCACCACCAAAGGACATCCAGCCAACTTGACACAACTGTGGGAAGCGTTGTAGTCAACATGGGCCAGGATCCCTGTAGAATGCTTTCGACACCTTGTAGAGTCCATGCCTTGACGAATTGAGGCTGTTCTGAGGACAAAGGGGGTACAACGCAATATTAGGAAGGTATTCCTAATGTTTTGTACACAACGCACAGGACAATCAAGCACAGGACAATCAAGTTTTTGACTGCACTGCCCCTTTAAGGATAACATGGGCTGAACTGTACTGTAGCTGTAGGCAACAATGCAAGAAGTTATTTCTGATCATTTGAATTTTCAATCACAAACATCAATCCAAAAACAGGCAACTTTGAAACGATTCGGAATTGTCATGAACGGCAAGCAAGAACCCAGGATTCTAGTTATGTTAAACGGGTTCATTGTTCTCTTCGCCGTCTTTGGTGTTTGATATCAGATTGAGCCTTTGATATCGGATTGAGTTTTTGATATCGGATTGAGCCTTTGGATTGCGTGGATTATGGCTGGAGGGCTTCAGATGTGTCCCACAGGCCACAGTACACAGGATTACTGCAGGAATTAATGCCTCAGTGCTCTGTACCTTCACTGCACAGCAGCATGTCCTCATTTTTTCCCATTCTGTGGCCTCCCTCTCATGCCGAGTAAACACAAACCTTACACCTACATTCACACCAAACACACACAGCAATAGTGTGAAGAGCAAAATAGACAAAAATACACTTTATAGGTGCATGTTGGTACACAAACACACACACCATGGCTTGAAGAAGTGTACCAACAGATTGACCTAATAAAAGTACCATTTCCCATATTCAATCAAGATGACCACAGTGTACTGTAAGATAAACTGCCTCAATATACCCTCACACCCAAGCCCTAATACCTAACACACCCAAGCCCTAATACCCTCACACCTAAGCCATACATAGCATTCATAATTATTTTTAAAGCATGCTTATTTATAATGAATGGTGGAATGTTTTCATCTTTCATATTAGATTTATTTGATCTTTTTCATATCTTCTTGAATCTACAGTGTGCTGAATCTAGGTCTTGAGGTCTAGATTGTTGACCTCTATAGTTTTTTCAGTGGCTACATGCCACTACATGTGACCTTTGAATATAGCATTAACACATTTTCACCATGATATTGCATTGACATCAACTCAGTATGTGTTTCAGAAGTAGTATCTCAAGTGAGGATTCATCCCTGAGTCATTTTATTGAGGACTGTGGAACAAATGGTAATGAGAAGGCTAATTAGGTGCCCCTGTCCTCAACGGTGAAGCACAGACAATGGAATACAACATTTGTCTCACATTTCACAATCAAAAGGCTTCCCTCTTCAAGACCAACTGAATGACATCTCATTACACTCTTCAAAACACATCTCTTTTATTCAAGTAGGATAATTGTTTGCTATTAAAAGCAACACACACACAGCCATTATCTGTGAACAGTATCCAGTGTTAGCTTCTAATGAAACAGAGTAAAAACTCATGGGGACGATTATTAAAGCTCAAACCAAGTTTATTCACCCACAGCTGAACAGACCAAAACATATTTACACAAGTACTGGTATTTAACCCTTTCTCCTATGCTGAGTCTCCTCCTTATACATCTGATCACCCAACACACCTCTGTTGCTAGACAGAACTTTAGTGATATCTGTTCTTCCTCACTTCATCTGACCTGACCTCGGCCCTTCTCCTTCCCATAGGATACATGATGTCTAACAATAACATATCCTGACAGAATGTAAATGTTCTACATTCCCCTATCTCCCTCAGTGACATGTATAAGGATATTTCATATTTTCAAGTTTAGAAGTCAGAACCCATCACCAGTGATACATGTTTACCCGGTGTCTACATTAAAACAATGAGCATAGACGGCTCTATTTGTTAGAATCCAGCCATATTGCATGCTGCAATATCAGTTATGAGCATGCAGGGCACTGTACAGATAGGGCCACAGTTCAACATGAAATTAATGGCCTGGGTTTGTATTACATATAGTTCAAATTGGAAGTGTACATACACCTTAGCCAAATACATTCAAACTCAGTTTTTAAACTCAATTCCTGACATTTAATCCGAGTAAAAATTCCCTACCTTAGGTCAGATAGGATCACCTCTTTATTTTAAGAATGTGAAATGTAAGAATAATAGTAGAGAATGATTTATTTCAGCTTTCATTTCTTTCATCACATTCCCAGTGGGTCAGAAGTTTACATACACTCAATTAGTATTTGGTAGCATTGCCTTTAAATTGTTTAACTTGGGTCAAACGTTTCAGGTAACCTTCCACAAGCTTCCCACAATAAGTTGGGTGAATTTTGGCCCATTCCTCCTGACAGAGCTGGTGTAGGCCTCCTTGCTCACACACACTTTTTCAGTTCTGCTCACAAATTTTCTGTAGGATTGAGGTCAGGGCTTTGTTGTTCTTAAGCCATTTTGCCACAACTTTGGAAGTATGCTTGGGGTCATTCTCCATTTGGAAGACCCATTTGCGACCAAGCTTTAACTTCCTGACTGCTGTCTTGAGATGTTGCTTCAATATATCCACATAATTTTCCACCCTCATGATGCCATCTATTTTGTGAAGTCCCTCCTGCTGCAAAGCACTCCCACAACATGATGCTGCCACCCCCTGCTTCATGGTTGGGATGGTGTTCTTCGGCTTGCAATCCTCCCACTTTTTCCTCCGAGCATAACGATGGTCATTATGGCCAAACTGTTCTATTTTTGTTTCATCAGACCAGAGGACATTTCTCCAAAAAGTACAATCTTTGTCCCCATGTGCAGTTGCAAACCGTAGTGTGGCTTTTTTCTGGTGGTTTTGGAACAGTGGCTTCTTCCTTGCTGCGCGGCCTTTCAGGTTATGTCAATATAGGACTCGTTTTACTCTGGATATAGATACTTTTGTAGCTGTTTCCTCCAGCATCTTCACAAGGTCCTTTGCTGTTGTTCTGGGATTGATTTGCACTTTTCGCACCAAAGTACGTTCATCTCTTGGAGACGGAACCCGTCTCCTTCCTGAGCGGTATGACGGCTGCGTGGTCCCATGGTGTTTATACTTGCGTACTATTGTATGTACAGATGAACGTGGTAACTTCAGGCGTTTGGAAATTGCTCCCAAGGATGAACCAGACTTGTGGAGGTCTACAATTTTTTTTTCTGAGGTCTTGGCTGGTTTTCTTTTCCCATGATGTCAAGCAAAGAGGCACTGAGTTTGAAGGTAGGCCTTGAAATATATCCACAGGTACACCTCCACCTCAAATGATGTCAATTAGCCTATCAGAAGCTTCTAAAGCCATGACATCATTTTCTGGAATTTTCCAAGCTGTTTAAAGGCACAGTCAACTTGGCGTATGTAAACTTCTGACCCACTGGAATTGTGATACAGTGAATTATAAGTGAAATAATCTGTCTGTAAACAATTGTTGGAAAATGTACTTGTCATGCACAAAGTAGATGTCCTAACCAACTTGCCAAAACTATAGTTTGTTAAAAATACATTTGTGGAGTGGTTGAAAAACGAGTTTTAATGACTCCAACCCAAGTGTATGTAAACTTCCGACTTCAACTGTAAATATTACATAACTAAACCATCTCAGCCTTCACAGGAGCCATTCCAGAAGTGTGCTCATCACATTATCCAAACACAAAGATCTGCTTCATGTGAACTACTAGACTGTGTGTACCACCGAAAAGATTTGTAATGCCCGTGCCAGGAAGCATATTTGCATTTTTGCAAACAGTTTGACTGAGAAGACATTTTCAAAAGCAAATAAGAATCTGGGTCAAACCTATGTCCCAGCAATAATAATATAAAATATGCCATTTAGCAGACTCTTTTATCCAAAGCGACTTATTGTCATGCATGCATACATTTTACGTATGGGTGGTCCTGGGAATCAAACCCACTGTCCTGGCATAGCGAACACCAGTTCCTGAGGACCACAATAATTATGGCACACTATCAAAGTGCCTAAGTGAGTTTGGCTAAAAGGATGACGGTCTGCTTCACTAAATAACTGCCATACTTTAATTAACAGTGGGTTTTCATCATCCTCTATTCATAGAAGGTGCTCGACATGTTCACGCTTCCCTTTTTGTATCCTACATAATTAACGGGGTGAACAAAAAAAACAGATGCTCTTTGTGAGCCAAAAATATACAAAATGCTTGTAATGAGCTTCCTTTTCACAAATCACTCTTTGGGAGATTAAATAAATAAAGCACAATTTAATGAATTTTTCAGATGTAAAAGCTACATCAACATGTATGTGCCAGGGTCAATGAAATAATTGACTTAACTTCCTGTAAAACCATGGGAAGCCCAGCACCCGCCTGCCTTCTAAAGGAAGGACTTGATAAAAGAAAAGCCCACCTTGGGTGTGATCGGTTTTGTGTTGATGTGCTTCAGAGAGGGAACTCTTTGAGGGGATGAATATAGATTATGAAATTTACTGGAATAAAGAATCATCAGCTGCAAGAACATGACTTGATTGCGATGGCTTCACAGTTTGTCATTATCAACGCAAGCCCCTTAGGAACATTGCATTCATCATTCCAAATACTACAAAGTGGTATTTTTTGGTAAATGTGTCACTTCTCGGTAGTCTCACCCTTTTTATCTTAAAATAAAATGCTAACTTTGGAAAGACAATTTAAAAGCCTTGTTTTGTAAGAAATTGAGGGTTATACGCCAATGTCTCTATTGTTGACCATTGTTTTGCCAAATACCTCCAGGGCAGCACCTCCCCAGGGTAATGCTAGTGAGGACTAGGCCATTGTCCTCTATTCATTGTCAGACAGACATTTTCTTGGCGTGGGTGGCAGTGAGGACTTTGCGTGGTGTGCCAAACTGATTTCCTTGGTGGCTTTATTACTTGAGCTGGCACTCTCAATGGCACAGTGACAATCTTTTAACAATGCCTTGAACCTATACGAGAAAAAAAACAGACATTTCAATATATTTAACGTCACGTAAAATGTATTTCAAAAACATGTAGATACATTTGCATCTTTGCTAAAATGTATGCAACACCTTATAATGTATTCCAGAGATGCATGTACATACATTTGCATCTTTTCTGAAATGTATGTAATGCCTGACAATATTCCAGAAATGCATGGCTATGACTAGTCTACAGAGTGGCCAAATTGGTTCCTAATTTGGCTTCTTAAATTACTCTTTACGTATTGATCAATGGAGATTATACTCGGGGAGGGAAAATGGCTAATTGGGCCCTATTTGGATATTTTCACTTTGGGGTGTACTCACTTTTGTTGCCAGCGGTTTAGACATTAATGACTGTGTGTTGTGTTATTTTGAGGGGACAGCAAATTTACACTGTTATACAAGCTGTACACTCACTACTTTACATTGTAGCAAAGTGTCATTTCTTTAGTGTTGTCACATGAAAAGATATACTCAAATATTTACAAAAATGTGTGGGGTGTACTCACTTTTATGAGATACTGTACATCATAACAACTGAAGCAGTGATGAGTAAATAAATGCCCATTGGGGTGGAGGCAGAGTAAAGACTGTTGAGAGGGTGGGGGATGACCATAGGGTGAACAGCATGTGTTGGAAACAAGTGAAATAAAAACAATACAAATTATTATAAAATAATATACATATGAACAACTGCAACAGTGATGAATGTCGTTGGGGTGGGGGCAGAGTAAAAGTCTGTCCATAGCAGCAAGTAAGGTACGGTGCATTTGGAAAGTGTTCAGACCCCTTGACCTTTTCCACATTTTGGTACGTTACAGCCTTATTTTTCCTCATCAATCTACACACAATACCCCATAACGACAAAGCAACAAGAGGTTTTGAGTAATTTTTGCTAATTTATTACAAATAAAAAACAGACATTGAGACCCTCTGCTATGAGACTCAAAATTGAGCTCACGTGCATCCTGCTTCGATTGATCATCCTTGAGATGTTTCCACAACATGATTGGAGTCCACCTGTGGTAAATTAAATAGATGGGACATGATTTGGAAAGGCAAAAACATTTCTGCATCATTGAAGGTCCCTAAGAAGGCTGGTAATGGCTCACATCAACACCATTATCCCAGAAACACTAGACCCACTCCAATTTGCATACCTCCCAAACAGATCCACTGATGATGCAATCTCTATTGCACTCCACACTGCCCTTTCCCACCTGGACAAAAGGAACATTTATGTGAGAATGCTATTCATTGACTACAGCTCAGCATTCAACACCATAGTATCTTCAAAGTTCATCACTAAGCTAAGGATCCTGGGACTAAACACCTCCCTCTGCAACGGGATCCTGGACTTCCTGACGGGCTGCCCCCAGGTGGTGAGGGTAGGTAGCAACACATCTGCCACGCTGATCCTCAACACTGGAGCCCCCCAGGGGTGTGTGCTCAGTCCCCTCCTGTACTCCCTGTTCACCCATGACTGCATGGCCAGGCACGACTCCAACACCATCATTAAGTTGGCAGATGACACAATAGTGGTAGGCCTAATCAACGACAATGACGAGACAGCCTATAGGGAGGAGGTCAGAGACCCGACCAGGTGGTGCCAGAACAACAACCTGTCCCTCAACGTAACCAAGACTAAGGAGATGATTGTGGACTACAGGAAAAGGAGGACCGAGCACGCCCTCATTCTCATCGACAGGGCTGTAGTGGAGCAGGTTGAGAGCTTCAAGTTCCTTGGTGTTGACATCACCAACAAACTAGAATGGTCCAAACACACCAAGACAGTTGTGAAGAGGGCACGACAAAGCCTATTGCCCCTCAGGAAACTAAAAAGATTTGGCAAGGGTCCTGACATCCTCAAAAGGTTCTACAGCTGCAACATCGAGAGCATCCTGACTGGTTGAATCACTGCCTGGTACGGCAATTGCTTGGCCTCCGACCGCAAGGCACTACAGAGGGTAGTGCGTACGGCCCAGTACATCACTGAGGCTAAGCTGCCTGCCATCCAGGACCTCTACACCAGGTGGTGTTAGAGGAAGGCCCTAAAAAGTGTCAAAGACCCCAGCCACCCCAGTCATAAACTGTTCTCTCTACTACCACATGGCAAGCGGTACCGGAGTGCCAAGTCTAGCACAAAAAGGCTTCTCAACAGTTTTTACCCACAAGCCATAAGTCTCCTGAACAGGTAATGAAATGGCTACCTGGGCTATTTGCATTGTGTGCCCCCCATCCCCTCTTTTTCGCTACTGCTACTCTCTGTTCATCATATATGCATAGTCACTTTTACCATATCTACATGTACAGTGAGGGAAAAAAGTATTTGATCCCCTGCTGATTTTGTACGTTTGCCCACTGACAAAGAAATGATCAGTCTATAATTTTAATGGTAGGTTTATTTGAAAAGTGAGAGACAGAATAACAACTAAAAAATCCAGAAAAACGCATGTCAAAAATGTTATAAATTGATTTGCATTTTAATGGGAGAAATAAGTATTTGACCCCTCTGCAAAACATGACTTAGTAATTGGTGGCAAAACCCTTGTTGGCAATCACAGAGGTCAGACGTTTCTTGTAGTTGGCCACCAGGTTTGCATACATCTCAGGAGGGATTTTGTCCCACTCCTCTTTGCAGATCTTCTCCAAGTCATTAAGGTTTTGAGGCTGACGTTTGGCAACTCGAACCTTCAGCTCCCTCCACAGATTTTCTATGGGATTAAGGTCTGGAGACTGGCTAGGCCACTCCAGGACCTTAATGTGCTTCTTCTTGTGCCACTCCTTTGTTGCCTTGGCCGTGTGTTTTGGGTCATTGACAACAGCTCTGCGTTGCTCCGCGAAGCTCAAAAAGTATGTTTGCTCTGTCTTCTGTGGAGGCCCCATCGCAGTAAATGCTGTATGGACAATGCAGAAGTTGGATGAACATGCAGCACCTTTAATGTAAGTGCATGTTATACATTTTACACCTTCCTAATATTGCGTTGTACTGTCTTTTACCCTCAACACAGCCGCAATTTGTTGGAGCATGAACTTAACAAGGTGTCGAAAGCGTTCCACATGTATGTGTCAAATTGGCTGGATGTTTTTATTTTTATTCACCTTTATTAACCTCTATGGGCTAGGTGGCACGTCACCGTCCCACTCTATTCAACAGCCAGTGGAAGAGCGTGGCGCGAAATACAAAACCTCAAAAATGCAATAATTTCAATTTTTCAAACATACGACTATTTCACACCATTTTAAAGACAAGACTCTCGTTAATCTAACCACATTGTCAGATTTCAAAAAGGCTTTACAGCGAAAGCAAAACATTAGATTATGTTAGGAGAGTACATAGCCACAAATAATCACACGGCCATTTTCCAAGCAAGCATATATGTCACATAAACCCAAAACACAGCCAAATGAAGCACTAACCTTTGATGATCTTCATCAGATGACACTCCTAGGACATTATGTTATACAATACATGCATGTTTTGTTCAATCAAGTTCATATTTATATCCAAAAACAGCTTTTTACATTGGCATGTGATGTTAAGAACATGCATTCCCACCCAAAACTTCCGGTGAATTTACTAAATTACTCACCATAAACGTTGACAAAATACATAACTATTATTTTAAGAATTATAGATACAGAACTCCTTTATGCAATCGCTATGTCAGATTTTAAAATAGCTTTTCTGGGAAAGCACATTTTGCAATATTCTGAGTACATAGATCAGCCATCACGGCTAGCTATTTTGACGCCCGCCAACTTCTGGGCTCACTAAACTCAGAATTACTATTAGAAAAATTGTATTACCTTTTCTGATCTTCGTCAGAATGCACTCCCAGGACTGCTACTTCCACAACAAATGTTGTTTTTGTTCGAAATAATCCCTAGTTATGTCCAAATACCTCCGTTTTTTTCGTGCGTTCAGGTCACTATCCAAAGGGTAACGCGCGAGCCCATTTCGAGACAAAAACATTCTAAATGTTCCTTTACCGTACTTAGAAGCATGTCAAACGCTGTTTAAAATAATTTTTTATGGTATTTTTCTCGTAAAATAGCGATAATATTCCAACCGGACAAAAGTGTTTTCATTCAAAGAGGAAAAGAAAAAACAGCATGGTCGCGGGATCGCGCATCTCCAATCTCTTTGTCACCAGGCAGACCACTGACAAACTGAGCTCCTATACTCTGCCCAGAGACAGGAGACGCCTCAATCCGCTTTCTGAAGGCTTTAGAGAGCCAATGGAAGCCTTAGAAAGTGCAACGTAACCCCAGAGATACTGTAGTTTCGAAAGGGACTAGAAAGAAGAACTACAAATTGTCAGACAGGCCACTTCCTGCTTGGAATTTTCTCAGGTTTTTGCCTGCCATATGAGTTATGTTATACTCACAGACACCATTCAAACAGTTTAAAAACTTCTGAGTGTTTTCTATCCAAATCTACTAATAATATGCATATTCTAATTTCTGGGAAAGAGTAGTAACCAGTTTAAATCGGGTATGTTTTTTATCCGGCCGTGAAAATACTGCCCCCTAGCCCAGACAGGTTAAACCAGGTAGGCCAGTTGAGAACAAGTTCTCATTTACTACTGCGACCTGGCCAAGATAAAGCAAAGCAGTGTGACGAAAAACAAGAGCAAAAAAATAAAAAAAAACAATATTGGGATGAGGTAGGTAGTTGGATGGGCTATTTACAGATGGGCTGTGTACAGCTGCAGCGATCGGTAAGCTGCTCAGATAGCTGATGCTTAAAGTTAGTGAGGGAGATATGTCTCCAACTTCAGCGATTTTTGCAATTCATTCCAGTCATTGGCAGCAGAGAACTGGAAGGAAAAGCTGCCAAAGGAGGTGTTGGCTTTGGGGATAACCAGTGAAATATACCTGCTGAAGCGCGTGCTATGGGTGGGTGTTGCTGTGGTGACCAGTGAGCTGAGATAAGGCGGCGCTTTACCTAGCAAAGACTTAATCGATGACCTGGAGCCAGTGGGTTTGGCGACGAATATGTTGCGAGGGCCAGCCGACGAGAGCATACAGGTCGCAGTGGTGGGTGGTATATGGGGCTTTGGTGACAAAACGGATGGCACTGTGATAGACTGCATCCAGTTTGCTGAGTAGTGCTGGAGGCTATTTTATAAATGACATCGCCGAAGTCGAGGATCGGTAGGATAGTCAGTTTTACGAGGGTATGTTTGACAGCGTGAGTGAAGGAGGCTTTGTTGCGAAATAGGAAGCCTATTCTAGATTTAATTTTGGATTGTAGATGCTTAATGTGAGTCTGGAAGGAGAGTTTACAGTCTAGCCAGACACCTAGGTAGTTGTCCACATATTCTAAGTCAGAACCATCCATAGTAGTGATGCTAGTCTGGCGGGCGGGTGCAGGCAGCGATTAGTTGAAGAGCATGCATTTAGTTTTACTAGCTTTTAAGAGCAGTTGGAGGTCACGGAAGGAGTGTTGTATGGCATTGTATCTCGTTTGGAGGTTTATTAACACAGTGTCCAAAGAAGAGCCAGATGTACACTGCTCAAAAAAATAAAGGGAACACTTAAACAACACAATGTAACTCCAAGTCAATCACACTTCTGTGAAATCAAACTGTCCACTTAGGAAGAAACACTGATTGACAATACATTTCACATGCTGTTGTGCAAATGGAATAGACAACAGGTGGAAATTATAGGCAATAAGCAAGACACCCCCAATAAAGAAGTGGTTCTGCAGGCGGTGACCACAGACCACTTCTCAGTTCCTATGCTTCCTGGCTGATGGGTTGGTCACTTTTGAATGCTGGTGGTGCTTTCACTCTAGTGGTAGCATGAGACGGAGTCTACAACCCACACAAGTGGCTCAGGTAGTGCAGCTCATCCAGGATGGCATATCAATGCGAGCTGTGGCAAGAAGGTTTGCTGTGTCTGTCAGCGTAGTGTCCAGAGCATGGAGGCGCTACCAGGAGACAGGCCAGTACATCAGGAGACGTGGAGGAGGCCGTAGGAGGGCAACAACCCAGCAGCAGGACCGCTACCTCCGCCTTTGTGCAAGGAGGAGCAGGAGGAGCACTGCCAGAGCCCTGCAAAATGACCTCCAGCAGGACACAAATGTGCATGTGTCTGCTCAAACGGTCAGAAACAGACTCCATGAGGGTGGTATGAGGGCCCGACGTCCACAGGTGGGGGTTGTGCTTACAGCCCATTTGCCAGAGAACACCAAGATTGGCAAATTCGCCACTGGTGCCCTGTGCTCTTCACAGATGAAAGCAGGTTCACACTGAGCACGTGACAGACGTGACAGAGTCTGGAGACGCCATGGAGAACATTCTGCTGCCTGCAACATCCTCCAGCATGACCGGTTTGGCGGTTGGTCAGTCATGGTGTGGGGTGGCATTTCTTTGGGGGGCCGCACAGCCCTCCATGTGCTCGCCAGAGGTAGCCTGACTGCCATTAGGTACCGAGATGAGATCCTCAGACCCCTTGTGAGACCATATGCTGGTGCGGTTGGCCCTGGGTTCCTCCTAATGCAAGACAATGCTAGACCTCATGTGGCTGGAGTGTGTCAGCAGTTCCTGCAAGAGAAAGGCATTGATGCTATGGACTGGCCCGCCCGTTCCCCAGACCTGAATCCAATTGAGCACATCTGGGACATCATGTCTCGCTCCATCCACCAACGCCACGTTTCACCACAGACTGTCCTGGAGTTGGCGGATGCTTTAGTCCAGGTCTGGGAGGAGATCCCTCAGGAGACCAGCCGCCACCTCATCAGGAGTATGCCCAGGCATTGTAGGGAGGTCATACAGGCTCGTGGAGGCCACACACACTACTGAGCCTCATTTTGACTTGTTTTAAGGACATTACATCAAAGTTGGATCAGCCTGTAGTGTGGTTTTCCACTTTAATTTTGAGTGTGACTTCAAATCCAGACCTCCATGGGTTGATAAGTTGTATTTCCATTGATTATTTTTGTGTGATTTTGTTGTCAGCACATTCAACTATGTAAAGAAAAAAGTATTTAATAAGATTATTTCTTTCATTCAGATCTAGGATGTGTTATTTTAGTGTTCCCTTTATTTTTTTGAGCAGGGTATATAGAATGGTGTCGTCTGCGTAGAGGTGGATCAAGGGATCACCCGCAGCAAGAGCGACATCGTTGATATATACAGAGAAAAGAGTCTGCCTGAGAATTTAACCCTGTGGCACCCCCATAGAGACTGCCAGAGGTCCGGACAACAGCCCCTCCGATTTGACACACTGAACTCTATCTGAGAAGTAGTTGGTGAACCAGGCGAGGCAGTCATTTGAGAAACCAAGGTTGTTGAGTCTGTCAATCTCCCGTATTCTTATTGGCAGAGTCGAAAGCCTTGGCCAGGTCGAAAGAAGACGACTACACATTACTGTCTTTTATAGATGGCGGTTATGATATCGTTTAGTACCTTGAGCGTGGCAGAGGTGCATCCGTGACCAACTTGGAAACCGGATTGCACAGCGGAGAAGGTACGGTGGGGTTCGAAATGGTCAGTGATCTGTTTGTTAACTTGGTTTTCGACGACTTTAGATAGGCAGGGCAGGATGGATATCGGTCTATAACAATTTGGGTCAAGAGTGTCACCCCCTTTGAAGAGGGGGATGGCCGCGGCAGCTTTCCAATCTTTAGGATTTTGGACGATATGAAAGAGAGGTTGAACAGACTAGTAATAGGGGTTGCAACAATGGTGGCAGATAATTTTAGAAAGACAGGGTCCATATTGTCTAGCCCAGCTGATTTCTATGGGCCAAGGTTTTGCAGCTCTTTCAGAACATCATCTATCTGGAATTTGGGTGAAGGAGAAGCTGGGGAGTCTTGGGCAAGTAGCTGCGCGGGTTGCGGAGCTGTTTGCCGGATTTGGGGTAGCCAGGAGGAAAGCATGGCCAGCCGTAGAGAAATGCTTATTGAAATTCTTGATTATCTTGGATTTATCGGTGGTGACAGTGTTTCCTAGCCTCAGTGCAGTGGGCAGCTGGGAGGAGGTGCTCTTATTCTCCATGGACTTTAGTGTCCCAAAACTTTTTGGAGTTAGAGCTACAGGATGCAAATTTCTGTTTGAAAAAGCTAGGCTTTGCATCCTAACTGACTGTGTGTATTGGTTCCTGACTACCCCGAACAGTTGCATATCGCGGGGACTATTCGTTGCTTGTGCAGTATGCCACAGGATGTTTTTGTGCTGGTCGAGGGCAGTCAGTTTTGGAGTGAACCATGGGCTATATCTGTTCTTAGTTCTACATTTTTTGAAAGGGGCATGCTTATTTAAGATGGTGAGGAAATTACTTTTAAAGAATAACCAGGCATCCTCTACTGATGGGATGAGGTCAATATCCTTCCAGGATACCCGGGCCAGGTCGATTAGAAAGACATGCTCGCAGAAGTGTTTTAGGGAGCGTTTGACAGTGATGAAGGGTGGTCGTTTGACCGCGGACCCATAACGGATGCAGGCAATGAGGCAGTGATTGCTGAGATCTTGATTGAAGACAGCAGAGGTGTATTTGGAGGGCATGTTGGTCAGGATAATATCTGCCCATGTTTACAGATTTAGGGTTGTACCTGGTGGGTTCTTTGATAATTTGTGTGAGATTGAGGGCATCTAGCTTAGATTGTAGGACTGCCGGAGTGTTAAGCATATCCCAGTTTAGTTCACCTAACAGAACAAACTCTGAAGCTAGATAGGGAGCGATCAATTCACATATGGTGTCCAGGGCACCGCTGGGAGCTGAGGGGGCTCTATAACAGGCGGTGAGAGACTTATTTCTGGTGAGATGCATTTTTTTAATTAGAAGCTCGAACTGTTTGTGCATAGACCTGGAAAGTATGACATAACTTTTCAGGATATCTCTGCAGTGGATTGCAACTCCCCCCCCCTTTGGCAGTTCTATCTTGACGGAAAATGTTGTAGTTGGGGATGGAAATTTCAGAATTTCTGGGAGAGCTAGCTCAGACAACAACTGGTAAGACAACAACAGCTAATCAGCTAAGACAACAACAACAGGTAAAATGGCAATGAATGGTCAGAGAGGGTCAGTTAACTACACACAGGGCTTGAGTTCAAGGCTGGGACCGACAGATAAACAAAATAGAGTATCGTTAATAATCAGTCCAGCAGGCATCAGTTATGTAGCCAAGTGATCATAGGGTCCAGTGAACAGCAGTAGATGAAACAGGGAAGCCATTAGGTAGTCGTTACTATGCTAGCCGGGAGATGCGCCTGGCTCGAGGCTAACTGGTGCTAGCTTCGGGACAAGGGTGTCACCGACATCCGGCAAAGGCCGGTTGAGGGCACATCAGACGGAATTACTTCGGCAGACCAGTCTAATGGATCGGCGGGGCTCCGTGTCGACAAAGGGTCCAGGCCAAGTTGGCAAAAAGGTATTGCAGCTGGAGTAATTTTGTTTGCTAGCCGGGAGATGCGCCTGGCTCGAGGCTAACTGGAGCTAGCTTCGGGACAAGGGCGTTAGCCACTATTGCCACTCCGGTGTGTCCGGTGCAAAGGTCTAGAGCTTATGGCAGGAATCCGGTGATGTAGTGGCTTCTAGTCGTGTTAGTGAAGAGTCTGTGAGGCATCAGCTGTGTAGCCGAGTGATCATAGGGTCCACTGAGCAGACCGGGAGATGGGCCTGGCTCAAGGCTAGCTTCGGGGCTCGGCCATTCGGTAGCAGCTAGCTAGCTGCGATGATCCGGAGAAATGGTCCAGAGCTTACGGCAGAAATGCGGTAGTGGAGAAAAGCAGTCCGATATGCTTAGGGTTGATATCGCGCTGTGCAGACTTGCAGGTATTATCCAGGCCAAAAGCGGCTGGTGTCTGAGCTAAAGGTAAAGGCCGCTAGCATTGGCTAACAATGACTAAATAGCTAGTAGTTAATTAGCTGGTTAGCTTCTGATGGCTAGCTTCTGATGGAGGTTCTAGCTATAGGATCTAAAAATAGCAGATCCGTATCACATTTGGTTAGGCGGGTTGCTGGAAGGTATATTTAATTTATAAATGGAAAAAGATATTGAAATATATACAAAAAAAGAAGAAAGAAACATAAAATGTACATGGGACAACAACAAACAGGTCCGCACTGCTACGCCATCTTGGAACCAATTGTTCTTTGGGTGGTGCACCATTCTTGATACCCACAGGAAACTGTTGAGTGTTAAAAACCCAGCAGCTTTGCAGTTCTTGACACAAAGTGCTACGCCTGGCACCTACTACCATACCCTGTTCATAGGTACTTAAATCTTTTGTCTTTACCATTCACCCTCTGAATGGCACACAATCCATGTCTCAATTGTGTCCAGGCTTAAAAATCCTTATTTAACCTGTCTTCTGCCCCCTGATTTAATTAGATTTACCAAGTGACATCTTGTGTGGCCTCCCGAGTGGCGTAGAGGTCTATGGCACTGCATCTCAGCGCTAGAGGCGTCAATACAGACCCAGGTTCTATCCCAGGCTGTATCACAACCTCCGTGATCGGGAGTCCCATAGGGCAGCACACAATTGGCCCAGCGTCTTCCGGGTTAGAGGAGGGTTTGTTGGGGTAGGCCGTCATTGTAAATAAGAATTTGTTCTTAACTGACTTGCCTAGTTGAATAAAACATCAATGAGGGATCATAGCTTTCTCCTAGTCAGTCTTTGTCATGGAGATTTCTTACAAATACATTTAAATGCATATTGGAATATATACTGAACAAAAATATAAACACAACAGGCAACAATTTTAACGATTTTACTGAGTTACAGTTCATATAAAGAAATCAATCTAATCTATGGATTTCACATGACTGAGAATACAGATATGCATCTGTTGGTCACAGATAACTTTTTTTTTTTAAGATGGGCGTGGATCAGAACACCAGTCAGTATCCGGTGTGACCACTGTTCCCTCATGTAGCGCAATGTGCATAGATGTGATCTGGCTGATGATTATGGCCTGTGGAATGTTGTCCCGATCCTCTTCAATGGCTGTGCGAAGTTGCTGGATATTGGCGGGAACTGGAACACGCTATTGTACATGTTGATCCAGAGCATCCCAAACAGCTCAAAGGGTGAAATGTCTGGTGAGTATGCAGGCCATGAACAAGGGACATTTTCATCTTCCAGGAATTGTGTACAGATGCTGAAACTAGAGGTGATGGCGGGGGATAAATGACATGACAATGGGCCTCAGGATCTTGTCACAGCATCTCTATGCATTCAAATTGCCATCGATAACATGCAATTGTGTTCATTGTGTGTAGCTTATGCCTGCTCATACCCTAACCCCACCGCCACCATGGGGCACTCTGTTCACAACGTTGACATCAGCAAACAGCTCGCCCAGGGGGGCACTAGTGAGCAAGCCATGGAGTTGGTTATGTTTTTCCGAGCTCCTGCTGAAATTGCATTTATTTAATACTTTGTTTGAGAGTTGACCCAAAAATAACTAGGAAACACAGCCTTTGAATGACGTGCTTTACTTTGTTCAACTTTTATTTTGGTGAAATGCGTAAATGGTGCATAACCTGCAAAAGTTTAGATTCAGCGGAGTCACTGACAAAAGAGAACACTCGGCCCATTGTGGTGGCTAATTTCTGCATTACCAAATGAGGAGAGTTACAGACTTCACACACCAGTCAGAGTTATACTTAAACTACATCTTTAATGATAAGAGCTTTGCATTAGCAATGACTTTCAATGATGCACCATCGGAAAGTGACAACACAAAGTACAAAGATCTTTTATAGCCAAGATACACCCCTCTCATACTTACATGACGGACCACAGATCTTAGGAACAGTTCACAAAGGGACTTTATAATTAAGAAAGGAGTATCCCTTAGCCAGATAGCATTCGCTATAAATTATCGTTCAGTTTGGTCCCTAAGACAAGGTTCTAATCTCGTTCCTGGTACGGTATAGAACAGAACCATTAGCTCATGTTCTCTGGAATGCTCTTTAGGTTTTATCACCCAAAGACATCGTAAATCTCCTCTGTCAGTGCTATCTCATAGAGGCCCATCCTCAGTAAAACACACACACAATAGTTAACAGAATACTCTATTCTGTCAAATAAAACAACACAAGCATTATACCATAATCTTGCAATTTTCCATGACACCATGACAAGGATTTCGAGTTCTTTAACAATAACATTTTAGTCATTTAGCAGACGCTCTTATCCAGAGCGACTTACAGTAGTGAATACATACATTTCATTTCACGCATAATTTTTTTTTTGTACTGGCCACCCGTGGGAATCGAACCCACAACCCTGGCGTTGCACACACCATGCTGCCATTGCAAACACCATGCTCTACCAACTGAGCCACAGGGAGCAGCGAGAAAACAAGCAAACTGTCTCCGACACGGAACAAGGCTTGTCAACATGCTCAGATGACACGACTCTGCTACAAACCACGGTTAAGAAGCTTAAAACTGATGTGGAACAATGCATACATTTACAAGGTTATATGCAAAGATCCAATATTAAAATCATGGGGGTAGCTGAGGACCCGTGCTTAAGTTCCACTTCATTGGTCTCAAAATTATTAAAGGAAGCCCTCAAATTGGTTCAAGACATCCTTGTAGACCGCTCACATCGGGGCTCTCAAGCAAGAAAGGCTGGTGGAAAACCTTGCGACCTTGTGGCTAAACTACACTACTATCTGGATTGTTTTGATGTTCTTCGGCGTGACATAGAATTTGGTCCACTTCGATGCAACAAAGCTCTATCTTCCAAGGCTATGCCCCCAGCTGTACTCGTAACCATGCTGCTTTTAACAATGTCAAGAATCTGCTCCGTGGACGGACCAACGTTCGGTATGGTGTGGCTTTTCCTGCCCGGCTCCATATAACGGCACGAGAAAGAGTTCAAAGAACCCCATAAGGCAAATGTTCTGTGGATGAACCTATTTGGCGATTAGGGTAATGGACGAATGTGTCTACCACTGCAGACTCAGTCTCTCTTTTGTAGATACTGTAAAGCGCTGTCAGTGGCATCAGTTGATATTGTTATTATTAGGTAACATTAGTGCCTAACACCATACCCAAACCGGACGCGCTCGTGTGTCCGCGTGTGCCATCATACAAAGATTTATTTTGTCCAGCCACACCAAACATGATCACAACACACAGGTTGAAATGTCAAAACAAACTCTGAACCAATTGTATTAATTTGGGGACAGGTCGAAAAGCATTAATATTTTATGGCAATTTAGCTAGCTAGCTTGCAGTTGCTAGCTAATTTATCCTATTTAATCAAATGTATTTATATAGCCCTTCTTACATCAGCTGATATCACAAAGTGCTGTACAGAAACCCAGCCTAAAACCCCAAACAGCAAGTAATGCAGGTGTAGAAGCACGGTGGCTAGGAAAAACTCCCTAGAAAGGCCAAAACCTAGGAAGAAACCTAGAGAGGAACCAGGCTATGAGGGGTGGCCAGTCCTCTTCTGGCTGTGCCGGGTGGAGATTATAACAGCACATGGCCTAGATGTTCAAATGTTCATAAACGACCAGCATTGTCAAATAATAATAATCATAGTAGTTGTCGAGGGTGCAACAAGTCAGTAACACAGGAGTAAGTGTCAGTTGGCTTTTTCATAGCCGATCTTTGAGAGTATCTCTACCGCTCCTACTGTCTCTAGAGAGTTGAAAACAGCAGGTCTGGGACAGGTAGCACGTCCGGTGAATAGGTCAGTGTTCCAGCAGGTCTAGGACAACAGGTCTGGGACAGGTAGCACGTCCGGCGAACAAGTCAGGGTTCCATAGCTGCAGGCAGAACAGTTGGAACTGGAGCAGCAGCACGGCCAGGTGAACTGGGGACAGCAAGGAGTCATCAAGCCAGGTAGTCCTGAGGCATGGTCCTAGGGCTCAGGTTCTAGGACCATGCTGTTGCTAGCTAATTTATCTTGGGATATAAACGTTGAGCTGCTATTTTACCTGAAATGTGCAAGATCCTCTACTCCAACAATTAATCCACACATAAAACGGTCAACCGAATCGTTTCTAGTCATCTCTCCTCCTTCCAGGCTTTTTCTTCTTTGGACTTTATATGGCAATTGACATTTAACTTTCATAATAAGGTGTATTACCACAACTGACCGACCGACCTCAGTTCATCTTTCAATCACCCACGTGGGTATAACCAATGAGGAGATGGCATGTGGGTATATGCTTCTATAAACCAATGAGGAGATGGGAGAGGCAGAACTTGCACCGCGTTCAGCGTCACAAATAGAACCAACTTCTATTTTAGCGCTTGGCAACGCAGACACTCGTTGGCGCACGCGTGCAGTGTGGGTGCAATGATTGAATCAAATGTATATGTACATTTATTTTGCAACGCACGCAACGCGATCGGTGTGGTCAGCTTGTTAGCTCTGGTGAGTCAATTCTCCTTTTGTTTTAACATTTTATTTTATTACCATGAAGCTGCTCATGTTTATTGATGGTACCGTATCCAGGGTAGATAAAGCTTAGTTAAAGATGTTGCTGCAAGATGTGATTTATAAAATGCTTTATACTTTCTTTTAAAACAACCTAGTTTTGGGTTGCAAATAAGTATTTCTTATTTATTTATTATGCGCAACTTGTTTTAAATCCTTCACTATTTCAGTAGGGCTCTCTACTCGATAGGTCTAGTTTTCCCCACTACAAGCACATTGTGTGTGGATATCTTTGTGTGGGGATTAGCGGTTACCTTGTTCTATTAGGTGACCTGGGTGGGATTTCTTTTTCATACCAGACTTCAGAGTATTGTTTGTTTATGTTTTTTATTTGAACTTTTGGGTTTTTTATTTGCTATTTTTTGCTATTTTTTTAATGGATCAGTTATTGTAATCTGGCATCTATCCTTTCCCTCACAGACTTTACATGGCTAGGCCTAATATCATGAGAGGGACAGCTGGTTGCTCTGTCACTTTTGCTAGCTGAAATTTTACATCTTTAAATCACCCAGTGAAACGTGAAAGGGTTCTTTCTCATTTAAATCACCTACAGTAGATATTGCCGTTCTTCATGAGACACATCTCCGCACTTTCGACCACTCTCGTTTAAAAGGAGGATGGATCGGTCAATCATATCATTCCAATTTTCATTCTAAAACTATAGTGGCAGCCATTTTAATTAGTGAAAACATACCGTTCACAATGTCAAGTGTAGAGGCAGACTCAGCAGGCCGTTTCATTATTGTAGTAGGAAGACTGTATAATACACCTGTTATCTTGGCTAACATTTATGCACCAAATTGGGATAACATTCTTCACAAATGTATTTTCTCGATTACCAAATATGGACACACACCATCTAATACTAGGTGGTGAAATGAATTGTGTACTGTCGCCCAATCTGGATCGTAGCTCTCCTAAGGTATCATCTTCATCAAAGACAGTATCCACAATTCAGCTAATTTCTTAAGACATATAGCATATCTGATGTGTGGCATTTCCACAATCCCACAGCTAGGGAGTATTCTTTTTTCAAGGCCATATTTTTTTTTTAAGACCATCTCATGTATAGACTACTTTTTCCTAGACAATAGATTGCTGCCACTGATTACCAAGCTATAGTCTTTTCGGATCATTCTCCTTTTACTATTGTTAGGTTCTGACAAACAGAGTGAAAAACTAACAGACAACTAGTCAAAGCTCATACCAAGTTTATTCACCCACTGGGTCAAACAGCTGCAAACACAAAAACAAGTTTCCACCAGCACAAGTATTTATACCACCTTATGCGGAGTTTCCTCCTTTTCTCTAAACACTACATCTTTGTTGCTAGGCAGGAAGTTAAGTAATGTGGGTAATAAACTGTGCCTTCTCCCTTCATGTGACCTGACCTGACCTCGGCCCACATGCCTCACTAATCCACAGCTTTTCACCCTTATCAGTGACCACAACCATGTGATTGTCTTTTCCCTTACTTAGTAACTTTCCAGGCCCCTACTTCTTATCCACCCTCCATTAACCCCATCATATACATTGCTACTCCTTATAACCATTAACTTCTGGTGTAGCAAGTATTTCAAATTACAACCCAACACTATTAAACTACTTATACCAAATACACAGCCAATTATCATAACATTTAAAACTATAAAAATATATACAAAAATAAAAATCATAAATATCAAAAAGTAACAAAGCCAAAATAGAAACATATTGTACTATATAAATACAATAAAAAACAGAATTGAATTATTACACTATTACCCTATTGCTAACAAAAAACACGCAAATAAAACTAAAGTGTACAAATACAGAAATAGAATAACACACTTACAGTTGAAGTTGGAAGTTTACATACACCTAAGCCAAATACATTTAAACTATGTTTTTCACAATTCCTGATGTTTAATCCTAGTAAAAATTCCCCGTTTTAGGTCAGTTAGAATCACCACTTTATTTTAAGAATGTGAAATGTCAGAATAATAGTAGAGAATGATTTATTCCAGCTTTTATTTCTTTGATCACATTCCCAGTGGGTCAGAAGTGTACATACACTCAATTAGTATTTGATAGCATTGCCTTTAAATTGTTTAACTTGGGTCAAACGTTTTGGGTAGCCTTCCACAAGCTTCCTACAATAAATTGGGTGAATTTTGGCCCATTCCTCCTGACAGAGCTGGTGTAACTGAGTCAGGTTTGTGGGCCTCCTTGCTCGCACACGCTTTTTCAGTTCTGCCCACACATTTTCTATAGGATTGAGGTCAGGGCTTTGTGTTGGCCAATCCAATACCTTGACTTTGTTGTCATTAAGCCATTTTGCCACAACTTTGGAAGTATGCTTGGGGTCATTGTCCATTTGGAAGACCCATTTGCGGCCAAGCTTCAACTTCCTGACTGCTGTCTTGAGATGTTGCTTCAATATATCCACATAATTTTCCTGCCTCATGATGCCATCTATTTTGTGAAGTACACAGTCCCTCCTGCAGCAAAGCACCCCCACAACATAATGCTGCCACACCCTGCTACATGGTTGGGATGGTGTTCTTCGGCTTGCAAGCCTCCCCCTTTTTCCTCCAAACATAACGATGGTCATTATGGCCAAACTGTTCTATTTTTCTTTCATCAGACCAGAGGATATTTCTCCAAAAAGTACAATCTTTGTCCCCATGTGCAGTTGCAAACCGTAGTGTGGCTTTTTTCTGGTGGTTTTGGAACAGTGGCTGCTTCCTTGCTGTGCGGCCTTTCAGGTTATGTCGATATATGACTTGTTTTACTGTGGATATAGATACTTTTGTACCTGTTTCCTCCAGCATCTTCACAAGGTCCTTTGCTGTTGTTCTGGGATTGATTTGCACTTTTTGCACCAAAGTACCTTCATCTCTAGGAGACAGAACGCATCTCCTTCCTGAGCGGTATGATGGCTGCATGGTCCCATGGTGTTTATACTTGCATACAATTTTTTTGTACAGATAAAAGTGGTACCTTCAGGTGTTTGGAAATGTCTCCCAAGGATGAACCAGACTTGTGGAAGTCTACCACTTTTTTGCTGAGCTCTTGGTGTCAATTAGCCTAGTTAATTGTTCTTCAATTACTTGCCTAGTTAAATAAAGGAAAAAAATTATAAAAAATCAGAAGCTTCTAAAGCCAAGACATAATTTTCTGGAATTTTCCAAGCTGTTTAAAGGCACAGTCATCTTAGTGTATGTCAACTTCTGACCCACTGGAATTGTGATACAGTGAATTATAAGTGAAATAATCTGTCTGTAAACAATTGTTGGAAAAATGACTTGTGTCCTGCACAAAGTAGATGTCCTAACCAACTTGCCAAAACTATAGTTTGTTAACAAGGAATTTGTGGAGTGGTTGAAAATCGAGTTTTAATGACTCCAACCTAAGTGTATGTAAACTATCGACTTCAACTGTACATACCCAGTAATAATAAATGTAGCATTGTACCTACAATATGGAAACTTAAAGCTTTGCAAAAGGGAAATTATTTATTTTGTTTATGGTATGCAGGGATGTTCGCATAAATACATGTGCATGTACCCCCCCCCCCCCACACACAAACACACGTGCACACAAACACACCTGAAGAATCCTGCTGTGGAGAAGTGGAAGCAAATGGGTCTTCATCCTCAGGCTCAGACAACATTTGTGAAGTCACCTGTGTGGCTGAGGAGATGGATGACTCCTCATCCTGAGGCTCCGAGATCATTTCTGAAGAGGCCTGTGTGGCTGAGGAGATGGATGGCTCCTCATCCTGAGGCTCCGAGATCATTTCTGAAGAGGCCTGTATGGCTGAGGAGGTGGAAGGCTCCTCATCCTGAGGCTCCGAGATCATTTCTGAAGAGGCCTGTGTGGCTGAGGAGGTAGATGGCTTCTCATCCTGGCCAGTGCCAGAGGGTGCTCCAAAGTATTTCAGAAGTGCCCCTGAATTTGCATTGAAATACAGTATATGAGTCTGACACCCTAAATACATTTGTTGCACAATTAAATATACATGTCATGTCAACCAAATGAACCATACAACCTCCTTAGCTAATTCTAGGCATAAGACACCCCAAAAGCCTCAATATATCACAAAAGATACAAAATATCAGCCTAATATAGACATATTTGAAGTTAGCCTACAGCATTTGTTAACCAAGTTAACCAAATCAATAATGTGCTAGTTAGGTTGTAATCGTTTTGCTGCAGGCTACTCACATTATCATGATGAAACTGTGTGAAATTATATCCAATGTTCTGTAAGCTAGTTGGACAGAAAAGGGAATATTGTCGCCATATGTGTAATAGCAATGCTAGCAACATAGGCTAACAAACACAAGTGTTATACTAGCCTATTTCATTACATGCGTAATATTATACTCATAAAGAGATGACATTGGTGCATACCTTTTATCTTTGGTGCGTTTCTCCTCTTCTTCTTTCCTCTTTTTCCTAAACTGGGCACCTGATGGCTTAGACCTTTTCTTATCCATGTGTGATGACTTGGCACTCGAGCATCAATACATTACCCATCCCCCAACACTGTCAACCAAGAGTCAAGACTAAGGCAATTACTAATTGCTGCAGGTCAGGGCGTGACACATACATTCTCTCATTATCAGACCGGGTGTTTCATATCTGGTCTGGAAAAGGGATCTCCTCACTGAACGACTTGTACATTGATATGGATTTGACATATTTTTAGCATTTAGTACAAAAGTTCAATATTCCTAGATCCCATTTCTTTAGATACCTGCAATTGCGTAGTTTTGTATTTTCATACACTAGTCACTTCCCATCAAACCCACCTACCTCCCTTCTAGATTATATTTTTAAAGTGAACCCTTATTTCAATGCTTGAACTATGAGAAGAACCAATGGGAAGAGGATTTAGGTGAACAACTTTCAGATGAAACTTGGCAGAGTATGCTTCAGATAATACCTTCTTCATCTATGTCTAAGACATGCTGTAATTCAATTTAAAATAGTTCATCGGCTGCATTGGTCAAAGGCAACATTATCCAAGATTAGACCAGAAATAGATCCCACTTGTGACCGATATAAGCAGGCTCTTGCTACTTTATTACATGTTTATTTACATGTTTTTGTGCACAACATTTTAGAGAAATAAGCTATTTGTGCATTTGAAATTTGTGTTTTTTTTTTATTTCAGCTCATGAAACATGGGACCAATATAAAATATAAAGGACAGATTTCCACCAGTCTAATGTCCATTGCTCATGTTTCTTGGCCCTAGCAAGTCTCTTCTTCTTATTGGTGTCATTTAGTAGTGGTTTCTTTGCAGCAATTTGACCATGAAGGCCTGACTCATGCAAGTCTCCTCTGAACAGTTGATGTTGAGATGTGTCTGTTACTTGAACTCTGTGAAGCATTTATTTGGTCTGCAATCTGAGGTGTAGTTAACTCTAATGAACTTAACCTCTGCAACAGAGGTAACTCTGGGTCTTCCTTTCCTGTGGCGGTCATCATGAGAGCCAGATTCATCATAACGCTTGATGGTTTTTGCAACTGCATTTGAAGAAACTTTAAAACTATTTGCAATTTTCCAGATTGACTGACCTTCATGTCTTCAAGTAATGATGGGTTGTAATTTCTCTGTGCTTATTTGAGCTGTTCTTGCCATGATATTGACTTGGTCTTTTACCAAATAGGGCTATCTTCTGTATACCACCCCTACCTGCCTACATGTGTTAATTGGTTGAGAGAATGCCAAAAGTGTGAAAAGCTGCCATCAAGGCAAAGGGTGGCTACTTTGAAGAATCTCCAATTTAAAATATATTTAACACTTTTTTGGTTACTACGTCATTCCGTATGTGTTATTTCATAGTGTTGATGTATTCACTATTATTATAATAATAATTATTATTATTATTATTATGTGTCCAAACTTTTGACTGGTACTGTATCTTCCAAAAATCATTTGAAACAATGTGAAGTAGGTCAAAACTGTCAGCGCATTGGCTTCAAAACAGCGGCCCCTGTGGAAGGTTGACATTTATTGTCATGAATCTTTCCCTGGAGGCAGAACTGAGTGATTTCCACTAGATAGTCCAGCAGCAAAGTCAAAATTGGCTTTATCGTAAAAATTTATGAAAACAAAAATGTGCTTTTTGGTTTAATTTAAGGTTAGGGATAGGCAGGTTTAAAATAAGATTATATTACTTTGTGGCTGTGCCAGCTAGTGACCATTGGTCTCAATCATAGTGTCCTAGTGTATGTACAGGGTCTTGCACAGGCTCTTACTTTATGTGTATACTACTAAATGTTTAACCTGGTCCCAGATCTGTTTCTGCATTGGCATGACGACGAGCATAGGAGTTCGATATACAGCACAAAAAGGCCTTGGACCAGTCTACTGTTATGCGTAACAGGCTCTTGTGGGTCAGTCATTGATTAGCCATGTCATCAGTGACTTCCAGCCTTAGAGACTCCTTGAAATCTGACTAGGCTCTTTTTTTTCTACTTTTAGGTGCACTTCAGATGGAATCTCTAAAGGAGCTTGGTTGAACCGTTCCAGCATCATCTTCGCAGGGAATGACAAGTGGTCCGTGGACCCCCGTGTGTCCATCGTATCGAGTGGGGGGGAGTACAGCCTGCAGATACAGAAAGTGGACGTGACTGACGACGGCTTGTATACCTGCTCTGTTCAGAGTGAGCGCAATCCAAAGCCAAAGCACCTTCATCTAGTCGTTAAAGGTATCTGACTTTTTAACATATCATGGGTGGTGTGCACTGCATCACACTGCGTTTTTTTAAATAATTGAGTGGGGTCTGGAATTATTACATCCCTTCATAAAGATGAGCAAAAAAGACTGTATAAAATAAATAATACATACCGAAGCCTAATACCGAAGCCTAATATATTGACATATATTTCAAATGCATACGGTATGTACTCATATTTTAAATAAATAGATCTAAATACATTTATTATTTAAATATGTCCATATACAATATGTCACATATATTTCATAAATATATTCATAGTGATGTCGAGAGTTCCAGGCGAGAGTATCTGCTGGCTTTGCGTTTGACTGTCGCTTCTTCCTGGTACCTGTTTAGTAACAGTGTTGATTGTTTATTCATTAACTTTGATTTGATAGTGCTTTGTCTGTTTTTCGGTAAGTCTCTGTTTTTGTCAACTTTTCTGCTCTTTATTCATGTTTTTGTTTAGTCTGATGTATTGTTTTCACTGCTGTTTTTTGTTTTTCTTTTCATTCATACAATTGTAAAGTAACTTTGGGTCCTTGAAAAGTGCTATATAATAAGTCCTATGTATTATTATTATTATTATTTACATATTTGATTTTGGCTGTTTTTATATGATATGTTTATATTTTTGACAGAAGCCCAGCTAGTTTGTACAGTGGTTGCTCCACTAAAAGTTTTGCAATTATGCTGCGATACTTAGAGGTAATTTGTGGTTCAGTACGGTACCCTGTGTCACCACTTCATTGCTCCAGACCAGCACAAGGGGGAGATAGAGCACTGATTATGCTTTTGGGTCCTACTGTGTCTCTAACTGACAATGAATTGGTGACATAAACCTAAATAGAAACGGATAATTCTGCATGACTTCAGGATTACTTACTAAAACTGTTGTTACACTAAGGTTTTTATTATTTTATTTTGTTAGGATTATTTTGCTCTTATGTAGTACTGTAAGCCACTCCCGACCGGTCATCTTGTACAGCGCCTGAGTGGCGCAACAGTCTAAGACACTGCATAGCAGTGCAAGCTGTGTTGCTACAGATGCTGGTTCAATACCTGTGCTGGCCTTGACTGTAAGACCCATGAGATGACTGTTGGTTTTTGGTTTCTCTCCCTCTAAAAACAGGAATTAATTCTAAATAACAAACTGGCTTTATTTACAAATTAGTAACAATGTCTCACCCCATGTTCAAGAATGGGCTTTTTCTCGTTCTTTTTACGTTATTTGAAAACTAAATATCCAAAATATTGTTATTTTTTAAGCAAAGCGATTATTATTATAAATCTAGAATTATATGAAAGTCCCTTGGATATTCGTACAGATATATTATTAACCCTGTTTTTAGCAGGACAATATATTTTGGCCATATTGGTCTTGGCTTCTGAGTGGCGCACAATGGGATTGCCTTGCAGTTCTCCAGCTGTATCCACTGAAAGCGCGCAAGGTTCAAGGCACGAGGGTAGGAGGCACGGGATGGGCCGCAGAGCCGAGCACAGGACACATATTCTTAGCTAAATAGCCCAGTACTGTGTAGCCTACACCCGACCGTCACGTTGTACAGTGCCATCATTTTCGTTCCATCCTAACAGAAACCCAGAGGGTTTTTCATTTTTCTTAGAATATAAACACCCTAATATTAATCAAATTAATCCCAAACTCTAAAAGTAATTGTGACATTGTGATTACAATAAAGAATGTAAACAAGATGCTTTGTTTTTATTTGCAGTGGTGATGGACAGCTGGTGGCATTTTGAAAACAGGTTTTCAAGCACATGTAGCCTGATTAGCAGGACAATAGACTCTTTATAGCCTGGCTACTGTAGGTGTATTCAATGCTTAAGTACTCTGAAGTGTTACATTTCTAACTCAAAACAGCGGTACAGTATTTCTTCATCAACATCTTTATGCTTTTGTTAATAAAATAACTAGAAAGAAGACATTCAAAATGCAGATGGTTATTAAAACTACATTTTAGTTGCACTTCCACCCAGCTCGACAACCATGGGTAAAACCTTGCTGAGAAGATCAATGTATTTGTTGCATTGTAGTATTGTCAATTTCTCTAGCCAAAACGTCTTGATGGCCTCAAAAGTTTGGACACACCTACTCATTCCAGAGTTTTCTTTATTTGTACTATTTTCTACATTCTACATACATCACAACTATGAAATAACACATATGGAATCAGTTAAGAACAAATTCTTATTTACAAGGACAGCCTACTCATTCCTCCCTGTCGGGGAATTGAACCCCGATCTCCCACATGCCCGCAAAACACGGGGATTCTTTAGCTAAATAGCCCAGAACTGTAGCCTACTCCCGACCGTCACAAAACCCTAATTCTTGGAATAGAAACACCATAATATTAAGCAAATTAATTAAGCAAAATTTCTTAAAACCAATCCCATATACTATGCTCTTACTAAAAAAGGTTTTAAATGATCTAGTACAGCCACTATTAAAGGCTATCAAGTACTTCTCAAAGATGCCCTCTGCTTGTCAAACTAGCACTAATTAGCATTAATGGTACCAGTGGTTGGCACTTAAATAACGTGCCATAGAATTCTGCGGCACCATGCAAGGTATGCTGCAGTACACTGCAACTTTTAAAGGACGAACCACCGTAGTTTCAAATGGAGGTCGCTAGGAAATGTTTTCAATGCTACAGGAGCTGTGTTTATTTTGCTCTATTCTGGGACAATGTGTTCAGTCTGGACTTTCAATGTAGCAACTGTTTGCTTGCAGAGGACTACAGGGGCGAAGTGGCTACTCTTAGAAAACTAGTAGCGGACTTACACAAGCTACTGGGGAATCCACGTCCGCCTACTTTCTCTTTCTCTTCTACTCCAGAAGCTGGACAATGCTCTGGCCTGGTGGGAGTGTTGCCACCATGTCGTCTCTCCACAGCCGACTTACCAGTGCTCTGCAGGGATCCCACTGCGAAGGGGTCTCCCCCTTCCCTGGAGAATGGAGTTAGTAGTAGGATGCTTCTGGATGACTTAGTGGATGTTCCTATTCTTGACCTTACCAACCAGCCATGGAGGCACGTCTCTCGTCGTGGAAGTCAACAGCGGCGGCCTTTGGCAATAGTGGCATCCTTGGTGGTGGGAAGCCCGGACCGGATACAGACTTCAAACAGCTTCGCCACCTTGGATCCAGGGGTTCTAGCGCCTTAATCCCTGCATGGTTTTGTTTCGATATCAGATCCAGAGGTACCTGCCTATGCCTTTGTCCCCAGTTCTGTCTCTACATTGAAGCATTGACTGATCAAATCAAGCTCCTCAAAGGTATTTACTCCCATTAAATATATCATTCTGCCACAGCTTCCCATGTTGATAGGGGTATTCAAAATAGTAATTCTGTGGCTGTTAATTTAATTTCCATCGATAGCTCTGTTAGCTCCCATAAGGAACCCACAACGCACGCGCCCCAGTCTCATTGTTCTCAGATCGACCACTATCCAAATGCGCTACTGTTTTTCAGCCATGGCCTGCAAAGTCACCATTCAACGTTCTGGCGCCTTCTGAGAGCCTATGGGAGCGTTAGAAAATGTCACGTTATGCCAGAGATCCCCTGTTTTGGATAGAGATGATCAAGAAGGCCAAGAAATAGTCAGAGAGAGCGCTTCCTGTTTGGAATCTTCTCAGGTTTTGGCCTGCCAAATGAGTTCTGTTATACTCACAGACACCATTCAAACAGTTTTAGAAACTTTAGGGTGTTTTCTATCCAAATCAAACAATTATATGCATATTCTAGTTACTGGGCAGGAGTAGTAACCAGATTAAATCGGGTACATTTTTTATCCGGCCGTGCAAATACTGCCCCTTATCCCCAACAGGTTAACGTAAGTACTCAGACCCTTTGCTATGACTCTCAAAATTGAGCTCAAGTGCATCCTGTTTCCATTGATCATCCTTGAGAGGTTTCTACAACTTGATTGGAGTCCAACTGTGGTAAATTCAATTGATTGGACATGATCTGGAAAGGCACACACCTGTCTATATAAAGGTCTCACAATTGACAGTGCATGTCAGAGCAAAAACCAAGCCATGAGGTCAAAGGAATTGTCCGTAGAGCTCCGAGAGAGGATTGTGTCAACGCTCAGATCTGGGAAAAGGTACCAAAAAATGTCTGCACCATTGAAGTCCCCAAGAACATAGTGGCCTCCATCATACTTAAATGAAATACGTTTGGAACCACCAAGACTCTTTCTAGAGCTGGCCGTCCGGCCAAGCTGAGCAATTGGGGGAGAAGCGCCTTGGTCAGGGTGGTGACAGAGCTCTAGATTTTCTCTGTAAAGATGTGAGAACCTTCCAGAAAGACAACCATCACTGCAGCAACCCACCAATCAGGCCTTTATGGTAGAGTGGCCAGACAGAAGCCAATTGGAAACCTGGCACCATCCCTACGGTGAAGCATGTTGGTGGCATTATCATGCTGTAGGGATGTTTTTCTAGTCAGGATCAAGGCAAAGATGAACAGAGCAAAGTACAGAGAGATATTTGATGAAAACCTGATCCAGAGCACTAAGGACCTCAGACTGGGGCAAAGGTTCACCTTTTAACAGGGCAACGACCGTAAGCACACAGCCAAGAGAACACAGGAGTGGCTTCAGGACAAGTCTCCAAATGTCCTTGAGTGGCCCAGCCAGAGCCCAGACTTTAACCCGATCTAACATCTCTGGAGAGACCTGAAAATAGCTGTGCAGCAACGCTTCCCATCCAACCTGACAGAGCTTGAGGATCTGCAGAAAATAATGGGAAACTCCCCAAATACAGGTGTGCCAAGCTTGTAGCATCATACCAAAGAAGATTCGATGCTGTAATCGCTGCCAATGGTGCTTCAACAAAGTACTGATTAAAGGGTCTGAATACTTATGTAATTGTAATATTTCATTGTTTTATTTGTAATAAATTAGCAACAATTTCGAAAAACCTGTTTTGCTTTGTCATTATGGGGTATTGTGTGTAGATTGATGAGGGGAAAAAACAAATGAATCCATTTAAAAATAAGGCTGTAATGTAACAAAATGTGCTCTCTTAGCATCTACTGTATGTCCCCAAAATGTGTGAGCTGTAAAAGTGTGTGGGGAAATTGGGGCCGAAGGGCCAAGAGGCGAAGCCAATCTTTGGCTTTGTTGGCGAAAAGGCGCCATATTACTCAGTGCCGAATGGCCAAGAGGAGAAGACTGAGGGACTGGTGAGGGAGGCAAAGTTTGAAACCTTTCATCTTCACTCCTTTGTGTTCTGGGCTCCGGTTGTGTAGTCACGCTGTAGTGCGTGACCGTTCTGGAATTCCACCAGATTGTACCTAAGGGTGGTATTCTGCTGCATCGCAGAGTCCACTTGAGCACTTAGAGTACTGATTTTGGACACGTCAGTGTCACAATTGCTCCTTTCGGTCTCAAACTTATCTGTCATGGTTTGCAGATAGAGGTCTTGAGTACGGAGCGAGAGATTCAGTGATGAGATTTCCTCCGCTTGTTTAGAAATCAATATTTCAATCTTCAACACCTGAGTTCTCTCATTATTCAGTTGGTCAGCGACTTCAATGAGTTCTGCTGACCTGTCATCCAACTTAGTCATTATGTTAATTAACTGACCATCTTTGTTGAACTACAAATGCTGCAGACCAGTGTTACTTTGAGTAACGCTCAACAAAACTGCATGCATGTTATCAAGTTTTGCGCTCCTGTTTGTAGATAACTCGTCAGATTTATCAAATCAAATCAAAGTTTATTTGTCACGTGCACCGAATACAACAGGTGTAGACCTTACAGTGAAATGCTTACTTACAGGCTCTAACCAATAGTGCAAAAAAGGTATTAGGTGAACAATAGGTAAGTAAAGAAATAAAAACAACAGTAAAAGACAGTGAAAAACAGTAGCGAGGCTATATACAGTAGCGAGGCTATAAAAGTAGTGAGGCTACATACAGACACCGGTTAGTCGGGCTGATTGAGGTAGTATGTACATGAATGTATAGTTAAAGTGACTATGCATATATGATAAACAGAGAGTAGCAGCAGCTTAAAAGAGGGGTTGGGGAGGGGGCACACAATACAAATAGTCCGGGAAGCCATTTGATTACCTGTTCAGGAGTCTTATGGCTTGGAGGTAAAAACTGTTGAGAAGCCTTTTTGTCCTAGACTTGGCACTCCGGTACCGCTTGCCATGCGGTAGTAGAGAGAACAGTCTATGACTGGCGTGGCTGGGGTCTTTGACAATTTTTAGGGCCTTCCTCTGACGCCGCCTGGTGTAGATGGCAGGCAGCTTAGCCCAAGTGATGTACTGGGCCGTACGCACTACCCTCTGTAGTGCCTTGCGGTCGTAGGCCGAACAATTGCCGTACCAGGCAGTGATGCAACCAGTCAGGATGCTCTCGATGTTGCAGCTGTAGAACCTTCCTGAGGGGGAATAAGCTTTGTCGTGCTATCTTCACGACTGTATTGGAGTGTTTGGACCATTCCAGTTTGTTGGTTATGTGGACACCAAGGAACTTGAAGCTCTCAACCTGCTCCACTACAGCCCCGTCGATGAGAATGGGGGTGTGATCGGTCCTCCTTTTCCTGTAGTCCACAATCATCTCCTTAGTCTTGGTTACGTTGAGGGATAGGTTGTTATTCTGGCACCACCCGGCCAGGTCTCTGACCCCCTCCCTATAGCCTCCCTATAGCCTGTCTTGTCGTTATCGGTGATCAGGCCTACCACTGTTGTGTCGTCTGCAAACTTAATGATGGTGGCATCTAGTTTGGCGTGGATATCATCATATTTAGCTTTGGCTAAATCGAGTTGATCCTGTAGAATACGATTTTGTTCCTGTAGAAGATTATTTAGTTGAAGAGTTTGTGCTCGTTCGTCATAAGTTTTTGCAATTACATTTAATTGTTTCGTTTTCAAACGCAGTTCCATAGCTAGCAGAATTGTTCCCATTTCTGCATTTGTCATCAGGTTCCCGGTTCTCTCCACCTGTCCCTTTATGTCTCCTGTTACTTGCTCGTGTTTCAGCTGTGCACTGCTGTATTGGACCGATGCCAATCTCGGATGGCAAGACATCAGAGCTAGACTGGAGAGAACCTTTACAAGGCCTGAGCACGATGGTTGATTTTGGAGAGCGTTGTTCGCAATTTCTGCTATTTTTCCGCTAATGCCATAATTAGGGTTGGTATCGCTGCTGTGGTCAGAGATCAATCCATTTATGGGTGGAGGTTCACTAATTAGTGGGCGAGTGGGGATTACCTACTCTGATATCTTGCACATTATTAGAACATTTGAAAGGAAAAAAATTTAATTCCTAATTGTCCAAAGTTTTGTTTTGGAATACATTCGAAGCTGCAAAGACGATTTTAATATTTTTATAGACGTTAATGAACCATCAGTACTGTACCAGTAATGTGGGAGTTTAGAAGTGAATGATTTTGCAAAAGCAAATTGAATGAATTAATCAATGATAATGATTAATCATACCTGGATAGGCTATCTGGGAATTAAACTTTAATTAACCTGGGAAGTTGGTTCATCTAGGTCACTATTGGAAAGTTTTTAAAATGTCTCATTTAATTGGAAGAATCTGAAGGTATGTTCGACAATATAACTTATTAAATTGACTGAGACGATGATATCCAATCAATTGAGTGTCTGGATTATCATGTGTAAACAGTAGTTCAAATGTTAGGGTACATTCACCACTAGGTTTACATATCCCTAAGGCCACATACCCCTAAGGCCTCCACTGGAGGCGGGACTTCCGTCAGTGCTGGGGTTTACTGAATGTGCTTTGCAAATGCACATTTTACTGATTGATCAATTTTAATGATAAATCAAACCTGTACTGGCTATTCTTCACCACCAGAGGTCACTGAAAGCACACACTGAAATCAAACAGAAGTTCAAAGGGCGGGACTTCCGTCACACAAGGAGGAGGAAATTCAATGTGACACAAGAAAACAAATGGCTGCTGTTCCCCTGTTAGCTGTAGCATCTCGTGCCAGCTAGCTATTCTTATACTGTTCCACAGCACAAATAATTCCATACACATGGAAAGGGGGGTTTACTAGTGACGTCTCACATTAACCCATTCAGCATACTCTTTGCTTGCATTATATTACCGGAGCTCACGGTACATAAAACAGATACACCTGTGACCTACCCACGCTATAGGCGGAAAGATAACACTTCGGCTCGGTCACCGAACAGATCTATCCTCTAATTTCAAACATTACTGGATCTATGCTCTTGCTCCATAAATTAATATTGACTGATAGAATTAGCACCTTTTGGCCTAACGGACTAAATCTGTAATTTACAACTCATTGCATTGACGCTATCAGATACACAACACCGAAGGCACTTCAAATGGAAACACACACGCCAGCATTCGTACAATTCTGTTTGCACAATTGATATATATCTAATTCACAGTAAAGTCTCGTTCTATCTTAGATCCCTCGCACGGGGTGTCATTAATGTCGTGTCTCTGGCTTATCATTAAATATCTAGTTATTATTACGTGATTAAACTAATCATGTACATTTAATTAACTAGGAAGTATGGAAAATGTTGGTTTACAGAGTCATCATTTTCCGAATATAACTCTTCATATATTTTAATATCTGATCAATTAGTCTTCTATTAATTAATTATTGTTATTACATTCCATCAGTCTCATCTGAACATTGTAAAATTATTGGTTATCTGCACGAACCCAGCCTCTACTATGAATCATCCATACACAAATTGGCTTAATTTTTTATTTACTAACTAAATAATCACAGAAATACACAACAAACAAACAATAGATATTGGTTACTAACAATGATAGGAAAGAGTCCCTAGTGGCTAAGCCGATATGACGGCTTGGTAGACAAAGGAAAGGGGGTGTGGACTGAGAAAGAGCGGGAAAGACAAATAGATTATTACACACAGTCTATAATTATATTCATTGACATGCTAATCCTTTGCCCATGAACGGCCGCTCATTCGAAAAATAAATTGCAATTCATATTTACGCCCGGATGTTGTTGTCTTCTTTGTTGGAATCCGGTCCATCTGCTGGAGAGTTCATCAGAGTCTCTCTGGTTAACTTTCATTGAAGTCAAGTATTTCGTGGTTTTCTCAAAAGTGAGGTTGGAAGTTAATCAACTTTCAAAGCAGAATTACTTTCCCATTGTTCCTCAAATGCAGTGTATGATATCCCATTTGTAGCTCTGAGTCTCTACTTTTATCCAATGTAAAAAACACTTTCAAATGTTATTACATAAGACTGAATCAAGGCAGTTGGTCACAAATATACATCCTTCCAGCCACTTCAGTGGAGGCTGTTGGTATTATTTCTGATTAATTAAAACCCTTTCTGGTATCTGAACTCGTTGTGTTAGATCTAAATCTTGATTGGCTTACACATGGCTCCGATCAGTTTAAGAATATCTGTCTTGATTTCAACTTGACACAGCTGATAACGAAACCCACTCGGATTAATGTAAAAACCTAGCAAACTCCTCATTGATTGACCTTATCCTGAATAACCATCCCCATAAGTATTTGGCTGGTGGTGTTTTTGCAAATGATATCAGCAACCACTGCCCTATTGCTTGCATTAGAGATACCATATTGAAAAACTCTGACCTTCGTATAATTGAAGAGAAATTTTAAAACATTCATCTAAAAAAGAGACCCTAGTCCTAGTATGACTTCCCTGTCCAAATAAAGGTTTAATAATATTAATCATTTGAAAATAAGGTCTTTAAACATCAAATTGATACTTACAATACAGATTTGTTCACCTTGTCCATTTTCAGATTATGTTGACAGGTACCCTATGGATAATGCGGAGACAGAGTGTCAAAGATGAAAATCCACACAAAATGAATAATTACGTGTTAATGTTCATGAACATAAAATGTATACCTACCATACAGATTCCTTAACCTCCAGTGTCCATTTTCAGACTCACAAATTGACAGTTACCCTGTGGATAATGCAGAGATAGAGAGTCAGGCTAACAATTCCACACAAGATAAATAATCTATTTTTCTGAGCAATTGTATTAGTATAAAATAATACAAATGTTCATGTTTTCTTTTTATACAATATAGCTTAATATTTGTGTTTTTTATTTTATACAGTCTTTTTTCACTCATTTTTATCTAGGGTTCCAATAAATCCCGAACCCCACTGTATGTTCATTGGTGAGATGTTCACAATCACCCCAATTATGTTTTTTCTTAAAAGTAAGACCGTGGGGAATGCTTTATATTACCAAAGTAGACAATGTAGCTACATTTGTAGGGTGTAGCCCTAGTGCTGACAGTTATTGTTAAGATTCCATGATGTTGTTTGTAAGCTATTACATGGATCATGTATTCCTCACAATTTATCATATTGGACCTGACAATATCCTCCCATCGCCCAATATATCAGCTAGCTAATGATCACAGGTGTATCCAGCACCATCTGTGCTGGGGATGTGTTTGGGATTCATTTTTCAACTCGCTATATAAACATGTGGGTGATATTTGTTGCTCTACAAATACTTTGGAATGAAGGCTTTCCTTTAGGCCTATAGGCTATGGTAAACTGAGTTAAATGGTTTTATGATTTGCATAAGGTAGGCTAGATAGGCTATGCATGTTTTTACCCAAGTCTCTCTTTTTTATCATGGAATTTAAAGATTGAAGGTTAAACAATGGTGACATTTTTGTCTAATTGAGAATATGGGCACATTTCAGAGAGAGCTATGACCTTTCACTATTGATTTGTGTTTCTTTACAAGTATTCATAATAGGAGGGACATAATACTAGAGGTTTCAGCCTTATATACTGTATAACTGCCAGCGGGCCCTTTAAAAGCAGAACAAATTGGATTGCATCTTCATTCATATTTACGGTCAATAAATCTATCTTTTCTGCTGCAATCTTTTTTTGATTCTGACATGCTTTCGCAGAGCTAATTGACAACATAGATAGCAAAATAATAGTTTGTTGGTGGTGTAATATAGGCTGAGTGTGGCTGAGTTTGTATGTTAATGTACGAATGCTCCAACCGTTGAGTGCTGCAGATCACGAGAGTGACCTTATTGAAAATCCATTTTCCAAATGCCATGCTCTAGCTCTTTAATGGGGTGATGCTAAAGAAATTACAGTCGACCTGATTCAGAATATGATTTTCATGTTGAAGCCTATGTTACAGAGAAGAGTGTGAGGTGGGAATAAGCTTATGGGTGATCCTACCAATGAGGATGCTGAAGAAACTATAGTTTTTTCGTGGGTTATTTATAGCTTTCTGGGAACCATTTTTGTATGGAGTACCCTACATTGTTCCCTAAGGGTTTGACCGGTTTGACCCTGCATCACAAAATCTGGAACCCATCTTCCTGCAATTACTAAAGAGCAAATGTACCTCATGGATCTATCTAACCATTTTCAAATGTTCCATAGTTAAAGGAAAACATCACCCAAAAACAATCTTGTAGTATTTTTTTCATTAGTCCATTGTTTACATAGTCCCAAAAGTTTGCCAAGGCAGCAGCTACTCTTCCTGGGGTTCGGCAGAATTAAGGCATTTATACAATTTTATACAAACATTACAATACATTCATTACAGAAGTCACAACACGCTAAGTGTGTGCCCTCAGGCCCATACTCCACTACCACATATCTACAACACAAAATCCATGTGTACGTGTGTATATAATGCGTATGTTTTCATGTGTGTATATGCATGTGTCTGTGCCTATGTTTGTGTTACTTCACAGTCATATGATGCTGCATTTTGTATCATCTGGGTACAAGGGCTCCAGTAATCAGTGATGTACCTCGATTGGCAGTGCCACAACAAGTAAGATGAGTCCCGGTAACCGGCTGGCATGCAGCGCTGGACCGCCCGCATTAAAAATTGTGGTGCTGGAGACAGACAGCTAATTTCAGGGTTCATATGAGCCAAAGAGACTGTGTGTTGGATAGTAGCATGGTTGTGTCCAACCCTGCTTGTTTCCTCGACTCTGCTACCAACCACCAATCGCCTGGCATCACTAGATACCTCATAAGGATTATTGAGCTACAGGCAGGAATCAGCAATGGACCCCAGGAATGAGCCACCAATGGGCGAGGAGTGCCCCCTTGTGGACAGAGAGCGAGTTGCTCGTCTTATTACTCTCACCCTGTGGACCCCTTGAACCCTGTGAGCACCATGGAACTCAGGGTAACAGAGGGGGCATCAAACACAGATCATTTCCAATTAACCGTTGTGCTTCTGTGAAACTGTATAGCCTGCATAAAGCCTGGCCCCTTTATGGGCACAGGGGGCTCCAGCAATGGCTGATGTAGTACCCCTTTCAGCCTTAACCAAAATGGGGGCCCAGTGGTCACAGTAATGTTTTTTGTGGAGGGGAGCATAATGATTTATATATACACTAGATGACTGATATATACACTAAAGCCTCTCAATGGCAGATGAAAGCAGTGTGGCATCTTCCTTCAGTCTTGAAACACTCTTTGACCGCAGCACGATCCGTTTAGAACAACCAAGCGACCTAATGCTAAAGATACTAAACAAGAGAGCGACAGAAGCAAATCCACCGTGGGGAGGCAGGAATAGCTAGTAGCAGTAGCTAGTCCACCTTGGCGATTTAGCTAACCTGGCTTGCACGCTATGCAGTGCTTGTTTAGCTAGCCTGGTCTTGAAAGTCTACATAGGACCGGATCACCGAGGTGGGACCGGACCCTTCATTGACAAGTCTGGGAAGAGAGGCACATATTGCTTGACTGAGGCACATACAGGTGGCGGATAGATTCCCATAACCTGCGACAGAGCGCACAGGAGTTAGGTTGAGCGCAGGCAGCTACCTCAAACACTACGCCCAGGCAGAAAATATATTTGATCCGACCAAAGAACCATTCCATCTCCACATCCCGCAACTCAGCCGAGGTACGAGCATCCTGGAGATTAAGTCACTATTGGAAACACCAGTCGCGGACCAGCCACTGTTTCTGACATCGTCCACTAGTCTTGCATATGAACTGATTCGAGCAAGAGCAGCCAGAGCATACACCGAGCAGAAACAAACAAGACAACAAACGTGAGTTTCATTTGGGCATGGTCGCGACTCCCAACCCAGCTTGTTAGCTTTCGTTGTTTCGGTCACATTAGCCATCTTAGCCATTGCTATAGCCAGGCCAAGCAATCCGACCAATAACTAATTGGTTTGTGGTTAGTGGTCTAACGTCCAGAGGGTGAGCACACTCGATCACAAAGGGACAGTTAAGTTGGCGCAAAGTCAGATAGTCTCGTGTTACAAAATTATAGCGTGAATCATTCCTGCTCAGCTCAAGGTGAAGAGCGGAATAATTTAAGAAATCAATCCGAGCCTCAGGGTTATCACCTGGGGAAGGCTTTTTGTTCATTGGCCTTGTCAGGGGTGATTTTAGTTCTAAAGTCGAAGTCTTGAGACCGCCACTCCCCATAGTTGTGTTCTACCAAGAGTACCGACTGAAAGGGAACTGGATACCGCTCCAAACCTATTTTCCACAATTTCCGAACATTGTGTAAATGTTGTTATCATGCTGGTCAGGTTACCTACAGTACCTACTGCTTGCAGCCACAGCATATCAAGTATATAAGTGAGGAGACATCTGCCACAACTGAGCCACCAGACACAAGCCTGGGAGACAGGGGCATATTTGAACGTATGCCAGAGGAGCCCAATGCTTCAAAGGACGAATCACTCCAGCTGATCACGGTCAGGTCCCAGACAAGCTGCTCACAGTAGTTAAGAATATGGTTCATTAATTGGCAGCAGCTCGGTCATATATCTATTTATGTACTATAGGGTCTGCACAGCACACTTTGACACTTCCACAACTTCATGAGTTGTATGTAATTTTGTGTATTTGCTTTGTCAAACTCTACATTGTGAATTATTGCCTGTCACGTTGTGATGCCTTCCATTGTGTATGTAGACTTTGTCTCTGGTACAGAGGGATTCATGCTCAGATGAGATCCGTTGTCATATTATGTCACATTATGTTACAGTAACTGCTACAGATAAGCACATTCATTGTGCATTACACCCACCTAAAACCCATCATATTGGCGTCACAGAACAATTTGCGAACTACAGACAGTCTGCATCATTTTTACTGTCAGCATTCATGACATAGGCCTACAAGCCTCATTGTATCAAGCTCTCGGGTTGTCTTCATTAGGGCACACAGTAGCTAAATGTGTTGCAATGGAAAACAAAAATGTGCATTTCCTATTGGACAATTCCATGTAGTCCCTCCCCGTTTTACTCTGTTTATTTTGTTTGGTGCCTACTGACCATGACCCTGACCCTTTATGGCAATGTGCAAAGTCAGGAGTGGGAAGTTTCACACTACAAAGATATCCCTGATTTAAAGGCTGTTGAATATGCAAGTGAAAGCAGGGGGGTAGATATGGATATAACTGCTCCCTCACCTCTCTGAATCATTTAATCTCTGTGTGACATTATCCTCATCGGGGACCCCATGTCATCTCAACAAATTAGAGTTTTGCATCTGTGCTTCTCTCCCTGAGCTTTATTGCTATTAAACAGTAGCCAGGAGGCTGTTTAAAAATCATTGAATTCAAAACACTTTATTGCTTAGGTATCACAAGCAGCACAGAGGGTTGCCTTGGATATAAAGGGCACATCTGAATACCTTAGTTTCCCCAATGGCTCTTGTGGGAGAGAATATTTTTCACCATTCTGTTGTGCATGCAAATAATCCAGATTATTCTGGTCTGGATGTATCAGGTCATTTTCCTCCAGCACTTCATAGTGTAGAAAAAAGAAAAACTATAATGTCAAGGTGTACAGATAATGTGAAGGTATGCTTCAATAGATTAGCGGGCCAATGTGTGACATTAGGATCACAATAGTAAATTGATGTTGTCCAAATGTAACAGTATTGTCTTGTGCATTCACATTTTGTAGAAAAAAATACAGAGGCTAACAGACCATGACTCAATAACTGAACATTCACCACCTAGAGCAGTGGTTCTTAACCTTGTTGGAGGTACTGACCCCCACCAGTTTCATATGCGCATTCACCGAACCCTTCTTAATTGGAAAAATAAAATTCAAAACATAGGTATATATTTTACTGGTGCACAAAATGAACCGTGCATCAACATCAGTGTTCAAAGAACAAAACCATTAAAACATGATGTTCACACAAAAACAAAAACATAATAATGCTGTTGCCTTTCAGAGACCAGTTCAGAAATGCGCGGCTTCACCTTGGCAAGTGCCACTCTCATGTCATTTTCGCAACAAAGTCTGTTCCTTTTCCTCTATTCTGTCGCTAATGGTGTCATTTGAAAGAGGAATTTGGGATAACTTAACTTCAGCCGCTTTTCCCAGCATGATATTCGCCATCTTCAACACAGCTGGTTTTATGAGTGTTTCACCAATGGTGTGTGGTTTGCCCTGCTTTGCGATCAGGTAAGCAACTTCGTACGATGCTGTGAGGATCGGTTTGTTGATGGGTACAAAGCCGAGAACAGGCAGAGTAGCCTTTTCATCGAATCTGGCTCTCTTCACCTTGAATTCAGCGAGCGTTGTGTTCTTGTATTGTCCATCTCCATGCAGCTTAAGGAAGTGTTCTCTTAGTTTTGCCGGTGCTAGACTAGAATTGCTCAACTTGGCATTGCAAATCATGCAGTTAGGACGCTGACTCTCATCACGTTCCGTTATACATGTGAATCCATATTATACATATTCGTCCGACCACTTTCTTTTTTTGCTCGACATAGTTAGTATGAAGGGATTAAAATATTAAGAAAGAAATCACACGACGTACCATCACGACAGTCACAATTCGACTACTGAGCGCGCCAAATTCCCTGCAGCACAGATAGGCCAAGCGATGTTGCGTGATCACCTGCAGCCAATGATGGCCAAGCGGGGCGTGTCATCACGAATCATATGAGTCGGGTGTGTGTCTTGACCTCCGCCGAACCCCTGAGACTGACTCACCGAACCCCTGGGGTTCGATCGAACCCAGGTTAAGAACCACTGACCTAGAGCCATTAGGTTACTTTTGTATTCCATACATTTTCTATGTTAAAGACCACATAGTGAGATAGCTTGGGCCTGTATGTGATGTCATTACTACTGTATATTGACTGGTCATTGAGGGCCAATTTATGCAATGGCCATTACAATGTTGACTTTGTTGAGAACTTCTGTCCAAGTGCTCTGGTGTACTCAGGAAAGGTAACTGCATGTGAAATTGTACTATGGTACTATGGTATTGATCCTAGTAATACTCAGTGGTGGAAAAGGTACCCAATTGTCATTCTTGAGTAAAAGTAAAGACAATAAAATAATAAAAAAGGACACAAGTAAAAGTGAAAGTCACCCAGTAAAATACTACTTGAGTAAGTCTACAAGTATTGAGTATTAAATATGCTTAGTCAAAAGTAAATGTAATTGCTAAAATATTCTTAAGTATCAAAAGTAAAAGTATAAATAATTTCAAATTGCTTATATAAAACAAACCAGATGACACCATTTTCTTTTTTATTTATTTACGGATAGCCAGGGGCACACTCCAACACAAGCATTTGTGTTTAGTGAGTCTGCAAGATCAGAGGCAGTAGGGATGACCAGGGATGTTCTTTTGATGAGTCTGTGATTTGGACCCTTGTCCTGTCCTGCTAAGCATTCAAAATGTAACGAGTACTTTTGAGTGTCACGGAAAAGTACATTATTTTCTTTAGGAATGTAGTGAAGTAAAAGTGAAAGTTGTCAAAAATATAAATAGTAAAGTAAAGTACAAATACACAAAAACAGTACTTAAGTAGTACTTTAAAGTATTTTTACTTAAGTGCTTTACACCACTGGTAATACTCCAGTGCAGGTTTGATTGAATTGAGCTATAATTTACTGGTGTAGAAAATGCCAACTGATTCATTTTTTTAAAGACTGACTAAGGCTGTTGTAGTGACCATATTACCGCCACATTGGCAGTCATGAGTCATGACCGCAGTAATCTCTCCTCTTATGCACTCGGGACATGCGTTGGTAGTATCCAACTCACTAATGGCATGGTATTCAGGGCTCTGTTGTGCTTCTAACCACTCTGACATCAATGCAATCTAAAATCACATCCAACACTTATCATCAAAACAGTATTGTGCTTTTAAAACTCACCTCACTGTGATGATCAATTTCAAGAAAGAAGTTCAACAACAGGTTGAAACTGAGTGGAAAACATGGTCATTGTGGATGTTGTTTCAAAGCTTAACAACGAAATGGACAGCGATTTCTAAGGTGATAATTAATTAAAAACACGATTACACATGTTAGAGTCTTATACATATGCATAGGCTTATGTATGAGCCAAAATGGAATTAAAATAATGATTGTGCCATTCCTTATACAATACAAACCCTACCGCATATAACGCATTGCAGAAAAACATTGAAAAAACTGATTTAAGATGTCTTTAATTGGTCTGGCCTGTATTCCAAAATTAAACAAATTCTAGTAATCGCTTTTGAGTGTGGGTTGTATTATTATGCATGCTGGATTGACTGATTAGCATATGCTACACTCAAGTTTCTATTCATTAGTCTGGGAGAGAATGTATAGGCCTAGGCGATGTTGTTGGTTCATTGATAGTGCAGTGTGGCTTACAGAGTTAGCCTACAATAGTGAATTTGGATTTCAATAGCCTAGTAATAGGGAATTTTTTATATTTTCATAATTAATAGGGTGACACATTAGGCTACCTTTAGCTACAGAATATCTCACCACTGTGTGTTTCCATCTCCTCCCCTCTCTCCTTCATTACATTCTCAAGCACGCAGAGAGAGGAGCTGTCAACAGTTTAATGAAATATGTTTAGTTGTGAAAACATGTTACTTTCAATGTTCCCAAAAATATTTGACTTTGTTTCCCAAATTAAGTACTTGGTAGCTGCAGGAACAAGGTTGGAGAGGCCATGGCATACAGAGTTTGGGCGGAATATCACCTGTCCCGAAATAAAATAAAATTATAGTTTCCCTCAGGATAGCTGGCGCTCGAAGTCTCGCAGTTATATCTGGTAAAGCGAATGATTAGAGGTCTTGGGGCTGAAACGATCTCAACTTATTCTCAAACTTTAAATGTGTAAGAAGCCCGGCTCGCTGTCCTGGAGCCGGACGTGGAATGCGAGCCGCCTAGTGGGCCGCGGCGATGAACTGAACGCCGGGTTAAGGCGCCTGATGCCGCTTTAGCAGGATTTTTTATCTTCACAACTGGCTATGTGATTATTGCAGCTCAATGGGTGTAACTTTTGTTGACAATTTTGATACTTTTTGGAAACAAAACACATTTTCTATTTTCACCTTTATTTAACCAGGTAGGCTAGTTGAGAACTAGTTCTCATTTACAACTGCGACCTGGCCAAGACAAAGCAAAGCAGTTCGACACATACAACAACACAGAGTTACACATGGAATAAACAAACATACAGTCAATAATAGAGTAGAAAAAAGTCTATATACATTGTGTGGAAATGAGGTAGGATAAGGGAGGTAAGGCAATAAATAGGCCATGGTGGCGAAGTAATTACAATATAGCAATTAAACACTGGAATGGTAGATGTGCAGAAGATGAATGTGCAAGTAGAGATACTGGGGTGCAAAGGAGCAAGATAAATAAATAAATACAGTATGGGGATGAGGTAGTTGGATGGGCTATGTACAGGTGCAGTGATCTGTGAGCTGCTCTGACATCTGGTGCTTAAAGCTAGCGAGGGAGATATGAGTCTCCAGCTTCAGTGATTTTTGCAGTTCGTTCCAGTCATTGGCAGCAGAGAACTGGAAGGAAAGGTGGCCAAAGGAAGAATTGGCTTTGGGGATGACCAGTGGAGCGCTGGAGCACGTGCTACGGGTGGGTGCTGCTATGGTGACCAGTGAGCTGAGATAAGGCAGGGTTTTACCTAGCAGAGACTTGTAGATGAGCCAGTGGGTTTGGCGACGAGTATGAAGTGAGGGCCAGCCAACGAGAGTGTACAGGTCGCAGTGGTGGGTAGTATATGGGGCTTTGGTGACAAAACGGATGGCAATGGCACTGTGATAGACTGCATCCAATTTGTTTTTTTGTTGTTTGTTTTACCCCTTTTTTCTACACAATTTCGTGGTATCCAATCGGTAGTTAGTCTTGTCTCATCGCTGCAACTCTCATCGCTGCAACTCTCGTACGGTCTCGGGAGAGGCAAAGGTCGAGAGCCATGCGTCCTCCGAAACACAACCCAACCTAGCCGCACTGCTTCTGGACACAACGCACATCCAACCCAGAAGCCAGCCACACCAATGTGTCGGCGGAAACACCTGGACCCGGTCAGCGCCCGGCCCGCCACAGGAGTCCACAGTGCGCGAAAAAATATGTGTTATGGCTTTACAACCCTGCTATATTGTGGATAAAGAGTTTCCTCTCTAACAGAACACAAAGGGTGTTCTTTAATGGAAGCCTATAAACATAATCCAGGTAGAATCAGGAATTACCCAGGGCAGTTGTCTATGCCCTTTACTTTTTTCAATCTTTACTAATGGCATGCCACTTTGAGTAAAGCCAGTGTGTCTGAATGTGGATGACTCAACACTATACACATCAGCGAGTGAAATCACTGCAACACTTAACAAAGAGCTGCAGCTAGTATCAGAATGGGTGGCAAGGAATAAGTTAGTTCTAAATATTTCCAAAACAAAAAGCATTGTATTTGGGTCAAATCATTCACTAAACCCTAAACCTCAACTAAATATTGTTATAAAATGTTTTGATATTGAGCAAGTTGAGGTGACTAAACAGCTTGGAGTAACCCTGGATTGTAAACTGTCATGGTCAAAACATGTTTATACTACAGTAGCTAAGATGGGGAGAAGTCTGTCCATAATAAAGCGCTGCTCTGCCTTTTTAACCTCTTGACGGTCGCCTAGGATAGGGGGCGCTACAGCGATTTTTGAAAAAAATTTGTGCCCATTTTAAACGGCCTCCTACTCAAACTCAGAAGCTAGGATATGCATATAAGTAATACTTGTGGATAGAAAACACAGTAAAGTTTCTAAAACTGTTTGAATGGTGTCTGTGAGTATAACAGAACTCATATGGCAGTCAAAACCCCGAGACCGATCGTAACAGGATGTGGAATTCTGAATTGCGCACTCAACTTCATCACTTTGCCTATAAATCACACCGTGAGCAATGGTTCATTGAGCACTTCCTATTGCTTCCACTAGATGTCCCCAGTCTTTACAAAGTGGTTTGAGTATCCTACTGTGAAAACTGACAGAATGAGAGGCTGTGGAAAGTGGTCACATGAGGAGGGCCATCACCATTATGACGCCGGCGCCCCTGGCTACCCTCCCCTTTCGAAACGTTTAGAAAGACAATGCAATCGTCCCCCTTGAATCTTATTGGAGCTCTGATTGAAAAAGGCCCTAAAGATTTATGTTATACAACGTTTGACATGTTTGAACGAACCTAAATTTAAAAAAAATGCATTTTATTGAAAGAGGAGTCCCGCGGCCGACGGAACTTTTGGAGCAGCCTTCAGAACGCTCTAACAAGAACAAGCTATTGGGACGTAAAGGATTAACTTTTTCGAACGAAAATACATTTGTTGTGGACCTGGGATCCCTGGAAGTGCTTTCTGATGAAGATAATCAAAGGTAAAGGATTATTGACAATAGTATACAAGAGTAGATTTGATATGCGATTGTTCCAAGATGGCTCTGACCTGTAACGGTAGCCTTTTTTTCTGAATATCGCAAAGTGTGACTACCCAGTAAAGTTATTTTTAAATCTGGCATTACAGGTGCTTTCAAGAGATATTCATCTATAAATCTTAGAGTGACAATATTACATTTTAAAAATGTTTTCGAATAGTAATTTAGTAAATTGTAGCGCTGTTTCACCGGATGCGTTTGAGGGAAAATAGTTAGTCAACGTCACGCGCCGATGTAAAATGCTGTTTTTATATATAAATATGAACTTTATCAAACAAAATAATGCATGTATTGTGTAACATGATGTCCTAGGAGTGTCATCTGATGAAGATTGTCAAAGGTTAGTGCTGCATTTAGCTGTTTTTTGGTTATTTGTGATGCATGTGGTTGGTCGGAAAATGGCTATGTGGCTACTTTTACGATATACTCCTCTAACATAATCTAATGTTTTGCTTTTGCTGTAAAGCTTTTTTGAAATCGGTTCGATTCAGGAGAGGTGTATCTATAAAACGATATAACATAGTCCTATATTTGAAATAAATATATATATTAAATTTCGTTATGCTAATGGCGATAGGATTTTTCGCTGGATGTCCGCTGGATGTCCGTCCCGCATACGGGACGAGCCCGTCAACAACACTATCAACTAGGCAGGTCCTACTGGCCCTAGTTTTGTCTCAACTGTACTACTGTTCAGACATGTCGTCAGGTGCTTCAAAGAGGGATCTCGGAAAATTACAATTGGCTCAGATCAGGGCAGGACGGTTGTCCCTTCAATGTACTCGAAGAGGTAACATTAATATTATGCAATTTCTGTTGAAGTCGGAAGTTTACATACACTTAGGTTGGAGTCATTAAAACTTGTTTTTCAACCACTCCACAAATGTTTTGTTAACAAACTATAGTTTTGGCAAGTCGGTTAGGACATCTACTTTGTGCATGACACAAGTAATTTTTCCAAAAATTGTTTACAAACAGATTATTTCACTTATAATTCACTGTATCACAATTCCAGTGGGTCAGAAGTTTACATACACTAAGTTGATAGTGCCTTTAAACAGATTGGACAATTCCAGAAAATGATGTAGTGGCTTTAGAAGCTTCTGATAGGCTAATTGACATAATTTGAGTCAATTGGAGGTATACCTGTGGATGTATTTCAAGGCCTACCGTCAAACTCAGTGCCTCTTTGCTTGGCATCATGGGAAAATTAATAGAAATCAGACAAGACCCCAGAAAACAAATTGCGGACCTCCACAAGTCTGGTTCATCCTGGGAGCAATTTCCAAACGCCTGAAGGTACCACATTCATCTGTACAAACAATAGTACACAAGTATAAGCACCATTGGACCACGCAGCGGTCATAGCACTCAGGAAGGAGATGTGTTCTGTCTCCTAGAGATTAACGTACTTTAGTGCGAAAAGTGCAAATCAATCCCAGAACAACAGCAAAGGACCTTGTGAAGATGCTGGAGGAAACAGGTACAAAACTATCTATATCCACAGTAAAACGAGTCCTATATCGACATAACCTGAAAGGCCGCTCAGCAAGGAAGAAACCACTGCTCTAAAACCGCCATAAAAAAGCCACACTATGGTTTGCAACTGCACATGGGGACAAAGATTGTAATTTTTGGAGAAATGTAATCTGGTCTAGTGAAACCAAAGTAGAACTGTTTGGCCATAATGGCCATCGTTATGTTTGGAGGAAAAAGGGGGAGGCTTGCAAGCCGAAGAACACCATCCCAACCTTGAAGCACGGGGGTGGCAGCATCATGTTGTGGGGGTGCTTTGCTGCAAGAGGGAGTGGTGCACTTCACAATATAGATGGCATCATGAGGCAGGAAAATTGTGTGGATATATTGAAGCAACATCTCAAGACATCAGTCAGGAAGTTAAAGCTTGGTCGCAAATAGGTCTTCCAAATGGACAATGACCCCAAGCATACATCCAAAGTTGTGGCAAAATGGCTTAATGACAACAAAGTCAAGGTATTGGAGTGGCCAGCACAAATCCCTGACCTCAATACTATAGAAAATTTGTGGTCAGAACTGAAAAAGCGTGTGCGAGCAAGGAGGCCTACAAACCTGACTCAGTTACACCAGCTCTGTCAGGAGGAATGGGCCACAATTCACCCAACTTATTGTGGGAAGCTTGTGGAAGGCTACCCAAAACGTTTGACCCAAGTTCAACAATTTAAAGGCAATGCTACCAAATACTAATTGAGTGTGTGTAAACTTCTGAACCACTGGGAATGTGATGAAAGAAATACAAGCTGAAATAAATTATTCTCTCTACTATTATTCTGACATTTCACATTCTTAAAATAAAGTGGTGATCCTAACTGACCTAAGGCAGGGAATTTTTACTAGGAATTTTTACTGGGATTAAATGTCAGGAATTTTGAAAAAATGAGTTTTAATGTATTTGGCTAAGGTGTATGTAAACTTCCGACTTCAACTGTAAATCTCTCATGTCTCAAAGGGGAGGAGAGATTTACTTCATCACAACTTTTTTTTTTTTAAGAAGTGTTGTCATGCTGAATGCACCGAGGTCTCTGTTTTAAAATACTTGCTCAGAGCTCGGACACCCTGCATTCCCTGAAGACATGCCACCAGAGGTCTTTTCACAATCCCCATGTCAAGAACAGACTATGGGAGGCGCAAAGTACTACGTAAAGCCATGGCTACATGAAACTATATTCCACATCAGCTGGCATTAGAATCCGATTAAAAAACTGATGAAAATACACCTTATGAAACAGCGTGTACTGTGAAGAGAGTCACACAGGCACAGACACACGCTGACACATGCACATAATAAGACAAACACTCTACACACATGTACACATGGATTTTGTATTGTAGATATGTGGTAGTACAGTAGTAGCCTGAGAGAACACACTTAATGTGTTATGAAATGTAATGTCATGTAAAATTTTAAATTGTATATAACTGCCTTCATTTTGCTGGACCCATGAATAGTAGCTGCTGCCTAGTGGGGATCCTTAATAAATACAAATACAAAGTAGAATTTTTTTGCCACTTAAGACTGCCTGATCTCTTTTCATGATCCAGATGTTTGGCAATAAAACACATCCCATCTTTGTCTAAATCAGACATTAAATCACACATACCATTCTTATACTTTATTATATAACTGCAAATTATGTTCACTACCATGGTAAACATTTTGTAACTGGCAACAATTAACACATTGAAGTACCAAAGAAATCAGCATCAAAATAAGTAAAAGATTATAAAATAATATTTCAAGTGTGCCAATGGTCCTGTAGGCGCTATGAAATAAAAATATCCAATCTTATGATCCCAACTCCAAGTCCCAACATTAATATTAAGCATGGATATCATGTTACCACGTCTGGATTTTGATGTTTTAAATATATGCCACTTCTGACGCTGTGAACATTAATATGGACTACTGGCAGATCCACTGTGAATACAACCAACAACATCAAGTGTCTCTCTCTCTTTGGAGAGGGGGGCTGCACCCAAAATGGCCCCCTATCCCCAATATCCCCACTACTTTTGACCAGGGCACCATTTGGACACATCCGTGGTCTCAGTTTTACTCAGAAAATGAGACCAGGGAGGGTTAAAACCTCTGGGTCTCACTACAGCTTTGATGTCAGGCTTCGGCTGAGTATAATTATAGAGTGCAGCATAAAAAGCCCCAGCAGATCCAAATCTATACTTGATACGGTATGATTCTGTCACTCTCATTAATTGCTTGAGTATAAATAGATTTCATTTTCCCAGACTCAAGACAGAAAATAAATTCCAGTCAAAGGCACTTTTGCGCCATTCTCTAAATTAATTTGGGAGAATGAACACCTTTTCAATGACATTTCTCTTTCATTTACTGTTGGAAATGTCTCCCGAGGCTGGGCTCCATCAATATTATATGGTTTGAGCGTAATTGCATCTTAGCTCTCCATTGCTCGGAACTTAATTAAGGATAAATTGCATTGTGTGAATACATTGGTTATACTATGTTTCATATAATATCAATACTCTTACCCGGCTTAAAGTTGATAGTCTTGAACCTCCTTGACTTGTAAGCTGTTATGAATCTCTCGATTGTTATTCGTAATGTGTTATTATTTTTTTTCCTTGTTAATAGTAGTTCACCAAACTACATCGGCCTCAGAAATTCCATCAATACTCACAATGATTGTAGCTCAGAGGTATCATTATAATTCTGATTACATAGACTATGTCTTGCAGTTAGACCAGGGCAAATCATTCAGTCGATATTCGTTCCGGCTTTAGACTATTGTCTATATGAATGCAGTTGCCACTGTATTGAAGCCATTAGATGCAGTTTTTCATCGCTTTATTATGGGCAACAGGTTCTGTACACATCACTGCATTACTCTATGAGAAAGTAGACTGGCCCTCTCAAATCATTTTGATCAATGCACTGCTCTCTTCTTGTTTATAAAGTCTTCTTGTGCAAACTTCCGCCATACCTTACCTCATTGTTAAATTACAGACATATGGGTCACCAGACCCGATCAAAGGGACGTCTAACTCTGGAGATCCCTTTGGTCTCCACTGAGTTAGGTGGAAATGAATGTATTTATTTTTTAGCTCCAGAACTCTCTAAAGTTTAATGTTTTGGTACCTCTAGGGCAGTTTAGACGGCTGGTTGATGACTATTTTACTGAGGAATGCGTTTGTTTTTCACGATTGTGTTTTATAAAATACTTTCCTTAAAGAGGAAGTTCACCCCAAAACACTTCTGGGCCTTTTATAAAACTTGCCTGGTCATTTGTCAGTACCCCAGACAGTTTTTAGGTCAATTGCTTGAGTATTTCGATGTATGTAATAAGCTGATTCTACGCCCGCCTTCCCCATAGAAACCCCAAACACACTGCTCTGGACTCCCATTACCGCAATAGTCCTTGTAATTACTTTCTCAGCAGAACTTTTAAGCTAACTTATTTTAGTAGGCATAGTTTTACCCAATGTATTTTGTTATTTTCATATTGAAATCCAGGAAGTAGATTAATGTGCGCCGCAAGTCAGTACCTAGGTCGGGACATCCGAGGTGGGCGTGGTTGAAGGATGTAAACAATTTTCTGTTCTCTCTCCCTCACAGTATTTGCTGCCCTCGTCAAATTAAAGTAAAGAATGTCAGATCACGAGAATGAAGAGGAAATTGGAGGCCGGCCTCATTTTTAGAATGATTTTGTTTTGCCATATCGGTTTGAGATGGATTATACTGAGGCTGAGTTGTTCCATTTGCGGGATGACTTAGAGAAATGAGCTAGAGAGAGACAGGAGCGAGCAGATGTCGAGGAAACACAGGCTCTTCCCAGAACGCACAGTGACTGGTGGTGCAGTTGCGGGAGATACCTACCTCTACCAACAGACAGGCTGTCAGGAATGGGACCTGCTTATTCCAATAATGGAGGAGGTAGAACATCAGTCTGACGATGTACAAGAAGATGGCCTGTGTGTAACTAAACGCTTTGATTTCTTGTCTCATATCAATCCTGGTTTGTTGGAGACTATCTTCAGAATGCCCAGGATCAACTTGAAACGACGTGCCACACCTGACAGTCCAAATGGGAAGCTCTCTGAAGTGTAAGTGTTTTGGCTAATATTACTCACAGGATATTTATATTACTCTCTAACTTGAAAAATAAATAACCTACCTAATTACACCCTTCCAACTGTATTTTTTAGTATGCTTCCTAAACCCCATAATGTTACTGGCTACCGTATTCCCCTTCAAGTTTGTCTGACAATGATGAAGTTCTGGCTAGGTAAACAGTGTCTAGAACGAGTGGATGCGCGCCATAGAAATAGAATATGGGTCTACATAAACAATAATTTATATTACCAAACAGTATAAGAAGTATAACATCAGTAGTAGTAGTAGAGAAGAACATGTTGTTTGTAAGTGCCAGTCTAGCTTTTCTACCAATAATATCCTAACTAGCCTGTAAACCCACACACAAGAGGAAGACAAACCACTATCACCCTTTGAACAATGAGTTGGCTATACAGTCTTCAAGTATACAACACCAAGAGAGCCATCAGGCAGGTAGCCTTTCGATTAAAGTTTTGGGCCAGAAACCAAAAGGTTGCTGGTTCGAATCCCCGAGCCGACAAGGTGAAACATATGTCTCTGTGCCTATGAGCAATGCACTTAGTCCTAACTGCTCCTGTTAGTCACTCTGGATAAGAGTGTCTGCTAAATGACCTAAATGTATTGTGCCATCATCCATACGGCTTATAAATGAATATGCTTAATGATCCCTGAGCCTGTTATATTTTATGTTGTATAGACCTAGGGCTATTTATTTTCTTGATTGTTGTATATAACATTGTAATGTATTTATTTTCTGTCTCTAGACAATACAGACTGGTCTCTTATCGGATAACCCTGGAGTGGATGCTGAGGGGAGAACATCTAGGTTGAGGCCAAAAATGGGTACTCCCAGCCTCTGTGGTGGTAGCAGTTACATCCAACTACCCTGACCCCATCAGCAGCTACATTGGATTCCAGGAAGTTGAGGAGGCTCATAGCGTCTTATACGAATAACATTTTCAAGAAATTACATTGTTGTTCAAAAAAATGTTATCAATAATTTAATGTTATTATTAAACAACAATTACACATTTACTATGCCATTCACACTGTCACTCAGCATTAGTTAGACCAGGGATTTACAAACATGTTCCTGGAGAGCAACCGTCTTGTATGTTTTCACTCCACCTGATGAACTTGATTAGGGTTGGGTTGGATTGAAAACCTATACGACGATAGCTCTCTATGTACAAGGTTTGTGTCACGTCCTAACCATAGAAAGCTGTTATTTTCTATGGTAGGGTAGGTCAGGGCGTGACATTTTTTTTTTTTTTTCTAGTTTAGATTTTCTATATTGTTATGTTCTAGTTTTGTATTTCTATGTTGGGTTTTGCTTGGGATGATCTCCAATTAGAGGCAGCTGGTCATCGTTGTCTCTAATTGGAGATCATACTTAAGTAGGTGTTTTTCCCACCTGGGTTTGTGGGATATTGATTTTGAGTAAGTGTATGTTAACTCTTCGTCACGGTTTGTTGTTTTTGTTCATTTCAGTTTATTTTGTATGTATTGCATAGTTTCACAGTTCAATAAAATATGTGGAATGATAATCACGCTGCACTTTGGTCCGCTTCATCCTACGACAACCGTGACAGTTTGAGAACCGTGGGGTTATGTAAAACACAGGGAAGTTCCCAATCGCATCCTCTTTGCATCCTCTTTCCTTCTCAAAACACGTTGGATGAGAAGCCAGAGGACGCTTTCTCATCCAATGTGTTTTGAGAAGGAGGCGAGGAGAGAGGACGCGAGGAGTATGCAATGATATCTTCCCACAGAATCTTACTCATTACTGGGAGGTCTCCCTGTTCTAAAACTTCACCCGGTGCAAAACACGCCTACCTGGGAACACGAGCCAGATTAATCGAATCCCCTCATTGAATAAAACGGGTATTCCCATTCAAGACAATGATGGCATAATGGGTGGACTGCCGGCCTTTGCGTGTACCAATAGGAGCAAAGCAGGAAGTGAAATCATAAAGTAAAGCAGGAAGTGTACCCATCAATCTGTGCTGTGATTTGTTGAATCAACTGAACTGACATTACACAAAATACATTCCATTGCATAACAAAAAACTACCCGGACTATCTGCATTGACACTTTTTGCACCAACTTTTTGTCTCATCACATACGCTGCTGCTACTGTTTATTATCTGTCACTTGATTCCTAGTTAAATGTACATATCTGCCTCAGTTACCTCGTACCCCTGCACATCGACTCGATACTGGTACCCCTTGTGTATAGCCAAGTTATAGTTACTCATTGTGTATCTATTATTACTGTTATTATTAGGTGTTATTACTTTTATGTTATTTCTCTATTTTCTTTCTCTGCATAAAGTAAGCATTTCACTGTTACACTCCACCTGTTGTTTACAAAGCTAGTGGCAAATAACATTTGATTTGATGACAACACCAGGCAGCCATTGCAAGTGTACCTATGAGTTGACCTGTCAAATTGCCAGGGATAGAGGTTCCAAGCCTGTTCCATTCATTCGTATTTCTATGCCCACGAATTTACCTGAATAAATACACCCCTGAGGTAGAGAATGGTGCTGTTCCAGGTGGTCTACATAGCAGTCATACTGCACGCAGCCACCAATGATTGCATGACATGTTATTGATGGCATTCCACATCACACTGCCATCATTAGGCTAGTTAAAGTTAGTTGCAAAGCTGGACTGAAAAGTTTTGCCACCAGCTCCTCCTTGGTTGGTTTTTCAACCAGGGCGATGTTGGGAGGTAGGTCTGGTGTGTCAACTTTGTATATTACCTGTTTATCTCCCCATCGCTTGACAGCCTGCTGGACCAATCGTGTTCTAAAGTTGAACATTTTCTGTTCAGACACTCTTCTACCCAGTCCTTGGCCTGTTTGGATTACTCCACACGGCTTCTGGATCTACTGAAAGATGTGTAACAAAATAACAAAACCAGAAATAGAAATGAGTCCTAATTAATCTTTCCTTGCATCCTCCTGAAGGAGGAGGCATGAGTGGAGGAACATTGGGTCCCTTCCTTGAAAAGGGTGTGCCAAGGATACAAAGATAGAAGATGCGAGAAATTAGACAAAGATCAAATCCAATACAGTATGGTTCATTGTCCTATCCTCATGTCTGTTCCACCACCCCTCTCCTTCTTCCATTCACTCCCAGGCAGGTAGAAACATAAAGAGTGATTGGTGATGCTGGCTGGTATAAAACAGTCAGTCATTACATGTCAATTCAGGGTATGAGCTGATATTCTAAATGTTTTAATTGAAATAATGTAAAGGTTGTCATTACAGGGGTTAGCAACTTAGCTAGCTAGCATCATACCCTGCATGGTTGGAACTTTCCCGTCCATGGTGGAAAGGCGGTGTATACAGAACCCGGTTTCAACCAATCCCCATTGTAACAGGTGGCCACAAAGTGATCACTGGACACGGTCGACCTCAAGTGGTGAATGACTTCAGGCGTCGTATCGACACCATAAGCAGGATGCCGGATGTCCTGCACAAGGCTCCATCGCGGTCAGGAAAAGAGTGGAAATGTGTAGTGGATTTGTATCTGACCGGAACATTATTGCTCCCGGGTACAATGCACTTCATTTTGGCCAACATCACTCGACTACGAACGTTATTTGCCTATATTTACTTCAGAGATTACTAAACGCTAGCCTAGCTAGCTACCATCTTTGTTTACTTCCTTTCGTTATCATTTCCTTTTTTCAAGACCAATAGTAAGACGCTCCTTCGTCCCGCTTCCTGTAATTATCAATTTTAAAACCACAAAGAAGAGTATCTACCGGATTACAGACTATATGGAAGACCTTTGTAGGTCTTTGATTTTTATACTTTTTACATTAAACAACACATTTATTTGGCAATTCAATGCCGAGACACCAATCGCTGTTTATGTAACAATAAACACACCGTTTTTAATGCATTTTATGTCATTTCAGAAATTCAGCATTTTGGTATAAACATACAGGAATCTAAATACTGGAACAATGGACCTAAAAACGTCTGGGGTACTGACAAACAGCCAGGCAAGTGTTATAAAGGGCCCATAAGTGTTTTGGGGTGAACTTCCCATATAAATTGCTTGTAAATATGTTTTTATTTTGTTGAAATTGTAAATATTGTGAATTTGTATGAATGTGTGCAGGGCTCCCTTTTAAAGGAGACCTTGGTTTCAATGGGTTTTCCCTGTTCAAATACAATAAATAAAAATGTAATTACTGTATCATGACGAAAACAAACACCTAAATGAAGTAAATTAAAGGTTATAGCAACACTTGGTGCAAGAAGGGCAATCACCAAGAGTGTTATTATTTCATGACATTACTATTTCATGACATTCCTAACCTACCACAAGACAACCTGGCATGTACTGCCGTGCCACATTGTGTGTCTGTGTCTGTCTGTCTGTCTTTGTCTGTCTGCGTGTGTTTGTGTCTTCCCAGAAGGAACACATTTGCCATCATAGCCCCTGACATTTACAGTTCTTACTTACTTATAGCAGTGGTTCTCAAAACTCTCCTCGGGGACCCACTGTCGCCTGATTCAACTTGTCAACGAATCATCAATCCCTTGACTAGTTGAATCAGGTGAGCTAGTTCAATGCAACAACAAAATTGTGAAACACCTTGGGGTCACTGAGGAGAAGTTTGAGATCCACTGACTTATAGGCCTCATCACCTTTTACATTGTGTGCGTCTGCGTGTGTGTGTGTATGTGAATGCATGCATATGTGTACTGCATGTGTGTTTTTGTACGTGCTTGCATGCGAGTGTGTGCCTGCATGCATGTGCGTACGTCTTTATGTCTGCTCTCCAAAATGATATTGTGAGTCCTCACAGAAATGGCTGCCATTAGCTCGGGCTAATTAAAATAGTGGGTGACAAAGGTTAGAGACTCTGCTTGCATGTGTCCCTTTTCTCTGGAGAGACAGAGGCTAGTTAGAGAGAAAACAGCAGTGTTTCAGTGTACTTCATTAAGATGTTTCAACTGACCTGTGGTCTCCATGTCTGGATACTGAAAGCTCCTGGAGTTTGTGTCTGAATCCCAAATTCAGCAGGTGTGAAACTAGTGGTTCTTAGTGGTTAGTTGTTCAACATTTATTGTGGTTAGTTTGTGACAATAATACAAGTTGGTGTCTTGGAGAACAGCAAAGACATCTATTCAAACCATTAGCATATTGTATGCCAGTTGTATGCATATGCTTCAGTCCAGACAACTAGACTAGACATCAGATTCCAATTCTGTGATCTCTAATAATTTTGCTCTCTGGTAGGCTATAAACAAAATATCAGTGATATATATGCACACTGGTTGGATGGGAATGGTTTCTGCATTCTGACCTTCCTTTGGTCTTGATGAATTTATGTCAGGATGAACTCAGGCATTCATAGATACCAACCCACATTGGTTATTTGAAACTCCCCAGACTCCACAGTATAGCATTTTGCCTGGGAGCAGTTACTGTTTGTGAAAAGTTTGTACTGGGCTTAATGGGGTACCAAATGTACCCTTTTAAACCCATGATTGTTCCAACCTCTTAACTTGTTATGGATAGGGGGCAGTATTTTCACAGCCGGATAAAAAACGTACCCGATTTAATCTGATTATTACTCCTGCCCAGAAACTAGAATATGCATATAATTATTAGCTTTGGATAGAAAACACTCCAAAGTTTCTAAAACTGTTTGAATGGTGTCTGTGAGTATAACAGAACTAATTTGGCAGGCCAAAACCTGAGAAGATTCCTTACAGGAAGTGCCCTCTCTGACCATTTCTTGGCCTTCTACACTCTCTTTATTGAAATCTGAGGATCTCTGCTGTAACGTGACACTTCCTAGGGCTCCCATAGGCTCTCAGAAGGCGGCAAAACGTTGAATGATGACTTTGCAGGCCATGGCTGAAAAACAGTAGCGCATTTGGATAGTGGTCGATCAGAGAACAATGAGACTGGGGGCGCGTGCACGAGCCGACACCATGTTTTTATTTTTTCATCTTTGAACGAAAACATGGTTTCCCGGTCGGAATATTATCGCTTTTTTACGAGAAAAATCGCATAAAAATTGATTTTAAACAGCGGTTGACATGCTTCGAAGTACGGTAATGGAATTTTTCAAAAAATTTTGTCACGAAATGCGTCGGGCGCGTCAACCTTCATCACCCTTCGGATAGTGTCTTGAACGCACAACAAAACGCCGCTATTTGGATATAACTATGGATTATTTGGAACCAAACCAACATTTGTTATTGAAGTAGAAGTCCTGGGAGTGCATTCTGACGAAGAACAGCAAAGGTAATCCAATTTTTCTTATAGTAAATCTGAGTTTGGTGAGTGTCAAATTAGCTATCCGTAATGGCCAGGCTATCTACTCAGAATATTGCAAAATGTGCTTTCACCGAAAAGCTATTTTAAAATCTGACACCGCGATTGCATAAAGGAGTTCTGTATCTATAATTCTTAAAATAATTGTTATGTATTTTGTGAACGTTAATCGTGAGTAATTTAGTAAATTCACCGGAAGTTTGCGGTGGGTATGCTAGTTCTGAGCATCACATGCTAATGTAAAAAGCTGTTTTTTGATATAAATATGAACTTGATTGAACAAAACATGCATGTATTGTATAACATAATGTCCTAGGATTGTCATCTGATGAAGATCATCAAAGGTTAGTGCTGCATTTAGCTGTGGTTTTGGTTTTTGTGACATATATGCTTGCTTGAAAAATGGCTGTGTGATTATTTTTGGGTGGGTACTCTCCTGACATAATCTAATGTTTTGCTTTCGCTGTAAAGCCTTTTTGAAATTGGACAGTGTGGTTAGACTAACGAGAGTCTTATCTTTAAAATGGTGTAAAATAGTCATATGTTTGAGAAATTGAAGTTATAGCATTTTTTAGGTGTTTTGTATTTCACGGCACGCTATACTATTGGATATTGGTGAGGCGTTCTGCTAGCGGAACGTCTGTCCCTAACAGGTTTAACCTGTTTGGGATAGGGGGCAGTATTTTCACGGCTGGATAAAAAACGTACCCAATTTAATCTGGTTACTACTCCTGCCATATGAGTTCTGTTATACTCACAGACACCATTCAAACATTTTTAGAAACTTTAGAGTGTTTTCTATCCAAATCTACTAATTATATGCATATTCTAGTTTCTGGGCAAGAGTAGTAACCAGTTAAAATTGGGTACGTTTATTATCCGGCCATGAAAATACTGCCCCCTATCCACAAGGGCGGCAGGTAGCCTAGTGGTTGGAGCGTTGGACTAGTAAAGGTTGCAAGATCGAATCCCCAAGCTGACAAGGTATAAATCTGTCGATCTGCCCCTGAACGTGGCAGTTAACCCACTGTTCCTAGGCCATCATTGAAAATAAGATTTTGTTTTTAACTGACTTGCCTGGTAACATAAAAAATTAAAATAGGAGCATACTGGGCTTAATTGGAATAAGTTATTTATGGTGAAAAAGAGAATGCATAGTTTTCTAGTCTATAGTGTATATGTATACCCCAAACCAAATGTTTCCAAATATTGTATTAGTAGATTTTGCTAAAGTTACTATTGATCATATTGAACAATATTTTTTTATTGCCATTTACATTCTAGGCTATGTAGAGGGGGTGCTTTTTGTGCTACTGTACCCTTTAATTAAGTCCACCTGTCAAATGTAGAAAAATGGCATCTATGTATAACAGTAAAATACGACAAAATACATTTAAAAATGTAAGCTGTGAATGCCTGAAATCTAATTCCACCTTGACATTATGAGGTATTGTGTGTAGGCCAGTGACAAAAAATCTCAATATAATCCATTTTACATTCAGGCTGTAACACAAAAAAAATGAAAAAAATCAAAGGGTATGAACATTTTCTGAAGGCACTGTATGTGTCTGCTGCCAACCTTGCGTCCACAATTAATCATGACCCCAGCTTCTGTCTTGAGCAAAGCCAATTTTCTCCACATCAAATGTTCCAGCAAACACAATGTGCCGTGATGCTACTGTATATCACCCAGCAACGGTATAGTGTGGTCACAAGCTGATATTTCGAAAGGGAAAGAGTATTGTAAAGGGAGAGAGTATGCTCTCACCCATCTGCCATTTGCTTTGTGTCTTCTTTTTGTATTTTCAAAGCATCTCAAAATCACTTCACTTAACTCAAAATACGTATTGGCTGATACATGTAATTGAAAAGCCATGGTTATCAGCTTTGAAGATGAAAAGAGAGTGGCCCCCTCGTAAAATAATTGTGTTTATCGTCAGAGAGATGCTGGGGAGAGACACTGATTACCATGAATAAATTAGGCACAATTTCCATAAGTGGATGATACCTTATCTTAAAATGACATGCCAGTGTGGAATCTGCGCTCTAGAGTAATTGCATCTCTTGCAAGATGTTTCCAAAAGTTCATTTTCATCAATTGATTTTTATTAAATTTGAGAAATACTCAGAAGTGCATGACATTTCCATCGGGCTCGTTCAGAATCACACTTTCTGCATCGTTACCCTTCATCTGTAATTACTCAACACATGTATAAGTTGTGACATTTGTGGAAGCATGTTATGTGTGCATCATTAATTCATGACAGGAACATTATCATAAACTCATGACTAAATAGTCACTGAACTTGCTCAAAGTTGAACTTCTTTTGCACAGTTGCTGTTCTCACATATCTTCCTTCAAACTCTACATTCTTGAGGCCGATGCTTGACAGACTTTCTTATTCAATAACCTCTATAATTAATCCTATGATAAATCATTGTAATGACTTACCCGGATGCCCAATCAAAGTTGTGCATGCCTATTGAGGAGATCAATGCACTTGATTAAAAAATGACAACCATTTGTTGTATACATTTTTATTGAAGTGACATTTAATCCTCACTGTTTCCTTCCTCTCTCCTTGCAGCTTCTCTGCTTTAATTACAGTATCAGGCCACAGCCAGTGGTAGGCCAGATGACATAATGTACAGCAATACAAACTAAATGATGTTGTTTAAAGCTCAGAAGTAGGCCATTTAATGGGTTGGGAAAGCAATATAACGCCAGGGTTAGGTAACTGAATTTGTGGCCACCGATTTAGCTTCAGTGTTTGGTTACCAAGTGCATCTGTTGTGAATCTCCTGAGAAAGGTGCTTACTGTGATACAGTTGTTAAAATAAAACTAGGGCATTTACGAAACAAGATAGAAACTACAAATCCAGTGTTGAGGACAACTGGACACATTTAGAAAGAATAGAGTTTTTCAGTTCAGGGTGAGTCCCTGTATCAAATTAATTAATAAACAACAAATGTTGTGTTAAAACTGCTGTGATCTTACTATTACTCAGCAGACAGTGTTACTGTTAGCAGGCATAGCTTTGACATTATATTTTTAATGGGCTCCTCAATCTGCACACTCTTGAATTGACCCTCCAGGCAGAAACTTCCAACACTTGGATACATTAATACTCTGAATGAATCGAAGGATGCATCAGGCATAATGATACCATTATAGCAGTATGTTCATTGGATAATGTGTATATGGAAACATGCACTAGTCTTTTATCTCTCTGTATTTGCTCCTAAACAATCTCTTACCAACTATGCAATGCAGAAGTCCTCTTTTCTTCTCTTTGAAAATGCAAAAAGTGGCACTTTGGGAATGAGTGCTCCAATTTAACACCTTTCCCCATCTATTATGTGGAATTTCAGAGTTTTCCCAAGTTTGGCTAATTCAGACCAATAATAATAATAACAATCCTTTGGGCTATGTATTAATATTGGAGGCAATACATGAAGTGGGAGAAAGACTGCTACTAAGATGGGCCTTATGCGTAGGTCTCAAGTAAAGGTCACAGGCAGTCTTTTGAATCAAGGTAATGTAAGGAGAAGTAAAGCATTACTTTTGAGGTTCCTACTGCACATGATAAATAATGACATCTAAACCTGTACTCGTGGTCTGTATCAATCAAATCAATCAAATGTATTTATAAAGCCCTTCTTACATCAGCTGATGTCACAAAGTGCTGCACAGAAACCCAGCCTTAAACCCCAAACAGCAAGCAATGCAGGTGTAGAAGCACAGTGGCTAGGAAATACTCCCTAGAAAGGCCAGAACCTAGGAAGAAACCTAGAGAGGAACCAGGCTCTGAGGGGTGGCCAGTCCTCTTCTGGCTGTGCCGGGTGGAGATTATAACAGAACATGGCCAAGATGTTCAAATGTTCATAGATGACCAGCAGGGTCAAATAATAATAATCACAGTGGTTGTCGAGGGTGCAACAGGTCAGCACCTCAGGAGTAAATGTCAGTTGGCTTTTCATAGTCTGTAGGTATCACTTGTGACAAAGGACCAAACAGTAAATGTATCCTTTCTATTGTTTTGATGTTTTATACTTTGTAGTATAAACTTAAAAGCCCAGTGCAGTCAAAAACATGATTTACCTGTTTTTTATTTATGTTTCGACACTAGTACGTTGGAACAATACTGTGAAATTGTGAAAATTATGAATGTCCTTATAATGTAAGAGCTGTTTGAAAACACCGCCTAAAATGTAAGCCTGATTTGGTGGGATGGAGTTTTGGCCTACCTGGTGACATCAATAAGAAAGAAAGTTACAAACCTCTCTTCCAATAACAGCTAGTTTTCAGTTTTCCCCTCCCCTCTCAGACCACTCCAATAGCGGTGCATGGTTAAAATCACTGGGAAGCCAAGCCATACAAAAAAGCATATTACAACCTTTTTTTTATGATAATTGCATTGTTTGCTTTATAACCTGTTAGTTCATATGCCTTGCCACCGTGATATTTAGGCCTAAGGCCGAGACAATAAGAAGACACTGTTGCAGAATAAATTCAACCACACCTTTGTTTCATCACAAAACTGGAGAGCAATACTGACGGTCTAAGACAGATATCTGATCAGCGAATCATCGTTGATGAGGTTTTATATTTTGCCCCCTCTCTCACATTCTTTCCACTTCTACCATTGCTTCTATGCTCAAATAAATGAAAACATCTATATGTCTCTGAACATGTATTGCTTTTTATTATTAGTTTGTGTTTTTCAGCCGAAAAGTATAGATATCAATTGGAGAGATAAAGTAACATAGAAGAGGGTTGACAGTGTTTAACAAATATCAGGGATGTGGTGCAGTTTAAATGCACAAAAACACTGTTGATGCACAATTTATTATGGCGAATGGTGCAAATGCATCTCAACATTAGCATTGTTAGGATTTATATTTGCATTACCCAACGCCCCTAAACATATTTTTCTACATCACTGATCTTCACCACATTAGTTCATGGTTTCACGACTCAGATTATGACCCACATGCAGACACAGGAGGCGGATAGTACAGTTCTCAATCATTTGTTATAACACGTGGCAAAGGGCAGGTTGAGGACAGGCAGCGGTTCGTTTTTAGGTCACAGTCAGGCAGGTACAGTATGGCAGGCGGGCTCAGGTCAGGGCAGGCAGAGGTTCATAACTGGGAAAACTAGGAAACAAACACTTGAGAAACAGGAAAATTGGAAAGCACGCTGGTGAGACCTGACAAGACGAACTGGCCACAGACAAACAGAGAACACAGGTATAAATACTCAGGGGATAATGGGGAAGATGGGCTACACCTGGAGGGCTATATTTAGAAGAAAGTTAGACACAAGGAAACAAACTAGGGGATTTTAGACACATTATTTAACCAAGTTTTATCATTTCATTTAAATAAATTGGCTACTAATGAAAACATTTTTTTCGACTTGGACCAATTTCTTCTAAAGTTAAGTACAGTGTATTATCTGTGAATACTTTGACATTGCAAATGGAGGTAATCCCTTTGGGTAATATAATCTGTCAGTCTGTATGTTTAGTTTCCGTGTCTGACACCTAATTAAGGGATTTACTTTTTTTTTTACAGCCCGCAGCAGGGAGAGGGAATTGAATACCTGTAGGAATATGTAGAAACTGTCTCCTAACTGAGGTGTATATTAACTGGCTAAGCCAGAGAAACTGTACCTTTTTAGGTTTTTCATTTAGGCCTATATCAATGTCATCTTTAACAACTGGTAATTTGGAACAGATTTGGATAAACATAATATGAGGATTTCAAGGGTATGAACCCACAAAGTTTTTCTTTCTGTCTGTTCTTGAGTACAGCCCCAAAAATATTTTTCAAAAGTACCTAAATTCGACTTTTCTTGATCAATGGACTTCCTCCCTCAATCATGTAAGCATCTGTGCCCTGTAATGATATTAAATTAGTGTATTTAGACATTATTGTGATTGTGCAGTGTTGGTTTCATTTATCCATGCAGAAAATGGAAAACAAAATAATATATGAATAAATTAGGTGAATAAGGGATTTATTTTTCCTTTGCTCCTCTCCGCCCTTTGCCCATGGTAGTGAGCGTTATGACAGGAGGCATGGCTTCCCCTGTGCAGTAATTGGAATGCGAGTTGGCAGTAGGTGTATAGTAATGGGGTCCTGCAATTTGGTGGCAGTAGTCAGCCCCAGAGAACCTGTCAGAATTTATGTAAAGACATGTATTCCGCTTTGCTGTGGAGAAAGCCCTGCATTTTAATGGTGCAGCTGTAAGCGTTTCAGTAATTCAAGGTGGCGTCATTAGAGGCTTATTTATTCACTCCGGGCTGGGGAAAGGAGATGATGCCGTCCCGATCAGCTGTGGCAGCTTCGTCTCACCACCTCCCGCAGGGCTGTAGAATCGAAATTAGAGTGGAATGGGCAAACACGACAATCACACAGCCGTTAATGAATTACCATGTAAAGAAAACAACAAGTCGACTCGGAGGGGACTGGGAAGGGGTTAGAATGTTGTTTTGTTGCAGGGATGGTGGGGTGGCATTGTCACGGCCTCTTCCATTGTTTTGGAGAAACTCACATCTTAAAGCCACCACTCTCTGTAGCCTTTGAAGTAAATGGCGTCCAGGGAGTTTAGAGGATAATCAAAACAACAGAGCTGCAAAAAAAATGGATGAAATAAGAGAATCCCCCCGGGTTGGAGATTAAATCATGTTTTTCAATCATTATATGCTCAATGGAACATAAAGGAGTGTGCTCTGTACTGGTGTTAACCTTTCTTGCTGTTTATGACTACACAGTATGTTGAGTGAAAAGCTATGGAGGCCCTCCAAGCTATTCACACTCCCACTCAAACCCACTGCACTGTATTAACATAGTTTGAGTTTATCCATTGTCTGCAGGTTCCCATCGTCCTCTAGTGGTACATGCAACATATTTCAAGCTTTCAATTCTATTGTGGGTATATGGTGCTCTTAAATTGACCATATTTGACACATTACCCATTTGTGAGCAACCAGCAATACTAGCTAAAGATGCACTTATGCTACCATGGCATTTGTCAATATAGAGGCTAAAGAAAAAAGTGTTAGCCATACCTGTGATTGGCTATGGTACAGTATTTTGTACTTCTATAGGTTAGTAACAATGTTAGGTAATGCAATATTTTTTGCAAAAAGGCTTTATAAAGGAACATAATGCAGTGTTTGGACCTTTGAGACGTAAAAGAGGTATTTGGTATTTTATTAGGATCCCCATTAGCTGTTGCAAAAGCAGCAGCTACTCTTCCTGGGGTCCACACAAAACATGAAACATGATACAGAATGACATAATACAGAACATCAATGAACTTGAACAGCTCAAAGACAGAACTACATACATTTTTATTTTTAAAGGCACACGTAGCTAACATATCAGTGCATACACACAAACTATCGCCGTCAAATAGGGGAGAGGTGTTGTGCCGTAGGGTGTTTTATCTGTTTTTTTTAAACCAGATTTGCTGTTTATTTGAGCAATATGAGTTGGAAGGAAGTTCCATGCAATAAGGGCTCTATATAATACTGTACACTTTCTTGAATTTGTTCTGGATTTGGGGACTATGAAAAGACCCCTGGTGGCATGTCTGGTGGGATAAGTGTGTGCGTCAGAGCTGTGTGTAAGTTGACTATGCAAACAATTTGGGATTTTCAACACAATGTTTCTTAAATAAAAAAGAAGTGATGCAGTCAGTCTCTCCTCAACTCTTAGCCAAGAGAGACGGGCATGCATAGTGTTTCTATCAGCTCCCTGATTACAATTAAGAGCAAAACGTGCCACTCTGTTCTGGGCCAGCTTCAGCTTAACTATGTCTTTCCTTGTAGCACTAGACCACACGATTGGACAATAATCAAGATTAGACAAAACTAGACTGCAGAACTTGCTTTTTGGAGTGTGGTGTCAAAAAAGCAGACCATCGCTTTATTACAGCCAGACCTCTGCCCATCTTTACAACCATTGAATCTATATGTTTTGACCATGACAGCTTACAATCTGAAGTCTCCTCAACAGGACCAGTTTATTAACTTGTTATGGATAGGGGGCAGTATTTTCACGGCCGGATAAAAAACGTACCCGATTTAATCTGATTATTACTCCTGCCCAGAAACTAGAATATGCATATAAGAAAACACTCCAAAGTTTCTAAAACTGTTTGAATGGTGTCTGTGAGTATAACAGAACTAATTTGGCAGGCAAAAACCTGAGAAGATTCCTTACAGAAAGTGCCCTCTCTGACCATTTCTTGGCCTTCTACACTCTCTTTATTGAAAACTGAGGATCTCTGCTGTAACGTGACACTTCCTAGGGCTCCCATAGGCTCTCAGAAGGCGGCAAAACGTTGAATGATGACTTTGCAGGCCATGGCTGAAAAACAGTTGCGCATTTGGATAGTGGTCGATCAGAGAACAATGAGACTGGGGGCGCGTGCACGAGCCGACACCATGTTTTAATTTTTTCGTCTTTGAACGAAAACAGGGTTTCCGGTCGGAATATTATCGCTTTTTTACGAGAAAAATCGCATAAAAATTGATTTTAAACAGCGGTTGACATGCTTCGAAGTACGGTAATGGAATATTTTGAATTTTTTGGTCACGAAACGCGTCGGGCGCGTCACCCTTCATCACCCTTCGGATAGTGTCTTGAACGCACAACAAAACGGCGCTATTTGGATATAACTATGGATTATTTGGAACCAAACCAACATTTGTTATTGAAGTAGAAGTCCTGGGAGTGCATTCTGACGAAGAACAGCAAGGGTAATCCAGTTTTTCTTATAGTATATCTGAATTTGGTGAGTACCAAACTTGGTGGGTGTCAAAATAGCTAGCCATGATGGCCGGGCTATCTACTCAGAATATTGCAAAATGTGCTTTCACCGAAAAGCTATTTTAAAATCGGACACCGCGATTGCATAAAGGAGTTCTGTATCTATAATTCTTAAAATAATTGTTATGTTTTTTGTGAACGTTTATCGTGAGTAATTTAGTAAATTCACCGGAAGTGTTCGGTGGGAATGCTAGTTCTGAACGTCACATGCTAATGTAAAAAGCTGGTTTTTGATATATACAAAACATGCATGTATTGTATAACATAATGTCCTAGGAGTGTCATCTGATGAAGATCATCAAAGGTTAGTGCTGGATTTAGCTGTGGTTTTGTTTTTGTGACATTATATGCTAGCTTGAAAAATGGGTGTCTGATTATTTCTGGCTGAGTACTCTGCTGACATAATCTAATGTTTTTCTTTCGCTGTAAAGCCTTTTTGAAATCGGACAGTGTGGTTAGATAAAGGAGAGTCTTGTCTTTAAAATGGTGTAAAATAGTCATATGTTTGAAAAATGGAAGTTTTCGGATTTTCGAGGAGTTTGTATTTCGCGCCACGCCTATCATTGGATATTGATGCGTACATGGTTGAATCATCAGCATACATGGACACACATGCTTTGTTTAATGCCAGTGGCAGGTCATTGGTAAAAATAGAAAAGAGTACAGGGCCTAGAGAGCTGCCCTGCGGTACACAACACTTTACATGTTTGACATTGGAGAAGCTCCATTAAAGAACACCCTTTGAGTTCTATTAGATAGATAGCTCTGAATCCACGATATGGCAGAGGTTGAAAAGCCATAACACATACGATTTTTCAACAACAGGTTATGGTCAATAATATCAAAGGCTGTACTGAAGTCTAACAGTACAGCTGCCACAATCTTCTTATTATCAATTTCTTTCAACCAATCATCTGTCATTTGTGTCAGTGCTGTACATGTTGAGTGCCCTTCTCTATAAACATGCTGAAAGTCTGTTGTTCATTTGTTTACAGAGAAATAGCATTGTATTTGGTCAAACATAATTTTTTCCAAGAGTTTGCTAAGAGCTGGCAGCAAGCTTATAGGTCTGCTGTTAGAACCAGTAAAGGTCACTTTACCACTCTTGGGTAGCCCTCCAGGCTTGAGGACAATAGGAGTGGCTATAGAGTCAGCTACCATCCTCAGTAGCTTTCCATCTAAGTTGTCAATGCCAGGAGGTTTGTCATTGTTGATCGATAACAATGATTCCACCTCTCCCACACTAACTTTACAAAATTAAATCGTGCAATGCTTTTCTTTCATTATTTGTTTAATGCATGAATACAATTGCTCACTGTTTGTTGTTGGCATTTCCTGCCTAAGTTTGCCCACTTTGCCAATGAAATAATCATTAAAATAATTGGCAACATCAAATGGTTTCATGATGAATAAGCCATCTGATTCAAAGATGGAGTTGAATTTGTTTCTGCCAATAATTTCATTTAAAATACTCCAAAGCTTTTCCCATCATTCTTTATATCATTTATCTTGGCTTCATAATACAGTTTCTTCTTCTTTTTGTTGAGTTTAGTCACATAATTCTTCAATTGGCAGTAAGTAAGCCAGTCAGATGTGCAGCCAGACTTATTAGCCACTCCTTTTGCCCCATCTCTTTCTCAGCCATACAATTTTTCAATTCCTCATCAATCCATGGTGCCTTAACAGTTCTAACAGTCAGTTTCTTAACAGGTGCATGTTTATCAATAATTGAAAGAAGCAATTTCATAAATACATCATAGATAGTGATACTACTGAAAAGAGCAAACAAAGCAAGATAAAAATATATATAGATTCAGCAGTCCATTAATCAATTTGTGGGTGTGTGCTGTGGGGTTGAAGCTACGAACCCATAAGCTTGGCTCTCATCCCTTTCATGGCTGGGATCAGTTCTTTCCTCTTCTGGCGCACAGCTTCAGGATAGTCCTCGTTGAGGAAGATATAAGTTCCTCTCAAAGTTCTTGGCTGTTTTCAGAACAGCTACCTTGTCCTTGAACCTCAGGAACTTTTGGCCTGGGTCTGTCACCTGGGCCGGTGGTGGATTTTCCAGTCCCGTGGGTGCGCTCCACCTCAATCCTTCTGTGGTCCGTCTTCAATTTCTCAGAGATCATTTCCCTCACTTTGTCCTCAGACTCCGTCCAGGTCTCACGTGGAGATTCTGCAATTCCGTTCACAACCATGTTGTTCTGCATTCCGTCCACAACCATGTTGTTCCACCTTGATTGTCCCTCGAGATTTATCCATCATTGTTATCATGGATTCACACACAGAACTGATGTCCTCTCTCAATGACTTACAGATTTTTGTCATCTTGCCGTTCTCCAGTTTCAACTCATCAAGCTGACCCTGGGAGAACTGCAAACTGTTCTTCAGGTCCTGGACCTCTCCAGTCAGGTCGCCCATTCTTTTGTTAGTAGAATCCACAAGTATTTGGACAAAACACTTGAAGCTATTTTGTTGTTGTTGTAACAACTGCTTGTAGGTCTCTTTTTGTTTGTTTAAAAGATCCTTCTTGTGTGATAGAGAGACACCATTGTCCTCAATGGTACTCCCACCAGCTTTGGTCTTTGTCATGGCAGCTAGCAACGTAGGTTACGTTAGTCCTCACAGTTCCAGACAGGGCAGGTCAGGGGGAAGATTGAAAACAGTAAACTGCAGGGATCTAGACAGCCACAAACCCGGGACAATCCGCGGTCCCAGCCACAATGGCTAACCATGTCGCAGGCTGCGTTCAAGAAAACCCCGCTAGCTTGATATGCAGCTAGGATAGCTGCGATACCAAATAGCTCTTCAGACCCGTCATTGGGTCGGCAGGATCACTGGAAAGAGACAAGCAGTCCCAGCAACTGATGCCAACTGCGTCGCGGGATCCAAACTAAGAAGCTAGCTAGCTACCAATAACTTTCCAGTACACTTTCAAACAACACACTTTCCAAACAAACAAAACTGAGCTCTTCCTCGTTCCGCATTCAGCAGGAAGTGAGGGACAGGAAGGAAGGAGGAAGGACAGGCCGTGGCCACAAAATGCTGAGCAAGCAGAGGCGCGATCCAGCACCCATAGGGGAGGAGAGGAGCAAGGGGCCATACAACTTTCTAATAGAGAAAGCAGTGATGAGTGCAAAAACTTTCACCTGTGATAAAATTAAGTACACTATGGTAAACTGCATCTAACGACTTTTGTTAAATTCTCCGGTACCTTTGTATACTTTTTAGCCATTAGTTCTGAAAGTAGCACTCACGTTCTGAAAACAGTCACTCACTCAGCCGTTGGGCCTAACCTGCAACCTCATTGGAGAACGCTGGGCAGGCGTCTTGCTAGCTGTCACTCAAATGCGGAGGGCTGAAGCTCATTGGCTAGAACGCTAATTTCTAGGGGGCTGGCCCATGTAGGAAAAATGGTGCAGCACAGCTTCAAGAAAACAGACGCTTTCAGACTAGGGATTTCGAGGCTAATTGAGGTAAGACTAATTCTGCACATTGACACTTCCAGGCCAAAGTGGGATGTTTAAAAAATACTTTCTTAGTCGCCAAAGTACCGGAGCATGTGTTTAATGAAGTGTTATCATCATGTAGATGATGTCGCCATAGTCCAAGACTGGAAGGAATGTCGACTGAATGATCTGCTTTCTACTATTTCGTTAGAGGCATGACCTGTTTTTTTATAGAAGGCAATTTATATTCTCAGCTTTTTAGTTAACTCATATGTTTTTTGAAAGACAGCTTTTAATTTATCCAAATGCCCAGATATTTGTAAGTAGGGACATGATCAATTTGGTCACATTTTTACATTTTCATTGTGTTGATTGGTGTCACAAGTTGGAAAAGTGACAGGTTCGGTCTGGGTTGAGCAGGCAGAGTGAAGCAGAGGCAGACAACAATAAGGACAGTTTTCAACATACATTTTTTATAAGGCATTGTTTTCAATCGTCACCGTTTCAGTAATCAAGTTTCAATGCATTCTCAATTTGTTTTCACAATTCAGTTAGAATGCTTCATTTCCGTATACCATTGTCTCTTTACTTTTAACTTAAAAACAATGATAATTAAAATCTCACAAACATATAAACCAAACCAAAAAACAATGGGGCACAGCGATGCAGGCCAGCAGGCAGTTGTTCATCTTTCCTCAGACTTACATCACAAAGTCCATTTGCCATGTGCTCTCGTCAAACATTTTAGTCATAAGCTCTGTTGCAACAATGATCCACCATGCCTCTGGACCGTAATCACTTCCTGTGGTCAGCCGCGTGGGGGACACATACAAGGGGGTGTAAATACACAATTTGAAAATTGCATGTTGCGTTAATCGTTCAATAGGAATATTTTATTGTTAAACATGCAAAATAGTCACACCTGTGACATTGATTCCACAACAAACTGTCTCCCGACATCTCTGTTGAAACAGTTGGGACCCCTTTGCCACGTCTGCGAAAGGGTCTTGGTTCCTGCCAAGGTTGAGATAGGATCAGCAGACAAACTCAACATTTTCCATTTGTGCTATCCGACATTAAGGAGATGTGTCAACAGTGGGAGCAACATCGAGTAAACATGAGTCAGACAAGCAATAATTGATTCAGCAGAGCCTCAGAAAGACTGTCGTAAAACAAAAGGTGTGCTACTTTATTCCCATTTGGATCCAAATCTGTTGATCAGAAAGCCATTTCCACAACACAAATTCCATTGAACAACACACTGAGTGGCATGTAAACTGCGTCCTTCCTTCCTCCATTCCTTGTAGTAGTCACTGATCTAACACAGTTGGTATAGGTTTCAGTACACAGTTTTTGTCAGTACAGTAATGCCGGATCAGTGATTATTCCAAGTGAGGAAGGAAATATAAAAATTTTTGAGTTCTAATGACGCAACACGGAGTGGCTGGATACAGCCCTTTGCCGTGGTATACTGGCCATATACCACAGACCCCAATGTGATTTATTGTTATTATAAACTGGTTACCAATGTAATTAGAACAGTAACACGTTTCATACCCGTGGTATGCGGTCTGATATACCACGGCTTTCAGACAATCAGCATTCAGGGCTCGAATGACCATTTTTTTTAATAAAGGTTAAACACCCCATATCAGAGCTATATATGATATTAGTAATTGTTTTTTATGTGGCACTTAATCAGTATTGTTAGGTTCTTATTTCTCAGAGTAAATAACTCACGGACACTAGAGAATCTTTCCCAAAGGTTCTGTACAGCTGAAATCAGACTGCTAAACATTTCAGACATCACAGTTTATATGCATCCTACTTAAGACACTCCTCCTCCTTACAGTTTATGGCTCCACAGGAAAGAAGGTAACCAGTTACCAACCCTGATTACTCCCTTAAGGGGAACTGACCTCACCCCTCAACTAATCCACAGATATCCATCTGTCTTCCCTATATCAACACATCGCTCTCCTCTACTCCATCAAACACCTTCCAAAGCCTTCTGTCTTTCTTCAGAGAACCATTAACTTCTACACAACACCCAATCTCTTTCATTTCCTATCATTCATTTACTACCTCAATGATCAAAGTTTAGCCGATTCTAACATTATCCTTCATTTTATTTTAAACGATTACTCTATTTGTTGTTCCCAGATGTACAATTGTTTTATAGCATCACAGGGGAAATGTTATTTTGAATTTGTTCATACATTTCAAAGTCCTATTTATTTATTATGCATATTTATTAGGTCATTTTGTTTTAATTTTAAGTGAAAAGGGAAAAAAGTATAATTGAATTACCCATTTGGAAAAAAGTCCTCAATATAGATTTGCTGACATCAAATTACATTTTATTTGTCACATGCTTCTTAAACAACATGTGTGGACTAACAGTGAAATGCTTACTTATGGGCCTTTTCCAACAATACAGAGATAAAGAAAATTGAGAAAAACACGTAATAATAAAAGTAATATTAGATACAGTTGAAGTCGGAAGTTTACATACACCTTAGACAAATACATTTAAACTCAGTTTTTCAAAATTCCTGACATTTAATCCTAGTAAAATTTCCCTGTCTTAGGTCAGTTAGGATCACCACTTTATTTCAAGAATGTGAAATGTCAGAATAATTATAGAGAGAATTACTTATTTCAGCTTTTATTTCTTTCATCACATTCCCAGTGGGTCAGAAGTTTACATACACTCAATTAGTATTTGGTAGCATTGCCTTTAAATTGTTTAACTTGGGTCAAATGTTTAGGGTAGCCATCCACAAGCTTCCCACAATAAGTTGTGTGAATTTTGGCCCATTCCTCCTGACAGAGCTGGTGTAACTGAGCCAGGCTTTTTCAGTTCTGCCCACAAATGTTCTATAGGATGGAGGTCAGGGCTTTGTGATGGCCACTCCAATACCTTGACTTTGTTGTCCTTAAGCCATTTTGCCACAACTTTGGAAATACGCTTGGGGTAATTGTCCATTTAGAAGACCCATTTGCGACCAAGCTTTAACTTCCGGACTAATGTCTTGAGATGTTGCTTCAATATATCCACATCATTTCCCTGCATCATGATGCCATCTAGCAGCAAAGCACCCCCCGTGCTTCACGGTTGGGATGGTGTTCTTTGGCTTGCAAGCCTCCCACTTTTTCCTCCAAACATATCGATGGTCATTATGGCCAACCAGTTCTTCTTTTGTTTCATCAGATCATAGGACATTTCTTCAAAAAGTATGATCTTTGTCCCCATGTGCAGTTGCAAACCGTAGTCTGGCTTTTTTATGGTGGGTTTGTAGCAGTGGCTTCTTCCTTGTTGAGCTGCCTTTCAGGTTATGTCGATAATGGACTCATTTTACTGTGGATATAGATATTTTTGTACCTGTTTAATCCAGGATCTTCACAAGGCCTTTTGCCGTTGTTCTTGGATTGATTTGCACTTTTTCACCAAAGTATGTTCATCACTAGGAGACAGAACACGTCTCCTTCCTGAGCGGTATGACGGCTGCGTGGTCCCATGTTGTTTATACTTGCGTACTATTGTTTGTACAGATGAATGTGGTACCTTCAGGCATTTGGAAATTGCTCCCAAGGATGAACCAGACTTGTGGAGGTCTACATTTTTTTCTGAGGTCTTGGCTGATTTCTTTTGATTTTCCCATGATGTCAAGCAAAGAGGCACTGAGTTTGAAGGTAGACCCTGAAAAACTTCCACAGATACACCTCCAATTGACTAAAATTATGTCAATTAGCCTATCAGAAGCTTCTAAAGCCACTACATCATTTTCTGGAATTTTCCAAGCTGTTTAAAGGCACAGTCAACTTAGTGTATGTAAACTTCTGACCCACTGGAATTGTGATTCAGTGAATTATAAGTGAAATAATCTGTCTGTAAACAATTGTTGGAAAAATAACTTGTGTCATGCACAAAGTAGATGTCCTAACTGACTTGCCAAAACTATAGTTTGTTAACAAGAAATTTGTGGAGTGGTTGAAAAACAAGTTTTAATGACTCCAACCTAAGTGTATGTAAACTTCCGACTTCAACTGTACACAATGAGTAATGATAACTTGGCTAGCAAAACAAGGGTTACCAGTACTGACTCAATGTGAAGGGTTACGACGTAATTGAGGTATGTATGTACGTTGCAAAAGTTTTCATCCACCTTGACATTTTTCCTATTTTGTTGCATAACAACCTGTAATTTAAATGGATTTCTATTTTGATTTCATGTAATGGACAAACACAGAATAGTCCAAATTGGTTAAGTGAAATGAAAAAAATTACTTGTTTCAAAAAAAAAAGTTAAACTGTGCGTGCATATGTATTTACCCCCTTTGCTATGAAGCCCCTAAATAAGATCTGGTGCAACCAATTATATTCAGAAGTCACGTAATTAGTTAAATAAAGTCCACCTGTGTGCAATCTAAGTGTTACATGATCTGTCACATGATCTCAGTATATATACACCTGTTCTGAAAGGCCCCAGAGTCTGCAACACCACTCAGCAAGGGGAACCACCAAGCATGCGGCACCATGAAGACCAAGAAGCTCTGCAAACAGGTCAGGGACAAAGTTGTGGAGAAGTACAGATCAAGGTTGGGTTATAAAAAAATATCCTAAATTTTGAACATCCAAAAGATTACCATTAAATACGTTATAAAATAATGGAAAGATTATGGCACCACAACAAACCTGCCAAGAGAGGGCCACCCACCAAAACTCACGGACTAGGAAAGGAGGGCATTAATCAGAGAGGCAACAAAGAGACCAAAGATAACCCTGAAGAAGCAGCAAAGCTCCACAGCGGAGATTGGAGTATCTGTCCACAGGACCACTTTAAGCCGTATACTCCACAGAGCTGGGTTTTATGGAAGAGTGGCAAGAAAAAAGCCATTACTTAAAGAAAACAATAAGGAAACATGTTTGGTGTTCGCCAAAAGGCATGTGGGAGACTCCCCAAACATATGGAAGAAGGTACTCTGGTCAGATGAGACTAAAATTGAGCTTTTTGGCCATCAAGGAAAACACTATGTCTGGCACAAACACAACACCTTTCATCACCCTGAGAACATCATCCCCACAGTGAAGCATGGTGGTGGCAGCATCATGCTGTGGGGATGTTTTTCATCTGCAGGGACTGGGAAACTGGTCAGAATTGAAGAAATGATGGATGGTGCTAAATACAGGGAAATTCTTGAGTGTAACCTGTTTGAGTCTTCCAGAGACGGAGATTCACCTTCCAGCAGGACAATGACCCTAAGCATACTGCTAAAGCAACACTTGAGTGGTTTAAGGGGAAACATTTAAATGTCTTGGGATGGCCTAGTCAAAGCCCAGACCTCAATCCAATTGAGAATCTGTGGTATGACTTAAATATTGCTGTACACCAGCGGAACCCATCCAACTTGAAGGAGCTGGAGCAGTTTTGCCTTGAAGAGTGGGCAAAAATCCCAGTAGCTAGATGTGACAAGCTTATAGAGACACACCAAGAGACATGCAGCTGTAATTGCTGCAAAAGGTGGCTCTACAAAGTATTCACTTTGGGAGGGTGAATTTTTATTGAGTTTTTTATTTCACCTTTATTTAACCAGGTAGTCTAGTTGAGAACAAGTTATCATTTGCGACTGCGACCTGGCCAAGATGAAGCAAAGCAGTATGACACATACAACAACACAGAGTTACACATGGAATAAACAAACATACAATCAATAATACAGTAGAAAAATCTATAAAGAGTGCCATTGAGGTAGGATAAGAAAGGTAAGGCAATAAATAGGCCATGGTGGCGAAGTAATTACAATATAGCAATTAAATACTGGAATGGTAGGGTGTGCAGAAGATGAATGTGCAAGTAGAGATACTGGGGTGCAAAGGAGCAAGATAAATAAATAAATAAATACAGTATGGGGATGAGGTAGATTGGATGGGCTATTTACAGATGAGCTATGTACAGGTGCAGTGATCTTTGAGCTGCTCTGACAGCTGGTGCTTAAAGCTAGTGAGGGAGGTAAGAGTCTCCAGCTTCAGATATTTTTGCAGTTCGTTCCAGTCATTGGACTCAGAGAACTGGAAGGAAAGGTGGCCTAAGGAAGAATTGGCTTTGAACCAGTGAGAATAGTTATGCACGCTCAAGTTTTCAGTTTTTTTGGGGCTTATTTCTGGTTTGTTCCACAAAAAATATATATATATTTTGCATCTTCAAAGTGGTGGGCATGTTGTGTAAATCAAATGATACAAACCCCACAAAAATCTATTTTAATTCCAGGTTGTAATGCAACAAAATAGGGAAAATGCCATGTGGGGTGAATACTTTTGCAAGCCACTGTAACTAAGAATAACGTGACAGACTGTAAACAGTAGCAGCAGCGCATGTCAAAGTTAATTAAAAAATGGTCAATGTAGATAACCAAATAGCTGCTATTTAACTAACTAATTAGCAGTCTTATGTGTATCGGTACCGCTTTCCATGCAGTAGCAGAGAGAACAGTCTATGACCTGGGTGGCTGTAGTCTGACAATTGTTAGGGCCTTCCTCTGCCACTGCTTGGTATAGGGGTCCTGGATGGTAGGGAGCTCTGCCCCCTGTGATGTACTAGGCCATACACACTACCCTCTGTGGCACCTTACTGTCGGATGCAAAGCAGTTGCCATATCAAGTGGTGATGAAGCCAGTCATTGCTCTCATTGGTACAGCTGTAGAACTTTTTGAGGATCTGAGGGCCCATGCCAAATGTTTTCAGCCTTCTTAGGGGTGTCAGAGAAATTATATGCCTGTTAAATTAAAAATAAACAAATTATAATACCCAATGAAATTACAATTAATTGTATCCCATAAGTTAATGGTAAAATAGACTACAGACAGGTGTCCCTCATTCAGGGCAGCACTCTCGCTATCTCCTTCTTGTGTTCCAAATCACACATAGGTCTATTGCTCAATTATTAAGTTATTAGTGTTTTACATAGCCCATTTAAAACTCACACAATGCCTTCAGTCTCACCAGGAAGTCAGAACAAAGGTCATTCAACCCCATAAAGTGTTTTCTTTCCCTTTTCTTTCCCTCCACCTCAGAAAACATTTAAAAACATTTCAAACATTTCCCTCATTCTGCGTACCTAGTTTACAACCAAATTTAAAAAGACCCCACACAATAAATAAAACATGGTATTAATACCACTTAACAAATATTCATAACAGGTGTTTCCCTCTACAATCTCTACTATATTCTACCTCTGTCTTTCCGTCTAACTTTTACTTTACCACCAAAGTTTTAAATTACAGTCAAAACAAACATGATAACATCTGTTCACAGTGAGGCCACAAATATGTTATCTTGTTTCGCTGGTTGTACTTTCCCATATGATGCCTTGTGACCCTGCTCTACCTAATAGTTTACTAATGTGGTGATGTCTGGCATATGACTTTATTCGTCTTTTTATGCCAATAACGAGTCACTACATACTGTATCAACACAGACATTTTTGAAAGAAAAGCTATTTTCTGACAACAATTTAATTACGTTTTTCCCTGATGTTAACTGACACCAGCCATATTCAACGAGTGTTGAGCGTTCGTAAATTCATCAGTTATTCTGTGCTCTGGTACATTCTGACGAGATTGCTCTGAAATCGGAGCACATAGCCAGAGCGAATTTACGAAGCACCGGTTTTAACAATGTCCATTGAGAACGCACAACGTCTATACCATTTAGCTAAGCTAAGAATAATCAAGTTAATAACCATCGGGTAGTTAGCATATAGTTAATATACTAGCTTGTTTGATGTATTAGTAGCCAACTAATATTAGGTAGATAGCTAACATATATTACAGGTACATACTGCTGTAATGATATGGTATACGGTTCATAAGAATAGCATAACTAACATTGTCAGCCAACATAACGTATAACGTAACTTATCTGAAAAGTCATTACTTTATAACATTGCTCAACATTTTCATAACATTTGTCAAAATTAATTAAATCAATTAATTTGTATCTTAAGACCAATAAGCTATCCACATACTCAATTTACTTCACAAATAGTATGGTTAGTGCGGTTATGCTGAGTAAATATACTTATCTTGATTTTATCGGTTTTGCTTTTCTGGCACCTGACACCTTGTATTAGAACTAGTACTGAAGCATCTTCTAATTTACTACTGGAGAATATGGAAGACCTAATGTCATATACCAGTGTCACGCTTCAAATATCACTGTTGTTGACAACACATATTACCAAAATTATACAATGGCGCCGGAGGGGATGGCTGCCGTTTTACTGGCTCCCAACCAACTTTGCTATTTTGTTAGTTTTTTGGCATTTTTTGAAACAAATTTTGTACGCAATGTTGCTGCTACGGTCTCCTATGACCGAAAATATCTTCTGGACATTAGAACAGCGATTACTCACCTCGCACTGGACAAATATTTTTTCTTTAATGAGTCTGATGCGAAGGATATACTGCTTCCCGGAGACCAGGCCCTCATCATTGTCATTCACATGAAGAAAAGATGGAGATACAGGGGGCAGAGGTCTTGGTACCTTGTGAGAATTTGTTGGCGAGTGAGTAAAGCACAGCTACCCTCAGTATTATTGGGCAACGTGCAATCATTGTAAAGGGAACTGAACAATCTACGATTAAGAATATCCTACCAACAGGATGTTAACTGTAATATCTTATGTATCACAGAGACTTGGCTGAACGACGACACGGATTATATAGAGCTGGCTGGCTACTCCGTTTTTTGGCAGGACAGAGCAGCTACGCCTGGTAAGAGGAGGGGCAGGGGTGTGTGCCTATTTGTCAATAACAGCTGGTGCGCGATGTCTACTATTAAAGAAGTCTCGAGGTATTGCTCACCTGAGGTAGAATACCTCATGATAAGTTGTAGACCACACTATCTGCCAAGAGAGTTCATATCTATATTATTTGTAGCCGTCTATTTGCCACCACAAACCAATGCTGGCACTACGACCACACTCAACGAGCTGTATAAGGCCATAAGCAAACAAGAAAATGCTTATCCAGAAGCGGACTCCTAGTGGCCGGGGACATTAATGTAGGAAAACTTAAATACATTTTACCTAATTTCTACCAGCATGTCATAAAAAAAACTCTAGACCACCTTTACTCAACACACAAGGACACATACAAAACTCTTCCCCCCCCTCCATTTGGCAAATCTGACCATAATTCTATCCTCCTGAGTCCTGCTTACATGCAAAAACTAAAGCAGGAAGTACCAGTGACTCACTCAATACGGACGTGGTCAGATGACGCGGTTGCTACGCTACACGGCTGTTTTGCTAGCACAGAATGGAATATGTTCCGGGATTCATCCAATGGCATTGAGGAGTATACTACCTCAATCACCGGCTTCATCAATAAGTGTATGGATGAAGTCGTCCCCACAGTGACTGTATGTATGTTTCAAAACTGGAAGCCATGGATTACAGGCAACATCCAGACCGAGCTAAAGGCTAGAGCTTCCCCTTTCAAGGAGCGGGACACTAATCCGGACGCTTAAAAGAAATCCGCTATGCCCCCAGACGAACCATCAAACAGGCAAATCGTCAATACAGGACTAAGATTGAATCCTACTATGCCAGCTTTGAAACTCTTCGAATGTGGCAGGGCTTGAAAACTATTATGGACTACAAAGGGAAACCCAGCCATGAGCTGCCCAGTGACGTGAGCCTACCAGACAAGCTAAATGACTTTAATACTCGCCTTAAGGCAAGAAACACTGAAGCATACATGAGAGCACCAGCTGTTCCGGACGACTGCGTGATCACGCTCTCCATAGCCGATGTGAGCAAGACCTTCAAACAGGTCAAAATTCACAAAGCCGTGGGGCCTGACGGATTACCAGGACGTGTACTCAAAGCATGTGCGAACCAACTGGCAAGTGTCTTCACTGACATGTTCAACCTCTCCCTGGCCGACTGTATAATGCCTACATATTTCAAACATACCACCATAGTCTCTGTGCCCAAGATAGAGAAGGTAACCTGCCTAAATCATTACCGTAGCACTCATGTCGGTAGCCACGAAGTGTGTTGAAAGGCTGGTCATGGCTCACATCAACACCATCATGTCTGAAACACTAAACCCACTCCAATTTGCATACTGCCCCAACAGATCCACAGATGCCACAATCTCAATCGCACTCCACACTGCCCTTTCCCACCTGGACAAAAAAAACACCTATGTGAGAATGCTGTTAATTGACTACAGCTCAGCTTTCAACACCATAGTGCCCACAAAGCTCATCACTAAGCTAAGGACCCTGGGACTAAACACGTCCCTCTGCAACTGGATCCTGGACTTCCTGACGGGCCGCCCTCAGGTGGTAAGTGTAGGCAACAACACATCTTCCATGCTGATCCTGGGGCCTCTCGGGTGCGTGCTTAGTCCCCTCCTCTACTCCTTGTTCACCCATGACTGTGAGGCCAAGCACGACTCCAACACCATCATTAAGTTTGCTGACGACACAACAGTGGTAGGCCTATAGGGAGGAGGTCAGAGACCTGGCAGTGTGGTGCCAGGTGAAACAACCTCTCTCGCAATGTGAGCAAGACAAAGGAGCTGATCATGGACTGTAGGAGAAGGAGGGCTGAACAGGCCTCCATTAACATTGACGGGACTGAAGTGGAGCTGGTTGAGAGTTTCAAGTTCATTGGTGTCCACATCACCAAGAAACTATCATTGTCCAAACACACCAAGAAAGTTGTGAAGAGGGCACAACAACACCTTTTCCCACTCAGCAGACTGAAAAGAGGGAGGTGCTCACTCCCAGGGCCCTGACCTTAGTGATGAGCTTGGAGGGGACTATGGTGTTGAACGCTGAGCTGTAGTCAATGAACATCATTCTTACATAGTGTAGGTGTTGCTTTTGTCCAAGTAGGAAAGGGCAGTGTGGAATGCAATAGAGATGCATCATCTGTGGTCCTGTTGGGGCAGTAAGCAAATTGTGGTGGGTCCAGAGTGTATTGGATGATGGTGTTGATGTGAGCCAAATCATTTCATGGTTACAGATCGGAGTGATCATTTATACATGTTACCTTGGCGTTCTTGGGCATAGGGACTATGGTGGTCTGCTTGAAACATGTAGGTATTACAGACAGGGTCAGGGAGAGGCTCAATATGGCAGTGAAGACACTTGCCAGCTGGGCAGCACATGCTCTGAGTATGTGTCCTTCTAATCCGTCTGGCCCTGTGACCTTGTTTAAAGGGGTTTGTGCTTAGTCCCCTCCTGTACTCCTTGTCCCCTCCTGTACTCTTCGCACGACTCCAACATCATCAAGTTTGCTGACGACACAATGGTGGTAGGCGACAAGTCGGCCTACAGGGAGGAGATCAGAGACTTAGCAGTGTGGTGCCAGGACAACAACCTCTCCCTCAACATCAGTAAGACCAAGGCAAACGATATCGGAGCATCGGTTTTTGGACCAACAGGCTCTGAGACACCTACCCCCAAGCCATAACACTGCTAAATAGCTATAAAATCTGACTGTAGTTTTGACACAGCCAGATCAACAGTCAGGGCATACGTAATAGTATCATCTGCATATACACTGTATATACAAAAGTATGTGGACACCCCTTCAAATTAGTGGATTCAGCTATTTCAGCCACACACATTGCTGACATGTGTATAAAATTGAGCACACAGCCATTCAATCTCCATAGACAAACATTGGCAGTAGAATGGCCTTGCTGAAGAGCTCAGTGACTTTGAACGTGACACGGTCATAGGATGCTATCTTTCCAACAAGTCAGTTCGTCACATTTCTACCCTACTAGAGCTTCCCCGGTCAACTGTAAGTGCTGTTTTTGTGAAGTAGAAATGTTTAGGGGTAACTACGGCTCAGCCGTGAAGTGGGAGGCCACACAAGATCACAGAATGTGACTGTCGAGTCCTGAAGCGCATAGTGAGTAAAAATAATCTGTCCTCGGATGCAACACTCACTACTCAGTTCCAAATTGCCACCAGAAGTAAGGTCAGCACAAGAACTGTTAGTCAGAAACTTCATGAAATGGATTTTCATGGCCGAGCAGCCACACACAAGCTTAAGATCACCATGCTTCACCGTCTGGCAGTCCGACAGACTAATCTGTGTTTGGCGGATGCCAGGAGGAAGTTCCTGCCAGAATGCATAGTGCCAACTGTAAAGTTATGGTTCGGGCTAGGCCGCTTAGTTCCAGTGAAGGGAAATCTTAACACTACAGCATACAATGACATTCCAGACGATTCTGTGCTTCCGACTTTGTGGAAGGCCCTTTCCTGTTTCAGCACAAAGTGAGGTCCACACAGAAATGGTTTGTTGAGATCGGTGTGGAAGAATTTCACTGGCCTGCACAGAGCCTTTACCTCAATCCCATCAAACAACTTTGGGATGGAATGGAATGCCGACTGCGAGTCAGGCCTTAATGCCCAACATCAGTGCCGACCTCACTAATGCTCATGTCTGAATGGAAGCAAGTCCCCGCAGAAATGTTCCAGCATCTAGTGGAAAGCCTTCCCAGAAGAGTGGAGGCTGTTATAGCAGCAAAGGGGGGACCAACTCCATATTAATGCCCATGATTTTGGAATGAGATGTTCGACAAGCAGGTGTCCACATATTTTTTGGTCATGTAGATGAAGTTTATAGTTTTTAACAGATTGACCAATGTTTATATAAATAGTGTAGAGAACAGGTCTCAAAATCGACCCATGTGGTACACCTTTAAGAAATTCAGACTGAACCCCATCTATCACGATGGCCTGTGTTCTGTCACTAGTGATGTCCAGCTGGCACTGCTGGTTTGACTCAGGGCTGGAGTTGGGTTTTACGAGGAAGTTTTTTTTTTTTTCAACCAACATTAAGTAGAATAGACAGATCATGGGTTAGAACCATTTTGGGAAACCTTAGATGACTGACATCAAACACTGGGAGTGTGGAAAATCTTACTAAGAGATACATATCTCACATGTTAAATTAAATATGAAAGTGTATTTGAAAATGCTCTCAAAGAATTCCACTGCCCATAAACTTACCCATAATGATGGGAGGTGATGTCACTTCTGTTGATGAGCTATTATCACCAGAGGACATCTTCAGAATTTTCCCTATAACTTTTTCAAATTGATTCTATGATTGTGAGCAAAGTGAACTCAATAACTGTGATACGGTCTATAATTATATCACATTGCCGCATACATTACAGTATAGTGCAATAGACACCTGAATACAATTCATCAAGGTATTACTGTATATCCAGGGTTGGGTAGGTTACTTTCTAAATGTAATCTGTTACAGTTAATAGTTATCTGTCCAAAATTGTAATCAGTAACGTATCTTTTGGATTACCCAAATTCAGTAATTTCAGTTTCTTTTAGATTACTTTCTTCTTAAGAGGCATTAGAAGAAGACAAATGTATGTTACCAATTGAATGACATTTATTGCAGGATAAATCAATGTTGAAGTTTATATAGCTGGCCATATATGGGATATTCAATTTTACTTTATGGGTTGGTTATGTAGGCTTCTTCTAACCCATCGCTTTCTACTACATATAATAATACGATTAAATTATATCTTTACATTACAAAAAGTCTATCAGAATTCTTGTGATTCCAGTAATACCCCTTGATCTTCTAGAGTAAATATGGAAGTATAGATGAGCCAAATTGTTTCACCTGAGCATAACCCCAAAACTAAGGACTTATTAGCCAGCCCTACTCTGTTGATTATGATTTTGTTGTCATGGAGGACTGATTGGGATCATTGTTTCAAATTGAAAAATAAATTATGCGCTTATGGAATGGCATGCTTTGAGCACTACTGAAAAATGCTATATACATGTGAAAAATAAATGCCATGTGTTGCATTTGATATTGGCCTATTGTTTACCTTTTTGTTGGTGACACTTTGATATCTTGATAATATGCAGCTGTTTAAAGGGCAAATTCACAGATGAAACAATAGCAAAATGGTGCCCTGCCTCTGGTTTGGTAAAAAGCTAAGGGATGGGCCTGGAGAAATGTAACACTCTCAGATGAATAGACAGAGCTATGGATGCAAGGACTGACCATTCATGATATCAACATTATTGTTTTAACCATGTTATGAGGCTATACAGTGGTATTTCATAGTTTTGATGTATTCACTGTTATTGTACAATGTAGAAAATCGAAAAAATAAAGAAAAACCCTGGAATGAGTAGGTGTCCACTGGCTGCCCACTGGTTTCAAAAACAATGATTGATACACAGCTTAAACTTCTTAAATTCAACTATTATTGGGTTCAAATACACATTTAGATTTGTGGACAGCCATACACAACAACCACAATCCATAAGGCGCAAATAGCAAAATGAGAGAGCAGCAGTGTGATTCAAATGAATGCACTATGTAGATATCAATGATAAGTGATATTCATACCGCCGTAGACTACACCACTGCTGTCATCCTTACCTCCAAGTGTTTATTCAAGTTGGAAAGTCTTTGGATGCTGACAGCAGTCACACCATTGGAAGACATAGCTTGCACTGCAGCCTACAAAAGCCTATTCCCGCTCTTTCCCGCGATCCTTCAAACACAACTTAACCTTGCACCTTTTTTCAATGCTGATTTGAATGTCATTGAGAAAACAGAGAATTGTCAAAGATTTTTTTTTGCAAACATCCTTTCTGATTTTAAAAGTAATCCTCTAAATTGTCATCTAGTTTTTCAAAAGTTTCTGTAATCTGATTACAATATTTTAGCTGGTAACATAATGAATTCCATGTAATCCGTTACTCCCCTAACCCTGTGTATATCAGTTTCAATGTTATTATTTACACTTTTTTGATGACTGTTCCATCGTAAAGAAGTGAGTGGGAGGGTGCACTGTGGGTCGAAGATTCAAAATGGTAATCTCGTTTCTTTTATGTTTCTTTTGCTTTGCAGTTCCCCCCAAGATCTATGACATTTCCTCTGACATCACAGTAAACGAGGGCAGCAACGTGTCACTCATCTGCACAGCCAGTGGGAAACCAGATCCCACCATCTCCTGGAGACATATAACCCCATTAGGTGAGTTCACTTTACAGGAAACACTCTCACATACCTGACACTAATAGACAGAAATTGCTTTGTGCACTGTTGTTTATGGTTTGTTGAAAGTAATTTAAGGCGAGGCACCACACCCTAATAGACAAATGTCCCCCTTCTTAATCATATCACAATTAACTTTACTAGTTGAATATAGACAGCAATATAATACTTTTTTGTATTAGCTATAACTTCTATGAAATATTGTATTAAAATATGCAAATGAGGCAACACTCATTAATATGCACATATTTGCATATACCCCAAATCTATTTTTCTGGAAACTGGATGATGTCAGCCTAACTATTTTGGTTTCACTCTGTTGAGACACTCCAGGACCGGACTTGCATTGACTAGATTGTGGATATATACTTCTTTCATATTTCAATCTGTAAAATACCAAAGACATGTACGTAAACTGCATTTTTGGCACATATTTCCAAAGAAAATGTTATGTGGAATGAAAATTTGACAACATATCAACAATTACCTCTATACAAGTCTGTAGCATATATCTAAGGATAACCACAGAATGTGGTGAGTACAGATGCTTCTGTAGCTGATAAAAATGTGTTAGCATGTGGGAAGAGTCTTACTTTCAGGAAATAGCAGTTAAGGAAAGGTACAATTAATTTAGCCTACCAATCGCCAAACACCAATTTAGACTCAATCACAACCGCTTTAAAGGAAGTTACTACATAGAGAAATGTACAAACTGGACTCTATGAAATGGGCTTTTAAATTATATACAGTGCCTTCAGAAAGTATTCATACCCCTTGACGTATGTGAGAGCAAAATTACAAGATTATGTTATAATACTGTTATTGCATCAAATGGTTGTTTTGTGGAATAGAATATGGTTCTTAGAACACTCATCTGTGCGTGGTCTTCTGAGTTGGGCCTCTGGGGCTTAATGCTGACAGTGGATTTATGATGCCTTTGGTGATAAAACCTAAAAGACCGCATTCCATAGCATGAGTTGGTGTTTGTGTGCCGGGAGATAGGGTGGAGATGGCTCGGGTATGTATAATTATGAGAGGAACCTTGTTTTGGGGGCCAGACCCTGGTTTCTACACAAAGAGAACAGTCTTTAGAGCAGATACTGTCTGCTGTGAATTATTCATTTATTTCATACGGATCCTAACCTTGTGACCCTTTCCACACGTCTGTTGTTTGTCATGTAGACTAAGGGGGTGTATCTTTGCTATAAAAGATCTTTGTATCCTTTGTGTCGGGACCTCAACAAATCATCTAAGAGTGGTTTGTCGACCAGCCATATTGTAAAGCACTCACATCATTCACTTGTGTGTGATGTGACATGCTTTCTTTATTAATAAGTGAATAAAGATTTAGTTGATGTATATCTCTGACTTGTGTGATGTTTGCCTCTCCTTATTTGATAATACAGAAATTAACCGTGACACTTACTCCACATTTTGTTGTGTTAAAGCCTGAATTAAAAATATATTAAATATTTTTTTCACCCATTTACATACAATTGTCACGTCCTGACCAGTATAGGGGTTATTTGTTAGTGTAGTTTGTTCAGGACGTAGCAGGGGGTGTTTGTTTTATGTGGTTCAGGGTGTGTTTTGTGTATGTGTTTAGGTAGAGGGGTATTTCATTTATTAGTCCAGGGTTTGTTAGTCATTGTTCTATGTTATTCTATTTCTATGTTCTATCTAGTCTTTTGTAGTTCTATGTTTAGTTAATTGGGGTTGGACCTTCAATTGGAGGCAGCTGGTTATTGTTGCCTCTGATTGAGGGTCCTATAATTAGGAGTTTGTTTTTCATGGGATTTTGTGGGAGATTGTTCTTGTTTAGCTGTTTTGCCTGACAAGACTGTCAAGTTAGTTTTTTTGTTTTTGTATATGTTGTATGTGTTTTCCTTCTTCACTATAATAAAGATGAGTATACATTTTCCCGCTGCGTCTTGGTCTCTACCCTACGACACCCGTGACAACAATACCCCATAATGACAAAGTGAAAAAATGTGTTTTGACATTTTTGCAAATATATAGAAATGTCTAATTTACATAAGAATTCACACCCCTGAATCAACATGTTAGAAGCGCTTATGGCAATGATTACAGCTGTGAGTCTTTCTGAGTAAGTTTCTAAGAGCTTTTCACACTTGGATTGTACAATATTCGTCCATGTATCTTCAATCTCATGAAAATGGTTGTCTAGCAATGATCAACAACCAATTTGACAGTCTTTCCATCGATTTTCAAGTAGAATTAAGTCAGGAACATTCATTGTCTTCTTGGTAAGCAACTGCATTGTAGATTTGGCCATGGGTTTTATGTTATTGTCCTGATGAAAGGTGAATTCATCTTCCAGTATCTGGTGTAAAGCAGACTGAACCAGGCTTTCCTCTAGGATTTTGCCTGTGCATTCATTTTCGTTTTTATCCTAAAAAACTTCCCAGTCCTTAACAATTACAAGCATATCCATAACATGATGAAGACACAATTATGCTTGAAAATATGTAGAATGGTACTCAGTGATGTGTTGGATTTGCCCCAAACATAACACTTTGCATTCAGGACATAAGTACATTTCTTTGCCACATTTCTTGCAGTTTTACTTTAGTTAGTAGCGGTGCTTGGGTAAAATCACTGGGTAAGCCAAGCCAATAAAAAAGTCATAGTACAACCTATGTTGTGATATATGCGTTGTTTGCTCTATAACCCATTTGTTAAGGGATAGCCCCCTTTTTTTTAATTTTCGCCTAAAATGACATACCCAAATCTAACTGCCTGCAGCTCAGGCCCTGAAGCAAGGATATGCATATTATTGGTACCACTTGAAAGGAAACACGTTGAAGTTTGTGGAAATGTGAATTGAATGTAGATGAAAATACAAAGAAAAAAAACAACCATTTTTATTTTTTTCTACCACCATCTTTGAAATGCAACAGAAACTAGCCATCACTCTGGTTGGTATTCCGATGGTGTTCACAACATGGCAGCAGTGTATGTGCAAACGGTGTATGTGCAAACAGTGTATATTTCAGATGGATAACTTGAAGTATGAGCAAACTACATGACATTTAGTGTGAAGTTGCCAGTGACTGGAACGAATTGCAAAAATCGCTGAAGTTGGAAACTTTTATTTCCCTCACTGTACATAGTCCATCTGTAAATTGCCCACCAATCTACCTACCTCATCCCCATACTGTTTTTATTTTATTTACTTTTTTGCTCTTTTGCACACCAGTATTTCTACTTGCACATCCTCATATGCTCATTTATCACTCCAGTGTTAATCTGCTAAATTGTAATTATTCGCTCCTATGGCCTATTTATTGCCTACCTCCTCATGCTTTTTGCACACACTGTATATAGACTTTCTTTTTTTTCTACTGTGTCATTGACTTGTTTATTGTGTTATTGGCTTGTTTATTGTTTACTCCATGTGTAACTCTGTGTTGATGTCTGTGTCACACTGCTTTGCTTTATCTTGGCCAGGTTGCAGTTGTAAATGAGAACTTGTTCTCAACTAGCCTACCTGGTTAAATAAAGGTGAAATAATTTTTTTTTTTAAAGTTACCCAGGTACATTTGGGCAAATCGTGAAGGAGACATTTACATTCACATTACATTTTTCTGCAAGAATATCGTCAAATCTGTATACTTGGACTTTGATTTAGCTTTTCCAGTATTAGTAGCCATATTATAAGTTCAACATTTGTAAAACACCCATTTTTCATAACTTCATAACTCTCCATATTCTTATAATTTTTGTCCAAAAGGCTTGCTGTGATATATAATAAGGCAGTGACAACAAAAAGACAGTCACACAGTGGAGGAATAAATTCAACTATATGTGCATTTGTTTCATCAAAAAAACGGAGAGCAACATCTAACATCTAATTCTTTTATATAAATGTTTTTATCAAGGGAGGCCAAATGCTTGCTGGCATCAATCAATCAATTGCTACAGCAGCAACATGTCATAGTCTTTTGTTCCAGATAGCATCATATACATGGGCTACACATACTGAGACAGAGGGTCGCTGTTTCCCTCGCTCTGATGATTTCTCCAGTGAGATTCAGCCACTTGCAATTGACGGAAAATTATGAAAACACAGAGAGACAAAATAAAAATTATTTCCCTTGGCTCAATGAATACACACCACTGACTTTAGTGCCTTATTGCAAACAGGATGCATGCTTTTGAATATTTGTATTATGTACAGGCTTCCTTTTCACTCTGTCATTTATTGATGCCAGTATTGTGGAGTAACTACAATGTTGTTGATCCGTCTTTAGTTTTCTCCTATTATAGCCATTAAACTGTGGAACTATTTTAAAGTCACCATTGGCCCCATGGTGATTTCCCTAAGCAGCTTCCTTCCTCTCCATCAACTGAGTTAGGAACGACAACTGTATCTTCAGGCTGTAACAGCAAAATGTGGACAAAGTCAAATAGTGTGAATACTTTCTGAAGGCACTGTATGAATACATGTAGTCAGCTTTGAAATGATGGATTCATGTTCATTTCAATATGGTTACAATCCATGACGTTTTGATGACCACCCTCTACATATGGAACATTTTCCAGAGCTCTCTGAGATTAGATGTTCTGGTCCCTCTTTGTCAGTTCAGAGTAATGATCAGAGACCTCTGTTGATTGTCTGTTTTTCTTCATGTTTTGTAATTGTGTATATTGTATATTGAATGTATGCAGGGCTCATTTGTAAAAGAGACTCTAGTCCCTATGATGACTTCCCTGTCAAAATAAAGTTTAAATAAATAGAAATAATATACAGTACCAGTCAAAAGTTTGGACACACCTGCTCATTTAATGTTTTTTCTTTATTTTTACTAATTTCTACATTGTTGAATAATAGTGAAGACATCAACACTATGAAATAACACATATGGAATCATGTAGTAACCAAAAAAGTGTTAAACAACTCAAAATATATTTTAGATTTTAGATTCTTCAAAAGTAGCCCCCTTTGCCAAGAGTGTGCTGTCATCAAAGCTGTCATCAAGGCGTTCTCTCAACCAGCTTCACCTGGAATGCTTTTCCAGCAGTGTTGAAGGAGTTCCCACATATGCTGAGCACTTGTTGGTTGCTATTCTTTCACTCTGCGGTCCAACTCATCCCAAACCATCTCAATTGGGTTGAGGTCGGGATGATTGTGGAGGCCAGGTCTTCTGATGCAGCGCTCCATCACTCTCCTTCTTGATCAAATAGCCCTTACACAGCCTGGAGGTGTGTTGGGTCATTGTCCTGTTGAAAAACAAATGAAAGTCCCACTAAGCGCAAACCAGATGGGATGGTGTAATGAGTGTATCCTCTGCAGCAGAGGTAACTCTGGGTCTTCCTTCCCTGTGGTGGTCCTCATGAGCGCCAGTTTCATCATAGCGCTTGATGGTTTTTGCGACTGCACTTGAAGAAACGTTCAAAGTTCTTGAAATTTTCAGGATTGAATGACCTTTTTTCACGTCTTAAAGTAATGATGGACTGTCGTTTCTCATTGAGCTGTTCTTGCCAAATAGGGCTATCTTCTGTATTACCCCCTACCTTGTCACAACACAACTGATTGGCTCAAACGCATTAAGGAAAGAAATTACACAAATGAACTTTTAACAAGGCACACCTGTTAATTGAAATGCATTCCAGTTGACTACCTCTTGAGAGAATACCAAGAGTGTGCAAAGCTGTCATCAAGGCAAAGGGTGGCTACTTTGAAGAATCTCAAATTATAAACTATATTTTGATTTGTTTAAAACATTTTTGCTTACTACATCATTCCATATATTTTATTTCATAGTTTTGATGTCTTCACTAATATTCTACAATGTAGAACATTGTAAAAATAAAGAAAAATCTTGGAATGAGTTGGTGTCCAAACTTTTGACTGGTACTAGATACATCAAGCTGACATTTTTATTGTACCTTTGGAAGTACTAATATTAAAATGACCAAAATACTCCTGAATTTCAAAACTGTCATTTTAGCCTGTGGTGCCTCACCTTAATTTAATGGAAATACCTAAACAAGAACATGATTTGGGTTCAGTTGATTTTCTTTATTTGACAGTAAGTATGATCACTCTTTATGGGGCGGCAGGTAGGTTAGTGGTTAGAACGTTGGACTTGTAACCGAAAGGTTATTGAAAATAAGAATTTGTTCTTAACTGACTTGCCTAGTTAAATATAAATAAACTATGGTTGTATTCTTATTTTTATGATGTCACAAATATTGCTTGGATAATTGTCACGTTTGTGTGTAGAGAAGGACCAAGGTGCAGCGTGAGTATCGTTCCACATCTTTATTAATATGTGAAACTATGCAAGACATACTATAAACAAAACAACAAACGGTGACGACAGAGGTGCAACATGCACTAACTCAAAATAAGATCCCACAAACAGTTGGGAATAGGCTGCCTAAATATGATCCCCAATCAGAGACAAAGATAGACAGCTGCCTCTGATTGGGAACCATATCAGGCCAACATAGAAATAAGTAACATAGATTTCCCACCCTAGTCACACCCCGACCTAACCAAATAGAGAATAAAAGGGATCTCTAAGGTCAGGGCGTGACAATAATAAAAAACAGGGTTGGTTTTGATGAAGATTATGAATGGTTAATAATCACTGCATGAATATTCAGAGTCTCAGCACATTAATGCAATTTGTTGTCTCGGATGTTGATTACAAGAGCTCCAAAAGTAATCACTTGGACTACTGCTGATCCTCCTGGCTTGTATGTGTATGCCTTCGTACACCATTAAGCTTCTGAAACTTTTAGGCCCCATTCAAAAATGAATTGACAGAGCTGTGGTGCTGCAACAGTTCCCCTGCCATTACACTGACTTTGAATCCCCCCTCATTTTCATATTAATGGATTAGTCCATGCTGTGCTTATCTGATAACTGTAAGGATGACTACATTAATCATATGGCAGTCAAATCCTCTTATCTGGTGCATTTTCCCTTATTGTATTGGGGTTTTCAGAAGCTGATCAAAAGACCCATCTGAGGAGTCAAAGTGGCAGTCCCTTATTCTACTTTGAAGTATCCATACTTTGATGTTGCTTGGGGGGAAATTATATTCTGGTCAAATGAAAGAACCAGGAACTAAATGTAATCACAGAGGAAGTCTAGGACTTCAAAAGGGGCCATTTGGCATAGAAGATATGGACCAGCTATTATGTAATGGCAATTGGTCCAATGGACTAGGTTGTAATGGTATAATCAAATGTCTCCATCTACATCATTTTCAGTGTGTTGGATGTGTACAGAAATACACTACATGACCAAAAGTATGCAGACACATGCTCGTCGAAAATCTAATTCCAAAATCATGGGCATTAATATGGAGTTGGTCCCCCCTTTGCTGCTATAACAGCCTCCACTCTTCTGGGAAAGCTTTCCACTAGATGTTGGAACATTGATGCGGGGACTTGCTTTCATTCAGCCACGGGTATTATTGAGGTTGGGCACTGATTTTGGGCGATTAGGCCTGACTTGCAGTCGGCGTTCCAATTCATCCCAAAGGTTTTTGAAGGGGTTGAGGTCAGGGCTCTGTACAGGCCAGTCAAGTTATTCCACTCCGATCTCCACAAACCATTTCTGTACGGACCTCGCTTTGTGCACGGGGGCATTGTCATGCTGAAACATGAAAGGGCCTTCCCCAAACTGTTGCCACAAAGTTGGAAGCACAGAATTGTGTATAATGTCATTGTATGCTGAAGAGTTAAGATTTCCCTTCACTGGAATTAAGGGACCTAGCCCGGACCATGAAAAACAGCCCCAGACCATTATTCCTCCTTCACCAAACTGTAAAGTTAGCACTATGCATTGGGGCAGGTAGCGTTCTCCTGGCATCCGCCAAACCCAGATTCATCCTTCGGACTGCCAAATGGTGAAGCATGATCTGATGGCTACCCGGTCTATTTGAATTGATCCCCCCTTTTTTTACACTGCTGCTACTCTCTGTTTATTACAGTGCCTTGCAAAAGTATTCACCCCCGTGGCATTTTTCCTATTTTGTTGCCTTACAAACTGGAATATATATATATTTTTTGTGGGGTTGTATCATTTGATTTACATAACATGCCTACCACTTTGAAGATGCAAAACAGCCTGGAGGTGTGTTGGGTCATTGTCCTGTTGAAAGACAGATAATTGTCCCACTAAGCGCAAACCAGATGGGATGGCGTATCGCTGCAGAATGCTGTGGTAGACATACTGGTTAAGTGTGCCTTGAATTTTAAATAAATCACAGACAGTGTCACCAGCAAATCACCCCCACACCATCACACCTCCTCCTCCATGCTTCACAGTGGGAACCACAGATGCAGAGATCATTTATTGGTTACTGCATGATTCCATGTGTGTTATTTCAAAGTTTTGGTGTCTTCACTATAATTGTACAATGTAGAAAAAAGTAAAAAAAGAAAAACCCTTGAATGAGTTGGTGTGTCCAAACTTTTGACTGGTACTGTACATATTACCACAATTACCTCGACTAACCTGTACTCCCGCACATTGACTCGGTACCGGTAACCCCTTGTATATAGCCTCGTTTTTGTTATTTTATTGTTGCTCTTTTATTTTTTACTTTAGTTTATTTAGTAAATGTGTTTCTTAACTCTTTATCTTAAAACTGCATTGTTGGTTAAGGGTTTGTAAGTAAGCATTTCACTGTAAGGTCTACACCTGTTGTATTTGGCGAATGTGACAAATACGATTTGATTTGATCCATCACTCCAGGGAACGGTTTTCCACTGCTCCAGAGTCAAAAGGTGGCTAGCTTTTACACCACTCCAGCCAACACTTGGCATTGCGAATGGTAATCTTAGTGTGCGGCTTCTCATCCATGGAAACCCATTTCATGAAGCTCCCGACGAACAGTTATTGTGCTGTTGTTGCTTCCAGAGGCAGTTTAGAACTCGGTAGTGAGTGTTGCAACCGAGAACAGACGATTTTTACGCGCCACACGCTTCGGCACTTGGCGGTCCCGTTTTGTGAGCTTGTGTTGCCTACCATTTTGCGGCTGAATTGTCATCCTTTGCACCATATTATTCATATTATTTATATTTGAACTTTGAACTTTCTTCAAACTACAAATCTACCATTCCAGTGTTTTTCTTGCTATACTTTATTTACTTTGCCACCATGGCATTTTTTTGCTTTTACCTCCCTTATCTCACATCATTTGCTCACATTGTATATAGTCTTATTTTTTTTTCTACTGTATTATTGACTGTATGTTGTTTACTCCATGTGTAACTCTGTGTTGTTGTATGTTGTCGAACTGCTTTGCTTTATCTTGGCCAGGTCGCAATTGTAAATGAGAACTTGTTCTCAACTTGCCTACCTGGTTAAATAAAGGTGAAATAAATAAAAAATAAAAATAAAAAAAATAAAAATTGCTCCTTTTGTATAAATAGTGTACCTTGAAACAACAAGTACATTTAGTATACCATATTTGATATAGTCTAGCCCACTCATTGAACAGTATAATATTATTGTTTTCTATGTCACTGTTGTGTAGTTCTAAAATATGGTGAATCAGTTTTTTGGAATTGTAATGGTAATTGATTATCTACCTAGCTACTACTGTGCTCTATTCTGATTGGTCAGATGTGTATTACTTGAGGACAAGAAGTAGTTGAATTGATGCATGGCTGTAACTGTGGTCAGTCAAAGATTATCTATTATATTGAGAAGATGGTTGACTGCCCACTCTAACAATGGAAATACATATCCGCAAAGGTGATAGTAGGCGAGATCAGGTGGGAGCATTCTAGCCAATGAGAGGACATGTACATGTGTGAATACCAGGCACATCTCCAATATAAAATAGTTTTTCACAAAGTTGCCGGAATCTCATGTGCATTACACTTATATCAGTACACTCGTAACAACCTAAACATTATGAAACAAATATTACATCAAATAAGCCTCACCTATCAAAATAGCAATTCACTTTTATCTTGACCAAATTCGACACTCTCTCATTGCTTCCCATACTCACTTGTTCTGCTTAACACTTATTTACATGTGGACAGATTTTGGGCGGAGTCGATCTTCTTGCTTTGCCTCTTCCTCTCTTCTCGTTCGGCTCTTCTTCATGCAAAAGGGTAATCGATCTCCGTCCAGTGTTTGTCAGCAACGCGTCATACATCCACCACCTACAGAATTAAACTACACAGGTATCAAACTGACAGCAACGGATTTACGTTATACATTTATTCATATTTTAATTCTGAGCAATTGGGAGGGGTAAACCATTAAATAGAGGATCCCAACAACAATATAACATTGATTTTAAAACTCAGAGTACTTTGTGTTTGTTAAGATGCAGTATGTGTATGATTGACAAGAAACCAAGTAAGTGAAATCATAAACATGGCATCTTTTTCTTTGCTTTCTCTAGCACTCGAGTCAGCCATTTTGGTGAGATTGTGTGTACTGTAGATAGCTGTGCTGCAGCAGTCAGTGGAGTTTGACAGAATGATGAATTGCCCTGACTGACTGTCAAGTTCCTGTTCTTTCTCCAAATGTTTTCTTGTTTGCTTATTTTTTTCCACCCTTTCTCTTGGCAACCAAAATAATGCTGACTAATCATTAACTACATTTACTGAAGTGTGGCTATAGTATGGTATTTTGAAAATATAATTTGGCTTTAATATGCTTCCTGTAAAGTACATTTGCTTCATGTACAGTAACAAGAATAACAAAACAATGTTTGTGGAAGAGCAGCTGATTAAAGGAGATAAAGCAAAATTCCAATTCCAGTGGTTTTATATACCAGTGGAGGCTCCTCAGAGGAGGAAGGGGAGGACAATCCTCCTCAGTGAATTTAAAATGTAAAACATTAAAAAAGTTATCCATTTTAGATAAAACTATACAAAATATAATCACGTCACCAAATAATTGATTAAAACACACTATTTTGCAAAGAATGTCTACAGTAGCCTCAATAGCACTCTGTAGGGTAGCACCATGGTATAGCCGGAGGACAGTTAGTTTCCGTCCTCCACCATGGTACATTGACTTCAATACACAACCTAGGAGGCTTATGGTTCTCACCCCCTTCCATAGACTTACACAGTAATTATGACAACTCCCAGAGGACGTCCTCCAGCCTATCAGAGTTCTTGCAGCATGAACTGACATGTTGTCCCCCCAATCAAAGTATTAGATAATTAATCTAGTAATGAAAGCATAATCTACAGTCTTACTAAACGTTTCGGAACAAAAGGGTACCCACGGGCGCTCGCGTCATAGTAGTAATGGCCCTCCCCCTATGACCAACTTTCCAGGCCTCTCGTTCGGTCAGTTTCTACCAGAGAACACTTAAACCACTTTGTAAAGACTGTTGACCTCTAGTGGAAGCCTTAGGAAGTGCTAAATGAATCCTAACTCACGGTGTGTTTCATAGGCAAAGTGTTGAAAGTGATTCCACAAATCAGATTTCCACTTCCTGCATGGAATCTTCTCAGGTTTTGGCCTGCCATATGAGTTTTGTTATACTCACAGACACCATTCAAACAGTTTTAGAAACTTTAGAGTGTTTTCTATCCAAATCTACTAATTATATGCATATTCTAGTTACTGGGCAGGAGTAGTAACCTGATTAAATCGGGTACGTTTTTTATCCGGCCGTGCAAATACTGCCCCCTATTGTTGTGACTTAGATGAAGATCAGATCAAATGTTACGACCAATTTATGGAGAAGTCCAGGTAATTCCAAAGGGTTCACAAGCTAGGAAAGAAGGAAAGGAGGAAATAACTCTAGGAAAGGAGGAAAGGGAACTAGGAAATGAAGGAAAGGAAGCTTGGAAGGGATAAGAGACATGGAAAAGCTAGGAAATGAAAGGATAAGGATTTAAGAAAAGAGAACAGAAGGAGGGAAGGAAACAAAGTTAGGATAGGAGTCAAGGGATGTAGGAAAGCAGGAAAGGAAACAAGAAAATGTTGAATTAAGGGATGTAGGATTGGAGGAAATAATTAAAGGGATCTAGGAGAGTCTGAATAAATTCCTACTAAGGCTGATGCAATACCTGCTGACTCAACTCCTACTGAGATCGACTCCTACTGAGATCGACTCAGACTCCTACTGAGATCGACTCCTACTGACACTAGCTATGTTTCCATTGACTTGTCAATCAATCAAATGTATTTATGAAGCCATTTTTACATCAGCCGATGTCACAAAGTGAAGTGTCCAGTGATTTGTTTGTCAACGTTTAGAAAGTTGTTGTCAACATTTAGAAAGAAAATAGATGTGACAATTGCCTACTAGGGTGCATTTCCATTTAACTATCTTCCGTCAATAAAAATAGCTTGATGTAATGACATCACACCTGAAATAACAACTTTTTAGCAAAAATCTACAGTGTCGAATAAAAATCTAGTGGTTGAAGTGTTTCCATTACCCACTTAGGCAAATCGTGCATTAATAAATTGGTGACAACCTGTATACCCCCTCCCACCTATCTGTTTCATGTCTCAGGTAGCATGTGAAAGCCAGCATGGATAGAATTAAATAATTTACTAATATTTGCCATATTCTAATAATTCTTATGTGCCAGTGTATCGCCACGGATCGGCTGCCTACGCTAGTCCATGGATTGTGAATCTTACACTCCTGTAGATCTGAAATAATTGAATGGTGAAACTTGCTAGCCAACCAGAAAAAGCAAGGCGAAGCAATTTAAGCATTCTTGAAAGTCAGGACAATCCTTGTCCTGCGAAGTTGAAACACAGTTTCCATCATAATTTGTCACAATAAAGAAAGTTAGACAAAATAAAAATTCACCCGTCGAACAGATACATTTTTTGTTGATCTTTAGAAAATGTCTCATGTCTGCTGTTTCCATTACACATCGCAATAATTTTTTGGGCGAAATTGCTTTTTTTGAATAAAGCTGGGTCAATAGAAACCTGCCTAATGACTCAATTCTTACTGAGAGAGTCAATTCCTACTGTCAATGACTTAATTATTACTGAGAGAGTCAACTCCTATTGTCAATGACTCAACTCTTACTGAGATTGACTTAATTCATACTGACATTGACTCAAGTTCTACTGACTCAACACCTGAGACTGACTCAACTCCTACTGACAGTGACTCAACTCCTACTGAGAACGACTTAACTCCTGACAACGATGCAATTCTTACTGAGACAGAGTGTCCTAATATGGACACCGTATGTGAAATGCTTTTAATCCTATCTACAGTATGTATGGACACATATTTTTCCTAGCCACATGTGGCTAAACATTTGAATACAAAATGTTACTAAAATAATACTACAGGTCACAAAGGTGGGGTCCTCAGTCAGGTATGACTCAGTGGGTTTTAGATCCACTGTATTAATTGAGTCCCGGCTAGATGTTAATGTTCCAGATTGACAATAAACTCTGGAGGTTGATGTGTCAAGGCAGAGAAACTGTTTTTGAAGAGACACAGTGTGAAAGGAAAAGGGTTCTGGCCCGTACCTTGAGCAGGCCTAGAGGGGAGCCGCTGAGAAAGCCACTGCGTGGGTAGTACTCTATTTTCAAGAGTTTAAAGGATAAATGGATGTAAAAATGCAGCCTGTGCTATAATGGATTTCTCTGTGGTGCTCGTGCTATCTGTGTGTTGCAGCCCTGGAGGAAATGTACTCCGTGCTCCCTACACAATGTGGGAAATTGCTTACTGTGACTGCACTGAATACGAAAATTAACCTCTCTATGATTTCTTTAATTTGTTTGGAGTGACATCTCCCTCAGGTGTGAGGGGCTCCTCTGAAGCTTCCGAATACCTCTCAACACACACCGTCAGTGTCTTCTCTCAATGAAGTTCTCAGTGGAGGACCTTCGCATGGTTTTGTTCAACCAGGCAATTGTTGAGTGCTAATGGACCTGTATGTGATATCTTTTTTAAAGCCAGTGGCTCAGATTTTTCTTCACTTCTTCGTCAGATTGTCTACTATTTGTCACAAAGATACTGCTTGAGGTGGTTGAGTAGAGGTGGTCAGGGTTGAGACACTTAATACATTAATGGATACTCCAAGGATACATTTCTTATTACAGGCCTGCTGACCTTAGTTATTTCCCCTTCCCCTTTCTAATCAATAAGATAACCAGGGTTTCATTGTGCAGTCTGGGTAAGAGGAGACATACATAATTCAGGAGCAAAGACAATTTGTAGGGTGAATCTACTGTTGAGAAGTGCTCTTCTTTCAAACTTGCATTGAAGTATATTGACATTAACACACCGTAAAACTTCAATTAAACTCTGAATCTCAAATAGCCATCTGTCCCTTTTAATAGCCAGGCAACGGCACACATTCCAGCAAATAAACGGCTGTTTCAAATAATCACCAGGTCTAAATTTATTGTTACTTGGTTACCATGAATTGTTTACAAAGTTTGATGTTTGACTTGTTACATTAAATAATTCAGTAATGACTTGGAAAATGATGGCAATCATCCGTTTTTATCGCCAGTAAGAAACTGCTAGCTAACTGGCAAGCACAGAAACTGTCAACAACTTCGGGAGTACAGAACACTAGAAATTGGCCCTTTAATGGTGAAAGTAAAAACTGCCGTAAATGCACAGTCGGAGAATAATCATTGAAGGCGTTTTTGGTGATAAGTGGCACGAGGAGTGATGTACAAAACAAAACCATCAGGATAAAATAAATGGCACTGGAGGGAATCACAGCTGTTTTACAGGCTCTTGACAGATTGTGTTATTTTGTGTTTTTGTGCATAATGTTTCCGCCATCATTTTCTATGACCGAAAAGAGATTCTGGACATCAGATCACTAACCTCGATTTGGATGAGGTTTTCTACTTCAATGAGCGAATGACATACTGCACATCCCGGACCAGGCCCAAATCCCCGACACTCGAAGGAGGAAGAGGCGCCATTATAGAGGCTGGCGTGCGGGATACCGGACGAGACTACGTCGGCAAGTGGATAAACCACCACTGCCCTCCGTTTCATTGGAGAATGTGCAATCACTGGTGAATAAACTGGACGGGCTCTTATCAACGTGATCTGAAGAATTTGTTACGTTCCCCAACAAGAAAACCAAAAATTGTCACTCAAACAGAAAGGGAAACTAACAAAGAGTCACTGATAATAACCTAAATTAAACAGGTGGGGTTTTAGGAGGGGTTTTGAAAGACACTCATGAAAATTGACTAGCAACAACAACTGGGACCTAAAAGACACCCACCATGAGCTCCAACTAAATTTGCCCAAGAGGAAGCAAACAAAAGAAAAACCCACACCAAACTTAAAGATAGGAAGCAAACCTAAAAGTGGAGCAAAAGAAACAGGGAAGATCAGATAAAGGATTGTTTGTTTAGTAATCAAATAGGGAGAGCCAACTAAAGGTGTTAAACATTTCATCTTTCAAGACAACTGGAGCACTGGGCCAGACCCTCGTAAATATCCACTGGGCCAGTACAGGTGAAACACCTTCCCACTTACGAGATGGACAAGCCAGCACAGGTATAAAACATACTGCCTAACGAGGTGAAGCCAATCTGTTAACAAACTGTAATTTCCTATGTTTCTCCGAGTCGTGGCTGAACAAGGACATGGTAAATATAAATCTAGCTCATTTTATTATACATCGACAGGATAGAATGGCAGCGTCGGTCAAACTCAGGGGGGTAGTGTGTGTCACTCTGTTAACAACAGCTAGTGCTGTTGTTAACAAAGGTAGTCTTGAGGTCCTGCTCGCCTGAGTTAGAATAATTCATGATAAGCTGTAGACCATACTATTTGGTAACCATACTGACTACATGGAACTCTTCCACATCAAGTAACTCATGCAAGCAGTAAAATTAGATAAAAATAGAGATAAAAATACACCTCATCCCAAACCATCTCAATTGGGTTGAGGTCGGGTGATTGTGGAGGCCAGGTCATCTGATGCGCAATCCATCACTCGCCTTCTTGGTAAAATATCCCTTACACAGCCTGGAGGTGTGTTTGGTCATTGTCCTGTTGAAAAACAAATGATAGTCCACTAAGCGCAAACCAGATGGGATGGCGTATCGCTGCAGAATGCTGTGGTAGCCATGCTGGTTAAGTGTGCCTTGAATTCTAATAAATCACAGACAGTGTCACCAGCAAAGCACCCCCACACCATCACACCTCCTTCTCAATGCTTTACGGTGGGAACCACACATGCAGAGATCATCCGTTCACCTATTCTGCGTCTCACAAAGACGCAGAGAAATTTGGACTCATCAAACCAAAGTACAGATTTCCACCGGTCTAATGTCCATTGCTCGTGTTTGCTCGTGTTTCTTGGCCCAAGCAAGCCTCTTCTTGTTATTGGTGTCCTTTAGTAGTGATTTCTTTGCAGCATTTCGACCATGAAGGCCTGATTCACTGTCTCCTTTGAACAGTTGAGGTTGAGATGTGTCTGTTACTTGAACTCTGTGAAGCATTTATTTGGGTTGCAATCTGAGGTGCAGTTAACTCTAATGAACTTATCCTCTGCAACAGAGATAACTCTGGGTCTTCCTTTCCGGTGGCGGTCCTCATGAGAGCCAGTTTCATCATAGCACTTGAAGAAACGTTCAAAGTTCTTGAAATTGTACGTATTGACTGACCTTCATGTCTTAAATCCTCTTAAGGATCTTACCCTTTTTTAAATTTTCTCCTAAAATGACGTACCCAAATCTAACTGCCTGTAGCTCAGGACCTGAAGCAAAGATATGCATAATATTGATACCATTTGAAAGGAAACACTTTGAAGTTTGTGGAAATGTGAAATTAATGTAGGAGAATATAACATATTAGATCTGGTGAAAGATAATACCAACAAAAAAACGTGTTTTCCTTTTTTTCCCATCATCTTTGAAATGCAAGAGAAAGGCCATACTTTCAGAGGACAGCAGTTTGTGTGAAAAGTTTCAGACTGATCCAGTGATGAATTACTTTGCTGTGCAATATTTTGTATCAAGTCTGTCAGGAGTTTGCCCAAATGTGCCGAATTGGTAAATTATTACATTTTCAAATACATAACTATAGAGAACATACAACAATGCTATGGTAATAAAACATGTAAGTTTACACACTCCTAGGAATGTCATACATGATGGATCATTAACTTATACACTAACGTTCAGACATCTAGATGGCCGGGTGTGGTGGGTGTGGAGCCAGAGACAGCAGTGGGGTCAAAATGAGCTTTTGGTTGTTTGTGGGGGAAGGGTGGGGAGTGTCTGTGTTTACCCCACATCTGTTGCTATGGGGTAATGATGTTAGAGACAATGTAGGATGAATCACAATAATTGTTTGCCAAAAATGTAATTTTTGTAATGCAATCTTGGTTATAGGTAACAATCCATATGAACTGCCTACATTATTACACATATTATTAGTTAATTGTGGAAATAAAATAAGATATGCACGATTTATATATATATACATACAGTGCCTTGCAAAAGTATTCATCCCCCTTGGAGTTTTTCTATTTTGTTGCATTACACCCTGTAATTAAATAGATTTTTATTTGGATTTCATGTAATGGACATACACAAAATATTCCAAATTGGTGAAGTGAAGTGAAAAACATAACTTGTTTAAAAATATAAAAATACAAAATAAACAGAAAAGTTGTGCATGCATATGTATTAACCCCCTTTACAATGAAGCCCCAAAATAAGATCTGGTGCCACCAATAACCTTCAGAAGTCACAGAATTAGTTAAATAAAGTCCACCTGTGTGCAAGTCACATGATCTCAGTATATATACACCTGTTCTGAAAGACCCCAGAGTCTGAAACACCACTAAGCAAGGGGCACCATGAAGACCAAGGAGCTTTCCAAACAGGTCAGGGACAAAGTTGTGGAGAAGTACATATCAGGGTTGGGTTATAAAAAAATATCTGAAACTTTGAACATCCCACTGAGCACCATTAAATCCATTATTAAAAAATGAAAAGAATATGGCACCACAACAAACCTGCCAAGAAAGAGCCGCCCACCAAAACTCACAGACCAGGCAAGGAGGGAATTAGTCAGAGAGGCAACAAAGAGACCAAAGATAACCCTGAAGAAGCTGCAAATCTCCACAGCGGAGATTGGAGTATCTGTCCATAGGACCACTTTAAGCCGTACTCTCCACAGTGCTGGGCTTTACGGAACAGTGGCCAGAAAAAAAGCCATTGTTTTAAGAAAAAAAATATTAGTGTTCGCCAAAAGGCACATGGGAGAAGGTACTCTGGTCAGATGAGACAAAAATTTAGCTTTTTGGCCATCAAGTTAAACACTATATCTGGTGCACCTCTCATCACCCCGAGAACACTATCCCCACAGTGAAGCATGGTGGTGGCAGCAGACTTCAGTCCAATTGAGAATCTGTGGTATGACTTAAATATTGCTGAAGTTGGTTGCAATTTCAGTTTAATCCACCAGAAAAGACAAATAACACAACAAATATTATGGTTAAACTCAAATATAATAATTGATTAAAAAAACTTTATTTTTGGAGAAAATGTATACTCTGTATATTAAATCATAATTAGGACTGGTGGAGTTATGTCACATATGCAGCTAACAAGAATATATGGAAGTGTCTGCTCTACCCAAAATTACAACCAACTTATTGCAGCATTACCGCGGAAATGGAAGAAGCATGTGGAAGGGGGAGAATGTAAGGAACGTGTCTGTCTGCCCAGCATTAAATACCAAAATTGGTTAATGAAAATTGTAATAAATAAAAAAATATACCAGTTTCATTTCAGGACCAAAAAATTGACAGCTGTGCCATATAGAATGCAAAATTATTGGATAGAGATTTCCATTGTATCGATTACATGGCACATGGTTTATGAACAGATACACAAAACGACACCGATTCAAACCCGTTGACTTTTCCCACATTTTGTTACGTTACAGCCTTCTTCTAAAATGGATTAAATTTATTGTTTTCCTCATCAATCTACACACAATACCCCATAACGACAAAGTAAAAACATGTTTTTAGACATTTTTACAAATGTATTAAAAATACAAAACTGAAATATCACATTTACATAAGTATTCAGACCCTTTACTCAGTACTTTGTTGAAGCACCTTTGGCAGCGATTACAGCCTTGAGTCTTCTTGGGTATGATGCCTCAAGCTTGGCACACCTGTATTTGGGGAGTTTCTCCCATTCTTCTCTGCAGATCCTCTCAAGCTCTGTCAGGTTGGATGGGGAGCTTCGCTGCACAGATATTTTCAGGTCTCTCCGGAAATGTTAATTTGGGTTCGAGTATGGGCTCTGGCTGAACCACTCAAGGACATTCAGAGACGTGTCCCGAACCCACTTCTGCGTTGTCTTCGCTGTGTGCTTGCGGTCGCTGTCCTGTTGGAAGGCGAACCTTCACCCCAGTCTGAGCGCTTTGAAGCAGGTTTTCATCAAGGATCTCTCTGTAATTTGCTCCGTTCATCTTTCTCTTGATCCTGACTAGTCTCCCAGTCCCTGCCACTGAACAACATCCCCACAGCATTATGCTGCCAACACCGTGCTTCACTGTAGGGGTGGTACCAGGTTTCCTCCAGACTTGACGCTTGGCATTCAGGCCAAAGAGTTAGAATAATTAGATAATTTGTTTTGGTACTGTCCATATGTAGCTTGTTTTTGGTCACACGTTCAGGAATAGCTGAAGAATTGCATCATTTACCTGGAGTTAACTCTGCAAATAGCACTGCTGGGTGATTTGAAATGTCATAGTCAATAATATAACACTTTTAGCAAAAAAAAGTAGATTTAATTTACAAACATCACAGCACAGTTGAATAATATATGGCAAATAGTAATCAAGACTGGATGGTGTTCAGAGATAGATGTGAGGCGTTGACTGGAGCTGAATTGTGGGACTATAAATAAAACAATTATGAATGTAAAATGTACTGTGTTCGTAAAATATATATATATATACTGTAGGTTCAGAACTTTTGTGAAACAGCACAGTTAAAAATATTTAGCAAATATAAGTCAAAACGGGATGGTCTTCAGAGATAGATGGTAGGGGTTGAGGGTAGCTGAAGGATGGGACTAAGTACAAACAAAATATAACTATTGTAAAATATACTGTGTCCATAAAATGTATATAGTATGTATAAGCTGGAAGTAGAAGCCTAAGTGTTGTTGTCCATTAGTTACTCCAATTAGGGGAGGGGTGGTAGGGTAGGGAAAAATAATAAAGGATTTTTTTTTTTTTAAATTCAGGCTGTAACACAACAAAATGTATAAAAAGTAAAGGGGTGTGAATACTTTCTCAAGGAACTGTATATCATTGTAATAATTATTTTCCTGTATTTAGGAAATTGATATTGAAGCATCTTGTATACTGTATCTTCCTGAATATGACAATTTTTTTCCCTTTTATTTTTAGCCAGGAAGTATGACAGTGGAGAATATCTAAACATCACCGGTATCACAAGGGACCAAGCAGGGGACTATGAATGCAGTGCAATGAATGACATTGCCTCTCCTGACACCAAGACGGTGAAAGTCGTAGTCAAATGTAAGTACATCTCTGTCCTTGCTACAATTTGGCTGCCAAAGCAGATTCTCATCTATATCAATGTATACTGTTTATTGACAATGACCCAGATCTCTTTATGAGCCATCTAGTCAGATCGGCTGAAGTTTAAATGAAAGTCTTGGTTTGAAGTTTCTCAATATTTAACAAGATAATTCCCTTTTTGTCTCGTTGCCGAGGTGATTAATTCACGTTAAGGAAAGGTCTGGCTGTTTTTAAGGGCTATTCCATTATGCAGGTAATGAGTCTTTCAAAAAGTGTGAAGAGACTGTAATGAGGACCCAGAGCATTAATGAATGATAGTGGCTTTAGTTATCATGGTCACATGGAAATCAGCACTCCTAAGTATGAGGTGGAAGGGTGCTTGACAATTATTACTCTTTCCGTCCTCTTCTCTCTCGCTTTTAAGTCTTCCTCTCCGTTGATACCCTGTGCTGAATCACACCACCACTGTGACCAGTCACAAGTGTGTGAGGACAATGGTGACGCCTAGTTTGTTTGATGCTAACCGGGTCGATTAAGGATTTCTCAGATTTCTGAGTCGATTAAGTTACTGTAATGATGATATATTCAGAAAAGTAATCAGTAATACAATACCCTAGACAGTCATGCTTTCTACCTTTCCTTTCTACCTTTAGTTATCCTATAGTTGTCTAGACTTGCCATTATCGCCCCTTGTCTATGCTTACAGAAAGTTTGGCACCTGTTTGTGTCCATTTATTTTTTTAAATGGATGTCTTGCTATTATTTTGTACTTCAGAGGAATATTAGACGCCAATTATTTACAGAGACACGGCTTTTAAAAGATGAAAGATGCTTTGGCAACTGGAAATGTCTTAATGTCACTGAAGAGGAAATTCATAATGATTAATATGCTGTGCTATGGACACATTTACACTGGGATGGTGATTTGAATGGTCCTGAATACAAAGTGATATGTTTGGGGCAAATACAATACAACACACTACCATAAATTCCGGACTATAAGGCGCAACTTTTTTCCCAGGCTTTGAACCTCGCGGCTTAAACAATGACGCGGCTAATATATGGATTTTTCCCGCTTTCAATTTTTTTTTCTCCCAAAAAACACATTCTGTGACGTGCTCAGTTTTTTGCCGGCATGAAGCTTTCATTAGACCAATGAAATTGCCGAACGGGTTAAGGTCAAACAACTTTTTGTTTACTGTTTAGATTAAATCGAGCGCTCTCAAACATCCCATCATTCTGATTACGGTAGTCATTTTGTCACCCTCATCATGGCAAAGACACGGAGAAATGCATATGATGCAGCTTTCAAGTTGAAGGCAATTGATCTGGCTGTTGGAAAAGGAAATAGAGCTGCTGCACGGGAGCTTGGTCTTAATGAGTTGATGATAAGACGTTGGAAAGAGCAGCGTGAGGAATTGACTCAAAAAAAAGACAACTAAAGCTTACTGCTAATTTTTTATTTTTTGTTACAAGCCGTGTTTCGTTAAAGCCTATTTATTTTTGTTACAAGCCGTGTTTTGTTAAAGCCTATTTATTTTTGTTACAAGCAGTGTTTCGTTAAAGCCTGTGTAAAGTTCATTTGTTTCAATGTACCGGTAGGCACCTGCGGCTTATAGACATGTGTGGCTTATTTATGTTCAAAATAATATATATTTTTTAAATTCAGAGGGTGCGGCTTATATTCAGGTGCGCCTAATAGTCCGGAAATTACGGTACTCCATATTTTCAAGCATAGTGGTGGCAGTATCATGTTATGGGTATACTTGTAATTGTTATGGACTGGGGAGTTTTAAAGGATTAAAAGGTAACTGAATGGAGCTAAGCACAGGCAACATCCTAGAAGAAAACCTGGTTCAGTCTGCTATCCACCAGACACTGAGAGATGAATTGACCTTTCAGCAGGACAAGAACCTGAAACACAAGGCCAAATCTACAGTGGAGTTGCTTACCAAGAAGACTGTTCCTGAGTCACTGAGTTACAGTTTTGACTTAAATCTATTTGAAAATATATGGCAAGACCTGGAAATGGTTGTCTAGCAATGATCAACAACCAATTTGACAGAGCTTGAAGAATTTTGAAAGGAATAATGGGCAAATGTGGCACAATCCAGGTGTGGAACGCTCTTAGAGACTCACCCAGAAAGACTGTATTCGTTGCCAAAAGTGTTTCTACAAAGTATTGACTCAAGGATATGAATACTTATGTAAATGAGATATTTCATTTGAACATTTTCCCCTGGTGGCACTGGTCTCACTAAATTTTTCAGTTGGTGGCACCAGCCCATGATTTGGTTGCCTGAATACTGTAATTCAAAGTGCTTTATTATAAAGCGTAATAGACTACTGAGATGCTATTCAATAAGTTGTTCATCATCTTTTCATGTTGTGATTCTAAATATTTGAATGTGCAACCTAATCCAGTGATTGTCATGCATTTTGGGTTGACAATTATTGTTGTTATATTTAATGTGTTAAAATAGGGCTCCAGGATTTTCTGTTTTTTTTTCAATAGAGATTACTTTGCCTGCATCTTTATGTGCACTATTATCATAGGCTAATACTGAATATTTGGCTAGATCGCCAAATCTAAATATAATACCTAATGCTATGTAGTAGCCATGTAGCCACATATACTTGTAGACCTAAGTATATGTACATGTGTGTGACTGGGGGAATCTGCTGGGTGTGAATGTGATGTAGGGGAATGAAAATGGGAATGTAAGACAAGTTGCTGAGGTGAAAACATTAAGTTGAAACAATAGTGGGAGGAAACTCCACACGATTCAAGGTTGATGCATTCATGTTAGGGGAACATAGCAGAAGTGAAACTTTGGTGCAACTCCATAAGATTCAAGAGATGACATGTTACCCCAGGAAACCCATTGTGGGTGGTAACTGTAATAAAGTCTATATTTTACCCCATGATACCCATTGAGGGCGGTAACTGTAGATGACAAGGTAGCTTTATTCACATGAGGGGAATTTAGTGAAACAAGGTAGCTTTATTCATGTCAGAGGAATTTAGCATTTAACTGAGTCCTGTGCAACTCAATACGATTCAAGGTTGCTGTGTTCACTTCAGTGGAACATAGCAGGAGTGAAACTTAGGTGGAATTCCATACAGTGGTTCCTCCTTTAAAAGTTGTGAGCTTGCACAGCAGGACTTAGAGGTACCCAGTGTCATGGCTTCATTGCTCCAGACCACCATAAGGGGGAGTTAGAGCACTCATTATGCATTTGGGTCCCAAGGTTTTTATATTACCAATCATATCGAGTGGTTCCAATGATGAATTTGATGCAAGCCACCCATCCCTGGGTGAAGATGGCTGGCAAAACATTACGGTGGAACCAAATGTAAGTAGTTATAACGTCATAACAAGTCAAGAAAACATTTTACAATTGAGAGGAATATGTTAGTTAATGTAGAGACACAAATTTTGCATATTTTTTGTCATAAAGGTAATTTACGAAAATCAATATTTAGCAACTTAGCTGACTAGCTAACATTAGCCAGCTAGCTAGCTAGTGTTATGACAGGATAATTAATTTATCATTTGTGTTTTTTGATGTTTTAGGGACTCCTGAGAAAACCAGCACACCAGGCTGTCGTCTTGTGAAACAGTGGATGTAAAGAATCTAGCTAGCTAAAGCATTTACTGCAAATTGAATGTACAATGGTTGTAAGCTTGCCTTGCAATGCAGCTGAAGTAACATAGCTAGCTAACTATTTACTTGCTTATTGTGTAGTGGAGGATAAAAATAACGGTATGCCTATGGATGTGTAGCTAGGTACAGTATGTAGCCGATCTAAAACTTTAGGTTCTGAACTAATATTCATACCAATCTATGAACCTCAGCTATCATTGTTGTATCAACTTCAAGTCTGAATGAAGCCCATGGATAGAGTAGAATATAATAACTTTATTATGCAAGGATGCAAGTCCTATAAACATGTACTGTAGTTTTTACCACGCATGAGATTCCCACATTGTAGCCTGTACATTGACTTTTATTCACTGATCATGTACTCTTCCTTGGCAAATAAAGGTGCGGTTCAGGTATGAATCTCTCAGACATTCTTTTTTCAGTCATATCAATCTCCATTATTTGAATGATGCTGTGTCTGCATGGTTGTATTACAATTATACATGTCAGCAGTGTTTACCACTCCTGCTCCTGTGTCATCAATGATTACACATTGTAACTATGCAATAGACTAGAAACATGATTTAAGTAAAGGCTGATTTGTAATTTATATATACAGAAAAAAAATATGCATATCAAACTCCCTTCATCTGCATTAATCTGAGGACACAGGATAGTATTTCAATGAGATACTTAATTTCAACCAGTGGAGAATGTGAAACGCTTTATTGAAAGAAGTTCATTATCCAGATGTTATAAATACATGCATTATAATTATGATAATTGTAATATATTATAAATACAAGTTCAATCTGTACTTCAATGCACATATGGTGTGCATTATAAAACGAGGAAGAAAGACGAGGTGGGGAAAGAGGTGTAGAAGAGAGAAAGGGAAAGAGGTAATAACACCAGCAGACAGCATATGATTAATGAATTGCAGTGCTACCCTAATATTCTCTCAGTTCATCACAATTGCGGTGTCTCCTAACCAGCCTTGGGCCCCCAGTTGGCCCGAAGGTTATCTTAAGAACGTGTGAAGTGGCGATGACGGGACTGGCTTCCAGTCCCGTCATCGCCAGTCTTTATGCTGAAAAACAGACACATGAGGACAAACAATAGAAGATCATGTGAATAGAAGATACTGTATGTGACGCAGACACCTATCAGAGTGTACCTGAAACATTTAAATATAGAGCTATAGGGCTATGTGTCTCACCACTTGGATATTGCCAGGCTAACCCCCAGGGAAATCATGACTTGGCAGCAACAGATAGCAACAGATAGTCCAGTGAAAATGGCTGTGTTTTTGTGGTGTACATCTGAAAATTAGCAGCTGACATCTTAAGGGATTTTTAATTCATGAATGTGAGACAGGTTCCATGTACAACAAGACAGACAGAGGTGAAGAGAAAAAGAACACAGAACAGTTTAATTACCTCTGGTTATGGACACTTTTGCCAGCAATAAAGCTTCCACGGTGTCACGTCCTGACCAGTATAGGGGTTATTTGTGATTGTAGTTTGGTTAGGACGTGGCAGAGGGTATTTGTTTTATGTGGTTCGGGGTGGTGGTTTGTTTAGAAGGGTGTTTGATTTATTATTTCCGGGTTTTGGGTTATGTTTTTGTAATTCTATGTTCTTTCTAGTTTAGTATTTTCTATGTTAGGTAATTGGGTGTTGGACTCTCAATTGAAGGCAGGTGTTTGTAGTTGCCTTTGATTGAGAGTCCTATATATAGGGATGTGTTTTGTTTGTTAACCTCTCTGGGCCAGTGGGACGCTACTCAACAGCCAGTGTAATCCCGTGGCGCGATATTCAAATACCTTAGAAATGCTATTACTTCAATTTCTCAAACATATTACTATTTTACACCATTTTAAAGACAAGACTCTCGTTAATCTAACCACACTGTCCGATTTCAAAAAGGCTTTACAACGAAAGCAAAACATTAGATTATGTCAGCAGAGTACCCAGCCAGAAATAATCAGACACCCATTTTTCAAGCTAGCATATAATGTCACATAAACCCAAACCACAGCTAAATGCAGCACTAACCTTTGATGATCTTCATCAGATGACAATCCTAGGACATTATGTTATACAATACATGTATGTTTTGTTCAATCAAGTTCATATTTATATAAAAAACCAACTTTTTACATTAGCATGTGACTAGCATTCCCACCGAACACTTCCGGTGAATTTACTAAATTACTCACGATAAACGTTCACAAAAAACATAACAATTATTTTAAGAATTATAGATACAGAACTCCTTTATGCACTCACTATGTCCGATTTTAAAATAGCTTTTCGGTGAAAGCACATTTTGCAATATTCTGAGTAGATAGCCCGGCATCACAGGCTAGCTATTTTGACACCCACCAAGTGTGGTACTCACCAAACTCCGAATATACAAACTGACAACACTCTGAATTTATGAGCGCCACGTTGTACAGTGCCATATTTTCTGTTCCATCCTAACGGAAACCCAGAGGGTTTTTAATTTTTCATGGAATAGAAACACCATAATATTAATCAAATTAATTAAGCAGATACCAGTCAAAAGTTTGGACACACCTACTCATTCCAGGATCACAACTATGAAATAACACCTGTCTCCCGCATGCCCTGCATTCTGTAGTACAGACATGGCCTGCTCTCCCTTATGTAAGGAATTAGGCACTTTCCCATGTTTATTACAGTATGTATTGGAGACTGCACAGTAGCCTAATAAACAAATGAACACATTTCGTTAATAAAATAATGATAAATGTTTATAATAATAATGACAGATGTTTATTTAGTTATGGATCTGTCACGTCCTGGCCAGTATAAGTGTTAATTAGTATCGTAGTTTGGTCAGGACGTGGCAGAGGGTATTTGTTTTATGTGGTTCAGGGTGGTGTGTTTGTTTAAAGGGTGTTTGATTTAGTATTTCCGGGGTTTTGGTTTATGGTCTAGGTTTATGTATGTCTATGTGGAGTCTAGTGAGTATGTCTATGGGTGATTAATTGGGGTTGGGACTCTCAATTGAAGGCAGGTGTTTTCTCTTTGCCTTTGATTGAGAGTCCCATATATTGGGGTGTGTTTGTGTTTGTGATTCGTGGGTGATTGTTCTGTGTTAGCCTTGTGCCTTACCAGACTGTTTTTTTTGTCGATCGTAATTCGGTTTGTTATTTTGGATGTTCATTTTTGATAGTTAATAAAAGTCAAGATGAGCCTGCACATACCTGCTGCGTTTTCGTCCTCCTTCACCGACAACAACCGTGACAGGATCCATAATGAGGGTTTCGTTTTCCATTTTTCTCGGAATAGAAACACCGCAATATTAATCAAATTAATTTCAGCCAAATTTCTTAAAATCAATCCCATATACTATGTTATTACCAAAAAATGTTTTACATTCTCTGGTAATGCCAATACAGAATACTATCAAATGCTTCTCAAAGATGCACTCTGGTGGTCAAACTAGCAATAACTTGGCTGAAAATGTAATGACGTGCCACAGAATTCTGCGGCAGCACGCAAGGTGTGCCGCAGTATGACACAACTTTTAAAGGAGGAACCACTGTACCATTCAAGGTTGCTGCGTTCACGTCAGGGGAACATAGCAGGGGTGAAACTTAGGTACAACTCCATACAATATGATATGTGGCTCTGTTCACGCTAGGGAGCAGGAGTTAACGACTTCTGTGAAATTCCTCATGATTATTGCATTTCCATGTGTTGCACTTGCATTCAGTAGCATCTATTAATTACATGATTATACATAGTATTGACGTCAAACGGAAGAAGCAAGGACACAGATGGTTCCTGATGTTGTGAGATTCTCTCTGGTGTTTTCAGAACAACTGGTACTGTGAGATTAGGATATCAGGATTCAAGGATGCTGTGAGATAAGGATAATATCAGGACCTACTTAGTCAAAGACAGTAGAGCAAAGTATCGAAATATATGGGAAAATGAATGGCTGCAGTATTGCCGTTATAATGAGTACATGACGCATAGAATGCTAAGGCATAAACGTATGAAAGTGTGTATTCAAATTTTAAATATATGTAGTTCTTTCCTTGTGCTGTACTATTAACCCTATCAGTACCGAGATCCCAGCAATATTCAGCTTTTAATTTATCTTACTTTCTTTTATCTGCAAGTCCAGCCCTTATATTCAACCTCACAATGACGTGTTTTACCATTTTCTTTTCAGGATAACTAGGGCTACAACTACAACACAAAACAATTTGACATAAACAGTTGTACTCTTGAGTTTTATTGACAAATGAGGTCCGCCAAAGCAAAAAAAAACTGCTACAAATGAATGAATATGAATGCTATAATTACAAATTGTTTGAAATTGTTTGTTCACTGGAAAATGAATAAACAACTCATCAGTGACATCTGTGTGTGGAGTTTGGATGTTGTGACAGCAACTATGGGAGCTTATTACAGTATTATAGACACTATTTCCAGGGATTTCCATTGATATTCTATGTAGAAGAAACCCTTACCTTCTAACGACTCGTGTAGCTTGTAAGCATCATAGAGCAAAACATGTGCGTATTCGTGAGAGCCTCAGCTTTTCATAGATAGCTTTTAATAGTTTGTAGCTCAAACCATTCAGACTCTACAAACATTTTGTATAAATGACCCAGGATCTGCACTTGACTTACAAACACTACTCTAGGTCAGCCCCCATTAATCACACTGACTAATGGCTGGTATCTACGGATGCAGAATGAATAGATGAATCCAATGTAGCTCAAACACACAATGTTTAAAAGGGGTTAGAAGTCCAAAACGCACCAATGATACATATGGTGGGACTCATTGGGTTAACGTTATGTATTATTTTATGTTTTATGTTATGTGTGGACCTTTATTTTGACAGGGAAGTCATATTGAGACTAGGGTTTCTCTTACAGATGAGCCCTGCATAAATACATCAAACATATACAATATACAAAATGACAAACATATTAAGAAAAACATACATTTTTATCAACTGAGGTCTCCTATCATAACTCAAGGTGGGCCAGAACATCTCATTTTAGAGAGCTCTGTAAATTGTTCCACATAAAGGGTGCACAAAAACTAAAAGCAGCTTTACCCAACTCTGTGGAGACCAAAAGGTGCTTCCTGAGACCAGGTTTGGTCATTTGTATGTACATTTAATTCATGATGTCACATACTATACATAGGAAGTGTCTCCATGAGTGCTTTGTAGATGAACACAATAAAATGCTGCTCTCTCCTTACATACAAAGACACCCAACCCACTTTTTGATACAGAATTACAAAAAACAATGGTGAGTTTAACCATCACCAGTAATAAACCTAAGGGCACAATGGAAAACAGCATCTAATGGTTTAAGTGTAGATGTTGCTGCATGCATATACTAGATAATATACCCATAATCTAAAATAAACATTAATGTGGCCTGGATCATTTCTTTTCTATTAACAAAAGTCATACATGTTTGTTTCTGTAAAAGAAACCAACCTTGAACTTCTTCACCAGCTCAGTGACTTTTTTCATCAAGCCAGATACCAAGATATTTGTAGGAATGAACTTGTCATTAAAAATGCATTTAAATATGGGTTATGGGACCTAGAAAAAAGCATGCATTTTGTTTGCATTTAGTACTAACTTTAGATCAAATAGTGACCTCTGCAGTACTTGAAAATGAGACATAAAATGTGAAAAGGCTTGGCCAACCGATGGAACAATGGAATACAACACTGTATCATCTGCATATAAATGAATGTCTTTTTTAACAGCATTAACAATATTATTTGAATAGATTGTAAACAGTAGTAGGCTGAATATTGAACCTTGGGGCACCCCTTTATGTAACTTAGGGAAATTTGATTTGACCCCTTCTACCTTGATGGCCTGAGTTCTGTCATTGAGATAATTATGAAACCATCGGCAAGCATCAGTACCCAACACTATAGAGGACAGCTTATTCAACAGAATAACATGGTCTACAGTATCGATAGCTTTGGACAAGTCTACAAACATGGCAGCACTTTCTATCATTTAAGCCATTTGCAATATAATTTACAACAAGCATGGTAGCCGTAGTGGTGCTAGGTTTAGGTCTGAATACAGATTGAGTTAAAATTTACAGATAGAAAATAACATAGTGGTTTGTTGACTAATGATTATATACTGACCAAAAAAATAAACACAACATATAAAATGTTAGTCCCATGTTTCATGAGCTGAAATAAAAGATCCCCGAAATGTTCCATATGCACAAAAAGCTTATTTCTCCTTTGTCAAAATAATCCATCCAAGAAGTTGATTAAACAGCATGATCATTACATAGGTGCACCTTGTGCTGAGGACAACAAAAGGCCACTCTAAAATGTGAAGTTTTGTCACACAACACAATGCCACAGACGTCTCAAGTTTTGAGGGAGAGTACAATTGGCATACAATTGGCATGATGACTGCAGGAATGTCCACCAAAGCTGTTGCAAGAGTATTTAATGTTAATTTATTTACCGCAAGCTGCCTCCATCGTCATTTTAGAAGATTTAGCAGTACATCCAACCGGCCTCACAACCGCAGGCCACATGTAACCACGCCAATCCCAGGACCTCCACATCCGGCGAGCGGTTTGCTGATGTCAACAGTGTGAACAGAGTGCCCCATGGTAGCGGTAAGGGCAGGCATAAGCTACGGGCAATGAACACAATTGCATTTTATCGATGGCAATTTCAATGCACAGAGATATTGTAACAAGATCCTGAGGCCCATTGTGCCATTCATCTGCCGCTATCACCTCATTTTTCAGCTGGATAATGCACGGCCCCATGCTGCAAGGATCTCTACACTGTTCCTGTAAGCTGAAAATGTCCCAGTTCTTCCATGGCCTGCATACTCACCAGACATGTCACTCATTGAGCAAGTTTGGGATGCTCTGGATCGACGTGAACGACAGCGTGTTCCAGTTCCCGCCAATATCTAGCAACTTCGCACAGCCATTGAAGAGGAGTGGGATAACATTCCACAGACCACAATCAACAGCGTGCTCAACTCTATGCGAAGGAGATGTGACGCTCTGAATGAGGCAAATGGAGGTCACACCAGATACTGACTGGTTTTCTGATCCACACCCCTAACTGTTTTTAAAGATATCGGTGATCTATAGATGCATATCTGTATTCCCAGTCATGTGAAATCCATAGATTAGGGCGTCATGAATTTATTTCAATTGACTGATTTCCTTATATGAACTGTAACTCAGTAAAATCTTTGAAATTGTTTTATGTTGCATTTATATTTTTGTTCAGTGTAGTATTTTCGCAAGACAAGAGAGCCTGGAAATGGGTCGATAAGTATCAAGATTGCTACTATCCCCGCCCTTATGGAGCTGTTTTCCACACTTTTGGAATATTTCCTGATACAAAAGTTCAATAAAAAATGTGTGTTACTGAGCCAGAAATGAGGGGCACTGCATCCTTAAGCAAAGACAGGTCCAAATTGTCAGCCCTTAATGACTTCTTGGTGTCAATAGCTAATAAGGTAGAAATAACTTATTTTTCTGTGAGTTGCCAAAGTAAAAACCCTGCCTACCATTTCCCAAGTCACGTGAGGTTGACTGATCATCCATCGAGACAACTGGATGCTGTATGTGGGAAGAACAGTCAACTGACTGACCAACACCAGTATGACCACCATTTCTTTCAAACAGGAAACGAGCTGAGGTAAAATGTTGATTTTAAAAGCATCACAAATCTGAACTTTTTCAGTGTTGATGCAGGAGTCTAAAACAATTTGCTTAGGCAGGGAAGTAGAGGAATTACCCTGCTTCAGTGAATTAACGTTTTTCCAGAATGTAGAGGGATCACTAACAGAGTCTGGCATAGCGCTAAGGAAGTAGTTTGATTTGGCCTGTTTCACTGAGGCAGTGCACCTATTGGTCAATTGCCTAAATAGCTGTCAATCAGCTAACTAGCCAGTTTGTCTAGCCTTGGCCCAGGCTTGATTACTTATCAAGAGCAGGTCTGAGAGTACCATGGGTTAGTTCAGTTATTGACTCTGAGTCGCTTGAAAAATGAAAGTGCCAAAACAGGGTGTTGTATGCAGCTAGTAGAATATACATCAAGGAACGCCTGGGGTGAGAATTTGTTTTTATATTTCTCTTCACAATTATATGAGGGTCAGAGTTTTTCAATTGGTATTTCTAATGCAAGCAATAGGGCAGTGGTCGCTGATATCATTTGCAAAAACACCACTAGCCAAATACTTATGGGGATGGTTAGTCAGGATAAGGTCAATCAATGAGGAGTTTGCTAGGTTTTTTACATTAATCCGAGTGGGTTTCATTATCAGCAGAGTCAAGTTGAACTCAAGCAGATATTCTTAAACTGATCTGATGCATGTGTATGCCAATCAAGATTTCATGGGGATCCTAATCAAATCCCAAAATATTAAATACTAATATAACAGTAAATGTATTGTCCCCAAAAAAACCATTGAGACCTATGCAATTGCAATGGCCAATGCACAATTTGCACGCTCCGTATCTCAAAGCCATATCAAATATATAGGTTGTAAAATATTAGTTGCAATTGAGTTCAAAAATTGAGAGTTGAGAAAAAACTATTATACCTACAGAAAGCGGAGGACCTCCTCTCTTGTGACAACAGGAAAGTTGTGTCTTCTCCACAATTGGAATTTGAAATGTTATACAATCAGAACACTTTTCTCCCGGAGCATTTTTTTTCTCCGGGAAAGGAGCGAGAGAGTGTCTCACTCAACACAGCAGCAGGCCCCAGCGAAACTGGTACAGGGGCAGGCAGACACTTTTGTTATCATGAGCATAATGTACTTTACTGTTTGACCAAATCATGTTTTTAGCCTCCTAAAAAAAATAGGAAGTTTTGAGTGAGTTGACCATATAGAATGACCAGCATGCACTGACCAGCATGCACAGCCAAGTCAAAGGGTCACAAAATGTGACTAAAATGGTCTGGAGCCATGGATGTGTCTTCTGTTTTGACTCTCTTCTAATAATGAGTGAATAATTACTGTATGATAATTGTTTTTACAAGTGACCTACAGTATAATAGGCTAGGTGGCAGGTCTCAAAGAGCTGCAGTTTAAGCTGTGTGTAATTTATTCTGTTTATCCACTGCCTGACAATCCACTTCCATCCCCTCCGGAATGAGAATGGCGCCTTAGGGGATGGCTGGCGTTTTATGGGCTCCTAAACAATTGTCCTTTCCCAGTGACATGAGCCAACCAGACAAGCTAAGATATTTCTATGTGCGCTTTGAGGCAAGCAACACTGAAGCATGAATTAGAGCACCAGCTGTTCTGGATGACTGTGTGATCACGCTCCCCGTAGCCAATGTGAGTAAGACCTTTAGACATTTTTCTTAACTGCATTGTTGGTTAAGGGGTTGTAAGCAAGCATTTCATGGCCAGGTCTACACCTGTTATATTCAGTGCATGTGAAAATACTTGATTACTAGCAGGTGGTTACAGTAAGGGTAAGGTTAAGTTTAGGCATGATAGGGTGTGGCTAAGGTAAGGTTAGAAATCAAAAACATGCCAAAAGAAAACATCTGGATTTGAACTACCGCAGATTACATATTTTAAATCCTGTGTGTTATGCCTTCTGCCACCTTCACCTTCCAACCTGCTCGCCAATTCCTGTTATGACTCTTGCTGCATTTCCACTCACCAACAATGTGTTCAAAGACACATGAACTGACCCTCCCATACAATTGTTCAACTGTAAATGACTGGGCTGGGAATGGAAAGCATAGGAATTTAGTTGCTAATGACTTGTTGCGTACCCCTTTTCCTCCTCCATGTCATTAGTACTGTAGCTCTATGTAATCATAACCAGGCTGCCGGGTTTGCATATTTAAGAGGGCTCTTGAAGATAACAAAATTCTGCATTTAAGAGTGTGCATGTATGTGTCTGAATCCTATATTTGTGTGTGTGAATGTCCATACTGGGTGGATTGCGACAAATAGGCTCATTTGCAAAAGATAAGGCCTCAATGAATGGATTGAAGTTTCATTGGATCCGCAGATACCACAGCAGGCCGAGGGGAGGGCCAACTGGTGGGCACTCCTCGCTGCCTTTCAACGACTTGCTTAACTCAGCCTCTGTGGGACAAGAGATGAGTTTGGGCCCAATCCATCCTTCAGGCCACACTCACACATCCCTGTATAATCATAGAGCAGACTCTGTCACTGGGGAATTCAGGAGAGGACAGACATGCCACATTTGGAATTAGAATAAAGGTATTACCCCTGTCAACATCTCTGGGAAGAAAGGATGATAAAATTACGACAAGAAAGCAAGACTGCGAGAGCAATCTAATCTGCTGACATGCATTTGCTTGTTAAATAAAGGTTATTCTCATTTGCCAATGGGCACAATTGTGGCTGAAGGAATGACTCAACCTCATAAGAGTCCCTAAGGGAGTTCTGCAAGTATCATTTTGATCATGTCACAGCCACAGAAATGTGGAATTTTCAAGACTTTCAGTAAAGTACTTTCAGTTTTGTTGACACTATTTTGACAGCCAATTGACCACAGTCATACCCATGTCATAATGTCATAACAGCTGACATAACTTGTCATAACCTGTCATAATATGGTCATAACACTGTCATGTCACATATATTTAGACCTGTTGAATTATTTTATGGCTGGTTATGACACCTACATAAAAGTGTCAAAACCCAAAAAATCTACCACACAAGGCAAAACATTCCATTACATCGTAGCCTACTTGTCAACAGTATGTTATATAACATTTTCTTAAATGTACCATATTAAATTATCATTGTAATTGCGCACACATTGATGTCAGACATGCAACCTACCCCAATATTCTGTTGCTGATGAAAAGGATGAATGCAGGAGCAGATTTCAGGAGCAGGACAAGACACCCTTTTTTTACTGATGACTGAGATAGGCCTTTCATGTACATGCTCTTATCTGGCTTATATGATTATGATGGACATAATGCTTCTTAAATGTGTCATAAAGTGTATTTTCTTAGTCCAAGTAAAGTGACACAGGAGGCTGGTGTCATAACCAGCCATAAAATAATGCAGTATATGTCACAACAGGTGTAAATATGTGTCATGACAGGGTTATGACCATATTAAGACAGGTTATGACAAGTTATGTCAGCTGTTATGACATAACATGACATTGTTATGACCATGGCATAACGTGTTATGACACTGGGTGTCAAGTAAAATGTCACGGTAATCGTAATTACCTACAGGAAGGATACATTTCCTTTTCTAGACGTTTTCTAGAAGTGTATATCACTATTATCACTATTGTATTTCAGTTTGGAATTATCCCACTGTTTTGCTTTTATTTGTTAACTATAATACAGATGACGTGAATGACACTGACATTTCAAGGGTAAGCAGTATAATTAAATACATGCCCAAATAATCTCATTCCCCTTTAAAAAATAATTACAGCTTTTAGGTAAGAGCATAGTTGACCTCCGGGCTAATTGCAGATTAGGGCCGCTAATTAAAATAAGCAAACCAAAGTAATGAAAACAAAATTAAGCTCCGGCATGTTTGGAGTTTTAATGTTTTGTGTGCCATTTGGCGTAACATTATCTAATGTGTAAAAGGCTGGCACTTCAGATTTTATAGGTGTTTGGATAAAAATGGCTGAATCCACAATAACCAATTTTGAATCCGCAATAACCAAATCCGACTAAAAACTCAAATGCAGAACATGTTTTTTAGACCTGTGTTGAGGGGAGATTTTGAATCAAATAAAATTATTGTACCAAAAGTATAACGTTAATCACCGTTTAAAAACAAATAATTTATAGTTGGTAAGTCAAGAACGGTATCTCAATAAAGGCCTTAATAATTATCTTATGAATTGCTAACTCTGCATGAGTTAATGCAAGTACATGCCCTCCAATAATTTACCAAGCAGACCTCAATTCTGACAGCCATTGAGAAGGTCATCATTATATCAGATTGCCTGAAAAGCCCCACTTGGCTAAATTATATTTCTGCAATGATTGGACGTGATGAAAAGTGATCTCTGACCCACTTTTCAAATTTACATATTCATATTCGCTGCCGGTGTGGGTGTGATTGGCTGAAATCTCTGAGCACAGATTGATTCAAAGCCATAAAGATCACGTCTAACTTTGACGCACAGAGAGATAAATAGGCAGGAAAGAACCATGGAAATGCCTCTGCCCGAGATAAAAAGCAATTGAGTCATTAATTAAGGAATTGCCCTCATTGTTGCAGCATGAATTAAGAGCTTTTATCTGAAGTTGAAACTGAAGGCTATAAACAGGTACAATACCCACATTGCTCATGTTTTACTGTTTCACGTATTGTGTTGAGATTTACTTGAATAACCCTCTGTAAAACTGCAAATTGAGACACTTCTTCGAGCTGTCAGTGCATTGCTGCTCCTTGAATCTTACATTCAAAATGTATTCATATTGATTCCCAAAAGGTGTGTATACACCAATAAACTAATACCACCTACTTGTTTTGCTTTGACAGTTGCTTAAAACTTTGTACTACATTTCAAAAATACACACACACATACACACATACACACACACAGACTGAGTGACATGTCTTGGAGCGCTGTTTGTCTTTCATGAACTCAACATATCTAACCACTGGCAGTTTCCAAACACACCAGATGTTTTGTTTTTATCTTCCATCCATGCAACATTCAAATGCTGCCACTAGACAAATCATGGGAAATAAATATATGACAGAAGACAGATTATGTGATGTCATGTTGCCAGTGCAGATGCTTATAATGTTGATGCAGAACCAATGTGTTTTTGTTTTAATTATTTAAATGTTGTTAATTCTCTTTTAAACTTCTAGTTGCCCCACATTATGAAATCAATTTGCGGATTATGTAATAGCCAAATGGCCAAGCAAATTATGGCAAACCAATCACCCTCAACACCCTCTTGGAACTGTGATTGTCTTGCCGTTCAAATCCACATTCACAATTTGTCATTAGAAGGTCAACCATACAGCTTAACCCACATGGAAAATATATTTGTACAGTAATCACTGTGAGATGAACATGTCATCAAGAGAGACAAGTTGCCCAAAAGGTAGGGGGCAACTTCATATTAGAAACAAATAACATTTTGAGCTTTGAAAGCACTGTTAGCCAACATAACTCAAGGTTACATTCATAAACCTGGTTCTCTGATAATATGATGAAAATGTGTCACAATGGGATTTGAGATTGGCAGATCACTACAGGCTGAACCAATCACACAAGACAGACAGGTCCCTCTTTATAAAGTGCCACTTGCTGGCCCACTGGTTATTCTCAAGCATGTCTCTCTTCCTTGTATTCTGCGAGCAGGGAAATGCAGTGATACATCTCAGTCATAGTAACCTCGAGTTCTCTTTCAAATATTCAATGTATCAAAATGGGTTATGGCCAACTCCCGTATCGCAGACATGCTCTCTGAAGCCAGAGTCGTCCCAAACAGTATCATCCCTCAGAGGCTCCGACACTGAGGACAGTAGGCGCCAACGAAAGTGAAGTAACATCCAGTCGGTAAAACCTCAAATGTATGAGGGGTAGCCCAACATGCCGCATCACAAATCTCTTGTAAACAGAGTTATTTGAACAGTACCAAAGAGGTAGCCTAGTGGAATGAGCCCTCAGCCCCTCCGGGGACTGTAAACCCTTGCTATTATAAGGCAATATAATAGCCTCCACTATCCAATGGGATAGTCCTTGCATGGGGGGAACTGGAAAAACGAAGAGTTGGTCGCTCTTGCGTAATGCTATTGTTCTATCCAGGTAAATGCGCAAAGCGCATACTGGACACAAACTTCTACCGTAGAAGTGAAGGGCGTGGTTGGAAAGCCACAAGCTCGTAAGGTGAGACAATTATACTTATTGCTGACCTTATGTATATTGGCGGGTTAGGTAACAAAGTTACCTTGGATAACCCGGGGCAAACTGTAGGCACGAATGTCAGAGATCTGGCCGGGTGGTGCCAGAATAACAACCTATCCCTCAACGTAACCAAGACTAAGGAGATGATTGTGAACTACAGGAAAAGGAAGACCGAGCACGCCCCCATTCTCATCGACAGGGCTGTAGTGGAGCAGGTTGAGAGCATAAAGTTCCTTGGTGTCCACATCAACAACAAACTAGAATGGTCCAAACACACCAAGGCAGTCGTGAAGAGGGCACGACAAGGCCTATTCCCCCTCAGGAAACTAAAAATATTTGGCATGGGTACTGAGATCCTCAAAAGGTTCTACAGCTACAACATTGAGAGCATCCTGACTGGTTGCATCACTGCCTTGTACGGCAAATGCTCTGCCTCCGACCGCAAAGCACTACAGAGGGTAGTGGTATGCCCCAGTACATCACTGGGGCTAAGCTGCCTGTCTTCCAGGACCTCTACACCAGGCGGTGTCAGAGGAAGGCCCTAAAAATGGTCAAAGACCCCAGCCACCCCAGTCATAGACTGTTCTCTCTACTACCGCATGGCAAGTGGTACCGGAGTGCCAAGTCTAGGACAAAAAGGCTTCTCAACAGTTTTTACCCCCAAGTAATAAGACTTCTGAACAGGTAATCAAATGGCTATTTGCATTGTGTGCCCCCCCAACCCCTCTTTTACGCTGCTGATACTCTGTTTATCATATATGCATAGTCACTTTAACTATACATTCATGTACATACTACCTCAATTGGCCCGACCAACCAGTGCTCCTGCACATTCGCTAACCGGGCTATGTGCATTGTGTCCTGAAGTAGAGATATTTCATCTCCACACTTTCCAGCGGCTCAAACGGCTGCTGTGAAACAGCCTCAAGCACAACTGACAAGTCCCAAGATGGGACGAAAGGCTTGGAGACTGAACATAAATGACATAAGAGGAAGCTTCCCTACTGTGTTGTTGTTCAAGCTTATATGACAGGCGAGATAGCAGCTAAATAGACCTTTACAGTGGAGAAAGCCTTACCTCTATCCAAAAGATCCTGCAAAAAGCATAGAACTCAGATACAGAAATCAAATCAAATTGTATTGGTCACATACACATATTTAGCAGATGTTATTGCGTTTGCAGCAAAATGCTTGAGTTCCTCGCTCCAACAGTGCAGTAGTATCTAACAATTCCCAACAATACACACATCTAAAAGTAAAAGAGTGGAATTAAGAAATATATTAATATTAGGACGAGCAATGTTGGAGTGGCATTGACTAAAATACAGTAGAATAGAATACAGTATATACAGTTGAAGTCGAAAGTTTACATACACCTCAGCCAAATACATTTAAACTCAGTTTTTCACAATTGAGTGAATGTAAACTTCTGACCCACTGGGAATGTGATGAAAGAAATAAAATCTGAAATAAATCATTCTCTCTACTATTATTCTGACATTTCACATTCTTAAAATAAAGTGGTGATCCTAACTGACCTAAGACTGGGAGTTTTTACTGGGATTAAATGTCAGGAATTGTGAAAAGCTGAGTTTAAATGTATTTGGCTAAGGTGTATGTAAACTTCCGACTTCAACTGTAGGTGGGCAATGTGGAGTGCAATACAGATTGCATCATCAGTGGATCTGTTTGGGCGGTATGCAACTTGGAGTGGGTCTAGGGTTCCTGGGATAATGGTGTTGATGTGAGCCATGACCAGCCTTTCAAAGCGCTTCATGGCTACAGACGTGAGTGCTATGGGTCGGTAGTCATTTAGACAGGTTACCTTAGTGTTCTTGGGAACAGGTGGTGGTCTGCTTGAAACATGTTGGTATTACCGACTCAGTCAGGGACATGTTGAAAATATCAGTGAAGACACTTGCCAGTTGGTCAGCGCATGCTCTGAGTACACGTCCTGGCAATCTGTTTGGCCATGTTGCCTTGTGAATGTTGACCTGTTTAAAAGTCTTACTCACATCGGCTATGGATAGCGTGACCACACAGTTGTCCGGAACAGCTGATGTTCTCATGCATGTTTCAGTGTTACTTGCCTCGAAGCGAGCACAGAAGTAATTTAGCTCGTCTGGTAGGCTTGTGTCACTGGGCAGCTCGCGGCTGTGCTCCCCTTTGTAATCTGTTATAGTTTGCAAGCCCTGCCACATCCGACGAGCGTCGGAGCCGGTGTAGTACGATTCAATATTTTTCCTGTATTGACGCTATGCCTGTTTGATGGTTTGTCAGAGGGCTTAGTGGGATTTCTTATAAGCTTCCGGGTTAGAGTCCCGCTCCTTGAAAGTGGCAGCTCTACCCTTTAGCTCAGTGAGGATGTTGCCTGTAATCCATGGCTTCTGGTTGGGGTATGTACGTACAGTCACTGTGGGGATGATGTCATCAATGCACTTATTGATGAAGCCAGTGACTGATGTGGTGTACTCCTCAATGCCATTGGAAGAATCTCGGAACATAGTCCAGTCTGTGCTAGCAAAACAGTCCTGTAGCTTAGCATTTGCTTCATCTGACCACTTTTTATTGACTGAGTCACTGGTGTACCCTTCTTTAGTTTTTGCTTGTAAGCAGGAATCAGGAGGATATAATTATGGTTCAATTTGCCAAATGGAGGGCAAGGGAGAGCTTTGTACACGTCTCTTGTATGTGGAGTAAAGGTGGTCTAGCTTTTTTTCCCTCTGGTTCCACATTTAACATGCTGGTAGAAATTAGGTAAGATGAATTTAAGTTTCCCTGCATTAAAGTCCCCGGCAACTAGGAGCGCCACCTCTGGATGAGCGTCTTCCTGTTTGCTTATGGCCGTGTACAGCTCATTGAGTGTGGTCTTAGTGCCAACATCAGTTTGTGGTGGTAAATAGACAGCTACGAAGAATATAGATGAAAACTATCCCGGTAAATAGTGTGGTCTACAGCTTATTATGAGATACTCTAACAAAAGCAAAACCTCGAGACTTCCTTAGATTTTGTGCACCAGCTGTTGTTTACAAATATACATAGACCGCCACCGCTTGTCTTACCATAGGTGGCTGTTCTATCCTGCCGAAAAAGTGTGAAACCCGCCAGCTGTATGTAATACATGTCGTCGTTCAGCCACGAGTCGGTGAAACATATGATATTACAGGTTTTAATGTCCCATTGGTGGGATATACGTGCTCGTAGTTCATCTATTTTATTATCCAATGATTGTATGTTGGCTAATAGGACCGATGGTAAAAGCAGATTACCCACTTGCCGTCGGATCCCAGACCTACCCAGACCTACGTCCCAGATATCTCTGTCTCTTTCTCCTGGATTTTAAGGGGATGAGGGCCATGTTGGGTGTCTGGAGTAAATCCTTCGCGTCTGACTCGTTAAAGAAAAAATCTTCTTCCAGTACGGGTGAGTAATCGCTGTCCTGTTATCTATAAAAACTATTTTCGGTCATAAGAGACTGTGGCAGAAACATTATATAGCATAATTGGTTAGGGGACTGTAAAACAGCAGCCATCTCATCCGGCGCCATCAGACGCTCAGACGCTTAGTAGAAAAATTGAAAGAGCTGATACTGTACATAGATTTTTCTATTTTTCTTTTGTGTTATTGACTGTACATTTGTTTATGTGTAACTCTGTGTTGTTGTTTTTGTCGGAATGCTTTGCTTTATCTTGGCCAGGTCGCAGTTGTAAATGAGAACTTGTTCTCAACTGGCCTACCTGGTTAAATAAAGGTGAAATAAAATTAAAATTCTACACAAATCAAAATGTGCTTTTTATTCAATTGTTCAACAAAAAGGGACAAGTGCTGAGGTCCTACGTTTGGCAGCGTTAACATTGCAGTTCGCCTGAGAACAGTTAAGCAGGAAAACAGGGATCAAGTCGTGCTGAGGAGAGCTTCAGGAGCATAGTGATCTTCGCAAGGAAGAGAGCGCGAACAACCAGTGAGTGGGCGATTGGGAGGGGTTCAAATCTTTCGCCACTCGACCTGTCTCCGACATACGTTGTGTGATTGGTTCTTCCTGTAGGTCCGTGTATGGAATGATCAGCAGAGCTCTCTGCACCTTAATGCTCTGTTACCTCTAGGGTAGTTCGGTATTTGGTATTTTATTAGGATCCCCATTAGCTGTTGCAAAAGCAGCAGCTACTCTTCCTGGTGTCAACACAAAACATGAAACATGACATAATACAGAACATTAATAGACAAAAACAGCTCAAGGACAGAGCTACATATGTTTTAAAAAATTACAAAAGACACATGTAGCCTACATATCAATACATACACTCAAACTATCTAGGTCAAGTAGAGGAGAGGTGTTGTGCAGTGAGGTGTTGCTTTATCTCTTTTTTTTTAAACCAGGTTTGCTGTTCACTTGAGCAATATGAGAATGAATGGAGTTCCATGCAATAATGACTCTATATAATACTGTACACTTTCTTGAATGTGTTCTGGATTTGGGGACTGTGAAAAGACCCTTGGTGGCATGTCTGGTGGGATAGGTGTGTGTGTGTCAGAGCTTTGTGTAAGTTGTCTATGCAAACAATTTGGGACTTTCAACACATTAATGTTTCTTATAAAAAGAAGAAGTGATGCAGTCAGTCTCTCCTCAACTCTCTCAAGAGAGAATGGCATGCATAGTATGTATATTAGCCCTCTGATTACAATGAAGAGCAAGACATGCCACTCTGTTCTGGGCCAGCTGCAGCTTAACTAGATATTTCCTTGCAGCACTCGACCACATGACTGGACAATAATCAAGTGGAGACAAAACTAGAGCCTGCAGGACTTGCTTTTTTGGAGTGTGGTGTCAAAAAAGCATTATAGACAGACCTCGCCCCATCTTAACAACCATTGAGTCTATGTTTTGACCATGACAGTTTACAATCTAATGTAATGCCAAGTAATTTAGTCTCCTCAACTTGTTCAACAGTCACACCATTCATTACCAGATTCAGCTGTGGTCTAGAACTTAGGGAATGATATGTACCAATACAATGCTCTTAGTTTTAGAGATGTTCAAGACCAGGTTATTACTGGCCACCCATTCCAAAACAGACTGCAACTCTTTTTAAAGGGTTTCAGTGACTTCATTAGCTGTGGTTGATGATGCATATATGGTTGAATCATCAGCATACATGGACACACATGCTTTGTTTATTGCCAGTAGCAGGTCATGTTCAAGTTGTTGATGGAATGTGATGAGGAATCCATGTTGAGGAATGTGATTGCTTTTCTTTGTCGCTTGTAAATATTGTGTCTTTGTATTGCATTTCTGCAAATGTTGTAAATGATGTATGATTTGTGTACATGCAGGGCTCCCTTGAAAAGAGGCCTGGTTCTCAATGGGATTTCCCTGCTAAAATAAAGGTTAAATAAAGTAGTGAAGAGCCTTTCGTGGATTCCATTGTGATACATCAAAACAAGTATTCAGTGAGAAACTGGATTCATGTTTTTTGGTCAATACTATACTGTGATCCATTCAATGATCCGATGTAGGTCTCATGACCAAAACGTTGAGTGATTGTCTTGATCTGGAGCATTCAAGAATGTCAGGGTGTGAGAGCTACCTAAAGGTGATTGTAGTCTTCCACCCATGTACTAGATACAGTATGCCGGCTACTCCTGCCTTGTTTGCCTGACTCAGAGTGCAAGTTTATGAGCTTGAGTGAGCTCAGTGTACCTCCTCTCGCACTTGTTTTCCTTCATGTGGAGACTCCACTGCTGTTGCTTTGCTGAGAGAAGCTGTGCACTGTATGCTTTCTAGATTGCCAGCCATTTGTTAACATCCTCTCTGGTATCTCACGACTGCTGATTCTGTTCATATTCAAACCTGGCCAAGGAAAAGACAGGAACTCCATTTTATTCCCATCTTATGGTAATTGACTGGCAACTGTAATACTTTTTAATTAATTATAAGCATGTACAGTGCCTTGCAGAAGTATTCACCCCTTTGCCATTTTTTCTATTTTGTTGCATTACAACCTGTAATTTAAATTGACTTTTATTTGGATTTCATGTAATGGGCATACACAAAATAGTCCAAATTGGTGAACTGAAAAAAAAGACGGCCCAGAATTTTTATTTAAATAAAATAAGTGCGCACTGAACTTTGCATAAAACTGGTTGTCTCTTGAGAACATACTATGACAAAGAGGATCTATTCTGGGCCAATGTGTTCTCCTTATATATATACTGAGATCATGTGACAGATCATGTGACACTTGGATTGCACACAGGTGGACTTTATTTAATGAATTATGTGACTTCTGAAGGTAATTGGTTGCACCATATCTTATTTAGGGGCTTCATAGCAAAGGGGCTGAATACATATGCATGCACCACTTTTCCGTTTTAAATATATTTATTTTAAATAAGTCTTTTTTTTCACTTCACCAGTATATATACAGTGGGGCAAAAAAGTATTTAGTCAGCCACCAATTGTGCAAGTTCTCCCATTTAAAAAGACGAGAGAGGCCTGTAATTTTCATCATAGGTACACTTCAACTATGACAGACAAAATGAGAAAAAAAAATCCCGAAAATCACATTGTAGGATTTTTAATGAATTTATTTGTAAATTATGGTGGAAAAGAAGTATTTGGTCAATAACAAAAGTTTATCTCAATACTTTATATACCCTTTGTTGGCAATGACACAGGTCAAACGTTTTCTGTAAGTCTTCACAAGGTTTTCACACACTGTTGCTGGTATTTTGGCCCATTCCTCCATGCAGATCTCCTCTAGAGCAGTGATGTTTTGGGGCTGTCGCTGGACAACACGTACTTTCAACTCCCTCCAAAGATTTTCTATGGGGTTGAGATCTGGAGACTGGCTAGGCCACTCCAGGACCTTGAAATGTTTCTTACGAAGCCACTCCTTTGTTGCTCGGGCTGTGTGTTTTGGATCATTGTCATGCTGAAAGACCCAGCCACGTTTCATCTTCAATGCCCTTGCTGATGGTAGGCTTTGTTACTTGGGTCCCAGCTCTCTGCAGGTCATTCACTAGGTCCCCCTGTGTGCTTCTGGGATTTTTGCTCACCGTTCTTGTGATCATTTTGACCCCACGGGGTGAGATCTTGCGTGGAGCCCCAGATCGAGGGAGATTATCAGTGGTCTTGTATGTCTTCCATTTCCTAATAATTACTCCCACAGTTGATTTCTTCAAACCAAGCTGCTTACCTATTGCAGATTCAGTCTTCCCAGCCTGGTGCAGGTCTACAATTTTGTTTCTGGTGTCCTTTGACAGCTCTTTGGTCTTGGCCATAGTGGAGTTTGGAGTGTGACTGTTTGAGGTTGTGGACAGGTGTCTTATATACTGATAACAAGTTCAAACAGGTGCCATTAATACAGGTAACGAGTGGAGGACAGAGGAGCCTCTTAAAGAAGAAGTTACAGGTCTGTGAGAGCCAGAAATCTTGCTTGTTTGTAGGTGACCAAATACTTATTTTCCACGATAATTTGCAAGTAAATTCATTAAAAATCCTACAATGTGATTTTCTGGATTTTCTTTTCTCATTTTGTCTGTCATAGTTGACGTGTACCTATGATGAAAATTACAGGCCTCTCTCATCTTTTTAAGTGGGAGAATTTGCACAATTGGTGGCTGACTAAATACTTTTTTGCCCCACTGTATATACACCTGTTCTGAAAGGCCCCAGAGTCTGCAACGCCACTAAGCAAGGAGCACCACCAAGCATGCGGAACCATGAAGACCAAGGAGCTGTCCAAACAGGTCAGGGATGGGTTATAAAAAAATATCAGAGACTTTGAACATCCCACAGAGCACCATTAAATCAATTATAAAAAATTGAAAGAATATGGCACCACAACAAACCTGACAAGAGAGGGCCACCCACCAAAAGTAATGAACCAGGCAAGGAGGGCATTAATCAGAGAGGCAACAAAGAGACCAAAGATAACCCTGAATGAGCTGCAAAGCTCCACAGCGGAGATTGGCGTATCTGTCCATAGGACCACTTTAAGCCGCACACTCAACAGAGCTGGGCCTTACGGAAGAGTGGCCAGAAAAAAAGCCATTGCTTAAAGAAAAGAATAAGCAAACATGTTTGGTGTTCGCCAAAAGGCATGTGGGAGACTCCCCAAAGAAGGTACTCTGGTCAGATGAGACTAAATTGAGCTTTTTGGCCATCAAGAAAAACACTATGTCTGGCACAAACCCAACACCTTTCATCACCCCGAGAACAACATCCCCACAGTAAAGCATGGTGGTGGCAGCATCATGCTGTGGGGATGTTTTTCATCTGCAGGGACTGGGAAACTGGTCAGAATTGAAGGAATGATGGCTGGCGCTAAATACAGGGAAATTCTTCAGAGAAACCTGTTTCAGTCTTCCAGAGATTTGAGACTGGGACGGAGATTCACCTTCCAGCAGGACAATGACCCTAAGCATACTGCTAAAGCAACACTTGAGTGGTTTAAGAGGAAACATTTAAATGTCTTGGAATGGTCTAGTCAAAGCCCAGACCTCAATACAATTGAGAATATGTGGTATGATTTAAGATTGCTGTACACCAGCAGGAACCCATCCAACTTGAAGGCGCTGGAGCAGTTTTGCCTAGAAGAGTGGACAAAAATCCCAGTGGCTAATTGTGCCAAGCTTATATAGACATATCCCAAGAGGCTTGTAATTGCTGCAAAAGGTGGCTCTATAAAGTATTGATTTTGAGGGGGTGAATAGTTATGCGCGCTCAAGTTTTCTGTTTGTCTTATTTCTTGTTTGTTTCACAATAAAAAATATTTTGCATCTTCAACGTGGTAGGCATGTTGTGTAAATCAAATGACACAAACCCCCCAAAAATCTATTTTAATTCCAGGTTGTAAGGCAACAAAATAGGGAAAATGCCAAGGGGGTGAATACTTTTGCAAGGCACTGTACATTAGAACTGCTATGAGCAATTTACCTACAGTATTGATATACTTCTAAGCCTTAATTAAAATGTGAGGCGTTAATGCCGATACTTAAAATGCTTTGCATCCTCTCTGTCCCTTGCAGTCTCTCACCACAAAGACACACAGAATACACAGAACATCATCTTTTAACCATGTGAACAGCGATATTCTTTATTTGTGGTCAGGAGCACACACCTTGCATCCTAATTACTTGATATTATAACATCAGATAATGACATGGAAATGAAGAAGTCCCCAGTCAGATCAGACCCAGTAGGGGAGGAGAGGTTGGGAGGGGAGTTTGCGTGTGTGTGTGTCAGCTCCGGATGTCATACCTCCACTCGCACTGGCTGGGGTGTAAGGAATGGTGTGCATCGCAGGTCAATCAAATTGCGCCGTTGTGACTATAACCACTGTTCCCTGAAGGAGGGAAACAAGGTACAACATACTATGGGGAGTCGCACTCTCGCAACTTTGGTTGAATAATCTACAATCACGCTTGACAATGTCAATGAAATCCGCACCTCGCTGGAAGCCCCGCCTTCCACAGGTGATAAGCGTGAGGCTCGGATTAATTCCTTCTATTTAATACCGCTCTTCACTGAGCCCAGAAACGGTTGGTGCACCAGTCTGGGTATTGCGCTGCCTAGTGAATTTACCCTGTGCCAGCCATAAGCACACTGTGAGCTACGCTAAGAGCACTGACATCCAAGCGATAAAACCTCACAAATCTGTGGTGAAGCCCAACTCGCTGCATCATATATACTGTATCTCCTACAATCAACCCTTTAAAACAATGCCCAAGATGCTGCCACACACCTGGTGGAGTGAGCGAGTACACTGCTAGGTAGCCCTTGCCCCTTGCTGCCATATGCTAGGGAATTAGCCTCCACAATCCAGTGGGAGAGACGCTGTTTAGAGACCGCCCTGCCGTGAGCTGGATTAGAAAAACAGACAAAAAGGTTGTCACATAACCGGATTTTCCCCGGGTCCCTTCAATGTACATGTGTAAAGCTCACACCAGACACAGGGCATGTAACCTCTGTTGCTCTTCAGAAGCAAAAAGGGAAATAGCTCGATGCATAGGGCCTGCAGGACATACTGTAGCCATGACTCTAGGGGCGAAAGGTCGCATTTGGACGTAACGTCACCTTAGAATCCCCCGGAATGCACTGAGTACAGGAAGGATGTATGGATAACGCGTGGAGATAGCGAGTGAAAGTCAACATGTTTAGCCACAAAGCCATGAGCAGGGAGGTTTTGTAGGAGAGGATCCTCAGATCCTCCGACACCAGAGGTTCATAGGGGACGTCACACAGTGCTTCCAAAACCAGTGCCAAGTCCCATGGGGGCGCAATAGGTTTAGAGATCAGTCTGAGATTAAGTACACCTTTCAGGAACCGCACAACCAGGGGGTGGGCCCCCATTGTGGCTCTGTCAGTTCCCACATGGCTTGACAGAGATACTGTCAGATATACTGACTGAGATAGCGGCCATGTACATGTTTAAAGGGAATAATGCCCACCCCTGGACGAACAGATCCTGAAGGAACATAAGTGTGTCCCTCACAGAGCACTGAAATGGAACCGGCCCTTTATCTTGGCACCAGAGCTCAAATGCTTGGCACGATAATGGGCCTTAGGATCTCATCACGGTATCTCTGGGCATTGAAATTGCCATTGGTAAAATGCAATTGTGTTCGTTGTCCGTAGCTTATGTCGGGCCATACCATAACCCCACCGCCACCATGGGGCACTCTGCAATGTTGACATCAGCAAACCGTTCGACCACAAGACGCCATACATGCTGTCTGCCATCTGCCCGGTACAGTTCAAAACGAGATTAATCCATGAAGAGCACACTTCTCCAGCGTGTCAGTGGCCATCGAAGGTGAGCATTTGCCGACTGAAGTCGGTTACGACGCTGAACTACAGTCAGGTCAAGACCCTGGTAAGGCCGACGAGCACGCATATGAGCTTACCTTAGACGGTTTCTGAAGGTTTGTACAGAAAACGTTGGTTGTACAATCCCACAGTTTCATCAGCTGGTGAAGAAGCCAGATGTGGAGGTCCTGGACTGGTGTGGTTACACGCGGTCTGTGGTTGTGAGGCCAGTTGGACGTACTGCCAAATTCTCTAAACCGGCTTATGGTAGAGAAATCAACATAACATTTCTCCAGCAACAGCTCTGGTGCACATTCCTGCAGTCAGCGTGGCAATTGCACACTACCTCAAAATTTGAGACATCTGTGGTATTGTGTTGTGTTACAAAACTGCACATTTTAGTGGCCTTTTATTGTGCCCAGCACAAGGTTCACCAGTGTAATGATCATGCTGTTTAATCATCTTCTTGATATGCCACACCTGTCAGGTGGATGGATTATCTTGGCAAAGTGGGGATGTAAACACATTTGTGCTCAACATTTTAGAGAAATAAACTTTTTGTGCGTATGGAAGAGTTCTGTGATATTTTTTCAGCTCATAAAACATGGGGCCAACACTTTATGAACGCGTTCATATTTTTGTTCAGTGTAATTCCCAGGAATGAAACCAATCGCCTATACTACTCATAACCTGTATCACTAAGCACCTCATTGGGACTAGCGAGCTACAGGCAGGAATCAACAATGAATCCCAGTAATGACCCACCTATGGGGAGGAGGGCCCCCTCGTGGCCAGAGCGTGAATTCCCCAATTTATTACTCTCACTCTGGGGAGATTGATATATCCATTGAACTTGGTGAACACCATGGAATGTGGGGTAACAGAGGGGGCTTTAAGCATGGACAAGTATCCAAACAAAGTTGTGCTTCCATGAGACTCTATAGCCTGGATGAAGCCTGGCCCATTATGGACACAGTGGGCTCGGGCAATGGCTGACGTAGCGCCCTGTTTGGCAGTAACCAAATGTGGGGGCGTTGACATCACAGTAATGTTTTTTTGGAGGGGCTCACGGGTCGCTCAAATCCATGCTAAGGCCACTCGCTCCGGGGTTTACCCGACCCATGTGCCTGGAGGCTGCTTCCTCCCTCCAAATCCAGGAATTGGAAATAGGAATGTGATTGCCATAACGCCGGGGGAAAGCTAGTGAGCTTCATTTGCCAGACGTTATGCATGCTAGCCGACATTAGCCATGATGGGGCTTCTAGTCTAAGGTAGCCTAGCTAGCTTCTTTGACCTCAGCACGGTCCGTTTAGAATAACAAAGCGACTTAATGCTGGCTATGCATACTAAACAATGACCCAATCCATCTCCGTGTCCCGCAACTCAAGCCCCCTAAAGAATGCTACACAATTGTCAAGACAACCTGTGCCACGGACTAGTAGGGGAACAGTGCCAGCCGTCCCCTAGTCTCGCACATGAACTGATTGGAGCGATTGCAGCCTGAGCATGCAGCGAGCCGAGACATACAAGACAATAAACGTAACTTTTACTTCATTGGGGCATGGTCGCAAACCTGAAATCGGCTTGTTAGCCTTTAGCCATCTTACTTATTGCTATAGCCAAGCCAAACAAATTGTTTATTGATAGGGAAACTTACAAACTTCAGCACACAATGTCCAGGGGGTGAGCACGTTAGTTGCTGCAACGTAAGACAGTCTCGTGTTCCAATTGTTTGTTTTCGTAGCGTGAATCGTTCCTGTTCACACCGAGGTTAAGAGCAGAATAATTAAAGGAATGAATCCGAGCCTCACTCTTATCACCTGTGGAAGGCGGGGCATCCAGCGAGGCTCGGATTTCATTGGCCTTAGTATGATTGTAGATCCTTCAAACGAAGTCGCAAGAGTGTTATACCGAAGGGAACCATTAGGAATATGATTTACATCAGGGTTATAGTTTGAAGTATCGCTGATACATTCCCATATAATAAATTAGCCCCATGCTGCAGGCATCAGTTACAGTGATATACTATAACAACTGTAGAATCATGGTTAACATACAGAGAATATTTAAGAGACATCTTCCAGGGAGTAGATGCTAATTCCAACCCAAATAAAGTCAAACCAATACACTCAAGCTATTTGGATGTAAATCTCTCTTTAAATACACTACATTACCAAAAGTATGTACCAAAAGTATTATTGGAAAGGTGCTATCCTATGATGGTGCCACATTGAAAGACTGAGCTCTTCAGCAAGGCCATTCTACTGACAATGTTTGTCTGTGGAGATTGCATGGCTGTGTGCTCAATTTTATACACCTTTCAGCAACGGGTGTGGCTGAAATAGCCAAATCCACTAATTTGAAGGGGTGTCCAAATACGTTTGTATATATAGTGTATGTTTCTCAAGCTCTCTCCCTGATTATTATTTAGAATCTTCACTAGATTCTTTATTCATGGTGTTATGGAGTTAAGCTTCATTTGAATAGATGCTATTCCCCATACCAGTAAGGCTGAATTCTGTATGACCCCGTTTACAGAAGCACTTTTTGGGGACCTCAAAAAGGCCTTTGAATGTAATGTTATTGGCACCAGGTCCATAACCAGGGTTTGAGTTTTGTTGAGATCTGAAATGGCTCAACAAAACTGAAACCCTTCTATCTATACAATTCAAAAAACTTTTAAATGCTATTTGGAGAACAGCAAAGACAAGCAAAAATGACCACAGCCATTATCACCTTGGCTGCTGTAGGTTCATTCACCTCAGTCGATCTACAAACACATAGCCTATTAGCTATACAATTGTAATGTTACACCCCTGAAAGGGGGAAAATATGATACATTTTTCACACTGACATAGCATCAGTGACGGAACTAAAACCTATTACATTTTTAGAACTGTATTGTTGGCATTTCTATTGCATTTTAATAGGACATATCTTATTTTTTTAGGTTCCTAACTTAGTACAGATTTACTCAGGGGGCCCAGATCCCAAGTTTTGGAACCACTAACCTTCTCTCTTCTTGCTTCCTCTCTCTGTCTCCTCTGCTTCCTCTGCATGCATTGATCCTGCCTCAGCCTCACCACTGAGCGCCACTCTCAGTATGGAGGAACAAATCTGCCGTAATTAGAAATAAATTAATATATAAATAAATGCACACATAAATAGATAAACAATGAATAAAATTGGAGATAAAATTGATTATATGCTGCTGTGCCGCACAAGCCACATAAAAGCACACACAAAAAACATTGTCATTGTCAACACTGAGCCATTGACTGCCTGGCTGCACCAGGTGGCTCTGTTATGATTGGGTCGCATTCGACAACAAGGCAGCGGACTACTGCCATATAGTTTTGAATTTAGAAGACCAAGAGACGGGAGTAGGTAGCAAGAAGGAGTCGACTGGGATTGACCAGAAAATCATGGTAAGCTAACATTATTGAGTGAGTATCTAGCTCAGCTACAACTGATAAAGTTGAGTTGGCTCGCTAGCTAGCTGTTTTACACTTAGCTAGATAATGAACTAAACTGCAATTATCATAAACCATTATTATATATCTAGTTGGGGTAGCTAAATATATGTTGGATGTAAAGGAAGCAAGACTGTGGCATGTGTCAGAAGCAATGCATGTTAGCTAGATCACTTATTAGTAATAGAGTGCATACTTAATTAATAGGGTTGTCATTTAGCTAGCTAGCTACCTAGGATAATTCTTAACATCATCCATCTTTGAAGCAGTTGGGTTGCAAAATTAGGTCTCAATAATCACATGCATCTATGCTAGCTAACTACAGTCAAATAAGGAGGAGAATGACGTCATGGAATAAGTCACATATATGAAGCTAGCCACAATACGGATTAGCCACAAAAGTGGAATTTGCTTTTCACTTTAGCAATTGTTAGTGAGATGAGACATGGTGCCATAATATAAATAATAGCTTACCTAGCTATAAATGCACATGTATGTCATGTAATTTGTCGTAGCCGTTAGCACAAAAGGCACGCATACTTTTAATCAACTCTATTGTTGTCATTTACAGACATGAATGTGAAGTAGAAAAACTGATACATGAATCCTAAATACAGTTGTTTTATTTTGTTAATCTCTGCAGGTTTGTCATCTGATCTCTTGGAACTTGGTGGAGATCGATATGCAACCATACTACAAGGCAGGACATTTCTCTGTATCCAGGTTGAGGCTTGCTACCGGCAGGAACATGGAGCACTCCAACAGTAAGTCATGATATTTGTTGTTTTCCTTTACATAGCATGATAGTAGGTAGGAGGACCTGGGCCAGTGGGAGGTCAGGTCTCTCTTTAACACACTCAGTACCTCTATCCAACTCTTATCAGGTGATACAGAGACAGAATGGTCCTCCTGACCAACTACCTGCGATCTCTCTAGAGCAGAGAAGTAAACTACACACAATAGTATACTTCACTATGGCAGTCTGCCAGTGATAATTTAGCATATTATTAAGTGCCACTGGTTGGATTGGATATAATGTACTCACTCCAAAACTCATGCTCTCTCCCTGTAAAATTCTCCCAGACTTTTATCAAAACTAAAATGTGTCCATTTCTCTATCCCCAGGTGTGTCTGCTGAGCTATGAAACTTTAGAGCAGCACATCAAAAAGCCTGCCACTCTGTCATCTATCTGCAGACAGTTCCCTGAGGAAGAATGCAACTATCAAGGCTTTCAAAAGCCACATTTTGGGGATGACCAAATGCAATAAAGTTTTGAATAAACAACTCATGTGTAGGGTGCAGTCTTTCGGATGGGACGTTAAAGGGGTGTCGTTAAGGTCATTAAAGATCCCATGGCACTTATCGTAAGAGTAGGGGTGTTAACCCCGGTGTCCTGGCTAAATTCCCAAGCTGTCCCTCATACCATCACGGTCACCTAATCATCCCCAGCTTACAATTGGTTCATTCATCCCCCTCCTCTCCCCTGTAACTATTCCCCAGGTCGTTGCTGTAAATGAGAACGTGTTCTCAGTCAACTTACCTGGTAAAATAACGATATATAAAATGTAATTATTTTGTTAGATTACAAAAGGAAAACCTTTTCACATTGGTCTTCACAAACTTTGACTAATTTATGTGGTAATTTATATACAAAGATTCTAAAGGTCTAAAATAAATGCAAGTATTATGTCCAGGGTGAATACATTTTTATTCATGTACAGTGAGGGAAAAAAGTATTTGAATCCCTGCTGATTTTGTATGTTTGCCCACTGACAAAGAAATTATCAGTCTATAATTTTAATGGTAGGTTTATTTGAACAGTGAGAGACAGAATAACCCCCAAAAAATCCAGAAAAACACTTGTCAAAAATGTTATAAATTGATTTGCATTTTAATGAGGGAAATAAGTATTTGACCCCTCTGCAAAACATGACTTAGTACTTGGTGGCAAAACCCTTGTTGGCAATCACAGAGGTCAGACGTTTCTTGTAGTTGGCCACCAGGTTTGCACACATCTCAGGAGGGATTTTGTCCCAGTCCTCTTTGCAGATCTTCTCCAAGTCATTAAGGTTTCGAGGATGACATTTGGCAACTCGAACCTTCAGCTCCCTCCACAGATTTTCTATGGGATTAAGGTCTGGAGACTGGCTAGGCCACTCCAGGACCTTAATGTGCTTCTTCTTGAGCCACTCCTTTGTTGCCTTGGCCGTGTGTTTTGGGTCATTGTCATGCTGGAATACCCATCCACGACAAATTTTCAATGCCCTGGCTGAGGGCAGGAGGTTCTCACCCAAGTTGATGCCAAAGAGCTCCATTTTGGTCTCATCTGACCACAACACTTTCACCCAGTTGTCCTCTGAATCATTTAGATGTTCATTGGCAAACTTCAGACGGGCATGTATATGTGCTTTCTTGAGCAGGGGGACCTTGCAGCGCTGCATGATTTCAGTCCTTCACGGCGTAGTGTGTTACCAATTGTTTTCTTGGTGACTATGGTCCCAGCTGCCTTGAGATCATTGACAAGATCCTCCCGTGTAGTTCTGGGCTGATTCCTCACCATTCTCATGATCATTGCAACTCCACGAGGTGAGATCTTGCATGGAGCCCCAGGCCGAGGGAGATTGACAGTTTTGTGTTTCTTCCATTTGCGAATAATCGCACCAACTGTTGTCACCTTCTCACCAAGTTGCTTGGGGATGGTCTTGTAGCCCATTCCAGCCTTGTGTAGGTCTACAATCTTGTCCCTGACATCCTTGGAGAGCTCTTTGGTCTTGGCCATGGTGGAGAGTTTGGAATCTGATTGATTGATTGATTGATTGCTTCTGTGGACAGGTGTCTTTTATACAGGTAACAAGCTGAGATTAGGACCACTCCCTTTAAGAGTGTGCTCCTAATCTCAGTTCGTTACCTGTATAAAAGACACCTGGGAGCTAGAAATCTTTCTGATTGAGAGGCGGGTCAAATACTTATTTCCCTCATTAAAATGCAAATCAATTTATAACATTTTTGACATGCGTTTTTCTGGATTATTTTGTTGTTATTCTGTCTCTCACTGTTCAAATAAACCTACCATAAAAATTATAGACTGATAATTTCTTTGTCAGTGGGCAAATGTACAAAATCAGCAGGGGATCAAATACTTTTTTCCCCTCACTGTATAACAGACATCACACAGGTGTGTCAACTGAAATATATATCCCAGACAAGATTGAATTGGACAAGTAGACAAAGTGACTATAAGTCAATGATTGCGTCCGTAGCTGTCTGTATGGATTTGAGTGGTTACATACAATACATATTGACAGAAGGGCTGTGAGACCAAGAGAGTGTTGCTGTACTCCCAAGTAAGGACATTGCTCCTGGTACAGCTGAAGGCCACAGTTTTCAGTCAGGCAGCTTGAAGATGTGTCACCATCCAGGCCCTGCGGCACTCCAGGAACAGGGTTGCCTGCCCCTGCTCTAGGGTCCTGCAGCACTCAAGGAACAGGGTTGCCTACCCCTGCTCTAGGGTCCTGCAGCACTCCAGGAACAGGGTTGCCTACCCCTGCTCTAGGATCCTGCAGCACTCCAGGAACAGGGTTGCCTACCCCTGCTCTAGGATCCTGCAGCACTCCAGGAACAGGGTTGCCTAACCCTGCTCTAGGTTTCTGTGGCACTCCAGGAACAGGGTTGCCTACCCCTGCTCTATGATCCTGCGGCACTCCAGGAACAGGGTTGCCTTCCCCTGCTCTAGAGTCCTGCAGCACTCCAGGAACAGGGTTGCCTACCCCTGCTCTAGGGTCCTGTGTTGAAATTACTGGGGTGCAAGGTATTGGGCAACATCTATCATCCAGGGCCAATATTCACAACGTGTCTCAGAGTAGGGGTAGTGATCTACGATGACCTCCTCCTTGACAATGTAATTGTACTCAGTGTGAAAGTGAACTGATCCTAAAATTAGTACTACTCTGAGATTCTTTGTGAATAGGGGCCATGGCCTGTTAGCATCCTGGCCTGTCAGCAATGCCACTCCATCTGAAATGCAACAAAAACATGAGTAAGAAGTAGCTTAGTCAGTCACTAACTAAGCTAACTAGGTAATGAAACACTCCAGCGTTTGAAGCTAGCCACAATAACGTTTAGCCAAAAAAATTGAATTTGCGGTTCGCCTTCAACATAAAATATGGCATTGAAACTGATGCAAATAGTGGGATCATGCTGTATTTTTTGTATTTAAAAAAAAAAAATGTTTAACCTTTATTTAACTTGGCAAGTCAGTTACAATGACAGCCTAGCCCGGCAAAACCCAGATGACAATGGGCCAATTGTGCGCCGCCCTATGGGACTCCCAATCACAGCCGGATGTGATACAGCCTGGATTTGAACCAGGGACTGTAGGGATGCCTCTTGCACTGAGATGCAGTGCCTTAGACCGGTGCGCCACTCTTTAGTTACCTGTCCACATTTGTTTATCATTTACGGAACTTTTGGATTACCCAAACTCAGTCATTTAATCTGATTACATTGAGTTAATTTGAGATTACTTTCCCCTTAAGAGACATCAGAACAAGACAAAAATGTATGTTACCAATTGAACAACATCTATTGCAGGATAAATCAATGTTAAAGTTTACATAACTGGACATATATGGATGTAAAATTGTATTGGTTGGTTATGTAGGCTTCTTCTATCCCATCGCTTTCTACTACATATAATAATACAATTAAATTATATATTTACATTAAAAACCAAAGTCTATCAGAATTCAGTCATTCCAATAAATGTTATACCCCTTGATCATCAAGAATAGGACATATGGAAGTATAGATTAGCCAGTTTGCTTTACCTGAGCATGACCCCAAAACTAAGGATTTATAAACCAGCCCTACTCTGTTGTTTATGAATTTTTGTCATGGAGGACTGATTGGGCTCATTGATTGGAGTTGAAAATAAATTCTGTGCTCATGGAATGGAATGCTTTGAGCACTACTGAAGAAAAAAAAGCCCCACTTGTATTCCATAGGCTTGGACCCACACTGTGCAGCTGTTGCAAGAGCTCATTTTTCACTTGCTGTCCACTGGTTTCAAAAACAATGATTGATAGGCAGCTTAAACTTCTTAAATTCAACCATTATTCAGTTCAAATACACATTTAGATTTGTGAACAGCCATCCACAACAACCACAATCCATAAGGTGCAAATAGCTAAATGAGAGAGCAGCAGTGTGATTCACATCAATGTGCTATGTACATATCAATAATAAGTGATATCCGTATCGCCGGAGACCAAACCACTGCTGTCATCCTTACCTCCAAGCGTTTATTCAAGTTAGATAATCTTTGGATGCCGACAGCAGTCGCACCATTGGGAGACATAGCTTGGACTGTAGCCTACAAAAGCCTATTCCTGCTCTTTTTCCGCGATCCATCAAATATATTTGGTGTGTCGTCATAGTGGTCTCTGACTTGTGGTCAGACTCGCTCAGGCGGATTTGTATGTCATTGAGAAAAATTTTTTTTGCAAACATCCTTTCTGAATTTAAAAGTTATCCTCGAAGTAATCATCTAGTTTTTCAAAAGTAATCTGGTTACAATATTTTAGCTGGTAAGGTATTACAGTTAACGTTTTTGTTGTTGTAATCCTTTACATGTAACAGATTAGATGTAATACGTTACTCCCCAACCCTGCGTATTTGTACTAGATAATGCTTAATAAGTTTGGAATGTTAAACACAAAAGAGTTAGTTAATTTGACAAAAAATGACAAATCAGTTAATCTCATGACTTCATAATTGCATTGGGGGCATACTAATATATTTCACTGTACAGCCTTACCTGTGGATTGTGGATCAATTAAGTGGGGTATCAGCCAGTCAGTGACACCCACAGAATACAACTGTGAAGAGTTTACACAAATATTAGAGTCGTAGCTCTTATTGCAGGACTGCGACACCACTGTGAAATGAGCCACATTAGCTCACATGTCAACATACCATTTAACATATATGTCTTGAACATTCATATTGCAATGTACAGTTTTACCTAGGGATCTTGGGTGTAGTGGTGTAGTTCTATTTTTAATACCCTCAAACACCTAGTTAGGCATAACTAATTTTAAAAATAGGCCATCACTGTCAATCGTGAAGGATAATTCTTCACTTTTTACCTTTGAAATGTCCAAACTGCATGCCAATCATTTGATCTCTATCAGTTTCATGGGAATATGAGTTTAGATCTTCTTGAATTACTGAATTAGTTGAATTAAAGCAGATGGTTTTAACAAACTATTAGGCTTTCTTGTAGGCCTATTTTGTTTCAATCAAATATTATTTATCCTGCCTGTTTGCGTGCACTGTTACATTTTGTCCGCATGAGGAAATAAATGTGACTATTCAACTTTAGATAAGAAATGACTGATGAGGTGTTTTTGGTGTAACATATTATAGGCCTACTATTTTACAGTACAGTAGACTTTATACTTTTATATTTGGTTCTGTTATGTAAAATACAGATTGATGCAGCTTTGATCTACTAACTTAACTAAATGAGCTCCATTGTGAGAAGTGATAATCTTCTATTTGTAATAACAATTGATGAGCAGGACTATTAGGCATAGGCAACAGATCTTGATGAGGGTTAGTTTAAGCGGTTTGAGCGCCCTTCGAATCATGGTGGTGAAAGGACAGCACCGTAACCAAGTGGTCACATACCGTTCTGGGTACCCACTGTGCAAGAGGGGTGAACATCAACATTCAGATCCTAGATGTCATTGGTGTGATGATAAGGTTCATGCGGAGGATCAGTTTGTCTGCATACGCAATAGAGGTGGTACGTTTCTGTAAGCTAAGCACTCAGACACTAGGGCAAGTTCAAGTGCATAACAAACTGTTTTGAGGACAGACATTTTAGCAACCCTGGAGTTTGGATCCTAGATGTCATTGGTGTGATGATAAGGTTCATGCGGAGGATCAGTTTGTCTGCATACGCAATAGAGGTGGTACGTTTCTGTAAGCTAAGCACTCAGACACTAGGGCAAGTTCAAGTGCATAACAAACTGTTTTGAGGACAGACATTTTAGCAACCCTGGAGTTTGGATCCTAGATGTCATTGGTGTGATGATAAGGTTCATGCGGAGGATCAGTTTGTCTGCATACGCAATAGAGGTGGTACGTTTCTGTAAGCTAAGCACTCAGACACTAGGGCAAGTTCAAGTGCATAACAAACTGTTTTGAGGACAGACACTTTAACAACCCTGGAGTTTTTTAAACATCAAGGCAGACACGTGGTGAATTTGGACCCTAGATGTCGTTGGTGTGATGATAATGTTCACGTGGTGGATCAGTTTGTCTGCTTATACAATAGAGGTGGTACATTTCAGTAAGCTAAGCACTCAGACACTAGGGTGAGTTCAAGTGTGTCGTAGGCCTACATGTGCCCCAATTCCATAACAAATGGTTTTAACCTTCTCAACATATGACGCTGAGCACATGCACTCAACTTCTTTGGTCGACCATGGCGAGGCCTGTTCTGAGTGAAACCTATATATTTATATATACTGCTCAAAAAAATAAAGGGAACACTTAAACAATACAATGTAACTCCAAGTCAATCACATTTCTGAGGAAGCAACACTGATTGACAATAAATTGCACATGCTGTTGTGCAAATGGAATAGACAACAGGTGGAAATTATAGGCAATAAGCAAGACACCCCAAATAAAGGAGTGGTTCTGCAGGTGGAGACCACAGACGACTTATCAGTTCCTATGCTTCCTGGCTGATGTTTTGGTCACTTTTGAATGCTGGCGGTGCTTTCACTCTAGTGGTAGCATGAGACGGAGTCTACAACCCACACAAGTGGCTCAGGTAGTGCAGCTCATCCAGGATGGCACATCAATGCGAGCTGTGGCAAGAAGGTTTGCTGTGTTTGTCAGCGTAGTGTCCAGAGCATGGAGGACAGGCCAGTACATCAGGAGACGTGGAGGAGGCCGTAGGAGGGCAACAACCCAGCAGCAGGACCGCTACCTCCGCCTTTGTGCAAGGAGGAGACTGCCAGAGACGTGCAAAATTACCTCCAGCAGGCCACAAATGTGCATGTGTCTGCTCAAACGGTCAGAAACAGACTCCATAAGGGTGGTATGAGGGCCCGACGTCCACAGATGGGGGTTGTGCTTACAGCCCAACACCGTGCAGGACGTTTGGCATTTGCCAGAGAACACCAAGATTGGCAAATTCGCCACTGGCGCCCTGTGCTCTTCACAAATGAAAGCAGGTTCACACTGAGCACACGTGACAGACGTGACAGAGTCTGGAGACGCCGTGGAAAACGTTCTGCTTCCTGCAACATCCTCCAGTTTGGCGGTGGGTCAGTCATGGTGTGGGGTGGCATTTCTTTGGGGGGCCTCCATGTGCTCGCCAGAGGTAGCCTGACTGACATTAGATACCGAGATGAGATCCTCAGACCCCTTGTGAGACCATATGCTGGTGCGGTTGGCCCTGGGTTCCTCCTAATGCAAGACAATGCTAGACCTCATGTGGCTGGAGTGTGTCAGCAGTTCCTGCAAGAGGAAGGCATTGATGCTATGGACTGGCCCGCCCGTTCCCCAGACCTGAATCCAATTGAGCATATCTGGGACATCATGTCTCGCTCCATCCACCAACGCCACGTTGTACCACAGACTGTCCAGGAGTTGGCGGATGCTTTAGTCCAGGTCTGGGAGGAGATCCCTCAGGAGACCATCCACCACCTCATCAGGAGCATGCCCAGGCGTTGTAGGGAGGTCATACAGGCACGTGGAGGCCACACACACTTCTGAGCCACATTTTGACTTGTTTTAAGGACATTACATCAAAGTTGGATCAGCCTGTAGTGTGGTTTTCCACTTGAATTTTGAGTGTGACTCCAAATCCAGACCTCCATGGGTTGATAAATTGGATTTCCATTGATTATTTTTGTGTAATTTTGTTGTCAGCACATTCAACTATGTAAAGAAAAAAGTATTTAATAAGAGTATTTCTTTCATTCAGATCTAGGATGTGTTGTTTAAGTGTTCCCTTTATTTTTTTGAGCAGTGTATATATTTCATATTAGTAAGAATTACAGAGGTCCGGACCTCGGTGTCCTCATATGTAGTTATGGCTGTGATTGGCACTGATATAAATTCCTCGCTGCTAATGATAAACAGTGGCCAGACACGACTACCCTAGAATAAGCAAGGGTTACGCAGTCAAAACTCCTTGTCTTTACATTGCTGAATAGCTTCAGTGTAAACATTGAACATTTACGTTGTGAACTATCCCATGAGCTCATTTATATATTAACAAAGATTTGTGGGCGTGTCCCTTTGGCTTCATTCAGTGTTAAACGTTGGCCATGTTATCTTCGGAGCAGACAACCTACGTATTCTCACGTACCATGACTGTTATTTATACGCTCTGTGTGCATGAGGTAAAGAGCACAATGTTACTCTGGATCATCTGAATAGGAATCTTAATGAATTAATTAATCTTGGCTACAAAACCACTGCTGGTTGAAAGTACAGGACAATGAGGCCCAAACCGTATTGGGAAGCCTTCTCTATGTGTAAGCTGATAAGTCATGGACTGTTGAGTCCGTCTCTTAATTGCAAGGAAAACTCATTTTCAAATGGCTGAAGAGGTAGGTTATTAATTGATCTTTTAATTAAAAAGCCAGCCCGATTTATTTTTTAGAGAGCAATAGTTCACGGCTAAATAAATCATATTCCGTTGAGAAACACACCAATTAATCATGGTCGATTCCACAGCAGCGTAGTCCGATCTTTTGGGGAGTATCTCAGAGTGTTCTGGCAATTCTCACGTTGCTCTTTACATTTGTATCACAAACCATTTTGTTCGATAATCACAATAAAAGTGGTATTTTAGGCCCTTTTTAGACATATACATGCCTCCTGTAAGACCCTATGATCTATCTGTGAACCGTACATGATACCGACAACATCTTGGTGTCATTATACATATAGTGTTCTCTCAAATATGGAGTATGTCTAGATTCTGAAATACAAATGTTAACATTCGTTTATTCAACATTAAAAATATTAATATTAATATCTCAAAACGACCCTTTTTGAATTAGCTTATTTTTAGACATTGTTTGTAACAATATACTGTTAAAACACATCAAATTTCCAGAGTGGACTCTCTGGTGCTTTTAATGATTCCACATCTTGTTACGATCTGTCTCGGGGTTTTGACTGCCATATGAGTTCTGTTATACTCACAGACACCATTCAAACAGTTTTAGAAGCTTTAGCGTGTTTTCTATCCACAAGTATTAATTATATGCATATCCTAGCTTCTGAGTTTGAGTAGGAGGCCGTTTAAAATGGGCACAAATTTTTTTCAAAAATCGCTGTAGCGCCCCCTATCCTAGGCGACTGTCAAGAGGTTAATTAAATAAAGTCCACCTGTGTGCAATCTAAGTGTCACATGATCTGTCACATGATCTCAGTATATATACACCTGTTCTGAAAGGCCCCAGATTCTGCACACCACTAAGCAAGGGGCACCACCAAGCAAGCGGCACCATGAAGACCAAGGAACTCTCCAAACAAAGTTGTGGAGAAGTACAGGTCAGGGTTGGCTTGGGTTATAAAAAAATATCAGAAACTTTGAACATCCCATGGAGCACCATTAAATCCATTATTAAAAAATGGAAAGAATATGGCACCACAACAAACTTGCCAAGAGAGGGCCGCCCACCAAAACTCACAGACCAGGCAAGGAGGGCATTAATCGGAGAGGCAACAAAGAGACCAAAGATAACCCTGAAAGAGCTTCAAAGCTCCACAGCAGAGATTGGAGTATCTGTCCATAGGACCACTTTAAGCCGTACACTCCACAGAGCTGGGCTTTATGAAAGAGTGTCCAGAAAAAAGCCATTGCTTAAAGAAAAAAATAAGCAAACACGTTTTGTGTTTTCCAAAAAGGCATTGGGGAGACTCCCCAAACATATGGAAGAAGGTACTCTGGTCAGATGAGACTAAAATTGAGCTTTTTAGCCATCAAGGAAAACGCTATGTCTGGCACAAACCCAACACCTCTCATCACCCCGAGAACCCTATCCCTACAGTGAAGCATGGTGGTGGCAGCATCATGCTGTGGGGATGTTTTTCATCAACAGGGACTGGGAAACTGGTCAGAATTGAAGGAATGATGGTGCTAAATACAGGGAAATTCTTGAGTGTAACCTGTTTCAGTCTTCCAGAGATTTGAGACTGGGACGGAGATTCACCTTCCAGCAGGACAATGACCCTAAACATACTGCTAAAGCAACACTCGAGTGGTCAATGCAAATAGTCCGGGTAGCCATTTGGTTAGCTGTTCAGGCGTCTTATGGCTTGGGGGTAGAAGCTGTTAATAAGCCTTTTGGAACTACACTTGGCACTCTGAGAAGCTGATTAAACAGCATGATCATTCCACAGGTGCACCTTGTTCTGGGGACAATAAAAGGCCTCTCTAAAATGTGCACACAACACAATGCCACAGATGTCTCAAGTTATGAGGGAGCATACAATTTACATGCTGACTACAGAAATGTCCACCAGAGCTGTTGCCAGATAATTACATTTTCATTGCTCTACCATAAGCCACCTCCAACGTCGTTTTAGAGGATTTGGCAGTATGTCCAACTGGCCTCACAACTACAGATCATGTGTATGACATTGTGAAGGTGAGTGGTCTGCTGATTACAACATTGTGAGCAAAGTGCCCTATGGTGGCGGTGGGGTTATGGTATGGCCAGCCGTAAGCTACGGACAATGAACACAACTCCATTTTATCGATGGCAATTTGAATGCACAGAAGATACCTAGATACCTTGATGAGATCCTTAGGCCCAATGTCCTGCCATTCTTCTGCCGCCATCACCTCATGTTTCAGCGAGATAATGCATGGCCCCATGTCGCAAGGATCTCTACACAGTTCCTGTAAGCTGAAAATGTCCCGGTTCTTCCATGGCCTGCATACTCACCAGACATGTCACCCATTGAGCATGTTTGGGATGCTCTGGATCGACGTTTACGACAGCGTATTCCATTTTACGCCATGTATGAAGCAAATGGTGGTCACACCAGATACTGACTGGTTTTCTGATCCACGCCCCTACCTTTTTTTAAAGGTATCTGTGATCAACAGATGCATATCTGTATTCCCAGTCATGTGAAATTCATAGATTAGGGCCTAAAGAATTTATTTCAATTGATTTATTTCCTTATATGAACTGTAACTCAGTAAAATCTTTGAAATTGTTGCATGTTGCGTTTATATTGTTGTTCAATATATTTCCAGGCTACAATATCAACTGGAGGAACACTTAAAGCGACTACACGGAGGAGCCCTTAATGCTACTGAGCGGCAAAACTGTTGCAGTTCAACATCATCCATTAATATTAAACAGAGAGAGAGATTAAACAATGTCTTTATAATGTGTGTCCGTTCACCGTATTGTATAGCTGCTGTTCCATTGTACACATCATCTTTGTTTTGGTGAAACGGCTTGCATAATGTAAATATAATAGGAAGTTGCTTTATGGTCCACCTGCAACTTGCAATTTGTCAAACAGCACCTATTCTTCATGGAGGCTGTGCTATTCCTGGACCTCAGCCATGATTAACAGCTACGCTACAGTGCTCTCCAGCCACTAAATTACCTGGATTATTTGGCCATCATGTTTTTTTGTGCACTACTTTGCATTACTCTCCAAAAATCCTGACCCTGTATTTATAATATATGATGATGAAGAACGTGCCAGCTGGCTCAAATTGAAATTATTAAAATGGGACTGGATTTTATGTTTTTAGTTTTTATTCTGGGGAGTCATTGCCCAGATAATCATACTGAATCTGGGCATTTTTTTTACCCCTACTGTATACTATTATACTAGGCCCAAACTACCATTGTGTGTCAAAATATAAACTACAGGCATGTATCTGGCTGAATAATCTGTCTGGTATGGATTTATCTACCATCATGCTCATTTCAGCACATGATTAATATGATTGTATCCTTCCATACATTTAAATAACTATCTGTGCATCTCCCCAAAACAAATTGAAGATGTAGATCTATTTTAGGTCACTCATTATTTTGCCTGTGTTTTGCTAAATGTCTACTAGAGTCTTGATTATTCAGTCACTTTTGGTAAAAAATGAGCTCCTTCAAGGCAAAGCGAAGCAAATGTGATACTTCACAAATCAGTGCTGAAACATTGTTAATTGCTAAGCAAAAATAAATACAACTCGTTAAAATCTTAAATCTTAAAAAGTTGAAAGATATTTTACTCAAATTGATGCTAGTTGTAAGGCACAAACACTGGCAGGTACACAAGTGGGAGGCTTTATTGCACTGCTTTGAAAATGTCACAGACTGCGTGGTCTGTTCGTTCTTAGTGTCGGTGCTGCCTCCACTATTGTGTCCACCGCTGTCTCTAATGTAGCCCATGATGGGAGGGGATGTGGTTTTGTACTGACAGGCAGGTCACAGAGACCTTTCAGATGCATGTTAATCAATGGCCCCACACAATGACACCAGTGGAGGATTATGAGGACTTGCTCTTAGCATTTGCATACTGCGATTGATTTTGTTACTCTTGTTATTGGCTTCCATTTCTGCAAATGCTGTAGACCCCGTGGCAGTCTTCTGCCTTTATCTCTCCTGAGTATTGAGTGACATTGTTCTCATTGGCTTAGGACTGATATGAATCTGTGGCCCCTTGTTCATTCAAACTCCACACAATGGTATAGAAACCCAGATTATCTGAAATCATAGCCACAAACACAAGGGACTAGGAACCCAGGTACAGTTGAAGTCAGAAGTTGACCATAGCCAAATATATTTAAACTCAGTTTTTCACAATTCCTGACATTTAATCGAGTAAAAATTCCCTGTTTTAGGTCAGTTAGGATCACCATTTTATTTTAAGAATGTGAAATGTCAGAATAATAGTAGAGAGAATGATTCACTTCAGCTTTTATTTCTTTCATCACATTCCCAGTGGGTCAGAAGTTTGCATACACTCAATTAGTTTTTGGTAGCATTGCCTTTAAATTGTTTAACTTTGGTCAAACGTTTCAGGTAGCCTTCCACAAGCTTCCCACAATAAGTTGGGTGAATTTTGGCCCATTCCTCCTGACAGAGCTGGTGTAACTGAGTCAGGTTCTGCCCACAAATGCTCTATAGGATTGAGGTCAGGGCTTTGTGATGGCCTCTCCAATACCTTGACTTTGTTGTCCTTAAGCCATTTTGCCACAACTTTGGAAGTATGCTTGGGGTCATTGTCCATTTGGAAGACCCATTTACGACCAAGCTTTAACTTCCTGACTGATGTCTTGAGATGTTGCTTCAATATATCCAAATCATTTCCCTGCCTCATGATGCCATCTATTTTGTGAAGCGCACTAGTCCCTCCTGCAGCAAAGCACCCCCACAAGATGCTGCCACCCCCATGCTTCATGGTTGGGATGGTGTTCTTTGGCTTGCAAGCCTCCCCCTTTTTCCTCCAAACATAATCGTCATTGTGGCCGAAAAGTTCGATTTTTGTTTCATCAGACCAGTGGACATTACCGGAAAAGTACAATCTTTGTCCCCATGTGCAGTTGCAAACTGTAGTCTGGCTTTTTTATGGCAGTTTTGGACCAGTGGCTTCTTCCTTGCTGAGCGGCCTTTCAGGTTATGTCGATATAGGACTCGTTTTACTGTGGATATAGATAATTTTGTGCCTGTTTCCTCCAGCATCTTGACAAGGTCCTTTGCTGTTGTTCTGGGATTGATTTGCACTTTTCGCACCAAAGTACGTTAATCTCTAGGAGACAGAACGCGTCTCCTTCCTGAGCGGTATGACGGCTGCGTGGTCCAATGGTGTTTATACTTGGGTACTATTGTTTGTACAGATGAATGTGGTACCTTCAGGTGTTTGGAAATTGCTCCCAAGGATGAACCAGACTTATGGAGGTCTACAATTTTTTTCTGAGGTCTTGGCTGATTTATTTTGATTTTTTAATGATGTCAAGCAAAGAGGTACTGAGTTTGAAGGTAGACCTTGAAATACATCCACAGCTACACCTCCAATTGACTCAAATTATGACAATTAGCCTTTCAGAAGCTTTTAAAGCCATGACATCATTTTCTGGAATTTTCCAAGCTGTTTAAAGGCACAGTCAACTTAGAGTATGTAAACTTCTGACCCACTGCAATTGTGATACAGTGAATTATAAGTGAAATAATCCGTCTGTAAACAATTGTTGGACAAATTACTTGTGTCATGCACAAAGTAGATGTCCTAACCGAGTTGCCAAAACTATAGTTTGTTAAGAAGAAATTTGTAGAGTGGTTGAAAAACTAGTTTTAATGACTCCAACCTAAGTGTATGTAAACCTCCGACTTCAACTGTATGTCTGCAAAGTACAGTATATGCACATCTCTTGCTGTGGTTTTACTACATAGAAGGTATGGTCCGGTTCAGGATCTGTAGGGATACTAATGAGAATCCAGGTTTCCACTTATACACTAAGGAAAATCCAGGTAAGATCAGGGTTAGACTCACCTCTGGACCAGTGGTCTGATAAACTTGGAATACCCAAATACACTAAAGGTAAACCCATGTTTCCTATTCCAGTGTATTTGGGGCTCAGGAGTGTGTGGATGTTTTCTAAACCGTTGAAACAACAAGGTGTTTTGACTCTGTTACTGTATCTAGAGAGTTCAGTTTCTCTCTGTAGTTTAGTTTCTGCTGTTCTGCTGAGATAGTGCTGGTAGAGGCTATAATTGCTTTGTTGCCTTTGTTTTGTGGTGCGGTTATTGCTAATGTTTTTTGTAATTGAAGAAGCTGGCCTTCCAGAGGTCCAGATCCAGCTGTGAGATAGAGGCAGGGTTTTAGGGCCTTGCAGATCCATCACAGCCCCAGCTCTCTACCTTCTCTCCACACATGCACGTGCACACACACACACTGACAGACAGACACAAACGCAAGCATCCGTGTCCACACACACACACACACACACACACACACACACACACACACACACACACACACACACACACACACACACACACACACACACACACACACACACACACACACACACACACACACACACACACACACACACACACACACACACACACACACACAGGCAGCCTGCCAAGCCCCTGCCAATACCCCTCAACACAGCACCAATCCCTGTGATAGATTACCAGGAAAAATCCCTGTCTCACTTGCCCACTAGATTTGCAATCTTAGGTCTCCCTTCTCCAGAGTACAGAGGCGTAGGGATGCAGAGGTAATTGGGAGACACGCAAGTACAGGAATTCAACATACACAAACGGAATGAACAGTATTATGTTTATAAGGACTCCATGTGAAAGATGGCAGACTTGTCTTTGGAAGCTTTTACTGTACTGCACACAAACACATTCGACATGCACACACTCACACACACCCTTCAGCGTTGCAATGCATCTTTCTTTTTGCGCCTCATCTGTCTAAGTGGACTGTTGACGTCAGCAATGATACGTAGTGCAAAGAAAGGTAGCATATTCATTATAGGGTATGCACAGTACGAACTTGCTAAAAGAACACCAGCACACACCTGTATATGGAGTGCCCTGCTCTTTCACAAGAACATGAGTCATTGAATAAGATGTTCTGTACTGGTGATTTGTGTCTCAATAGAGCCCCACAGTGGAGGTGTCATAATACCCATTAAACCTAGCGGTCAAACAGGGAAATGGTTCCAATCGTTTTTCCACCATACATTTTTTCCATATGGGATTTTAAAAACACTTCAAAATAAAAGCTGTGTTTCATGTAGGCTTACCCTGGCGTGAAGTTTTGATAACCATGGACATCTCTCTTGGACTTTTATCAATATATTCGGCTCTATTTACTCTCAAATTCTAAAATGCTAATTAGCATCAAAGTAGACATCATGCAAGACTACAAATCCCTGCAAGCTCCTGCACTTCATCTCTAGCTGACACCTTTGCTAACAGGTATTGTGTCAATTTATAGCTTGCATAAGACAGTTCACAGAATTGTCATTTTAAAATGTAGCCAATTTATTCATTACTAAATTTACCTAAAATTAGATAGTTTATCCAAAGATACAAAGTTTTTTTACCTTTGCCTCGATTCGACAGTCTCGTCCAGATCATCATGGCATTTGTAGTTCTTTATGATTAGCAGTTAAAACCTGTTGAGGCCACGGGTTAGCAATGAACCCTGAGACGGGATTGCTAGCAAGGCTGGAAATTCAAAACATCAAAAATCTAGTAATTTCAATTTCTCAAACAATCAACTATTTTACACCATTTAAAAGATAAACATCTCCTTAATCTAACCACATTGTCCGATTTTCAAAGAGGCTTTACGGCAAAAGCATAAAGTTAGATTATGTTAGGACAGTACATAGCCACAAAAGTACAAACATCCATTTTCAATTCAAGGTCAGGCGTCACCAAAAGCAGAAACCAGCTAAAATTATGCACCAACCTTTGACAATCTCCATCAGATGACACTCCTAGGACATTATGTTATACAATACATGCATTTTTTGTTCCATCAAGTTCATATTTATATCCAAAAACCGCATTTTACAGTAGCTGTGAAATTCTGATTTTTTTCTTCTCTGAAATGCTTCCGGTGAACAACGTTACAATTTTCAAAATTACTATTCGAAAACATTGGTAAATTATAATATTGTCATTCAAATAATTATAGTTTAACATTTCGTAAATGATACTGTCTTGCCAGATTTCAAAATAACTTTACTGGGAAATCACAAGTTGCAATAAACCAGGTGCTGTGCTAAGAACAATAAGCTAGCCTAATTAGCTTAGCATCATCTTGTAACCATGTAATATCAATAATACTATTGTCAATAATCCATTACCTTTGATTATCTTCATCCATTGGCAGTTCCAGGAATTCCAGGTCCACAACAAATGTGGTTTCTTTTGACAAAGTTCATAATTGATGTCCAAAGAACTCCAAGTTGTTCCATGTTGTTAGCGCTTCGGTGGCTACTAAAAGGTAGCGCGGGGGGGGTGTGTGAAGTCACGGCAAAAAGTTAAAAAAGTTACAAAAATAATCTATTTATGTTTGTTCAAACATGTCAAACGTTGTTTAGCATCAATCTTTAGAGCCATTTTTAACGTGAAACATCAGTAATGTTTCAACCCGACCTCACCTGTGTCTAGAAAAACGTTTTTGAAAAATGTCCCGTGTCTCATGATTGCGCAGGTGCAGGCCATAATGGAAGTGACGACATCCCACGGACGTCAACTTCAATGCATTCTTATTTGCTCCCTGTTAATCATGGAAGCTTCAAACAACTTTATAAAGATCGCTGACATCTAGTGGAATCCGTAGGAGTTGCGAACTGAATCCTTTCTCACTATGGTATCTAATAAACAATGACACTAAATAGTACAGCCACAAAATTCTAATTTTTTTTAATCTATTTTTCTCAGGTTTTTGCCTGCAATATGAGTTTTGTTATACTTACAGACACCATTCAAACTGTTTTAGAAAATTCAGAGTGTTTTCTATCCGAATGTGTTAATAATATGCATATCCTAGCTTCTGAGTTGGTGTAGGAGGCAGTTAAAAATGGGCACGTATTTTTTTCAAAATGCTCAATACTGCCACCGTGGCCCGTAGAGGTTAAATAGCATTTTATTATTGGGGGATAAACACAGGCGAATATATTGATAACATTCACCTTGTCCTAGAGAGATTTAGACGGTTACCCATTTACATTACATTTACATTTTAGTCATTTAGCAGACGCTCTTATCCAGAGCGACTTACAGTAGTGAATGCATACATTTCATTTCATAGATTTTTTTTTTGGCCGTACTGGCCCCCCATCGGAATCGAACCCACAACCCTGGCGTTGCAAACACCATGCGTTGCAAACACCATGCTCTACCAACTGAGCTACAGGGAAGGCTGTCACGCCAGGTTAAGCCTACACGAAACAGCCCTTATTTTAAGAATTTCTAAAATTCCCTTTGGGAAAAATGAAAGGTTGGAAAAATTATTGGCACCATTTCCTTGTTTCACTTCACAAATGCAATTGGAAATAAAGGTTTGAGTGCAATCTGCCAAATTTCCCGCTGAGCAGAACACAGACTGGCCGTGACTGACTGGCAGGTGATTCTCAAAGACTCAATAGTGGAGAATATACCATAACTCAGAATCAGACATGGCATGTGATTGAATGCTAGCCTGTAAATCCTAAGTGGACAGACTTCCCGGAATAGGCAGTCATATTTTTGGTTTTTGTTTCAGTCACCGTATGTGCTTCTGTTTACATTCGGTTATACAGTATGTTCTGACCTCAACCTTGTTTTGCATGTTGACATAGCATTCTCAATGGCCACTAGACCAAACTGCCGTAAACAATTGTATAACCTCAAACCAATGCTACTCACTTGGTCATTGTGTAGCTTGAGTGCTACTCTGATTCATATTCACCAGTAACATCACAACAGTAGTGTGGCATTGACGTCTGTCCCTTTCACTATGCCTTTTGAATCAGCAGTTCAGTGACAAACACTTCTCAAGGGACATATTTGGAATGGTTTGTATGATTTGTATGAAGACAATAGGATATATGTTACCTGTTTTCACTGACCCACAGAAGACCCCTGTGAGAAGGAAATATTGTCTGCATTACGAACATTTCCAGTGTATGTGCACTGCTATTCTTTACATATTGTGCACAATGTGCTTTTTTCCCACTAACCTGAAAATAGTGATACGATTTTAACATTATGTTAATAGTTAGTGATAAATGCACATGCAAAGGTGAAAACAAAAGGCGCTCTCGTTGTAGCCTATTTTATGTGGTGATTGTTTCAGTGGCCAACCACTGTCGTCACATACTAGATTCAACCAAATGCTTTGTGTGAATTATATATCATTTCAATCCAGCAATTACATTTTCCTTTCAAGACTGTGTTACTTTAAGCTCTGTAAATATTTTAAATACAGAAAGCCCTGGCTGCTTAAGAAAGCGTCCATAGTTAAAGCTGCCTCCCTGACACTGGCAAAGAGATTTACACTGCGTCTTGGCACATGAAAGGAGACTCATTTTGTATTCACAGAACCTGCCTCTGTCATTCAGTCTTTGAACTTCCATTAAGCAATTTATCACCATGCAATTCATTTCATTTTCCTAACCCTTGGGAATTATGCTTTTTTTCTTCCCACTGCTTCCGTAGCATTTACATTAAATACGTATGCGCACTGACCACAGAGCACTGACCACAGTTTTGTTGGGTTGCAAAGCCACCGGTAGTTTACTAAAGTTACCAGAATTTGCAGTAATTTTGGTAATTAACAGAAAATCTATGGCAATCTATCATAACCTTAGTAATTTATACTTGAATAACTTTAAAAAGATGTATTCATATATATTCATTCTTTATATCTGTGTCCATATTGTCCATGAGTTTCTAGTAGATAGACTATATGGTTTAAGAGAAAGTTGCCTAATTAATGAAAAAAGCATCTAATCAACAATGGCATTATTTTCAGGTAACTCTGCAACTTCCAACGATTCACTTTTTTTCGCAACAGCCACCAGTTTAATGCCAAAACATTGATAACAAATACATACTGACATAGTAAAATAAATGAAAGTGTGTAAAAATATATATAAAGGAATCCCTCTTATTAAACACCAATGGTAGCCACTAAGTTGATGGTTTATATTCAGGATAATGTTTTATAGTTTTGTCATTCTATTTTTAGATTGACAACTGCATGCTGTTTTCAAGGGATTGTTAAATAAATGTTAAGTGTTTGGTTGTTTTACCATCACTTCTTGAAAACCATAGTCAGAACTACAAATGTCTGATTATTCCATGCAAAACAATTGTACACCTTTAGCTCTATCATCAGAGTTATACAGCAAGTTACTGCATGCTTTTCATGATCAGTAAACATGAATTTATCATGTAATTTCAGATACGTGAGGAAGCCTCATGATATCTCTCAATATTGGCCACCATTAATTGGATATTTGAGTGATAGAAAATAAAAGTTAAGTATGAGGGGTTTAGGTTAATTTCCCATCCTTTTTAGGCTCTGCCTGTCAAGCAGCAGAAGGGCGCATTTGACGATGTACTGTTAGCTGATAATGTACACTTTGCAAGCTCCCGAGTGTGCGCAGTGGTCAAAGGCACTGCATCTCAGTGCAAGAGGCGTCACTACAGTCCCTGGTTCGAATCCAGGCTGTATCACATCTGGTGGCGCACAATTGGCCCAGCGTTGGCCAAGGTAGGCTGTCATTGTAAATAATAATTTGTTCTTAACTGACTTGCCTAGTTAAATAAAGGTTCAATTAAAACATATATTTTTAAAAGCTCCCAGTAGGAACTTTGTATAGTTGGCTAAACATAGTTGTAAGTAGACCTGGCTTAAGAGTGTTCATGCTGACAGACATGATAGGCTACATTGATTGATGGACCATGTCAAATTGGCTAGCTAGCTAATAACAGATCAGGTCAATATGGCTAGTTTGGTATTTTGGGTATTTTATTAGGATCCCATTAGCTGTTGCAAAAGCAGCAGCTACTCTTCCTGGGGTCCACACAAAACATGAAACATAATACAGAATGGCATAATACAGAACGTCAATATACAAGAACAGCTCAAGGACAGAACTACATTTTTTTTTCAAAGGCACACTTAGCCTACATATCAACGCATACATACAAACTATCTAGGTCAAATAGGGGAGAGACGTGGTGCTGTGAGGTGTTGCTTTATCTTTTTTTAAACTAGTTTTGCTGTTTATTTGAGCAATATGAGATGGAAGGAAGTTCCATGCAATTAGGGCTCTATATAATACTGTACGCTTTCTTGAATTTGTTCTGGATTTGGGGACTGTGAAAAGACCCCTGGTGGCATGTCTGGTGGGATAAGTGTGTGTGTCACAGCTGTGTGTAAGTTGACTATGCAAACAATTTGGTATTTTCAACACATTAATGTTTATTATTAAATGAAGAAGTGATGCAGTCAGTCTCTCCTCAACTCTTAGCCAAGAGAGACTGGCATGCATAGTATTTATTGCAGCCCTCTGATTGCAATTAAGAGCAAAATGTGCCGCTCTGTTCTGGGCCAGCTGCAGCTTAATTAGGTCTTTCCTTACAGCACTGTACCACACGACTAGACAATAATCAAGATTAGACAAAACTAGAGCCTGAAGGTCTTGCTTTTTGGAGTGTGGTGTCAAAAAGCAGAGCAGCTCTTTATTACGGACAGACCTCTCCCCATCTTTACAACCATTGAATCGATATGTTTTGACCATGACAGTTTACAATCTAAGGTAAGGCCAAGTAATTTAGTCTCCTCAACTTGTTCAACAGCCACACCATTCATTACCAGATTCAGCTGAGGTTTAGCACTTAAGGAATGATTTGTACCAAATACAATGCTCTTAGTTTTAGAGATGTTCAAGACCAGTTTATTAGTGGTCCTGAACACATTCCGAAACAGACTGCAACTCTTTGTTAAGGGTTTCAGTGACTTCGTTAGCTGTGGTTGCTGATGCGTATATGGTTGAATCATCAGCATACATGGACACACATGCTTTGTTTATTGCCAGTGGCAGGTCATTGGTAAGAATAGAAAAGAGTAGAGGACCTATAGAGCCGCCCTGCAGTACACCACACTTTACATGTTTCACATTAGAGGCGCTTCCATTAAAGAAAACCCTTTGAGTTCTATTAATCCACGATATGGCAGAGGTTGAAAAGCCGGGTTTTGGTTAAAGGTTATGGTCAATAATATCAAAGGCTGCACTGAAATCAAACAGTACAGCTCCCACAATCTTCTTATTGTCAATTTCTTTGATAATAAGTTAATAAAGTAATTTTCAGGGGATAAACTAGATGGCTAAATTTGCTTGCCATCTATAGTGGTGTTGACTGTAATCTGGCTGACAACTTTATCAAGACGAGGACTTGCTAATGTCAAGCTCTTTCCAAAAGCCTAATCTCTGATGAAGCAAGCTAAATGGCACGTTGTTTGGATAGGCTACCCTCATGTATAGGCTACCCTCACGTATCTGAAAATACATGATCAACTGATCATGAAAAGGAGCATGATGGAGCTAAATGTGGAATAATCGGAAATGGGTAGTTCTCATTATGATCTTCAAAAAGTGATGATATTAAAACCAAATAGTTATAACTTTTATTTAACAATCCCTTTATTGATAATGACCTATTATTTTATATATTTTACATGCGATAAGGCCACACAGAGGGCCAGTGAAGGATATACTCCTTCTCCGAGACCAGGCCCAAATCCCCGTCATTCGCGTTAAATAAAGACGGAAATACAGGGGGCGGAGATCGGCTGCTTTGTGAAAATTCGTTGGCGAGTGGGTCACACGCCTCGACCATCCATACTGGATGATTTACATTCAAGACTATCCTACCAACGGGACATTAAAAACTGTAATATATTATGTTTCACTGAGACGACATGGACAATATACAGTTGGCTGAGTTTTCCATGCATCGACAGGACAGAACAGCAACGTCTGGTAAGACGAGGGGTGGGGGTGTGTGTCTATTTGTCAATAACAGCTGGTGCACGATGTCAAATATTAAGGAAGTCTCGAGTATTGCTCGCCTGAGGTAGAGTGGTAAGATGTAGACCACACTGTCTACCAAGAGAGTTTTTATCTATAGTTTTCGTAGCCGTCTATTTACCACCACAAACCAATGCTGGCACTAAGACCGCACTCAATGAGCTGTATAAGGCCATAAGCAAACAAGGAAATGCTCATCCAGAAGCGGCGCTCCTAGTGGCTAGGGACTTCAATTTAGGCAAACTTAAATCTGTTTTACCTAATTTCTACCAGCATGTCACATGTGCGACCAGAGGGTAAAAAAAAACTCTAGACCACCTTTATGCCACACACAGAGATGCATGCAAAGCTCTCCCTCACCCTCCATTTGGCAAATCTGACCATAATTCTATCCTCCTGATTCCTGCTTACAAGCAAAAACTAAACCAGGAAGTACCAGTGACTTGCTCAATACAGAAGTGGTCAGATGACGCGGATGCTACGCTACAGGACTGTTTTGCTAGCACAGACTGGAATATGTTCCGGGATTCATCCAATGGCATTGAGGAGTATACCACCTCAGTCACCGGCTTCATCAATAAGTGCATCGACGACGTTGTCCCCACAGTGACCGTACATGCATATCCCAACCAGAAGCCATGGATTACAGGCAACATCCGCACCGAGCTAAAGGCTAGAGCTGCCACTTTCAAGGAGCGGGACACTAGTCTGGACGCTTATAAGAAATCCCGCTATGCCCTGAGACGAACCATCAAACAGGCAAAGCGTCAATACAGGACTAAGATTGAATCCTGCTACACCGGCTCTGATGCTTGTCCGATGTGGCAGGGCTTGTAAACTATTACGTACTACAAAGCTAAACCCAGCCGTGAGCTGCCCAGTGACGCGAGCCTACCAGACAAGCTAAGTGCCTTTTATGCTCGCTTCGAGGCAAGCAACACTGAAGCATACATTAGAGCACCAGCTGTTCCGGACGACTGTGTGATCACGCTCTCCGTATCAAATATGAGCAAGACCTTTTAACAGGTCAACATTCACAAGACCAATTACAAGGACGTGTACTCAGATCATGTACTCAACAAATCTAAATATATTCTTCAAAGTAGCTAACTTTTGCATTGATGACAGCTTTGCACACTCTTGGCATTCTCTCAACCAGCTTCAGGAGGTAGTCACCTGGAATGCATTTCAATTAACAGGTGTGCCATGTTAAAAGTTAATTTGTTGATTTCTTTCCTTCTTAATGCGTTTGAGCCAATCAGTTGTGTTGTGACAAGTTAGGGGTGGTATACAGAAGATAGCCCTCTTTGGTAAAATACCAAGTCCATATTATAGCAAGAACAGCTCAAATAAGCAAAGAGAATCGACAGTACATCATTACTTTAGGACATGAAGGTCAGTCAATGCGGACATTTTTTAAGTTTCCAGTAATATAGTCTCCCTTTGCAACCCTAGTTTTGTCTTTTAAGTTTCAAGCCTTTCTCACCTGTTACACCTAACTGGACCAAAGCCATTTTCCAGTACTACATTCAAGCTGGGGAAAGTGGCTTTTATTTAATGTATTTCAATATCATAGTGTTTCCTCCTTATAACATTTTTATTTCTTCTTCATTTCAGTTGCCCCAGCCATCCACGAGATGAAAAGCCATGGAGTCGGCCTGGGACGCACAGCTCTGCTGAGGTGTGAGGCTGCAGCTGTACCCACACCATCATTTGAGTGGTACAAGGGAGAGAAAAGGTTAGAGAAACAAATTGCTCTGCATCATTCGCCATGGAAATAAATGTTATTTGTGTTTATAGAGTTGGATGCACACTTGTTGCCAACCATTAGAACTCAAGTAGTTCCATTGGTTCGATCCATTATGCAATGAGGGTATAGCGTGTTCTGAAGCATCTTTGACTTCTTTACACATGACAAACATCACCATATAGTAAATGTGTTAACAATGTTTTAGTCTGGCACTAACTGTCTCTAGTCTGGCCCTGGCAGGTAGAAATAATCCAATAAGAAAAGTAATGTTGACTACATCCTCACCTTGCATTCTAATGAAATGTTTGCCTAGCTCATCAATGAGCTAGAAACATTCTCAGCACATACATCAATCAGTGTAGATTCAAGTGGCTGTTCTTGAATTTAGAAACCAAATTACTCCCATTACCCATCATTTACCCACTCCTAGTGAGCACAATTTCAATCATCAGTTCACACTGTGCTAATTGTAATTATAGGGTGGATTCAATTTATTTAAATTGCTAAGGAGGCACATTGCCATGATTCTAGTGTTTATTTAATCCTAAACCTAGCTCTACGTTTGAGCCTTTTAACATGAAAAGTCATTTTTCTTGACACATTGATAGTTATAAAGAGGTCTTAAAGACATTATGGATGTGTGTGCTCCATTATGGTAGAGCATGGATGTTTCTATATGCTAGGCAGCACTCAGTGTTCCCAGATGTTAAGTGCCACCACAGTGCATTTAGCTGTGTGTGGATGTCACTATAGTATGAATGCAGTCATGCCGCTGGTTTGTCTGCATCGGAAATAATGAGACAGTTTTGACAGTAAAATCTTTCTTTTGAGGCTTCACTGTTCATGGTGTTGAAAGAGAAATGCGTTTGCTCTGGCAGAGACAGTGATGCTTGTTTTGTGGCGTTCTGGAGGAGAAGCAAGCATGCTCCCAGACTCCCACCGAGATTATCAGTGAATGTTCAACTAACATTTGAGGAAATCGCAGTGGGAGAGAGAACAACAGATGCTCAGAGATTTGCTGGACATAAGGTCACACATAGCGTTTCAACTCTGAGTGCCACTGTGAGCCAGTCAAACTACGCAAGTGCACATACAGGAGGCCACTGCGCTTCCAAAATAGGAGTCGTCCCTGTCTTCTCCCTGGACATTTTCAATATTTTAGGTAATTTAGTTTAAATAATGGCTAACTTGTAGATCATATCTTAGATATCTCACCCTACCTCCTCAGATTGTTAATAGTATGCACCAGAAGAAAAAAAAACTAAAGAAACTGATTAGAAAGGAATAATGGTGAACATGTCATGCAATTATACATTGAATGCCAATAATAAGTGACATACTTCTAGTTCACACTTACTCTTAGGGTTATCTCTATCACGCTGTGGCAGTCCTTCAAAACAACACTCAAAGACATAAGCCCAGCCAAAGGATAAATGGATGTATTGAAGAGGATGATGACGTACTGTAGAGACCCTATTTGTGGTTGATAAATATTTTCTCCCTCCTTGACTCACCTCTTCCTACTTGACATTTTCAGAAAAGGAAAGCTTTATTTGTAGTCCGTTCTATTTCAGGATTAACAAGGGACAGGGGATTGACATCAAGAACCTCAGCTCCAGATCAGTCCTCACAGTGACCAACATGACAGAGGATCGCTATGGTAACTACACGTGTGTCGCTGCCAACATCCTGGGAAGGGCCAACGCCAGTGTGCCTCTCATTCGTAAGTAGCCTGGATATGTCTATGTCATTGCTGACATGGGCCTTTTCTGTGGGGGCTCTTGCATTTTGAAACAGTGTGAAACATTGCTTGACCACTTCCTTTCTGCCGGTGCAGATATATTAATTTTGTCATAAATGTTTGTGTATTTTTATATGTTAAAGGATATACGTGTGTATATGCTTGTGTGTGTGTGTGTGTGTGTCCACACACATCAAGCAAGCAGCAAGGAAGCAACAAGGAAAGAGAATATTTACTGTAAACCATTTTTGATCAAGTAGATGATGAAGAAAATTCCATTTGAAATGTTCAGCAATGAAATATTAGCCGGTACATTTCAATTATTCAATAGTTTGTGCAGCTCCCTCTAATAACAGTGTCCTTAACAGACCAAACCCTGCTCTACAGGAAGATACCCTTATAGGTGGTGAATGCCAAGGGAGTGCTTGAGTCTCCTGTTTGTGCATGCACAAAGAGCCACATCAAAGGCTGTGTGAGATCCTGAAATGGAGGGATCTTAATGTGACGACGCTGCCGAGGCCTCAAAGGCAGACTGAGTGGCAACAGGGCCCCAAAATAGACAGCCAGGCAGCTTCCTGTGTTCCCTCAGAACTGTGCTTCTCTCTCTCTCTCTCGCGTGGTTTCGCCCTCTCTCTGATAAACACTAATGGAAGAGGCCAATCCCTGCAGCACGACTCAAAACCCACACATCAACACAACAAATCAAGGAGTGAATTTGCCGTGGGTGACTTTAAATTGCTATCCTAGTAACAGTCGATAGGTATTGATGAGGTGGAGGAGGGGAGAAATTAATATTTAATCAAGAAGTGCCCATTGGGGTAAATTAATGTGGCAACAGTGACAGTATGGGTTCATGTGTTTGGGGAAAAACGTGTGAAATTGTGGGCTGTTGCATTGGGCCATCTTTTGCTCGTCCATCGTTCCTGTTTCTTTCTTTGGGTACGTTCTCTGTTTTGTTTGGTTCTTTTAATCACACCCAAGGGTTGAAACTTTACACATCAACTTATAACCCTATCAATTTGAAACTTAAATGATATAATAATGTACATTGCTCAAGTATAGACCTTAACCTCAAAAACTGCAGCTATATACACCGTGGTGAATTAAGGCAGGATGCATAGTACTTTTAAGTGCAAAGAGAACATGAAAAAGGTGACAACCTGCACCAGTCTTCCTCAGTGTATTTCCAATGACAGATGGTTTGGTTGTGTTGGAAAAGAGGGGTGAGTATCAACATCTGAGCTTTGGGCTTGTATGTTGTTTTGTGTCTTGCACACAAATTGTTTCACTGATTTCTGTCTAGTCGGGGGGAGTTGTGGGATTGTTGTGTACCAACTGTGCTGTTAAAGTGGTTGAGTTTGTTTGACCAAGTCTTTGTCAGAAAGTGTGGGTTCTTTGTTTCCCTGGAGTTTTCATTTAGTCAGGGTCTCTGCTGCAAAGAGTTGTGAGCCTCCCTGGCATTTTAGACACTCAAGCTTTCGACAGGGTACTCACCACGCTGATACATCATATCCAATATCCACTCTATTCAACTTTAAAAAAAAACTCAAGACTGTCTTTCAGAATGCTTGTCTTATATTATACACCATGCACTGCTGCATCACGCTCTCGTGTATATAGTCTCCATAAAAAAAAGAGCTGTGTACTTTTACAAAATCATGCACAGATTTAGTCCCCCTTTCCCCCAACAATTCAGAGGACTCCTCTAGCTTAATTGGTCAAGCGATTATCCCCTGCCCACCTCGGCTTAGCTCTGGAGGAGTTTTGCAGTCTACCCCCAACCTTCCTCCTACTGCTATTGGCCAAAAGGAGAAGAAACACACAGTAACACCTTCTTCTCCTGAAAAACCTCCTCCTGGCAGCCATGTTGAACCAGGGCTCCACTAGCTGGTGGGCTAATAACTGCCTAGTTTGTTTTTCATGCTTATCAGTCACTGCCCGGGTTTGTGTCGTCTCTCCATGTCTCCTTGTCTGTTATTGTTGTTGTTGTCATTGTTATTAGTGTTGTTGTTCGCAGTCACCTTACTGTGACCACACCTCAGTCATCGAGCATAAAGGGCCAAAAACTTGTACCAAATCCTGGTGGCTATGATAGGAGTTTATGCCTACCTACAAATAATGTCATATAAAATGCCTTAAGAAACTACTCATACCCCTTGACTTGTTCCAAATTGTGTTCTGTTACAGCGTGAATTTAAAATGTATTAAATACTTTTCCACACAATGCCTCATAATGACAAAGTGAAATTTTGTTTTTAGACATTTCTGCTAATTTATTGAAAATTAAATGCAGAAATATGTATACTGATTTTACTGAGATACAGTTCATATAAGGAAATCAGTCAATTGAAATGAATTCATTAGGCCCTAATCTATGGATTTCACATGACTGGGCAGGGGCACAGCCATGTGTGGGACTGGGAGGGCATAGACCGACCCACTTGGGAGCCAGGCCACCCACTGGGGAGGCAGGCCCAGCCAATCAGAATTTTCCCCACAAAAGGGTTTTATTACAGACATAAAAGCACCTCAGTTTCATCAGCTGTCCAGGTGGCTGGTCTCAGACGATCCCGCAGGTGAAGAAGCTGGATGTGGAGGTCCTGGGCTGGAGTGGTTACACTCGGTCTGCGGTTGTGAGGCCGGTTGGACAGACTACCAACGACATTGGAGGCGGCTTATGGTAGAGAAATGAACATTCAATTCTTTGGCAACAGCTCTGGTGGACATTTCTGCAGTCAGCATGCCAATTCCACACTCCCTAAAAATTTGAGACATCTGTGGCATCATATTGTGTGATAAAACGGCACATTTTAGAGTGGCCTTTTTTTGTCCCCAACACAAGGTGCACATGTGTAATGATCATGATGTTTAATCAGCTTCTTGATATGCTACACCTGTCAGGTGGATGGATTATCTTGGCAAAGGAGAAATGCTCATTAGCAGTGATGTAAACAAATTTGTGAACAAAATTTGAGAAACATAAGCTTTTTGTGCATATGGAAAATATCTGGGATCTTTTATTTCAGCTCATGAAACATGGGGCCAACAATTTACATGTTGCGTTTATATTATTGTTCAGTATAATTTACATACACCACATGGCCAAAAGAACGTGGACACCTGCTTGTTGAACATCTCATTCTAAGATCATGGACATTAATATGGAGTTGGTCCCCCCTTTGTTGCTATAACAGCCTCCACTCTTCTGGGAAGGCTGTCCACTAGATGTTGGAACATTGCTGCTGGGACTTGCTTCCATTCAGCCACAAGAGCATTAGTGAGGTCAGGCACTGATGTTGGGAGATTAGGCATGGCTCGCAGTCGGCATTCCAATTCATCCCAAAGAGTTGGGGTCATGGCTCTGTGCAGGCCAGTCAAGATCTTCTACACAACAAATATGATGGCTGAACTCAAATGTGCTGGTTGATAAAATACCTGTATTTATGGGAAAGATGTTTGAAAAGGGTATTTTGTTCTGAAATGATATTGTAAATTGGGATGGTTATGTCCTTCATGGAGTTATCAGAATTGTACGGGAAGGTCTGCTCAATCCAAGAGTACAACCAATTGATTACAGCATTACCCCAAAAATGCAGGTGGCAGCGGGAGGAGGTAGGGAACTGGTCTGTCTGCCCAATATAAAGGAGGAGAACTGGCAGAGGAATAAAAATAGCATAAATAGGAAGGTATATCAGTTTCATTTGAGGACCAGGATGTTGACAACTGTGCAATACAGATTGCAAAATAGTTGGGAAGAGATTTTTGATGTGCGATTCCATGGTACAGAGTTGATGAGTATATATGTAAAACAACACAAGATTCAAGACTTTGTGCTTTTCAGCTAAAATTATTATATATCATTCTTGCCACCAACAAAATGTTGAATATTTGGAGCATAAAATCATCAAAGCTTTGCAGATTTTGTTGTGAGGATACAGAATCAATAGACCATTTATTTTGGTATTGCCCTCATGTAGCCTGTTTCTGGTCTCAGGTTCAGGAATGGCTGAAAATACATAACATTGATCTAAAATTGACCCTAGAAATAGTACTGTTAGGAGATCTGGAGAGACCGGGTCAGTCAATTACTAATACACTAATACTCATAGTAAAAGTATGTATCTTCAACTCGCAATCTGTGGATTCTATTCGATTAGATAGATTGAAATTGTACGTTAAACATCACAGCATAGTTGAAAGATAAGTGTTGCGTAGAAACCCGAAGTGGGTGACCAGCAGAGATAGATGAGCTGAGGGAAGCTGAGGGTTGGGATGTGGAATTGGAGACAAGTGGGAGTGGAGTTGCTGTGCAGGAGATAGAATGATAGTCAAAGATAAAAGTTTTTAAAGTAAAAATAAAACATAATAAAAAGTAAGTTTGAATGACACTGAGGGGCAGTGTTTTTACAACTAATGCCGGTTTGCCTGAGGCTGATGCAGTGCAAGTGTTTGTACACATGCATATACACACACTCTCATTCAAATAAACGCATACAAGAACACACACACACATGTAATAGTGCCAGACATGCACACAAACTTATACAGTTGGCATTGCTATTATGATTTTAGATGTCCTTGATGTCCTTTGTTTAATTTTTTGTATAAAATAAAAAATATCTTTATATATACAGTTCAAGTCAGAAGTTTACATACAATTATGTTGGAGTCATTAAAACTACAGTTAACAAACTACAGTTTTGACAAGTCGGTTAGTACATCTACTTTGTGCATGACACAAGTAATTTTTCCAACAATTGTTTACAGACAGATTATTTCACTTATAATTCACGGTATCACAATTCCAGTGGGTCAGAAGTTTAAATACACTAAGTTGACTGTGCCTTTAAACAGCTTGGAAAATTCCAGAAAATGATGTCATGGCTTTAAAAGCTTCTGATAGGCTAGTTGACATAATTTGAGTCAATTGGAGGTGTACCTGTGGATGTATTTCAAGGCCTACCTTCAAACTCATTGCCTCTTTGCTTGACATCATGAAAAAATCTAAATAAATCAGCCAAGACCTCAGAAAAAAAATTGTAGACCTCCACAAGTCTGGTTCATCCTTGGGAGCAATTTCCAAACACCTGAAGGTACCACATTCATCTGTACAAACAATAGTATGCAAGTATTAACACCATGGGACCACGCTGCCATCATACCGCTCAGGAAGTAGACATGTTCTGTCTCCTAGAGATGAACGTACTTTGCTGCAAAAAGTGCAAATCAATCCCAGAACAACAGCAAAGGACCTTGTGAAGATGCTGGAGGAAACAGGTACAAAAGTATCTATATCCACAGTAAAACGAGTCCTATATCGACATAACCTGAAAGGCCGCTCAGCAAGGAAGAAGCCACTTCTCCAAAATGACCATAAAAAAGCCAGACTACGGTTTGCAACTGCACATGGGGACAAATATTGTACTTTTTGGAGAAATGTCCTCTGGTCTGATGAAACAAAAATAGAACTGTTTGGCCACAATGACCATCGTTATGTTTGGGGGAAAAAGGTGGAGGCTTGCAAGCCGAAGATCACCATCCCAACCGTGAAGCATGGGGGTGGCAGCATCATGTTGTGTAGGTACATTGCTGCAGGAGGGGCTGGTGCACTTCACAAAACAGATGGCATCATGAGGAAGAAAAAGTATGTGGATATATTGAAGCAACATCTCAAGACATCAGTCAGGAAGTTAAAGCTTGGTCGCAAAAGGTTCTTCCGTATGGACAATGACCCCAAGCATACTTCCATAGTTGTGGCAAAATGGCTTAAGGACACCAAAGTCAAGGTATTGGAGTGGCCATCATAAAGCCCTGACCTCAATCCTATAGAAAATGTGTGAGCAGAACTGAAAAAGTTTGTGCGAGCAAGGAGACCTACAAATCTGTCTCAGTTACACCAGCTCTGTCAGGAGGAATGGGAAGCTTGTGGAAGGATACCCTAAACATTTGACCCTAGTTAAACAATTTGAAGGCAATGCTACCAAATACTAATTGAGTGTATGTAAACTTCTGACCCACTGGGAATGTGATGAAAGAAATAAAAGCTGAAATAATTAATTCTCTCTACTATTTTTCTTACATTTCACGTTCTTAAAATAAAGTGGTGATCCTAACTGACCTAAGACAGGGAATTTTCACTATGATTAAATGTATTTGGCTAAGTTTGTGTGTGTAAACAATGCAAAAAACTGCAAACAATGCAAAAACATTTATATATATATATATGTATATATATATATATATATATATATATATACATATATATATATATATAAATGTTTTTGCATTGTTTGCAGTTTTCTTCTGTCTTTTTCTTTTTCCTCTTTAGTTCATTCTCTTGGTTGTTGGTGCATTGCGGTGTTCTTTTGGTTGTGGAATGGAATTAATTATCATTTTTATTTTTATTATTGGGGGGGAACTGTGGGTGGGGTCTCGAATGGTTGAGGGACAGCTATTGGGAAACTGTGGGGGGATCTTGGAGGGTTTGGGTTCACATTTCTGGCCTGGTGGTAGATTGGTCAACATGCCCTTGAGCAGGGCATTGACCTTGGATGCTTCTGTGTGTCGCTCTGAATGGGAGTCTGTTGGATGACTGGTATGATGTAGTTGTTGAGCGGCTTCACTGCAAGTATATTGTATGTTTCGGATATTCAATAAAAATACAATTACATTTAAAAAAAATAACTATAGAAAATTCTACCACACCAATCTCGACATTTCTGTATGGACCTCGCTTTGTGCATGGGGGCATTGTCATGTTGAAACAGGAAAGGGCCTTCCCCAAACTGTTGCCACAAAGTTGGAAGGACAGAATCGTCTAGAATCAGAATCATTGTATGCTGTAGCGTTAATATTTCCCTTCACTGGAACTAAGGGGCCTAACCCAAACCATGAAAAACAGCCCCAGACCATTATTCCTCCTCCACCAAACTTTACAGTTGGTGCTATGCATTGGGCAGGTAGCGTTCTCCTGGCTTCCACCAAACGCAGATTCGTCCATCGGACTGCCAGACTGTGAAATGGAATGATCCAATGCTAGTGAGCTTTACACCACTCCATCCGACGCTAGGCATTGTGCATGGTGATCTTAGTCTTGTGTGCGGCTACTCGGCCAATGAAACCCATTTCATGAAGCTCCCGACGAGCATTTCTCGTGCTGACGTTGCTTCCAGAGGCAGTTTGGAACTCAGTAGTGAGTGTTGCAACCGAGGACAGATGCACTTCAGCACTCCGCGGACCCATTCTGTGAGCTTGTGTGGCCTACCACTTCATGGCTGAGCCGTTGTTGCTCCTAGACGTTTCCACTTCACAATAACAGCACTTACAGTTGACCAGGGAAGCTCTAGCAGGACTAAAATTGTACAAACTGACTTATTGGATAGCTGGCATCCTATGACGGTGCCACGTTGAAAGTCACTGAGCTCTTCAGTAAGGCCACTCTACTGCCAATGTTTGTCTATGGTGATTGCATTGCTGTGTGCTGGATTTTATAAACCTGTCAGCAACCGGTGTGGCTGAAATAGCCGAATCCACTAATTTGAATGGGTGTCCACATACTTTTTTATATATAGTGTAAGTTTTCACATCCCTGAGTCAATACATGTAAGAATCACCTTTAGCATCGATTACAACTGTGAGTTTTTTGGGGGGTAAGTCTCTAATAGCTTTGCTCACCTGGATTTTACAATATTTGCTAATTATTATTAAAAATATTCTTCAAGCTCTGTCATGTCTTGCCATAGATTTTCAAGCCAATTCATGTCAAAATTGTAACTAGGCAACTCCAGTGTATATTTGACCTTGTGCTTTAGGTTATTGTCCTGCTGAAAGATGAATTTGTCTCCCAGTGTCAGTTGGAAAGCAGACTGAACTAGAGTTTTGCCTGTGCTTAGCTTTATTGCGTTTCTTTTTATCCTAACAAACTACCCAGTCCTTGCCGATAACAAGCATACCCATACCATGATGCAGCCACCACCATGCTTGAAAATATGAAGAGTGGTACTCAGTGAGTCAGGAAGGACGCCTAACTCACTGAGTAGGAAGGACGCCTGTCTCTTTGTAGTGACTGTGGATATTTATACACCATCCAAAGTGCAATTAATAACTTCACCAAGCCCTATTCATTGCACTTTGGATGGTGTATAAATACCCATAATCACTACAAAGATACAGGCGTCCTTCCTACCTAACTAAGTTGTCGGAGAGGAAGGAAACATTCCGAGATTTCACCATGAGGCCAATGGTGATTTTAAAACAGTTGCACAGTTTAATGGCTTTAAACAATGCCCCTCCTGCTACTAAAGAAAATTAAACTGATTGAGAAATAGGTTTACTTCTTTGGTTTGCTCCACTTCCAAATGTTAAACCATTTCAGTAGAGAGAGGGCATTGTTTTCTTTAATTGGCTAATATCTCACTTCTTGTATAAAATGTTTTGGCCATTTTAACCCCCATTTTAACCCCAAAATTAATTTACAACACTCTGGTTGTGTTCATGGTCCAGATTCCCTGTGGAATAGCACATGGGAGTGGAGACTGAGGAAGGGGCTGGAAATGCAAATAGCCGTCTTTGGATGACTGAGCCCCTGGAACACCCACATAAGATGATATGCATGCTAAGCAGCATTAACAAGGAGAAGAATAACAAATGATGTGGTTCTTAAATAAATAAAATATTAACACCTGTGTGCCATATCATTAAAGAGGAAAAACAGTTAAGATAGCCTCAAGAAATATTCACGCAATGAATGTGGCTGCGCATGAAAGACAGATGATGTAATCATGTCATGGCAGCCTGGGTTGGGCTCAGTCGGAATTGCAATTTAGTAAATTGGTGATTTTTTCATCATTATCATGACCTTAGTTTTGATTTGATAATCAACCTTTAGCCAAAGCTGAACAAGTCTATTTAAAGATATTAATTTGTTATTCTAAGAACCACTCTAAGAACACAAAGCAAATCGCATACAACTCCCCACTAAATTAATCTGGGCAGCTCTGAATTGTGTGAATGTTACTCATTTTCTGCCATCATTGTTCTGTGAAGACAAGAGGATGTTTTATTACAGTGTAAGATGAAATACCCCGCTGCATAATGTGTTTTGTCTTGCAAGTGAGTACTGTATAGAGGTCACTCAGCATACACAAGAATGTGTTTTGATGGGATACATTGTGTGAATGTGAGAATGTAGCTAACTCCCAACCTCATTGAGGATATAGGAGGGAGATTGCATGTCAAAGGATATCATACTTTGCAGTAATGGAAGAATGTCTGAGAGAGCTGAGAATGGGAGATGATTCAGTAGTGGATTCGTGCTCAAGTATTAATCAGATAGTGCTGCTGCTTGAAAAAAGCCTGTCGTCAGATATCCACTACTGCACTAGTTACCCCAAAATACATTTAAAAAATCACTGGTTCCCACCAATATAGTCAGAAAAAGAGTATCATTGTAAATGTAATATATGGCTCTTTACACATATTCAAATGTAAAGCATATCGGACTTTTAATTTTTGTTACAAATCCTAATGGTTTCTTCTTTAGGAGCCCTTCTAGTTCAGGTACTTGGAAAACTAGCAAGGAGGCTAAGGCCTGAAAAAGTTGAATGAACAATTGGTGTCTCTCCATTTGCCCTGAAATCGAAATGTATATATTGAGTGCCCATGTAACTGGATTAAAATGGAAAGTGTAAGTAGGCTCCGCACTACTCTTGGATGTCCTAGATATCATTGCCCACTTTGCAAGTAGAAAGAAAATAAAGTGGCAGTCTTTACGTACATTACCAGTCAAACATTTGGACACACCTACTCATTGAAGGAGTTTTTATTTGGACTATTTTATACATTGTAGAATAATAGTGAGGTCATCAAAAAAATGAAACAATACATATGGAATCATGTAGTAACCAAAAAAGTGTTAAACAAATCACAATATTCTTTTGAGAGAGAATGTCAAGAGCGTGCAAAGCTGTCATCAAGGCAAAGGGTGGCTACTACTTGATTCCATATGTGTTAATTCATAGTTTTGATGTCTTCACTATTATTCTATGTAGAAAATAGTAAAAATAAAGAAAAACCCTTGAATGAGTAGGTGTGTCCAAACTTTTGACTGGTACTGTATATGAAGGCAGCGTAACCACAATAATGACTGCCTGAGTTTCCTCTCCCCTGTGGAAGTTTCTGGGGGAGTTCATCTCTGCATTTTGGGATTATGGTGAGGTCTACATTTTACTTTCTTTTAGCACAACATACAGTAATCTTGTTTGTCACCTGCTACCAAATTCTATCTGACGAAGCAACCATCTAACTTAATGATCCATATGTATAAAGGTGTTTTCACATACATTCCTCTTTAACCCTATCAGTCCTGAGACTCCAGCAAACATCGGCTTTTCATTTATCTGACTTTCATTTATTTGCATGTCAATCCCTTTATATAGGCTCACAATTAAGTATTTTACTTTTTTTTTCAGCACAACCAGGGATACAAGTAGAATACAAATCTGATATAAAGACTTGCATTCATGAGTTATATTGACAAATCTCAATAACAAACAAAAGGTCAGCCAAAACAAAAACCTGATAATTAATTTACACTACAGTTCAAAAATCTGGAGCATCAGCATGTGTGGGTTCGATTGTAGTTTGAACTTTGTTCTGAAACTCGTCAGTTTATTCTTGTTCTGAGAAATGCAGGCTATTCCATGCAAGGAATTGCCAAACACCAGTCTCAACTTCAACAGTGAAGAGGTGACTCAGGGATGCTGGCCTTCTAGGCAGAGTTCCTCTGTCCAGTGTCTGTGTTCTTTTTCCCATCTTAATCTTTTCTTTTTATTGGCCAGTCTGAGATATGGCTTTTACTTTGCAACTCTGCCTAGAAGGCCAGCATCCCGGAGTCGCCTCTTCACTTGATGTTGAGACTGCTGTTTTGCGGGTACTATTTAATGAAGCTGCCAGTTGAGGACTTGTGAGGTAGTACACAGCGTTGTATGAGATCTTCAGTTTCTTGGCAATTTCTCGCATGGAATAGCCTTCATTTCTCAGAACAAGAAAAGACTGACGAGTTTCAGAAGGAAGTTCTTTGTTTCTGGCCATTTTGAGCCTATAATCGAACCCACAAATGCTGATGCTCCAGATACTCAACTAGTCTAAAGGAGGCCAGTTTTATTGCTTTCAGCTGTGCTAACATAATTGCAAAAGGGTTTTCTAATGGTCAATTCACGTTTTAAAATGATAAACTTGGATTAGTTAACACAACGTGCCAATGGAACACAGGAGTGATGTTTGCTGATAATGGACCTCTGTACGCCTACAGTGGCCTGTGAAAGTATTCACCCCCCTTGGCATTTTCCCTATTTTGTTGCCTTACAACCTGGAATTAAAATGGATTTTTGGGGGGGGTTGTATCAATTGATTTACACAACATGCCTACTACGTTGAAGATTCAAAATATTTTTTATTGTGAAACAAACAAGAAATAAGACAAAAAACGGAAAACTTGAGCGTGCATAACTATTCACCCCTCCCTTAAGTAAGTACTTTGCACAGACACCTTTTGTAACAATTACAGCTGCAAGTCTCTTGGGGTATTAGCTTGGCAAATCTAGCCACTGGGATTTTTGCACATTCTTCAAGGCAAAACTGCTCTAGGTCCTTCAAGTTGGATGGGTTCCACTGGTGTAGAGCAATATTTAAGTCAATCCACAGATTCTCAATTGGATTGAGGTCTGGGCTTTGACTAGGCCATTCCAAGACATTTAAATGTTTCCCCTTAAACCACTCGAGTGTTGCTTTCGCAGTATGCTTAGGGTCATTGTCCTGCTGGAAGGTGAACCTCCGTATCAGTCTCAAATCTCTGGAAGACTGAAACAGATTTCCCTCAATAATTTCTCTGTATTTAGCGCCATCCATCATTCCTTCAATTCTGACCAGTTCCCAGCTCCTGCCGATGAAAAACATCCCCACAGCATGATGCTGCCCCCACCATGCTTCACTGTGGGGATGGTATCCTCGGGGTGATGAGAGGTGTTGCACCAGACATAGCATTTTCCTTGATGGCCAAAAAGCTAAATTTTAGTCTCATCTGACCAGAGTACCTTCTTCCATATGTTTCGGGAATCTCCCACATGCCTTTAGGCGAACTCCAAACGTGTTTGCTTATTTTTTTCTTTAAGCAATGGCTTTTTTCTGGTCACTCTTCCGTAAAGCCCAGCACTGTGGAGTGTACGGCTTAAAGTGGTCCTATGGACAGATACTCCAATCTCCACTGTGGAGCTTTGCAGCTTCTTCAGGGTTAACTTTGGTCTCTTTGTTGCCTCTGATTAATGCCCTCCTTGCCCGGTCTGTGAGTTTTGGTGGGCGGCCCTCTCTTGTCAGGTTTGTTTTGGTGCCATATTATTTCAATTTTTTAATAAAGGATGTCATGGTGCTCCGTGGGATGTTCAAAGTTTGTACTTTTCTACAACTTTTTTCCTGACCTGTTTGGAGAGCTCCTTTGTCTTCATGGTGCCGCTTGCTTGGTGGTGCCCTTTGCTTAGTGGTGTTGCAGACTCTGGGGCCTTTCGGAACAGGTGTATATATACTGAGATCATGTGACACTTAGATTGCACACAGGTGGACTTTATTTAACTAAATATGTGACTTCTGAAGGTAATTGGTTGCACCGGATCTTAGAGGCTTCATAGTAAAGGGAGGGAATACATATGCACGCACCACTTTAAGTGTTTTTATTTTTTAGAATTTTTTAAAACATGTACTTTTTTCAATTCACTTCACTAATTTGGACTATTTTGTCTATGTCCATTACATTAAATCCACATAAAAATCAATTTAAATTACAGGTTGTAATGCAACAAAATAGGAAAAACACCAAGGGGGATGAATACTTTTGCAAGGCACTGTATGTAGATATAAAAAATCTGTAGTTTCCAGCTACAATAATAATTTACAACACTGTATTTCTGATGAATTTGATGTTATTTTAATGTAAAAAAATAGAAATGTCTTTGTTTTTGAAAGAAAATCTAAGTGACCACAAACTGTTGAACAGTAGTGTATATAAATCCTTTAAGTACAGAAATTGTTTGTGATTCTCAGCTAATATAGATAGCTTTTAAAGGGTGTGAAGCATGAGTTTTTACTTACCAATGTAACAATACAGTGAAGTCAAAGACTTAGTAACTTAATTGTAGTCACGATCTGGTTACCTATAATTACAAACATAGTTATGTTTTTGGGTTATTACATATTTATTACATTATTTCTTCTAAGCTACCCCCAATGCACTATTTCTCAACGTCATATGGAGGATATACTCTCTGCTACCACGTTCATATGCTAACTCTGTAGCTAGCTCAAGCTGGCTAACATTAGCCACTAGCCATGCTAGCATTTAATTACCTTCCACACCAAGTGTTGGCGTTGGTGAGTTACAATCCACCAATCACGAGAAAGTGTGATGTAAACAAGGAGCAGATGGGGCACGTGCAGTGTGTTCTTCACAGACTTTGTGGCTGTGTTATCTAGTGGGAACCCATTAGCATGGCAGGCTCTGGTGCCTTCTTGCCGTGGGCTCAAAACAAAAGAGAAAATTATACCTGCTTGCTCTATTTGTGGTTCTGTTTTGGTTGTGATGTGTTAGTTATGTTCTAGCTGGTCTCCAGTAGTTGGGCTCTCGCTTGCCGACCATAACCGGGGTTGTTGGCTTGGCTGGCTCGGCTAATAACTAGTTGGCTAAATAGCTAACGTTAGCTGGCTAGCTTGCTGGCTAAGATAAGTGCATAAAGCTAACATTCTTTGATAACTGGTTAGATGGCGTTATGTATTTTCAAAACTTTGGTTTACTTAAATGTAGCTGTAAGCTAGGTGTTGATAGCAACTGGCTGACTCATGCACTGCTAATGTAACATTAGCAGGCTGGTAGGGCTAACGTTAGCTGGCTAGTAAGGCTAACGTAAGCAGGCTGCTAAGCTAGTAACCTGGCAAGTTGATTTGTAAAAATACATTCATAAAGTATTTGGTTGGCTTAAAATGTAATTCAAACCAGCAGTCATTAATCATTAATTTTAAGTTATACATTTGAGGTTATTATTTCTGCATTTACATTATTGCCGGATCCTCCATATTACATCTCACCCCGGAAAAACATTTTCCAACATGACTTGGGCATTCTTCAGAATAACTCGCAAAATAGAAAGGTGAGGTGTAACTTTGCATTGTGAGTTTTGATGCGTATATAAATGCAAATCCATATATTACATGTGGTTATGTTTATGCTACCTACCCTTTAATAGTTTGTAGCTGAAACCATTCAGGCTCTACAGACGTTTTTGTAAAAAGGCTCGGCCTCGGGCCCCTTCGGGATCCACCCTTGTCACACAAACACCACTCTAGCTCAGCCCCTGTTAATCGCACAAACTAATGCTTAATGGTTGGTACCAACAGATGCAGAAGAAATAGACTAATCAAATGGTACAACCCAGAAGTATGTAGGCCAAATCACGCCGGCATCGTGGTGGGAGTGTTTTCCCACTTGGTGCCTTTCAGACAATTTGTGTGTACTCAGTGAGGTTCACTTATTTTTTTTGGAGCAGTTTGAACGCCAAAAGAACTCAGACTCCTCAAAAGAGCCCCCGAAGCTAACGGAACTGAGACCATCTCGAGAGGTGGTATGAGTTCGGTTCGCTTCCCTTTTTAAGGGCAAGTTGAACAAAAAAACTCCCCAGGTTCGCTTGTCATTATTCCCGCACCACACAGTAGACTACTGCAACACCATTTCCCATGCCATGAGCCCTCACATTGGTGCCACAAAAGAGAGAAGATGATGATGTGCGAGATCGTGGAAAAAACGTGTGCTGTTTCTCAATATTGATTAGCAATGCATAGAAATTCCAAAATATGTGTGGAGTTTTGTACTGACACAATGTTCAGATGATTTGTATGCAATACGTGATCTATGGGCTGGGAGCTTCCTAAACTGTTTATTGTGGGGTTTGAATAGTGTGAGAAGACAACATATTTGGTGAGAATCACAACATAGCTTCACAAAATTAAGGTCCTTGCTATCCGGAATCCTTGGGACGTACCAACTCTGAACTTACCCCATTGAAGTTGACATTTAAAATGGCAAGGTTTAAGGTTAGGGTAAGTGTAGGGGTTAAGGTTAGGGACATCCCAAGAATCGACAATAGCACTAATCAAAACATCTATGTTACGTCTTTTTATTCTTGTTTTTTTTTTATTGAACCTTTATTTAACTAGGCAAATTATTATTTACAATGACAGTCTACCCCAGCCAAACCCCGACAACGCTGGGCCAATTATGTGCCGCCCTATAAGGCAGTAGCCTACATTGGGTGTACAAGTTTCAATTACAGCATTATTTAATCTGCATTATAAACTGGGTGGTTCAAGCCCTGTATGCTGGTTGATTGAAATCTGTGGTATATCAGACTATATACCATGGGTATGACAAAAACATTTATTTTTACTGTTCTATTTATGTTGGTAACCAGTTTATAATATCACTAAGGCACCTCGGGTGTTTCTGGTAAATTGCCAATATACTCTGCTGTCAGTGCCCCCCCTTGACGCGCGGCTCCAGCGGCGTGTCGACACCGGCCTCGGGGACGACCCGGAGGGCGAGGCGCAGGGCGACGGTGAAACTCCCGCAGCAGTTCGGGGTCCAAAACATCCGAAAACGGAACCCAGCACCTCTCCTCCGGACCGTACCCCTCCCACTCCACGAGGTACTGAAGGCCCCCTGCCCGACGCCTCGAATCCAGGATGGAATGAACGAACGGAGTATGCTGGGGCCTCCTCAATGTCCAGAGATTCCTGGAGCGGACCAGCCACCACCGGCCTGAGGAGAGACACATGGAACGAGGGGTTAATACGGTAATCAGAGGGAAGCTGTAATCGGTAACACACCTCGTTCACCCTCCTCAGGACTTTGAATGGCCCACGAACTGCGGGCCCAGCTTCCGGCAGGGCAGGCGGAGGGGCAGGTTTCGGGTCGAGAGCCAGACCCGGTCCCCCGGTGCGAACACCGGGGTCTCACTGCGGTGACGGTCTGCGCTGGTCTTTTGGGGAAGCGCGGCTCGCTGGAGGTGAACATGGGCGGTCTCCCATGTCTCCTCCGCGCACCTGAACCAGTCGTCCACCGCAGGAGCCTCGGTCTGACCCTGATGCCACTGCTCCAGAACCGGCTGGTACCCCAATACGCACTGAAAGGGGGAGAGGTTAGTGGAGGAGTGGCGAAGCGAGTTCTGTGCCATCTCGGCCCAGGGCACGAACGCCGCCCACTCCCCCGGCCAGGCCTGGCAATAGGACCGCAGAAACCTGCCCACATCCTGGTTGACTCTACCTGGTTGACCTCTCTCTAGGCTGATCGAGGACCCCCAGACATTCCATGAACGCCTTCCAGACTCTCGACGTGAACTGGTGACCCCAATCAGACACTATATCCTCAGGCACCCCGTAGTGCCGGAAGATGTGAGTAAACAGGGCTTCCGCAGTCTGTAGGGCCGTAGGAAAACCGGGCAGAGGGAGGAGACGATAGGACTTAGAGAAACGATCCACAATGACCAGGATCGTAGTGTTTCCCTGTGAAAGAGGTAGATCGGTTAAAAAATCCACAGACAGGTGTGACCAAGGTCATTGTGGAACGGGTAAGGGGTGTAGCTTACCTCTGGGCAGGTGTCTCGGAGCCTTACACTGGGCACACCGAGCAGGAGGAAACATAAACCCTCACGTCCTTAGCCAAGGTGGGCCACCAGTACTTCCCAATCAGAGAGCGCACCGTCCGACCGATCCCCAGATGACCAGAGGAGGGTGACGTGTGGGCCCAATAGATCAACTGGTCATAGACACCAGACGGAACGTACATAGGCCCGACAGGACACTCGAGGGGAGCGGGCTCTATACGCAACGCCTGCTCAATGTCCAGCTCCCAAACGACTGGCACTACCAGGCAAGAGGCCGGGAGTATGGGAGTCTGATCCATGGGCCGCTCCTCTGTGTCATTCAGCCGGCACAGTGCGTCTGCCTTCGAATTCTGGGAACCTGGTCTGTAGGACAGAGTAAACACAAAACGGGTAAAGAACTTGGCCCACCTTGCCTGACGAGGATTCAGTCTCCTCGCTGCCCAGATGTACTCCAGGTTGCGGTGGTCAGTCCAGATGAGGAAAGGGTGTTTAGCCCCCTCAAGCCAATGTCTCCATGGCTTCAATGCTTTAACCACAGTCAACAGCTCCCAGTCCCCCACATCATAGTTACGCTCCGCTGGGCTGAGCTTCGTCGAGAAGAAAGCACAGGGGCGGAGTTTTGGTGGCGTACCTGAGCGCTGTGAGAGCACGGCTCCTATCCCAGCCTCGGACACGTCCACCTCCACTATGAATGCCAAAGAGGGATCCGGATGGGCCAGCACGGGAGCCGAAGAAAACAGAGCTCTTAGCTGCCCAAAAGCCCTGTCCGCCTCAGCCGACCACTGCAATCTTACGGGACCCCCCTTCAGCAGTGAGGTAATGGGAGCAGCCACCTGGCCAAAACCCCGGATAAATCTCCGGTAGTAATTGGCAAACCCTAAAAATCGCTGCACCTCCTTTACCGTGGTGGGAGTCGACCAATTACGTACGGCTGCAATGCGGTCACTCTCCATCTCCACCCCTGATGTGGAAATGTGATACCCTAGGAAGGAGACGACCTGCTGAAAGAACAGGCATTTCTCGACCTTGATGTACTTGTCATGCTCCAACAGTCGTCCAAGTACCTTGCGTACCAAGGACACATGCTCGGCGCGTGTAGCGGACTATATCAGAATGTCATCGATATACACCACTACACCCTACCCGTGCAGGTCCCTGAAAATCTTGTCTACAAAGGATTGGAAAACTGATGGAGCATTCATCAACCCGTACGGCATGACTAAGTACTCATAATGCCCTGAGGTGGTACTAAACGCTGTCTTCCACTCGTCTCCCTCCCGGATACGCACCAGGTTATACGCACTCCTGAGATCCAGTTTCGGGAAGAAGCGCGCCCCATGCATTGACTCAATCACCATGGCGATAACAGGTAACTGTACCTCACTGTGATCTGATTGAGACATCTATAGTCAATGCACGGGTGTAGACATCCATCCTTCTTCTTCACAAAAAAGAAACTCGAGGAGGTGGGTGAAGTGGAAGACCGAATGTACCCCTGACGCAGGGATTCAGAGACATGTCTACATAGCCACCGTCTCCGCTTGCGACAGGGGATACACGTGATTTATCGCACAATCCCCCCGTTGATGAGGTGGTAATTGAGTCGGCATATTCACGGTGGAGACCAGGGAAGGCCTAGTACCAGGGGAAACGCAGGAGAGTCAATGAGGAAGAGACTGATTCTCTCTTCTTGACCCCCCTGCGTCACCATGTCCAGGGAGATGGTGGCTTCCCTGATTAGCACGGACCCTGATGGTCGACTATCCAGAGCGTGAACCAGGAAAGGTCTAACGCTCTGTCGATAAAATTCCCAACTGCGCCTGAATCGACGAGTGCCTTATGCTGGGAATGCGGGGGAAAAAAAATCAGGCAAACAAACAGGTACAAACAGGTGGTCAACAGAGGACTCTGTATGAGTGTGGTGCAGACTCACCTGGGGTGACGCCAGAGTGCACTGCCTGTTGCCTCGATTCCCAGAGGAACCAACACGGCACCGACCAGCAGTGTGCCCTCTGCGGCCACAGATGGTGCACGTGATGGCTCCTCCTCCGGTCTCCATTTTTTTGTCATTTAGCAGACGCTCTTATCCAGAGCGACTTACAGTAGTGAATGCATACATTTCATTTCATGCATTTTTTTTTGAGACATCGCGCAGCCCCTCCCAACTCCACTGGCACTGGGGTGCTGGAAGATGGCACCGACAGAGCCCCCTCTGGATGTCCGTGGGTGACCAGCAGGTTATCCAACCGGAAGGACAAATCCACCAGTTGGTCAAAGGAGATGTTGGCATCCCTGCAGGCCAGCTCACTTTGAACGTCCTCGCGCAGGCTGCACCGATAGTGGTCGATGAGGGCCCTGTCATTCCAGCCTGCTCCGGCGGCCAAGGTCCGGAATTCCAGGGTGAATTCCTGGGCGCTCCTCGTCCCCTGCCTCAAATGGAAGAGCCGTTTCCCCGCCGCTCTACCTTCGGGCGGATGGTCAAAGACGGCCCAGAAGCGACGGGTGAACTCCCCGAAGTGGTCCAACGCCGCCTCCCTCTCCCCACATGGCGTTTGCCCACTCCAGAGCTCTCCCTGAGAAGCATGAGACGAGGGCAGACACTTTCTCCCTTTCCGAGGGAGCTGGGTGCATAGTGGCCAGGTAGAGGTCCAGTTGTAACAGGAATCCCTGGCACTGTGCTGCCGTCCCATCATACTACCTGGGAAGGGAGAGACGCATCCCACTGGGACTGGCTCCGGACGGAGAGGTAACCCCGGTTGCGGTGGTCGAGGCACTGGGGAGACCTCCTGTCTCTCCCAGTGGTCCATAGTCTGGACAACGCGATCCATCATGGCACCAAGATGATGTAACGTAGCAGAATGTTCCTGGACGCGCTCCTCGACTCCTCTAACCTGCTCCTGCTGACTCCATGGTTCGGGTGTGTAATTCTGTCAGGGCTGTGCGCCGTTGGTGGAGAAGTCAGGTGCAGGAGAGCAGGGAGTATTTAACAAGCGCACACTTTATTATGGCAGTAGAGAAAATAACAAAAGAACGCAGCTTCCTGAAAACCTCCAGCCCACAAGGCAAAAGTGTAAGGCGCGATAAATGTTCAATACAAGACACTGTAATACAAAATAAACACGGAAACATGAAACACGGAAACATGAAAACCCAGTCTAGCACGTAACGATAACCACGTAACACGAAACAATTACACACAAAGACATGGAGGGGAACAGAGGACTAAATACATGCAGTGTGATTATGGAATGAAAACCAGGTGTGTATGGAACAAGACAAAACAAATGGACATATGAGAAATGGCACGGCGATGGCTAGAAATCCAGTGACGTCGATCGCCGAACGCCGCCCGAACAAGGAGAGGAGCCGACTTCGGCGCAAGTCGTGACATACGCGTTGCGTTGTGTCTTAGAACAGCCCTTAGCCATGGTATATTGGCAATTTACCGCACCCCCTCGGGTCTTATTGCTTAATTATACCATGGGATTGTTGAATACTCGTTTCTGTTTGGCTTGAAGGGCTTTCTAGTGTGCATTATTTTCCTGTAACGCACGGTATAATTGAATGGCTAATCAAATCAAATCAAAGTTTATTAGTCACATGCGCCGAATACAACAGGTGTAGACCTTACAGTGAAATGCTTACTTAAAGGCTCTAACCAATAGTGCAAAAAAGGTGTTAGGTGAACAATAGGTAAGTAAAGAAATAAAACAACAGGAAAAGAGTTGAGGAGAAAGAAAGAGGACTGAGATTTGTTCTTTTAAAGAGGACTATATGTGAAAACAGCCTTGCCGTCCAGGATGTCCTCCCATGTCCAGTCCTTTCTCTCCCTGGTCCAGGATCCTTGCTCCTCCTGGCGCTGCTCCCTCCTCCGCTGCTTGGTCCTTGTTTGGTGGGTAATTCTGTAACGTCTGTCGTCGGAAGAAGACCAAGGTGCTCATAATTTAGTGTTCATAATTTAATTCAGAAAGAACACTATATAACTACAAAACAAGAAACAACCGACAGCTAAACAGTACTGACAGCTAACACACTGAACAGAAACAATTACCCACAAAACCCCAACGGAAAAACATGCACTTATGTGTGACTCCCAAGCAACGAACTACAGCTGTGCCTGATTTGGGAGCCACACGGCCCAAAACAAAGAAATACAAACACATAGAAACAAAACATAGAACGCCCACCCAATGTAACCCCCTGGCCTAACCAAAATAAAGAACAAAAAACCCCTCTCTATGGCCAGGGCGTTACACATACACTAAGTTGACTGTGCCTTTAAACAGCTTGGAAAATTCCAGAAAATTATGTCATGGCTTCACAAGCTTCTGATAGGCTAATTGACATCATTTGAGTCAATTGGAGGTGTACCTGTGGATGTATTTCAAGGCCTACCTTCAAACTCAGTGCCTCTTTGCTTGACATCATGAGAAAATCAAAATAAATCAGCCAAGACCTCAGAAAAAAAATTGTAGACCGCCACAAGTCTGGATCATCCTTGAGAGCAATTTCCAAATTTCTGAAGGTACCACGTTCATCTGTACAAACAATAGTACGCAAGTATAAACACCATCATACCGCTCAGGAAGTAGACACGTTCTGTCTCCTAGAGATGAACGTACTTTGGTGCGAAAAGTGCAAATCAGTCCCAGAACAACAGCAAAGGACCTTGTGAAGATGCTGGAGGAAACAGGTACAAAAGTATCTATATCCACAGTCAAACGAGTCCTATATCGACATAACCTGAAAGGCCACTCAGCAAGGAAGAAGCCATTGCTCCAAAACAGCCATAAAAAAGCCAGACTACGGTTTGCAACTGCACATGGGGACAAAGATCGTACTTTTTGGAGAAATGTCCTCTGGTCTGATGAAACAAAAATAGAACTGTTTGGCCATAATAACCATCGTTATGTTTGGAGGAAAAAGTGGGAGGCTTGCAAGCCAAAAAACACCATCCCAACCGTGAAGCACGGGGGTGGCAGCATCATGTTGTTGGGGTGCTTTTTGCTGCAGGAGGGACTGGTGCACTTCACAAAATAGATGGCATCATGAGATCATGAGGAAGAAAAAGTATGTGGATATATTGAAGCAACATCTCTAGACATCAGTCAGGAAGTTAAAGATTGGTCGCAAATGGGTCTTCCAAATGGAGAATGACCCCAAGCATACTTCCAAAGTTGTGTCAAAATGGATTAAGGACACCAAAGTCAAGGTATTGGAGTGGCCATCACAAAGCCCTGACCTCAATCCTATAGAACATTTGTGGGCAGAACTGAAAAAGCGTGTGCAAGCAAGGAGGCCTACAAACCTGACTCAGTTACACCATCTCTGTCAGGAGGAATGGGCCAAAATTCACCCAACTTATTGTGGAAAGCTACCCGAAACGTTTGACCCAAGTTAAACAATTGAAGGCAATGCTACCAAATACTAATTGATTGTATGTAAACTTCTGACCCACTGGGAATGTGATGAAAGAAATAAAAGCTGAAATCAATCATTCTCTCTACTATTATTCTGACATTTCACATTTCACAATAAAGTGGTGATCCTAACTGACCTTAGACAGGGAATGTCTACTAGGATTAAATGTCAGGAATTGTGAAAAACTGAGTTTAAATGTATTTGACTGAGGTGTATGTAAACTTCCGACTTCAACTGTATATATATATATATATATACACAGTACCAGTGAAAAGTCTTGACACACCTACTCATGCAAGTTTAAAAAAAATATTTTTACAATTTTCTACATTGTAGAATAATAGTGAAGACATGAAAACTATGAAATAACACATGGAATCATGTAGTAACCAAAAAGTGTTAAACAAATATATTTTATATTTGAGATTCTTCAAAGTAGCCACCTTTTACCTTGATGACATCTTTGCACACTCTTGGCATTCTCTCAACCAGCTTCACCTGGAATGCTTTCCCAACAGTCTTGAAGGAGTTCCCACATATGCTGAGCACCTGTTGGCTGCTTTTCCCTCAGTCTGCGGTCCAACTCATCCCAAACCATCTCAACTGGGTTGAGGTCGGGTGATTGTGGAGTCTAGGTCATCTGATGCAGCACTCCATCACTCTCCTTCTTGGTCAAATAGCCCTCAGACAGCCTGGAGGTGTGTTGGGTCATTGTCCTGTTGAAAAACAAATGATAACATTTATTGGAATGACTGGAATTCTGATAGACTTTGATATAATAGACTTTGATATCATTTAATTGTATTATATGTAGTAGGAAGCGATGGATTAGAAGACGCCTACATAACCAACCGATAAAGTGAATTGTAATATCCATATATGGCCAGCTATGTAAACTTTAACATTGATTTATCTTGCAATAGATGTCGTTCAGTTGGTAACATACATTTTTGTCTAGTTCTGATGTATCTTAAGGGGAAAGTAATCTAAAAGTAACAGAATGTAATCAGACTACTGGACTGAGTTTGGGTAATCCAAAAGTTACGTTACTGATTACAATTTTGGACTGGTAACTAGTAACTGAAATCGATTACATTTAGAAAGTAACCTACCCAACCCTGCCCATAGGAGAACCCTCTGAAGAACCCTTTTTGGTTCCAGGTAGAACCATTTTGGTTCCAGGTCCTCTATTACACAGAGGGTTCTACATGGAACCCAAAATAGTTCTTCCTGGAACAAAAAAGGGTTCTACCTGGAACCAAACTGGTTCCCCTATGGGGACAGCCGAAGAACCCTTTTGGAACCCTTTTTTCTCAGTGTATGTAGTGATTCTCATCAAATATGTTGTTGTCTTTTCACACTATTCAAACCCCACAATCGAATAAACAGATTATGAAGCCCTTATAGCATATAGATCACATATTGCAAACCAATAATCTGAACAAAAAAATGTCTGTGCATCCTTGACAATCGCTAATCAATATCCAAAAACAGCACACATTTTTTCTGCGAACCTGCACATCATCATCCTTTCTCTTTTGTGGCACCAATGTAAGGGGCTATGGCAGGGGAAACGTTTTTGTAGTAGTCTAGTGTGTGGTGTGGAAATAATGATAAGAGAACCTGGGGAGAACCTGCAAAATTCAAGCAAACCGAACTCAGACCACCTCTCGAGATCCTTAGTTTCTTTGGAGTGTTCACACTGCACAACAAATTGTTTGAAAGGGAGCAAGTGTGAAAACACCCTAAGGCGTGGTTTCTTTTGTAAAAATATTTTAAATGATAGACTAGATCCTATGTGTTGAATATATTTAACACAATAGGATACTGTAACAGCACTGCAAAGCTTCAACCATTGGCATCAATAAACTGTATGTACAATGTTTAAAGGCCCAGTGCAGTCAAAAACACAATTTTCTGTGTTTTATATATATTTCCACACTGAGGTTGGAATAATACTGTGAAATTGTGAAATTTAGTGTAAGAGCTGTTTGAAAAGACTGAAATTAATGCCTGTTTTGGTGGGAGGGAGTTTTGGCTTTCCATGGTGACATCACCATGCAGTAAATTACTTAATAGACCAATAAGTAAGGGAGTTCCAAACCTCCCTGCCAGTAACAGCACATTTTCAGTTTTCCCCTCCCCACTCAAACCTCTCCCTATCAAAAAAAGAAGCAATTTTTGTCTGGGAGAGGTTTGAGTCACAATTGAGTCACTATTGAGACCAGGGTCTCTTTCACAACAGAGTCATACATATACAATTGAATAAGACAAAATAAAAAATGGAAAACAATATAGAACAAGTAAAATACAGCACAACACAATTCTTTTCAAGAAAAACTATTACATTACTCAGTAAGAAAGTCCCCAATAAATATTTTAAATTGCTTTAGCGGCACCAGAACATCCAATTGTTATGTATTTTGTAGTTCCAGCAATGAGGTGCTTTAAAACTAAAAGTGTATTTGCATAGTTCGGTGACCCAAGGAACCTCAAGAGTTAACCAAGCTTGTGAATGGGTTTGGTATCTCATGTTTTTATATTTTAACAGCAAAGTTAGGTATGTTGGAAGCTAGTGTAGTAGAGCAATCACAGTAAGTTACTTAATTGTTACCCAGAAATGGTTTGATATTGAGATAAAAATGGCTGCATAGGACCTTTAATGCAAAAAACGACACAAAATACATGTCTTTTTCGTATAGTTATGTAAATATGAACGTTTTAAATTTATAAAGAGGAAGACCTTTAATAGACACATCGGGTATGACTGTTTTTCCAAGATGGTGGATGTGGACATTTCAGGATGTCACATTATTCGATTCCCCAAATGCCACCGCCCGCTCAGTTTGAAATGAGTTCATAAGGTAATCAGATTGGGATTCACTTCCCCCTCAGAGGGATCAAAGAGGATTTTTTTTCTCTCTCTCCTCATTCTTCAGGCAGACTCCAAAAAAAGGAGAACAAGAAATGGGGAGAGTTGCGTGATATTAAAGTGAAATCAAATTACATCAATATGATTAAACGGCTGCCACAAGGTGCAGATGTAATTATGATTGTTAATTGAGCCAAGTTTGATTCCACGCATCAAAGCGAGAGACGGTCAGTAGTTTAAAATCTCAGGACAAGGAAGTTTGATGAGCTCCATATGGACTCAGTCTAAGAACATTTTGAGAAGCTCAGCAGTGGCCTTCACCATTCAGACCTAAGGGAAGGGATATGTTGTTGATAAGCATATTTAGTTTACAGCTTACCACAGAAACGACAGACCTTAGGCATGGGTAGTTTTGTCTTCATTTCCTGTCCTTTGTCCTTGAATGTGGATTATTATTTTCTTTTGCGTCTCCATTCTGTTAATAATACATGAATGTCCTCTTTTTCCCTTCTTTCCCCCTTTTTTCCTGTAGCAATTATTGAACCCACCGCAACTAGTGCTGTCTCCCGCTCAGGTCAGTATATGTCACCGTGCTGTACGTAAACCAGCAAAGGGATCCACTCCACACTAACCTAAAAACCTCTCCTCCATCTCCAATTCCTCTCTCTTGATTGGCTGGGATGCCTGTTGGGGTACAGCTTCACTGTATGTGCTTTTACTTGCAGTTTATTTTGGTTTCTCAGGATTGGTTCTGTGTTGTTTCTGTTTTATTTTCTTCCTGTCAATGTAAACAGCTCGTCCGTCTCATTGCACACCCCCACCTCCTTTACTCTCTCTCCTTTGGAGCGTAGTGGCATCATAAAAGTGACTGTTACATATGGCTCTGGGACCGATGCGTTTCCTTTTGCTGATGGCTTTACTCTGGCTTCTTCATCCCTCCTCCTATGCTAGCTAAGTACAGTCTGCATGAAGGGCAGGATGTCAGTGAAAGGACCCTGTTAGTTTGTTGTTTGCTATGTGCAGTGGCTCTGTCTCCGTTTCTCTCCTTCCAGAAGCAGCCGGGCTCTGCTGCTGCCGCCTCTCTAACCTGTTCTGCTGCTGCTGTCGATGTGGCAGGTGTTTTTCCACTCTACTTCTGTTGCTTTCAAATTACAGCTCGGGAATAATCTCTTTGCCAGGCCGTCTTTTCTCCCTCTCTTATGGTTTTAAGCAAGTCGCAGAATGTAATCTCTCACGTTGGTTACATTATTTTGCTTAATACTGTTTGCACACATACTCACACCCCGCTCGCATACACACACACACATGCACAGACACACATGGCGAGTGACATTGCATGATAAATCTACTCAGCGCTATCCAGAGTTTTTCATCCTGCATCATGGATTTGCCTGTTGTTTCATTTTCCACTCTGGAGACGTGGCTCTGTATGAGCATGTACTCTCCTGCATCCCTTACATTTTTATTTGAAATGGATCTCCATGGGGATTTTGTCAAATTACAAGTAAAATTCTGCTCTCTGACAACACATAGCCCTGAACTCTCATTTTATGTAATGCTTGCAGAACAAATGACAATTTCATGGTCCAACGCAACACCAGTGCTATCAATTGTGGAGATAAATTAACTCGACGTCCCATTGTTCTTGTTTTGTTCCAAGTTCCACATTTTATTTTTAGTAATTTTTTTGCAGTGCCCTAGCTGAGCAGCTTGGCATAGGCAATTGTTTTAGATTCCTGGCAACAGGTAGCCTCCAACTCATTTAACCATGTCTGTTAATTAGGTTGAAGATATATAATTATCTTCTGTCAGCTCCACAAAGGAGGAGTGGGGGAAAGGTCCATGTAGGGAACCACATTTGTTGTCATTTAGAGATATCAAACAGGAAACAATTGATGCTAAACCTCATCAAACATGTAGATTAAACAATTTAATGATTCCCTTCAAATACCATTGATGCTCATTTAGGACTGCATTCTTGCTTGGTCTCAATTGACATGCTCAAACTCTTATGAAAGTTCAAGTAAAAATGGTCAACACGACTATCTAATATACAAAGTAAATTGCATGGTTGTGGCAGCACCGGCCCACAAAACATTGCCTTCTTAAACAACACTGAAATGTCAATAAAAGGGTTAATTACCTTTTTTACAGACAACACATTGGCTAATGTTTTCAACATGAGATTTGGGAAATGTGCTCTACAGTTGACCTCTTCCTATAGGTTAGTGACAGTACAGTATGACACCGCATGGCTGTGGCAATGATATTAAATGGTCGGTCCAGTACTTGAATATCACTTTGTCTTGTTTGAGCACCGCTACAGTATGCACTGAAATGTTAATGCAGCCATTTTAATCTCAATATCAAATCATTTATGGATAGCAATTTCTGTGATTGTTTTCAATTAAAATGGTAAAAAATAAACAAAAATAGCTTCTAAGGAAAGAGCAATTTCTCAAGCAGGAATTTTTCTAGGACTGTCTGTGAGTGATCTGAGTGGGGAGGGGAAAACTGAAAACTAGCTATTATTGGCAGAGTTTGGAACTCTCTTTCTTATTGGTCTATTCATTAATTTACCAAATTGTCAAAGACTCCAGTCACCCAAGCCATAGACTGTTCTCTCTGCTACCGCACGGGAAGTGGTACCGGAGCGCCAAGACTAGGACCAAAAGGCTCCTTAACAGCTTCTACCCCCAAGCCATAAGACTGCTGAACAACTAATCAACTAGCTTCCCGGACTACATTTGTTTTTACACTGCTGCTACTCGCTGTTTATTATCTATGCATAGTCACTTTACAAATTACCTCGACTATCCTGTACCCATGCACATTGACTCGGTACCGGTACCCCCTGTATATAGCCTCATTATTGTTATGTACCTATCTTGTGTTACTTTTTGATTGATTATATTAATTTTACTTTCGTTTATTTAGTAAATATTTTATCAACTGTATTTCTTAAACTGCGTTGTTGATTAAGGGCTTGTAAGTAAGCATTTTATTGTAAGGTCTACACCTGTTGTATTCGCCGCATGTGACAAATTTGATTTGATTTGGTGATGTCACCTGTCAGGCCAAAACTCCATCCCACCAAAACAGGTCAACATTTCAGGTGGCCTTTTCCAACAACTCTTACACTAAAAAGAGCATTATCATCCTTTTCACAATTTCACAGTATTATTCCAAACTCATACTGTTGAAAAAATATATAAAACACATGTTTTTGACTGCACTGGGATGTTAAGATTAGTTGATAAGTAGTAGAAAATGTGTAAATGTTCAAATTCAAAATGGATTAAACATATACACTACCGTTCAACAGTTTGGGGTCACTTAGAAATCTCCTTGTTTTCCATGAAAACATACATGAAATTAGTTGCAAAATGAATAGGAAACATAGTCAAGAAGTTGACAAGGTTATAAATAATGATTTTTAATTGAAATAATAATTGTGTCCTTCAAACTTTGCTTTCTTCAAAGAATCCTCAATTTGCAGCAATTACAGCCTTTTAGACCTTTGGCATTCTAGTTGTCTATTTGTTGAGGTAATCTGAAGAGATTTCACCCCATGCTTCTTGAACCACTTCCCTTAAATTGGATTGGCTTGATGGGCACTTCTTACGTACCATACGGTCAAGCTGCTCCCACAACAGCTCAATAGGGTTGAGATCTGGTGACTGTGCTGGCCACTCCATTATAGACAGAATACCAGCTGACTGCTTCTTCCCTAAATAGTTATTTCATAGTTTGGAGCTGTGCTTTGGGTCATTGTCCTGTTGAGGGAGGAAATTGGCTTGAATTAAGCGCCGTCCACAGGGTATGGTATGGCGTTGCAAAATGGAGTGTAAGCCTTCCTTCTTCAAGATCCCTTTTACCCTGTACAAATCTCCCACTTTACCACCTCCAAAGCACCCCCAGACCATCACATTGCCTCCACCGGGTTTGACTGATGGTGTCAAGCACTCCTCCAGCATGTTTTTTAAAACTGAGATTTGTCTGTCCATAACACTTTTTTCCAATCTTCCTCTGTCCAGTGTCTGTGTTATTTTGCCCATCTTAATCTTTTCTATTTATTGGCCAGTCTGAGATATGGCTTTTTCTTTGCAACTCTGCCAGAAGGCCAGCATCCTGAAATCGCCTCTTCACTGTTGACGTTGAGACTGGTGTTTTATGGGTACTGTTTAATGAAGCTGTCAATTGAGGACTTGTGAGGTGTCTGTTTCTCAAACTAGACACTCTAATGTACTTGTCCACTTGCTCAGTTGTGCACCGGGGCCTCCCACTCCTTTTTCTATTCTGGTTAGTTCCAGTTTGTGCTGTTCTGTGAAGGGAGTAGTACACAGAGTTGTACGAGATCTTCAGTTTCTTGGCAATTTCTCACATGGAATAGCCTTCAATTCTCAGAACAAGAATAGACTGATGAGTTCCAGAAGAAAGTTCTTTGATTCTGGCCATTTTTAGCCTGTAATCGAACCCACAAATGATGATGCTCCAGATACTCAACTAGTCTAAAGAAGACCAGATTTGTTGCTTCTTTAATCAGATCAACAGTTTTCAGCTGTGCTAGCAATTGCAAAAGATTTTTCTAATGATCAATTAGCCTTTTAAAATGATAAACTTGGATTAGCTAACAACGTGCCACATGGAACACAGGAGTGATGTTTGCTGATAATGGGCCTCTGTACGCCTATGTAGATATTCCATAAAAAAAATCTGCTGTTTCCGACTACAGTAGTAATTTACAACATTAACAATGTCTACACTGTATTTCTGACATGCACAGCTCTCTGGGTGAGGTTCTGTCTTCACGTCTCCAGTGGGTGATGAAGTCCCTTCCCTGTACGTAATGTATTACAGATTATGAACAGGTGCAGTCAGATGGCAGGAGGGGTGGAGTGTATGACACTCCAAACCAGGAGAGATGTGCATCATCTCTCTAAACCGTCTATACAAGGTAGAGTTGATACACACAGCACTGAGAACCAGAGGTGGGACCAAGTAATTATTTTACAAGTCACAAGTAAGTCTCAAGTCTTAGCACTAGCCAGTTGTAGCGCAATCTTGGGTGCAATGACTGACTGTGTGAAGGCTCATTGATTTAATGTTACGTTAGCCTACATGCTGCACTAGCAAAGTTATATATTGGCTATACTAGCCACGACTTGCCGTTCTTTGTGCAGCTTCAAATGTCGAACAAGTTGGAAGTTGTTGCGCCTCTGTCTGTAATTTTCTTCCCGCATGTTTTGCAAGTTGCAATCCGTTTTCTGTTGACCTCAGCGTGGTCTTTATATCCAAAAATAATAATTTGGGGTATCATCTTTCCAAAGCCTCCATCTGAATTCACCTGCCGACATTCCTCTGCACAACCACGCGCAACTTTTTGTCAGCTGGCACAATTTGATTGGCTGCTGTCCGATTCAAACCGTTAAATGAAGAGTTGATGCGTTGCCCACTTTTTTTAATAGCAGCATTTTTTATATTTGGGCTTGGGGAGGGTATCAAGTCAATTCGAGTCAAAAGGCTCAAGTCCAAGTTAAGTCCCGAGTCATTGGTGTTGAAGTCAAAGTCGTTGCAAGTCATCATATTTGTGACTCGAGTCTGACTTGAGTCCAAATCATGTGACTCAAGTCGACACCTCTGCTGAGAACATTATCAATGGTTGTTAGGTGAATTCCAGGACAGTGATAGTATTTTAACCTATGATCAGATCAAATGTGACCAACCTGAAGTGGGACTGGTGCCTGGCCACATACTGCCTCAGCCTTCTGCTCCTGATATGGTAGGGGGGGAGGTTCCCACGACACTGCTGAATGACAAATGTAGCCTGTGAATGAAATAAAATATGATCACTCAATAACATATAAAACTAATTATATTAATAGAGTGACTGTAAGTACAGAATAGATTCAGGCTAGTGACGCTAATATGCAACCAGCTGTGTAATGTTATGTTGCTGAATGCTTGCTGACACGCATTTGTACACAGGCTGGACAAGTACCATCCTTCATTTTTTTTCACCCTAGAAAATGCACAATAGACTTTTATGAGAACAGGCATGGTGTTTTAGCACTAGTGGCAGATGAAGCCCCTAAATGTTAGCTAGCTAATGCTAACCTATCCCTTGATCATGAATCCCAGTTCATTACAGGAAAGGCAGAATGCCGCCAGGGCCTGAGTTATTGAGAGCAAGTGCTCACCGGTTTGTGTCAAGAACTGCAACACTGCAGGGTTTTTTTTCAACTCAATATTAGGCAGGTGTTCATAATGTTTGGTATACTCAGTGTAGATCCGTAGTGCAGTTTGAACAAATATAGAAGCTGAGATGATAGGATACGCTCCCATAAGCTTCTCCTTTTACTTTTTTCATAAATCATAGGCCGCTTAACAAGCATCATTCCAAATATTTTCAGACATCATACAATGTACCCAGCAAACAGGGGAAACCCTGAGGAGATTCGGCGACGTTCCCATTAGGTCCCTTTAGGGTTTTGGTGCAACGTTTTCCAACTAACGTTTTGAGAACATTCTAAGAACATTGTGTGATGGTCCCAAGGAAACGTTCTCAAGGGGACCTTTATTTAGTTCCCTGTACGTTCCGAGGACTTCACTAAGGACCATGTCAGGACAATGCCAGGACATTTTTAGGACTTTCTTGGGATGTTGTGTCATGGGGATGTCCCCGGGGACTATCCGGGAACTGGACAAAACCTCCAGGGGACCATGACACAACTTCCTGACGACTTTAGGCAACCATTTCATGACTCATTGTTGTTTGCAGGGTTCTGTGTCCCACATGTCTTGTTTTTCAGCATGGTAGAATCTGTTATCTATATTGTACATACATATTATAGAAGGTATGTGTATATATATATATATATATATATATATATATATATACACTGCTCAAAAAAATAAAGGGAACACTTAAACAACGCAATGTAACTCCAAGTCAATCACACTTCTGTGAAATCAAACTGTCCACTTAGGAAGCAAAACTGATTGACAATAAATTTCACATGCTGTTGTGCAAATGGAATAGACAACAGGTGGAAATTATAGGCAATTAGCAAGACACACCCAATAAAGGAGTGGTTCTGCAGGTGGACCACAGACCACTTCTCAGTTCCTATGCTTCCTGGCTGATGTTTTGGTCACTTTTGAATGCTGGCGGTGCTTTCACTCTAGTGGTAGCATGAGACGGAGGATGGCACATCAATGCGAGCTGTGGCAAGAATGTTTGCTGTGTCTGTCAGCGTAGTGTCCAGAGCATGGAGGCGCTACCAGGAGACAGGCCAGTACATCAGGAGACGAGGAGGAGGCCGTAGGAGGGCAACAACCCAGCAGCAGGACCGCTACCTCCGCCTTTGTGCAAGGAGGAGCAGGAGAAGCACTGCCAGAGCCCTGCAAAATGACTTCCAGCAGGCCACAAATGTGCATGTGTCTGCTCAAACGGTCAGAAACAGACTCCATGAGGGTGGTATGAGGGCCCGACGTCGACAGGTGGGGGTTGTGCTTACAGCCCAACACCGTGCAGGACGTTTGGCATTTGCCAGAGAACACCAAGATTGGCAAATTTGCCACTGGCGCCCTGTGCTCTTCACAGATGAAAGCAGGTTCACACTGAGCACGTGACAGACGTGACAGAGTCTGGAGACGCCATGGAGAACGTTCTGCTGCCTGCAACATCCTCTAGCATGACCGGTTTGGCGGTGGGTCAGTCATGGCGTGGGGTGGCATTTCTTTGGGGGGCCACACAGCCCTCCATGTGCTCGCCAGAGGTAGCCTGACTGCCATTAGGTACCGAGATGAGATCCTCAGACCCCTTGTGAGATCATATGCTGGTGCGGTTGGCCCTGGGTTCCTCCTAATGCAAGACAATGCTAGACCTCATGTGGCTGGAGTGTGTCAGCAGTTCCTGCAAGAGGAAGGCATTGATGCTATGGACTGGCCCGCCCGTTCCCCAGACCTGAATCCAATTGAGCACATCTGGGACATCATGTCTCGCTCCATCCACCAACGCCACGTTGCACCACAGACTGTCCAGGAGTTGGCGGATGCTTTAGTCCAGGTCTGGGAGGAGATCCCTCAGGAGACCATCCGCCACCTCATCAGGAGCATGCCCAGGCATTGTAGGGAGGTCATACAGGCACGTGGAGGCCACACACACTACTGAGCCTCATATTGACTTGTTTTAAGGACATTACATCAAAGTTGGAAAAGCCTGTAGTGTGGTTTTCCACTTTAATTTTGAGTGTGACTCCAAATACAGACCTACATGGGTTGATAAATTGGATTTCCATTGATTATTTTTGTGTGATTTTGTTGTCAGCACATTCAACTATGTAAAGAAAAAGTATTTAATAAGATTATTTCTTTCATTCAGATCTAGGATGTGTTGTTTAAGTGTTTCCTTTATTTTCTTTGAGCAGTATATATATATACAGTGTCGGAAAAACGTACAAAATCAGCAGGGGATCAAATACTTTTTTCCCCCACTGTATATACTACATGACCAATAGGAATGTAAACACCAGTAGTAAGTGTTGCAACGGAGGACAGACGATTTTTACGCGCTTCAGCACTTGGCGGTCCCATTCTGTGAGTTTGTGTGTCCTACCACTTCGCGGCTGACGCGTTGCTGCTCCTAGATGTTTCCACTTCACAATAACAGCACTTACAGTTCACCGGGTAAGCTCTAGCAGGGCAGACATTTGACAAACTGACTTGTTGGAAAGGTGGCATCCTATGACAGTGCCACGTTGAAAGCCACTGAGCTCTTTAGTACGGGCCATTCTACTGCCAATATTTGTCTATGGAGATTGCATGGCTCGATTTTATACCTGTCAGAAATGGGTGTGGCTGATCTAGCTGAATTCACTAACTTGAAGGGGTATCCACATACTTTTCTATATAGTGTATATTTTTATATATTCTATGAATACGATCAAATCTCTCAGGTGTTTTGTTCATTAGCACTCCAAATACAGTCCCAAGATGAACAGATACAAAACGGAGAACATTCTCACATTGTTTCTTTCTTCCATTTACCAGTTTGATCCCTTTTTTGCTCTGAATAATCTTTACTATTACATACAGTGCTCTTGACTTTTTCCACATTTTGTTACGTTACAGTCTTATTCTAAAATATATTAAATACATAAAAATCCTCAGCAATCTACACACAATTCCCCATAATGACAAAGTGAAAACAGGTTATTAGAAATGTTTGCAAATGTATTAAAAATAAGTATTGAGACTTTGATATGAGACTCGAAATTGAACTCATGTGCATCCTGTTTCCATTGATCATCCTTGAGATGTTTCTACAACTTCATTGGAGTCCACCTGTGGTAAATTCAATTGATTGGACATTATGTGGAAAGGCACACACCTGTCTATATAAGGTCCCACTGTTGACAGTGCACGTCAGAGCAAAAACCAAACCATGAGGTCGAAGGAATTGTCCCTTGAGCGCCGAGTCAGGATTGTGTTGAGGCACAGATCTCTGGAAGGGTACCAAAACATTTCTGCAGCATTGACGGTCTCCAAGAACACATTGGCCTCCATAATTCTTAAATCGAAGAAGTTTGGAACCATCAAGACTCTTCCTAGAGCTGTCCGCCCAGCCAAACTGAGCAATCGGGGGAGAATGGCCTTGATCAGGGAGGTGACCAACAACTCGATGGTCACTCTGAGAGAGCTCTAGAGTTCCTCTGTGGAGATGAGAGAACTTTCCAGAAGGACAACCATCTCTGCAACACTCCACCAGTCAGGCCTTTATGGTAGAGTGGCCAGACAGAAGCCACTCCTCAGTAAAAGGCACATGACAGCCCGCTTGGATTTTGCCAAAAGACTCTCAGACCATGAGAAACAAGATTCTGTGGTCTGATGAAACCAAGATTGAACTCTTTGGCCTGAATGCCAAGCGTCATGTCTGGAGGAAACCTGGTACCATCCCTACGGTGAAGCATGGTGGTGGCAGCATCATGCTGTGGAGATGTTGTTCAGAGGCAGGGACTGGGAGACTAGTCAGGATTGAGGGAAAGATGAACGGAGCAAAGTACAGAGAGATCTTTGATGTAACCCTGCTCCAGAATGCTTGGGACCTCACACTCGGGGGTGAAAGTTCACCTTGCAACAGGACAACAACCCTAAGCACACAGCCAAGACAACGCAGGAGTGGCTTCGGGAAACGTCTTTGAATGTCCTTGAGTGGCCCTGCCAGAGCCCAGACTTCAACCCGATTGAACATCTCTGGAGAGACCTGAAAATAGCTGTACAGCAACGCTCCCCATCCAACCTGACAGAGCTTGAGAGGATCTGAAGAGAAGATACCAAAGGTGGCAAAGGCCCTTCAACAAAGTACTGAGTAAAGGGTCTAAATACATATGTAAATGTGAATTTTCAGGGGTTTTTTATTTTTATAAATTAGCAAACATTTCTAAAACGCTGTTTTTGCTTTGTCATTAGGGGGTAATGTGTGTAGATTAATAAGACATTTTATTTTTATTCAATTTTAGAATAAGGCTGTAACCTAACAACAGTCTAGGGGTCTGAATGCTTTCCCGAATGCACTGTACATCATTCTGACCATTTCTGACATAATCAGACTATTACTTCATGCACGGGTATCATAATAGTATCATGAACCTTGGATCCATGGCTTAAAGTCACGTACATCACATCATTACACTATTTTTGTTTACAAAGCCCTGCTCCATAAGCTTCCCACTTACCTGATATCACTGTTAAGATTTAAAATGACAAGTTATCAAACCCGTTCACAGGGTTGGTTAACTTTGGAGACTCCTCTGGTGTCTACAGAGTTCAGTAAATTTGCCTTTAATTTACTTGCACCCAATGTTTGGAATAATCTCCAAAATACATTTTGATTGGATGCTTTGATGTCCCTAGGGCAATACAGACAACCAACACAGGATTTTTATAATTAATAATGTGTTTGTTTTAATTGACTGTGTTACGGATCTTAATGTGTATTTTAATATGTATGTTTAACTATACTTGCCTGTATGTTTATCTATACTTGTTTTTGTATTGTCCAGGGCTCATTTGTAAAAGAGACTTTAGTCTCAATATGACTTCCCTGTTGAAATAAAGGTAAATAACTAACATTCCTTTGACCCTCCCCCAGATAGGCTATGGATCTACAGGAAAAACATGATTAACGACTCCATGAAGGTTTATGTGTCTTGGTAATGTCTCGGAGTAAGCCATAAACCATTTATCTATTTTCTGACGAGGGGAGCCATGATGTAGCAACTATTGAAAAGACAACGATTTATGATTTTTAAACTCAATCCGTCCCTACTTGAATGATACATGCAATTTTGGTGGGGCATGGAAATAAACAGAGAATCCCCAGGGTTTGTCTGCCCTACAATACAATGAATTACCCTGCGTAGCACATCAAGCTAAATATCCTTATTTCAACTTTCCAAGTGGTAGGGGAATGGGGATTTACACTGAATTGTGGTGTAGTCCATCAAAGTGGTCAAGTCCACCCTGTTCAATATTCTTAATTTGATTTTCCAAAATTCCAAAGTCATTCATAATCAAATTATATTAGTAAGTATGTAAAGCTTCTCGAATCAAATGATATGTGGGTAATGTAGGTCTGGAATTGGAGTAATGTTTTCTTTGGAAGTGAGGTTACAGTAGGTGTTCCTTCTCCCAAGCACCCAACTCATTATCTGATCATGTTGCATACTAGGCCCAGAGGGTGCATGAGGTTGATATAGCACTGCACATGACACCATCTCTAATGAACAAACAACTTGCCATTTCTCTCATTTTCCCACTCCAATGTTTTCTCTTGGCCAGCACTTTGTAAATAATAACAAATACGTGTGATGGGGAAAGCTTATCAGCACTTTTACCCCTGTTTTGAAACCTACTTAATTTGCTTTTTTAATGATTGCATCTATTTCAAATGAGATAATGTCTTATCCAGTTGTTTACTTTCCATCACTGAAACATTTGATAACTTAATCCTAACTCATATTATGTATTTTGCTGATTGGATTCAAGTACAATATATCTTGCACAACAAAGGTTTTGACATAAATGATATGTGTTATCAGAATATGCTACAAATGAGGAGAATAACATGTACCTATTATTTTCTCAAAAGTTTAGTCAACAAAATGATCAATCTCTTGATTAATCTCTAAAGATTAATTTATAGAAATACAGAGATAGGTATTAGCATTATATAATTTCTTAGCATTTGGTCCACTAGATCATTATACATTTGGTATCACATTCAGCAATGGTATAACATCTTCATTTTTGGCAGTTTTTTTTCCAGCAGAACATCAAAATTATCACATCCCATTTGGTCCCACATTTGTGGCACCAAAAATAGCAGTTGCTCAGAAATGTCTTAATTTATGTTTGTGTAGGTCTTGAAGCTCAGCTTGTTGGTCTTGGAACTTTCCATTTTTTTTAATGAGTGAGGCTAAAGAAGTTTTAATGAAATGTTCACTCTTTTGCTATTCAGGAGGTGTTTTTTTTACTCCTGGGCCTTGCAGCAGTGCATTCTAACACCTTGCGCTGTACTGCAAACATATGGTTCAACATATGGTACACGTCCACATCACTTGAATACTGATCATTGCAAATACATTCTGACCAAAGCAGGCTTTAAAACATCAGAAGACACTCACAGGCTCTCAGTCATGTTGGAACGAAAAGGAGATAATCTATTAAAGTAGGTTTGGCTTCGTCATTGATGTATGTATTGTGACTCTGCGGGTACTTCATTTTCACCACAACTTCATCTGATTTTATGCAGCATAAAATGGAAACTAACAGTGTAATATTGGATTTCTGAGGTGTAATTTTATGAGCCAGATACCAATGTCCTTAAATTCACTTTTAGATGTAGTCAGTCAGATGAATAATCATAAATCACTGTGCATTGCAGTTGCATAACACATTGCAGCCCTCTTGAGCTTAAATTTGTTCACACATCTCCTCATCGTTAGTCCTTTTCAGGCACTTTCAACTCAACAGAATTGTAATCTGAAACTCTGTCCAATCGAATCATGTGCCAGATTATGAAAGGATGCTTTTTTTCATCCCTTGTATCTTTGCGCAGCAGCAGAGATTTCCCCACTCCCTCTCCCTGCAGTGACTGGAGGCTTTAAATCACCCATGGCAGAGCTCTTGAGCACACCCAGGGAAGAAGTGTTTCTATAAGGGTGGGATATTTTTTCAGTAAGTTGCAGTAGTGGAAAAAGTACCCAATTGTCATACTTAAGTAAAAGTAAAGATACCTTAAAACCTCTTGGGGCCACCCCTTCCCGTTCTTATCCCGGTAACGGGATTGCTTGACAAGATACATGGCTCGAAATTCAAAACAGCAAAAATCTAATAATTTACATTTCTCAAACAATCAACTATTTTACACCATTTGAAAGATAAACATCTCCTTAATCCAACCACATTGTCCGATTTCTAAGAGGCTTCATGGCGAAAGCATAAAGTTAGATTATGTTAGGACAGTACATAGACAAAACATTACACACAGCCATTTTCAAAGCAAGCATATATGTCACAAAAACCAAAACCACAGCTAAATGCAGCACTAACCTTTGGTGATCTTCATCAGATGTCAATCCTTGGACATTATGTTAGACAATACATGCATTTTTTGTTCAATCAAGTTCATATTTATATCCAAAAACAGCATTTTATATCGGCGCGTGACGTTGAGAAAATGTATCTCCCCCAAAACTGCCGGTGAATTTACAAAAATACTCATTATAAAACGTGGATAAAATATTAAACTGTTATTCAAAGAATTATAAATTAACATCTCCTGAATGCAACCGCATTGACAGATTTCAAAATAACTTTACTGGGAAAGCACACTTTGCAATAATCTGAGTACTCTGCTCAGAAAAATACACTACGCAATACAGATAGCCGCCATGTTGGAATCATCTAAAAGCATAAATAACATTAGAAATATTCACTTACCTTTAATAATCTTCATCAGAAGGCACTTCCAGGAATCCCAGGTCCACAACAAATGTTGTTTTTTTTCGATAAAGTTCATAATTTATGTCCAAATAACTCCATGTTGTTCCATGTTGTTAGCGCGTTCAGTAGGCTACTCAAAATGTAGGGCGCAGAAGGGAAAAGTCACAACGAAAAGTCAAAAAAAAAATCTATTTACATTCGTTCAAACATGTCAAACGTTGTTTAGCATCAATCTTTAGGGCCATTTTAACGTGAAACGTCAGTAATATTTCAACCGGACCTTTCCTGTGTCTTGAAAAATGTTTGGAACACAAGGTCTCATCTCACATGAACACGCAATAATGAAGTGATGTCATCCCAGGGACATCAACTTCCCTTCCTTCTCATCTGGTCTCTGTTCATCATAGACACTTCAAACAACTTTATAAAGACTGTTGACATCTAGTGGAAGCCTTAGGAAGTGCAAAATGAATCCTTTGCCAATGGAACACACAGTGACAATGACTCGAAAATAGTACAGCCACAAGATTTTAATTTCCTGCTTGTACTTTTCTCAGGTTTTTGCCTGCCATATGAGTTCTGTTATACTTACAGACACCATTCAAACAGTTTTAGAAACTTCAGGGTGTTTTCTATCCAAATCTACGAATAATATGCATATTGTAGTTTATGGGCCAGAGTAATAACCTTTTCAAATTGGGTACGTTTTTCATCCGGCCGTGAAAATACTGCCCCCTAGCCCCAACAGGTTTTAATAGAAAATGACTCAAGTAAAAGTAGTAAATCACCCTACTTGAGTAAAAGTCTAAACGTATTTGGTTTTAAATATACTTCAGTATCAAAAGTTAATGTAATTGCTAAAATGTACTTAAGTATCTAAAGCAAAAGTATAAATAATTTCAAATAACTTATTTTAGACAAACCAGACAGCAGTGTTTTTTTGTTTTATAATTTACGGATAGCCAGGGGCTATGAGTCCACCAGATAGATATCTTGATAAGTGTGTGAATTGGATCATTTTCCTGTCCTGCTAAGCATTCAAAATGTAACAAGTACTTTTGGGTGTCAGGGAAAAGAGTAAAAAGTACATTATTTTCTTTAAGAATGTAGTGAAATAAAAGTAAAAGTTGTCAAAAATATAAATAGTATAGTAGAGATACCCCCAATAACTACTTAAGTAGTACTTTAAAGTATTTTTACACCACTGGTGAGTTGTGGGTACACATTGAGGATGAGGTTGGATTCTTAGATTTGAAGTGAAGCAGGAGGAAGAACATGAATACTGGTGATGAGTTTGTGTTTCACTGCATGGCACAAAGTACATTTTCCAGTGTACTTACCTCGTTCAGCACTTACAGTATGCAACAATTATATTTTAGCTGTTTGTAAACTGATTTTGATATGATAGTGTTACTAGATATGCTTTTGCTACGAGATGCATCTATCTGGCAGATAGAATCAATTCCTTATTTTTTTTAGGTATATAATATTGGAGTACACCCCATTTTAGCTTATTAAGGTTTTCTTACATGGAATGTTCATTCCTTGTGGACTCATTTACTTCAATGCAAAGAAGGGGACAAGTGTCTGCCTATAATCCCTGCTAATTGATTTTAATAACAGCCTTAGCCATAAACATCCACACACCTATTTACCCAGCATGCACTGGATAGTAGTGCACAGTGGGCTATCTGAGGGTAATCCGTTTTGGTGATGCATTTCAGCTTCACTTATCAGATACTGTATATGACGTATCAGGTTCGGCGAGATCCAAAATCCCCTCTATGATTTGTTAAGAGGTACTACCTGACCTTCATTTTGCGCCATGCTAAAACCAGATTCCTCTCTGGAAGGGGCTGATAAGCAGATGACATGACATATATCATACTTCACATCTAGATCCTTTGCAGGCAGAAATAGACCACGGGTCATTTATCCCCACTGAACTTGGGGCCTGTTGTACGGCCGGTCTAAAGTGTTCCCCTACAATGAATGGGTTTATGATAACGCGAGCACAAGAGCTGCGTACACAGTATCAATAAAACCTTTTATTCCGCACATTTTAAGAATTGTTTCGGAATCAATACTCCCCAGTGAGCCCTTACATAATACAACAATAAAATGAAAACAGCAAATTATATTCAGGCTCTATAGAATATCTCATCTTTCATAGGGGCTCTTCAATAGAACAATACCCTCCCTGTAAACAATGATGAGTCGTAAGGACATCCCCGGGACAGCACAAAATGGTTGCCTAAAGTTGTCAGGATGTTATGTCATGGACCTCTGGAGGGTTTGTCTACTTCCCGGTTGGTCCCATGGATGTCCCAAGGACGTTTTTAGGACTTTCTTGGGACATTGTGTCAAATCAAATCAAAGTTTATTTGTCACGTGCGCCAAATACAACAGGTGTAGACCTTACAGTGAAATGCTTACTTACAGGTTCTAACCAATAGTGCAAAAAAGGTATTAGGTGAACAATAGGTAAGTAAAGAAATAAAAACAACAGTTAAAAGACAGTGAAAAATAGTAGAGAGACTATATACAGTAGCGAGGATATAAAAGTAGCGAGGCTACATACAGACACTGGTTAGTCAGGCTGATTGAGGTAGTATGTACATGTAGATATGGTTAAAGTGACTATGGATATATGATGATCAGAGAGCAGCAGTAGCGTAAAGAGGGGTTGGCGGGTGGTGGGTGGCGGGACACAATGCAGATAGCCTGGTTAGCCAATGTTTGGGAGCACCGGTTGGTCGTGCCAATTGAGGTGGTATGTACATGAATGTATACAGTGACTATGCATATATGATAAACAGAGAGTAGCAGCAGCGTAAAAGAGGGGTTGGGGGGCACACAATGCAAATAGTCCGGGTAGCCATTTGATTACCTGTTCAGAAGTCTTATTGCTTGGGGGTAAAAACTGTTGAGAAGCCTTTTTGTCCTAGACTTGGCACTCCGGTACCGCTTGCCATGCGGTAGTAGAGAGAGCAGTCTAAGACTGGGGTGGCTGGGGTCTTTGACAATTTGTAGGACCTTCCTCTGACACTGCCTGGTGTAGAGGTCCTGGATGGCAGGCAGCTTAGCCCCAGTGGTTAGGGTAGCCTAGTGGTTAGAGCGTTGGGCTAGTAACCGAAAGGTTGCAAGTTTGAATCCCCAAGCTGACAAGGTACACATCTGTCGTTCTGCCCCTGAACAAGGCAGTTAACCCACTGTTCCTAGGCCGTCATTGAAAATAAGAATTTGTTCTTAACTGACTTGCCTAGTTAAATAAAGGTAAAATAAAAAAAGTGATGTACTACCCTCTGTAGTGCCTTGCGGTCGGAGGCCAAGCAATTGCCGTACCAGGCATTGATGCAACCAGTCAGGATGCTCTCGATGTTGCAGCTGTAGAACCTTTTGAAGATCTCAAGACCCATGCCAAATCTTTTTAGTTTCCTGAGGGGCAGTAGGCTTTGTCGTGCCCTCTTCATGACTGTCTTGGTGTGTTTGGACCATTCTAGTTTGTTGGTGATGTGGACACCAAGGAACTTGAAGCTCTCAACCTGCTCCACCACAGACCCGTCGATGAGAATGAGGGCGTGCTCGGTCCTCCTTTTCCAGTTGTCCACAATCATCTCCTTAGTCTTGGTTACGTTGAGGGATAGGTTGTTATTCTGACACCGCCCGGCCAGGTCTCTGACCTCCTCCCTATAGCCATTCTTGTCGTTGTCAGTGATCAGGCCTACCACTGTTGGGGTCGTGCCTGGCTATTCAGTCGTGGGTGAACAGAGAGTAGAGGAGGGGACTGAGCACGCACCCCTGAGGGGCTCCAGTGTTGAGGATTAGCGTGGGAGATGTGTTGCTACCTACCCTCACCACCTGGGGGCGGCCCGTCAGGAAGTCAAGGATCCAGTTGTAGAGAGAGGTGTTTAGTCCCAGGATCCTTAGCTTAGTGATGAGCTTTGAGGGTACTATGGTGTTGAACGCTGAGCTGTAGTCAATGAATAGCATTCTCACATAAGTGTTCCTTTTGTCCAGGTGGGAAAGGAGTGCAATAGAGATTGCATCATCTGTGGATCTGTTTGGGCGGTATGCGAATTGGAGTGGGTCTAGGGTTTCTGGGATAATGGTGTTCATGTGAGCCATTACCAGCCTTTCGAAGCACTTCATGGCTACGGACGTGAGTTCTACAGGTCTGTAGTCATTTAGGCAGGTAGCCTTTGTGTTCTTGGGTAAAGGGACTGCTTGAAACATGTTGCTATTACAGACTCCATCAGGGACATGTTGAAAATGTCAGTGAAGACACCTGCCAGTTGGTCAGCACATGCCCGGCGCACAAGTCCTGGTCATCCATCTGGCCCCCGCAGCCTTGTGTATGTTGACCTGTTTAAAGGTCTTACTCACGTTGGCTACGGAGGTCCACTGGAGTTTTTTTCTTCTAGTTTCCAGTTTGTCTCGGGGACGTCACCTGATGGTTGCTAAGTAATGTTTATCCCCCAAAAATGTTTGTTTTACCCAGGGCACACGCACCCTAGTTTCACTACACATCACTGCTTGTTACTAAGACCATCAAGGCCCCGATTTGTGAACCACTGTCTTTTGGCAATTCTAGGTACACCAACACACACACAAACTAATTTCACCTGTAGGCCTATTCCTACACTTTGCACTTCAAAGTACATCTTAGCTCTTATAAAAATACACTGAAGAAAAATATTATATTTATCATAATGATTCAGGAGTAAAATTAAAATAGAATAATATGTCCCACCAACATTAGATACTATAATGAAGATCCAAACTAAAATTGATAAAATAATAAATTAAATATTTGAGAGAATAGTCAGATTAACTGAAAGCTATAATAATAATATTATTACATGGGACTTATATATATATATACACTGCTCAAAAAAATAAAGGGAACACTAAAATAACACATCCTAGATCTAAATGAATGAAATAATCTTATTAAATACTTTTTTCTTTACATAGTTGAATGTGCTGACAACAAAACCAGACAAAAATAATCAATGGAAATCCAATTTATCAACCCATGGAGGTCTGGATTTGGAATCACACTCAAAATTAAAGTGGAAAACCACACTACAGGCTGATCCAACTTTGATGTAATGTCCTTAGAACAAGTCATAATGAGGCTCAGTAGTGTGTGTGGCCTCCACGTGCCTGTATGACCTCCCTACAACGCCTGGGCATGCTCCTGATGAGGTGGCGGATGGTCTCCTGAGGGATCTCCTCCCAGACCTGGACTAAAGCATCCGCCAACTCCTGGACAGTCTGTGGTGCAACGTGGCGTTGGTGGATGGAGCGAGACATGATGTCCCAGATGTGCTCAATTGGATTCAGGTCTGGGGAACGGGTGGGCCAGTCCATAGCATCAATGCCTTCCTCTTGCAGGAACTGCTGACACACTCCAGTCACATGAGGTCTAGCATTGTCTTGCATTAGGAGGAACCCAGGGCCAACCGCACCAGCATATGGTCTCACAAGGGGTCTGACGATCTCATCTCAGTACCTAATGGCAGTCAGGCTACCTCTGGCGAGCACATGGAGGGCTGTGCGGCCCCCCAAAGAAATGCCACCCCACACCATGACTGACCCACCGCCAAACCGGTCATGCTGGAGGATGTTGTAGGCAGCAGAACGTTCTCCACGGCGTCTCCAGACTCTGTCACGTCTGTCACATGTGCTCAGTGTGAACCTGCTTTCATCTGTGAAGAGCACAGGGCGCCAGTGGCGAATTTGCCAATCTTGGTGTTCTCTGGCAAATGCCAAACGTCCTGCACGGTGTTGGGCTGTAAGCACAACCCCCACCTGTGGACGTTGGGCCCTCATACCACCCTCATGGAGTCTGTTTCTGACCGTTTGAGCAGACACATGCACATTTGTGGCCTGCTGGAGGTCATTTTGCAGGGCTCTGGCAGTGCTCCTCCTGCTCCTCCTTGCACAAAGGCGGAGGTAGCGGTCCTGCTGCTGGGTTGTTGCCCTCCTACGGCCTCCTCCACGTCTCCTGATGTACTGGCCTGTCTCCTGGTAGCGCCTCCATGCTGTGGACACTACGCTGACAGACACAGCAAACCTTCTTGCCACAGCTCACATTGATGTGCCATCCTGGATGAGCTGCACTACCTGAGCCACTTGTGTGGGTTGTAGACTCCGTCTCATGCTACCACTAGAGTGAAAGCACCGCCAGCATTCAAAAGTGACCAAAACATCAGCCAGGAAGAATAGGAACTGAGAAGTGGTCTGTGTTCACCACCTGCAGAACCACTCCTTTATTGGGGGTGTCTTGCTAATTGCCTATAATTTCCACCTGTTGTCTATTCCATTTGCACAACAGCATGTGACATTTATTGTCAATCAGTGTTGCTTCCTAAGTGGACAGTTTGATTTCACAGAAGTGTGATTGACTTGGAGTTACATTGTGTTGTTTAAGTGTTCCCTTTATTTTTTTGAGCAGTGTATATATATATATATATATATTGCTTTTCGATATATATATATTGCTTTTCAAGGACCCCAAGTTGCTTTACAATTGTAGAAATGAAAAGAAAAACAAAAAACAGGAGTCAAAACAAAACCTCAGCCTAAACAAAAACATGAATAAAGAGAGGGGTGGGCTCAGAGAGGGGAAAGAGTGTGATATATATGGGTAGGGTAGGGTTAGGTAGTAATTTAGGAGGGACTGAAGAGTCCAAGTCATGGATGGTTGGAAGGAGGGAGTTCCAGAGCCTAGGAGCAACCCTGGAGAAGGTCCTGTCGCCGACACTCTGCAACTTCAACCTGCGGATGACAAGGTGGTCCACTGTGGTGGAATGGAGTGTGCATGTGGGTTGGTAGGGGAGAACAAGGTCTCAGAGGTGGGGGGGGGTCCATTTGGTGAAGAGCTTTGTAGGTCAGAAGGAGGGTCTTGTAATCAATGCGTTGGGAGACAGGTAGACAGTGGTTCATGGAGGATAGAGGTGATGTGCTTCCAGGACTTAGTGTGGGTGAGGATTCAGGCGGCAGAGGTTTGAACCATTTGGAGCTTATGGAGGGAGCTTGAGTTGGTGCCGGATAGTGGTGAGTTGCAGTAGACAAGACGGGAGGAGATGAATGCATGTACAGTGTGAGGGTATCAGCGGAGGAACAGGAAATGTTGTGGAAGAATGAGGATTTGACAGTCTGTCTTATGTGGTAGTTAAAGGATATGGTGGAGTCCAGGATGTTGCCAGTTTTTTGTGAGGGTAGTTTTGGCGCCGGAGAGGATGGCTGACGTTTTACGTGCTCCCAACAACTCTGTTATTTTGTAATTTTTTTTGTGTTGTTTTTAACTTATTTTTTAACTTATTTTGTACATAATATTGCTGCTACCGTCTCTTATAACCGAAAATAATTTTTGGATATCAGAACAGCGATTACTCACCACGAACTGGGAGAAGCTTTTTCCTTTAACGAGTCCGACGAGTACGATGTGAAGAATATACTGCTTTCCTGGGAACAGGCCCAAATCCCCATCATTGCATGAAGAGAAGACGGAGAAAAAGGGGACAGAGGTTGGGCTGCCTTCTGAGAATTTGTAGGCGAGAGAGAAAACCCAATTACCATCCGTTCTATTGGCAAACATGCAATCATTGGAAAATAAAATCGATGACCTACGAGCAAGATTAAACTACCAATGGGACATTAAAAACTGTAATATCTTATGTTTCACCGAGTCATGGCTGAATAACAACATGAACATCATACATCTGGCGGGTTTTACACTGTATCGGCAGGATAGAACAGCTACCTGTGGTAAGACAAGGGCTGGTGGTTTATGTATATTTGTAAAACAGCTAGTGCACGATATCTAAGGAAGTCTCAAGGTTTTGCTCGCCTGAGGTAGAGTATCTCATGATAAGCTGTAGACCACACTATCTACCTACAAAGTTTTCATCTGTATTTTTCGTAGCTGTCTACATATCACCACAGACCGATGCTGGCACTAAGACCGCATTCAATGAGCTGTATACCGCCATAAGCGGTATAGTGAACAGGAAAATGCTAATCCAGAGGCAGTGCTCCTAGTGGCTGGGAACTTTAATGCAGGGAAACTTAAATCCATTTTGCCAAAATGTTAAATGTGCAACCTGAGGGAAAAAAACTCTCGACCACCTTTACTCCACAAACACAGACGCGTACAAAGCTCTCCCTCGCCCTCCCTCGCACCTCCCTCACCCTCCATTTGGCAAATCTGACCATAATTATATCCTCCTGATTCCTGCTTACAAGCTAAAATTTAAGCAGTGAGCACCAGTGACTTGGTCAATAACAAAGTGGTCAGATGAAGCAGATGCTAAGCTACAGGACTGTTTTGCTAGCACAGACTGGGATATGTCCAGGATTCTTCCTATGGCATTGAGGAGTACACCACATCAGTCACTGGCTTCATCAATAAGTGCATCGATGACGTCGTCCCCACTGTACATACCCCAACCAGAAGCCATGGATTACAGGCAACATTCGCACTGAGCTAAAGGCTACAGCTGCCGCTTTCAAGGAGCTGGATTCTAACCCAGAAGTTTATAAGAAATCCCACTATGCCCTCCGATGAACCATCAAACAGGCAAAGCATAAATACAGGACTAAGATCGAATCGTACTACACCGGCTCTGATGCTCGTCAGATGTGGCAGGGCTTGGAAACTATTACAGACTACAAAGGGAAGCACAGCCGAGAGTAGCCCAGTGACACATGCCTACCAGACGAGCTAAATTACTTCTATGCGCGCTTCGAGGCAAGTAACACTGAAACAAGCATGAGAGCATCAGCTGTTCCAGATGACTGTGTGATCACTCACTCAGCAGCCGATGTGAGTAAGACCTTTAAACAGGTCAACATTCAAAAGGCCAGATGGATTACCAGGACGTGTACTCCGAGCATGTGCTGCCCAACTGGCAAGTGTCTTCACTGACATTTTCAACCTCTCCTGTTTGAGTCTGTAATACCAATATGTTTCAAGCAGGCCACCATAGTCCTTGTGCCCAAGAACACTAAGGTAACCTGCCTAAATGACTATGGACCCGTAGCACTCACGTCTGTAGCCATGAGGTGCTTTGAAAGGCTGGTCATGGCTCACATCAACAGTATTATCCCTGGACCGATTCCAATTTGCATACCGCCCTAACAGATCCACAGATGATGCAATCTATATTGCACTCCAAGTTGCCCTTTCCCACCAGGACCAAAGGAACACCTATGTGAGAATGCTGTTATTGACTAGAGCTTAGCGTTCAACACCATAGTACCCTCAAAGCTCAGCACTAAGCTAAGGACCCTGGGACTAAACTCAACTGGATCCTGGACTTCCTGACGGGCCGCCCCCATGTGGTAAGGGTAGGAAACAACACATCCGCCATACCGATCCTCAACATGAGGTCCCCTCATGGGTGTGTGCTCAGTCCCCTCCTGTACTACCTGTTCACTCATGACTGCACGGCCAGGCACGACTCCAACACCGTCATTACATTTGCAGATGACACAACAGTGGTAGGCCTGATCACCGACAATGGCGAGACAGCCTTTAGGGAGGAGGTCAGAGACCTGGCCGTGTGGTGCCAGGACAACAACCTCTCCCTCAACGTGATCAAGACAAAGGAGATGGTTGTGGACTACAGGAAAAGGAGGACCGAGCACACCCCCATTCTCATCGACGGGGCTGTAGTGGAGCAGGTTGGGAGCTTCAAGTTCCTTTGTGTCCACATCACCAACAAACTAACATGGTCCAAGCACACCAACACAGTTGTGAAGAGGGCACGACAAAGCCTATTCCCCCTCAGGAGACTGAAAGGATTTGTCATGTGTCCTCAGATCCTCGAAAGGTTCTACAGATGCACCATGTAGAGCATCCCGACTGGTTGCATCACTGCCCAGACTATTTGCATTGACCCCCCCCTTTTACACGGCTGCTAGTCTCTGTTTTTATCTATGCATTGTCACTTTAATAACTCTACCTACTTGTACATATTACCTCAATTACCTCGACTATCCAGCATCCTTGCACATCTTTACCGGTACCCCCTGTAAATATCCTTGCTATAGTTATTTTACTGCTGATCTTTAATTATTTGTGACTTTTATTTCTTATTCTTATTTTTTTTAGGTATTTTTATTTATTTTATTTTTAAAACTGTATTGTTGGTTAGGGCTTGTAAGTAAGTATTTCACTGTTGTATTCGGCGCATGTGACAAATAACATTTGATTTGATTTGGTGTCTGTGAGGAGGAGTTCCGTTTTATCACTGTTGAGCTTGAGGAAGTTTTGTTGCATCCATGTTTTTATTGCAGAGGAGCAGGATTCAATGTGGGTCAGAGGTGGGTTAAGGATGGATTTGGTGCCGAGGTAGATACCGGTGTCATTAGCATAGCAGTGGAAGTCAAGGTTGAAGTGATGGAGTATCTGACCAAGGGGGAGATTGTAGATGATGAAGAGTAAGGGATCCAGCACAGCGCCTAGGGGGACACCCTGTATATAACTGCCGCTGAGGCTGAGGTGTGGCCATTGAGGGAGATGTAGTGGGTCCGGTTTGTGATCTGATGGCTTGTTGTGTTAAAAGTGGCTCTCAGGTCAAGGAGAATCAGAATGTTAATGGCACCAGCATCAGCAGAATTGAGGTCATTGATAACTTTGAGGAGTGCAGTTTCAGGACTGTGGAGGGGGCGGAAACCAGACTGGAGGGGCTTGAACAGGTTGTTGATTAGTAGGTGGGTTTGTAATTGGGAGGCAACAGTACGTTCCAGAGTCTTGGCAAGGAAGGGGAGGTTCGAAATGGGCCGGAAGTTATTGAGGATGATGGGGTCCAGTCCTGTCTTTTTTAAGATGGGGATGACTGCAGCTGTTTTGTAGTTAGACGGGACAGTTATGTAGGCAAGGGAGAGGTTGACAATGTGTGTGATATATGGACAGAGAGCAGGCAGGCAGGCTTTGATGAGAACAGTGGGGAGAGGATCCAGGGAGCAAATTGTAGCTTTGGATGACATGATGAGCTTTGAGATATAAGGAGAGAGTTGTGGAGTGAGTAGAGAAGGTGTCGTCACGGGGCTGAAGTAGTTTGCTGACAGTGGAGAACAGAGTCCGGGAGTAGGTGGACCTGGCAGCACTGAGGGCATCTCTGTAGGTGCCATAGGATGGCGCACAATTGGCCCAGCTTCGTCCGGGTTAGGGTTTGGCCGGCGTAGGCCGTCATTGTAAATAAGAATTTGTTTTTAACTGACTTGCCTAGGTAAATAAAGGTTGAAAAAAAATACAAAATGTAGGTGGAGAGGTGGAGTTTGAAGGCCTCAGCGTAGACAGTGAGCTCAGACTTCCTTTTCCGGCACTCCAGGCAGCGGCCAGCTTGCTTCATGGCGCCTACCTCAAGGGTAAACCGGGAGGAGGAGTAGGATTCAGTTTAGTTTGGAGGAGGGCCAGAGAGTTGAGGGAGAGATAGAGCAGTATTGATTTGGGCAGCTAGTTCATCAGGTAAGTTGGGGGCGTGGTCAAGGGGCAGGGCAGAGCAGATGGCATGAGAGTTGGAGGGGGTCAAAAGCTGTGATGTTGTGGAAGGAGATGAGGCGTGTTGTGGGGTGAATATGAGGTAAGAGAGAAATTACGTATCTTGTGGTCAGACAGTGGGAACAGGGAAGGGTGAAATATGAGAGAGAGCAGATGAGGTCAAGTATGTTTCCTTTGATGCAAGTAGGAAAATTGACATTTGATAATATTGAAACAGTCCAGAACAGCAATGAAATCAGAGGCAAGTTTTGAGTTTGATGAGTCCACGTGAATATTCATATTGCCAAGCAACACTAAGTGGAGAGTGGGATAGCAACGGTGAGTAGTTAAGATAGTTCAGACAAGAATGATTTATTAGCTTTTGGAGGATGGTACACAAAGATAGTGGTCATGGAGCAATATTATTTGTATGTAATGTATTCAAAGGAGACAGTAGGGAGAGACAGTTCAGTTATTTCTATTTTGGAATTGTACAGTACAGTGAGGCCGCCACCACGGCCTGTGGAGCAGGGGTGACACAGGTAGCCATAACCAGCTGGAGTAGCTTGGTTTGACGTAACAGAATAATGAATGCTGTCTGCAAGTAATTTTGTTCATAAAAGTAAATGAAGAGACATTCATTTTATTTTGTTGTTAGATTAGTATTCTAGCCTGGCTGGTATTCTAGCTGGTATTGTCAATTTATGGTGTTGACAATGTCCATTGTCCCAAGTGAGGTACACACCATTCACCGTGGCATATTCTGCAAGCACATTTGAGAGAATAAGGCCTAGATTCAATCAGTTCAACGTTAACCCGTGATAATCGACAAAATGCATAGCATTTAATTGTTTTTGTTTAGGCAATGTCTGAGGTGTAACTGTGTTGGAGCTGTCAAATCAGTGATCAGCAGCTCTTGTAGTCATTGTCACCCTTTCTATCCGTGATAGAAGTTCAGAACAAAAAAGTGAAGGCTATATATAAAGATAATGATGCTCAAATGAAAAATTAAACAAAATAATAAGGTTTGTTGTCAGCCTAACCAAGGTGTAGATTACAGAACACATTTCAGTGTTCGAACTTCATAATACGGCTGCATGATATTTCTGGTAATGGCACTCAATGCATTCAGTGGCAATCTTTGTGATAAGCTAAAAGCAGTTCCACCTCGAGTTATATCGACAATAACCGACACCTTGTTGCTCGACATCGACTTAACAAAAACAATCATATGCTATGTAGTTGTCAGTTTTCATCGGTTAAGGTGGTTCTGATTGAATCTAGCCCCTAAGCTTCCTTTGCCACACCCAATGATAACATAAGAAATCCTGTCTTTAATGGTAACTCAAAATAGAAATTCTGATTGTTCAAAGTCATATTCTGATTGTTGTAAACACAACTGTTGAGAGTGAATACAAATGGACATGGTATTAATTTGGTATTGCCAAATCTTAGATTCTTATGTCTGGGATGATTCTGAGCACATTTTAAACTCCAGCATTGGCCAGTTACCGTTTTGCCTATCCCCCCACCCCCCCCCCCATATAAAATACATAAACAGATACACACATATTTCATGGGCTTAAGTTCTCCTCTCTCCCTTCTCCTCTCTCGACCCCTGTGAAGATCAATTTTCAGCCTTGGTTTTCTCAGCATTCAGAGAGGGATGCAGCTACAAATGGCTGTGCCCCCAGATCATCATCCTGACCGCTCCTATTCTCTCTCCCACTCTCTATTATCCGTGCCTCTCTCCCACATGCACTCTCTCCCTCTGATTTTCTCTCCCACTCCGGATATCCACTGGAGCGGTGGCCATTAAATGCAAGCTTCAGCGTGCTGTCAGTCTCACGTGCTGCCACACACTAAGCCATGGTAAATACCCAGGAAGCCGGGAAAACAATTACTACACAAACTTTTCTGACTCCCCCACCGTGCCCCCCTGAAGTTAATGAGTGGTCTGGGTGTTTGGACTGAGCTCTGTCTCCCCTTCCACTTCTCTTTTCCTGAATGTTACTGAACTCACTCAGTCAATTGTTCCCTTCTCTCATTTTAGTTCTTGGTTATAAAGTAGACATTGGCTTTATACTGTTGCCATTAACTTTCCTTCCCAAGTATTACTTTTATTTACTCAGTCTCTCTATATCTCTCATTTCTATCAAAGTACTTCATGCAATGTACTGCTTTCAGGTCTCAGCATCTGTCCCCTTTTTGATGTCAGATTAAAACAGTTACAAGTGTTTTTCAAAGCCTCACACATACTTACATATACCTGTGAACAAAAAGTTTGCAAAGAAAGTTGGAAAATATCAAACCACTTGGTTGCTGTTGTCTCTTCTTGCTCAAATGATTAATCTTGATTTAATTGGAAAGCTAAAAAATGGGATTCATATGACATGTTTTTGTGATTCTGCCCCATAGACAAGCTCAGAGGCTGTGTGAGACCTGAAGCAGAAAATGGATAGTCATATTATTTTATAGACAACCAAGATTGCTGTGGTGATTTACTCTTTCTCTATAATTGAGACACAAGGGTGTATTCCCTTTCTCAGACTCTAATGGTCAGTCCATTAAGGGGTATGATTGAAGAAAGCCATACACTTACAATAGAGGCCACAGTAAATCAGAAAATAATGCTTTCTAGCCAATTTGAACATTACACTTAGAGAATAGCACACCGTAGGTACCTTTCTTCTCTGGCGAGACTACTCTTTGGCAGAGATAAATGGGTGTAATGTTGAAGTAATGTTTAAAAGCTTTTTGAATTAATAAAGAAAGCATACAGTGATTCTTCCTTTAAAAGTTGTCGTACTGCAGCACAGCTTGCGGGCAATTCTATGGCACGTTATTTAAGTGTCAGCCATTGTTGCCATTAATGCTCGTTAGTGCTAGTTTGACCACCAGAGGGCATCTTTGAGAAGCTTTTGACTGTTTTTAATATTGCCTGTACTAGAGAATTTAAAATGTTTTTTGTAAGAACATAGTATATGGGATTGATTTTAAGAAATTTTGCTTAATTCATTTGATTAATATTATGCTGTTTCTATTCCAAGAAAAACGAAACCCGCTGTACAACATGACCGGTCGGGAGTAGGCTACTAAGTGACTGCAAGTGAAGAGCAAAAATATCCTAACATTTCCACACCCTAATTGTAGGCTAACCAATTCCTAAATGGAGATTCAGTGAAAATGAAAATCTCATTGATTCATCAAGACCAGTCCCCATGCTTGTCTCAGAGCAGTGCGTGTGGGTGACAGAGAGATTGCATTTAGACAGGTATTTTCATCAAGGGCATTTTGTTTGCAGATTCCACAAACAGGAGGTGGAGTTGCAGAGCTCACAGGTGTGCATGGTATGGATTGTGACTCCATCTCATTCCTCCCTTTTCAACGTGTCATTCTCCGCCTGACTCTCCGCCAATTTCAGTTAGGAAAATATGGCGCTGTACAACGGGACCGGTCGAGAGTACTGCAGGCCTAAGCTACGAAGTGACTGCATTATTTTCCAAATAAAAATCTGAGTGGATGATTTTTGTCACGAAACACGTCGGGCGCGTCACCCTTCTTTACCCTTCGGATAGTGTCTTGAACGCACGAACAAAACGCAGCTATTTGGATATAACTATGGATTATTTGGAACCAAACCAACATTTGTTGTTGAAGTAGAAGTCCCGGGAGTGCATTCTGACGAAGAACAGCAAAGGTAATCAAACTTTTCTAATAGTAAATCGGAGTTTGGTGAGTACCACACTTGGTGGGTGTCAAAATAGCTAGCCTGTGATGGCCGGGCTATCTACTCAGAATATTGCAAAATGTGCTTTCACCGAAAAGCTATTTTAAAATCGGACATAGCGAGTGCATAAAGGAGTTCTGTATCTATAATTCTTAAAATAATTGTTATATTTTTTGTGAACGTTTATCGTGAGTAATTTAGTAAATTCACCGGAAGTGTTCGGTGGGAATGCTAGTCACATGCTAGTCACATGCTAATGTAAAAAGCTGTTTTTTGATATAAATATGAACTTGATTGAACAAAACATGCATGTATTGTATAACATAATGTCCTAGGATTGTCATCTAATGAAGATCATCAAAGGTTAGTGCTGAATTTAGCTGTGGTTTGGGTTTATGTGACACTATATGCTAGCTTGAAAAATGGGTGTCTGATTATTTCTGGCTGGGTACTCTGCTGACATAACCTAATGTTTTGCTTTCTGAAATCGGACAGTGTGGTTAGATTAACGAAAGTCTTGTCTTTAAAATGGTGTAAAATAGTCAAATGTTTGAGAAATTGAAGTAATAGCATTTCTAAGGTATTTGAATATTGCGCCACGGGATTACACTGGCTGTTGAGTAGGTGGGACGCAAGCGTCCCACTGGCCCAGAGAGGTTAACTTCTTCACTGTCCACTGCACCGCTAGGCACTCTTTCTCCACTGTTGAGTATTTGATTTCTCGGGGCAACTGCTTCCGGATGATGTATAAGATGGGATGCTCCCACCCCTGTGTTGCAGGCATCAGTCTGGACCACCATCTCTTTCCCAAAGTCCAGCATCACCAATACCGGTCCGGAGCACAGGACCTCCTTCAGGTTCTGGAAGGCTTCTTCTGCTTTGTCAGTCCACCTGACCCCGTTGGGCTGGGTCTTTTTGGTCAGGTCTGTGAGAGGACAAGCTACAGTTGCATAGTCAGGAATGAACCTATGGTAATAGCTGGTTAGCCCCTTAAAGGTTTTAACCTGAGACTTGGTTTGGGGCCGTGGCCACTGTCTGATGGCTTGAACTTTCTTCTTTTGCGGTTTAACATTGCCCCTCCCAATGGAGAATCCCGGATACTCTGTCCCAGTCTGCATTTTTTTGCATTGGCGGTTAGATCTGCTCTGTGAAGAACCTCCAAGACAGTGTTGAGCTGCTTCAGGTGAGATTTCCTGTTAGGGCTGTACACAATTACGTCATCCAAAGATGCTGTTGAGTACTCACTGGGGTCTCAGGGGTCTCAGGACTCTATCCATTAGCCTCTGAAAGGTAGGCGGAGCTCCATGTAGGCTGAAGGGTAGAACCGTGTAATGGTACATGTAAAGGCCGCAATCAAATCAAATGAAATTGTAGCATTCACATGCGCCGAATACAACAGGTGTAGAGCTTACAGTGAAATGCTTACTTATGATGCTAATGCTACCTTCTTTCCAGGTTTTGTGTGGATATGGTGGTGCATCAAGGTGCTTTGCCCTGGGAGGAAAGAGAAGATAGCCCTGCTCTGATTCACCCATCTCTTGCCACTGTAGTTTTGTAAGATGGGGGCTGATTGTAACTGCCTCTCGAGCCGCTTCTGTGGGAACAGGGGACAAAGCTGCTCCAAGCAACGCCTCTCAGGCATGCCACTTTTTGAGAAGGTTATGTGGTATATTTGCACTGGCTTCCGGTGCTCTGCCTGCCGAACTTTGTAGTTCACTGGACTCACCTTCTCCAGGATCTCATAGGGCCTCTTCCAGGTGGACAGAAATGTATTTTCTGTTGTGGGCACCAGTACCAGAACTCTCTCCCCATTCTGGAATTCTCTGGGTTGAGCTCCCCAGTTGTAGACCCTCCTCTGTGCTTCTTGGGATTTGGCCATATGCTCTCTTACCATTGGCCACAACTTCTGCATCCGATCTACCATATCAGCCACAGGGTCGTCGATACTGTGATGCGGACTTGGCTCAGTCTCTCAGGTCTCCTTTGCAATGTCCAGGAGGCCCTGGAGTTGTCATCCATATAGGAGGTCGAATGGGGAGAATCGAAAAGATGGAAAAGAGCAAATATGACAACAACTGGTCACAGTTCCTTCCATTTAGGTCTACTACCTTATGGTGCATTCTCTTTTATTAAACCTTTCAACAAGCCCATCTGTCTGAGGGTGGTACACAGAAGTGTGGATTTCTTTTATCTTCAGGACCTTGCACAAGTCCTGCATGATCCGAGACATGAAGGGGGTCCCCTGGTTGGTGATGATCTCCTTGGCTATTCCCACTCGGCTGAAGAACATCACCAGTTCCTTGGCAATACCTTTCGAGGTCATAGTTCTTAGGGGAATAGCCTCTAGGTAGCAGGTTGCATAGTCTAGAATCACCAGAATATATTGGTTCCCTTCGGTGTACTTTACCAGGGGCCACACCAGGTCCATAGCAATTATCTCAAAGGGGACATTACATAATTGGGGCCACTGGGGCCAAGCTTCCTGACATCCAAGACCTATATACTAGACGGTGTCAGAGGAAGGCCCCCAAAAAATTGTCAAAGACTCCAGTCACCCAAGTCATACTGTTCTCTCTGCAACCGCACAGTAAGTGGTACCGGAGAGCCAAGTCTAGGACCAAAAGGCTCCTTAATAGCTTCTACCCCCAAGCCATAAGACTGCTGAACAACTAAACTTATGAAATGGCCACCCGGACTATTTACATTGAACCCCCCCTTTTGTTTTTACACTGTTGCTACTCTCTGTTTATTATCTATGCATAGTCACTTTACAAATTACCTCGAATAACCTGTACCCCCTCACATTGACTCAGTACCTGTACCCCTTGTATATATTCTCGTTATGGTTATGTACATTTATTGTGTTACCTTGTGATTGATTAGATTTTTTAAACTTTATTTAGTAAATATTTTATTAACTCTATTACTTGAACTGCATTGTTGGTTAGTGCTTGAAAGTAAGGATTTCACCTTTTGTATTGTGACAAATACAATTTGATTCGATTTGATCTATGCTAGGAAGAGGGATTAGAGAATTTGTGAAGTGAGGTTTATGTGCAGTGAGTTGGCATTCAGGACACGACCGGCAATAATCCTCCGCGGCTCTTACCACTCCCAGCCAGGACCCTGTCCTTTGGACACCCAGGTGGGCTCCAAGGACATGTGAGTGGGCTTAACTGTAACATGGTGGGGACATACCATTTTGGGACGAACAACAGTTAACTTTAGAATTGACTTCTTTAGCATAATACAACAGCTGCCTCTTAATCACAAAGTGAGGATATCTCTTTCCATCTACTTCGGTGACCTGGACCCTCGCATGGGTGAGATTGGGGTCCTCCAATTGGGCCATTCCGAACTGGCCTTTGAGGTTGAGACTGATGGGCCCCTCCCCAAGATCTTCCTCTGACAGCTCCCAGACTGGGAATGTATCAAAGGGTCCTGCTGATTATTCCTCTTATCCCGGCTCAGTGGAGGTTCCATCTGAGTTCCCCTGGGCAGCGCAAATAGGTTTTTTGTTGACTTTTGGAGGGGTTCTTGGACCATGGCATGTTTGGTTTTCCTCCAAGCCTCAGGTGGGGTACGGGGAGGTTGGGGACTAAGCCTACTTGAAGTTGACAGTTCCCTTGAGGGGTTGTAAGCTTCACCACTGTCATTGGATATTCCTTGATGTCCTCGTGAAGGCAGGACACTGCCACAGGATTCTCTGGGGCATGATTGTGCTCTCCTACTAGCTGTGGCTGTATCAATGACCCCATACTGCCGGAGTCCAACAGGGCTTCTGCATCTCTTCCATCTACTTTGGTTGGGATCGTGGGGGCTGTTTCCTTATGGGCCCAACAGGAGTTCATTAAGTGACAGGGCCTCCCCCCAACTGGGTCTGTCTTACCAGACTTCAGCAGATCCATTGTTGTTCCACGGACTGTGTATTGCCCTGGCTGGCCACCTTATTGGCATTATAGGGAAGGGCCCCATAGGACGTGGTCTCCACCACTCTGGGCCCTGTGGGGTCACTCTGCAACCAGACTGACTGGGTGGGAACAAAGGTCCATTCCTGGAACTTCAAGGCCCAGGTCATTAACGTATACCCATACCAGGCAAGAACCGCTGCCTTAACCACCTTGAAGTTTTCAGCCTGGTCATCTAATAGGTCATAGTTGGCCCGTTGTGCTTCTCACACCAGGCAGGGTCCAAGCAACCCAGCCCTGGTGTTCTTGGGCCAACCCTCCCGTGTTGCTGGTTAAGAGGTAGGCCTCCAAGTCCTCCGCCTGTGTCATTTTCAACAGGAAACTTTCCGGGTTGGGTCCACTGGCTGGGGTTGCCTGTGGAGCACAAACAGTGAGGGTTTGTGGGTGGGCCAACAACCTAGCATTTTGATTCCTTTGCTCTGAAATTAACTCCCTGTGCATGTCGAGCTGGGCTTGGCTGTCATGAGCCAGCTGCTTGATGAGGTTCTCCATGATCTGGTATTATTTCACAGTCTCTTGTCACTTGCTCTTGAAGGCCGAAGGAATAATGCCTGCATTCTCCACCAGTGTAGCGGTCAGGGGGGGTGGGGCTGGTCAACATCTGACGAGAGTGTGAAGTAACTCAAGCGTAAAGCAAAATTGACCTTTCTCTAGGGAAACGATCCAGGACTTTTATTCAGGGAAAGAAACAACAGAATACGCCACAGCAATGGGTAACAATAAAACCAAACCAAAACCTAGCTCGTCTTTGAGCCTTTCTACACAGGTCTTCCGGTCCCTCTTTGCTACCGGACAGCTAAGCTGTTTACCGGCATATCCAACAAAAGAAGACAGAAATCCAACAGGCTTGGCCTTACGGCAGTCAGGCCAAGTAACATCCGGTATGTTCCTGGCCATTTGTGACTTGATGTGTCTTGGCTTGGAATATTTGGGTTTAATATGACAACTTGCTATCAGCAGATTCCCATTCAAATCAAAGTTTATTTGTCGCGTACACAGATTTACAGGTGTTATAGCACGTGCAGTGAAATTCTTGTGTTTCTAGCCCCAACGGTGCAGTAGAATGTCTCACAAATACAATACAAATTCACAAATAATCAAAATAATCAAAATAATCAATAATCATTCTTCCATGTGTCTGTGCCAGGGTATTCTCTTTTGCCACTCTGCCCATAGCCTCTTTACCTTCAGGACTTTGTTCACCAGCGACCATTTAATCTCCACCAGTATTTGCATGGAGAAGGGGTCCGATGTCTATATGTGTCCCTACGATAAGAGTTGAAATTACACAGTAATTAGTCTCTCCAACATTACAGGCCGCCCCCTATTGACATTGGAGGGAGAGGGGAGGCTGGAGAGTCACGATACAGTGCCCACAGCTTCCAGAAACAACACTGCTAAACACTGACCCTTGTGAATTAGCATATACATATACACTATTTTTTGGGGAGGGGGTCTTACCCTGGAAACCTCTATATTCTAACCCCCTCTCTCTCGTTTTTCTGTCGGGTTTGATGTTTTCAGTTTTTTCACCGCCCATCAGGATGTACTTGTGGGGCAGTAGTGACAGTGTCTTATTCTGGCATCCAATTACCTCTGAGAGCCCTGGACGAACAGAGCTGCTCTTTCCAAGACCATTTTCCCCCTCCATCCGTCCACAGTACCCATCACACAAACATACACACCTCACTCACTGTCACCCCGCCGAGAAAAATCTTCTCATTTAGCTTCTACAGATGACAGGTAAAACGAGATGTCCCCCTAACACACATGAATACATATTCTTCAGATGGTTTTTCCTCTTACTTTCATGATGGTTTGGAATTTTTATTGATTAACAAAACCATGAGGTTTTTAATGTGGTTAGGAAAGGTCATGACATTCAGAAATGCCATTCTCTTTGGGGAGCAGTCTGGATGATGGCCTGTTAAACAAGGTTAGCAGTCATATTGGCTCAATTTCTATCTATTTTGTGGCCTCCAATATGCCCACATAAACACTGCCTCGCTCTTCCTTGCTCAAGCATGTCGCTCACCATTAGGTACTCAGCTTGAGAATTTCACAGTGAATTATACAGCCCTCAGGAGGTATGTGAGGACTACACTGACACAAACATGCATAGGCTGCACTAAATACACACACACACACACACACACACACACACACACACACACACACACACACACACACACACACACACACACACACACACACACACACACACACACACAGGGAAACGCTAAATGCACACCCTGACCCTTAAACACACACATGCACTAATTATTGTGTGCATCACATCCATGACACCTTTTCCCACTGAGCTACCTTACAGCGCTCAATGTTGCCTCACTTGGTTGTACTCATGTAATTATTGAACTCAAATGAAACTGCTTTGAAGGAACATACACTGAGGACCACACACAGAGACCATTAACCCTTTAGCAAGCTCATCACCAGTGGCAAGACATCCAGTGGCCCGTCATTGGGCTTTCACTGGGCCCCTCGCCATGATTAAGAGGGTCACAATGCAGTTGGCAAGAGATCTGAAGGCACGTACCCCCAAGGCCACCCAGGGCTCTGAAGTCATAAGCGCACATTTTACAATTCCCCCTTGCATTAACATAGTAAAACAATCAATGAGTTGAGCTAGAAAAGCCTCATCCTCTGTCCTGTCAGCATTGACATTGATAATTAGCATGCCAAAAGAATCCCAGGCACTTTTGTCAGGGCGGATTTGCAGGGGGAGAGAGAGGATAAGTCCATTTTGCTCTACAGTTTTTCCCTAATGCAGTCTAGGGCTGAGGAGTTCTCTGCAAAGAAGAGGGTGGGCTATAGGTAGGTATCAGCCATGCCGCTTTCCAAAGCAAAATGGAAGAATATTATAGACGTGATGATAGCATATTACATTTTGATTGATTAATGCATTTTAAATTGACTTTTCCCTGTCCTCTTTTCCCCGTCAATCCTCCATATTCTCTATTGAAAATCCGCAAATCAACTGAGAACTCCATTCCTTAAAAATGGTCACCAGATGGCGTCGCGATCGGTTTGCTAGTTTTCTCTAGAAAAGGGGGACGAATAAATAGCTAAATTTGCCAGAATCAGATTTGAAATGACCTACAAGAAATTCCACAAAGTTGTCAACAGTGGCACTCGAATCACAGAGAAAGATCAATTATGACTTTCACCTTTTGTTTGAATATTCAAGAAAGGCGTTGTTGATGTAATTAAAACCAATCTTCTAGTTTTGATTTCCCTATTCATAATAGCAAATGAATGATAGCTAATGAATGGTGAAAACACACATGCTAACACATGCTAATAATTAATCTTAGTTTAACAGAAACAGATGAACAGAATTAGTATGACAGATCCATACAGTCTCATTCAAAGTCTTGATTGGATATCTATTTGATCTGTGTTCGGGGCAGTGACGCAAACTTAAACCTAGCCACTCTCTCATCTTATAGCTACAGTAGCTAGCTACCTGCACACATTTTTAGCTAGCTAGCTAAAGTTATATCCTGACAACATTAAATCTCTGAGATGGTGCTGCAGAGATGGAGAGCTGCCGTCTAACGGGCTCCTGTCCAATTCTGCTATTTTGTGTATTTTTTTCCACTAATCTCAACTTCTTTGTACGTAATATTTTCGCCATCATTTCCTATGACCAAAAACAGCTTCTGGACTTCAAATAAGCGATTACTAACCTCAACTTGGATGAAGATTTCTACTTAAACGAGTCAGCAGCTGTGGATGTACTGCTCATCCCGGACCAGGCCCTAAACCCCGGGACTCGAAAGAGGAAGAGACGGCACAAGAGAGGCAAACGAGCAGGCTCCCTGATAAGACTATGTCGACAAGTACACTACCATTCAAAAGTTTGGGGTCACTTAGAAACGTCCTTGTTTTTGAAAGAAAAGCTATTTTTTTGTCCATTAAAACAACATCACATTTTTCAGAAATACAGTGTAGACATGTTGTAAATGACTATTGTAGCTGGAAACGTCAGATTTTGTTATGGAATATCTACATAGGCGTACAGAGGCCCATTATCAGCAACCATCACTCCTGTGTTCCAATGGCACATTGTGTTAGCTAATCCAAGTTTATCATTTTAAAAGGTTAATTGATCATTAGAAAACCCTTTTGCAATTATGTTAGCACAGCTTAAAACTGTTGTTCTGATTAAAGAAGCAACAGAACTGGCCTTCTTTAGACTAGTTGAGTATCTGGAGCATCAGCATTTGTGGGTTCGAATGCAGGCTCAAAATGGCCAGAATCAAATACATTTCTTCTGAAAGTGTCCTTCAGTGGTGTGTGCTTAGTCCCCTCCTATGCTACCTGTTCACTCACAACTGCAGGGCCAAGCATGATTCCAACACCATCATTAAGTTTTCTGACGACACAACAGTGGTTGGCCTGATTACCAACAACGATGAGACAGGCTATTGGGAGGACGTCAGAGGCCTGGCAGTGTGGTGCCAGGACAACAACTTCTCCCTCAATGTGAGCAAGACAAAAGAGCTGATCGTGACCTACAGGAAAAGGCGGGCCGGACAAGCCCCCATTAATATCGTCATGGGCTGTAGTGGAGCGGGTCGAGCATTTCGAGTTCCTTGGTGTCCACATCACCAACGAACCATCATGGTCATGAAGAGAGTACGACAACACCTTTTCCCCCTCAGGAGACTGAAATGATTTGGCATGGGTCCCCAGATCCTCACAAAGTTCTACAGCTGCACCATCGAGAGCATTCTGACTGGTTGCGTCACTGCCTGGTAGGGCAACTGCTCTGCATCTGGCCATAAGGTGCTACAGAGGGTCGTGCGTACAGCCCAGGACATCACTGGGGTCAAGCTTCCTGCCAACCAGGACCTCGATACCAGGCGGTGTCAGAGGAAGGCCCTAAAAATTGTCAAAGACTCCAGCTACCCTAGTCATAGACTGTTCTCTCTGCTACTGCACAGCATGCATGCTTCTCTCCCCAAGCCATAAGACTCCTGAAAAGCTAATCAAATGGCTACCCAGACTATTTGCACCCACCCTTTTATGTTGCTGCTATTCTCTGTTTATTATCTATGCATAGTCACTTTAACTCTACCTACATGTACATATTACCGATCTTTGTAGTTCACTGGACTCACCTTCCCCAGGATCTCATATGGCCTCTTCCAGGTGGACAGAACATATTTTCTGTTGTGGGCACCAGTACCAGAACTCTCCCCCCATTCTGGAATTCTCTGGGTTGAGCTCCCTGATTGTAGACCCTCCTCTGTGCTTCTTAGGCTTGGGCCATATGCTCTCTTACCTTTGGCCACAACTTCTGTATCCGATCACTGATTTCAGCCACATGGTCAATGATACTGTGATGCAGGCTTGGCTCAGTCTCTCAGGTCTCCTTTGCAATGTCCAGGAGGCCCTGAGGTTGTCGTCCATATATGAGCTTGAACGGGGAGAATCGAAAAGGGCAAATATGGCAACAACTTGTCCCAGTTCCTTCCATTCTGGTCTACTACCTCTGTCTCAGGGTGGTACACAGAAGTGCGGATTTGTTTTACCTTTAGGAGCTTGTACAAGTCCTGCATGATCCGAGACATGAAGGGGGTCCCCTGGTCAGTGAGGATCTCCTTGGCTATTACCACTCGGCTGAAGGACATCACTAGATCCTTGGCAATACCTTTCGAGGCCATTGCCTCTGGGTAGCGGGTGGCATAGTCTAGAATCACCAGGATATATTGGTGCCCTTTGGCGTACTTTACCAGGGGCCCCACCAGGTCCATTGCAATTCTCTCAGAGGGGACAGCTCACAAATCCAGCTCACAACAGAATTGTGTAAAGTAACAGAAACATTAGAGGCATGTATGGGGGTGTGCCCAAAAAAAGGAGATACCTGTAAGTACAACCAGGTATGGGAGGCAAAGACAGCTGGCAAGAACAGGTCAGTGCGGGAACAGAAGCGCCCTGTGTACACGTACTTCAGCACAGCCCTCATACAGCTGTACGTCATGTTAGGTAAACAGCACCTGACACAACAACACAGAATGACACCATGTTCTCCTTCCCTATTCACTAGTGAATTTAATGTGATCCTGTGTGTTGACTTTTTCCTCTCCTCTTTTTTCTGTCAATTCTTCATATTCTGGACGGCAGGGGCGGCAGGTAGCCTAGTGGTTAGCGCGTTGGGCCAGTAACCGAAAGGTTGCTGGATTGAATCCCCGAGCTGACCAGGAAAAAAATCTGTTGTTCTGCCCCTAAACAAGGCAGTTAACCCACTGTTCCCCAGTAGGCCTTCACTGTAAATAAGAATTTGTTCTTAACTGACTTGCGTAGTTAAATTAAAAAATCTAAATGTGCATACCAGCAGAGAGTGCCAGGTAACCTCCTGTAGGTATTTGCTCTTACTCCATTTGATCCAGCTTATCAACCAGCTGATTATTATAATCAGATGCACTAGATTGGGGTTGGACCTACAGGATGGTAGCTCTCCAGGAACAAAGCATCGGCCTGAGACAGCAGGTGGTTCCTATTGGAACCATGGGAGGGTGTAGTGCAGCATTCCCCAATAGGCCGTTTCAAAAAACAGTCAGAATTTTGAACACACCTACTCATTCAAGGATTTTTCTTTATTTTTACTATTTTCTACATTGTAGAATAATAGTGAAGACATCAAAACTATGAAATAACACATATGGAATCATGTAGTAACCAAAAAAGTGTTATTTATTTATTTATTTATTTTATTTCACCTTTATTTAACCAGGTAAGCTAGTTGAGAACAAGTTCTCATTTACAACTGCGACCTGGCCAAGATAAAACAAAGCAGTGCGACACAAACAATGTTGAACAGACATGCAGACAAATTCATTAATGCAGGGAATGGGAATAGCCTAATAGTGTACTACTCTGGAGTTAAATAAATTGATGTTATTTGGCAGGTCACGGATCATCTCTTGAAACAATGCTATGTGGGTGGGTCGGGTTGTGGAGAAAAATCTGTCCTGATGTCGGATATTGGGTGGGGCTGGAATTGATGTGGCCGGTGCGTGGTGGGTGCAGCTCCAAAAAAATGGACCCATGCACGACTCTAGTTGGGGGACCCTGGTGTACATGGAGTGGGATGAACGAGCAAGGCAACTAACTATAATGCGGACCTGGTTGAGACCAACCGGCGTTGGCACGTTGCTCTGGTTAGCACTGCCATGTCAATTTAACCACACATTTTCCTAGCCCTCATTAGGATCAGGGAAACCTGGGGGACACGGTGGTTTCCCCTCTCTGACAATCAGAACCATATTCTACAGGCTACCTTTAGTACCTATTCTTATACCACTGACCATGTGTACCAACCCTTTTAGCCCTAAGTAAAACAGGTCAAGAGACATGCATGGGCTATTTACAACACAATCATGTGGTGGATATTGGTGAGGCTGTATGGGTTGACATCTGAAATAGACCTGAATCTGCATACCAAGTTATGTGGTGATACACCAATAAATGTACAATGTATAAGGATTTTTGATAATATTGATTGGTTCTTAGTGGTCAACTTGTTTGAGCTACACTCCAGCAAGTGATAGACCATTGGAGTACAGCTGCAAGTCTCTTGGGGTATGTCTCTATGAACTTGGCACATCTAGCCACTGGGAATTTTGCCCATTCTTCAAGGAAAAACTGCTCCAGCTCCTTCAAGTTGGATGGGTTCTGCTGGTGCACAGCGATACTTAAGTCATACCACAGATTCTCAATTGGATTGAGGTCTGGGCTTGGGTTATAAAAAAACCCAAGCCCATTCCAAGACATTTAAATGTTTCCCCTTAAACCACTCGAGTGTTGCTTTAGCAGTATGCTTAGGGTCATTGTCCTGCTGGAAGGTGAACCTCCGTCCCAGTCTCAAATCTCTAGAAGACGGAAACAGGTTTCCCTCAAGAATTTCCCTGCATTTACCAAACATATTTGCTCATTCCTTCAATTCTGACCAGTTTCCCAGTCCCTGCCGATGAAAAACATCCCCACAGCATGATACTGGATGGTGTTTGAGGTGATGAGAGGTGTTGGGTTTGCACCAGAAATAGCGTTTTCCTTGATGGCCAAAAAGCTCAATTTTATTCTCATCTGACCAGAGTACCTTCTTCCATATGTTTGGGGAGTCTGCCACATGCCTTTTGGCGAACACCAAACATATTTGCTTATTTTCTTCTTTAAGCAAAGGATTTTTTTCTGGACACTCTTCTGTAAGGCCCAGCTCTGTGGAGTGTACGGCTTAAAGTGATCTTTGGTCTCTTTGTTGCCTCTCTGATTAATGCCCTCCTTGCCTGGTCTGTGAGTTTTGGTGGGCGGCCCTCTCTTGGCAGGTTTGTTGTGGTGCCATATTCTTTCCATTTTTTAATAACGGATTTAATGATGCTCTGTGGGATGTTCAAAGTTTCGGATATTTTTTTATAACCCAACCTTGATCTGTACTTCTCCACAACTTTGTCCCTGACCTGTTTGGATAGCTCCATGGTCTTCATGGTGCCGCTTGCTTGGTGGTGCCCCTTGCTTAGTGGTGTTGCAGACTCTGGGGCCTTTCAGAACAGGTGTATATATACACTGAGATCATGTGACACTTAGATTGCACACAGGTGGACTTTATTTAACTAATGATGTGACTTCTGAAGGTAATTGGTTGCACCAGATCTTATTTAGGGGCTTCACAGCAAAGGTGTGTAAATACATATGCACGCACCAATTTTCTGTTTTAAATTTTTTGTAATTTTTTGATACAAGTCATTTTTTTCATTTCACTTCACCAATTTGGACTATTGTGTGCATGTCGGTTACATGAAATCCAAATGAAAATCTATTTAAATGACAGGTTGTAATGCAACAAAATAGGAAAAATGCCAAGGGAGATGAATACTTTTGCAAGGCACTGTACTTCCTTTTGATATTTTTTTTACTGTTTTGCCATGTATGAATATGTTATTCATTGCCTTTCTATGGACTAATAGCAATAAGGCTACCTTTTTTTTTACTAACTGTGGTCCTAAAATTGAAAATCAAATAGCTATATGATCCTTGGTATGACCTTCTTTAAACAATTCTATATGTTAGCTTAGTAGAAACCCGGGCCCTTAGACCTTAAGTGGAATATTAGTCATTTATTCTGAAGCCAAAAAAGACACTAGCAAGGCATTTCAGCATACACAGTTTGACATCTGCTACAGCAGTGGTCCCCAACTCCGGTTCTCGAGTACCCTCAACAGCACACATTTTTGTTGTAGCTTCAGACAAACATACCTGATTCAACTAATTGAGGGCCTGATGATTAGTTGACAAGTTGAATTAGGTGTGCTTGTCTGGGATTACGATAAAAAATGTCTTCTGTTGGGGGTTCTCGAGGACCCGAGTTGGGAACCACTGTGCTACAGTACTGTAGCTTTATTTATCTACTGTACTTCAAGAACAGATGTACTCACATTGGATTGGTTGATTAGCTTTCAAACAGCCAAATACATACTCTTAGAGTAGGTTTACCCCATTAATGTACTTGGTACATGTACTGTACCCATGCAATCTGCCATCTGGGAATCTGTTCAATGGCCCTAATCTTGATATACTGTATACCCATTGGTTCAAGGGCAATCTGCATTTCAAACAACAACAAAGCCATTACCCTGCCATTGTTTTGGTAAGAAGTTGAGGAGGTTAGAGAAGTGTTACCACTCTCAAATTCATCGATAGAGCTACATTATGGATACAAAATGACAATTTTAACCATATTCAGAGGCTAAACAATGTTTGTTTACAACCTGCATTGTTTACAAACAATTTAGTAGAATAAGCATATATTTGGGGCTTTGATGGGGTGCGACAATTGGACTATGTTCATGAGGCCTTTATTATATAAGTTATATTCTTCAAGAATCAATGGGTGTGTGTAAATAATTTAAAGTAACTGTCCAGTGTTTCCAGATTTCTATGAAATATGACCTGTCATTTTTTTCCCTTCCAAAAATAGATTAAGGTTCCCACTGTTCAGAATAGGAATAGGAGCAAGGGAAGTTTCATTCCATCAGTCATTGGGCTGCTGAACATAGGACAGATGCAGGCCCAATACACCAGTGGAGGCTGGTGGGAGGAGCTATAGGAGGATGGGCTCATTGTAATGGCTGAATGGAATCAATGGAACGGAGTCAAACGTGGTTTCCATATGTTTGTGTTTAATACAGTTCAATTTATACCATTCCAGCCTTTACATTGAGTCCGTCCTTCTATAGCTCCTCCCACCAGCTTCCACTGCAATACACAGTCTGGGAGTAGGCCAATAAACGGTCGAATAGTAGACTTTGAATAAGAGAAAATGTATCTTGTGTACTTTTCCGTACTGCATGTCATATATTCTGTTGTGTTTGTGTATTTGTATGCTGATGTCCTAAAAATGTTTTCCATGGAAATGGACAATAAAGTATATCATATTGCATCATAAAAAGCAGCTTTTCTGTGTTGTAATGGTGGGGCATACCCCAACAACAGAATGGTGTAGGCATATACCGGTCATGAAAAATATTCCTCCTTAGACCGCTGATAGGCCAGCTCGTCCTCCTCAGGAGTATGGCATCATACTCTATAAGGAAATGGCAAGCATTATTCAAATGCTCTGTTTGAGATACAAGTTTGAGGTGCTCAATCTATGCTCTTGCCACATATACAAGTATAGGATGAGTCAACAACATTATTTGCGTATGTGCATGAATATGAACTTTTAAAAGCGAATGTTCACTAGACAGTTACTTTACAAGTAAGAAAATGTATGTAGAATCGCAGATTGACCCTTTAAATTATATAATTTATAAATGTTTCAAGAGCATAGTGCAACTGTCTTACCCTATCATAACCCAATATATACAGTTGCATTACTCCATTGTTTATAACAGGAACATAAACCATGTGCAGCTTCAAAATATGTTCAAAAGCTGTCAACTACCTTGCCCATTTCCCATCTGAGTAGGCCTATGTATTAGGCTAGCCCACATGTAGGGTTAAGGAGCGGTTTTGTGGACACAGATTACTCTTAGTCCAGGACTATAAATAATTTTGTCTAGAGATTTTCCAGTGATCATGCTTTTTAGTCCAGGACTAGGCTTAGTCTGTGTCTCGGAAAACCTCCCCATAATATTTAAATGAGTGGAATGGGATGATGTTTTGCAAGAAAAAAACATGTTTACATTACCAAGTACATTCACTGGGTAAACCTACTCTAAAAGTATGTATTAGGCTGTTTGAGAGAGTTTGAATCCTAAATTACCCATCCAATGTGAGTACATGTGTTTGTATGTAGTATTTGTATTATTATGGATCCCCATTAGATGCCTACTCTTCCTGGGGTCCAGCAAAATTAAGGCAGTTATACATTTTAAAAACATTACAATACATTCATAAAACATTTCACAACATATTAAGTGTGTGCACTCAGGCCTCTACTCTACTACCACATATATATAACACAAAATCCATGTGTGCATGTGTGTATAGTCTGTATGATATCGTGTTTGTATGCATGTGTCTATGTTTGTGTTGCTTCACAGTCCCCGCTGTTCCATAAGGTGTATTTGTAAATACATTTTTTTTATCAATACATTTTTTTTAATCAAATGTTACTGCTGGCATGAGTTACTTGATGTGGAAGAGTACTGTGCGCCTCCCATAGTCTGTTCTGGACTTGGGGACTGTGAAGAGACTTCTGGTGGCATGTCTTGTAGGGTATGCATGGGTGTTGGAGATGTGTCCCAGTAGTTCAAACAGACAGCTTGGTGCATTCAACATGTCAATACCTCTCACAAATACAAGTAGTGATGAAGTCAATCTCCCCTCCACTTTGAGCAAGGAAAGATTGACATGCATATTATTAATGTTAGCTCTCTGTGTACATCCAAGGGCCAGCTGTGCTGCCCTGTTCTGAGCCAATTGCAATTTTCCTAAGTCCCTCTTTGGGGCACCTGAACACACGGCTGAACAGTAGTCCAGGTGCGACAAAGCTAGGGTCTGTAGGACCTGCCTTGTTGATAGTGCTGTTAAGAATGCAGAGCAGCGCTTTATTATAGACAGACTTCTCTCCATCTTAGCTACTGTTGTAGCAATCTATTTTGATCATGACAGTTTACAATCCAGGGTTAATCCAAGCAGTTTATCCTCCTCAACGTGCTCAATTTCCACATTATTCATTACAATATTTAGGATTTAGTGAATGATTTACTGCAGTGGCATGTCGTTAGTAAAGATTGAAAAAAGTAAAGGGCCTAGACAGCTACCCTGGGGAATTCCTGATTCAACCTGGATTTTGTTGGTCAGACTTCCATTAAAGAACACCCTCTGTGTTCTGTTAGACAGGTAACTCTTTATCCACACTATAGCACGTGGTGTAAAGCCATAACACATAATGTTTTTCCAGCAACAGACTATGATTGATCATGTCAAAAGCCTCACTGAAGTCTAACAAAACAGCCCCCACAATAATTTTTTATCATCATATTTCTCTCAGCCAATCATCAGTCATTTGTGTAAGTGCTGTGCTTGTTGAATGTCTTTCCCTATACGCGTGCTGAAAGTCTTTCCCTATATGCGTGCTGTAAAATAGCGTTTTATCTGGTCAAACAAGGCTTGGTAACAGCCTGACTAGTCAGCTGTTTGAGCCAGTTAAGGGGGCTTTACTCTTCTTGGGTAAGGGATTCACTTTATCTTCCCTCCAGGCTTGAGGGCACACACTTTCTAGTTGGCTTAAATTGAAGAATGGCAAACATATGTGGCAATATCGTTCGCTATTATCCTCAGTAATTTTCCATCCAAGTTGTCAGACCCCGGTAACTTGTCATTGTTGATAGACAATAATACTTTTTTCACCTCTTCCACTCTTACTATATGGAATTCAAAATTACAATGTTTATCTTTCATATTTTGGTCAGATATACTTGGATATGTAGTGTCAGCATTTGTTGCTGGCATGTCATGCCTAAGTTTGCTAATCTTTTCAATGAAAAAATCATTAAAGTAGTTGGCAATATCAGTGGGTTTTGAAATGAATGAGCCATCTGATTCGATGAATGATGGGCGGAGTTTGCCTTTTTGCTCAAAATTTCATTTAAAGTGCTCCAAAGCTTTTTACTATAATTCTTTATGTAGTTTCTTCTTATTTTTATTCAGTTAGTCACATGATTTCTCAATTTGCAGTACGTTTGCCAATCGGTTGTACAGCCAGACCGATTTGCTATCTCTTTTGCCTCATCCCTCTCAACCATACAATGTTTCAATTCCTCATCAATGCATGGGGATTTAACAGTTTTTACATGCTTATAAGTAACTGAGATAAGCAATTTCATAAATGTGTCAAGTGCAGTGTCTGGTTGCTTGCCATTACACACCACGGACCAACAAATATTCTTCACATAGGAATCACTACAAAACATATTTTATGACCTCTTTTACACAATATTAGGCCCATCCTTTGGAACGTTGGTTATCCTAGATAGCTTCTACATTGTGCTTACTATATCCAATGGATTTGGATACTGCTTTCAAACAAATTTCTGCAGCATTAGTAAAGTCATGATCAATACATGTTGATTTAATTCCTGTACTGTTTGAAACTACCCTGGTAGGTTGATATCACATACATTATCAAGTATTTCACACATATTATCCAGATATTGACTGTTAGCACTTAGTGGTCTATAGCAGCTTCCCACAAGAATGGGCTTTAGGTGAGGCAGGTGATCCTGTAGCCACATTAGTTCAACAGTATTTAACATGAGATCCACTCTAAGCTTTACAGGAATGTGGTTCTGAATATAGACTGCAACACCGCCCCCGTTGGCATTTCTGTCTTTTCTGTAAATGTTATAACCTTGTATTGCTACCACTGTATCATCGAAGGTATTATCTACGTGAGCTTCAGAGATTGTCAGATTATGAATGTCATCTGTTACTAGCAAATTATTGATTTCATGAACCTTGATTCATGAAGCTACATGTGTTAATGTGGGCTATTTTTAACACTTTTCTGGGATGCTTGATTATTTTTCTTGCTTTACTGGGAAGCTTAGAAGAGGTAGACATACTCTGGTTATTTCATTAGTGCAGGGTGAGCTGCACACAGTGGACTTCCTACTAGGGCACACCACCTCAGTGCCAACAGTATTACTCTGGTTAATAGGCATATGATTGCAGCATAAAAAAGCTGTATGATCAACAGAGGCATTCCAGACAGTAAGAGGGACATGAATTAGGTTATTTACATTGTGTCTTCCAACGCCCCTAGGATAATTTACATTTGCTGAAGCATTATGACAACTCAGCGACACAATGGTAGGGATTAAATGAGCTGGACTTGGGTCATTGATGAGTCATTGTCTCAACGCAGCCTTATAATGCTGTGAAAGGATCAAGGAAGCCAAATGATTTGGGTGGATCCAATCTTTCTTGTAAAACAACCTTTGTTTCCAGAAGGTATCAAAATTGTCAATAAAACGTTACACCCACAGAGCTGCAATAGTCTCGTAGCCAGTTATGAGGGCTAAAAGTCTGCTGAACCGTTCAATGCCACGATTTAGGGAGGGCAGAGGGCCAGATGTTGTTGAAGTACAGTAGATAAATAAAGCTACAGTACTCTAGCAGATGTCAAGCTATGTATGCTGAAAAGCCTTGTTAGTGCATATGCAAATTAGCTTTTGAATTTCCTGTCTTTTTCGGCTTCAGACAAAAGCTAATATTTCACTTAAAACTGTTTTTGGTATTAATTAATACTGGAATTGGCCATTGTGTGTGTTGTAAGCAGCGCGTCCTGGCAGAGGAAATATCCAAGGATGTTTACTTCCAGGGTTGTTTATTTGGAGCACTTGTACATGTCTGCGATGAGATTAGATTTTGATAGTCTGTCCTTTACTTTGTTTGTGACATTTGGGTGATTGATGTGGGTTGGTAGATGAATAGCAGCACTCACACCAACCCAGCTCAGATGAAACCTTGATTTCCATCGGCTGCCAATACGAAAAGAAAACAGTTATTAAATAGTTATTGTTCTTTTTGCCCTTGCGTGTGGAAATAAACAATGAAAAGCTGTTATAAAACGTAACAACTGATACAAGTAATGTGGCATTTAGAATGAATTTTGGCTAAAAATAAGAGTATTAGTGAGGTCGGGGACTGATGTCGGACGATTAGGCCTGGCTCGCAGTTGCTGTTCCAATTCATCCCAAAGTTGTTTGATAGCGTTGAGGTCAGGGCTCTGTGCAGGCCAGTTAAGTTCTTCCACACCGATCCCGACAAACTATTTCTGTATGTACCTCACTTTGTGCACGGGGGCATGCTGAAACAGGAAAGGGGCATGCTGAAACAGGAAAGGGACTTCCCCAAACTGTTGCCACAAAGTTGGAAGCACAGAATTGTCTACAATGTCATTGTATGCTGTAGCATTAAGATTTATCTTCACTGGAACTAAGGGACTTAGCCTGAACCATGATAAAAAGCCCCAGACCATTATTCCTCCTTCACCAAACTTTACAGTTGGCACTATGCATTGGGGCAGGTAGTGTTCTTCTGGCATCCACCAAACCCAGATTCATCCTTCGGACTGCAAGATGTTGAAGCGTGATTCATCACTCCAGAGAACCCGTTTCTACTGCTCCAGAGTCCAATGGCGGCGAGATTTACACCACTCCAGCCAACACTTGGCATTGCGCATTGGTGATCTTAGTCTTGTGTGCGGCTGCTCAGCCATGGAAACCCATTTCATGAATCTTCCGACAAACAGTTCTTGCTCTGACGTTGCTTCCAGAGGCAGTTTGGAACTCGGTAGTGAGTGATGCAACCGAGAACAGATGATTTTTACACGCTATTTGCTTCAGCACTCGGCGGTCCCGTTCTGTGAGCTTGTGTGGCCTACCACTTCGCGGCTGAGCCGTTGTTGATCCCATATATTTCCACTTCACAATAACAGCACTTACAGTTGACCGGGGCAGCTCTAGCAGGGCAGACATTTGACAAACTGACTTGTTGGAAACGTGGCATTCTATGACGGTGCGGTATATATATATAATTTCAATATTTTTGACATTTTTAATTATATTTTAGGCATGGGACACCATATACCTTAAGTAGATTAAGATATCAGCAAGAGTTATTTGGGTAACACTTGAGCGAAAAAAGACAATATTTTTATTAAGTTCTGATGGAAAAATGGCACTGGTTTGAAAACATATGAATTTGGTTTTGAACGTGAGAAATCATTTAATTAAAAGGTACAAGTAGCTAAATGCTATAGAGAAAGTTGTCATGAATCTTCTGTGGTGGGGGTGGCTTGGTCAAATCGATAGCCATTTGTTACTGTACAGGATTTACTGCATGTCTGTTGTGATATGCCCATTAAATCAAGGAATCTAAAAAAGAGGCACGTGTCAAAGAGGCACGCGAATAGGGAGAAGGGAGTGAGGCAAGAGAACAATATTTTTATTAAGTTCTGAAGTGGAAATTTCAATATTTTTTACATTTTAAATTGTATTTTAGGCATGGGACACCATATACCTTAAGTAGATTAAGATATCAGCAAGAGTTATTTGGGCGAAAAAAGACCCAAAAAAGACTTGTGAAACTTTTGTTCATAGGTTTCTGGGTAGGTGGTCATATAATTGGCATTGTAGCTTGTATAGCTTTTTAGCTTCTCCAGTAATTGCTCCACTGAAAATTAGATAATTGAAATGGAATTTACAATGCTTACACTTTTTGTTGCCAAAAGAGAATTAAAGAGGAAGCGTGAATCAACTAAGTGAGTGGTGGTGGTGGTGCTGATGAATATCAGAGCCGTGCACAGATCTTTCAGGGGGCAGGTAAGTAAATGTAAGCAAGCTAGTTACAGTGCCTCCTAAAGACATGATTGACATTGGGAAAAGAGGGTAGGCTATCAGCTGATCATTGATGTTGATGAATGATGTAAATCTGCAAGTTAGCTGATCTTTTTTTTTACTGATTGGAATTTATCGTCAATGCTCTTAACTAACTCGTGACATATGGCTGGCTGGCTAATGGCTTGTGTGGATATTTTAATATATGGTATTTAGCTAGAGTCTAGACTACTTGTGTTCAGTGCTTAATTTGTAAATCGGGAGATGCTGGAGCAAAAAAGTGAGCGCGTGGGAGGGCTGAACTAGGGAGCTCTGAAGTACCAGAACGCATGAGATTGTTTTTTTTTACCTTTATAATAAAGCATTGCATGCATATAATAGCATTTCCATAGTGGTGTAAAACAGAGTAGAATAGAGGCACTTACAGAGGTTGCACACAGGTGGACAATTTTGGGATATTGATGATGATGTAAATCAAGTGTTATCAAGAGTTAATCAAATGTTATGCTGCTGTGGCAGTATTTAAACTAGGTAGTTTGCTACACACACTGGTGACCATGCATGTTTGGATACCAGGTGCAATCTCCATACAGGGCAGACTGGGAAAAAGGCACAACTGGGCTCATGTGAGCTTGGTACAGGTTAGACCAACGGACAGGGTGGGGGTAGCAGTAGGGGTGGGGCTGGCGAACTTGACGACGTCACGATGACATTGGGGCATTGGGTTCAGAACAACAACAACAAAAACTGTATACAAAAATATATACAGTGCCTTCGGAAAGTATTCAGACCCCTTGACTTTTTCCACATTTTGTTAAGTTACAGCCTTATTCTAAAATGGATTAAATTGTAAAATACTTACAGTTGAAATCGGAAGTTTACATACACTTAGGTTGGAGTCATTAAAACTGTGCATTGCACAAGTAATTTTTCCAACAATTGTTTACAGACAGATTATTTCACTTATAATTCACTGTATCACAATTCCAGTGGGTCAGAAGTTTACATATACTAAGTTGACTGTGCCTTTCAACTGCTTGGAAAATTCCAGTTAATGATGTCATGGCTTCAGAAGCTTCTGATAGGCTAATTGCCATAATTTGAGTCAATTGGAGGTGTACCTGTGGATGTATTTCAAGGTCTACCTGCCTCTTTGCTTGATATCATGGGAAAATCAAAAGAAATCAGCCAAGACCAAAAAATTGTTGGCCTGGTTCATCCTTGGAAGCAATTTCCAAACGCCTGAAAGTACATTGTTCATCTGTACAAGCAATAGTACACAAGTTTAAACACCATGGGACCACGCAGCCGTCATACTGCTCAGGAAGGAGACGCGTTCTGTCTCCTACAGATTAACGTACTTCGGTGCTAAAAAGTGCAAATCAATCCCAGAACAACAACAAGGCCTACAAACCTGACTCAGTTACACCTGCTCTGTCAGGAGGAATGGGCCAAAATTCACCCAACTTATTGTGGGAAGCTTGTGAAGTACTAATTGAGTGTATGTAAACTTCTGACCCACTGGGAATGTGAGGAATGAAATAAAAGCTGAAATAAATCTCTCCACTATTATTTTGACATTTCACATTCTTAAAATATATTGGTCATCCTAACTGACCTAAGACAGGGAATTTTTGCTAGGATTAAATGTCAGGAATTGTGAAAAAGTTTAAATGTATTTGTCTAAGGTGTATGTAAACTTCCGACTTCAGCTGTAAATAAAAATCCTTAGCAATCTATACATTTTTGAACATTTATATAAAAAAATGACCTTATTTTAGACCCTTTGCTATGAGACTCAAAATTGAGCTCTGGTGCATCCTGTTTCCATTGATCATCCTTGACATGTTTTTACAACTTGATTGGAGCCCACCTCTGGTAAATATGGAAAGGCACACAAGAGTCTATATTAGGTCCCATAGTTGACAGTGCATGTCAGAGCAAAAGCTACTGTCTCGGAGCTCTAAGGACCTCATGGCTTGTTTTTTTTCTCTGACATGCACTTTCAACTGTGGGACCTTTTTTAGACAGGTGTGTGCCTTTCTAAATTATGTCCAATCATTTGAATTTACCACAGGTGGACTCCAATCGTGTACTTTATTAAAAAGTGTACACCAGAGCTAAATTTCAAATCTCATAGCAAAGGTTCTGAATACTTATCTAAATAAGGTATTTCAGATTTTTATTTTTAATACATTTCCCAACATTTCATAAAATCTGTTTTCGCGTTGTCTTTATGGGGTATTGTGTTTAGATTCATGAGGATTGTTTTTGTTTTATCCATTTTAGAATAAGGTTGTAACGTAACAAAATGTGAACTGTATATTGTTCTTATCACCACTGTTCATACCACAGATTTTTTTTATTTCACCTTTATTTAACCAGGTAGGCCAGTTGAGAACAAGTTCTCATTTACAACTGTGACCTGGCCAAGATAAAGCAAAGCAGTGCGACACAAACAACACAGAGTTACGCATGGGATCAACAAAGGTACAGTCAATAACACAATAGAAAATCTATATTCAATGTGTGCAAATGTAGTTAGATTAGGGAGTTAAGGCAGTAAATAGGTCATAGTGGCGAAATATTTACAATTTAGCAATTAAACACTGGAGTGATAGATCTGCAGAAGATGAATGTGCAAGTAGAGATACTGGGGTGCAAAGGAGCAAATGGGGATATAACAATATGGGGATGAGGTAGTTGGGTGGGCTATTTACAGATGGGCTGTGTACAGGTGCAGTGATCGGTAAGCTGCTCTGACAGCTGATGCTTAAAATTAGTGAGGGAGAGATAAGATTGATTGATGATTTTTGCAATTCGTTCCAGTCATTGGCAGCAGAGGACTGGAAGGAAAGGCGGCCAAAGAGGAGTTGACTTTGGGGATAACCAGTGAAATATACTTGCTGGAGCACGTGCTACGGGTGGGTGTTGCTATGGTGACCAGTGAGCTGAGATAAGGCGGGGCTTTACCTAGCAAAGACATAGAGGACCTGGAGCCAGTGGGTTTGGTGACGAATATGTAGCGAGGGCCAGCCGACGAGACCATACAGGTCACAGTGGTGGGTAGTATATGGGGCTTTGGTGACAAAACAGATGGCACTCTGATAGACTACATCCAATTTGCTGAGTAGAGTGTTGGAGGCTATTTTCTAAATGACATTGCCGATGTGAAGGATCGGTAGGATACTCAGTTTTACGAGGGTATGTTTGGCAGCATGAGTGAAGGATGCTGTGTTGCGAAATAGGAAGCCGCTTCTAGATTTAGATTGGAGATGCTTAATGTGAGTCTGGAAGGAGAGTTTACAGTCTAACCAGACACCTAGGTATGTGTAGTTGTCCACATATTCTAAGTCAGAACCATCCAGTGTAGTGATGCTAGACAGGCGGACAGGTGCAGGTAGCGATCGGTTGAAGAGCATGCATTTAGTTTTACTTGCATTTAACCTCTTACATCTAGATGTTCCGCTAGCGGAACAGAGAGACTGCCAGAGGTCCGGACAACAGGCCCTCCGATTTGACACACTGAACTCTATCTGAGAAGTAGTTGGTGAACCATCCAAGGCAGTCATTTGAGAAACCAAGGCTGTTGAGTTTGCCGATAAGAACGCAGTGATTGACAGAGTCGAAAGCCTTGGCCAGGTTGATGAAGACGGCTGCATAGTATTGTATTTTATCGATGGCTGTTATGCTATCATTTAGGAACTTGAGCGTGGCTGAGGTGCAGCCATGACCAGCTCGGAAACCAGATTGCATAGCGTAGAAGGCCCGGGTGGGATTCGAAATGGTCGGCTATCTGTTTGTTAACTTGGCTCAAAGACTTTAGGAAGGCAGGGTAGGATAGATATAGGTCTGTAACAGTCTGGGTCTAGAGTGTCTCCCTCTTTGAAGAGGGGGATGACCGCGGCAGCTTTCCAATCTTTGGGAATCTCAGACGATATGAAAGAGAGGTTGAACAGGCTAGTTATAGGGGTTGCAACAATTGAGGCGGATAATTGTGGAAAGAGAGGGTCCAGATTGTCTAGCCCAGCTGATTTATAGGGGTCCAGATTTTGCAGCTCTTTCAGAACATCAGCTATCTGGATTTGGGTGAAGGAGAAATGGGGGAGGCTTGGGAAAGTTGCTGCTGGGGGTGCAAAGTTGTTGGCCAGGGTAGGGGTAGTCAGGTGGAAAGCATGGCCAGCTGTAGAAAAATGCTTATTGAAATTCTCGATTATCGTAGATTTATGGGTGGTGATAGTGTTTCCTAGCCTCAGTGCAGTGGGCAGCTGGGAGGAGGTGCTCTTATTCTCTATGGACTTTGCAGTGTCCCAGAACTTTTTGGAGTTTGTGCTATAGGATGCAAATGTATGTTTGAAAAAGCTAGCCGTTGCTTTCCTAACTGCCTGTCTATATTGGTTCCTAACTTCCCTGAAAAGTTGGTCAAGGGAAGACAGTCAAGTCTGGAGTGAACCAAGGGCTATATCTGTTCTTAGTTCTACATTTTTTGAATGGGGCGTGCTTATTTAAGATGGTGAGGAAGGCACTTTTAAAGAATAACCAGGCATCCTCTACTGACGGAATGAGGTCAATATCCTTCCAGGTTACCTGTGCCAGGTTGATTAGAAAGGCCTTTCTCGCTGAAGTGTTTTAGGGAGCATTTGACAGTGATGAGGGGTGGTCGTTTGACTGCGGACCCATTACGGATGCAGGCAATGAGGCAGTGATCACTGAGATCCTGGTTGAAGACAGCAGAGGTGTATTTAGAGGGCAGGTTGGTCAGGATGATATCTATGAGGCTGCCTGTGTTTACGGATTTAGGGTTGTACCTGGTAGGTTACTTGATAATTTGTGTGAGATTGAGGGCATCTAAGATTGTAGGATGGCCGGGGTGTTATGCATATCCCAGTTTAGGTCACCTAACAGTACAAACTCTGAAAATAAATGGGGGGCAATTAATTCATATATGGTGTCCAGGGCACAGCTGAGGGCTGAGGGGGGTCTATAACAAGCGACAACAGTGAAATACTTATTTCTGGAAAAGTGGGTTTTTAAAAGTAGAAGCTCGAACTGTTTGGGCACAGACCTGGATAGCATGACAGAACTCTGCAGGCTATCTCTGCAGTAGATTGCAACTCCACCCCCTTTGGCAGTTCTATGTCAGAATTTTTGGTGGCCTTCCTAAGCCAGGATTCAGTCACGGCTAGGACATCAGGGTTTGCGGAGTGTGCTATAGCAGTGAATAAAACAAACTTAGGGAGGAGGCTTCGAATGTTAACATGCATGGAACCAAGGCTTTTACGGTTACAGGCTAGGACATCAGGGTTGGGGGAGTGTGCTAAATCAGTGAATAAAACAAACTTAGGGAGGAGGCTTCTGATGTTAACATGCATGAAACCAAGGCTTTTACGGTTACAGAATGATAGCGCCTGGGGAATAGGAGTGGAACTGGTGGCTACAGGGCCTGAGTTAACCTCTACATCACCAGAGCCACAGAGGATGAGTAGGATAAGGGTACGGCTAAAGGCTATAAGAACTGGTCGTCTAGTGCTTTGGGGACAGAGAATAAGAGGAGCAGATTTCTGGTCATGGTAGAATAGATTCAAGGCATAATGTACAGACAATGGTATGGTAGGATGTGAGTACAGTGGAGATAAACCTAGGCGTTGAGTGATGATGAGAGAGACTTTGTCTCTGGAGGCACCAGGTGAGGTCTCCGCATGTGTGTGGGGTGGGACAAAAGAGCTATCTCAGGCATTTTGAGCGGGACTGAGGACTCTACAATAAGAACTAGCCAAGACAGCAGTAGACAAGGCATATTGTCATTAGGGAGAGGCATAAAGCAATCACAGGTGTTGATCAGGAGAGCTAAGACGACAACGGGTAAATGGCAATGAATGGGCAGAGCGGGTCAGTTAGGTACATACAGGACCTGAGTTCGAGGTTGGGGCCGAGACGGGTAAACTAAATGAGGTACCTTGTTATTGAAACAATCCAGGGGGCATCAGCTGTGTAGCCGAGTAGGGTCAGAAGAGCAGCAATAGGTGAGTCAAATCAATTCAAATCAAATTTCATTTAACAAATACACATGATTAGCAGATTTTAATGCGAGTGTAGCGAAATGCTTGTGCTTCTAGTTCTGACCATGCAGTAATATCTAACAAGTAATCTAACAATTTCACAACAACTACCTTATACACAAAAGTGTAAAGGAATGAATAAGAATATGTACATAAAAATATATGGATGAGCGATGGCCGAACGGCATAGGCAAGATGCAGTAGATGGTAAAGAGTACAGTATATACATATGAGATGAGTAATGTAGGGTATGTAAACATTATATAAAGTGGCATTGTTTAAAGTGGCTAGTGATACATTTATTACATCCAATGTTTTATTATTAAAGTGGCTAGAGATGAGTCAGTATGTTGGCAGCAGCCACTCAATGTTAGTGATGGCTGTTTAACAGTCTGATGGCCTTGAGATAGAAGCTGTTTTTCAGTCTCTCGGTCCCGGCTTTGATGCACCTGTACTGACCTCGCCTTCTGGATGATAGCGGGGTGAACAGGCAGGATAAGTCAGGGTGCCGTTCTGTAGTCACTACTACGCTAGGTGAGCAGGGGGCACAGCGTTCAGAAAAGCTAGCGGGCCGGGGCTAGTAGATGGTTCTTCGGCGACATCGTAACAGAATAGCCTGTTGAGAGCACATCGGGCAATCACGTCGGCAGTCCAGTTGTGATGGATCGGCGAGGCTCCGTGCCGACAATAAAGGGTCTGGGCCAATTGGCAAAGGAGGTATTGTAGCCCTAGAATTAGCTGGTGTATGGGCCTAGCTCGAGGATAGCTCAAGGCTAACTGGTGACAGAGGCGTTAGCTAACAGTAGCCACTCGTTTGCAGCTAGCTAGCTGCAATGATCTAGTGTAATGATCCAGAGCGGCAGGAATCCGTTGATGTGGTAGAGAGAAGCAGTCCGATATGTTCTGGGTTGATATCGCGCTGTGCAGACTGGCAGGTGTTGTCCGAGCTAAGGCTGGCTGGTGACCGAGAAAAAGGTGAAGACCGCTAGCCGTGGCTAACAAAGACTAGTAGCTAGTTAGCTGGCTAGCTCCTGATGGAAGTTCCAGTTATAAGGAATAAAAATAGCAGATCTGCACCACATTGGGTGAGGCGGGTTGCAGGAAAGTATATTTAGTTCGTAGATAGAAAGTGAGATTAAGATATATAAGAAAAAGACCGGCTATTTACACGGGATAAGACACAGGATAAGACAAAGACAAACACACACGTCCTACTGATACGCTATCTTGGAATCTATATCATTTACAAACATAATTGATTTAGTCTGGATAGCTTTAAGCAGTATGTAGATGCAAGCCTTTAAGATCCTGCATGGTTTTGCCCCTCCACCTCTATGCCGGCATATCATGCTCAAGGAAAGCACCTCCAGGATAACAAGGGCAGTAACTAGAGGGAATTATGCTGTCCCTTTTCAACACAGTAAAATCGGCCAATCAGCCTTCTCTTTAAGAGCTACAATATACTGGAATGCAATTCCCATGGAATTGAGAAGTTGCACTGAAAATTGTACTTTTAAATTTGAATTGAAAACATGGCTAAAATCTATCCAAACCTGTACACAAGTTATCTGTGGTTCCTCATATGTAAGATGTCAGTTGATGATAGTGTTGTTGTTGTTGTCATTAGTATTATATGTAATTGGATGTAATGTATTTGTATTTTGTATTGTTTTAGTGAGTATGTGTATTGTGGCTGTGTAATTGCCCTTACCTGCCCTGGGACTATGAGTGCAAATTAGCTTTTGGCTAACCTCGGCACATTTACATGGATGTTGCATTATTGTAATATTGACGTTGATTAATGTGCATTGTCCCCTATAAATAAATAAAACACATTCAAAAGGGCACTTGCTGAGTGGGAAGGGGCAAAGGGGCAGGTGCTCCAGCACAGGTCGACCCATATCTGTGCACGTGCCTGATGAATATGTTTATTGGAATCAGTTTGACCTGCTTTCTCACAAATGTATTGATATGAGCTGCTGCTGAGCTCCTGGCTAAGGTTGAACTGGGGTCAATCATCTGGGCATCATTTGCCCATAAACACACTCATTCTTCTTCAGTAATGCTGCCAGCTGCAGACGACTAGCAGCGCCCATATCAAGGGAAAGTGCATGTGTCACTGGTGCTGGATGTGGTATTTATACAGCAGTGTAAGTCACACACAGATAGTGTCAGTGTGCCGGAGAGGATAAGCTTGCAGAAGAAAGGATTTCGTGGATTTGGAGTTGAAAACAGTTGAAGGATTTTTTTGTGTGTGCGCTTTTACGCTTTTCGATTGAAGTAGTTGATATTGTCTGCCTTTGCTAGGTTCACGTCCTGCCATTTCTGGGGTGAATTAAATATCTGTCTGTTGATATTACTGTTCCACTATACAGAAGGTCTCTTATTATCCCTCACTTTTCTAGTATTGAATTGGACTTCTCCCCTATATATCAAATGTGTCTAATTATCTACTCTCTACTCTGCTGTGCAGTACACTTCTGTACTCTGCTGTTACTCTAACTTCTCTGTTTAGATCTGACCAAGCTCTTCTAGATCTTACTACTCCATTGTGACATATGTTTGACTACTCCCTTAACGATCTCAATATTGCATTGGATACTTAATTTTCCTCTTATTAGTGTAGCCTAAGCAACTGTCTCCCTGACTGCAGACTCCCTGACTATTTAACTATTAATTACAGCTTAGCAATTAGTATTCTCATGTGCCAAATGGTGGCTCATTCTTATTTGTGGCTCTGATTTCACAGGCATGTTCATCAAGAGGTTCCTTTTGATACAAAGTGTGTTTTTGGCACAGGAGTATCGCACAGTGTGGTCTGTGATGAATGGGGTGTAAATGTCCATTTCCATTTTTTGGCCTTGCGCTGTTAGGTATTGTCTGTGAAATGATCCCTCAGCAGGCAATAGGAGAATAACAAGGCATTCACAAACACAGGCCAAATAGATTTTTTGTATTTTGTGAGAGAACCCCCTTGAAGTGCTGCATGAAATATCCAAGATCTTGTATGAATGGAGCTTTCTCCAAGACACCACCTCTTTTATCTGTACATACCTGGAGCGGCTCACAGGGGGTGAGTATAAAACTGAGTGTGTTTACGGCCCCAAGTTTTGTTTTGGCGTAATAAAGATATATTTCATGTGTGACACACTGGTAGCCTATGGGGGTAACAACCATATAGCACAGGCTCAGATAACAATAATTAATGCAAAAATATGGCGATGTACTCACATTAAATGCAACTATACTCAAAATAGCTAGAATTAGACTACATCGTATGCTAATCACCAGGCATCTGATTATACCCTTTTTTCAGTTGGGTACAATAATTTACAGTGCATTCAGAAAGTATTCAGACCACGACTTTTTCTACATTTTGTTTCGTTACATCCTTATTCTAAAATGGATTAAATAAAATGTTTTCCTTATCAATCTATACACACAATACCCCATAATGACAAAGTGAAAGTAGGTTTTTAGACGTTTTAGCAAATTTATAGATGATACAAGACAGATACCTTATTTACATAAGTATTCAGACCCTTTGCAATGAGACTCAAAATTGAGCTCAGGTGCATCCTGTTTCCATTGATCATCCTTGAGATGTTTCTACATCTTGATTGGAGTCCACCTGTGGTAAATTAAATTTATTGGACATGATTTGGAAAGGAACACACCGGTCTATATAAGGTCTCGCAGTTGACAATGCATGTCAGAGCAAAAACCAATCCATGAGGACAAAGATATTGTCCGTAGATCTCCGAGACAGGATTGTGTCAAGGCATTCTTAAGTGGAATAAGTTTGGAACCACCAAGAAGGGAGAAGGGCCTTGGTCAGGGAGGTGACCAAGAACCCGATGGCCACTCAGAGAGAGCTCCAAAGTTCCTCTGTGGAGATGGGAAAACCTTCCAGAAGGACAACCATCTCTGCAGCACTCCACCAATCAGGCCTTTATGGTAGAGTTGCCAGACAGAAGCCACTCCTTAGTAAAAGGCAAGACAGCCCACTTGGAGTTTGCCAAAAGGCACCTAAAGTACTCTCAGACCATTTATTTAACCCTTATTTTACCAGGTAAGTTGACTGAGAACATATTCTCATTTACAGCAACAACCTGGGGAGTCGTTACAGGGGAGAGGAGGGGGGTGAATGAGCCAATTTTAAGCTGGGGATGATTAGGTGTCCATGAAGGTATGAGGGCCAGATTGGGAATTTAGCCAGGACACCAGGGTTAACACCCCTACTCTTACAATAAGTGCCATGGGAACTTTAGTGACCACAGAGAGTCAGGACACCCGTTTAACGTCGCATCCAAAAGACAGCACCCTACACAGGGAAATGTCCCCAGTCACTGCCCTGGAGCATTGGGATACTGGCCCTCCAACACCACTTCCAGCAGCATCTGGTCTCCCATCCAGGACCAACCCTTTTTAGCTTCAGAAGCAAGCCAGCAGTGGGATGCAGGGTGGTACACTGCTGGCGAACCATGAGAAACAAGATTATCTGGTCTGATGAAACCAATATTAAACTCTTTGGCCTGAATGCCAATCTGGAGGAAACCTGGGACCATCCCTATGGTGAAGCACAGTGGTGGCAGCATCATGCTGTGGGGATGTTTTTCAGCTGCAGAGACTGGGAGACTAGTCAGGATCGAGGCAAAGATTAATGGAGCAAAGTACAGCGAGATCCTTGATGAAAACCTGATCCAGAGAGCTTCAGACCTCAGACTGGGGTTAAGGTTCACCTTCCAACAGGACAACAACCCTTAGCACACAGCCAAGACAATGCAGGATTGGCTTTGGGCCAAGTCTCTGAATTTCCTTGAGTGGCCCAGCGAGAGCCCGGACTTGAACCCGATCGAACATCTCTGGAGAGACCTGAAAATAGTTGTCCAACCTGACAGAGCTTGAGAGGATCTGCAGAGAAAAATGGGAGAAACTCCCCAAATATAAGTGTCCCAATCTTGTAAAGACTCGAGGCTGTAATCGCTGCCAAAGGTGCTTCAACAAAGTACTGAGTAAAGGGTCTGAATACTTACGTAAATGTGATATTTCCGGGGGTTTATTCTTCATTATTTGCAAAAATGTCTAAAAACCTGTTTTTGCTTTGTAATTATGGGGTATTGTGTTTAGATTGATGAGGGGATTTTTTTTTTTTAACTATTTCAGAATAAGGCTGTAACATAACAAAATGTGGAAAAAGTAAGCGGGTAAGAATACTTTCCAAATGCACAGTATGTAAACTACAGGATTAATTATGTAGAAATCAATTAACAGCACATTGGAGGTAAATATATTGATTTGTTCTGTAAATGTCCATCCAAGCAAATCCAGACTGTGATTAATACCCTTGTGCAAAGTTGTTCAGAAATAGATATTATTCTAGCCAGGCTCAAATGACCATAACCAAAATAAGATATACCCAACCTTGAATGATAAAGTTATCTTGTAAGTCCATCAGTACTCTAATCCCCCATTCTGAAATTAACCCTACCATCAAGTAGTACAAATAGATAATAACAAGTCACATTTATCATAATACAGATGCATGGCTTAAAAAGTAGACTTGAGGTACATTTTCTCCATGCAGGTAAAGGGACAGGATGGGTGAGAGGAAGGAGGGAGGGAAAGGGATACCTCTTGGCTTGAGTTCAGATCCGATCCAGACTGTTGATAGCTAATTTCTTGAGGATGCATAGTGGTGTTGATGTCCCATAAGGAATCCTTCACAGCCAGTTGGAGCTGTCATCATAAGGGGCCATGAGTTAAGTGATGTCTGACTCAGCACATCTGAGGGCTTGGAACAGGCTCCCTCAGAGAAAAAAAAAAGCATAACAAACATTAAAAGAGAGCAAGAGAGAGACAGAGAGAAAGAGGAGAGGGAGAAAGACAGAGTTTAGTAGAGCGAGGCCCAAAATGAGGCTGTACTCGTTACATCTACAACATTAACTTCAGTGCTGACGCATTTCATTTGTGTCCCAATGCATTTCATTAGGCTCCAAACATTAACGGATTTTGCCAAAGCACTCAAGTAATATGATAATTATGCCACTACTGAAAACCTTTGCTTTCACAATGATCAATCCAGATTGAACAGACTCACTATGTTTATTCCCAATGCAGGCTGTGTTTTGAATAAGCAAGATGTGCAACTTGATTTCCATTTTTAAATGTTGAGATACAAAGTTTAGTGGGGATTTGAATTCTGTGTTTTGTGGAGTTACCACATATAAAGTAAATAATTTGCAAGCAAGTCAATGTAAAGTATGCTACTTTATGTACTTTCAACAAACAATATGCATGGTTTTTGAATTCGGACACTACTTTGACATTCATGAACTTAAGAATTACTTAAATTATTATTAAATATGCTATTAAAGTTGCTATTCAAACAATTGTATACTGTATTGCTGTAGTGTGTAAGGTCACAAGCCAAACCAAATCGGAAGGGCAAGAGCATAAATAATGAGAACAAATGGCATTTGAACCATTCCCGCAGTCTGTAAATTACTCTTGTTGGGCTCCACTGTGAATGTTGTGGTAGCCTACAGTATATACCACTGCTAGTGAGACACTAAGACTGACGGTGAATATTCATTGCTATGCTGTGAGAGTATGCACTACTATGTAAGAGTATACTGTGAGAGTGAATGTAATACTAGAAAGCACAATTTACTATAAGGGTTTGGTGTATACTGAGTGAGACACTGTGGTAGATGGTGGAGTGTGTGAGGAGTTTTAGCCAGGTTTGCAGTGAATGTGTGGATTTAGGCTCAGCCCTAGCTCAGATGGGTCTCGTGGGGCTTTCTCTTGGGGTGGCAGGGGAACCAAAGATCACTGACATTGAACTCCTCACTCAGGAGCTCGAGGAGCCCATCCACAGGGGGATAGGGATGCTACTGCTCATGGAGCCACCATGACAGCCTGGAGACACAAACAACTCCAAGCATGAATCATCAACAGCTCAGAGAAGCCTTAGCATTAGAGGGGTCCATTGGACAAAATATAGTATTTCAAGATCTTCATAGATCCAATTGATTTTGTGTTTTCTTGACAATTTTCATTCCAAATGAAATGGCATAGTTCCAGTTCTCTGCTCACGTCACATACAGGGGGTAAAGGATACTATGCAGGGCATGTACTGTATAGGTTGATACATAATTTTTTTTTACATAAAATAAGAGGCCTGGCAAAAGAAAAAAAGCCTTTTTGGTTTATTATTCTTTGTGTTGATATTTGATTATGGTTGCAAAGGGAGGGTATATTACGGGAGAATATGGAAATTTACAAGTAAACTACCAGAATTTGTGTAACTTTCAAGGATTTTATGTAATTTATCACAAGACATCTAGTGGCCTTTTTCGGTATTTCAGATCATCACAGGTGTCTAATTATCTCTGGCCTCATCACATGTAATATATATAAAATAATCAAATAAGATTTAAAAAAAAGAAATAGCATGACAAAGCTGTAAAACATTATCCTAAATATAAATAATCAATTTAGTGAATACCATTGGTGTTTATTCTAGCCAACAGCGTACCACCCTGCATCCCATTGCTGCCTTGCTTCTGAAGCTAAAGCAGGGTTGGTCCTGGATGGGAGACCAGATGCCGCAGGAAGTGATGTTGGAGGGCCAGTAGGAGACACTCTTTCCTCTGGTCTAAAAAAATATATCTAAATGCCCCAGGGCAGTGATTGGGGACATTGCCCTGTGTAGGGCGCTGTCTTTTGGATGGGATGTTAAAACGGCTGTCCTGACTCTCTGTGGTCACTAAAGATCCCATGGCACTTATTGTAAGAGTAGGGGTGTTAACCCTGGTGTTCTGGCTAAATTCCCAATCTGGTCCTCGTACCATCATGGTCAACTAATCATCCCCAGCTTCCAATTGGCTCATTTAATTTTCTCTTGAACAATGTGGTCTATCCACTAGAAACTCAGAATTTTTAAAAAGTTATTCAAGTATAAATCACCGAAGTTACCATAGATTGCCATAGATTACCTGTTTCCGGTAACTTTGGTAAATTACAGGTAGCTTTGCAACCCTATATGTGATTGATGACATTCAAATTAATTACTGTGTGTGACTAACACTTGTGCCAGTGTTGCATATTTCAGAATGATTCATTATTTGTGTCAACAGACGATTGTTCAGAGAAAAACTTTTCAAATTAAAAGGTTAAATAAATTGTTTAGAATGGGGTGAGGCTTGAACCCTTCATTACCTCATTACCCCATTTATGAAATGGATGACCATGAAAATATTTTACTGCAAAAGTGGTTAACTTTATAGATATTGTGACACACCCCGTAAAATCAAAATGTTCAGAATATTGTCTGGTTGGAAGGGGGGTGGGCAACATAAATTGCATTTGTAATACAAGTAAATAATCAGTTGTCTGCCCTACATACACAAACAAACAGCATCAGGATATCTTAGGTCACTAAACATTTCTTAAGCCAAAATAGTTGGAGTTTCAAAATAAACTTATAACAATTTTTTAGAAACCCACCTTCGCCCCATTTTTAAACACATAACTCTCCATGAGAGTAATGTACACTGCTCAACAAAAATAAAGGGAACACTTAAACAACACAATGTAACTCCAAGTCAATCACACTTCTGTGAAATCAAACTGTCCACTTAGGAAGCAACACTGATTGACAATAAATTTCACATGCTGTTGTGCAAATGGAATAGACAACAGGTGGAAATTATAGGCAATTAGCAAGACACAAGGCAATTAGCAAGACATTAGCAAGATAAAGGAGTGGTTCTGCAGGTGGTGACCACAGACCACTTCTCAGTTCCTATGCTTCCTGGCTGATGTTTTGGTCACTTTTGAATGCTGGCAGTGCTTTCACTCTAGTGGCTCAGGTAGTGCAGCTCATCCAGGTTGGCACATCAATGCGAGCTGTGGCAAGAAGGTTTGCTGTGTCTGTCAGCGTAGTGTCCAGAGCATGGAGGCGCTACCAGGAGACAAGCCAGTACATCAAGAGATGTGGAGGAGGCCGTAGGAGGTCAACAACCCAGCAGCAGGACCGCTACCTCCGCCTTTGTGCAAGGAGGAGCAGGAAGAGCACTGCCAGAGCCCTGCAAAATGACCTCCAGCAGGCCACAAATGTGCATGTGTCTGCTCAAACGGTCAGAAACAGACTTCATGAGGGTGGTATGAAGGCCCGACGTCCACAGGTGGGGGTTGTGCTTACAGCCCAACACCGTGCAGGACATTTGGCATTTGCCAGAGAACACCAAGATTGGCAAATTCGCCACGGGCGCCCTGTGCTCTTCACAGATGAAAGCAGGTTCACACTGAGCACATGTGACAGACGTGACAGAGTCTGGAGACGCCGTGGAGAACGTTCTGCTGCCTGCAACATCCTCCAGCATGACCGGTTTGGCGGTGGGTCAGTCATGGTGTGTGGTGGCATTTCTTTGGGGGGCCGCACAGCCCTCCATGTGCTCGCCAGAGGTAGCCTGACTGCCATTAGGTACCGAGATGAGATCCTCAGACCCCTTGTGAGACCATATGCTGGTGCGGTTGGCCCTGGGTTCCTCCTAATGCAAGACAATGCTAGACCTCATGTGGCTGTAGTGTGTCAGCAGTTCCTGCAAGAGGAAGGCATTGATGCTATGGACTGACCCGCCCGTTCCCCAGTACTGAATCCAATTGAGCTCATCTGGGACATCATGTCTCGCTCCATCCACCAACGCCACGCTGCACCACAGACTGTCCAGGAGTTGGCGGATGCTTTAGTCCAGGTCTGGGAGGAGATCCCTCAGGAGACCATCTGCCACCTCATCAGGAGCATGCCCAGGCGTTGTAGGGAGGTCATACAGGCACGTGGAGGCCACAAACACTACAGAGCCTCATTTTGACTTGTTTTAAGGACATTACATCATTGGATCAGCCTGTAGTGTGGTTTTCCACTTTATTTTGAGTGTGACTCCAAATCCAGACCTCCATGGGTTGATAAATTGGATTTCCATTGATTATTTTTGTGTGATTTTGTTGTCAGCACATTCAACTATGTAAAGAAAAAAGTATTTAATAAGATTATTTCATTCATTCAGATCTAGGATGTGTTATTTTAGTGTTCCCTTTATTTTTTTGAGCAGTGTATAAAAAAAATATTACTGGTCAAAAGATAATAACAAATAACAATCAAATTAAAATCACTACCCTGGAAAAACTCCCCAAAGAAAAATTATTGTACCCTTATGGTCATAGGAAAATACACTTAAGTAAGCCTACCCTTAGTCAAAGGTAATGCCCTTTCTTTCTTTCTTCTCATTGGTCCAAATTACAAATATGTCTAAGAACTTTAAACTCCATCATAATTACAGTATTATAAATTACCTTAAATTCATTATCCAAATGGCTTTCCAATGAGGCTGATCAAACCACAATGGAAAGTCATGATAGAGGTCATACAAACCCTTCAAAGAAGTGTTTCTTACTATATTAGACAAATTAAAGAAAAAACATCAAACATTTCCTACATGTTGTATTCCAGGTTCCCAGAACATTCCTTTATGAAAATAATTCACTTGTTTAATTAAAACTTCTAAAATTCCATGTGTGTGCGTTCCCCTTTAAGATACCTTGGCACTAAGACAAATGGAAATCTCACCAAAATCAAAAGAAATAGTACACACGAATCAAACATAGTATTTTAAAAATACCAAAAAATAGTTATACACTATGTGTTGTGTGTGGGTATTTGCAAACCCTAAGGTAAAAACAAACAAAAACTTGCCAGGCCTTTTCAGTTTGGTAGTTTTCGGCCTCAATCTCACTCACTCTCCCCAAAATTATAGCCCCAGGAAACATTCCAAAGAGAGACAATGAAACACCCATTTTCCCAGAAAAACACAAACACTTCGTCAGCATTCATTATACTACACCGATACAGAAACCCAAAAGTTAACTTCAAACAAAACCTAATAATAATGATAATTCCACTGTACTCCCTCAAATCATTAGTTTTAATCTTCCTTAATGTTTATATGTACTCAATTGAACATGCGCTACCCCTAGATACAATTATCCTGGTATCCTTACTAGACCCATGTCCAACAAATATGCGATAGCTTTTTCTCCTTAGATTGTTCCTGTTACCCCACTAAATGCAACACATTTTTTTTTCTTCTCAAATGTAGTACATTTCTCAGCGTAATGAATCAGTGATATTTAATCCCAGGCATTTAATAAAAATGTAGACGTGTTCTCCTATGTCTCCTTAAACATACTTTAGGTGACTTCCATCCGTTCCGGAAGAAAGAATCCTGTTGTTTAACAAATCTAAAACCTTTAAAAAGTTGGTTCTGTCTCATCTCCATATCTCTCTACTCTTACTTGGCTCCCTTTATCTCAATCTGCTCTGTTCTCTCTCTCTCTGTCTGACTACTACTACCTCATTATCTGGATTATCTACCCATGCCTGTTCTGCTAGGACTGGATATAACTTCTCCCCACCCCTGGGTGGACTTTCTACAGGGGCTGTGGGTACTGTCTCCCTCTCTTTCCTACTTTCCTCTTCCTTCTTTTCACTTGCCTTTTTATTATTACCTTCTACTCTTTTCCGGGCCTCTGACAGCCACACCCTGGCTGTATCTAAACCTTCTGCCTGTTGTTTCTGGATGTTATTACCACAGGTTTCATGCATCTGTTTTATCATAACCTCCAGCTTGTCTACATCTAGACGCCCCATAAACCCGTATTTCTTCATCCACTTAGGTCCATAAACACATTCATTCTATCCTTAGACTCCATATACCTTTCATCCCCGGTTAACCCCGGGACCTCCTTTGAGGATTTACCACCCATGTTATTCAATGACTTTCCTTGTTATTATGCTTATTCTCACAATCTATGTGTGTGCGCTTACTGTTATTATACTTAATCTCACAATCTCTGTGTGTGCTCTTACTGTAACTATACATAATCTCGTTTTCTTCCGTTAGTCCTAGACTAACGTGACTTACTTAGTTCATTTTGGTAATGGCCTCAACTACCCTGAGTCATTTCGGACCCAAACTTACTTACTGAGATCTGTGACCCAGTGCCGCCAACACTAACATAGATACTTTTGTCTTAAACTTTCTCTACATTAGATTATATGGATGGTATACCTGATACAAATCTTACTTACTCTTAGTTTTACAGTTAAAATCCTCCCTCACATTTATCTTGAACAATGCTTTATAGGAATTTAATCCAGTCCATTCGAAGTCAATTTTAGTAAATTTAGAATTTAACCCCAAACTAATGAATAAAGATTACTGACTTTATCCTTGCAGGTGAGATTTCAATGTAGGTTGGATCTCGTCACAGTTTCTGTCGTGTATCAGTTTGCCACCGGTCTGTAAAGAACCCTCAGAATGGGGCCAGGTCTTTAATCTACAAATATTTAATCCGCCCGTGCACGGTTTCGGTGTCCCATGGGACGACATAAAAAGGTATTGAGATCCGGCTCAAAAGGACCAAGTTGTCACGAGAATTTTTTCCCAATGTTCTAACCGAACTATTTTATAGCTTTGACCAATTCACCCGAGGTTGTAAATCCCGGGTTCAAAATAAGAATTAGGCAAAGTCTCAGATATTGCAAAAGGTAAGTTCTTTATTCAGAGAGTACTCTGAAGTCAAAAATGCAAACACTGTCATTTTATACCCCCCACCCCCCCACTTACACACACACTTTATCACTTTTCTACCAGACTGGCAGTTTATAGCCGTTCCTCTCCTCCCTAGATTAGAGGGGCCTTGGATGGGCCCTCTTTCCTGTTGTCAGTTTTCAGAGTTACAACCAGGTCATGTGTCGTTCAATTGTCCTTTGTTTTCTCAACAATACATTTCTCACCCTTAACTTGTCTCACACACACATTATTGGATTATATTCTTATAATTCTAATACATTTCACACCGTTAATAAATGTTTCTGTTGAATTGTGTCTTTGTTTTGTATGTTTGAAATGTTCTTGTCTGTATGCCTAAAACTGTATATGTCAACATGTTTACACAGGGCACAGCCGTAAAAGAGATCCAGGTCTCAGTCTGTTTTCCCTATTAAAATAAAGATTAAAAAAATATATATATATATATGTTTCAGGGTGGAATTCTTTAGCCATTACTTTAAACATATAAATTCCTTTATTACAGTGAAATAATACCATGCTATTGTTTGAGGAGAGTGCACAGTTATGAACTTGAAAATGTATTAATAAACCAATTAGGCACATTTGGGCAGTCTTGATGCACAATTTTGAACACGAATGCAATGGTTCATTGGATTAGTCTAAAACTTTGCACATACACTGCTGCCATCACCTCATTATTTAGAAGTAAGCTTTGAATCATTGCTAGTCAATTATGGCTGCCTGAATTCAACATAACCTTCCGCTGGCTCACTGCATTTCTGATGCGCATAGGGATGTTCCGGTGCACTCTTTTGCTGTTTGGGTTGAGCTGGCACATAAAAAAAAGTAAGACATTTTTTTTTAAAACATGTCCACTATCCTATCTTGGCTGTCTGCCCTGGAGTTGCCATATGGTGACTGTCGGGAAGAGTGGGCTGTCGCCAACTACACAAGCGGCAATGAGAAAACACAACAAATTAGTTCATCTTTCAGATGCTTTTACTTTAGATTTTAGCGTCTCTGGCATTCTAGTCCACAACCATTCAGGCAAGAGGGTGGTTAAAGATGGCGGTCACCTGTAGACTCTTGCGGCGGTGTGGCCTCACTGGCAGAGTCCGTAACTCTCCTTCTGATGAGTCTGTGGAAGGAGAGCGCGAAAAACACTAAGTTGGAGAGTAGGCATGCTGTGGCTGTCTTCCTAACTGCTTCACTTGAGTGTGGTTCATGCTTCAATTTTGTGCCGGTCAGTTGATTAGGGAATGCCTTGCATGTGTGCTGATTAGTAATTCTGCACAGGTGTGTTGGGTAAGCAGACCTGTGGCGCCGACTTCGGCTGGCCTGGTGCTGAAGATAGTTCAACACTGTGGAAGGCTGCACTGAGTGCCGCTGTCTGCTGTACTACAGCCAGTGCCGCTGTCTGCTCATCGTACCCTGGTTGAACATAATGAGGTGGGTGGCTCTGTCCATGGTGCTGCACTGGGAGTCCTTCAGTCACACCTATGCCTTCAGATTTTTCTTCAAGGCAAAACTGCTCCAGCTCCTTCAAGTTAGATGGGTTCCGCTGGTGTAAAGCAATATTTAAGTCATACCACAGATTCTCAACTGGATTGAGGTCTGGGCTTTGACTAGGCCATTCCAAGAAATGTAAATGTTTCCCCTGAAACCACTCGAGTGTTGCTTTAGCAGTATGCTTAGGGTCCTTGTCCTGCTGGAAGGTGAACCTCCATCCCAGTCTCAAATCTCTGGAAGACTGAAACAGGTTTCCCTCAGCAATTTCCCTGTATTTAGCGCCAGCCATCATTCCTTCAATTCTGACCAGTTTCCCAGTCCCTGCCGATGAAAAACAACATGGTTTTCTCGGGGTGATGAGAGGTGTCGAGTTTGCGCCAGACATACGTTTCCCTTGATGGCCAAAAAGCTACATTTTAGTCTCATCTGACCAGAGTACCTTCATCCTAAATACCGGAATGTTGCAAGATCGAATCCTCGAGCTGACAAGGTAAAAATCTGTCGTTCTGCCCCTGAACAAGGCAGTTAACCCACTGTTCCTAGGCCATCATTGAAAATAAGAATTTGTTCTTAACTGGCTTGCCGAGTTAAATAAAAGGTAAAAGAAAATACAAAAATCCATATGTTTGGGAGTCTCCCACATGTCTTTTGGCGAAAACCAAACGTGATTGTTTTTTTTTTCTTTACTAAGCAATGGCTTTTTTCTGGCCACTCTTCCGTAAAGCCAAGCTATGTGGAGTGTACGGCTTAAAGAGGTCCTATGGATAGATACTCCAATCTCTGCTGTGGAGCTTTGCAGCTCCTTCAGGGTTATCCTTTTTCTCCTTGTTGCCTCTCTGATTAATGCCCTCCTTGCCTGGTCCGTGAGTTTTTGTGGGCGGCCCTCACTTGGCAGGTTTGTTGTGGTTCCATATTCTTTCAATTTTTTTATAATGATTTCTTGTTCCTCCGTGGGATGTTCAAAGTTTCTGATATTTTTTTAGAACCCAACCCTTATCTGTACTTCTCCACTACTTTGTCCCTGACCTGTTTGAAGAGCTCCTTGGTCTTCATGGTGCCGCTTGCTTGGTGGTACCCCTTGCTTAGTGGTGCCCCTTGCTTAGTGGTGTTGCAGATTCTGGGGCCTTTCAGAAGAGGTGTACAGTTGACGTCTGAAGGTTACATACACCTTAGCCAAATACATTTAAACTCAGTTTTTCACAATTCCTGACATTTAATCCAAGTAAAAATTCTCTGTCTTAGGTCAATTAGGATCACCACTTTATTTTAAGATTGTGAAATTTCAGAATAATAGTAGAGAGAAGGATTTATTTCAGCTTTTATTTCTTTCATCACATTCCCAGTGGGTCAGAAGTTTACATACACTCAATTAGTATTTGGTAGCATTGCCTTGCCTTTAAAATTGTTTAACTTGGGTCAAACGTTTCGCGTAGGCTTCCACAAGCTTCCTCCAATAAGTTGGGTGAATTTCGTCCCATTCCTCCTGACAGAGCTTGTATAACTGAGTCAGGTTTGTAGGTCTCCTTGCTCGCACATGCTTTTTCAGTTCTGACCACAAATTTTCTATAGGATTGAGGTCAGGGCTTTGTGATGGCCACTGCAATACCTTGATTTTGTTATCCTTAAGCCATGTTGCCACAACTTTGGAACTTTGCTTGGGGTCATTGTCCATTTGGAAGACCCATGTGCGACCAAGCTTTAACTTCCTGACTGATGTCTTGAGATGTTGCTTCAATATGTCGACGTAATTTTCCGTCCTCATCATGCCATCTATTTTGTGAAGTGCACCAGTCCCTCCTGCAGCAAAGCACCCGCACAACATGATGCTGCCATCCACGTGCTTCACGGTTGGGATGGTGCAAATCAATTTATAACATTTTTCACATGCGTTTTTCTGGATTTTTTTGTTGGTATTCTGTCTCTCACTGTTCAAATAAACCTACCATTAATATTATAGACTGATAATTTCTTTGTCAGTGGGCAAACGTACAAAATCAGCAGGGGATCAAATACTTTTTTCCCCTCACTGTACATGTATTTACTCACCACTTTTTCTTTTTTACTTCTTTTTTTAAACAAGTTTTTTTTTAAATTTCCCTTCACCAATTTGGACTATTTTGTTTATATCCATTACTTTAAATCCAAATAAAAATCAATTTTTTATTACAGGTTGTAATGCAACAAAATAGGAAAAATGCCAAGGGGGACTTTTGCAAGGCACTGTATGTGGCTGGTTCCCTATGATGGCCAACAAGAATTGCCCATCAGGTGTGGAGAAGGCAGTTTTCTCACGGGCTGGGGCAGTAAGTGGGACCTGCCAGTACCCTTTGGTAAAGGTCTAGGGTGGTTATGTTGCGAGCTCGTCCGAGCCACTGAGCTCATCAACCCTTGGCAGGGGATGAGAGTCGAACTCTGACACCTCATTTAGTTGTCGGAAGTTGTTGCAGAAGCGCAGTGTACAATCTGGCTTGGATACCAGGACGATGGGGCAGGCCCATTTACTTTTTGAGTCCTCTATGGCGATCCTAATCTGCATCCCCACCACATGTTCAACCAGGGTACGATGGGCAGACAGCTGGTCTTCCCAGGCTTCCCTGGTGACATTGAGGAGTTCTCTTGTATTTGTATTCATTAAGGATCCCCATTTGCTGGTGCCAAGACAGAAGCTACTCTTCCTGGGGTCCAGCAACATTATTAAGGCAGTTACAGTATATACACTATTAAAAATATTACATGACATTACATTTTATAACACTTTTCACAACACATTGAGTGTCTGCCCTTCTTGGGCGTTGAGCATAGAGGAGCTCGAAAGGAGAACCCTGTGGAGGACTGGGGCACTTCATGAATGGGAAAGAGGACATAATGCAGGAGCTGATCCCTGTCCTTTCCTTGGTCTGACGCCCTTTTCAACATTCTATTTGAGGGTATGGTTGAACTACTCTACCAGTCCATCAGTTTGTGGATGGTAGACCGAAGTCGCAACTATTTGATCCTCAGGAGCTTACACATGTCCCACATGATTCTTGACATGAAAAGGGTGCCCTGGTCCATCAGGATTTCTCTAGGAAGGCCAACTCTGGCGAACATATGTACCAACTCCTTGGTTATAGCCTTGGTGGTGATGGTTCTTGGGGGAATCGTCTCCGGGCACCTGGTGTCGTAGTCTACCACCACCAGGATATGTTGTATCCTCGCCCAGACTTTGGGAGAGGTCAGACTAGGTCTATCCCTATTCTATCAAATGAGGTCTCAATGATGGGTAGCGGAATGAGAGGAGCTCAAGAATGCCCTACTGGGGCAGTCCGCTGACAGGTGTGATACCTCCGAAAAGTAACTTGCCATTTATATTCCGTGCCAGTAAAACTTCTGTACGGTCCGTTCCCTTGTCTTTTCCTTACCCAAATGAGCGCCCAAGGCGTACGAATGGGCCAGTTAGAGAACAACTGGAACATACATTCTGGGCACTAGGAGCTGGGATACAACCTACTGCTGTAATCCTGTAGAGTAGCCCTTGACGAAGTAAGGAGTCACCAATGGCCAGTCTCCCAGGACTTTACCATCCACCTCCTGGACCCTTTCTAAGGCACTTCCGAGGTTTTGGTCTCTCAGTTGGGCACGCCGAATAGACTCTGCAACAGAACTGATAAGTAATTGATAAGTAGAGGGAGGCTCACCTTCCACATCAGCGGGATCTCCGCTGTCATCAGGCTGGTCTGGTTGTGCAGCATCACCCAGCAGCACCTTCACTTACCTCTGCTGCAAGAACATTTTTTAGTATGTTGCCCCTTCTGAACAGGCAGCAAAGGCTTGGGTCTATGAGTGTGGTGAAGAACAGAGGTAGTGTGAAAGGCATTTTTGCTTACCCCAGCAGCCTCAAAGACCGTGTCAAATCACGGGCAGTTTCGACCTAGGAGCAGAGGGGTTATAAATTCTGGCATTTCCTCTGCAATGACCGTTCATGCCCCACAATCAGTGTTGAGACGGATGCAAGCTGTCGGTATGTCCTGGATGTCCCAATGGATACAGGTGAGGGGTAGGGTGTTGTGGTTTCGAAGAGACCCTACAGGAATCCATTCTGGGCATATCAGGGTGATGGAATTGCCAGAGTCCAAGAGAGCCATTAGGTTATGGGAGCCCACCTGCACTAGATACTGGCAAGTGGGTACCTCACTTCCCCCCTCCCTCAGGTCTGGCAGGTGGCAATCCCTGGTATGAGAGGGTTGGCCAGCCACCCTTGGGTTTGTAGTCATTGGCTCATCTGTTAGTCAACACTAATGAGTATGGTCTCCTTTGGCACCACATTTTCCGCACCAGCCAACATTTTGTCGCTTCTCTCTGGCTGGGAAGTAAGCGGTTGTTTTCAGAAGCTCATATTTCCTTGAGTTAAAATGTTGTGTTATATAGGTGGAGGCCTCCAACTTTTCCACTAGCTGAATCATGTCCTGGTAAGTCTTAGGGCATTGTTTGGTGGCTGATTTGTGCAGATCATAGGGAAGGCCTCTCATGAACTGATCCAGGACAACTTTGTCGATCACCTCATCCACAGAGTTGCCTTGTGGCTTCAGCCATTTTTTTCTGCTATGATATTGGAGGTCTGTTGACTGACTCCATGAAGATTTATGAGTTGTCCCAGCATGTTTTTCAAGTTTCCAACTCCACGATTAAACATGGTTCCACTCTTGCGCAAAAAGAAACGGATTTAAAAAGAATGTTGTGTTTACTCAGGTGCACGCATTCTCCACCATATGTCGGGAAGAGTGGGTGTGCCCGACTACACAAGCGGCAATGAGTAAACACAACAAAATGCTTTTACTTTAGCTTTTAGTGTCTCTGGCATTCTAGTCCACAAGCCATTCAGGCAAGAGGGTGGATAAAGATGGTGGCCACCTGTAGTCTCTTGCATCCATAACTCTCATTCTGAGGAGTCTGTGGTAGGAGAGAGAAACACAGTGTAAGTGGGAGAGTAGGCTCACTGTCGCTGTGCCTTCCTAACTGCTCCACCTGAGTGAGGTCCAGGCTGCGGTCTTGTGCCGGTCAGTTGATTAATCCTGCACAGGTGTGTTGGGTGAGCAGAGCTGTGGTGCTATCTTCGGCTGGCCTGGTTCTGAAGGTAGTGCAGCTTTCCACAGTGTGGAACTGAGTGCCACTGTCCACTGTCATGCAGCCAGTGCCGCTGTCCATGGTGCTGAAGTGAGTGCACCTGTCTCCTGTGCTGCGGTGGGTGGCTCTGTCCATGGTGCTGCACAAGTGTGGCTGAGTCCTTCAGCCACACTTATGCCCATGCCTCTCACGGTGCCACAGTGACATTGTGATGTATGGGGTGGATGAAACCACACATGATAACAAACACATAAGGCAAGTGCTCACTACAATAAACCAACACAACCTGACACTCATTGACAACATATACCATAAACTTAGTGGGCCTTAGCTGGCGTTCATTGTCCTCATATGTACCTATTTTGCTACCACCCATGGGTGGCCAGCCCATGTGACACCTGAACTGGATTCGCATGTGAAGAATGAGCTCTCATGTTGTGGTGACTAATGCATTGGTCTGGTAAACTGTTCAGTAATATTATTATTATTATATATTTTATAGTTTTATTTTCACTTTGTCCTGCATTGTTGGAGCTCGGAGCTCAAGAATGGCTACTTTGTCTCCCCACCGTGTTAGGACACAATGATGTCTTGGCCACCTCAAAGACTTTGAATCAACTTTGCACACTTAGTTTCAGTGAGGAAAAGAGGGGAAATGTTAGAGCTGTACATAAACGCTACTAGAGTAGCTGACTGTTGTATTACAGGTTGCTTTCCTATAACTTGGTTATGCTACTATGGGCTTTTGTCCTGAAAAACATGAACACCCTTTGAAACGCTAGTTGGCTTCAGCTATTTAACACAACAGGGGCATGTCAGTGCCACTCATAGTCCTAGTTATACCAAAAGTTGTATGAAACCCTTTTAAAGACGAATAACACAACACAAAATAAACCAGGCAATTTATATGCAGGCGATGGTGTTTGAATGTAATTATGTTGGCCATATTGGATTCTGAATAAAATAGATTTACACCAAAACAGTCGTTATGTGCATGAGTGATATTGTATTTTGGAAGCCATAATGGATTTGAAACAAAATCCAGGGTGGCCACAAATATAATCTGTAGTGGCCCCCTGACTAAATCACAAGAGCAGGGGCTAAAGATATAAAATGAAGGAACCTTGGACCCCAAAACATTTAATTTCAATGTCTGAGCCCACTTGTTTTCCTTAGATAGTGGCGCGGAAGAAGATGCCCGCCGCTTTACGATCCCATAACCAATTGTGCTATTGAATATGTTTTTGTTGGGTTATTTGTAACTTATTTTGTACATAATGTTTCTTCCACCATGTCTTATGACCGAAAAGAGCTTGATATCAAGGCAGTGATTATTCACTCCGTACTGGAGGAATTCTTCTTCTTCAACGAGTCGGATGAGAAGGATTTACTCCAGACACCCGACAAGGCCCTCATCACCGTCATTTGCAGGAGGAAAAGACAGAGGTATTGTGAACAACGATCCGGGTGCCTTGTAAGGATCCGTCGCTGAGAGGGGAATCTACCTTTACCATCGGTCCTATTAGCCAATTTACAATCAATCGATAATAAAATAGACGATTCACAAGCACGTATATCCTACCAACGGGACATTAAAAACTGTAATATCTTATGTTTCAGAGTTACCAGAGTTTACATCTATATTTTTCGTTGCTGTCTATATAACACTGCAGACCGATGCTGGCACTAAGACCGCACTGAATGACCTGTATACAGCCATAAGCAAACAGAAAAATTGCTCATCCAGAGGCGGCCCTCCTAGTGGCTGGGAACTTTAATGCAGGGAAACTCAAATCAGTTCTACCTAATTTCTATCAGCATGTTAAATGTGCAACCAGAGGGAAAAAAACTCAAGACCACCTTTACTCCACACAGTGACGCGTACAAAGCTCTCATACGCCCTCTATTTGGCAAATCTGACCATAATTCTATCCTCCTGATTCCAGTTTACAAGCAAAAACTAAAGCAGGAAGCACCAGTGACTCGGTCAATAAGAAAGTGGTCAGATGAAGCAGATGCTAAGCTACAGGACTGTTTTGCTAGCACAGACTGGAATATGTTCCAGGATTCTTCCTATGGCATTGAGGAGTACACCACATCAGTCACTGGCTTCATCAATAAGTGCATCGATGACGTCGTCCCCACAGTGACCGTATGTACATACCCCAACCAGAAGCCATGGATTACAGGCAACATCCACTCTGAGCTAAAGGGTAGAGCTGCCGCTTTCAAGGAGTGGGACTCTAACCCGGAAGCTTATAAGAAATCCCTCCGACGAACCATCATGCAAAGCGTCAATACAGGACTAAGATTGAATCGTACTACACCGGCTAGGATGCTCATCGGATGTGGCAGGGCTTGGAAACTATTACAGACGACAAAGGGAAGCACAGCCACAAGCTGCCCAGTGACACAAACCTACCAGACGAGCTAAATTACTTCTATGCTCGCTTCGAGGCAAGTAACACTGAAGAATGCTTGAGAGCACCAGCTGTTCCGGATGACTGTGTGATCACGCTCTCTGTAGCTGATGTGAGCAAGACCTTTAAACAGGTCAACATTCACAAGACTGCAGGGCCAGATGGATTACCAGGGCATGTACTCCGAGCACGTGCTGACCAACTGGAAAGTGTCTTCACTGACATTTTCAACCTGTCCGTGACTGAGTCTGTAATACCAACATGTTTCAAGCAGACCATCATAGTCCCTGTGCCCAAGAACACTAAGGCAACCTGCCTAAACGACTACCGACCCGTAGCACTCACATCTGTATCCATGAAGTGCTTCGAAAGGCTGGTCATGGCTCACATCAACACCATTATCCCAGAAACCCTAGACCCATTCCAATTTGCATACCGCCCCAAACAGATCCACAGATGATGCAATCTCTATTGCACTCAACACTTCCCTTTCCCACCTGGACAAAAGGAACACCTATGTGAGAATGCTATTCATTGACTACAGCTCAGCGTTCAACACCATAGTGCCCTCAAAGCTCATCAATAAGCTAAGGACCTTGGGACTAAACACCTCCCTCTGCAACTGGATCCTGGACTTCCTGATGGTCCGCCCCCAGGTGGTAAGGGCAGGGAACAACACATCTGCCACGCTGATCCTCAACAGGGGGCCCCTCAGGGGTGCATGCTCAGTCCCCTCCTGTACTCCCTGTTCACTCATGACTGCATGGCCAGGCATGACTCCAACACCATCATCAAGTTTGCCGATGACACAACAGTGGTAGGCCTGATCACCGACAACGATGAGACAGCCAATAGGGAGGAGGTCAGAGACCTGGTCGTGTGGTGCCAGGACAACAATATCTCCCTCAATGTGATCAAGACAAAGGAGATGAATGCGGACTACAGGAAAAGGAGGACTGAGCACTCCCCCATTCTCATCAACAGGGCTGTAGTGGAAAAGGTTGAGAGCTTCAAGTTCCTTGGTGTCCACATCACCAACAAACTATCATGGTCCAAACACATTAAGACAGTCGTGAAGAGGGCACGACAAAGCCTATTCCCCCTCACGAGACTGAAAAGATTTGGCATGTGTCCTCAGATCCTCAAAAGGTTCTACAGCTGCACCAGCGAGATTATCCTAACTGGTCGCATCACTGCCTGGTATGGCAATTGCTCTGGCTCTGACCGCAAGGCACTACAGAGGGTAGTGCGTACGGCCCAGTGCACCACTGGGGCCAAACTTCCTGCCATCCAGGACCTCTATATCAGGCAGTGTCAGAGGAAGGCCCTAAAAATTGTCAAAGTCTCTAGCCACCCTAGTCATAGACTGTCCTCTCTGCTACCGCACGGCAAGCGGTACCGGAGCGCCAAGTCTATGTCCAAAAGGCTTCTTCACAGCTTCTACCCCCAAGCCATAAGACTCCTGAACAGCTAATCAAAGGGCTACCCATGCCACTCTTTTACGCTGCTGCTACGCTCTGTTCATAATCTATGCATAGTCCCTTTAACTCTACCTACATGTACATATTACCTCAATTGCCTCAACTAAACTGTGCCTCCGCACATTGACTCTGTACTGGTGCCCCCTGTATATAGCCTCGCTTACATTTACGTCATTTAGCAGACACTCTTTTTTTTGTTATTTTAGGTGCTGGTATTTAATTCATTGTTTCTTTTATTTTCTATTTTTTACTTATCTATTTTAATGTATTTATTTTTTTCTAACTTCTTAAAGCATTGTTGGTTAAGGGCTTGTAAGTAAGCATTTTACTGTAAGGTCTACACCTGTTGTATTCGGCGCATGTCTAGAGGCGAAAGAAACGCACACCTATTTAGGCAAGGCGCTGGCTAGCGGAGTGGAACTCTTAAAAAAATAAAGGAGGGCCGCACACTCTAGGAGCTCAGATGCAAAAATATTTATGTCCAATGTTTTGACAAACAAGCTGTCTTCATCAGGGTATAATGACAAACACTGCGGGATGACTCATTTATATAGTGTCAAAAGACACACAGGTGTCTAATCATGGCCAGGTGTGGGCTGATATCATTGGTTAATTCTCATATATTAAAATAGTATACAAAAAACATAAATGGAAGCTCCCGATCATAGATACAATTTGGCTACATAAGCCTACAAACATTTACAACAGCAAAATCACAATAATCACCAGAATGGCTTCAGATCAAAGTCTATGTTGAGACCGAAGGGAGCAAGGGTCTTTAAATTAAAGATCCAGGCAGCTTCTTGTTTTAACAATACATTGTCGAGGTAACCCCATATCCTAGGGAGGGTGACATGTTCAAACTTAGAAAGTTTGTCCGCATATTTTATCTCTGTGCTTACAGGTCTATATTTCTAAGATGCATTAAGATATCCTAATGTTGTTCGGTTTGTGTATGTAGGACAGACAATTGACTACTTGTATTCCTAATTTTTGCCAAAATCAGATCTTGCAATATTGGGTTACATGAGCTTATGTGGCCCACCACCCCTCCAGCCTGGCATCATTCTGGATGTTTTTTTTGTTTTTAGGGTGTGTCACAATAGCTATAAATGTAACCACTTTTAACCACTTTTGCAGTACAATTTTTTTTTTTTCTTCATAACCATCCTTTTCATTAATGGGAGACATTAGAGATTGAAAAAATATCACGGTTGTGTTTTGTTCTACCTCAGTTATGGGTATCTAAAAAATGTGGATGCCTTGCCACTAGCCTATTTCCTTTTGGAAAGCGCTTTTCTCTGAACAGGCTTGTCTCATCGCCTTGTTTTCTGTGTGATATATTGTCTTGGATTCTAGTGCTTCATTGTAGGTTTGCTGATGTACATGCACAATTATATCTCTCTCTCTCTCCCTCTTCCTTTCCCCCTCCCTTCTCCATCCCTCCCTCCCATTCCCTTCATGTTAAAAGCTGAGAGGAATCGTGTTCGAGGCAGATCCTGGTTGGGGAGTTAATTAAAATGGCAAGTTGCAACCCACACAGTCAAAACAATGGATGCCCGGTTTAGAAAAGGCGCAAGGGGATATTAAACAAGCACAAAATAAAGCACTGCTAAGAAGCAGGTAATATAGACTCTCTTTAATTACTTCTGCTAGAGAAGGGTATGGCGTTTGTTGGCACACTTGACTGTAGACCAGAAAAAACACTCAGGATAGATATTATTATGCACATGTGCTTAAAAAAAGAGGATAAAAAGAAAATTGTACAGGAGATTACACTGATTGTGCTTTTGACCCAGCAGCCATGCCATGCCATGCCATGTCCACAGCTCGGATAAGGAATCCTATAGCCGAGAAGGGGAAGAGGATCTGCTTATATGGCCCCCGAATTATTTTGTTAGCATGGCTACACAATGCACACTCAAGCTCTGGCAATAGGGCCATGCAGGACATGAGCTGTTGCCATGGTAACCATCTCGGCTCTAGCAGCCCAGGAAAACTGTGTCATTATCCTCCGCTATGGATTGGAGCAAAGCGAGAAAGAGAGAGGCTGCAGTCCACAGCCTGCTCATGCATCTTACAAACCCCATCACAATTTGCACAATTTCTCTCCTCTATTCAAACCTTTCTTTTTTTGCTTTCCATTTGTTGGAGAGTACAGTTTTCACAGTAATAGGTAAACAACAAGCATAATACCAGAGCAAAAATCTGGAAAAATAGCAGGCTGAAATGGGATGTGTAGCTTTTCACATTTGCTGTCAAATTTCTGTAATTCACAAAAATAACTGTCACCACCAAGTTGTTATGTGAACACCAACAAATTGAAATATGTACTACACTTTCCTGTCATTAAGCAATTCACCACATGACACTAAGATATATAATCCATTACTGGATCTTATTGAATTCAGACACAAAATAAATTGACAATAGCTCAACATGATGCTGATCCTCAACATATAAAATACAGATGTATGTGGACAAATCTGAAGACATTTGTAGAAGTTGTTGCAATGTGTGTTTGCTTGTGTGTATGTAAGAGAGTAAGTAACTGCTTGCGTATACACCAGTGCAGTATATATATGCAAACCAAAGTCCACATTGGAGGAGTTACATTAACTAATTACATAGGTGTGTAAATAGAGGCACCCTACTGTGATGGGCTGTGCTCCACATGATTTCCCCAGGTAGAGCTGAGCCTGCCGGGTAGCACGTGTGTGTGTGTCTGTGTGTGATCCTCCCCCTCCCTCAAAATGAAAGCCTTTCCATTCCCTCCTGCTCTGAAGCATCTCTCCAGAGACCAGAGAGATGTGTTTGCTCATGAAGCACCACTGTACTAGTGTCCACTGGTCAGGATCAGAATTTCCTTGGAAACAGCAGATGGCACAGCTGCATCTGACTAACACATTCAAATACCACATTCATGTAGCATTTGTTGCTTCCTTCCCTCCTCTCCTTCTTCCCTTGTTGCCTATTTTACCTACAGTGTCAATATCAGTCACACGTATGTTTCCACATACATGAAAGGACTCGATAGAGGGAAGGAATATGGTTGAAACATTCATTGAGATGTCGAAATGCAGCCTTTTAAGAGTGTATTTGATCTTGGCCATATTCTATTTAAATGCAGAGCCCTTCATCACACCCTCATAACATGTGTCTGTCCCAAAGTATTTTTCCTCTTTTGACTATTAGATTAGTCATCTTTCTTTTCAGGCAGGGGTCCTAAATGTGTGATATATACTTGACACTCGTTTTTGACCAGCCAGTGAACAGAGTAGCGAGTGTTTACGTTGTACTGGTAACATACTGTAGTCTGGCTATTTTGGGTTCTTTCCACTGGTCAGGATCATAATTTCCTTAGAAAGCAGAGAGCACAGCTGTGTCTGACTAGCACATTCAAACGCCACATTCAAGTAGAATTAGTTGCTTCCTTTCCTCCTCTCCTCATTCCCTGTTACCTCTTTTACCTACGGTGTCAATATGAGAGTCACACGTATGTTTCCACATATATAAAAGGACTCAGTAGAGGGAAGGAATATGGTTTAAACATGAATTGAGATGTCAAAATGCAGTGTCTTAACACAGCAAGAACATTGTTTCTTGGAACAGAATGGATTTGTTTGTCATCTGACTCACAATCTTCATAAGAGCTTAGGTAAACGGTAGTAGTTATTGGTGGTTTGCTAACGACTGAAACAAATGACTGAACAAAATGACTGAAAAAGAGGTGTGGTGAAAGTGCAATCATACTAATCAGTGTGTCTCTTGTTTCCTGCCCGCAGCGCCAAATACTGCGCCGTATGGGAGTACAGGAAGAGCGGAAGTCCTGCTGGCCTGTCGGTACCTGATCCTGGCTCTCTCCTCCTTCATCAGTGTGTACTAGTGGAAGGGCAGCTATACACAATGACTGTAAAGAGCCCTTCAAGCATTTATGAATCCTTTGACAATGCTCATGTCTGGATCAAATCTGGTACAGTTTGTTGAAAGCAGTGTGGGATATAATCAGCATTACTTATGTGGGGATGATCGTTTTATTTCTGTGGAATTTCTCATCATGTAAATACTTAAAAATTGTTCGTTTTTTTATTTTGATTGTCCACTTTGTGAATCAGTGCTCATTGTCCCCTTTCAAAGACCATGAAAGCTCCGAAATTAGTTATTTTATTATTCTCTCACCAGGAGGTGGTGATGCGGAAATTGACATTTTCATCTCAGTTTTTGTAAATGGCTCAAAAGATGCCATTGTGTGTCCCTCAATACATCAATGCATCATTTCCATACCAATGTTGTGGCCAGTATTGAAAGTATACAGGGTTAAAAAGGAAAGCATCATTTTAGATACCATTCATTACAAATTAAGGTTAGAGCATGGTAGAATGATGACATATTTTGAGATGTGCTATTATAATAATACAATAGCTGAAATGCTGCACAATAGACATTGGAAAGGGAACATTTCAGACATATTTGATCTTGGCCATATTCTATTTGAATGCAGAGCCATTCATCACACCCCCATAACATGTTGTCTGTCCCAAATAATTTTTCCTCTTTTGACTATTGGAATAGTAATCTTTCTTTCCAGGCATGGGTCCTAAATGTATGATATATACTTGACACTCATATTTGACCAGGCAGTGAACAGAGTAGCAAGTGTTTACGTTAGTACTGGTAACATACTGTAGTCTGGGGGGGTAATATGATTTACATAATTACCATTTCATCAGAAAACAGCTCACTCATTTTCAATACTGAAGGGAAGACAGTTTTCTCTCTGAGGACAAGAAAGTACAAGTTTACAGTTTTTCATTTGTATTTCTATGGTTTGAGAGAGATGCGTTTACAAGTTTACAGAGGTACTGAACATGAAGAGGAAGACCTCTGATGAAGGGATACTTAGGTATTAGTAAAGATCTTCCAATATAGTAAAGTTTAAGACAACATTTAACACTGACTAACTATGGTTCTAGACAGATTGAAATATTTTCCATCCCGAAATTTACAAATAACATTAGCCTTGTAATTTAAGATCAAACTTTTAAATAACTAAGATGGAATTGGTAAATGGAGGATCAAGAGGATTTATGCATTATGATGTGTTTCAGTTTGAGTTTTATGAATCATATCTTCCACAGGACAAGGGAATTATGTCTGCCAACTTCTTAAAACACAGATTGGTCTAATGAACAAAACGTGTACTATAAAACCGGAGACAACATAGCCATCGAGATATAAATCTGAAAGCACAAATACTGTACTTGCTGTTATTTTTGATTGTGTAGTATTTTGTTTTTAAAATATATAGTGAAGACATTTTTGTTTGATTAATTTTCTGTTTTTATTATTTTGTTTGTACTGGAATTGTTTTCAGCCTGTTTGGTGGTATATGAAAATACTGCACCATATAATCTTGTTTAAATGTAAGTATGATGCAAAATGGGTCAGAAATATATTTATTATCTTCCTTTGTGAAAACGCTGTAAAAAACAACAACAAAAAAACGATTTAAAACGTGAATCTGGATATGTGAAATTATTTCAATGAAGCACAGTATGGCATAGTTTATAATGTTGTCAATTAATTTAGATGCCATCACTGTTGTTGATTCTTGTCAAAACAATAGATTAAAAAAGAGATGTTTGCAATCTAATTATCTACTTTTTGAAACTGAGGTGGTGTGAACCAATATAACAGTATTATAGAAATGAGTAAATTGTGTGTATATTTGGAGAAAATAGGATTCCTTTTGATCTTATTGGTAGAGCCGGTGTGTAGTTTAGTTTTCACACACTTGTTTGATGATGTGCAGAGAGTATGATTGTGCTGCATGTCAAAATTAACCTGTGTTTTAAGGTGGCCAGTTTACAAATAATCAATACTTTTATGGGTAAAACCAGTTTTAAGAATGTTTCAGCTCTATGACAAAAAAAGAGCATTGCATACTAAAACTCACCAGGCTACATCCATTTGTGTTTTGTTTGAATCTAACTTGAGTATTTATGTGACAATACTGTGTTGCTATTTTCAAGTCTTAGTAAGAGTGGCACATTGGTGACAGCATGGAGTGTGTTGGTTGCCTGTCTAAGCAGCTCAGAACATGGAATTATTTCATCATGTAAAATGTACTGTGTGTTCATTATTTTGATTATACAATTTGGCATTAACCAAGACCATTTATATAGTCACTATTATTTGCAGTTTCCTGATGTTTCCTGATGTTAACAGACTTAAAATTACACATTTGAGTTAAAGAGCAACTGCCCCTAAAAACCAACTACTCCTTTTAAAAACAGCCTATGCGGTATCGATTTGATTAAATAGGATAATTTTGGTCATAAAGTCAGTCTTGTCCAAAACCGAGATTTGCGAGATGATAGGGAAAAATGTTATGTAATGGAATGAAGGTTACCTTAACAGTTTTCCTTGGGTTGGGTTTATTTCAATCCTGCCCAAAGCTGGCAGCACTCAAGTAATCATCAATTCAGAGTGCAGCTGCATGCGGACTGATCTTAATGCCCATGGCCAATTTGGTTTGACATTCGATATCCCTATGGGGCATTTCAATAGCTCCAAATTTCAATAACTTAACCTCAAACCAACAAAAAATTGGAGAAATTAATATACAAATATTGAAAGCATTTAATGAGACTAAAAGGTGTGCAACATAAAAATATTGTCCCATTTAATTTTTTGACAGTTCCTAACTAGCCCCAAAGATAGGCTATCCAAAGTCAAACCTACTCTGCCACAGTCCCACACCAGCCAGCTGAAGCTAATTGGTGAAAGTTGGCTAGAAATAGGTAGCCTAGGCAATTTCAGGATACAATACCTGGTTAGACTGTTTCAAGTTATCTAGAACAGGGTTTTCCAAACTCGGTCCTGGGACCCCCCTGGGTGCATATTTTGAGTGAATGTGCAAACACTTGCCACGTGTGAACACAAATTTTTTCCTTCTTCAAAAAAGTAGTGCTGTATTAGCGGACCGATATAGCTGTTTGTAGCACAGGTAAACAACAAAATAATAATGAGTCCCCCCCTCCATCTATTGAGATGTTTCCTAGACAGTGTTTGATGCGGACACCACTGTGCCACAGTCCACTATACCAATCCAGGATGCATTTGGGTAAAAAGCTTGTGCTGTTTAAATTAGACTAACATACCTGGGTCATGTTCATTAGGGCACACAACAGAAAAAATGCTTTAAAATGTTTTGCAATGGAAAACTAAATTGAGTGTTTCTTATTGGACAGGAAGGAACATGGTTTCTTTTTTGACAAAGAGAAATTAACATGACTTTTCCACTCTAACTTTAAGAGGTGGGTCACAACAACAGTTGTAATTTCAACAGAGGATAATCCAAATCAGAGTACATTTGAAAACCAAGGTTGTGTTTATTAGGCTTCAAAAGAGGAATGAACCATGTTCATTCCTCACTTTGTCAAAAATGAGGCCCTGGCACACATCTGCAGAGGTTATCCCCCTGTGAATAAGGTGACCTGTCTCTGTGCTAGCTGTTAACAGAAAATCATTCCGCTTTCACATTTCAGATAAGAGGATATTTAAGTATTCATGCAATTACGACCAGGCCAAGCTCTGAATTTTCCCTTGAGTTTTACCACTGCAGCATTGGGGACGACTTCAAAGAGTGCTCTTCAACTCACCTGATATTGTGATAATCCCTCAATTTAAATGTTCAATGCTTTGAATACAGAATAGAAGGCATTGTTTTGAATAATGAAACAACAGCTGTCAAATGAGTCCACAAGGGGAACAAGTAATGTACTGAATGTGCCTTTAAAGTATTTAAATAATACGTTAAATACCATATCCTAGCCTCATTTATAAAACAATTATTGCACCTCTAGATAAGGCCCTTGGAGAAGGGTCATTTACAGGGCATATGTATTTCAACAATATCAAAAGATTCATGATTGCTTAATCATTCCATATCTTGAATTCGCTGTATGTTATCGCTTAAATATCACCAGTCATATTAAGCTTTTCAATAATACAAGCAATGTGCTACATGCAGGTTAAGATCATTTGATCCGATGTGGATAATTTCCCCCATTTTGTCTCCAACTATTTGCTTGTATTGGGTTTATGTGGTAAAATGTAAAAAAAAAAATCAAACATGATCAGGCTTCATACAGCATTTCATTGTAGTATGCTGTGAAAACAGTTTATTTCTTGTAGATAGTGTAATAGTTACATTCCAAGCAAAATACAGTAAAACAACACTCAGTTAGTCTAAAGCATCCTCAGCAAAAATCAATTCACATCGTTATAGGAACTCAATGAGAGTATGGGCAAACCTTATTTAAGTGTGTTTTTATTGAATCTTTATAATTTGATTACTGATTACCCCTTCATGGCTCCCGAGTGGTGCAGCGGTCTAAGGCACTGCATCTCAGTGCTAGTGGTGTCACTATAGACCCTGGTTCGATCCCGGCCGTGATCAGGCGTCCCATAGGGCGGTGCACAATTGGCCCAGCGTCGTCCGGGTTAGGGGAGGGTTTGGCTGGGGTAGGCCATTGTAAAATAAGAATTTGCTCTTAACTGACTTGTCTAATAAAAAAATTACTGCACAATACTCAGACCTCAGGAAAGATATGCCCATTTTGTTATGTTATATCGTTGGTGTGCATCTCTGAGCGATGTTAAATCAATTCCTGGGGTCATTTTATTGTGTATCTGAGCTATTGCCGTTCAAGCAGACAAAACTCGTCATACCAGCTGCCAATGGATAGAAAAGTATTTGACGTGTTAGTCATTTATCAGACTCTCTCTACAATTAGTGAAGTTTTCAGACCCCAAAAGTAGAATAATGTCAAGATGAGTCAATTTCTCATGTCATCTGTTGTGTAGATCCAGCCATATGCCTTTCTTTTCCATTAATTTGGAGTTGGGGCTTACAGATGGATCCACAAGGTACATGGTCTGGGACGTGGACTAATCTCAACAGATGACAAACTTAGATTTTGGAGTGAACTGTCAATTTAATGTAAAACTCAGTAGCTCATGTAAGATTCCATTGAATCACAGTGCCAAAACCAAAGTGCGTGGCCACTCCGGATTGTTATCTCATCAACACACACAATAGTAATTAAAACAGCATAGTTTGTAACTCTACTATTGTCTTGTAAAACATGCGTAACGGAGTTAAGAACATACCATAACCTCACTCCACAGCTAGCTTGAAATGTCTCCGATGGCGCATCTTTTGTATAGCTAGAACAGTTTATATTTTGTCATGCGGGCGGTCACGTGTGTTGGCGAGGTAGAGGATGCTGGTTCAAGCCCAGTCAGAGGCAAGTTCAGGGAGGGAAAGCTTTTATGCTAACCTAGCACACTGCCGCCGGTTATACAATCATACTTAGACTAAATGACCTGGAAGAGTTATTTGAAACCTGTTTATGCTATGTCAAAATTTGAGAATTTACATTGGTGACTGTTACTCATGCTTTGAGTATTGAAAACAGTTTATTTTCTGTCCTCGAACAACTTGCTATTGCTTGATTGGCAGTATGAGAGGATATGCTGTGGTTTATCGAGATGATTAGGATGCTGTCTGGCCTTTTTCTCTCTTGCTTTTGCCTGGCTCTTCACAAAGGCATCTGTTGGCTGAGTGAATGGAGAATGGCCAGAGCCGTTCTGAGAGAGGCGATTCCTCTGACCCTGCGGTTAATAAAATCCTTCCTGTGCCTTTGTCAATTTTTACTGGACGATTTTGTCAAACGCTGGAGGTGCTGCCTGCTCGGGCCCTCTGTGTCCACTCCCTGAGCAGCATACTGAGTAAAAACCTCTGTGTTTTTAAAGTACTCACATTCAACTCAGTGAATACGCTTGTAGCACAGCAGGCAAGAGCTCTCCTCGCCCCTGTCAACCCGAGCCACAGACCCCTTCTACATTTTTGATAACTGATCGTCAGGCGAGTCTTCATACAGTATTGTGTGGTGGAAAATAGGCATGTAAAAAATATATATATCTGGTTTGCAGCATCTGTCTTGAACTTTTCAAATTGTCCATTTTTTATTTGTGACTGGCGTGAATGTATCTCGCTGTTGATAGTATCCTTTTCGACAGTACAATAGCTGCTAAAAAGTGGAACGTGTGGCTTTAAAAGGCATACTATGAAGTATTTGTCAATCTCTCCCTCAATACTTTCACTGAGCTGGAAAATAAGTTAGCAAGGCACTGATGCAGAGTCTCCGATAATGCTACATTTTAAAGCAAGCTATCTAATCATAGAGAGTCTCCATGTGCAGTTGATGACTGAATCGCACAGTGAGAAATGTTTTTATGTAAACTTTGAGAGCAATTGTCAGTTTCAAAAAGGACCAAGCAGGGTGTTGTATAACAAATATCACTATGAAACTAAATACAGTACAATCCAATTCGTTTTTTTGTTATTGTGCCTCCGATGGCACATTTTATTGTTTCATACTGAATGACATGGCAAATCCTGAGCTCTTGCCAGGATGATCTTTAAATCATTGATTTAATCATAACCAACTACCACATGATGTTGAGTGTAAGAGGGAACAATTTATGACATTTCACTGAGCCATTAGTTTCTATGGAATGAAGCACAGAGTAGACAATGATTTGCTTTTCACCCAGGCAACCTTTCAAAATCAACACACTATCATTATTTATTCGAAATTCGTGACATGCACACAAAAAATACTTTTTTTGTGTGTATTACAAGATTTATCACAACACATTAAATGTGTATTACACAATCTTCTTCATAACGCATTTGTGTGCATTATACGAATTCCAATTTGTTGTGGCTAACATTAGCTAGACTAGCTAGGTGGCTAACGTTAGCTAGACTAGCTAGGTGGCTAACGTTAGCTAGGCTAGGGGTTACAGTTAGGGTTAGGAGTTAAGGTTAGAGTTAGGTTTAGGGGCTAGGGCTAGAGGTTAGGTAACATGCTAGCTAAGTAGTTAAGGGTTAAGGTTAGGGTTAAGGTTGGGAGTTAGGTTAAAGGATTAAGGTTAGGGGAAGGGTTAGCTAACACACTAAGTAGTTGCAAATTAGTTAAAATCCAAAGGTTGTCGGTGATGAAATTCAAACACGCAACCTTTGGTTTGCTAGACATTCGCCCGACCAACCTCCTTCCTATTTATTTGATTGAAAATCGTGTACTATACACTAAAATATTGACTTTTTTGTGTGCCTTTCACGAATTTCCAATTCGCAAGTCTATTTCCCAATAATCTCTGATACTGGGGTCTTCGAAATATGAGGTGCAGCATTTCCTTGTCTTATATATCTTTCTCTCTGTACATATGTTTATTTCATTATTTCCTTTTTTTTTACAACGATGTTGATGATTATGTGGAGTAGATGGTTACACCATAACAAAAAATATTTGTGTAGAGATTAAAAAATGTGGCAATTTATTTCATCCTCAAATCATCATTTAGAAAATTTTGTGATGAGAAATTTGAAATGGTTATCTTTACTCAAATGTGTATGAAGGTCCTTTAGCCACCAGGGATATAGTTGTATATTTATAGGCTCTAGATCACTGGAATGACATATATGGCTTTAAGTGGCATTGATATATATTGATATTTGTCAACAACAAAAAAAATCATGTACTTTAATTACTTTAAAGCTTACATTGTGTATAGCACGTATGCAAGTTAATTTTCATCATGTTTGATGTAATTTTTGTAGCAGTGGTTTGATACTAATAAATGGCAGTTTATGATGGAACTGTAGGATGCTCTGTATTGTCTGATTTGAGCAGTGAAGTGACTTTTGGGCCACTATCACCAGAGACACTGATATGTGCACGTTGTTATTTCACACAGAAATGTATGCAACATTTGTCTACCTAGACTTTAGGTGCTCCGGTATGAAGAGTACCTCCATCAAGGCTGAATTTCACTGTCCAGCCAAATCAAGTACAAGTGGCCATTGACCGACACTTCAGCCCCTCTCAAATCATTAATAATGTCAGAGCTGAGAAAAGAGGGCTAAATCAGTTTGGTCGGTGGCTGAATAACTGACTAGAACCAAAATCTGGAGACAGCAGTCCTCTGGGACCGGCACTGAGTAGTCCTGCTATACAGTCTAATTGCCCCCCCACCCACCCATACATCTAATTTGCAGTGGCCTGATGCTGAGTGCTACAGAGTACTGATGAAGTCTACATCACACTCTTTAGATCCCCCACGATTAAAAAACTGCCATGGTTTCACAGCTATTCTGTAGGTGTATAGAGCAATAATTATTCCAAACCATTGACTCTATTCAATCAGAAGCGCTTTAGCCAACATCGATATAGCAGTGGAATTGTGTTAAAGCTATCAAATCCACAAGTGGCAATAACTGGGTAATAAGATGGTAATAATTAGGTATTTACTAGGTAATTAGCTAGTAATTACCATTAGTAGTTACCATGTTGTTTCCCCCCTTTCCAGACATCCCAACCAGCCCACAAACAGCACAAATCGTCATTCTGTTGCCAAACTTTGCATATGCACTGTTCTTCAAGGAAATGTACTTTATTATTTGTTTTTTTCTGTAACACAACCAGTCATCTGACTCTGGGTAAGTAGAAATCTCGCACTATTGCCACAATCTCACACTATCCCTTTTAAAAGTGTGCCTCGGCAGAAATATATGCAGTGCCTTCAAAAGGTTTTTACACCCCTTCACTTCATTCACATTTTGTTGTGTTAGGGAGTGAATGTTATTTAAAAGAAGGGTTACATGGAGAAAATTGGACCTCTCTGAAATGAAAATGGATGGCCCTCCCTTCAGCAAAATGTATTTGACCTAAACCCTCCCTGAACACTTGAACAAAATAAACAAGTGACTCTCCCCTATACACAAAATAATAATTCAAACAACGTGTATAGCAGAGAAAATGTCTACCGTTTACACTCACTTGTTGGACAGACCAGAGTCTTAGATATTTAGTTTTAGAAACTCTTCTTCGTCCCATTAGCATTACATGACAATGCGGGAATATTGATCATGCTCAGGACTGCGGGCCAGAAGGTTGTGGGTTTGCAGACCACCGTGGACCAGAGTAGGGGTGGAAAGATCTCCTATATAGTAAAAGCATTGCATGAATCTGTCATCGTATTTGCAGATCTAAGAAAAAATATACTTTTACAAAGATTACAGTGCCATGCAAAAGTATTCATCCCCCTTGGCATTTTTCCTATTTTGTTGCATTACAACCTGTAATTTAAATAGATTTTTCTTCGGGTTTCATGTAATGGACATACAGTCGTGGTCAAAAGCTTTGAGAATGACACCAATATTAATTTCCACAAAGTTTGCTGCTTCAGTGTCTTTAGATATTTTTGTCAGATGTTGGAATACTGAAGTATAATTACAAGTATTTCATAAGTGTCAAAGGCCTTTATTGACAATTACATGAAGTTGAGAGAGTCTGCAAAGAGTCAATATTTGCAGTGTTGACCCTTCTTTTTAAAGACCTCTGCAATCTGCCCTGGCATGCTATCAATTAACTTCTGGGCCACATCCTGACTGATGGCAGCCCATTCTTGCATAATCAATGCTTGGAGTTTGTCAGAATTTGTGGGTTTTTGTTTGTCCACCTGCCTCTTGAGGATTGACCACAAGTTCTCAATGGGATTAAGGACTGGGGAGTTGCCTGGCAATGGACCCAAAATATCGATGTTTTTTTCCCCGAGCCACTTAGTTATCACTTTTGCCTTATGGCAAGGTGCTCCATCATGCTGGAAAAGGCATTGTTAGTCACCAAACTGTTCCTAGATGGTTGGGAGAAGTTGCTCTTGGAGGATGTGTTGGTACCATTCTTTATTCATGGCTGTGTTCTTAGGCAAAATTGTGAGTGAGCCCACTCCCTTGGCTGAGAAGCAACCCCATACATGAATGGTCTCAGGATGCTTTACTGTTGGCATGACACAGGACTGATGGTAGCGCTCACCTCGTCTTCTCCGGACAAGCTTTTTTCTGGATGCCCTAAACAATCGGAAAGGGGATTCATCAGAGAAAATGACTTTACCCCAGTCCTCAGCAGTCCAATCCCTGTAGCTTTTGCAGAATAACAGTCTGTCCCTGATGTTTTTCCTGGAGAGAAGTGGCTTCTTTGCTGCCCTTCTTGATACCAGGCCATCCTCAAAAGACTTTTCCTCACTGTGCGTGCAGATGCACTCACACCTGCCTGCTGCCATTCCTGAGCAAGCTCTGTACTGGTGGTGCCCCGATCCCGCAGCTGAATCAACTTTAGAAGACGGTCCTGGCGCTTGCTGGACTTTCTTGGGCGCCCTGAAGCCTTCTTCACAACAATTGAGCCGCTCTCCTTGAAGTTCTTGATGATCCGATAAATGGTTGATTTAGGTGCAATCTTACTGGCAGCAATATCCTTGCCTGTGAAGCCCTTTTGTGCAAAGCAATGATGACGGCACGTGTTTCCTTGCAGTTAACCATGATTGACAGAGGAAGAACAATGGTTCCAAGCACCACCCTCCTTTTGAAGCTTCCAGTCTGTAATTCGAACACAATCAGCATGACAGAGCGATCTCCAGCCTTGTCCTCGTCAACACTCACACCTGTGTTAACGAGAGAATCACTGAAATTATGTCAGCTGGTCCTTTTGTGTCAGGAATTAAATGCATTGGAAATGTTTTGGGGGATTATGTTTATTTGCATGGCAAAGAGGGACTTTGCAATTAATTGCAATTCATCTGATCACTCTTCATAACATTCTGTAGTATATGCAAATTGCCATCATACAAACTGAAGCAGCAGACTTTGTGAAAATTAATATTTGTGTCATTCTCAAAACTTTTGTCCACGACTGTACACAAAATAGTCAAAATTGGCGAAGTGAAATAAAAAAATGTACTTGTTTAAATTATATATATATTTTTTTTAACATAAAAGTGGAGTTATGTCACAAGCAGCGAACAAAAATATATGGAAATGTCTGCTCCAACCAAAATTACAACCAACTATTTGCAGCATTACTGCAAAAATGGAAAAGCCTTTAAGGACAGACACCGGGAGACCAGAAGCAAGTACAGGGTATCAGGTATGAAGGTAAGACCCAGATGCAGACCATGTCGAATAAACAATGTTTTAATATTTCAACAGGGGCAGGCGATAGACAGATCAAGGCAGGCAGGGGTCAGCAAACCAGAGGTGGGGCAACGGTACTGGAAGGCAGGCAGGCTCAGTGTCAGGGTAAGGCAGAGGTCGGTAATCCAGAGGGGGGCAAAGGTACAGGTTGGCAGGCAGACTCAAGGTCAGGCAGAGTGGCCAGGCAGGCGGGCTCCGAGTCAGGATAGGCAAGGGTCAAAACCAGGAGGGTGAGAAAAGAGAGACTGGAAAAATCAGGAGCTGAGACAAAACGCAGGTTGACTCGGACAAACAAGACGAACTGGCAACAGACAAACAGAGAATACAGGCATAAATACACAGGAGATAGTGGGGAAGATGGGCGACACCTAGAGGTGGGTGGAGACAATCACAAACAGGGACAAAGAGCTGTGAGACATTGGTTTGACTCTGGACACATGAAAGGTGGGATGTATACAAAGGGTACAAGGCAACAGAAGATGAACACCAAAGGGGCTAATGATCTCAGAGATGGGGGAACAGGTCGATAAACCAGGAGAGTTTGCAGGATTCCACCCGGAGGGACAGATCCCGTATACCTTCTGCCCTTGACGATACCGGGGAGCCGGGGTCCGATGGCGATTCGCTTGTCGTTGATACCTGGAGGTGGTTTTAAGGAGGGCTGACCAGGCTCTCCTCCAGGTACGACGACAGCGGCGGGCACAAACATCTGGGCAGAAGGTATTCCTGACCTCCTCTTCCTGCTCAGGGAAGTGCGGGGGATGATACCCCAGGGAACACTCAAACAGTGATAGGCTGGTGGCAGAGCAGGGAAGGGCGTTGCGGGCATATTCCACCCACACCAGCTGCTGGCTCCAGGTGGTGGGGTTGGCGGAGACCAGGCAGTGCAAAGTGGTCTCGAGGTCCTAGTTGGCTCGCTCCGACTGGCCGTTAGACTAGGGGTGGAACCTGGAGGACAGGCTGGCCGATGACCCAATGAGGGTGCAGAATGCCTTCCAGAACTGAGATGAGAACTGAGGGCCGCGGTCAGAGACCATATCCACAGGCAGTCCATGGATCCGGAAGACTTGCTGCACCATGAGCTTGGCCGTCTCCTTGGCAGAGGGTAACTAGGGTAGAGGAATGAAGTGGGCGGCCTTGGAAAACCGATCCACCAGGGTCAGGATAGCAGTGTTGCAATCAGACGGGGGGAGACCCGTGACAAAGTCCAGGGAGATGTGAGACCAGAGGTGATGAGAGATGGGCAGAGGTTGGAGGAGGCCAGCCGGAGCTTGTCGAGGGGTCTTGTGCCACGCACAGACTGTGCAGGCAGCGACAAAGGCGGCGACATCCGGATCCATGGTAGGCTATCAAAAGCATTGTCGCACGAAGGCAGGGACCGCTGGGAGCCCGGGTGGCAGGCAAGCCTGGAGGAATGGGCCCACTCCAGGTCCATCGAGCGGACAGCGTCAGGCACAAACATCTGGTTATCTGGGCCCCACCCAGGGTTCGGCTGGGACCGCTGCACCTCCCGGACCTGTTTCCCGATACCCCACCTGAGTGCCATTGCCAGGCACGAGGTGGGAAGGATGGTCTCGGGTCCGGGGTGGTAGCCGTGGGGTTATAGTGGCAAGACAGGGCATCTGGCTTGATGTTCTTGGACCCCGACCGGTAGGAGAAGGAAAAGTTGAACTGGGTAAACACCGGGGCCCATCTCGCCTGTCTGGTGTTGAGGCGCTTGGCGGTGTGGAGATACACCATGTTTTTGTGGTCGGTCCACACAATGAACGGATGTACCACCCCTTTGAACCAGTGCCTCCATTCCTCCAATGCCATCTTCACCGCGGGAAGCTCCTGATTCCTCACATTGTAATTCCTCTCCGTGGCGGTGCGGTGGTAGGAGAAGATGCAGGTACAGGGATGCAGCTTAAGGTCCTGGGCAGAATGTTGGACAGAACAGCCCCCACTCCGACATCCGAAGCATCTGCCTCCACCACAAACTGACGGGAAGGGTTCGGATGAACCAGGATCAGAGCCGTGGTGAAGCAGTGTTTAAGGTCCCGGAACGCCCGGTCAGCGGCCGTGAACCACGTGAACGGAACCTTGGTAGAGGTGAGGGCGGACAGGGGGAGGCCAGGGTGCTGTAACCCCAGATAAAGTGCAGATAAAAGTTGGCAAACCCAAGGAAGCATTGCAGCTGCACCCTGGACGTTGGCTGAGGCCTTTCCACCACCGTTTTTACCTTCTTGGGATCCATCTTGATGCTCCCAGAACAGATGATGAACAACTGGTTCTCCAGAAGGCGCTGGTGAACCTGCCAGACATGAAGTACGTGTTCTTGGGGGGAGCAGGAGAAGATGAGGATGTCATCAATGTAGACGAAGGCGAACTGGTTCAGCATGTTGCTGGGGAACGTAATTCACCAGAGCCTGGTACACAGCGGGGGCGTTGGTGAGGCCAAAGGGCATGACCAGATATTTGTTGTGGCCGCTGGCCATGTTGAAGGCGGTCTTCCACTCGTCACCCTCTCGTATCCGCACCAGGTGGTAGGCGTTTCGTAGATCCAGCTTGTAGAACACAGTGGCACCCTGGAGCAGCTCAAAGCCAGAGGAAATGAGTGGTAGCGGATAACGGTTCTTTACAGTTATGTCATTGAGTCCCTGGTAGTCAATGCATGGGTGCAGGATCTTGTCCTTCTTCTCCACGAAGAAGAACCCTGCGCCAGTGGGAGAGTAAGAGGAACGGATAAATCCAGTAGCTAGTGAGTCCCCAATGTAGTCCTCAATAGCCTTGGTTTCAGGTCCCGACAGCCAGTACAGACGCCCCCGGGGCGGCGTGGTGCTAGGGAGAGGGTCAATCCCGCAGTCATAAGGGGAAGTGCTGCAGAAGGGAAGTGGACCGGGACTTGCTGAACACCTCCCGGAGATGCTCGTACACAGAGGAGGGCCGAGGCACGGTTTCCCGACACAACCCACTCATCAACTCTTCTACTGGCGAAGAGATCCGAACCGACTTCAAACACTGGGCGTGGCAGAACGGACTCCAGCCCATGACGGCACCAGTAGAACAGTTGATGAGTGGGTTGTGTCGCTGGATCCAGGAGAATCCCAAAACCACAGGAATCTGGGGGGACTTAAATGAGCAGGAACTGAATGGACTCGCTGTGATTCCCTGACACATAGGTTGATGGGAGTGGTGTTATGTGTGACCCGACCTATAGAGCGCCCGTCCAACACTAACATCCACGGGAATGGAGAGGGGCTGAGTGGGGATGTTCAGCTTGGAAGCCAGTGTGGCGTCGAAAAAGCTCTCATCGGCCCCGGAGTCAGTGAGGACTCGAAGAGATTTGGACTGGTTCCCCACTGCAGAATGACATGAAAATGAGTGCGAATAAGGGAAGCAGAAAAATTCCCCATATGGCCCATCAGAGTATTCGCTCCTACCAGTGTGCCTGGTCTTTTACCGGGCACGAGGACACAAAATGACCAAAAGTCCCACAATACAGACAGCTCCTTGTGCTGTTCCGGTGATGCCATTCCTCTGGCGACAGCCCAGCCCTGCCTAGTTGCATGGGCTCGGGAAACGGTGCATCGGCCCTCCTCTGTGACTCTCGATGAAGGTTGGGAAATCTCGGGTGCTCTCGGCCACGGGACCGTCGGGGACTTCCGGGATGACTCGGAGGCGAGGTGGAATCCCTGGACGTGCGAGATAAATCGAATCCATCCGTCGTTCCCGCAATTGCCCATCGATGCGGATGGTCAAAGCGATGAGGGGGTCAAAATCTGTCGGTAACTCCCAAAGCCGCAAGATCGTCCTTAACCTCTTTGGGGTATGTGGGATGCTAGCGCCAACCGTCGCTGGAGGCTCTGGACTGCCGGCCGTCGCTGGAGGCTCTGGACCGCAGACCGTCGCTGGAGACTCTGGACCGCCGACCGTCGCTGGAGACTCTGGACCGCAGACCGTCGCTGGAGGCTCCGGACCGCCGACCGTCGCTGGAGGCTCCGGGCCGTGGATCGTCGCTGGAGGCTCCGGGCCGTGGATCGTCGCTGGAGGCTCCGGGCCGTGGATCGTCGCTGGAGGCCCAGTGCCGTGGATCGTCACTGGGGGCTCCGGGCTGTAGATCATCACTGGGGGCTCCAGACTGTGGACCGTCTCAGGTCCACAGGTCCACACAAGTTTGTACACAACTACTCATTCAAGGGTTTTTCTTTATTTTTACTATTTTCTACATTGTAGAATTATAGCAAAGACATCAAAACTATGAAATAACACATATGGAATCATGTAGTAACCAGAAAAATCTAAATGTATTTTACATTTGAGATTCTTCAAAGTAGCCATCCTTTGCTTTGATGACAGCTTTGCACACTCTTGGCATTCTCTGCAGAGGCATGAAGAGAGGCATGCACAGGCAATATGGAGCTCTGTACCGCATTGCCATGCGCGTCCCAAATTGTGTAACAATGCAGAGGGCTTTGTATAGCTCTGCGTTGACATGATTGGTTGATGGTAGGTGGGGGCTTTACATCCTGTATAAACCTAAACTCACTTCCTTGACAACAGCTGTGCACTGCTCTGTGAATTGCAAGAAGTATGAATGCCCAGACTTCTGCTGTGACCATTCTTGCCCTGACTTCTGCTGAGGCCATATCACCGTAAATGCTACATGGCCAGATTGACCATGTGCCCAGATACTCAATGCACTTCTCTCTCCAGAATGTGCTCTCTCCTGCCAATTTTTGCACATTCGTTGTTTCGTAACTTCATTGTGTGAATTGTTTGCGTTTGATTGTTAGTGTTTATCAATTCTCCATTACATATATCACCAGTAGTACATTTACCGTAAATGTGCAATGTTTCTTACTTTGGTGTTTCTTACTTTGGTTACGGTCATTTCTTTTAATGCATTCAATAATATTATTCCAGTATTCCTGTTCTCATTGTCGGAGTGGATACATTGTTTGTAGAGTGCACAACCTATGCTACACTTGTGAGAAACAAGTTTTGGTTTATTTAATTCCATTTACAAGTTCTGTCAATTTAGTCATTGCCTTTTGTTTGGAGCGCTCCTGTCAATTTTGAGTAAGGACACGCATGCATAGAGGTAGCCTTGTAGGCCTGCCTGCAAATGTAGGCATATAAATGTGCCTTTGGGGATCTGATAGTATTCCTGATTGGCTTAACGCTCCACCACTAATGACCTGTGGATCTTCTCAAAGTAGTGTTTCCTTTACTTCAAACAGCAAGCAAACAAAGTCTGTTTTTACATACACTGAGAATTAAAATATCTCCTCAATGTATTTAAAAAATCTTTCCAGCTCTCTCCATTTTGATAACCACTCAGTGTGAAAGGGAAAATGTCATGCTCTGATCCAGTAGCCTGGCTGGCCACGTTTTACATTTGCCTGGCTATTCAATATGCTTATGGAAAAGACTGCATCTTATTACCTGGTTATTACCAACAAAATGACATGTATTTAAGTATTTTTATTGTTGTAGTGGGGACAGTAATATTAGTACAAACAAAAAAAGTACTTTAAGGAAAATGTTGTTTAGCTCACATAATCTAATTTAAAAGAATGCATTAAGGTGTTTTTAATATAATAAAAGGTGTTAAATGAATGTAGACATTAATAAATGGATTTCTATAGCTCCCAAAATATTTTTTAGAACAGAAGAGGAGTACCAAGATGGCTGCGAGGAGGCTTCAATACACCCCTGTCAGCTATCCAGTGTTTATATACATAATTTGGTCCAGTAACTTTTCAGCACATTTTTGCATTCCAGTTGAACATTTACCTGCTCTGTCGTAGTCTACAATCAAAAACCATTGAAGATTACAAGCGTAAATGTAATGTTATTTGTATTTGAGTAACATGATTGGCCAATCATCCAAGCACCACCACTCTCCCATGAGTCACAATTTTTCGAGCAGTACATTAATTAATACGTTCACACAGCACACGCAAGCTGTTCAGAACAAAAATATGCGCCCCTCAATCTACTCGCTGAGATAATTTGTTTTAAGGAAAGTGATTTACAAAAGTAAACCTTCAATAGTCAACAAACTAGCAAAATGCTGGCTGTTCATAGTCTACAAAAAGAAAGCTACAAAAAGACACCTAGCATTTGTCTTGTAGCCATCTCGATATCTCTTTTGGAACGTCTGTGGCAGCATCTTATTTTCAAATCGTCTCAAATGAAAAACTTTAGAAATAAAAATGAATGCAAATAATACAATGCAATTCTAAATAACAGAGTAATGACATTACTAAATTATATTAAACAGCTTTTTAATACATATCATAATACATTTTTTATTTATTTTATTTATTTATTTCACATTTATTAAACCAGGTAGGTTGAGAACAAGTTCTCATTTACAATTGCAACCTGGCCAAGATCAAGCAAAGCAGCGTGACAAAAACAACAACACAGAGTTACACATAAACATACGTACGGCCAATAACACAATAGAAAAATCTATGTACAGTGTGTGCAAATGTAGAAGAGTTGGTAGGTAGGCAATAAATAGGTCATGGAGGCAAAATAATTACAATTTAACATTAACACTGGAGTGCAGATGATGATGTGCAAGTAGAGATAATGGGGTGGAAAAGATCAAGAGGGTAAGTAATAATATAGGGATGAGGTAGTTGGGTGTGCTATTTACAGATTGGCTGTGTTAGTGAGGGAGTGAGGGAGATATAAGTCTCCAGCTTCAGTGATTTTTGCAATTCGTTTCAGTCATTGGCAGCGGAGAACTGGAAGGAAAGGCGGCCAAATTAAGTGTTGTCTTTGGGGATGACCAGTGAAATATACCTGCTGGAGCGCGTGCTATGGGTGGGTGTTGCTATGGTGACCAGTGAGCTGAGATAAGGTGGGGCTTTACCTAGCAGAGACTTATAGATGACCTGGAGAAAGTGGGTTTGGCAATGAATATGTAGTGAGGGCCAGCCAGTGAAAGCATACAGGTCGCAGTGTTGGGTAGTATATGGCGCTTTGGTGACAAAACGGATGGCACTGTGATAGACTATATCCAGTTTGTTGAGTAGAATGTTGGAGGCTATTTTGTAAATTACATCGCCGAAGTCAAGGATGGGTCGGATGGTCAGTTTTACGAGGGTATGTTTGGCAGCATGAGTGAAGGAGGCTTTGTTGCGAAATAGGAAGATTTAGATTTAACTTTGGATTGGAGATGCTTGATATGAGTTTGGAAGGAGAGTTTACAGTCTAACCAGACACCTAGGCATTTGTAGTTGTCCACATATTCTAGGTTAGAACCGTCCAGAGTAGTGATGCTAGTCGGGCGGGGGGGGTGCAGGCAGCAATCGGTTGAAGAGCATGCACTTAGGTTTACTAGCATTTAAAAGCAGTTGGAGGCCACGGAAGGAGTGTTGTATGGTGTTGAAGCTCGTTTGGAGGGTTGTTCGCACAATGTCCAAAGAAGGGCCAGATGTATACAGAATGGTGTCGTCTGCGTAGAGGTGGATCAGAGAATCACCAGCAGCAAGAACGACATTATTGATATATACAGAGAAATGAGTCGGCCTGAGAATTGAACCTTGTGGCACCCCCATAGAGACTGCCAGAGGTCCGGACAGCAGGCCCTCCGATTTGAAACACTGAACTCTGAGAAGTAGTTGGTGAACCAGGCAAGGCAGTCATTTGAGAAGCCAAGGCTATTGAGTCTGCCGATAAGAACGCGGTGATTGACAGAGTCGAAGGCCTTGGCCAGGTCGATGAAGACAGCTGCACAGCACTGTCTTTTATCGTTGGCTGTTATGATATCATTTAGGACCTTGAGCATGGCTTAGGTGCACCCATGACCAGCTCGGAAAGCCGATTGCATAGTGGAGGTGGGAGCCCACGGTGGGATTCGAAATGGTCAGTGATCTGTTTGTTAACGTGGCTTTCGAAGATTTCAGAAAGGCAGGGCAGGATGGATATAGGTCTATAACAGTTTGGGTCTAGAGTGTCTCCCCCTTTGAAGAGGGGGATGACGGTGGCAGCTTTCCAATCCTTGAAGATCTTAGATGATACGAAAGAGAGGTTGAATAGGCTTGTAATAGGGGTTGCAACAATTTTGGCGGATAATTTTAGAAAGAGAGGGTCCAGATTGTCTAGCCCAGCTGATTTATAGGGATCCAGATTTTTGCAGCTCTTTCAGAACATCAGCTGTCTTGATTTGGGTGAAGGAGAAGTGGGGGGGGGGGGGGGGGGGGCGGGCTTTGGCAAGTTGCTGCTGGGGCTGCTGAGATGTTGGCCGGGGTAGGGGTAGCTAGGTGGAAAGCATGGCCAGCCGTAGAAAAATGCTTATTGAAATTATCGATTATTGTATTTTTATTGGTGGTGACAGTGTTTCCTAGCCTGCAGTGGGCAGCTGGGAAGAGGTGCTCTTATTCTCCATGGACTTTACAGTGTCCCAAAACCTTTTGGAATTAGTGCTACAGGAAACACATTTCTGTTTGAAAAAGATAGCCTTAGCTTTTTTAAATGACTGAGTATATTGGTTCCTGACTTCCCTGAAAAGTTGCATTTCACGGGGGCTATTTGATGCCAATGCAGAACGCCACAGGATGTTTTTGTGCTGGTCAAGGGCAGTCAAGTCTGGGGTGAACCAAGGGCTATATCTGTTCTTAGTTCTACATTTTTTGAATGGGGCATGCTTATTTAAGATGGTGAGGAAGGCACTTTTGAAGAGCAACCAGGCATCCTCTACTGACAGGATGAGGACAATATCCTTCCAGGATACCCGGGCCAGGTCGATTAGAAAGGCCTGCTCGCTGAAGTGTTTTAGGAAGCGTTTGACAGTGATGAGGGGTGGTCATTTGACAGCGGACCCATTACGCATGCAGGCAATGAGGAAGTGATCGCTGAGATCTTGGTTGAAGACAGCAGAGGTGTATTTAGAGGGCAAGTTGGTCAGGATGATATCTAAGAGGGTGCCCATGGTTATGGATTTAGGGTTGTACCTGGTAGGTTCCTTGATAATTTGTGTGAGATTGAGGGCATCTAGCTTAGATTGTAGGACGGCCGGGTTGTTAAGCATGTCCCAGTTTAGGTCACCTAACAGTACGAACTCTGAACATAGATGGGGGCGCAATCAATTCACATATGGTCTATAACAAGCGGTAACAGTGAGAGACTTGTTTCTGGACAGGTGGATGATTTTTAAAAGTAGAAGCTCGAATTGTTTGTGCACAGACCTGGATAGTATGACAGAACTCTGCAGGCTATCTCTGCAGTAGATTGCAACTCTGCCCACTTTGGCAGCTCTTTCTTGTCGGAAAATGTTATCGTTAGGGATGGATATTTCAGGATTTTTGGTGTCCTAAGCCAGGATTCAGACACAGCTAGGACATCTGGATTGGCGGAGTGTGCTAAAGCAGTGAATACAACAAATTTAGGGAGGAGGCTTCTAATTTTAACCTCTATGGGACCGGCGGGACGAATTCGTCCCACCTACGTAACAGCCAGTTGAATCCTGTGGCGCGATTTTTAAAACGTTTGAAATGCTATTACTTCAATTTCTCAAACATATGACTATTTTACAGCTATTTAAAGACAAGACTCTCGTTAATCTAACCACACTGTCCGATTTCAAAAAGGCTTTACAACGAAAGCAAAACATTAGATTATGTCAGCAGAGTACACAGCCATAAATAATCAGACACCCATTTTTCAAGCTAGCATATAATGTCACAAAAACCCAAACCACAGCTAAATGCAACACTAACCTTTTATGATCTTCATCAGATGACACACCTAGGACATTATGTTATACAATACATGCATGTCTGTTCAATCAAGTTCATATTTATATCAAAAAACAGCTTTTTACATTAGCATGTGACGTTCAGAAAAAGCATACCCCCCGCAAACTTCCGGGGAATTTACTAACAATTTACTAAATTACTCACGATAAACGTTCACAAAAAGCATAACAATTATTTTAAGAATTATAGATACATTACTCCTCTATGCACTCGATATGTCCGATTTTAAAATAGCTTTTCGGATGAAGCACATTTTGCAATATTCTAAGTACATAGCCCAGCCATCACAGGCTAGCTATTTAGACACCCACCCAGTTTTGCCTTCACCAAAATCAGATTTACTATAAGAAAAATGGTCTTACCTTTCCTGTTCTTCGTCAGAATGCACTCCCAGGTCTTCTACTTCAATAACAAATGTAGGTTTGGTCCCAAATAATCCATCGTTATGTTCCATCAGCGACGTTTTGTTCGTGCGTTCTAGACACTATCAGAATGGTAAATCACGGTCTCGAATGTGACAAAAAATGTCTAAATATTCCATTACCGTACTTCGAAGCATGTCAACCGCTGTTTAAAATCAATTTTTATGCAATTTATCTCGTAGAAAAGCGATAATATTCCGACCGGGAATCTGCAATTAGCTAAACAGCCGAAGGAAAATACTGCACGGGGTCGAATCGGCCACGCGCCTAATTCCATTGTCCTCTGATGGGCCACTTGGAAAAGGGGATTCTGTGTTTCAGCCTGAGGCTGCCTCGTCATCGTTCAGGTTTTTCCCGGGTTCTGAGAGCCTATTGGAGCCCTAGGAATTGTCACGTTACAGCTAAGATCCTGACTCTTCAATAAACAGAAGCAAGAACAACAACACCTTGTCAGACAGGGTACTTCCTGCATGAAACCTTCTCAGGTTTTTGCCTGCCATAGGAGTTCTGTGATACTCACAGACACAATTCAAACAGTTTTAGAAACTTTAGGGTGTTTTCTATCCAAACCTGAACAATAATATGCATATTCTAGCTTCTGAGTTGGTGTAGAAGGCAGTTAAAAATGGGCACATATTTTTTCCAAAATTCTCAATACTGCCCCCTAGCCCGTAGAGGTTAACATGCATGAAGCCAAGGCTTTTACGGTTACAGAAGTCAACAAATGAGGGCGCCTGGGGAATGGTAGTGATGCTGGGGGCTGGGATAACCTCTACATCACCAGAGGACCAGAGGAGGAGTAGGATAAGGGTTCGGCTGAAGGCTATAAGAACTGGTCATCTAGTGTGTTCGGAACAGAGAGTAAAAGGAGCAGATTTCTGGGCACGGAGGAATAGATTAAAGGCATAATGTACAGACAAGGGTATGGTAGGATGCGAGTACAGTGGAGGTAAACCTAGGCATTGAGTGACGATGAGAGAGATTTTGTCTCTTGAGGCACCATTTAAGCCAGGTGAAGTCACCGCATAAGTAGGGGGTGGAACAAAAGGGCTATCTAAGGAATATTGAGCAGGGCTGGAGGCTCTACAGTGAAATATGACAATGATCACTAAACAAAACAGCAAAGGACAAGGCATATTGACATTAGGGAGGGGCATGTGTAGCCGAGTGGTCATAGTGTCCAGTGAGTAGCTAGGCTGGAGACACTTGATTCAGACAGCTAGCAGGCCAGGGCTAGCAGGCTAGCAGATGGGCCTCAGGGGGACGTCGCAACGGGAGAGCCTGTTGAAACCCCTCGAACGGCTACGTCGTCAGACCAGTCATGATGGATCGGCGGGGCTCCGTGTCGGCAGCAAAGGGTCCAGGCCAATTAGCAAAAGAGGCATTGAATCCCAGGAAATGTCTGATGGATCTCTTCGGCCGGGAGATGGGCCTAGCTTGAGGCTAGCTCCAGGCTAACTGGTGCTTGCTTCAGGACAGAGACGTTAGCCAGGAGTAGCCACTCGGATAGCAGCTAGCTAGCTGCGATGATCCGGTGTAAAGGTTCAGAGCTTGCAGTAGGAATCTGGAGATGTGATATGCTCAGGGTTGATATTGCACTGTGCAGACTGGCAGGAATTGACCGGGCTGAGGCTGGCTGATGTCCTAGTTAACGGTGATGACCGCTAGCAGTGGCTAACTGACTACAAGCTAGTAGCTAGTTAGCTGGCTAGCTTCTGATGTGGGTTCCGGTTCTAAAGTATGAAAAATAGCAGATCCATACCACATTGGGTGAGGCGGGGTGCAGGAGAGTATGTTGAAATTGACATTAAAAATAAAAAAAATATATACGAAATATATATGAAGAAAACTATATATACACACGGGACAAGACAAAGACGTCTGACTGCTACGCCATCTTGGAATTTGGATGTATCCTATTAATTTATAGAGAGAAAGCATGCCAACCTATATTAGCCCTGCATGACCCCAATGCATTTAAAAACTACAACATGTCCGGGCCAGTAGAAATTCTGTTTGTGCCAGTAGATTTTTGGCAAACTAGCCCAACTGGGCCAGTGAGAAGAAAAGTTCATGTTGGACCTTTGCGTGTTTCAAATGCAACCACGGTGTGGTGGTACATAGTCTATTTCCTGTGCTTTGATTGACGAACAGCAAGCTTGACGAGTTTAGAAAACGTGTCGAACTGACTGAAAGTTGATCTCATATATCCTACATCATATACAACGTTGTTATATGTCCATGATATTGCATCGGGACACGTAAACTAAAGATCTCGTTTGTATTTTTGATATGAAGTCCATAAGGACTTGCCAGACAGTGATGTTAAAGTGAGTGACTCATCAGTAGCTTACCGAATTGTATTAGTAAGAGAGCTGTTCATTTGGCTCCCTATTTTGCACACTGGTAGGCTTTTTGGTGATTATCTGCAGATAAATAATGAAAACATTCAATAAAGATGATAAATCCTCCTCAATGCAGAACAATAGGTAGGCTAGTGGTTTCAAAATATGATACAACAAAACAGATTAAATTGTTTTAAAAGATATTTTCAAACATATTGATCTAGGTCTACTGATTTAATCAAAGTGTTGACAATGCAGTAGTCAACTGCTGCTTTCTGCGTAGCAAAGCCCACGTTTAACACTTGCTTCTTTCTTCAAATCATACCTGTATTGCAGATAGCTGGGAAAATGCCTCTTAAAAGGTAGCTTAATGTGTGTGTTTTAAAAAAAATCTGTTATTTCCTGATAGTTGCTGGTTGAAAATACACTAGCTATTCCATGTGCTTATGGAAAACACTGCATCTTATTACCCGGTTATTACCGAGCTGGAATGTAAAGTGGAACCATAATCCCTTCACCTTGCCGAGAATATGCAAATTGGCAGAGATGGAGTTTATGATCCAGAACAGCTCTGTTCTGAGCTAGAACAATAAATGACAGCAGCTAAAGTCTGAAAGAGACACTTAAGCAAAGTATTTGTGAAATTAAAGTCAGTATAATGAGACCTCTATTCCAGGGTGATTCATGGTTTTACCATCAATTAGGATGTCTATGACAAGCTGGATGCCAGCTATCTAGCTTTTCCTGTCTTTTACTTTTTGAAATATTGTCACTCAACAACTGCTCTTAAGAGGTCTTGCAGATGAAAAGACCTTCTTGGGAACATGCCAATGTATAGCACAAAGATTTTATCCTTTGATTCTTACAGATTGTAAAGGCAATTTCTGATTGAGCTAACATACACAGCATTTACCATGAAAGCAGTCTCTGCTAACGTGGGAACATTGCGTTTAAATTTCAATCACACCGTAACACTGAACTTACGCGATACAATAGGCTGCAACCACACTTGTTAATATACTGTTGCAAAGTGAATGGTGTCGAAACCATTATCACATCACTAAGACGGCTTTCAAATGTTACACACATACAGGGTCCAGATAGGTTAGCTATGCTCGTTACTCTTATGAATATATTCTCATCTTACTTTATTAAGATGTAGTGAAATTCAAATGCATTGTGTCAGGGAGCCGTACAAGAACATGAAGGCATCATCATCTGAACCACGTTTAACAATATGTAGCCATTTTATCATGATGAAAAACAGTTGGAGCACTCCACACAATCGAACTCCCATTACATACTCTATCTTCTTCTGTCACTCTTGGTCACTTTTGTCAGCCCTCGTCCTGTGTGGCCACAGCTCCTAAGATGGATACCGTGGGAGCGGTCTCTCTTCTCAGTCTTCCCTGTGCTAGGTATAGTGTAGAGGGCTGCCGAGGTGTCCAGAACACCTACTCACTGAGACTAATGAGTGAGCAGACCACTCGGCCTCCCATCATCCCCACGCTAGTTAATCCAGCCAGTCATTAAGAGGACCAGAGAGAGGCTCTGAGACTAATACCACGATGAAGAATTACCAACATGTTTAAACATAGATTACTCATTTGTATTATTATGGGATTTGAACGATTCAGGGCCAACAAAACCAAAGATGTCCTGAAGATTATTTATCTTCAAAATGTTCCAATGGATCATTTCACTTGTTTTATTGAACCTTCAGGTTGAGAGGGAATCAATGCTAAGACCAAGGTCTCTTTTCCAGATGAGCCCTGTTTAGCACAGCAATAAACATCAAAATACAATATACACATTAAACTACACATCCATATTAAACTACCAAGGTCTCTTTTCCAGATGAGTTCTGTTTAGCACAACAATACATTAAAATACACATTATAGTACACAACAATACATTTCTGTAGAAAAGACAACAATAAAGCATTGCGCTCCTGTTTGTTTTATTCATCTTAAACTGTTGGTGGTAAAGTGCTCTTGATTCAGGAGACCTGCGTGCTGGGTAGGCAAAGTGTTAAAATGCAATTGCAATAAGATGCAATCAATCCCTTTGAAAATGGCCTATGTGGCATTGATATCAGCCAGCAACAGTTATTCTAGTGTCAAAATTGACTACAAAGTGTAAATAGAAAAATGTTGGTCATAAAGTCAGTCTCGTCTAACATGGAGTTTGGAACATTGGTGCGTCACAATGGTTAAATGAAGGTTGGGTTCCGATTTGATGATGTCCATTTGCCCACTAACATGGGTGAACAGCTGTGGTGATTGCTGTCTATCCAGTAGCATAGACAGTGAGACAGACCTGGCCAGCAGCTCTGACTTTCTTTACATAAGACAAAATGTCGCACATATTTTTACTTGAGAAATACTGCACCAATCACCTTAGTTAGGTGTAAAATTGTGCAACTAAAACATCCATGGCAAAAACGTCAAAATGAATTACAGACTTGAGCTGGTTTTTTATATAAATATGAACTTAATTGAACAAAACATGCATGTATTGTATAACATAATGTCCTAGGATTGTCATCTGATGAAGATCATCAAAGGTTAGTGCTGCATTTAGCTGTGGTTTGGGTTTATGTGACATTATATGATAGCTTGAAAAATGGGTGTCTGATTATTTCTGGCTGGGTACTCTGCTGACATAATCTAATGTTTTGCTTTCGTTGTAAAGCCTTTTTGAAATCGGACAGTGTGGTTAGATTAACGAGAGTCTTGTCTTTAAATAGCTGTAAAATAGTCATATGTTTGAGAAATTGAAGTAATAGCATTTCTAAGGTATTTGAATATCGCGCCACGGGATTACACTGGCTGTTGAGTAGGTGGGACGCAAGCGTCCCACTGGCCCAGAGAGGTTAAGAATTATAGATACAGACCTCCTTTATGCAATCGAGGTGTCCGATTTTAAAATAGCTTTTCGGTGAAAGCACATTTTGCAATATTCTGAGTAGATAGCTCGCCATCACAGGCTAGCTATTTTGACACCCACCAAGTTTGACCCTCACCAAACTCAGATTTACTATAAGAAAAATTGGATTACTTTTGCTGTCGTTCATCAGAATGCACTCCCAGGACTTCTACTTTAATAACAAATGTTGGTTTGGTTCAAAATAATCCATAGTTATATCCAAATAGCGGCGTTTTGTTCGTGCGTTCAAGACACCATCCGAAGGGTGACGAAGGGTTACGCGCCCGGCGCGTTTCGTGACAAAAAAATTCTAAATATTCCATTACCGTACTTCGAAGCATGTCAACCGCTGTTTAAAATCAATTCTTATGCTATTTTTCTCGTAAAAAAGCGATAATATTCCGACCGGGAGTCATTGTTTTCATTCAAAGACTAAAGAATAAAAACATGATGTCGCCTCGTGCACGCGCCTCCAGTCTCTGTTCGACCACTATCTAAATGCGCTAGTGTTTTTCAGCCAGGGCCTGCAAAGACATCATTCATCTTTTTGCCGCCTTCTGAGAGCCTATGGGAGCCGTAGGAAGTGTCACGTTACAGCAGAGATCCTCAGTTTTAAATAAAGAGAGTGTAGAAGGCGAAGAAATGGTCAGAGACGGCACTTCCTGTAAGGAATCTTCTCAGGTTTTGGCCTGCCAAATGAGTTCTGTTATACTCAAAGACACCATTCAAACAGTTTTAGAAACTTTGGAGTGTTTTCTATCCAAAGCCAATAATTATATGCATATTCTAGTTACTGGGCAGGAGTAGTAACCAGATTAAATCGGGTACGTTTTTTATCCGGCCGTGTAAATACTGCCCCCTAGCCCTAACAGGTTAAGTCTGGCGGAGTGTAACTATGACGTTGGGGACAGGGAGTTGCTGGCTGTGGTAAAAGCCCTAAAGGTGTGGAGACATTGGCTTGAGGGGGCTCGTCACCCTTTTCTCATCTGGACCGACCACCGTAACCTGGAGTACATCCGGGCGGCGAGGAGACTGAACCCTAGTCAAGCCAGGTGGGCGATGTTCTTTATGAGATTTCAGTTCACAATCTCGTACATCCCAGGTTCCCGGAACACTAAGGCCGACACACTATCTCGTCTCCATGACCCTGAGGAACGGTCCACCGAGTCCACCCCCATACTTCCACCCTCCTGCCTGGTGGCACCAGTGGTCTGGGAGGTGGATGCGGATATCGAGCGGGGGTTACGGGCGGAACCCACTCCTCCTCAGTGTCTCGTGGGTTGTAAGAACGTCCCGCTCGGTGTCCGCGATCGGTTGATTTGGTGGGCACACACGCTACCCTCCTCGGGTTACCCGGGGATTGAGCGTACGGGGCGTGGTCTTAGTGGGAAATACTGGTGGCCCACCTTGGTGAAGGACGTGGGGCGCTATGTCTCCTCCTGTTCGGTGCCCAGAGTAAGGCTCCTAGGCATTTGCCTAGAGGGAAATTACAGCCCCTTCCGGTTCCACAGCGACCATGGTCCCACCTGCGGTGGATTTCCTCACCGATCTCCCGCCGTCTCAGGGCAACACCGTGATCCTGGTCGTTGTGGACCGGTTCTCTAAGTCCTGCCGTCTGCTCCCTTTACCCGGTCTTCCTACAGCTCTGCAGACCGCGGAAGCACTATTAAATCCACGTTTTCCGGCACTACGGGGTGCCTGAGGACATCATTTCGGATCGAGGTCCCCAGTTAACGTCCCGAGTGTGGCGTGCAGTTATGGAGCGACTGGGGGTCTCGGTCAGTTTGACCTCAGGTTTTCACCCCGAAAGTAATGGACAGGTGGAGAGGATAAACCAGGATGTAGGCAGGTTTTTGCGGTCCTACTGCCGGGACCGGCCAGGGGAGTGGGCGAGGTTCGTGCCGTGGGCCGAGTTAGCTCAGAACTCTCTTCGCCACTCCTCGACCAATCTGTCACCTTTTCAATGTGTGTTGGGTTATCAGCCGGTCCTGGGGCCCTGGCATCAGAGCCAGACGGAGGCCCCTGCGGTGGAGGACTGGGTCCAGCGCTCAAGGGAAACCTGTAATGCCGTTAAGGAGTCACTGGAACGGGCAAGGGTACAACAAAAAAAGAGCGCGGACCGTCGCCGCAGTGAGGCCCCAGTGTTTACCCTAGGGGAGAGAGTCTGGCTCTCAACCCGGAACCTGCCCCTTCGCCTGCCCTGCCAAAAACTGGGTCCGCGGTTTGTAGGACCATTTAAAGTCCTGAGGAGAATAAACGAGGTGTGTTACAGGTTACAACTTCCTTCTTATTAATGTATTAACCCCTCGTTTCATGTGTCTCTCCTCAGGCCGGTGGTAGCTGGTCCGCTGCAGGAAGATGAGGTGCTGGAGGTCCCTCCGCCCCCCCTGGACATCGAGGGGCCCCCGGCGTATACAGTCCGGTCCATCTTGGACTCCAGGCGCCGGGTGAGGGGTCTGCATTACCTCGTGGACTGGGAGGGGCACGGCCCGGAGGAGAGATGCTGGGTATCGGTGGGGGACATATTGGACCCTACGCTCATCCAGGACTTCCACCGCCTCCATCCGGATCGCTCTGCACCTCGTCCTCCGGGCATCCTCGAGGCCGGCGTCGGCGGGGGGGGGGGTACTGTCACGACACCTACGGAAGGTGGCGCCCCTCCTCGCCTGGGCGGCGCTCGGCGGTCGTCGTCGCCGGCCTATTAGCTGCCACCGATTTATGTTTCACGTTCTGTTAGTTAGGCCTAGGTTAGTTACGCACCTGTTTTGTGTTAGTTGTTACTGGGGAAGGGTATTTAGGCTAGCTAGTTAGGTTTGTGGTTTGTGCAGGATTGTTCGTTGTCAGGGTTGATTGTTTGTTATGAAGTTCGGTGTTTTTCCCTCTTGGAGTTATGTTGTATTTTTTTTGAGCTGCGTCCCTGGTGAACGTTCTTTTAAGGTGGTGCCTTTATTTTTGCACACCCTGCAATCCATTCTTTGCATATTTTTCCGTGTGAATATTTTATTAAACTTTATTCCCGGAATCATCTGTCTCCTGCGCCTGACTCCACCTCTTCTGATTACTCAAGCCACCCATTGTGACAGATACAGTTATTTACTCCTATGCCCCCTCAGTGTAGCAGTCCATTCATGGACTTCAGCGTGGTTTTGACTCAATCAGTTTTTGTAAAGTATTTTTGTAGCTGGTCCTGCTGAGGTATGTTTTTGACACAAGGACTGTGTTTTGATTATTGAAATTGTTCACGTTACATTAGTATTATTCTGTTTTTGTTCCCAGGGGGAAGGGTAAGGGAAGGGTAAGGCACCTTGGGAGTGCTTAGGCAAGAGGCCTGCGGGCATACATATACCTGTAGTATGTACTCTGTCTACGCACACTAGGTAAGACCTGGGCGGACCATCCCCTGTACTTTGGTTAGACTGTTTGGGATAGGGGACAGTATTTTCACAGCCGGATAAAAAACGTACCCGATTTAATCTGGTTACTACTATGCATATAATTAGAAGATTTGGATAGAAAATACTCTAAAGTTTCTAAAACTGTTTGAATGGTGTCTGTGAGTATAACAGAACTCATATGGCAGGCCAAAACCTGAGAAGATTCTATACAGGAAGTGCCCTGTCTGACAATTTGTTCTCCTTCTAAGGCATCTCTATCAAAAATACAGCATCTCTGCTGTAACGTGACATTTTTTAAGGCTTCCATTGGCTCTAGGAAGGCGCCAGAAAGTGGAATGAGAGATCTTCAGTCTCTAGGCGAAAAACAGCAGGGGTTTTTGTGAGTGGTCCTGCTGAGAACAATGACAGTGGAGCGCGTGTGCACGAGACGACTCCATGTTTTTCTTTCAGTGTTTGAATGAATACAACGTCGCCCGGTTGGAATATTATCGCTATTTTACGAGAAAAATCGCATAAAAATGTATTTTAAACAGTGTTTGACATGCTTCGAAGTACGGTAATGGAATATTTTGAATTTTTTTATCACGAAATGCGCCCGCGCGCCACCCTTCGGATAGTGACCTCAACGCACGAACAAAACGGAGCTATTTGGATATAACTATGGATTATTTCGAACCAAAACAACATTTGTTGTTGAAGTAGAAGTCCTGGGAGTGCATTCTGACGAGCATATAATGTCACATAAATCCAAACCACAGCTAAATGCAGCACTAACCTTTGATGATCTTCATCAGATGACACCCCTAGGACATTATGTTATACAATACATGCATGTTTTGTTCAATCAAGTTCATATTTATATCAAAAACCAGCTTTTTACATTAGCATGTGACGTTCAGAACTAGCATACCCCCCGCAAACTTCCGGTGAATTTACTAAATTACTCACGATAAACGTTCACAAAAACATAACTAATTTAAGAATTATAGATACAGAACTCCTCTATGCACTCGCTATGTCTGATTTTAAAATAGCTTTTCGGTGAAAGCCCATTTTGCAATATTCTAAGTAAATAGCCCGGCATCACAGGGCTAGCTATTTAGACACCCACCAAGTTTAGCCCTCACCAAAGTCAGATTTACTATAAGAAAAATGTTATTACCTTTGCTGTTCTTCGTCAGAATGCACTCCCAGGACTTCTACTTAAATAACAAATGTTGGTTTGGTTCAAAATAATCCATAGTTATGTTCAAATATCCTCTGTTTTGTTCGTGCGTTCAAGACACTATCCGAAAGGGTAAATAAGGGTGACGAGCACGACGCATTTCGTGACAAAAAAATTCTAAATATTCCATTACCATACTTCGAAGCATGTCAACCGCTGTTTAAAATCAATTTTATGCCATTTTTCTCGTAAAAAAGCGATAATATTCTGACCCGGAAATCGTTTTTTATTACAAAGAGAGCGAAAGTAAAAGCATGGGATCCCCTCATGCACGAGCCTCAGTCTGATGGCCCTCTGATAGAGCACTTGCCAAACGCGCTAGTGTGTTTCAGCCTGGGCCTGGAATTACGTCATTCAGCTTTTTCCCGGGATCTGAGAGCCTATGGGAGCCGTAGGAAGTGTCACGTCATGCCAGGGATCTGTTTTTGTTAGAGATGATCAAGGAGGGCAAGAAATGGTCAGACAGGCCACTTCCTGCATGAAATCTTCTCAGGTTTTTGCCTGCCATATGAGTTCTGTTATACTCACAGACACCATTCAAACAGTTTTAGAAACTTTAGGGTGTTTTCTATCCAAAGCCAATAATTCTATGCATATTCTAGTTACTGGGCAGGAGTAGTAACCAGATTAAATCGGGTACGTTTTTTATCCGGCCGTGCAAATACTGCCCCTTATCCCCAACAGGTTAAGAAGTAGTGTATCTATAATTCTTTAAATAATTGTAATATATTTTGTCAACGTTTATGATGAGTTTTTCTGTAAATTAATGTACACATTCACCGGAAGTTTTGGGAGGCAAACATTTTCTGAACATCACGCACCAATGTAAAATGCTATTTTTGGATATGAACTTGATCGAACAAAACTTACATATATTGTGTAACATGATGTCCTATGAGTGTCATCTGATGAAGATCGTCAAAGGTTAGTGCTTTATTTTAGCTGCATTTGTGGTTTTTGTGACACCTCTCCTTGCTAGGAAAATGGCTGTGTGGCTTTTCTTGTTTAGGTGGTGTCTTAACATAATCTAATGTTTTGCTTTCGCTGTAAAGCCTTTTTGAAATTGACAATGTGGTTGGATTAACTACAAGTGTATCTTTAAAATGGTGTAAAATAGTCGTATGTTTGAGAAATTTGAATTATTCGATTTTTGATTTGTGTTTCGCGCCCTGCTATCCTGTTGGCTAGGGGTCCCTCTGGCGGAACGGGGTTCCGCTAGCAGAATGTCTGTCCTCAACAGGTTTTAACATTCCCTAAGTTTGTTTTATTCACTGCTTTGGCACACTCTGCCAACCCGGATGTCCTAGCCTTGTCTGAATCCTGGCTTAGGAAGGCCACCAAAAATCCTGACATTTCTATCCCTCACTATAACATTTCCCAACAAGAGAGAACTGCCAAAGGGGGCGGAGTTAGCATGCAGAGTTCTGTTATACTATCCAGGTCTGTGTCCAAACAATTTGAGCTTCTACTTCTAAAAATCCACCCTTCCAGAAACAAGTCTCACCTTTGCCGCTTGTTATAGACCACCTTCAGCCCCAGCTGTGCCCTGGACACCATATGTGAATTGATTGCCCCCATCGATCTTCAGAGCTCGTACTGTTAGGTGACCTAAACTGGGACATGCTTAACAACCCGGCCGTCCTACAATCTAAGCTAGATGCCCTCAATCTCACACAAATTATCAAGGAACCTACCAGGTACAACCCCAAATCTGTAAACACGGGCACCCTCTTAGATATCATCCTGACCAACCTGCCCTTTAATTACACCTCTGCTGTCTTCAACCAGGATCTAAGCAACCACTGCCTCATTGCCTGCATCTGTAATGCGTCTGCGGTCAACCACCCCTTATCACTGTCAAACGCTGCCTAAAACTTCAGTGAGCAGGCCTTTCTAATCGACCTGGCCCGGGTATCCTGGAAGGATATTGACCTCATTCCCTCAGTAGAGGATGCCTGGTTGCTCTTCAAAAGTGCTTTCCTCGCCATCTTAAATAAGCATACCCCATTAAAAAAATGTAGACCCAGGAACAGATATAGACCTTGGTTCACTCCAGACTTGACTGCCCTTGACTAGCACAAAAAAATCTTGTGGCGTACTGCATTGGCATCGAATAGCCCCCGCGATATGTAACTTTTCAGGGAAGTTAGGAACCAATATAGACAGGCAGTTTGGAAAGCAAAGGCTAGCTTTTTCAAACAGATGTGCATCCTGTAGCACAAACTCCAAAAAGTTCTGGGACACTAAAGTCCATGGACAATAAGAGCATCTCCTCCCAGCTGCCCACTGCAATGAGGCTAGGAAAAACTGTCACCACTGATGAATCCACGATCATTTAGAATTTCAATAACATTTTTCTACGGCTATCATAACCGCTATCGATAAAAGACAGTACTGTGCAGCCGTCTTCATCGACCTGGCCAAGGCTTTCGTCTCTGTCAATCACCACATTCTTATTGGCAGATTCAACAGCCTTGGTTACTCAAATGACTGCCTCGCCTGTTTCACCAACTACTCCTCAGAGTTCAGTGTGTCAAATCGGAGGGACTGTTGTCCGGACCTCTGGCAGTCTGTGGGGTTGCCACAGGGTTCAATTCTCAGGCCGACTCTTCTGTCTACATCAATGATGTCGCTCTTGCTGCTGGTCATTCTCTGATCCACCTCTATGCAGACGACACCATTCTGTATACTTCTGGCCCTTCTATGGACACTGTGTTAACTAACCTCCAGACGAGCTTCAATACCATACAACTCTCCTGTGTCCTCAACTGCTCTTAAATGCAAGTAAAACTAAATGCATGCTCTTCAACCATTCGCTGCCTGCACCTACCTTCCCCTCCAGCATCACTACTCTGGACAGTTCTGACTTAGAATATGTGGACAACTACAAATACCTAGGTGTCTGGTTACTGTCAACTCTCCTTCCAGACTCGCATTAAGCATCTCCAATCTAGAATCGGCTTCCTATTTCGCAACAAAGCATCCTTCACTCATGCTGCCAAACATACCCTAGTAAAACTGACTATCCTTGACTTCGGTGACGTCATTTACAAAAGCCTCCAATACTACTCAGCAAATTGGATGCAGTCCATCATAGTGCCATTCGTTGTCACCAAAGCCCCATGGTATTGTAGCCCAAGGAGTGGCTGATGGACCTCTTCGGCTATACGGGAGATGGGCCTAGCAAAGGCTAGCTCCAGGCTAATTGGTTCTTGCTTCGGGACAGAGATGGTAGCCACTCGGATACCAGCTAACTAGCTGCGATGATCCAGCTGAAAAGGTTCAGCGCTTGCGGTAGGAATCCGGAGATATGAAGAAAAATAAGTCCGATTTGCTCTGGTTTGAGTCGCGCTGTGCAGACTGGCAAGAGTTGTCCGGGCTAAAAAGTAACTGGTGACGCTAAAAGTGGCTAGCTGAATTCTCGCTAGTTAGCTGGCAAGCTTCTGTTGGGGGTTCCGGTTCAAAAGTAAAGAAAATAGTTGATCCATACCACATTGGGTGAGGTGGATTGCAGGAGATTATGTTGAGGTTAAGAAAAATATTTTTTTAAATATATGCGAAGAAAAAAGATGTATACACGGGACAAGACGAGGACAAAAGAAGTCTGACTGCTACGCCATCTTGGATTTAACCAAACATAGACCCAAACACCAACATACGCACCAGACAAGCCAACCAGGCAGCCCATAGATACTACCCACCACTGCAACCGTTAGCTGGCCCTCGCTTCATATTCGTCGCCAAACCCACTGGCTGCAGGTCATCTATAAGTCTTTGCTAGGTAAAGCCCCGCCTTATCTCAGCTCACTGGTCACCATAGCAGCACCCACCCGTACCACACGCTCCAGCAGGTATATTTCACTGGTCACCCTCAAAGCCAAATCCTCATTTGGCTGCCTTTCCTTCCAGTTGTTTGCTGCCAATGACTGGAACGAATTGCAAAAATCACTGAAGCTGGAGACTTATCTCCCTCACTAACTTTAAGCACCAGCTGTCAGAGCAGGTCACAGATCATTGCATCTGTAAATAGCCCATCCAACTAGCTCATCCCCATATTGTTTTTTTATTTTGCTCGTTTGCACCCCAGTATCTCTACTTGCACATTAATCTTCTGCACATCTATCACACCAGTGTTTAAATTGCTAAATTTTAATTACTTCGCCACTACAGCCTATTTATTGCATTACCTCTCTAATCTTAGATTTTTTTTTCTTCCCTTATTGTGTTATTGACTGTACATTTGTTTATTCCATGTGTAACTCTGTCGCACTGCTTTGCTTTATCTTGGCCAGGTCGCAGTTGTTAAACTTGGCCTACCTCGTGAAATAAAAATGTCTGGTCCCCTCCCCATGTCAAACACTTGGATTCATTATTAACACAAGGTGGCATCACCTTAACTCTCATTTTAATACACCAATGGTAACATGATATTCTCTTAGGAGAAGCCAGTTTGCAGAAGGGCGTGGTTTATATAGCTACTCTACTGGTGCCAAAATGTATCTCATTGATGCAATTTCAATGTTTCAGTGACTGTGTCACCAAATTAGCTTGAGATGATATTACTGCAACACCGTTCACTGCATCTAATTTGCATGACATTGGCATTTCAAAGTGCTGTCAGTTGAGGTGTGCTCATGAATATAAGCTCCCCGCCCACTCAGCCTGTCTTTTCAAACTTCCTGGTATTTAGCCATGAGAGAAAGTACTTTCATTATGACTGAAACTCTGACAATCAGCTACTGAGTCGCAGGCCTGAATTCTCACCATAATTCTCACCATAATAAGATCTAGAAGTTCTATAGAGAATCAAGGATTTGTTCTATTTTTACCTCTTAAGGCATTTAAAAGGAGGGTGTTTGTCTGCCAGAGAAATGGAAATAGATGAGAAGTTCTAGAGCCAATCAGGTGATGGAGGAAAGAGCAATATACACTACCGTTCAAAAGTTTGGGGTCACTTGGAAATGTCCTTGCTTTTGAAAGAAAAGCACACGAAAAATATTTTTCTTTTAAAACAAGGACATTTCTAAGTGACCCCAAACTTTTGAACGGTAGTGTATGAGGATGAATATTACATATCATGTAAGGATTTCTATTGAAATCATGAATGTTTTGAGAAATACGGATCCATAAATGATCAGTTAAGGATTTGTTCATGTCTAAGTACAAGGGCTTACATATGTCAGCATGTTGACAACCTTTCTGGAGTTAAAATACTCTACAAATATGTAAGCGGGTGCACGCGCATCAGGAGTGTCTTGAAGGGATCTCACCCCATATCTCCCTGGACTCATATGATAGTGAGGTTTCTGAATTCTGGATTGGATGCATGTAGAAACTGTCCCATTACAGAGAATATCCTAGCTCCATATATGAAATTAAGGACATGCGTATCTGGAACATGTCTACTCCTTATATCTTATAAAATGTCAGATATCATGATAAAGATATCCCCTGTTATTGACCCATTTCGCCTAGTGTTTATCAATTGCTGTGCTGATCAATGGGCAGTTCATTACCTCTGACAATGAATATGTAGCTTAAAGGTATGTTTAAATGTGTATTTATTTCTGCAATAAAGATGGCGACACTACAATACAGATTTATAATAGGCCTATATCTAGAAATACATACAGCCTAATTTTATGCAACAATTCAAATATTTTACTGAGTTACCGTTCATATAAGGAAATCAGTCAATTGAAAAATTCATTAGGCCCTAATCTATGGATTTCACATGACTGGGAAAACAGATACCTTAACCTGTTATGGATATGGGGCAGTATTTTCACGGCCGGATAAAAAACGTACCAGATTTAATCTGATTATTACTCATGCCCAGAAACTAGAATATGCATATAATTAGCTTTGGATAGAAAACACTCCAAAGTTTCTAAAACTGTTTGAATGGTGTCTGTGAGTATAACAGAACTAATTTGGCAGGCCAAAACCTGAGAAGATTCCAAACAGGAAGTACCCTGTCTGACCATTTCTTGGCCTTCTTGATTATCTCTATCCAATACAGGGGATCTCTGCTATTACGTGACACTTCCTACGGCTCCCATGGGCTCTCAGAAGGCGGCAAAAAGCTGAATCGTGGCTTTGCAGGCTCTGGCTGAAAAACATTAGCGCATTTGGATAGTGGCCGGTCACAGTACTATGAGACTAAGGCTCGTGCACGAGTCGGCTCCATGTTTACTTTCTCTCTTTCTTTGAACGAAAACCACCACTCCCGGTCGGAATATTATCGCTTTTTTACGAGAAAATTGGCATAAAAATTGATTTTAAACAGCGGTTGACATGCTTCGAAGTACGGTAATGGAATATTTTTTTAAAAATTGTCACGAAATGCGTCATGCTCGTAACCCTTCTTTACCATTCGGATAGTGTCTTGAACGCACGAACAAAACGCCGCTGTTTGGATATAACTATGGATTATTTGGGACCAAACCAACATTTGTTATTGAAGTAGCAGTCCTGGGAGTGCATTCTGACGAAGAACACCAAAGGTAATCAAACTTTTCTAATAGTAAATCGGAGTTTGGTGAAGGCTAAACTTGCTGGGTGTCTAGAGGAGTTCTTTATCTATAATTCTTAAAATAATTGTTATGTTTTTTGTGAACGTTTATCGTGAGTAATTTAGTAAATTCACCGGAAGTTTGCGGGGGGTATGCTAGTTCTGAACGTCACATGCTAATGTAAAAAGCTGGTTTTTGATATAAATATGAACTTGATTGAACAAAACATGCATGTATTGTATAACATAATGTCCTAGGGGTGTCATCTGATGAAGATCATCAAAGGTTAGTGCTGCATTTAGCTGTGGTTTGGATTTATGTGACATTATATGCTAGCTTGAAAAATGGGTGTCTGATTATTTCTGGCTGGGTACTCTGCTGACATAATCTAATGTTTTGCTTTCGTTGTAAAGCCTTTTTGAAATCGGACAGTGTGGGTAGATAAAGGAGAGTCTTGTCTTTAAAATGGTGTAAAATAGTCATATTTTTGAAAAATTGAAGTTTTTGTATTTTTGAGGAATTTGTAATTCGCGCCACGCCCATCATTGGCTATTGGAGCAGGTGTTCCGCTAGCGGAACGTCTAGATGTAAGAGGTTAAAGTAGGAGCGTGGATCAGAAAACCTGTCAGAATCTGGTGTGACCACCATTAATCTCATGCAGCTTGACACATCTCCTTCGCGTAGACTTGATCAGACTGTTAATTGTGGCCAGTGGAATGTTGTCCCACTCCTCTTTAATGGCTGTGCAAAGTTGCTGGATATTGGCAGGAACTGGAACACGCTGTCGTACATGTCGATCCAGAGCATCACAAACATGCTCAATGGGTGACATGGTGAGTATGCAGAACATGGAAGAACTGGGATGTTTTCAGCTTCCAGGAACTGTGTACAGATCCTTGCGACATGGGGCTGTTCATTGTTATGATGAAACATGTGGTGATGGAAACGGATGAATGGCACGACAGTGGGCCACAGGATCTCATCAGTGTCTTTGTGCATTCAAATTGCAATGGATAAAATGCTATTGTATTTGTTGTCCATAGCTTATGCCTGCTCATACCATAACCCCACCTCCACCATGGTGCATTCTGTTCACAACATTGACATTAGCAAACCGCTCGCCCACATTGAAGGTGAGCCTTTTCCCACTGAAGTAGGTTACGATGCTGAACTGCAGTCAGGTCAAGACACTGGTGAGGACAGATGAGCTTCCCTGAGAAACCCACAGTTTCATTATCTGTCTGTGTAGCTGGTCTCATACGATCCCGCAGGTAAAAAAGCAGATGTGGAGGTCCTGGGCTGGCACGGTTGTGTGGCCAGTTGGACGTAATGCCACACTTTCTAAAACGGCATTGCTTATCCTGTTTGGGCTAAGGGGCAGTATTGAGAATTTTGTAAAAAATATGTGCCCATTTTTAACTGCCTCCTACACCAACTCAGAAGCTAGAATATGCATATTATTGTTCAGGTTTGGATAGAAAACACCCTAAAGTTTCTAAAACTGTTTGAATGGTGTCTGTGAGTATAACAGAACTCCTATGGCAGGCAAAAACCTGACAAGGTTTCATGCAGGAAGTACCCTGTCTGACAAGGAGTCGTGCGTCTTGCATCTGTTTATTGAAAAGTAAGGATCTTAGCTGTAACGTGACAATTCCCAGGGCTCCGATAGGCTCTCAGAACCCGGGAAATACCTGAAGGTTGACGAGGCAGCCTCAGGCTGAAACACATTATCGCCTTTGGTAAGTGGCGGATCAGAGGACCTTTGAATGAGGCGCATGCACGATTCGCCCCTGTGGAGAAATTTAATTCGGCTGTTTAGGCTCATTGCATATTCCCGGTCGGAATATTATCGCTTTTCTACGAGATAAATGGCATAAAAATTGGTTTTAAACAGCGGTTGACATGCTTCGAAGTACGGTAATGGAATATTTAGAAATTTTTTGGCAAGCCATGCGCCATGCGCGAGACCGTGATTTAGTATTCTGATAGTGTCTAGAACTCACGAACAAAACGTCGCTGTTTGGATATAACGATGGATTATTTGGGACCAAACCTACATTTGTTATTGAAGTAGAAGTCGTGGGACTGCATTCTGACGAAGAACAGGAAAGGTAAGAACATTTTTCTTATAGGAAATATGATTTTGATGAAGGCTAATCTTGCCGGGTGTCTAAATAGCTAGCCCGTGATGCCGGGCTATGTACTTAGAGTATTGCAAAATGTGCTTCATCCGAAAAGCTATTTTAAAATCGGACATATCGAGTGCATAGAGGAGTTCTGTATCTATAATTCTTAAAATAATTGTTATGCTTTTTGTGAACGTTTATCGTGAGTAATTTAGCAAACTGTTAGTAAATTCCCCGGAAGTTTGCGGGGGTTATGCTTTTTCTGAACGTCACATGCTAATGTAAAAAGCTGTTTTTTGATATAAATATGAACTTGATTGAACAGACATGCATGTATTGTATAACACAATGTCCTAGGTGTGTCATCTGATGAAGATCATAAAAGGTTAGTGCTGCATTTAGCTGTGGTTTGGGTTTATGTGACATGATATGCTAGCTTGAAAAATGGGTGTCTGATTATTTCTGGCTGGGCACTCTGCTGACATAATCTAATGTTTTGCTTTCGTTGTAAAGCCTTTTTGAAATCGGACAGTGTGGTTAGATTAACGAGATTCTTGTCTTTAAATAGCTGTAAAATAGTCATATGTTTGAGAAATTGAAGTAATAGTATTTCAAACGATTCAAAAATCGCGCCACTGGATTTCAGTGGCTGTTACGTAGGTGGGACGAGTTCGTCCCACATGCGCCAGAGAGGTTAAGGAAGACAAATGAATTCCATTCTCTTGCAACAGCTCTGGTGGACATTATTGCAGTCAGCATGCCAATTACACACTCCCTCAAAACTTGAGACATCTGTGCCATTGTGTTGTGTGACAAAACTGCACATTTTGTAGTGGCCAATTATTATCCCCAGGACAAGCTGTACCTGTGTATCGATCATGCTGTTTAATCAGCATCTTGATATTCCACACATGTCAGGTAGATGGATTCTCTTGGCAAAGGAGAAATGTTAACTGACAGGGATGCAAACAAATTTGTGCACAACATTTGAGTGCATATGGAACATTTCTGAGATAAAAACTTTATGTTATGTTTATATTTCTGTTCAGTATATGTGTATATATACACAGTGCATTCAGACACCTTGACTTTTTCCACATTGTTACGTTAGAGCATTATTCTTAAATTGATTAAATTGTTTTCCTCCCTTAATCTACACACAATACTCCATAATAACAAAGCAAAAGCAGTTGTTTAGAATTTTTTGCAAATTGAATATAAAAAAACAACTGAAATATCACATTTACATAAATATTCAGACACTTCACTCAGTACTTTGTTCAAGCACCTTTGGCAGCGATAACAGCCTCAAGTCTTCTTGGGTATTATGCTACAAGCTTGGCACACCTGTATTTGTGGAGTTTCTACCATTCTTCTCTGCAGATCCTCTCAAGCTCTGTCCGGTTGAATGGGGGTCATCGCTGCACAACTATTTTCACGACTCTCCAGAGATGTTTGATCGGGTTCAAGTCCGGGCTCTGGCTGGGGATAGGCTGCCCCTCAGGACATTCAGAGACTTGACCCGAAGCCACTCCTGCGTTGTCTTGGCTATGTGCTTAGGGTTGTTGTCCTGTTGGAAGGTGAACCTTCGCCCCAGTCTGAGGTCCTGAGCACTCGGGAACAGGTTTTCATCAAGGAATACTCTGTACTTTGCTCCGTTAATCTTTCCCTCGATCCCAACTAGTCTCCCAGTCCCTGCTGCTGAAAAACATCCTAATAGCATGATGCTGCCACCACCATGCTTCACCGTAGAATGGTGCCAGGTTTCCTCCAGACTTGAAGCTTGGCATTCATGCTGAAGTGTTGAGTCTTGGTTTCATCAGACCTGAGAATCTTGTTTTTCATGGTCTGAGTGTCCTTTAAGTGCGTTTTGGCAAACTCCAAGCAGGCTGTCATGTGCCTTTTACTGAGGAATGGCTTCCGTCTGGCCACTCTACTGATTGGTGGAGTGCTGCAGAGATGGTTGTCCTCTGGAACGTTCTGCCATCTCCACAGAGGAACTCTGGAGCTCTGTCAGAGTGACCATCCGGTTCTTGGTCACCTCCCTGAACAAGGTCCTTCTTCCCCGATTGCTCAGTTTGGCCAGGCGGCCAGCTCTAGGAAGAGTCTTAGTGGTTCCAATCTTCTTCCATTTAAGAATGATGGAGGCCACTGTGTTCTTGTGGACCTTCAATGACTGCAGAAATGTTTTGGTATCCTTCCCCAGATCTGTGCCCTGACACAATCCTGACTCGGCGCTCAAGGGACAATTCCTTCGACCTCATGGCTTGTTTTTTTTCTCTGACATGCACTGTCAACTGTGGGACCCTATATAGACAGGTGTGTGCCTTTCCAAATCATGTCCAATCAATTGAATTTACCACAGGTGGACTCCAAACAAGTTGGAAAAACATCTCAAGGATGATCAATGGAAACACGATGCACCTGAGCTCAATTTCGAGTCCATAGCAAAGGGTCTGAATTGTATATTTTTTTAAATAAATGATCAAACATATAGAAACCTGTTTTCGCTTTGTTATTATGGGGCATTGTGTGTAGATTGAGAGAAAAATATGATTTAATCAATTTTAGAAGAAGGCTATAACCTAACAAGTGAAGGGGTCTGAATACATTTTGCTTTATTTGATTATGTTTTACTTTTCGTGTATTGACGTATAAATTGATCTGTATATCAATTAAACTCACATTTATTTATAAAGCCCTACTGACATCAAAATAAAGGTTAAATAAAACTTTTGTGGCTGTGAGGAAACACATTTTTATTTTATTTTTGTTGTACATGTTTGCCTGTAATCTATTTGAGAGCACAGCGTCACACTCACCTTGTGTCTGCAGATACTTGAGGCTGTTGACTTTTTTGAAACCGTCATCTCCACTGATGGAGATTAGACATGCTGTATTCCAGATTAGTCAATCTGAACTCTGATCTCAGTTTCTATGCTGCAAGTGTTTTTTGTTTGATCTATCCTTTTAAGATGGAGGAGACTGATAAAACAGAGTTAGGGCTCCAATCTGGGCTTCTGGCATGGGCTGGCAGCAAAACTCCAGAAAATCGCTCAAGTCCATATCTCCACCATATCTGAAATGTCGGCGATATGACAGGTGCTAATTTATGATGGTGCCGACGGTGGCTGCAGGGGGTGGAGTGTGCAATCTCACTGCATAACATCTGTGCATCCCATTATGACTCGGATAAGAGATGTTGCTTTTAGCCTGGTCTTAGCTCATAAGTCTCACCACCTTCTCTGCCTGACATCCACATTATGAGCCCCTCTTCTGCAGATTGTGCCGTTCGCACCTCATTGACAAGTGTCATTTTCTTCCCACGTCTCTTTGAACCAAGAATGAATAACTCTATCCACTTGGCACCTAAATAATATCAATTATTTTCTGCTGTACCACACAAATGTCCCGCTGATGATGCATAACTTGCTGGATTTACAGCAGCTTTATGAAATAAAAAGTAACAGAGTAACAACACTGAACTAATGTGAGATCTTCGCACATATGGGTGGCAGGTAGCCTAACGGTTAAAGATGCAGCCAGTAAGAAGTTTGTATCCCAGATCTGACAGGAAATCTCTGGTTTCTGGCATTCGTATCCGTCTCTTGCCACCAACTGCTCAAAGGGCACTGTGCTACCAACCCCTAAAAAAGGTAAATAGACACATTTCCATTCTCGAGCAAAGAACATTCTTCATACAAGAGGCCTAACATACCTACTGAATAGTCCCTGCTGGCAACAAAGGTCTAATTTTATTCAGGCCTGCCATGGTTAACAAACAATTTAAACCTGTAGTGTAGTCATAAAAACTAGTGTCAACTTCAATAATATAAATAATATTTACAATGTACTACACAAACATTCATTTGCATACAAAAATATCATGTGGGTACTTCCCAATGATTAGTTTGGAGAATGGCCTGTTTAGTAATGTATCAACCTGATTTGACAGTGAGACAAATATGATGTCATGGCAGTCTATTCATGGTGTTATCTTTGCTATAAAATGGGTATGTTAGCTCAACCCATTTTCATGGTAATTAAGGGTCAATTTGGTCTAGAATAGGGAGTGAAATGCAGGGTTTTTCCTACATTCAAATTTCTCAAACAAGGTCATGACCATATTATTTGGTTCTTATCTACGTAGATGGAATGTGCATTTAGCATTTCTGCATTTTGGAAATTCCAACAACAAAAAAAGCCAAATGAAATGACTAACACGATGGATGAAAGGACATAACCCTTGAAGTTGAAAAAAGCTCAAACTTAAAGGCCCGGTGTAGTCAAATGTTATTTCCTATGTTTTATATTTCCACACTATGAGGTTAGAATAATACTGTGAAATTGTGAAAAATAATGCCTTTTAGTGTTACATTTTTAAAAATAAGATTAGGATTAATAAGGTCATGAGCAAACAAGAAAATGCTCATCCAGAGGCGGCACTCCTAGTGGCCGGGGACTTAAATGCAGGCAAATATAAAACAGTTTTGCCTAATTTCTACCAGTATGTGTAACCAGCAGAAAAAAAACTCTAAACCTCCTTTACTCCCCACAAAGAGATACGTATAAAGCTCTTCCTCACCCTCCATTTGGCAAATCTGACCATAACTATATCCTCCTGATTCCTGCTTGCAAGCAAACACTAAAGCAGGAAGTACAAGTGACTCGCTCATTACGGATGTTGTCAGATGACGCAGATGCTAAGCTACAGGACTGTTTTTCTAGCACAGACTGGAATATGTTCCGGGATTCTTCCGATGGCATTGAGGAGTACACCACCTCAGTCACTGGCTTCATCAATAAGTGCATTGATGACTTTGTCCCCAAAGTGACCGTACGTACCCCAACCAGAAACCATGGATTACAGGCAACATCCGAATTGAGCTAAAAGGGGAGAACTGCCACATTCAAGGAGCTGGACTCTAACCCAGATGCTTATAAGAAATCCCGCTATGCCCTCCGATGAACCATCAAACAGGCAAAGCATCAATACAGGACTAAGATTGAATCCTACTTCACCGGCTCCAACGCTCGTCGGATGTGGCAGGGCTTGCAAACTATTACGGACTACAAAGGGAAGCACAGCCGTGAGCTTCCCAGTGACAAGAGCCTACCAGACGAGATAAAGGACTTCTATGCCCGCTTCGAGGCAAGCAACATTGAAGCATGCACCAGCTGTTCCAGACGACTAGGTGATCACGCTCTCCATAGCTGATGTGAGTAAGACCTTTAAACAGGGTAACATTCACAAGGCCGCAGGGCCAGACTGATTACCAGGACGTGTACTCCGAGCATGCACTGACCAACTGGCAAGTGTCTTCACTGACATTTATTTATATTTATATATATTTATATATATTGTGGCAAACCTCTTCAAAGTTAGGAGCGTTTGTCACAAATTAAGTGGGAAACTGTCACCAAAGTCTGCCCAGAATGAAAGTTATTTCGAACATGACAGTACCTGTGTGTTTGTTTCGCTGTCCTGGTCCACCCAGGCCACAGGTAAGGTCAAGGATAGCAGGGTTCGGTACACAAATCTGGTTCTCGGTAGGTCCAGGTCTAAACGCCAACAGGTAAGTCCAAAACAGTCCAGCTGGTACACGGTAAATCCAGCCAATGTAGATTGTCTCTTTCTCTATGGTTCATAGATCCTTCCCGCCCTCTCTCTCTCTTCCTGGTTTTTCTTGACCTTTTATCTGTGGGTCGGCTCCACCTTCTGAGGGTTCCCCTTGCTTCTGGTTCCCCTTGCTTCATTTTGTGATCTGTAGTTCTGATCGGGGTGGACATTTTAGTGATCGGGCAGAGCCCATTTATTAGTTCTGCCCTCACATATCTGCCATTTATCACTCGACCCCTTTCTTTGCCACAATATATATATATATATATAATTTTTTTTTCTCCCCAATTTTGTGGTATCCAAGTGGTAGTAGTTACTGTCTTGTCTCATCGCTGCAACTCCCATAAAGAATCGAGAGGCGAAGGTTGAGAGCCATGCGTCCTCCGAAACACAACCCAACCAAGCCGCACTGCTTCTTGACACAACGCACATCCAACCCGGAAGCCAGCCGCACCAATGTGTCGGAGGAAACACCGTACACCTAGCGACCTGGTCAGTGTGCACTGCACCCGGCCCGCCACAGGAGTTGCTAGTGCGCGATGACACAAGGATATCCCTGTCGACCAAACCCTCCCTAACCCGGACGACGCAGGGCCAATTGTTTCACTGACATTTTCAACCTGTCCCTGAACAAGTCTGCAATACCAGCATGTTTCAAGCAGACCAGCATATCCCTGTGCCCAAGAACACCAAGGTAACCTGCCTAAATTATTACCGACCCGTAGCACTCACGTCTGTAGCCATGAAATGCTTTGAAAGGCTGGTCATGGCTCACATCAACACCATTATCCCAGAAACCCTAGACCCACTCCAATTTGCATACTGCCCCAACAGATCCATGGATGATGCAATCTTTATTGCACTCCACATTGCCCTTTCCCACCTGGACAAAATGGACACCTACGTGAGAATACTATTAATTCACACCATAGTGCCCTCAAAGCTCATTCTAAGCTATGGACCCTGGGACTAAACAACTCCCTCTGCAACTGGATCCTGGGCTTCCTGACGGGCCGCCCCCTGGTGGTAAGGGTGGGTAACAACATCTGCCATGCTGATCCTCAAAACGGGGGCCCCTCAGGGGTGCGTGCTCAGTCCCTTCAGGTGAAGCTGGCTGAGAGAATGCCAAGAGTGTGCAAAGCTGTCACCAAGACAAAGGGTGAATACTATGAAGAATCTAAAATCTAAAATATATTTTTTGGTTACTGCATAGTTCCATATGTGTTATTTTATGGTTTTGATGTCTTCACTATTATTCTACAATGTACAGCTGTGGCCCAAATTTTGAGAATGACACAAATATTAATTTCCACAGTTTGCTGCTTCAGTGTCTTTAAATACTTTTGTCAGATGTTACTATGGAACACTGAAGTATAATTTCAAGCATTTCATAAGTGTCAAAGGCTTTTATTGACAATTACATGAAGTTGATGCAAAGAGTCAATATTTGCAGTGTTGACCATTCTTTTCAAGAACTCTGCAATCCACCCTGGCATGCTGTCAATTAACTTCTGGGCCACATCCTGACTGATGGCAGCCCATTCTTGCATAATCAATGCTTGGAGTTTGTCAGAATTTGTGGGGTTTTGTTTGTCCACCCGCCTCTTGAGGATTGACCACAAGTTCTCAATGGGATTAAGGTCTGGGGAGTTTCCTGGCCATGGACCCAAAATATCAATGTTTTGTTCCCCAAGCCACTTAGTTATCACTTTTTCCTTATGGCAAGGTGCTCCATCATGCTGGAAAAGGCATTGTTCGACACTAAACTGTTCCTGGATGGTTGGGAGAAGTTGCTCTTGGAGGATGTGTTGGTACCATTCTTTATTCATGGCTGTGTTCTTAGGCAAAATTGTGAGTGAGCCCACTCCCTTGGCTGAGAAGCAACCCCACACATGAATGGTCTCAGGATTCTTTACTGTTGGCATGACACAGGACTGATGGTAGCGCTCACCTCGTCTTCTCCGGACAAGTTTTTTTCCGGATGCCCTAAACAATCAGATAGGGGATTCATCAGAAAAAATGACATTACCCCAGTCCTCAGCAGTCCAATCCCTGTAGCTTTTGCAGAATATCAGTCTGTCCCTGATGTTTTTCCTGGAGAGAAGTGGCTTCTTTGCACCAGGCCATCCTCCAAAAGTCTTCACCTCACTGTGCATGCAGATGCACTCACACCTGCCTGCTGCCATTCCTGAGTAAGCTATGTACTGGTGGTGCCCCGATCCCGCAGCTGAATCAACTTTAGGAGACGGTCCTGGCTCTTGCTGGACTTTCTTGGGCGCCCTGAAGTCTTCTTCACAACAATTGAGCCGCTCTCCTTGAAGTTCTTGATGATCCGATAAATGGTTGATTTATATGCAATCTTACTGGCAGCAATATCCTTGCCTGTGAAGCCCTTTTTGTGCAAAGCAATGATGACGGCACGTATTTCCTTGCAGTTAACCATGATTGACAGAGGAAGAACAATGATTCCAAGCACCATCCTCCTTTTGAAGCTTCCAGTCGATTATTTGAACTCAATCAGCATGACAGTGATCACCAGCCTTGTCTTCGTCAACACTCACACTTGTGTTAACGAATCACTGACATGATGTCAGCTGGTCCTTTTGTGGCAGGGCTGAAATGCAGCGGAAATGCATGTAGCTGTCACGCCTTCTTCACCACACTGTCTGTGTGGGTGGCCATTTCAGATCGTCAGTGATGTGTGTGCCGAGGAATTTGAAGCTTTCCACATTCTCCACTGTGGTCCCGTCAATGTGGATAGGGGTGTGCTGCCTCTGCTTTTCCTGAAGTCCACAATCAGCTCCTTCATTTTGTTGACGTTGAGGGAGAGGTTATTTTCCTGGCATGACTCCACAAGGGCCCTCACCTTCTCCCTGTAGGCTGTCTCGTCAATGTTGGTAATTGGGCCTACTAAGGTTGTGTCGTCTGCAAAATTGATGATTTGAGTTGGAGGCGTGTGTGGCCACGCAGTCATGGGTGAACAGGGAGTACAGGAGGGGGCTGAGCATGCACCCTTCTTGGGCCTTCGCCACCTGGGGGTGGCCCGTCAGGAAGTCCAGGATCCAGTTGCACAGGGCGGGGTTCAGACCCAGGGCCACGAGCTTAATGATGAGCTTGGAGGAGTACAATGGTGTTGAAGGCTGAGCTGTAGTCAATGAACAGCATTTTTACATATGTATTCCCTCTTGTCCAGATGGGATAGGGCAGTGTGCAGTGCGATGGTGATTGTATTGTCTGTGCATCTGTTGGGGCGGTAAGCAAATTGAAGTGGGTCTAAAGTGTCAGGAAAGGTGCTTACTCAGTCGGCCATGGAGAAGGAGAGCCCACTGATTGCATCGTCTGTATACCTATTGGGACGGTAAGCACATTTACCTGGTACTAGGGTGTCAGGTAAGGTAGAGTTGATATGATCCTTAATTAGCCTCTCAAAGCACTTTATGATGACAGAAGTGAGTGCTACAGGGCGATAGTGACTGAGTTCAGTTACCTTTGCTTTCTTGGGTACAGGAACATTGGTGGACATCTTGAAGCAGGTGGGGATAGCAGACTGGGATAGGCAGAGATTGAGTATGTCCGTAAACACTCCAGCCAGCTGGTCTGTGCTCTGAGGATGTGGCTAGTGATTCCGTCTGGGCCAAGAGCCTAGCGAAGTCAACATGCTTAAATGTCTTACTCACGTCGGCCACGGAGATCGAGAGCCCACAGTCCTTGGGAGCGGGCCGTGTCGATGGCACTGTGTAATTCTCAAAGTGGGTGAAGGTGTTTAGCTTGTACGGGAGCAAGATGTCGGTTTCTGTGATGATGCTGGTTTTCCCTTTGTAATCCGTGATTGGCTGTAGACCCTGCCACAAGTCTTGTGTGTGAACCGTTGTATTGCGACTCCACTTTCTCTCTGTACTGACGTGTTACCTGTTTGATTGCCTTACAGAGGGAAAAACTATACTGTTTGTATTCAACAATATTCTCAGTCACCTTGCAATGGTTAATTGCGGTGGTTCTTGCTTTCAGTTTAGCGCGAAAGCTGCCATCTATCCATGGTTTCTGGTTTGGGTAGGTTTTAATTGTCACAGTGGGAACAACATCCCCTATACACTTCCTGATGAACTCAGTCACCGTGTCCGTGTCTTCATCAATGTTATCCTCCAAGGCTACCCGGAACATAGTCCAGTCTGCGTGATCAAAAACTCTTGTTTGAGTTTCTGCCTATAGGAAGGGAAGAGCAAAATGGAGTCGTGATCTGATTTGCCGAAGGGAGGATGAGGGAGGACATTGTAGGTATCCCAGAAGAGAATAGCAGTGTTTGAGTGTTTTCCCAGTGAGAGTACTACAGTCAGTGTTGATACAACTTCGGTAGCATTTTCCTCAAATTTGATTTGTTAAAATCCCCAGCTACAATAAATGCAGCCTCAGGATATGTGATTTCCAGTTTGCATAAAGTCCAGTGTATTTCCTTGAGGGCCGTCATGGTATCGGCTTAAGGGGGAATATACATGGCTGTTACTATAACCGAAGAGGGAGGTAATTTGATTGTGAGGTAATCTAGGTTGGGTGACAAAAGGACTTCACAATCACACCGTGAGTGGTTAATCATGAAACATACACCACTGCCCTTCTACTTCCCGGAGAGTTCTTTATTCCTGTCTGCGCAATGTACTGAGAACCCAGCTGGATGTTTGGGCGGGGACAGTATATCCGGAGAGAGCCATGATTCCTCGAAACAGAGTATTTTAAAGTCCCTGATTTCTCTCTGGAAGGAGATCCTCACCCTGAGCTCTTCTACTTCATTGTCCAGAGACTGAACATTAGCGAGTAATATACTCGGAAGCAGTGGATGGTGTGCCTGCCTCCTGAGTAGGACTAGAAGTCGACTCCAAATACCTCTTCCCTGCCGGTGGGATCTTGGAGCAGCCTCTGTGATAAATTAAATTGCCTTTGGGGGTGCGAACAAAGGATCCAATTCGGGAAAGTCGTATTCCTGGTAAGTTACCGCCGCTCTCATATCCAAAAGTTATTTCCATCTTCATGTAATAACACAAATGTTCTGGGCTAATAATATAAGAAATTACACACCAAAAAACAAAATACTGCAAAGTTGCTTAGGAGCTAGAAGCAGAGCTGCCATGTCTGTCAGCGCCATGTTACTTGCTTACAGGCTTTCTACTTGTGGTGTAGTTCAATCTAATCCAAAATCGCATCATTTTAATAGCAAGATTAAAACTACTGGTTCAAAGTGCACACAAAGTACTGAGTCTGTGTGTCCATCAATAATCCTCATTCTTGCTGCCATGATGCCGAATGCATTCATTTACAAAATAGCCTCCAATACCCTACTCAACAAGCTGGATGCAGTCTATCACAGTGCCATCCGTTTTGTCACCAAAGCCCCATATACAACCCACCACTGCGACCTGTATGCTCTCGTTGGCTGGCCTTCACTTCATAATCGTCGCCAAACACATTGGCTCCAGGTCATCTACAAGACCCTGCTAGGTAAAGTCCCCCCTTATCTCCGCTCACTGGTCACCATAGCAGCACCCACCTGTAGCACGCGCTCCAGCAGGTATATCTCTCTGGTCACCCCTAAAGCCAACTCCTCCTTTGGTCGTCTCTCCTTCCAGTTCTCAGCTGCCAATGACTGGAACGAACTACAAAAATCTCTAAAACTGGAAACACTTATCTCCCTCACTAGCTTTAAGCACCAGCTGTCAGAGCAGCTCACAGATCTCTGCACCTGTACATAGCCCATCTTTAATTGAGCCCAAACTACTACCTTTTCCCCTACTGTATTTATTTATTTTATTTATTTTGCTCCTTTGCACCATATTATTTATATTTTAACTTTTAACTTTCTTCAAACTACAAATCTACCATTCCAGTGTTTTTCTTGCCATACTTTATTTACTTTGCCACCATGGCATTTTTTTGCCTTTACCTCCATTATCTCACATCATTTGCTCACATTGTATATAGTCTTATTTTTTTCTACTGCATCATTGATTGTATGTTGTTTTACTCCATGTGTAACTCTGTGTTTTTGTATGTTGTCGAACTGCTTTGCTTTATCTTGGCCAGGTCGCAATTGTAAATGAGAACTTGTTCTCAACTTGCCTACCTGGTTAAATAAAGGTGAAATAAAAAATAAAAATAAATAAATTCTCTAACCTTCCGACAACGAGTGGTGGTAGTTCCAGTTACACCCAGGTTTATTGAGATGGACACCTGGGAATGAGAGGTAATAAGAGAATGTTATATATTGTGGCAAATCTCTTCAAGATTAGGAGCGTTTGTCACAAATTAAGTGGGAAACTGTCACCAAAATTACCCCAGAATGAGAGTTCTTTCGAACAGGACAGTACCTGTGTGTTTGTTTCTCTGTCCTGGTCCACCCAGGTTGCAGGCAAGGTCAAGGATAGCAGGGTTCGGTACACGAATCGGGTTCTTGGTAGGTCCAGGTCCAAACGCCAACAGGTAAGTCCAAACAGTCCAGCTCATACACGGTAAATCCTGCCGATATATATATATTGTCTCTTTCTCTATGGTTCACAGATCCTTTCAGCCCTTTCTCTCTCTTCCTGGTTTGTCTTGACCCTTTATCTGTGGGTCGGCCCCACTTGAGGGTTCCCCTTCTGAGAATTGTAGTTTTGGCAGTCGGCCATTTTGTGATCTGTAGTTCTGATTGGGGTGGCCATTTTGTGATCTGTAGTTCTGATCTGGGTGGCCATTTTAGTGATAGGGCAGAGCCCATTTATTAGTTCTGCTCTCACATATCTGCCACTTATCACTCAACCCCCTTCTTTGCCACAATATATATAACAGACTACTGTGTAGCCCAAACTGTTCGGACACTACAAACAGAAGTTAACAGATTGGCTGTACCGACTTCAGACGAGTCCCGAGAAGCTTTTGGGGTGTCATAGGGTAAAATGGAGAACACCATTTTGTTAGTGAGAGTCTCATCTTTCCACATAGGGGTCATAATAGTTTGTAGGCCATGTCTCATGGACAAACATTGCTCTGTCACCTTTCACCGCAGTTATGAAAGTGCAACATAGGCAGATGTGGTGGATTGAGATGCATCCAATGCAAAAAGAGATCGCTAGCTTAAACTGAGATTTTTATTTCATTATTTCTGTTGGTGCGCAAACATCAACCTTAGGGGATAATAGTCACATGTACAAGGTTCCTGTATCTTAATGAATCATACATGTTATAACACATTACTAGCAATTCAACGCATTTTGCCATAAGGTGGATAATTTTTTTTCAGTTAAAGCAAATTGTGAAATTCTGCACATTTTGCCATGACTTATTCCATGCTAATATGAAATGAGTGAGAGTGACTAACAACATTAATGAAGGACCCCTGGGCCCGTGCCCTTCATGCCCAGTCAGTAATTCGGCCATGATAACTACAAGTTTAGATAGTCTACCCAGCTAACTTACCAATCAAAACATTTTTGTTACAATAATGCTTGTTCGAACTTGAACCCAGGCGCAGAAAAACACAGCAAGCAGAGGTAATGTTAAATCCAAATCTTTACTTAAAATCTTGACAGAAACAAGGTAACCGCACAAGAGTACACTAAGAAAACACGAGACCTAAGCACAGATACACACAACAGAGGAACCTAAATAGCAAGGCAACTAAGTGAACAAAGAAGGTAATCAAACACAGATGAAACCAATAAGTAATAATCAGGGTAATCTGGAACCTAGAAAACAAGGTAAGGGTGCCCTCCGGCGGCAACCCAAGGAAACAACAATCAAATAAAACAGAAACTGTGACAATTTTTAGCTGACATGGGCTAATTGAGTGACTGTCAGTGACTGCTGATGCACAACCAAATTGTACCTTGTGTATTCTACTATTCTAACGCTCAACAGTAAGAACAGTAAATTGAGACCCCGACCAAGTTTCTTTTTTTGGGGGGGGGGTACCTAGTCAGTTGAACAACTGACTGCATTCAAATGAAATGTGTCTTCTGCATTTAACCCAACCCCTCTGAATCAGAGAGGTATGGAGGGCTGCCTTAATCAACATCCACGTCATCGGTGCCCATGTAACAGTGGGTTAACTGCCTTGCCCAGGGACAGAACAGTGGGATTGGGGAGATCAGGGGCCCTGTTGCTTATAACCAGGGCCGGCCATGCGTCTACAGTCAGTTGCTTTAGCCTTACCACTCAAACGAGCCCAATGAAAACATGGTCCGACGTGTGACTGAAGAATAGAGATACTAGAGAGCCCATCTCCTATTTATACAATGCCCTCTTCTGTGACAGCATCGTCAGCGCCATTGAGGGCTATCTCTATTTTAAAGTAGTCAATGTTTTCTTCTACTTCTATGAATGTATTGGCAGTTCGTAAATTAATTGAAAAAGTGCATACCGCCGTCTACTGTGTTGGTGTGTGTATTGTCTAAACAGGTATAAAAGACAAGTTTGGTGATTTAAGATAAAGCAAGCTTTCTGTCACAAGCGCCTTCTTTCCAGATTTATGGGCTGAAGCAACATAGTGCTGCTCACAATTAAGGCGGTAGGTTCCATAGAGGTCAGAGAGGTAGACCTATAGCCGGAGGGTTGCTGATTTGAATCTCGAGCCATGCGCTAAATAGTCTGAATTAGTTGGAGGGCTGTTGGATTCAGACCCATCCTACCATTGTTCCCTTTAGCAAGGCACTTAAAGGTCCAATGCAGCCATTTTTATCTCAATATCAAATAACTTCAGAGTAACAATTATGTACCTTACTGTGACTGTTTTCAATTAAATGGTTAGAAATAAGCAAAAATTGATTCTTAGCAGAGGGCAATTTCTCAAGCAATATTTTTGCTAGGGCTGTCTGGGAGTGGTCAAAGTGGGGGGGACTGAAAACTAGCTGTTATTTGCAGAGAGGTTTTGAAATCTTTTTTTATTGGTCTATTAACTAATTTACCACCTGGTGATGTCTCCAGGCAGGCCAAAACACAATCCCACAAAAAAACGGCTGAAACGCTTACACTAAAAGTGCATTATCAAAATATTTACAATTTCACAGTATTATTCCAAACTCATAGTGTGGAAATATACTTAACCCTAAAACTAGATTAAGGGGTCTCGAATATGTATGTGTTGTATGGATTTCCAAGAGAACTTAGACAAATAAAACGTTTTACACTGTCTGTCGATCATTTTTCACTACATTCTTAGAATGAAACTTGAAGCAGACTTGTTGTCATTATTCCGTGTCATTTATTTTCATATGATTAATCTTTAACATGGCTGAGCTGCTTCGCTGTAATAATCGTGGCCAAGTCATGGAGGTCTCTTAATGATTTCGGTAGGATGTGAAGATAATGAATACATTTGTCCCTCACCCTGACTCCCCCAGAATGCCTTGCCATAATAAGCGGCTAATCGCTCTTTGCCACTTTCCTCCACTCGTTTTTTCACCTGAGGATAAGAGGACCTGCGGAATCACTCCAAACCTGCTGACTGAAAGCATAATTCATAACTCCCCTGTGCCAACTGCTTTAGCTTCTTGCTCTGTCCGAGACACCGATGACAGTTTGTATGGTGGGTTTGAATAATCTCTCTCATACATGGAGGCTGCTGAGAGGAGGACGGCTCATAGTAATGGATGGAATGGTATCAACCACATGGTGTGTTTGATACCATTTCATTTACACCATTCCAGCCATTATTATGAGCCATCCTCCCTTCAGCAGCCTCCACTGCTTTCATACCATTTTGAGTAATATTTTAAGATATTGTACCAAATAAAAAACTGCAAGCTACGGCTCCGAGGAGCTTGGGTTCAATCAGTGCTAGGCACTTGTTTTTAGTTATTTTTTCAGTATTATACAAGTCAGAGGCATCTGCCTTTTAAGAATGAGATGCCCCTCAGGAAATAATAATTCACCTGCTCATGGTACGATAAGCAGAGCAAGCATTCCATGAAATCCTAATTGTGAATGCTTCCTGTATCTTAATGAAAATATACAGTATGGTCACACTTCAGAAAAGGGTACATATATTGAGGTACTATGCCCTTGTTAGTCCCACTGTCACGATTGTGTGGAGAGACCGACCAAGGCGCAGCGTGCTCTGAGTTCCACATCTTTTTTTTGGTGAAACTTACAAAACAAAAAGGAACTAAACAACAAACGGTAACATAAACGGTGCAGCATGCACTAACTCAAAATAAGATCCCACAAAAACCAGTGGGGAAATGGCTGCCTAAATATGATCCCCAATCAGAGACAACGATAAACAGCTGCCTCTGATTGGGAACCATACCAGGCCAACATAGACATAAAACAACCTAGATAACCCACCCTAGTCACACCCTGACCTAACCAACATAGAGAATAAAAGGCTCTCTATGGTCAGAGCGTGACACCCACATAAAGACAGCGTACCAAGAGTCTGTTTCTTGTGTATTTTTCCCTATATTAAGTAGTAATATGCCTTTATTTGAGGTTCTTAAGGATTTGCCAGGTGAACATGAATTATACTTTTTCAAAAAGAAAACAATTAAGACCTAATATATGGCTAATAAGACATAATAATGACCTTAAAAGGTCTTTTGATAGATTTTTGTTTTTTGTCAACTTGTATTTATTTTTTGTATTGATTATGAATATGTTGATCCACAGTGTTGTAAGACTGGCTAGTCAGTTTGTTTGCTAAGACAACTGAGAGCGTAGCTAACTAGCTAGCTAGCTATTGTTTGTATTTTTATAAAAACAGAATCGTTGGCTTGGAGATGGCAAAAGCTTTTTGAAATTGAGCGGCTCTCTCGAGTGGTTACTCCAAGGTGGACTTTTCCAGTAATTGATGTGCAGTGAGCCTTTGGCGCCCTAGCGGCACCAAGCTGGTATCCCCCAGGTGGGTGCAAAATGATGTTGGAGGAGTAGTTTACCACAGCGCCTACAGAGAGGCTGGGGATGGCAAGGGGGTGCCCTCATCAATGGCTTCAGATCTGGCTTCCTGATGTGTATACAAAACATTATTCTTTACATGACTTAGACTCAGCAGGTGAATCCAGGTGAAAGCTATGATCCCTTATTAACCTGTTAGGGTATAAGGGGCAGTATTTTCACGGCTGGATAAAAAAATGTACCCGATTTAATCTGGTTACTAATCCTACCCAGTAACTACAATATGCATATACTTATTATATATGGATAGAAAACACCCTAAAGTTTCAAAAACTGTTTGAATGGTGTCTGTGAGTATAACAGAACTCATTTGGCAGGCAAAACCCTGAGACAGATTCTGACAGGAAGTGGATACCTGATGTGTTGAATTGACTTTAAGCCTATGCCATTGAAAAACAAAGGGGCTGAGGAATGTTTTGGCACTTCCTATTGCTTCCACTAGATGTCACCAGCCTTTACAAAGTGTTTTGAGTCTTATACTGTGAGATCTGACCGAACAAGAGCCTTGGAACGGTGATGGACCATTAGACACCTGGCGTGCGAGTTCATGTTGGGTACTCTCGTTCCAATACTGTTTAAAAGAGAACGCAATCGTCCGCCTTGGTAAAATATTATATTGTCATTCAAAGAATTATAGATTTACATCTCTTGAACGCAATCGACTTGCCAGATTTAAAAATAACCTTACTGGGAAATCACACTTTGCAATAATCTGAGCACTGCGCCCAGAAAAATACGCTTTGCGATACAGACTAACCGCCATGTTGGAGAGATCTAAAATCGAAAATACTATGTAAATAATCCATTACCTTTTGATTGTCTTCATCAGATGTCACTTCCAGGAATCCCAGGTCCATAACGAATGTAGTTTTGTTCAAAAAAGCTCATAATTTATGTCCAAAAAGCTCCGTGTTGTTAGCACATGATCTAAGCCAGCCGGACTTCACTTCACTTCACGAACGGAAAAAATATATTTACGTTCGTTCAAACATGTCAAACGTTGTATCGCATAAATCATTAGTGCCTTTTTTAACCAGAACATGAATAAAATTCAAGGCGGACGATTGCGTTAAAACCTGTTAGGGATAGGGGGCAGTATTTGCACGGCCGGATAAAAAAACGTACCCGATTTAATCTGGTTACTACTCCTGCCCAGTAACTAGAATATGCATATAATTGTTTGATTTGGATAGAAAACACCCTAAAATTTCTAAAACTGTTTGAATGGTGTCTGTGAGTATAACAGAACTCATATGGCAGGCAAAACCCTGAGACAAATCCTGACATGAAATTGAAATCTGATGCGTGGATATCACTTCAAACATTTGCCATTGAAACACACAGGGGCTTTTGAATCATTTAGCACTTCGTATGGCTTCCACTAGATGTCCCCAGTCTTTACAAAGTGGTTTGAGTCTTCTATGGTAGCAACTGACCCAAAGAGAGGCTGTTTATCTTGGTCACAGGGAATGGGCCATTACCATTGTGACGTCGGCGCCCATGTCTACTCTCTCTTTTCAAAACGTTTTGAAAAACATTGCAACCGTCCCAATGGAATATTATTGAAGCCCTGGTTGAAAAAGCTCCTAAAGATTTATGTTATACAAAGTTTGACATGTTTGAACGAACTTAAATATATTTTTTTTGCTCATTCCTGACGACAAGTCAGACGCACACGGTACATTTTCACTAGCCTTCGGAGCGCGCTAACACTATTGGGACATAAATTATTAACTTTTTTGAACAAAACTACATTTTTAATGGACCTGGGATTCCTAGAAGTGCCTTCTGATAAAGATAATCAAAGGTAAGGGATTATTTACAATAGTATTTTTGATGGTTGATCGTTCCAAGATGGCTCCAACATTTATAGCCTAGACTTTTTCTGGGCATACCACGTCGTTTATTGCAAAGTGTGATTTCCCAGTAAAGTTATTTTTAAATCTGGCAAAGCGATGGCATTCAAGACATGTTAATCTATAAGTCTTTGAATGACAATATTACATTTTAACAATGTTTTCAAATAGTAATTTTGTAAATTGTAGCGCTAATTCACCGGAAGCATTTGAGGGAAAATATTTTCTGAACGTCATGCACCGATGTAAAATGCTGTTTTTATATATAAATATGAACTTTATCGAACAAAAAATGCATGTATTGTGTAACATGATTTCCTAGGAGTATCATCTGATGAAGGTTGTCAAAGGTTAGTGCTGCATTTAGCTGTGTTTTGGGTATTTGTGATGCATGCTATTTGCTTTGAAAATGGCTGTGTGATTATTTCTGGCTGGGTACTCTGCTGACATAATCTAATGTTTTCCCTTTGCCTTTTTGAAATCGGACAACGTGGTTCGATTCAGGAGAGGTGTATCTATAAAACGGTGTAAAATAGTCATATGTTTGAGAAAATGAAGTTATAGCATTTATGAGGTTTTGCATTTAGCGCGATGCGATTCCACTGGCTGTGTGGCCTGGCTGGTCCAGACAGGTTAATGGCAGAGCCAGTGGCAAACCCTGAGGGAGGTGCAGAAGATTTGTCCAAAAGGGAAACACTGCATTACCTCCTGGTGCAGCTCCGTGGCCTTCTGTGCTTTTTCCATCTCATTATCAGTGTCCTTTTGAGTCTGTCAAATCAAAAATCGTAGTTCCCGTGAGAGTTCCTCATATCCTCCATAACTTCTTTCAGATAAGAACACACTCCCTTCACAACAGAGGCAGACTCCTCTGCTCTATGTTTTTGTTCCTCCTCAAGATAGTCGTGGCCAAAAGTTTTGAGAATGACACAAATATTAATTTCCACAAAGTTTGCTGCTTCAGTGTCTTTAGATATTTTTGTCAGAGGTTACTATGGAATACTGAAGTACAATTACAAGCATTTCATAAGTGTCAAAGGCTTTTATTGACAATTACATGAAGTTGATGCAAAGAGTCAATATTTGCAGTGTTGACCCTTCTTTTTCAAGACCTCTGCAATCCGCCCTGGCATGCTGTCAATTAACTTCTGGGCCACATCCTGACTGATGGCAGCCCATTCTTGCATAATCAACGATTGGAAATTGTCAGAATTTGTGGGGTTTTGTTTGTGCACCCCCTTCTTAACCTCTTGGCGTTCCCCTAGGATAGGGGGCGCTACAGCAATTTTTGAAAAAAATTTGTGCCCATTTTAAACGGCCTCCTACTCAAACTCAGAAGCTAGGATATGCATATAATTAATACTTGTGGATAGAAAACACCCTAAAGTTTCTAAAACTGTTTGAATGGTGTCTGTGAGTATAACAGAACTCATATGGCAGTCAAAACCCCGAGACCGATCGTAACAGGATGTGGAATTCTGAATTGTGGACTCAACTTCACATCTTTGCCTGTAATTCACACAGTGAGCAATGGTTCATTGAGCACTTCCTATTGCTTCCACTAGATGTCCCCACTCTTTACAAAGTGGTTTGAGTCTCCTACTGTTAAAACTGAATGAATGAGACGCTGTTGAAATTGGTCACATGAGGAGGGCCATCACCATTATGACGCCGGCGGCCCTGGCTTCCCTCCCCTTTCGAAACGTTTTGAAACACAATGCAATCGTCCCCCTCAAATCTTATTGGCTCTCTTGTTGAAAAAGGCCCTGAAGATTTATGTAATACAACGTTTGACATGTTTGAACGAACCTAAATGGGAAAAAAAAGCATTTTCTCGAAATAGCTGTCCCGCGGCCGACGGTGCATTTGGATCAGCCTTCAGACGCGCTAACAAGAACAAGCTCTTGGAACATAAAGGAGTAATTTTTTCGAAAGAAAATAAATTTGTTGTGGACCTGGGAAATCCTGGAAGTGCTTTCTGATGAAGACAACCAAAGGTAAGGGATTATTGACAATAGTATACAAGACTAGATGTGGTATGCGATTGTTCCAAGATGGCACAGACCTATATTCACAAGGTAATTTTCTGAGTATCGCATCCCCTTTTATCGCAAAGTGTGATTACCCAGTAAAGTTATTTTTAAATCTGGCATTACAGGTGCTTTCAAGAGATATTCATCTATAAATCTTAGAATGACAATATTACATTTAAAAAATGTTTTCGAATGGTAATTTAGTAAATTGTAGCACTGTTTCACCGGATGCATTTGAGGGAAAATAGTTAGTCAACGTTACGTGCCGATGTAAAATGCTGTTTTTATATATAAATAGGAACTTTATCGAACAAAAGAATGAATGCATTGTGTAACATGATGTCCTAGGTGTGTCATCTGATGAAGTTTGTAAAAAGTTAGTGCTGCATTTAGCTGTTTTTTGGTTATTTGTGATGCATGTGGTTGGTCGGAAAATGGCTATGTTGCTCCTTTTACGATATACTCCTCTAACATAATCTAATGTTTTGCTTTTGCTGTAAAGCCTTTTTGAAATCGGACAACGTGGTTCGATTCAGGAGAGGTGTATCTATAAAACGATATAATTTGAAAAAAAATTGAAAAATAAAATATTTTAAATTTTGTTATGCTAATGGCGATAGGATTTTTCGCTGGAGGCCGCACAGGGGTTAAAGATAAACTCTTCATCCAATTTGAGGTGTGCAATCGCTGTTCTGATGTCCAGTAGCTCTTTTCGGTCATAAGAGACTGTAGCAGCAACAATATCTACAAAATAAGTTACAAACAATGCAAAAAATAAATAAATAGCATGGTTGGTTGTTATTTTCTATGGTAGAGTTGGTCAGGGTGTGGCAGGGTTTTTTTCTATGTTTTGTATTTCTATGTTCAGTTTCTAGTTTTGTATTTAGTGTATTGCATTTAGTTTCACGGTAAATAAAATATGTGGAACTACGAACACCCTGCATTTTGGTCCGATCCTTTGAACACGCATGACAAAAGTCTATGGCGGCTCTAGTGTTACACCCAGAACCTTCCTCTCCCTCCGATCCTCCAGCAACGGAGGTGGCTCCGGCTCAGGGCGTAAACCCCGTTCCGCCCGCAGATCCCTCCGCTTCTGTCACGCCTGTTCAAAGGATCGGACCAAAATGTAGCGTGTTCGTAGTTCCACATATTTTATTTACCGTGAAACTAAATGCAATACACTAAATACTTGAATACACAAAAACAACAAACCGTGACGCAGAGAGAAAACACACTACTCAAACATTAATCACCCACAAAAACAGGTGGGACAAACATCAACTTAAATATGACCTCCAATTAGAGACAATGACAACCGGCTGCCTCTAATTGGAGATCATACCAAACAAAACCAACATAGAAATACAAAACTAGAAACTGAACATAGAAATACAAAACATAGACAAACACCCCCTGTCACGCCCTGACCTACTCTACCATAGAAAATAACAACTTACTATGGTCAGGATGTGACAACAATGCAAAGATGCAAAAAATTGCACACTTTTATTTTGAAAGCAAAATCGGAAAAAAAACGGACTTCTAATGTTGCTGCCGTGATGCTAATCCTGAAAACTTGATGGAGGATGGTAACAAAGACAACTTCCTGTTGAAGGCTTCTTCTGTGGGTTTGAAGACGTGCTGCCATCTACTGTTCGTAGTGATCAACACTTTTCTTCATGCGGGTTTGAAATTTCCTCAAAACATAGTATATTAAATCAATGGCAAAAATGTAGGTTATTTTTGGGCATAATCAATATCATTAATTGTATTAAAACTGTAAATTATTAACTATTTTTTATCACTCCTTGATTTTAAATTCACTATGTCAAAATGTGTTGTTCTGTGTTTGAAATTTTGTTAAATCATCCAGAACGACGCACAGGAGCAACCACGGTCAAGTTGGCCAGATGGCCCAAGTTCCCAACCGCAAGGCCACCAACAATCCAAGATCCCCCCCACAGTTCCGAGAGAGCTGCCCCTCAACCATCTGAGACCCCCCCCCCCCCCCCACAGTCCAATGGTCACTTTATGGATGCTATACTCTCGTTTTAAACCGACTTCTAGAATTTGAGCTAGGTGAGCGCAGAAAATTCTCTGAAAACTCAATTGCTAAAGACCCTGTTAAAAATCCATTATGTGGTTTTCGGTAACGGCCGGACAGCTCATGAACCTCCAATCAAGTTGATTTACACATTTTCATTGACATTGGTGTCATATTGGCTTAAATATGATGGTAGGGAGATTCGAATGTACCATTGAGCTTTAACCAATGGTATCGCCCCCACAATAATAATAATAATAATAATAATAATAATAAAGAGCACACTGACACATCCTTCCCCCTTTTCCCCCAAGCACGATGAAGGAAAGAATGTCAGGCGGACAATGGGCAATGTGGGGTGGAAGCAGCCAGCCCACTGATGATACATTAGAAAAGGAAGAAGGAAAATCTTGAGCACACTGCCATTTTGTATTTGGCTTGGGCCTTGTGTCATGGAGCTCTGTGTGTCTGACAATATGACAATTTAAATGCAATTCATGACAAAGAATTCACAAAATATTTGAGGGCCCCAATGGAAAGCCCCAGTGACGATGACAAACTGCATGTCTGACATATGTTTTGAGATATACTATGGCACATTAAACATCATGTATTGAGAACCTAGTGCATCTGCAAACTCTAATACTATGCCTAAGCTCTTCTAGCTTTTCAATTATAGAGCCAAATCGCTCATATGGCATCTCTACAAGTATTTTGTCACTTGTAACTTAAGTATCCGTCACTACTAGCTATAGAACAATATACAAAGCAACAGTGAATGAGTCCTCGGCAAATAATATAAACAAATTCCCAACACTAAACCTCATAAAATATTGTACCTTTGATTAAAATAATGTTTGTGTATTTTATCTCAGCAGTATGGTAGGGATGTCTGTGGGGAAAATGTGATAAAATAGCATAGCAATGCACATGCTGGGGGACATTGTAGTGCCTGTAGTTCCCTTTGTTTTTCACATGGGAATCTGAAGAGGGAGAAAACAAATGAGAAAATGAATTGAACTAAAAAGGGAATGACATCAAATGCCATACTGAAGAAGAACTGGGGTCCAAAAAGTCGCAAAGGCACACAGATACCCTTTTTTGAGAGACTTTTTTTTTTGCATTGAGAAAAAACATGTAGAGAATGTAATCATTCTACTTCTCATGCACAATTGTTACACTTTAGAAAATAATTGGATAAATATTGGATATTATTTACTGGATATCCCTCTCAAAACATTGTGGCTATAGCATGCACTAAACCTGAAAGTCAAGAAGAGATCAGACCATGCTGACCATGCTGTCAAACAAAACATGTCCTAATGATGACAACAAACAGTTCCAGTCATCGCAAATGGATAGGACGTGATAAAATGGCATTGTTTGGCGTGACAAGATAAAAAATGGTCCTCTCCCACCGGTCTGGCAATCCTCAGGCTGATAATTAAAAAGTGTTGTGGCACAGTCGCACAAACATTTAAATAAATAAGTCAGCAATAGACGCTCAGCGCAGGTCCCGGGGGGATCCATTAAAGAATGTTTTCTTGAATTGAGGTTAGGTGAATTGATCTCTGTCGAGGCTGGCAGAGCTCAAAGTTAACATTCCCACCTGCAACTTATTTTATACATTATTCCAATTAAATCACTGTGAATCATGACCTTGCCTGGGAAAGCGGCAGCCTTCATCACAATACCTTCGCTGCCACCACACCAACCAAATTAGACTTAAAAGAGAGACAGAATTGAAAGTTATAATACAAAAAACAGTAGAACAGGATGTCTAGAAAGTCTCATCTGACGTTTCGATTTCATCTAATTTGCCCTTTTGCCCTTTTTTTTAAGAAGACAATCTTTTTTATTTAACTTATTTATGGGATTATTCCTTAAGTATGGAAAGTAGTATATATTTTTCCTCTTCACAACGGTTCATCCTAGCCACCTAAACAACTACTGCCCTACATCACAGCTTTGTATTAAGCCAAATATTAGAATTATTGATAAACTCTCATCTTATTTCATTAACCTTTATTTTAACAGGGTGTCTTTTTCAAATGAGCCCTGCACAATACAAACACACACATCAATACAAAACACAATAAAATACTAAATTACAAAACACAATCTTCACTTAGAGCATTTCCCACTAATGTTTTAAATTCCCTAAAGGGCAACAGGCAATCAAGCCTTCCCTTGCAACACATTCCACATCTGTGGAACATAAACCAAAATCAGCTCTCCCTAAATCAGAAGCCACCCTTGGAACCTCTAGCACTATCCAATATTGTGCTCTCCTACTGTTTTGACCTTGACGAAGTTAATTTGGACACAAAAAAATCATACAATGATGGAAAGACCTGTGTGTTGTCCTTTTTATTGGAGACAGAGAAGAGCTCTAACTTTTTCATCTTAGCCTCAATTTTGTCCCGCACATTGAATATAGTTGCGGAGAGTCCCTGTAATCCTTGATTCAGATCACTCAGGCAAGAAAAAACATCACCCAAATAGGCCAGTCGTGTGAGAAACTCGTCAACATGCAAGCGGTAAGACAAGTGAAAATGATGGTCAGTAAAGAACTTTAAGCTCGTCTCCCAATTTAAAAAACGTGTCAATATTTTACCCCTTGATAACCAGTGCACTTCTGTATGTTGTAAAATCATTACATGGTTGCTGCCCATATCATTGCATATTACAAAAAATACATGAGAGTTCAAGGGCCTTGCTTTAACAAAGTTAACCATTTTCACTGTAGTGTCCAAAATGTCTTTCAAGCTGTCAGGCATTCCCTTGGCAGCAAGAGTCTCTCAGTGGATGCTACAGTGTACCCAAGTGGCGTCAGGAGCAACTGCTTGCACACCCCGTTACCACTCCACTATGTCTCCCTGTCATGTCTTTTGCGCCATCAGTACAGATACCAACATGAGCAGCAGCTACATTTGGCTTCATACAGACCGTTACTGGAATTCCCGCGAGAGAGTAACGGTTAATGTGATTGAATGTTAATTATTTGACTAGGCTACCTGTGTTTGACATTGTTATTTCGCTGAACACAAGATGGTTGAATTTTATTTTTGGCAGTGAACGAGGCTACTCAGGCAAGAAAAAAACCTCACCCAAATGTATAATCAGTTGGAAAATATACATGGACTTTTTAAAAATGTGAATCACCTTTTTATTTGCATACCCCCGACGGCATTGCGCGTACCAATGTTTGGAAATACCTGCTGTACAGTATATGCTTTATCCGACATTTTGCAGTTGCATGAGGTTTGGAGTTAGAAATGTAAAACTTTAGAGTACTTAATACATTGCAAGTTGGGGGGATTTGTTTTCACACATAGCCAAGCTCACACCTACAGTGGTTCATCCTTTTAAAGTGGAGCCGCAGAATTCTATGGCACATGATTAAAGTGCCAACCACTGGTACCATTAATGCTCGTTAGTGCTAGTTTGACCACCAGAGGACATCTTTGAGAACCATTTGATAGCCTTCAATAGTGTCTGTTTTTTTTGTAAAAACAAAGTAGATGGGACTGATTTTAAGACATTTCGCTTAATTAATTTGATTACTATTATGGTGTTTCTATTCCAAGAAAAATAAAAAACCCTCTGGGTTTCCATTAGGATGGAACGGAAAATATGGCGCTGTACAACACAATGGTCAGGAGTAGGCTACAGTGCTGGGCTATTTAGCTAAAGAATCCCCATGTTGTGTGGGCATGTGGGAAACCTGGGTTTAATTCCCCGATGGGGAGGAAGGAGTAGGCTGTCCTTGTAAATAAGAATTTGTTCTTAACTGATTCCATGTGTTATTTTATACTTGTGATGTATTCACTATTATTCTACAATGTATAAAATAGTTAAAATAAAGAAAAAGCCTGGAATGAGTAGGTGTGTCCAAACTTTTGACTGGTACTTGGTTAATTAATTTGATTAATATTATGGTGTTTCTACTCCAAGAAAAACAAAAAACCCTCTGGATTTCCGTCAGGATGGAACATAAAATATGGCACTGTACAACGTGACAGTCGGAAGTAGGCTACACTGCTGGGCTTTTTAGCTAAATAATCCCTGCGTCGTGCGGGCACGCGGGAGATCAGGGTTCAATTTCCCGATGGGGAGGAAGGAGTAGGCTGACCTTGTGAATATTAATAACCTGTTTGGGATAGGGGGCAGTATTTTCACGGCCAGATGAAAAACGTACACAAATTAAACTGGTTACTACTCTTGCCCAGAAACTAGAATATGCATAGTATTAGTGGATTTGGATAGAAAACACTCTGAAGTTTCTAAAACTGTTTGAATGGTGTCTGTGAGTATAACAGAACTCATATGGAAGGCAAAACAACAGTGGTACAAATATATTGAATTCGATAAAAATCACTTAAAATGTTATACTAACAAGTGGTTTCCATGGTGAATAATCCAATAATAATTGGTATGACACGGCTCTCTGAACTCATTAAGAGGTGGCTTCAAAATTAAAATACTTGCAGATCAATAAAATGTCCCTGTAGATCTAATTACATTTAGAGGATTGGAGGATTCTAAATTAATATCGAAGATAATTTTTCGTTAGGGCAAATCTGGTTGGTGATATTGTTAGAAATGTAAAACCTTACAGAGAATATCTAAGGGGCTTTTATAATATTATAACGCAGGGTTAAAAATAATGATGATGATAATGATGATGATAATAATAATCGTTGGATAACAGATCAGCTCTCGGAACTCATTAAGAGGCTGTTTCTATCTTCAATATAATCATTCATTCAGAAGGTTAAACCCATAGGTTTAAGGCCTGCAATAGGTTGTCTTCTGGGAATGTTAAAAAGTCCAAAGTTTATCGGTTGAGTTAAAATTTTGTCTGTCAGAAGTATTAAAATCAATGTCGGCCTTTAAATTCTTTATTATCAAAATGTTTAAAGTGCGTGTGGGCGACAGAGAGAAACAAAATGGTGCAGTTTGAGGCCATGAGGCGGAGAGTGATGCGGGTGCTGGAGATAAAATAAGGAAAATAAAGCTTGCAACACGCAACTGATTATTCATTATGAATAGGATTTATTTTGTTTACATTCTTCATTGTAACCACAATGTCACAAATTATTGACACACAAGAGCAGATTAATGTGGTCAAAACATTTCTTTATTAAAGTCTATCAGAAAGTGTTGGTACTTACAGATGAAGTCGGAAGTTTACATACACTTAGGTTGAAGTCATTAAAACTCGTTTTTCAACCACTCCGCAAATTTCTTGTTAACACACTATCGTTTTGGCAAGTCAGTCAGGACATCTACTTTGTGCCTGACACAAGTAATTTTTCCAACAATTGGTTACAGACAGATTATTTCACTTATCATTCACTGTATCACAATTCCAGTGGGTCAGAAGTTTACATACACTAAGTTGACTGTGCCTTTAACTTCTTGGGCTATGTGGGACGTTAGCGTGCCACCCGTGGCGCACCCTATCAACAGCAGGTGCATTTCAAGAGCGGCAAATTTGAAACCAAATAAATGTCAAAATTCAAATTTCTCAAACATACAACTAACTTACAGCCTTTGAAAGATAAACATCTTCTTAATCTAACCACGTTGTCCGATTTCAAAAAGGTTTTACGGGGAAAGCATAAAGTTAGGTTATGTTAGGAGAGTACATTGACAATAGCTGTGTGTAATGCATTGTCGATTCAAAGACAGGCGTCACCAAAACCATAAAATCAGCTAAAATTATGCACTAACCTTTTACAATCTCCATCAGATGACACTCCTAGGACATTATGTTAGACAATGCATGCATTTTTAGTTCTATCAAGTTCATATTTATATCTAAAAACAGCGTTTTACTATGGCGTTGATGTTCAGGAAATCGTTTCCCTCCAATACCGGCAGTCAAGTCATCACAACAAAATAATTAATTAATATTAGAAAACATTGGTAAAATATTATATTGTCATTCAAAGAATTATAGATTTACATCTCTTGAACGCAATGGACTTGCCAGATTTAAAATTAACCTTACTGGGAAATCACACTTTGCAATAATCTGAGCACTGCGCCAGAAAAATACGCATTGTGATACAGACTAACCGCCATGTTGGAGAGATCTAAAATCGAAAATACTATGTAAATAATCCATTACCTTTGATTCTCTTCATCAGATGTCACTTCCAAAGAATCCCAGGTCCATAACGAATGTAGTTCTGTTCAAAAAAGCTCATCATTTATGTCCAAAAACCTCCGTGTTGTAGCACATGATCTAAGCCAGCCGGACTTCACTTCACTTCAAGAACGGCAAAAATATATTTACGTTCGTTCAAACATGTCAAACGTTGTATCGCATAAATCATTAGGGCCTTTTTTAACCAGAACATGAATAAAATTCAAGGCGGACCATTGGGTTCTCTTTTAAAACGTTTCGGAATGAGAGTACCCACCATCAACTCGCGCGCCAGGTGTCTAATGGGCCATCACGTTCCAAGGCTCTTCTTCAGTCAGATCTCACTGTAGAAGACTCAAAACACTTTGTAAAGGCTGGGGACATCTTGTGGAAGCAATAGGAAGTGCCAAAACATTCCTCACCCCCTTTGTTTTTCAATGGTATAGGCTTAAAGTCAATTCAACACATCAGGTATCCACTTCCTGTCAGAATCTGTCTCAGGGTTTTGCCTGCCAAATGAGTTCTGTTATACTCACAGACACCATTCAAACAGTTTTAGAAACTTTAGGGTATTTTCTATCCATATATAATAAGTATATGCATATTGTAGTTACTGGGTAGGATTAGTAACCAGATTAAATCGGGTACATTTTTTTATCCAGCCGTGAAAATACTGCCCCCTATACCCTAACAGGTTAAACCGCTTGGAAAATTCCAGAAAATGTCACGGCTTCAGAAGCTTCTGATAGGCTAATTGACATAATTTTAGTCAATTGGAGGTGTACCTGTGGATGTATTTCAAGGCCTAACTTCAAACTCAGTGCCTCTTTGCTTGACATCATGGGAACATCTAAAGAAATTAGTCAATAAATTAGTCCGGTTCACCTTGGGAGCAATTTCCAAAAGCCTGAAGGTACCATGTTCATCTGTACAATCAATAGCACGCACGTATAAACACCATGGGACCACGCAGCCGTCATACCTCTCAGGAAGGAGACACGTTCTGTCTCCTAGAGATGAACGCACTTTGGTGTGAAAAGTGCAAATCAATCCCAGAACAACAGCAAAGGACCCTGTGAAGATGCTGGAGGAAACGGGTACAAAATTATCTGTATCCACAGTAAAACGAGTCCTATATCGACATAACCTGAAAGGCCGCTCAGCAAGGAAGAAGACACTGCTCCAAAACCACCATAAAAAAGCCAGACTTCGGTTTGCAACTGCACATGAGGACAAAGTTCGTACTTTTTGGAGAAATGTCTTCTGGTCTGATGAAACAAAAATATAACTTTTTGGTCCTAATTACCATCGTTGTGTTTGGAGTAAAAGGGGGAGGCTTGCAAGCCGAAGACACCATTCCAACCGTGAAGCACGGGGTGCTTTGCTGCAGGAGGGACTGGTTCACTTCACAAAATAGATGGCATCATGAGGCAGGAAAATTATGTAGATATATTGAAGCAACATCTCAAGACATCAGTCAGGAAGTTGAATAGATCTGATCTACCGATAGATCAGCATTTTATCTCCCCGACGACACACTGAGCGTAAATATATATTGATTCCAATTGTTCCCGAATGAGTGAGCGTTCATGTGCAATGGATTAGCATATCAATTGTTACAGTTAAACGATTAATCAGTTTAATTGCGTAATAATAATTACAGGGAGTTATTTGATAAACATGTCTTCAGTTTATTGGTGCCCCAAAGACAGGACATATTTGGAGCCCCCGTGCGAGGAATCTAAGATAGAATTGGACTTTGCTGTTGAATTCTATATATCAATTGTGCAAACAGAATTGTACAAACAGCCTGCTATCTATGCAAAAAGTGATTGTGTGTATTTCCACTGGGAGAAGCTATTTAGAGTGGCTCCGGTCGTATGTCGATAGCAGTGAGGGATAAATTCCAGATTTAGTCCGTTAGGCCAAACGGTACTATTTCTGTCGGTCAATACTAACTTCTAGAGTAAGGTTAGAAATTACCAGATATCTGTTCGGTGACCGAGCCGAACTAGAATTATTTGTCTACCGAGACCGTATGCGTATCTGTATTTATGTACCGTGTCGCTCCGGTCAACATAAACGCTAGCAAAGTATGCCAAATGGGGTTAATGTGAGACGTCATTAGAAAACCCACCCTTTCCATTGTGAGAGGACCCTATTTTGTTGCTTGGAAGTGATACTCCTGAACAAAGTAGCAAGAGCTTAGCATTACGGGCAAGCTAACAGAGAGGGAACATTTTCCTCTCCCTGTGCCACGTTTAAAATTCCTCCGCTAGCGCGACGGAAGTCCCGACTTTTGTACTTCCGAATAATTTCAGCATTCTGCACCCTGGTGGTGAAGAATTGCCAGTACATCTCTTGGGGAAATACAAACGTGGATCACGGTAAGATATCCAGCCAATCGCAATATCGACGTCCCATTCAATTTAACTAACAAGTGAAATTGCCAGATTTACCTTTTCAAGTGGATCTTTCAAATAATATCCAAATTGATTGGGCTTCTACAATGAGACATGATTAACTTTTTCCAAACTTAACTTGCTAGTTAGCTAAGTGGCTGAATTAATAAGGAGACGGGGCATCATATAGTGTTAACTCTCTGCCTGTTTGAGAAGTCAAAACGCTATCTTGATTTCCTTACGTCTATTTGTTTTCCTCTCCGTTCTCAGCCCGTCCGCTCCTCCCCCCATTCTCCGAGCAGAGCAGGCAGGCCCGTTGGCCTAGCGACTCCACACAGAAACAGTGTGTACACATGCTGTCCTAGAGCAGTACTGATCTTCCTTCAGACAAGTATGTATCAAAAGTTTGTTCATTTGATTAATGTTTCTTGTTCACATTTGCATGTAAACGTACTAAGTCACCAAAAATGACATTCAGTAGCTACCAGCTATACTTTTATAACTTTATGAACTGTATTGCCTGTCTTTGCAATTTGCTTATTTTCATTTGCACTTGTTAGCATATTTAGTAAGCAGCCGCTATTAGTTTGTAATTTTGATAGCATTCTGGTAATAGACGCCCAATGGGCTTTTTTTGTATTTTGAGAGCCCTGTTGTGTACAAAAATATCGTAAATCCCAGGATGAGAGAACAACGGAATTACGTTATGAAAATCTGGATACTCTTAATCTTAAAACCTCTTGAGCGTCTCATCCCGTTAGCGGGATCATTTTCCAGCGAAAAACTCCTAGCGACATTAGCATAACGAAATTCAATATATATTTTTTTCAAATATAGGACTGTCTCATATCGTTTTATAGATATACCTCTCTTGAATCGACCCTCGTCGTCCGATTTCAAAAAGGTTTTACAGGAAAAGCACAACATTAGATTATGTTAGAGGAGTACATGGTAAAAGTAGCATCATTTGAATTTTCCGACCAACCACATGCATCACAAATAACCAAAAAACAGCTAAATGCAGCACTAACCTTTTACAAACTTCATCAGATGACACACCTAGGACATCATGTTACACACAGCATGCATTCTTTTGTTCAATAAAGGTCATATTTCTATATAAAAACAGCATTTTACATCGGCGTCTGACGTTGGCTAACTATTTTCCCATAAAATGCGTCCCGGGAAACAGTGCTACAATTTACTAAATTACTATTCGAAAACGATTTTTTTATTTTATATTGTCAATCTAAGATTTATAGATGAATATCTCTTGAAAACACCTGTCATAACAGATTTTAAATTAACTTTACAGGGTAATCACACTTTGAGATAAAAGGGGATGCGATACTCAGAAAATGAGCTAGTAAACCTAGCTCGGCGCCATCTTGGAACAATCGCAAATCACATCTAATCTTGTATAATATTGTCAATGATCCCTTACCTTTAGTTGTCTTCATCAGAAAGCACTTCCAGGAATCCCAGGTCCACGACAAATGTATTTTCGGTCGAAAAAGTCCATCCTTTATGTTCTATTAGCTTGCTGTTGTTAGCGCGTCTGAAGGCTGTATCCAAATGCTGATCCGGGCGCGGGACTGCGGTTTCGAAAAATAACTTTTTTTCCCTCCTTTAGGTTCGTTCAAACATGTCAAACATTGTATAACATTAATCTTCAGGGCCTGTTTCAACAAGAGAGCCAATAAGATTCGAGTGGGACGATTGCATTGTGTTTCAAAACGTTTCCAAAGGTGGGGGTAGACACGGCCGCCGACGTCACAATGCTGATGGCCCTCCTACTGTGACCAATTGCCACAGCGTCTCCTTCACTGAGTTTCGACAGTAGAAGGCTCAAAACACTTTGTAAAGACTGGGGACATCTAGTGGAAGCAATAGAAAGTGCTCAATGAATGATATCTCACGTTGTGATTAATAGGCAAAGCTGTGAAGTCGAGTCCACAATTCAGAATCCCACTTCCTGTTTCAATCGGTCTCGGGGTTTTGACTGCCATATGAGTTCTGTTATACTCACAGACACCATTCAAACAGTTTTAGAAACTTTAGGGTGTTTTCTATCCATATAAAATAAGTATATGCATGTCCTAGCTTCTGAGTTTGATTAGTAGGCCGTTGAAAATGGGAACGAATTTTTTCAAAATGCGCTGTGGCGCCCCCTATCCTAGGGTAGCCTCAAGAGGTTTTAAGTATCACAATATTTTTTTCCATGGCAGAAATTAAAAGTAGACCAAGCAGACGAAACTCTTTGTATCAGGACTCAGGATAAGACCCACAAGCAGACAGTTTGATTCATAGATGTTTATTTACAAAACAGGTAAATAAACTATGGAAACAGGAGACAAAGGGCTGTGAGACAGGGTTTTAACCTGTTAGGGTATAGGGGGCAGTATTGAGAATTTTTGAAAAAATATGTGCCCATTTTTAACTGCCTATTACACCAACTCAGAAGCTAGAATATGCATATTATTGTTCAGATTTGGATAGAAAACACCCTAAAGTTTCTGTTTGAATGGTGTATGTGAGTATAACAGAACTCATTTGGCAGGCAAAACCCTGAGACAGATTCTGACAGGAAATGGATACCTGATGTGTTGAATTGACTTTAAGCCTATACCATTGAAAAACAAAGGGAAGGAGGAATATTTTGGCACTTCCAATTGCTTCCACAAGATGTCCCCAGCCTTTACAAAGTGTTTTGAGTGTTCTACAGTGAGATCTGACTGAAGAAGAGCGTTGGAACGGCGATGGCCCATTAGACACCTGGCGCGCGATTTGATGGTGGGTACTCTCATTCCGAAACGTTTTAAAAGAGAACCCAATGGTCCGCCTTGAATTTTATTCATGTTCTGGTTAAAAAAGGCCCTAATGATTTATGCGATACAACGTTTGACATGTTTGAACGAACGGAAATATATTTTTTCCGTTCTTGAAGTGAAGTGAAGTCCGGCTGGCTTAGATCATGTGCTACAACACGGAGGTTTTTGGACATAAATGATGAGCTTTTTTAAACAAAACTACATTCGTTATGGACCTGGGATTCTTTGGAAGTGACATCTGATGAAGAGAATCAAAGGTAATGGATTATTTACATAGTATTTTCGATTTTAGATCTCTCCAACATGGCGGTTAGTCTGTATCGCAATGCGTATTTTTCTGGCGCAGTGCTCAGATTATTGCAAAGTGTGATTTCCCAGTAAGGTTAATTTTAAATCTGGCAAGTCCATTGCGTTCAAGAGATGTAAATCTATAATTCTTTGAATGACAATATAATATTTTACCAATGTTTTCTAATATTAATTAATTATTTTTTTTGTCATGACTTGACTGCCGGTATTGGAGGGAAACGATTTCCTGAACATCAACGCCATAGTAAAACACTGTTTTTAGATATAAATATGAACTTGATAGAACTAAAAATGCATGCATTGTCTAACATAATGTCCTAGGAGTGTCATCTGATGGAGATTGTAAAAGGTTAGTGCATAATTTTAGCTGATTTTATGGTTTTGGTGACGCCTGTCTTTGAATCGACAATACACTACACACAGCTATTGTCAATGTACTCTCCTAACATAACCTAACTTTATGCTTTCCCCGTAAAACCTTTTTGAAATCGGTAAACGTGGTTAGATTAAGAAGATGTTTATCTTTCAAAGGCTGTAAGTTAGTTGTATGTTTGAGAAATTTGAATTTTGACATTTATTTGGTTTCAAATTTGCCGCTCTTGAAATGCACCTGCTGTTGATAGGGTGCGCCACGGGTGGCACGCTAACGTCCCACATAGCCCCAAGAAGTTAACACAATGCCCATCCAAATCCCTTTGTGGAGCTCTGTTGTGACTACAGACAACTCAAAGATATAACTAGCACGTGTAAGACAACAAAAAAAAGAGCCAATAAATAAAACCCATGAATTGGATATACTGAGACAATGGGAATTTGAGCTTTCTTTGTAACTCCAATGAGGAAATATTAAAACTAGGTAGAATAGTCTGTCGGCAGTTGTCGGCTGGAACATTTTACTAACAAGCTGTTTTTGAATGTACTTTGCCATTGTCTCATTGGAACTGAGTGTGCCTTCCAGTTTCATACCTCTATTGATCGTCTGACTGATGGAGACATCAAGAGAAATGAGAGAAAGTGTTGGAAGGAGAGAGAGGGAAATAGGTGGAGGGAGGGAATCTTGTTCCTTCTTTCTTCTAGTATCAGCAGGACTTCACATTGTGAACTGCAACTTTGGCTCTGTCTGACTGTAGGATATACCTGTCTATAATGAGGCCTCTTTACTGTCACATACATTTTTTTTTTACCAAAGCCCTCGGTACAGGACAACACAGATCATCAACTCAGACATTTTTATAATAGCACACATTTCCCTGTTTCCTAGAATGGGGTTATGGTGGAGGAAAAGTAAAGAGATACTGTATAAATTGAGTGGTGGAAATTAAGAATCATTCATGTATAATATGTGATGTAGCAAAATGTAGAGAGCAAGAAAATGGTATATCATAAACTGTGGTTGAGGAACAAATAGGAAAGTAAGTCTGATATGAACGTTGATAAACTTGTAACCCCACTTTTGAGAAAATAGCCCTTGAATATTTTTGGGACACCTACTGGAGAGCTCTTCTTGCCTTAGCCTCACCCATCTCGTCATGCGAGGCCATATGCTAAACAGTGAGTATGGTAGTGTACAACCAAAGATTTCAAGACTAAAGTCTGGTTTATACTACTTCTATCAACATGTCTGTAGAGAGTTGTTGGAGTGACATCATGATTGCAAGACGTCGCTGACAGATAGGGCAGACGTGCTTCTAGTTCCTAGGCAACTTTGCAGTATCTTTTTACATTTTATGTGATATTTCCTACATTATAAGCCCAGAAAATGTTGTGTTATTACATACATCTATTGCATACAGCTGGGAAGAACTTTTGGATATCAGAGTGACGGCAACTCACCAGCATTACCAGCGTTCGGGGTGGCAGGTAGCCTAGTGGTTAGAACGTTAGGCCAGTAACCGAAAGTTTGCTAGATTGAATCCCTGAGCTGACAATGTAAAAATCTGTTGTTCAGCCCCTGATCAAGCCAGTTAACCCACTGTTCCTAGGCCGTCATTGTAAATAAGAATTGTTCCTAAGTGACTCGCCTAGTTAACCTGTTGGGGCTAGGGGGCAGTATTTGCACGGCCGGATAAAAACCGTACCCGATTTAATCTGGTTACTACTCCTGCCCAGTAACGAGAATATGCATATAATTATTGGCTTTGGATAGAAAACACCCTAAAGTTTCTAAAACTGTTTGAATGGTGTCTGTGAGTATAACAGAACTCATTTGGCAGGCAAAACCCTGAGACAGATTCTGACAGGAAATGGATACCTGATGTGTTGAATTGACTTTGAGCCTATGCCATTGAAAAACAAAGGGGGTGAGGTATATTCTGGCACTTCCTATTGCTTCCACAAGATGTCCCCAGCCTTTACAAAGTGTTTTGAGTGTTCTACAGTGAGATCTGACCGAATAAGAGCCATGGAACGTGATGGTCCATCATTCACCCTGGCGCGCGATTTGATGGTGGGTACTCTCATTCCGAAACATTTTAAAAGAAAACCCAATGGTCCGCCTTGAATTTTATTCATGTTCTGGTTAAAAAAGGCCCTAATGATTTATGCGATACAACGTTTGACATGTTTGAACGAACGGAAATATATTTTTTCCGTTCTTGAAGTGAAGTGAAGTCCGGCTGGCTTAGATCATGCGCTACAACACGGAGGTTTTTCGACATAAATGATTAGCTTTTTTGAACAAAACTACATTCGTTATGGACCTGGGACTCTTTGGAAGTGACATCTGATGAAGAGAATCAAAGGTAATGGATTATTTATATAGTATTTTCGATTTTAGATTCCTCCAACATGGCGGTTAGTCTGTATCTCGATGCGTATTTTTCTGGCGCAGTGCTCAGATTATTGCAAAGTGTGATTTCCCAGTAAGGTTAATTTAAAATCTGGCAAGTCCATTGCGTTCAAGAGATGTAAATCTATAATTCTTTGAATGACAATATAATATTTTAGCAATGTTTTCTAATATTAATTAATTATTTTGTCATCATGACTTGACTGCCGGTATTGGAGGGAAACGATTTCCTGAACATCAACGCCATAGTAAAACACTGTTTTTAGATATAAATATGAACTTGATAGAACTAAAAATGCATGCATTGTCTAACAAAATGTCCTAGGAGTGTCATCTGATGGAGATTGTAAAAGGTTAGTGCATAATTTTAGCTGATTGTATGGTTTTGGTGAAGCCTGTCTTTGAATCGACAATGCATTGCACACCGCTATTGTCAATGTACTCTCCTAACATAACCTAACTTTATGCTTTCCCCGTAAAACCTTTTTGAAATCGGTAAACGTGGTTAGATTAAGAAGATGTTTATCTTTCAAAGGCTGTAAGTTAGTTGTATGTTTGAGAAATTTGAATTTGTACATTTATTTGGTTTCAAATTTGCCGCTCTTGAAATGCACCTGCAGTTGATAGGGTGCGCCACGGGGGGAACGCTTACGTCCCAGGTAGCCTCAAGAAGTTAACCTGTTGGGGCTAGGGGGCAGTATTTGCACGGCCGGATAAAAACCGTACCCGATTTAATCTGGTTACTACTCCTGCCCAGTAACTAGAATATGCATATAATTATTGGCTTTGGATAGAAAACACCCTAAAGTTTCTAAAACTGTTTGAATGGTGTCTGTGAGTATAACAGAACTCATTTGGCAGGCCAAAACCTGAGAAGATTCTGTACAGGAAGTACCCTGTCTGACCATTTCTTGGCCTTCTTTGTCATCTCTATCCAAAACAGAGGATCTCTGCTGCAACGAGACACTTTCTAAGGCTCCCATAGGCTCTCAGAAGGCGCCAGAACGTTGAATGATGACTCTGCAGTCTCTGGCTGAAAAACAGGAGCGCATTTGGATAGTGGTCGATCTGAGAACAATGAGACGGGCGTGCGCGTGCACGTGAGGAGGACATTTTACATTTTCAGTCTTTGAACGAAAACAATGACTCCCGGTCGGAAAATTATTGCTATTTCACGAGAAAAATTGCATAAAAATTGATTTTAAACAGCGTTTGACATGCTTCGAAGTACGGTAATGGAATATTTATCTATAGTGAGTATGTTATTGTGTGTATGCATGAGTCAGCCTTCCCTGTAGCTCAGTTGGTAGAGCATGGTGTTTGCAACGCCAGGGTTGTGGGTTCGATTCCCATGGGGGGGCCAGCACAGAAATAAAATAAAAATAATAAATAAATGTATGAAATTGTATGAAATGTATGCATTCACTACTGTAAGTTGCTCTGGATAAGAGCGTCTGCTAAATGACTAAAATTAAGTGCAATGTTTGTGTTGCTTCACTGTTACCTAAGGTGTATTTTTATCTGTTTTTTAAATAAAATGTTACTGCTTGCATCAGTTACATGATGTGGAATAGAGTTCCATGTAGTCATGGCTCTATGTAGTATTGTGTGCCTCTGGACTTGGTGACTGTGAAGAGACCTCTTGTGGCATGTCTTGTGGGGTATGCATGGGTGTCCGAGCTGTGCGCCAGTAGTTCAAACAGACAGTGCGTGCATTCAACATGTCAGTACCTCTCACAAATACAAGTAGTGATGAAGTCAATCTCTCCTCCACCTTGAGCCAGGAGAGATTGACATGCATATCATTAATATTAGCTCTCTGTGTACATCCTAGGGACAGCTGTACTGTCCTTTTCTGAGTCAATTGCAATTTTCCTAAGTCCTTTTTGTGGTACCTGACCACACAACTGAACAAGAGTCCAGGTGGGACAAATCTATGGCCGGTAGGACCTGCCTTGTTGATAGTGCTGTTAACCTCTCGGGCTCACCCTAGGATAGGGGGCGCCACAGCGCATTTTGAAAAAATTCGTGCCCATTTTCAACGGCCTACTAATCAAACTCAGAAGCTAGGATATGCATATAATTAATACCTGTGGATAGAAAACACCCTAAAGTTTCTAAAACTGTTTGAATGGTGTCTGTGAGTATAACAGAACTCATATGGCAGTCAAAACCCCGAGACCGATTGAAACAGGAAGTGGAATTCTGAATTGTGGACTCAACTTCACATCTTTGCCTATTAATCACACCGTGAGCTATCGTTCATTGAGCACTTTCTATTGCTTCCACTAGATGCCCCCAGTCTTTACAAAGTGTTTTGAGCCTTCTACTGTCAACTGAATGAATGAGACGCTGTGGAAATTGGTCACAGTAGGAGGGCCATCACCATTGTGACGTCGGCGGCCCTGTCTACCCCCTCCTTTCGAAACGTTTTGAAACACAATACAATCGTCCCCCTCGAATCTTATTGGCTCTCTTGTTGAAACAGGCCCTGAAGATTTATGTTATACAACGTTTGACATGTTTGAACGAACCTAAATTCTGCCCTACGGAGCAGTTGGATACAGCCTTCAGACGCGCTAACAACAGCAAGCTAATGGAACATAAATGATGGACCTTTTCGACCGAAAATACATTTGTTGTGGATCTGGGATTTCTGGAAGTGCTTTCTGATGAAGACAACTAAAGGAAAGGGATTATTGACAATAGTATACAAGATTAGATGTGATATGCGATTGTTCCAAGATGGCGCCGAGCTAGGTTTACCAGCTAATTTTCTGAGTATCGCATCCCCTTTTATCGCAAAGTGTGATTACCCAGTAAAGTTATTTTTAAATCTGGTATGACAGGTGCTTTCAAGAGATATTCATCTATAAATCTTAGAATGACAATATTACATTTTAAAAATGTTTTCGAATAGTAATTGAGTAAATTGTAGCACTGTTTCCCGGGATGCATTTGAGGGAAAATAGTTAGTCAACGTCAGGCGCCGATGTAAAATGCTGTTTTTATATATAAATATGAACTTTATTGAACAAAAGAATGCATGCATTGTGTAACATGATGTCCTAGGTGTGTCATCTGATGAAGTTTGTAAAAGGTTAGTGCTGCATTTAGCTGTTTTTTGGTTATTTGTGATGCATGCGGTTGGTCGGAAAATTGCTATGTTGCTACTTTTACCATGTACTCCTCTAACATAATCTAATGTTTTGCTTTTCCGGTAAAACCTTTTTGAAATCGGACAACGTGGGTCGATTCAGGAGAGGTGTATCTATAAAACGATATGAGACAGTCCTATATTTGAAAAAAAAATAGTATTAAATTTCGTTATGCTAATGTCGCTAGGAGTTTTTTGCTGGATGTTGATCCCACTTGCGGGACGAGGCGCTCAAGAGGTTTTAAGAAGGTAGAGCAGCACTTTATTATAGACAGACTTTTCCCCATCTTAGCTACTGATGTATCAATATGTATTCCTTGCTATCCACTCTGGAACTAACTGCAGCTCTTTAAGTGTTGCAGTCATTTCAGTCGTTGATGTGTATTGTTTTATTTTTTTATTTAACCAGGTAGGCCAGTTAAGAACAAGTTCTCATTTACAACTGTGACCTGGCCAAGATAAAGCCAAGCAGTGAGAAAAAAACAACACAGAGTTACACATTGGATAAACAAATGTACAGTCAATAACACAATAGAAAAACCTATATACAGTGGACAGACTTCTCCCCATCTTAGTTACTGTTGTATCAATTTGTCTTGACCATGACAGTTTTACAATCCAGGGTTACTCCAAGCAGTTTAGTCACCACAACTTGCTCAATTTCCACATTATTTACTACAAGATTTAGTTGAAGTTTAGGGTTTAGTGAATGATTTGTCCCAAATGCAATGCTTTAAGTTCTTGAAATATTTAGGACTAACTTATTCCTTGCCACCCACTCTGAAACTAGCTACAGTGTTGCAGTCATTTCAGTCACTGTAGTAGCTGACGTGTATAGTTTTGAGTCATCTGCATACATAGACACACCTGCTTTACAAAGCCAGTGGCATATCGTTAGTAAAGATTGAAAAAAGTATGGGGTCTGGACTGCTGCCTTGGGGAATTCCTGATTCTATCTGGATTTGTTGGAGAGGCTTCCATTAACCTCTTTGGTATAGGGGGCAGTATTGAGAATTTTTGGAAAAAATATGTTCCCATTTTTAACTGCCTCCTACACCAACTCAGAAGCTAGAATATGCATATTATTGTTCAGGTTTGGATAGAAAACACTCTGAATTTTCTAAAACTGTTTGAATGGTGTCTGTGAGTATAACAGAACTCCTATGGCAGGCAAAAACCTGACAAGGCTTCAAGCAGGAAGTACCCTGTCTGACAAGGAGTCGTGCGTCTTACCTCTTTTTATTGAAAAGTAAGGATCTTAGCTGTAACGTGACAATTCCCAGGGCTCCAATAGGCTCTCAGAGCCCGCGAAATAACTGAAGGTTTACGAGGGAACCTCAGGTTGAAATATATTATCGCCTTTTGTAAGTGGATGCTCGGAGGACCTTTCAATGATGCGCGTGCATGAGTCGCTTCTGAGGAGAAATTTTATTCGGCTGTTTAGGCTCAATGCATACTCCCGGTCGGAATATTAACACTTCTCTATGACATAAATGGCATAAAAATTGGTTTTAAACAGCGGTTGACATGCTTCGAAGTACGGTAATGGAATATTTAGACATTTTTGACACGCCAATGCGCCATGCGCGACACCGCGAAGAAGCATTCTAGAACTCACGAACAAAACGTCGCTGTTGGAACATAACGATGGATTATTTGGGACCAAACCAACATTTGTTATTGAAGTAGAAGTCCTGGCAGTGTATTCTGATGAAGAACAAGCAAGGTAAGAACATTTTTCTTATAGGAAATGTGATTTTGGTGGAGGCTGAACTGGGTGGGTATCTAAATAGCTAGCCCTGTAATGCCGGGCTATGTACTTAGATTATTGCAAAATGTGCTTCATCCGAAAAGCTATTTTAAAATCGGACATATCGAGTGCATAGAGGGGTAATGTATCTATAATTCTTAAAATAATTGTTATGCTTTTTGTGAACGTTTATCGTGAGTAATTTAGTAAAATCACCGGAAGTGTTCGGTGGGAATGCTAGTTCTGAACGTCACATGCTAATGTAAAAAGCTGGTTTTTGATATAAATATGAACTTGATTGAACAGACATGCATGTATTGTATAACACAATGTCCTAGGTGTGTCATCTGATGAAGATCATCAAAGGTTAGTGCTGCATTTAGATATGGTTTGGGTTTATGTGACATGATATGCTAGCTTGAAAAATGGCTGTGTGATTATTTCTGGCTGGGTACTCTGCTGACATAATCTAATGTTTTGCTTTTGTTGTAAAGCCTTTTTGAAATCGGACAGTGGGGTTAGATTAACGAGATTCTTGTCTTTAAATAGCTGTGAAATAGTCATATGTTTGAGAAATTGAAGTTATAGCATTTCTAACGATTCAAAAATCGCGCCACTGGATTGAAGTGGCTGTTACGTAGGTGGGACGAAATCGTCCCACATAGCCCAGAGAGGTTAAATAACAACCTCTGTGTTCTGTTAGACAGGTAACTCTTTATCCACAATATAGCAGGGGTGTAAAGACATAACACATACGTTTTTTCCAGCAGACTATGATCGATAATGTCAAAAGCCACACTGAAGTGCAACAAAACAGTAACAAAACAGCCCCCATAATCTTTTTATCATCAATTTCTCTCAGCCAAACATCAGACATTTGTTTAAGTGCTGTGCTTGTTGAATGTCCTTTCCTATTAACATGATTCAAGTCTGTTGTCAATTTGTTTACTGTAAAATAGCATTGTATCTGGTCAAACACATTTTTTAACTAAGGGTTGGTAACAGGCTGTTTGGTCGGCTATTTGAGCCAGTAAAGGGGGATTTACTATTCTTAGGTAGCGGAATTACTTTTGCTTCCCTCCCGGCCTTTGGGCACACACTTTCTGGTAGGCTTAAATTGAAGATATGGCAAATAGGAGTGGCAGTATTGTCCGCTAATATCCTCAGTAATTTTCCATCCAAATTGTCGGACCTCGGTGGCTTGTCATTGTTGATAGACAATTATTTTTTTACCACTTACTTTACGGAATTCAAAAGTACAATTCTTGTCTTACATAATTTGGTCAGATATACTTGGATGTGTAGTGTCAGAATTTGTTGCAGCCATGTCATACCTACTAAGTCTTACTGTTAGCTAGTTAGCTAACGTTAGCTGGCTGGCTCACTAGCTAACATTACATGTATGATCTGTCTAATAATATTATTTGTATCTCAGAAAGACATTTGTATTGCTAGTTATAGCCTAATGTTAGTTAGCTAACTAATGTTGAACCTAACGTGAACTAACTCACTTTTGTACATTGCGCTGGTCTGTACAATTGACCTTCTTTTGGCACCAAAAAAATGTAATTCTTCCAGGTCAACTGTAATATCAATACCATTGTAAAGCAAAATTTCTCCCCTTTCCAACAAAATCAATGACGAGACCTTCATGATGCCCATCTCTGTATGATTCAAGAAGGCAATGAGCTCCGTCGGGTCTTTTTAAAAATGGCAGGTGGGGAAGCGAAACCTATTGCGTGATGGTGAGAAGGAGAGATGTCGTGTGGGGAAATGGCTTTTTTCACTCGATCTGTCCAACTTATCACTTTATCGTCTCTAAAATGTAAATAAAACACTATAAAGAGTTTTTATAATGTGTCATTACATACTTATTTGAAGGTTTATGTCGAATTTGAATTGGGTTTTTAGGGCGGTGCTAAAGTGATCTTCAGAAGTAAACAGCGGCTTTTGAGAGCCACGATAGCTTGCAGTGATGATGCAAAAAATGACTCGGTATCCCCCCTTACTCTGTCCCTTTCTTGTTTTTAAATGGTGAGAGAAGTGCTACAACTGGTGGAAAGAGGCTGTAAGACAGAATTAGTTGCTTTATGCGTGCTGTACGTTACGCCATGCCACGTCACGATGTAACGTACAACGTCGGAGGGGTCAGTTTTTTCAACTTTTCTCCGATACTATAGACCCATTACCATGTCAATCAACGCTCGAATAGAAGCGTAGTTCACACCCCAGATTTTGATGTCAACACAGTCGCTACAGTCCCATTAGTTGTCTTTGCAGCCTCATTTGAATGTCGCGGTTGCGCACATTTGTACAGAATGGGGTTAGCGTACGTTAGTTGGTTAGCTTTAGCTAGCTATGACAATCGGTTTGTCGTGCCAGTACTCTATGGGTTGGGATTACGGTTCATTGTTTAGCAAGCTAGCTAGCTACATGTCTAAACAAGACTCTACTTCGCCAGATGATTACATGACCAATCAAGTCAGCCAGGTGTGTCTGGAGGTGAATACGGGCATCTATTGTATAATAATGGTAAAATATTTGTATCTGGAATTTGTCTATCAGCATCAGTAGAACACGCCTGACTATCCTCCACCAGTCATACAAGGAGAATAATCTAATGCCTCCCATCAAAATGATAGCCCAAGCAAGCACAGGCTACACATGAAGCATCAGGACTTGCAGCAAGTTGTGAACTTCAACAACTACGCAGAGGATAATGCAATAGTATTACCAGGACGCCACCCAGGACACAAACACTTTGGTGGAAAGCTCCTGCCATGTCATGTGACAAGCTGCGGTGTGGCATCTCTACAAGGAATTGATGACAACACATGGTATTTAAAGCATAAACAACACATCTTTTGATTATTTTATTTACCTCCAACATGATTGGCACTACTTTTATTGATCTCACATTATTTGTGTATTTTTCAGGTATGTGTTGTCGGGCTGTCTTCCTTCAGGAATCTGTGGACCACCTGACTCCGTACTTTAGGCCAATGTCACAGATCAAGCAGTACCAGCACTATACTTTTCATTCCATTGTATGAGGTTATTCTTATTATCTAAACTTGGGAGGTCAGTTGATGTTATGCAAGGTTGTAATGTTTTTTTTTTAAATATTTTCCTTCGATGCTCAGGAGCCTGGTGTTGTTGTCGCCAAGGAGCGTTCAGACTCAGTTGGGACCAGGTTTCAGCTGCTGCACAATGCTGATGTCCTTCCTCCCATAGATGGGCTGCTTGTACAAGCACCACCTGGACTGGACACAACTAGACAAACTTACCTTTTTGAGAAGATCAGGGAGTTTTGCGACAAAGAGGCCATGAACATCATGTGCCCTGCACCAAAGTCAAGGGCAGGACAGAAATCTGAATATAGATTCCCTTGTTCATGCGTGGTGCGGATGGACCAGTTCATCACTGGAGGGCGAGTTCCCAGTCATCATGACTATCTGCACTGCCTCTATGCACATTCACATGACTTTCTCTTAACACACACATGGCATGCGTTGCTGCTATTATAAAAAATGTATCCTGCTGCTCAGTCACTTTACTGCTTATTGTATGCATATATGTAACTACCTTGTCTATCACCAGTATCACTGATATCGTTATTGATATTGTTCTTCTACATACTGTATAGTTTGTTCTTTCTCTACTGGCATTGACACTTATCGTTATTGTTTTTTATATATTGACAGTTTCTATTTTTTATATTGCAAGTAACAATTTGGCGGTACCGTTTACACATTCTGTAGAGACCCATCCACTTGGCAATATGTGGCTGGGGGTTATAGAATTTCTTTCACATGACCCATCAAGTTAGACAAGTGTGTCTGGGTAAGCGTCATCTAATAATTCAAAAATATTTTTCTGTTTTTGAAATTGCTACTATACAAATATGCAAGTACCCATTTCAATGTACAGTTTACACCTTCTGTATCCTGTGCATGTGACAAATAAACTTTGATTTTATTTGATGTAGTTTGTGTGGACCAGAGCTGGTAATGTGAAGAACAACATGCCTGCACCAAATTAACATAAGGATATTTTTAGCTAGACTTTTTCCTAATACTTTTACCACTTTTAGTCTTGAAATCCTTCGTTGTTTTACTGTGCTACTCAACTCTGTTGAGCACATGGCCTTACATGTGAATCCTTAAAGGCGAATCCAAACACAAGGATTTAGAACGGCAGTAACTGGTGTGAGTGAGGATGCTGCCAGATAATGAATAGAGAGTATGAGTGTGTGTTTTAGAGATGGTTGAGAGACAGCACAAAATCACAGCGGATGGTGGCTGTATTACATCCAATCAGAGGTTCCTGTCAGTCTGTCTGGATGGCGATGTATTGAGCATGTCACTAATCTTTTTGAAGGACTTCCGGGCAGAAGAGGTTACTCGACCAGTCAGCAGCAGGTATGCCAGTTAAATAATTGCTTAAATGTTGCTTTATTATAAATAGTTTAAAGCTAACATCAGTAGTGGGTAGGTGCTCAATATATATATAATAACTAACCTATAACGATGTTTATCACAAGCGCTGTTTGGCGTGATGGTAAGGCATTTACCTTTTGATAAGACGACCAGAGTTCGAGTCGCAGACCTCATGATTTATGAAATCTCATTCTTACCAATAAAGGGGTGTGCTCATTATAAATACATTGTGATTTAATTTCGGTATCAGACTAACTTTTATTATGATTATGTTTGCAGAGCATACAGGCTAGCAGTTTATCACCAGTTCACCCTATGACATATACATAGGTTTTGAGTTTGAATACAAACAGTTAATTTAGTAAATCTAGGCTGCTGTAATTTTATTCAAGACATAGGCCTAATGCCTGCGCCTTATGTAAAAAAAAGTATTTGTTTGCTTGTCCACTATAACAACAGGTTAAAGCGGAACCAGATAAACTTGCTTTGAAGATAAAACTACTTTCAACGCGCACTAACCCCGTGTCCCTGTTGCTAGAGTAGTGACTTCAACTAGTTTTGGCTGCCATCTATCGGAAAGGAATGGTAACTACACTGGGCAGCTAGAGTCAAAGGAGACTTTAATAATATATGCCATTTAGCAGACACCTTTATCCTGGCTACATGGTAATGGAAACAGAAAAAATACAAAAATACATAGTCACTTACAGGGTTATTAAGGTGTTTTTACAAGTTCCAATGAAACAAGAAGAGGATTCACATGAAAGGTTGTGATGGCAAGTCTTTGCCTCATGCACAAGATCAAAAGACAAACAACAGTAGCATACCGTAAAGGGGCAATCAGCAGTTGCTAAATACATTTTGCACTTATAAATGAATGATATGTAACCATTGATTCATGAAGAATCTAACTTATAAATGCCCCATGAGCTTAGTTCAACTGTCGTACCCCATCAGAACCCAAAATATTAACTTGTTTTACTCCAACATTTGTGAACAAAGAAAATGTAAGCAAACACGATACAGCCTCAAAACATGGTTAAAACTCAAATTTTCATATCATGGATGGTCAGTCCTTGCATCTATAGCTCTATGAATTTGAGAGTGGCTACATACTGTATCTCCAGCCCCATTGCTCAGCTTTTTACCGAAAGAGGAGAAGGGAAGACACTTTGTTATTGTTTCTACTGCTGATTGCCACTTTAAGAAGTTAAGTTGCAGATTAAATACACACCAAAATATGTTACAGATATTATTAAAATGTCACATCCCTCAGACAGTTAGTGAATACACAGCATGCAGCTCAGCAAACAATCAATCAAATGTATTTTACAAAGCTCTTTTTACATCAAAATAATAACCACAGTGGTTATAGAGGGTGCAACAGTTCAACACCTCAGGAGCAAATGTCAGTTGGCTTTTCATAGCTGAGCATTCATAGGTCGAAACAGCAGATCCGGGACAAGGTAGCACATCCGTTGAAACGGGTAAAAAAAAAAAATGGTGGAAAAACAATCCCACTCCGATTCCCTTTACGGATGTGTGTATCTTTGAATTCGCTGTTGAATGGCCTGCCCCTTCTCCATTTTCGGAACACCAGCCAGCTCCCCCAAAGTGACCGCCACTCTTTGGGCACTCAGAGTCCGCTAGGATGGTCCAAGAGCAAGATATAAGTTACACAAATGATTTTACTATCAAATATGACAGTACCTCTGGCTTCCCGATGGCCACCAGCTGTTTCCTCAGACATTTGGCAATGTGTTACAGGTCATACTAATGCCAGATATCAGCATGTGAGTTCCTCAAGAGTCACACTTGGCTGCCTGTCAGTGGCCAGGGTTTCAATACTGCATCCATGGGCCTGTTAGCAATAATGGTTAATTTATCATCCTAAAAGGTACCTACGTCCTCTTCATACATTCACCAAATACACATTTACAACAATTAGGCTAGCTACAAAATATAGGTTAGGCTATAGCCAGTTGTGGAAAAAGTACCCAATTGTCATACTTGAGTAAAAGTAAATATACCTTCATAGAAAATGACTAAGTAAAAGTGAAAGTCACCAAGAGGAATACTACTTGAGTAAAAGTCTAAAAGTATTTGGTTTTAAATATACTTAAGTATCAAAAGTAAATGTAATTGCAAATATATACTTAAGTATCCAAAGTAAAAGTATAAATAATTTCCAATTGCTTATAAGATCTTTTTATTTTTTATGTACGGATAGCCAGGCGCACGCTACATATTAAGCATTTGTGTTTAGTGAGTCCTCCAGATCAGAGGCAGTAGGGATGACCAGGGATGTTCTCTTGATAATTTATTTTATTTACCTTTATTTAACCAGGTAGGCAAGTTGAGAACAAATTCTCATTTACAATTGCGACCTGGCCAAGATAAAGCAAAGCAGTTTGACACAGTTTGATAAGTGAGTGAATTGGACCACTTTCCTGTCCTGCTAAGCTTCGAAAATATAACAAGTACATTCTTTTCATTAGGAATGTAGTGAAGTTAAAGTAGTAACAAAATATAAATAGTAAAGTAAAGTACAGATACGTAAAAAAAGTAGTACTTTAAAGTATTTTTACTTAAGTACTTTACACCACTGGCTATAGCTTACCTCAATGTGTTGTAGGCCTCTCTATAATCCCTCCCTCTCCAACAGGTGGCTGTTCTTCACTTCAGTCACATGCACAGTCTCCTGGGGGAGGATCAGGTGGGAAGCAGAGTCCAGGATGGTGTAAGAGCCAAAGGAGGCTCCAGATACGGTCAGTGGACTGTCACCAATTGTAGCCAGAATGGCCTCCATGTGCTGAGTCCACATGTGGTTAACCTCTGGTACAATGTAGAAGCTCTGTTGGTTTGCGAACTGTACAGCAACATGTTTCCACAAATATGGAGTGGGAGCTGCCAGTCAGGAAGGCCACTGATGGCACCAACAGATTCTCTGCAAACAATTTTCCCTCTCTGGTCTGGGACTCCCACTTCATCCTGATGTCCACAACACACTGTCTCCATGGTGATGGCAAAACCATTTATTTTCAGGGATGAGCTGATGACAGCTGCTCGACATCCTGGCTCATGGCTAACAATGTATTTCGGATCTTGCACACACTCTTCGATAATATATCTTGGCCCGCACTGTGATGACTGTGATTCTGAACCTCAAGCCTGACCTCAAGCTCTTTAGTGATGGTCCCTGTGGACCTCTTCTCCGCCGTAGCATAGGAAGACTCTGGCACCCAGGGGTCAGTTTTGCATGCTTGTGTCTTGTGTCAGATTGTGTCTTGAAATAAACAATAGCCTTAGAAATAACATGCATTTACATGTGCCTCCTCCTGAACAGTGTCCTCCAGGATGATAACCTTTTCAGGGATGAAGATGTCATCCTGAAAACACACATTTTGTTAAGACAATTGAACCCAAATGAACTCTGCAAAAAAATAAAGGTCCTCTCACTGTCAACTGCGTTTATTTTCAGCAGACATAACATGTGTAAGTATTTGTATGAACATAACAAGGTTCAACAACTGAGACATAAACTGAACAAGTTCCACAGACATGTGACTAACAGATACTAACAGCTGGTGTCCCTGAACAAAGAGGGGGTCAAAATCAAAAGTAAGTCAGTATCTGGTGTGGGCACCAGCTGCATAAAGAACTGCAGTGCATCTCCTCCTCATGGACTGCACCATATTTGCCAGTTCTTGCTGTGAGATGTTACCCCACTCTCCCACCAATGCACTTGCAAGTTCCCTGACATTTCTGGGGGAATGGCCCTAGCCCTCACCCTCCGATCCAACAGGTCCCAGACATGCTCAATGGGATTTAGATCCGGGCTCTTCGCTGGCCACAGCAGAACACTGACAATCCTGTCTTGCTGGAAATCTCGCACAGAACGAGCAGTATGGCTGGTGACATTGTCATGCTGGAGGGTCATGTCAGGATGAGCCTGCAGGAAGGTTACCACATGAGGGAGGAGGATGTCTTCCCTGTAACGCACAGCGTTGAGATTGCCTGCAGTGACAACAAGCTCAGTCTGATGATGCTGTGACACAGACCATGACCATGACAGACCCTACACCTCCAAATCTATCCCGCTGCAGAGTACAGGCCTCGGTGTAACTCTCATTCCTACGACAATAAACACGAATCCGACCATCACCCCTGGTGAGACAAAACCGCGAATCATCAGTGAAGGGCACTTTTTGCCAGTCCTGTCTGTACCAGCGACGGTGGGTTTGTGCCCATAGGCGACTTTGTTTCCGGTGATGTCTGGTGAGGACCTGCCTTACAACAGGCCTACAAGCCCTCAGTCCAGCCTCTCGCGGAAAGTCTGAGCACTGATGGAGGGATTGTGCGTTCCTGGTATAACTCGGGCAGTTGTTGTTGCCATCCTGTACCTGTCCCGCAGGTGTGATGTTCGGATGTACCGATCCTGTGCTGGTGTTGTTACACGTGGTCTGCCACTGCGAGGACGATCAGCTGTCCATCCTGTCTCCCTGTAGCGCTGTCTTAGGTGTCTCACAGTACGGACATTGCAATTTATTGCCCTGGCCACATCTGCAGTCCTCATGCTTCCTTGCAGCATGCCTAAGGCACGTTCACGCAGATGAGCAGGGACCCTGGGCATCTTTCTTTTGGTGTTTTTCAGAGTCAGTAGAAAGGCCTCATTAGTGTCCTACATTTTCATAACTGTGACCTTAATTATCTACCGTCTGTAAGCTGTTAGTGTCTTAATGACCGTTCCACAGATGCATGTTCATTAATTGTTTATGGTTCAATGAACAAGCATGGGATACAGTGTTTTAACCCTATTCAATGAAGATCTGAAAGTTATTTGGATTTCTACAAATTATCTTTGAAAGACAGGGTATTGAAAAAAGGCTGTTTCTTTTTTTGCTGAGTTTATATCAGTTGGCGTTAACAAGCAACCTGTCTTGTACGCCATGTCAACACAAACACACACAAACACACAGCAAATACAGGGACATGTATTTTTCAGCAAACATTAGCTATGTCAACTTCAGTCTAGCTAAATGAGGTGGAGCTAACAAAACATTCCAAAAACAAATATGTCAACAAAATGTATTACAGTAAATCAAATCAAAGTTTGTCACGTGCGCCGAATACAACAGGTGTAGACCTTACAGTGAAATGCTTACTTACAGGCTCTAACCAATAGTGCAAAAAAGGTATTAGGTGAACAATAGGTAGGTAAAGAAATAAAACAACAGTAAAAAGACAGGCCATATACACTGTAGCGAGGCTATAAAAGTTGCGAGGCTACATACAGACACCGGTTAGTCAGGCTGATTGAGGTAGTATGTAGATATGGTTGAAGTGACTATGCATATATGATGAACAGAGAGTAGCAGTAACCTAAAAGATGGGTTGGCAGGTGGTGGGTGGGACACAATGCAGATAGCCCGGTTAGCCAAAGTGCGGGAGCACTAATTGGTCGGCCCAATTTAAATAGTATGTACATGAATGTATAGTTAAAGTGACTATGCATATATGACAAACAGAGAGTAGCAGCAGCGTAAAAAGAGGGGTTGGGGAGGGGCACACAATGCAAATAGTCCGGGTAGCCATTTGATTACCTGTTCAGGAGTCTTATGGCTTGTGGGTAAAACCTGTTGAGAAGGTACTCCGGTACCGCTTGCCATGTTGTAGTAGAGAGAACAGTCTATGACTGGGGTGGCTGGGGTCTTTGACAATTTTCAGGGCCTTCGTCTGATACCACCTGGTGTAGAGGTCATGGATGGCAGGCAGCTTAGCCCCAGTGATGTACTGGGCCGTACGCACTACCCTCTGTAGTGCCTTGCGGTTGGAGGCCGAGCAATTGCCATACCAGGCAGTGATGCAACCAGTTAGGATGCTCTTGATGTTGCAGCTGTAGAACCTTTTGAGGATCTCAAGACCCATGCCAAATCTTTTTAGTTTCCTGAGGGGGAATAGGCTTTGTCGTGCCCTCTTCACGACTGTCTTGGTGTGTTTGGACCATTCTAGTTTTTTGTTGATGTGGACACCAAGAACTTGAAGCTCTCAACCTGCTCCACTACAGCCCCGTCGATGAGAATGGGGGCGTGCTCGGTCCTCTTTTTCCTGTAGACCACAATCATCTCCTTAGTCTTGGTCACGTTGAGGGATAGGTTGTTATTCTGGCACCACCTGGCCAGGTCTCTGACCTCCTCCCTATAGGCAGTCTCGTCGTTGTCGGTGATCAGGCCTACCACTGTTCTGTCGTCTGCAAACTTTATGATGGTGTTGGAGTCGTGCCTGGCCATGCAGTCGTGGGTGAACAGGGAGTACAAGAAGGGACTGAGCATGCACCCCTGGGGAGCTCCAGTGTTGAGGATCAGCGTGGCAGATGTGTTGCTACCTACCCTCACTACCTGGGGGTGGCCGTCTGGAAGTCCAGGATCCAGTTGCAAAGGGAGGTGTTTAGTCCCAAGGTCCTTAGCTTAGTGATGAGCTTTCAGGGCACTATGGTGTTGAACGCTGAGCTGTAGTCAATGAATAGCATTCTCACATAGGTTTTCCTTATGTCCAGGTGGGAAAGGGCAGTGGGGAGTGCAATTGAGATTGCACCATCTGTGGATCTGTTGGGGCGGTATGCAAAATGGAGTGTATCTAGGGTGTCTGGGATAATGGTGTTGATGTGAGCCATGACCAGCCTTTCAAAGCTTTTCATGGCTGCAGACGTGAGTGCTACAGGTCAGTAGTCATTTAGGCAGGTTATCTTAGTGTTCTTGGGCACAGGGACTATGGTGGTCTGCTTGAAACATGTTGGTATTACAGATTCAGCCAGGGTTTTGAAATGACAGGTTTGAAATGTCAGTGAAGACACTTACCAGTTTGTCAGCGCATGCTCGGAGTACACGTCCTGGTAATCCATCTTGCCCTGTGGCCTTGTGAATGACCTTTTTAAAGGTCTTACTCACATCGACTATGGAGAGCGTATTCACACAGTCGTCCGGAACAGCTGATGCTCTCATGCATGTTTCAGTTTTACTTGCCTTGAAGCGAGTCTAGAAGTTATTTAGCTCGTCTGGTTTGCTTGTGTCACTGGGCTGCTCTTGGCTGTGCTTCCCTTCACAGTCTGTAATAGTTTGCAAGCCCTGCCACATCCTATGAGCGTCAGAGCCGGTGTAGTACGATTCAATCAAAGTGTCCTGTAGTGACACTTTGCCTGCTTGATGACTAGTCGGAGGGCATAATGGGATTTCTTATAAGCTTCCATGTTAGAGTCCCCCTCCTTGAAAGAGGCAGCTCTACCCTTTAGCTCAGTGCAGATGTTGCCTGTAATCCATGGCTTCTGGTTGGGGTATGTATGTACGGTCACTGTTTGCTCCTCAATGCCATTGGAAGAATCCCGGAATATATTAAAGTCTGTGCTGGCAAAACAGTCCTGTAGCTTAGCATCTGCTTCATCTGACCACTTTTTTATTGACCAAGTAACTGGTGCTTCCTGCTTTGGTCAGATTTGCCAAATGGAGGGAGAGGAGGAGCTTTGTACGTGTCACTGTGTATGGAGTAAAGGTGGTCTAGATTTTTTTTACCCTCTGGTTGCACATTTAGCATGCTGTTAGAAATGAGGTAAAACAGATTCATTTTTCTCTGCATTTAAGTCCCTGGCCACTAGGATTGCCGCCTCTGGATGAGCGTTTTCCTGTTTGCTTATGGCCGTATACAGCACATTGAGTGCTATCTTAGTGCAAGCATCGGTATGTGGTGGTAAATAGACAGCTACGAAGAATAGATGAAAACTCTCTTTGTAAATAGTGTTGTCTACAGCTTATCATGAGATATCCTACCTCAGGCTAGCAAAACCTCGAGACTTCCTTAGATTTTGTGTACCAGCTGTTGTTTACAAATATACACAGACCACCACCCCTTGTCTTATTGGAGGCAGCTGTTCGATCCTGCTGAAAAAGCGTAAAACCCGCCAGCTGTATGTTATTCATGAGGGCCTTGTCGGGTGTCCGAAGTAAATCCTTTCCAGTATGGGGTGAGTAATCACTGTCCTGATATCTAGAAGCTATTTTCGGTCATAAGAAACATTATATACAAAATAAGTTACAAAAAACACACAATAGCACAATTGCTTATGGGACCGTAAAACGGCAGCCATCTCCTCCGGCGCCATTATTACCTTCAACTGGAGTTGCAAGAAAGCTGTCCAGTGTCTAACGCTAGTCTAGTCCAACAACAGTCATGACTCATGACCAGTTAACATTACCTGAGGCTCTCCATTAACCTCTAGGGGCTATGTGGGATGCAAGCGTGCCACCCGTGGTGCACCCTATCAACAACAGGTGCATTTCAAGAGCGGCAAATTTGAAACCAATTAAATGTCAAAATTCAAATTTTTCAAACATACAACTATCTTACACCCTTTGAAAGATAAACATCTCCTTAATCTAACCACGTTGTACGATTTCAAAAAGGTTTTACGGCAAAAGCATAAAGTTAGATTATGTTAGGAGAGTACATTGACAATAGTTGTGTGTAATGTTTTGTCAATTCAAAGACAGGCGTCACCAAAACCAGAAAATCAGCAAAAATTATGCACTAACCTTTGACAATCTCCATCAGATGACACTCCTAGGACATTATGTTATACAATACATGCATTTTTAGTTCTATCAAGTTCATATTAATATCCAAAAACAGCGTTTTACTATGGCGTTGATGTTCAGGAAATCGTTTCCCTCCAATAACCGGCAGTCAAGTCAGCACAACAAATTAAATAATTACTATTCAAAAACATGGGTAAAATATTATATTGTCATTCAAAGAATTATAGATTTACATCTCTTGAACGCAACCGGCTTGCCAGATTTAAAATTAACCTTACTGGGAAATCACACTTTGCAATAATCTGAGCACTGCGCCCAGAAAAATACGCTTTGCGATACAGACTAACCGCCATGTTGGAGAGATCTAAAATCGAAAATACTATGTAAATAATCCATTACCTTTGATTCTCTTCATCAGATGTCACTTCCAGGAATCCCAGGTCCATAACGAATGTAGTTTTGTTCAAAAAAGCTCATCATTTATGTCCAAAAAGCTCCGTGTTGTTAGCACATGATCTAAGCCCGCCGGACTTCACTTCATGAACGAGGGGGAAAAAATATTTACGTTCGTTCAAACATGTCAAACGTTGTATAGCAGAAATCATTAGTGCCTTTTTTAACCAGAACATGAATAATATTCAAGGTGTACGATTGCGTTCTCTTTTAAAACGTATTGGAACGAGAGTACCCAACATGAACTCGCGCGCCAGAGTCTAATCGGCCATCACCGTTCCATGGCTCTTGTTTGGTCAGATCTCACAGTAGAAGACTCAAAACACTTTGTAAAGGCTGGTGACATCTAGTGGAAGCAATAGGAAGTGCTCAAACATTAATAAGCCCCTGTGTGTTTCAATGGCATAGGCTTAAAGGTAATTCAACACATCAGGTATCCACTTCCTGTCAGAATCTGTCTCAGGGTTTTGACTGCCATATGAGTTCTGTTATACTTACAGACACCATTCAAACAGTTTTAGAAAATTCAGAACAATAATATGCATATTCTAGCTTCTGAGTTGGTGTAGGAGGCAGTTAAAAATGGGCACATATTTTTTTCAAAATACTCAATACTGCCCCCTAGCCCTAAGAAGTTAACTTGCATCGCCTCTTCCGTTCAGTCCGGATTTTGCGTGACTCCAAAGTCAGCGATGTTGATGATGGTCCTTCAGTAACCCTTACACCATAACCCTTGAAAATTGAGGGGCAAGAAGAGCGCTTTAACGTAGATGACTCCTTTTCATTCGGAAACTCCCGGTTGCCCCCCTGAAACCTCTCTTCATCACAAAGTCTTCCTCCGCGAAGTGCTGGCTACAGATCTTGCTAGCTCGATTTGGCACGTCCTTCCTCTTCAGGAAATGGAGCCACTTCTTCAAAAGTTATCGGTCCTTGGGCAGCCGATGGTAGCCGATGGTAGCTTACCAAGTGATTTTTATGGAGCCAATTCCTACAGTGTGGCGCTATACAGTTCATGTTTGAATTACTACTTGTTGTTGCCGTCTTCGTTGTCCGCACCTAATCTCACTCTCTTCGATATGTAACAACTGGTGCTAGTCGTTACTATGGCAATTTAAAATGGCGCTGAGCATAGCTAACAGAAACCTTGTCGGCGCACAAAATTCTAAATATAGAGATGTTTTATGTTAACCTGTTAGGGAAAGACATTCCGCTAGCGGAATGCCTCACCAATATCCAATGGTATAGAGTGGTGCGAATTACAAGTACCTCAAAAATGCAAAAAGTTAAATTTCTCAAACATCTGACTATTTTACATCATTTTAAAGACACGACTCTCCTTTATCTACCCACATTGTCCGATTTCAAAAAGGCTTTACAACGAAAGCAAAACATTAGATTATGTCAGGAGAGTACCCTCCCAAAAATAATCACACAGCCATTTTCAAAGCAAGCATATATGTCACAAAAACCAAAACCACAGCTAAATGCAGCACTAACCTTTGATGATCTTCATCAGATGACACTCCTAGGACATTGTTATACAATAAATGCATGTTTTGTTCAATCAAGTTCATATTTATATCAAAAACCAGATTTTTACATTAGCATGTGATGTTCAGAACTAGCATACCCACCGCAAACCTCCGGTGAATTTACTAAATTACTCACGATAAACGTTCACAAAAAACATAACAATTATTTTAAGAATTATAGATACAGAACTCCTTTATGCAATCACGGTGTCAGATTTTAAAATATTTTTGCAATATTCTGAGTACATAGCCCGGCCATCACGGCTAGCTAATTTGACACCCACCAAGTTTGGCCCTCACCAATCTCAGATTTACTATAAGAAAAATTACCTTTGCTGTTTTTCGTCAGAATGCACTCCCAGGACTTCTACTTAAACAACAAATGTTGTTTTGGTTCGAAATAATCCATAGTTATATCCAAATAGCTCCATTTTGTTCGTGCGTTCAAGTCACTATCCGAAGGGTGACGCGTCGGCGCATTTCGTGACAAAAAATTCAAAATGTTCCATTACCGTACTTTGAAGCATGTCAAACGCTGTTTAAAATACATTTTTATGCTATTTTTCTCGTAAAATAGCGATAATATTCCAACCTGGGTGACGTTGTGTTCATTCAAACACTGAAAGAAAAAAATGGAGTAGTCTCGTGCACGCACGCTCAGTGTCATTGTTCTCAGAAGGACCACTCACAAAAACCCCTGCTGTTTTTCGCCCAGAGACTGGATTGCTCTCATTCCACTTTCTGGCACCTTCCTAGAGCCAATGGAAGCCTTAGAATGTCATGTTACAGCACAGATGCTGTATTTTTGATAGAGATGCGCTAGAAGGAGAACAAATTGTCAGACAGGGCACTTCCTGTATCTTTTCAGGTTTTGGCCTGCCATATGAGTTCTGTTATACTCACAGACACCATTCAAACAGTTTTAGAAACTTTAGAGTGTTTTCTATCCAAATCTACCAATTATACTAGTTTCTGGGCAGGAGTAGTAACCAGATTAAATCTGGTACGTTTTTTATCCGGCCGTGAAAATACTGCCCCCTATCCCAAACAGGTTAAATGCACATGTTTAGATTTAGTGGATTGAGTACATCTCTTTGCTTAGATTTACTTCCTAAAGTGTTTCCATTCCCCTTTAAAGAGATGAGTTGGGCCAAGGCTTAAGAGGGTGTGAACGATCCTAAATGGGAGTAGACAAAGAAGAGCTCTCCAGTAGGTGTACCAAAAATATTCAAGGTCCAGTTTCTCAAAAGTGGGGTTACAAGTTTATCAACATTCAAAGCAAAATGTATTTCCCATTGTGAGAATTAGAGGGATCATACTTAAATTCACACAGGACACCAGATGAGACAGGACAATTACACCAGATATAACAGACTGACCCTAGCTCCCCGGCACATAGACTATTTCAGCATAGATACTGGAGACTGAGACAGGGGTGGGTCAGGGGACACTGTGGCCCCATCCGACGATACCCCTGGACAGGGCCAACCAAGCAAGATATAACCTCACCCACTTTGTCAAAGCACATTCTGACACCACGAGAGGGATATCAACAGACCACCAACTTACTACCCTGAGACAAGGCTGAGTATAGCCCATGAAAATCTCCTCCACCGCACGAGCCCGAGGGGGCGCAAAACCGGACAGGAAAATCACATCTGTAACTCAACCCACTCAAGTGACGCACTCCTCCTAGGGACGGCATGGAAGAGCACTAGTAAGCCAGTGACTCAGCCCCCGTAATAGGGTCAGGGGCAGAGAATCCCAGTGGAGAGAAGGGAGCCGGCCAGGCAGAGACAGCAAGGGCAGTTTGTCCCTCCAGCACCTTGCCGTTCACTTGCGGCAATGGAACCCTGACATGTTCACCGGACGTGCTACCTTGTCCGGACCTGCTGCTTTCGACTTTCTCTCTCTACTGCACCTGCTGTCTCTAACTCTGAATGCTCGGCTATGAAAAGCCAAATGACATTTACTCCTGAAGTGCTGACCTGTTGCACCCTCTACAACCACTGGGATTATTATTATTATTATTATTATTTGACCCTGCTGGTCATCTATGAACATTTGAACATCTTGACCATGTTCTGTTATAATCTCAACCCAGCACAGACAGAAGAGGACTGGCCACCCCTCAGAGCTTGGTTCCTAGGTTTCTTCCTAGGTTCTTGCCTTTCTAGGGAGGAACCTTCCTAGCCACCGTGCTTCTACATCTGCATTGCTTGCTATTTGGGGTTTTAGGCTGGCTTTCTGTACAGCACTTTGTGACATCGGCTGATGTAAAAAGGGCTTTATAAATACATTTGATTGATGATTGATTGATTACTGCTGAAGTGAAAGCTAACCTCTCTTGTTGAATGTTGCTTTTTAGTTAGCTTTGCGACAGTATCAAAAATAAATTTGTGATTGTTCTTATTCTCCTCAATTAGGCTGGAAAAATAGGACAATCGAGCAGCAGCGAGGGCTCTTCGATATTGCACGGTACTGTCTTTCCAAGCTAGTCGGAAGACTTCCAGTTTGGTGCGGCGCCATTTCCATTACAATTTTCTGGAAGCTTGATTCAGGATTCGGGTATTTTCTGTATACCGGGGAGCACATTTCTTGCGACAAATTGTTTTTGTTTTTGGGGGTGTGACTGTATCTACGGTATTACACAAGGTTAAATTAAGATCCTCAGTTAGGTGGTTAACCAATTTTTGTACTCAGACGTCCTTGGGTAGGTGGAGGGAGTCTGGAAGGGCATCTAGGGATCTTTGGGTTGTTCGAGAATTTATATCACAGCTTTTGATGATCCTTGATTGGGGTCTGAGCAGATTATTTGTTGTGATTTTAAATGTAATAAAATTGTGGTCCGATAGTCCAGGATTATGAGGAAAAACATTTAGATCCACAATATTAGTTCCACGGGACAAAACCAGATCCAGGGTATGACTGTGACAATGAGTAGGTCTGGAGACTTGTTGGACAAAACCCACACAGTCGTTGATGGCTCCGAAAGCCTTTTGGAGTGGGTCTGTGGACTTTTCCATGTGAATATTAAAGTCACCAAAAATGTGAATATTATCTGCCATAACTACAAGGTTCGATAGGAATTCAAGGAACTCAGTGAGGAACGCTGTATCCTGCCCAGGAGGCCTGTAAACAGTAGCTATAAAAAAGTGATTCAGTAGATTTCATAGATTTCATGACTAGGTGCTCAAAAGACAATAACACAGTCATTTATTCTATTTTTGTTATTCAAATTTGCTGTCATAAATGTTAGCAACACCTCCACCTTTGCGGGATGTGGTCACTAGTGTAACCAGGAGGAGAGGCCTCATTTAACACAGTAAATTCATCAGGCTTGAGCCATGTTTCAGTCAGACCAATCACATCAAGATTATGGTCAGTGATTAGTTAATTTACTATGACTACATTGGAAGTGAAGGATCTAACATTAAGTAACCCTATCTTGAGATGTGAGATATCACAATCTCTTTCAATAATGACAGGAATGGAGGCGGTCTTTATTCCAGTGAGATTGCTAAGGTGAACACCGCCATGTTTTGTTTTGATCAACCTAGATTGAGGCACAGACACGGTCTCAATGGGGATAGCTGAGCTGGCTACACTGACTATGCTAGTGGCAGACTCCACTAAGCTGGCAGGCTGGCCTGCACCCTGCTGCCTGGCCTGCACCCTGCTGCCTGGCCTGCACCCTGCTGCCTGGCCTGCACCCTGCTGCCTGGCCTGCACCCTGCTGCCTGGCCTGCACCCTGCTGCCTGGCCTGCACCCTATCTCATTGTGGAGCTAGAGGAGTTAGAGCCCTGCCTACATTCATAGATAAGATGAGAGCGCCCTTCCAGCTAGGATGGAGTCCGTCATTCCTCAGCAGGCCAGGCTTGGTCCTGTTTCTGGGTGAGTCCCAGAAAGAGGGTCAATTATCTACACATTCTATGTTTTGGGAGGGGCAGAAAACAGTTTTCAACCAGCGATTTAGTTGAGAGACTCTGCTGTAGACATCATCGCTGCCCCTAACTGGGAGTTGGCCAGAGACAATTACTCAATGCCAACATCTTTCTAGCTGATTTACACGGTGAAGCTAGTAGTAACCCAGCTGTAGTGGGTTATTGTTAGCAAGTAGCACTGCCACTTTTGTAAAAAAAAATGTCAAACCTAGACAGAAACAAATGCAAAACTCCGTAAAGACTTCCAATGTGATTATGTAATAATAATAACTATTATTATTATTATAATTCTTATTTTATATAGCACTTTTCATTACAAACAGAATCTCAAAGTTGCTTTAAAAAAAATAAAATGTAAGGATCTGGATTCATTGGTGATTGGCTTCCACAGCTTCAGATGATGGGGCGTTGAGGTAGTTTGGATCGGTAGTAGCTTAAGTTACTACTCTTCCATTTATCGATCTACAGTAACTGTCAAAAGTTTGGACACACCTACTCATTCAAGGGTTTTTCTTTATTTTAATACTTTCTACTTTGTATAATAATGAAGACATCAAAACTATGAAATAACACATATGGAATCATGTAGTAAGCAATAAAGTGTTAAACAAATATTTGAGATTCATCAAAGTAGCCACCCTTTGCCTTGATGACAGCTTTGTACACTCTTGGCATTCTCTCAACCAGCTTCATGAGATAGTCACCTGGAATGCATTTCAATTAACAGATGTGCCTTGTGAAAAGTAAATGTGTGGAATTTATTTCCTTCTTAATGCGTTTGAGCCAAAGAGTTGTGTTGTGACAAGGTCGGGGTGGTATACAGAAGATAGCACTATTTGGTAAAAGACCAAGTCCATATTATGGCAAGAACAGCTCAAATAAGCAAAGAGAAACGACAGTCCATCATTGCATTAAGACATGAAGGTCAGTCAATCCGGAAAATGTCAAGAACTTTGAAAGTTTCTTCAAGTGCGGTCGAAAAAAACATCAAGCGCTATGATGAAACTGGCTCTCATGAGGACCGCCACAGGAACGGAAGACCCAGAGTTACCTCTGTGACAAAGGATAAGTTCATTATAGTTACCAGCCTCAGAAATTGCAGGCAAAATAAATACCTCAGAGTATCAACATCAACTGTTCAGAGGAGACTGCGTGAATCAGGCCTTCATGGTTGAATTACTGCACACAAAAAAACACTACTAAAGGACACCATTAAGAAGAAGGGACTTGCTTGGGCCAAGAAACATGAGCAAGGGACATTAGACTGGTGTTAATATGTCCTTTGTTCTGACGAGTCCAAATTTGAGATTTTTGGTTCCAACCGCTGGACGCAGAGTAGGTGAATGGATGATTTCCGCATGTGTGGTTCCCACAGTGAAGCATGGAGGAGGAGGTGTGATGATGTGGGGGTGCTTTGCTGGTGACACTGTCTGTGATTTATTCAGAATTCAAGGCACACTTAACCAGCATATCTACCACAGCATTCTGCAGTGATACGCCATCCCATGTGGTTTACACTTAGTGCGACTATAATTTGTTTTTCAACAGGACAATGACTCAGCACACCTCCGGGATGTGTAATGGCTATTTGACCAAGAAGGAGAGTGATGGAGTGCTGCATCAGATGACCTGGACTCCACAATTACCCGATCTTAACCCAATTGAGATGGTTTGGGACCGCAGAGTGAAGGCAAAGCAACCGACAAGTGCTCAGCATATGTGGGAACTCCTTCAAGACTGTTGTAAAATGATTCCAAGTGAAGCTGGTTGAGAGAATGCCAAGAATGTGCAACGCTGTCATCAAGGCATAAAAAGTCATTAAAGAACAAATTCTTATTTACAATGATGGCCTACCCCTGCCAAACCCGGACGGTGCCACCCTATGGGACTCCCAATCATGGCCGGATGTGATGCAGCCTGGATTCAAACCAGGGACTGCAGTGATACCTCTTGCACTGAGATGCAGTGCCTTACACCGCTGCGCCACTCGGGAGCCCAAAGGGTAAAATATATTTTGATTTGTTTAACACGTTTTTGTTTACTACACGATTCCATATGTGTTATTTCATAGTTTTAAACCCTGGAATGAGTAGGTGTGTCCAAACTTTTGACTGGTACTGTATTTATACCAGGTTCTCCATGTGGAATAGTAGCAAACCCTCCTCATGTTGAGAGTGTCTGGTTTCACTGACCTAAATCAAACTCAATTAAGTGACCCAGATTCTTCTTAGGAGACCCATATTTTATGTTAAAGGTCCAATGTAGCCGTTTTTTTCTCAGTATCAAATCATTTCTGGGTAACAAATCAAACTCAATCAAGTGACCCAGATTTTTTATAGGAGATACAGATGTTATGTTAAAGAAATTGGAAAACACAACTCCACTTTTACATTATGGAGTATTGTGTGTAGTCCAGTGACAAAACAAACACAATTGTATCCATTTTAAATCCGGGCTGTAACACAAAATTAGGTAAACACTGTTGTTTACTAGCTAAGTGTACACTGCAAAGCCATGATCATGCAAGGGATAATAGTTAATTTCACTCTAATATGCAGTAGGCAAGCTTCTCCCTCCCTGTGAAAAGGGTAGCCATGCTGTGTGAGGCTGATGATAGTTGTATTGCTCTATTTGACTTCCTCTGTGTGGTGGGGGAGGGGGGGCACATGGCACGCCAGTCAGGCGACAGAATCTTCTCATTCGGCCTGCATTGATCTGGAAATTCACCCCTGGACTGTGTGTCAATTCTTCAATATTTGGTTTTAATTACTTCCACAACCTTTGCTCTCGCAGGTTACTATTGAAACATAATCCCCTAGAGGCCCACAGCGAGGGCTCACAGATATTATTCAGCTAGAGTCGGGCTGGGAGAGTTCCCAACCAATCTGCCTTTATCAGGAAAATGTATAGGCTGGCTTTGACACAAAGACCAGGAAATAGTGAAGAGGAGAGACATCATACCCCATAATTACAGCTCAGTTGATCAGCAAAGTGTATTACTCCAGAGTGGTAGAGCATTTCCATTCATTATTCATCAATCAGCTCCAATGTACACTCAGGAAAAAAGGTACCGAATTGTCCTTAAAGGGGTAAAAACGCTTGTCACTGCGTTAGTAAACCTGCTACAATAATGCAGTAACGTTAGTGTTTAGTCAGTAAGCAGTTACACCAGCAGCCTCAGTGGCAATAAATTAATAAAACCAAAAGCTTACCTTGACTTGGAAGAGTTCGTGTTGGTTTGGATAGTCATAGCCAGCTAACTAACATAGCATCCCTCTGTTTGAGCCCCAATGTACCCTCAGGAAAAAAAGGTACCGAATTGTCCTTAGGGGTACAAACGTTTGTCACTGTAGTGGTACCCTTAGTTATAGGTACATAGAGCGTACCCTTGCAGTTTGTACCTTAAAATAGCCAAAAGGTTCAAATTTGCTTTTTTAGGGTAGCACCAGTGACAAACCCATTTGTTCCTTTCAAGTGGCAAAAATGTACCTCTTCTTTATACCAAGTCCGTCATGTTAACACACCTCTCCGCCATCCCACTTCTGACACCAATGTAGCAAATTCAGGGGGTAACCCTGACCAGGACTCAAACCTGGGACCAGCAACTGTCAAGCCAACACCTTAAACATTACACCAAGATGTTAGACCCTCTTGACTAGGTTGCTCATTGCTTGCTTAAGGACACTACATTATTAATTACAACTCTTAATTATCACATACTCTTATGTAAGTCTTTATAAAGACATCAGAACTGGAGAGGATATAATCAAAATGTATTGAACATAACCATAGACCAGTTAAACTAGTACAACACTTCTACTCACGGTGACCAAAAGTAACTAACTGAAAGTCACGCCCCCACTAAGTAAGCCATGCCCCCAATGATTGTGCCTTTATATGCTAAATATTTGGTACTAAAATGTACCATTATACTAGATTATCCACAATCAACCATAAAAGGTACTGAACAGTACCATGTGAGATCATGTATTCCTCTGAGGGTACATTCTGTATTTTGCCATTTTTGTATCCCAATACTGTACCCTAACTGTACTACTTTTTTCTGAGAGTTTATGTCCTTCCAACCTAATACCCCATTGGTGGTGTTAGATCTAGGAATAAAAAAATATCAAATAGTATTTGTCACGTGCACAGGATACAACAGGTGTAAAGAGTACAGTGAAATGCTTACTTCCACACAATACAGTAATACTAAATCATAAAAGAAATACACAAGATAAATAAAAACAAGTACACACGAGAATATGAGTGTCTGCCTGTATACAGAGTCAGTGCAGATGGGTGAAGGTAGTCAGCCATTGAATAGCTGTTCAGCAGTCTTACCGCTTGCCAGACGGTAGCAGACATAACAGTCTTTGACAATTCTCCGGCCCTTCCTCAGACACCGCCTGGTATAGATGTCCTCGATGGCTGGGAGCTCGGCCATAGTGATGTACTGGGCCCCCAGCACCACCAACAGTAGAGCCCTGTGGTCGAAGGTGGTGCAATTGCTTTACCAGGTGGTGAAGCAGCCAGACAGAATGCTCTAAATATTCATCTGTATAATTCTTGAGGATCAGAGACGTCATGCCAAATATCTTCGGCTGCGGAGAGAAGAGGCGCTTTAGTAATAGTTTTACTATTTACCTCATTGGGGTTATTTAGGGTTAGGGTGACAGGAAGGGAAATCTGAGCCTAGATCTGTGCCTACGAGGAACATCTGCCTGGAGTCTGGGAAGCCTCTCATGGGCAGGGTCTGGTAGATGACTACCTGACCTAGCTTTATCTAACACATTAATTAGTGATTAGCATCAGTGAGGTAAACATGAAGGACTTGCTCTCTTTCTGAGTGTTATTTATTACACAGTGCTCCAGAGATTCTTTATTTTTCCTGAGGCCAGCATCTCAAGTACAAAAGATATGTTTCAAACCAAAGTTTTGCTTTCAGCCAGATTCATTTAAAAGCCATGGGACCTAATCAAGTTTTGGCACAGGTAGATATGTTGGCAGAGATGAAAGAAATACAATACTCATCAGCTTTGCCCAGTGGTGGTCAGTGCTGTTTATGATGAGGGAGGACCCTTTCTTTCATGAACATGGTCTTAATTCTATAACAGCATATTGGATGACTGTTATTCATATTCCATTCACCCAGTTCAATGTAATATCGATAGGTTTAGGCTACTAGTGACAGTGACACATTCAATACCGCCTTGCACACTCTTGCCTGCATCTAGTTTATCTACGGTGTAATCATTAGTCCAACAGTTACAAACGACAGTTACAAACGAGTGGTACCCTTAGTTATAGGTACATAGAGCATATTAGCTAAAGTAATGCCATAGTCAACATAGCTAATATAACTAATGCGTTAGTAAACCTGCTACAATCATGCAGTAACGTTAGTGTTTAGTCATTAAGCAGTTACACCAGCAGCCTCAGTGGCAATAAAATTATAAAACCAAAAGCAAACCTTGACTTGGAAGAGTTCCAGTGTTGTGTTGGATAGTCATAGCCAGCTAACTAACATAGCATCCCTCTGTTTGAGATGGGTGTTTGAGTAGGCTTAACTAGCCAGCTGCATTTGCTAGCTTAGTAAGTGAAACTGAAAAAAACGACACTCTCTGTCTTGCTTCTCCTTCATTTTTGAAGAAATTAATTTGTTGAAAACCGTTTTCTCTTTTAGTCAATTACTCACCACATGCACCATATGCACTGCAGTGCTAGCTAGTTGTAGCTTATGCTTTCAGTACTAGATTCATTCTGATCCTTTGATTGGGTGAACAACATTTCAGTCCATATTGCAAGAGTTCTGATAGGTTGGAGGATGTCCTCCGGAAAGTTGTCATAATTACTGTGTATGTCTATGGAAGGGGGTGAGAACCAAGAGCCTCCTAGGTTTTGTATTGAAGTAAATGTACCAAGAGGAGGATGGAAGCTAGCTGTCCTCCCGTCCTCCCGTTACACCATGGTGCTACCCTTCAGAGTGCTGTGGAGGCGACTGTAGACCTTCTGTCATACTCGTCGTAGTGAGGGGACCAATCTTCTTGTTTATTAAAGAAATGAAGACTGAACAAAAGAACGACGACAACAGTCCTGTAAGGCACACAGACAATACATGGAAACAACCACCCACAAAACACAAGCTGAAAACCCCTACTTAAATATGGCCTCCAATTAGAGTCATTGAAGAACAGCTGCCTCCAATTGAAGTCCAAAACAAAACCCTGAACATAGAAATAGAACTAGATAACCACATAGAAATAGATGACATAGAACAGTACCCAAAAAACCCAACAACACAAAACAAACACACCCCTGACACATCCTGAACAACTACAATAACAAAATGACCCCTTTTCTGAGCAGGACGTGACAGTACCCCCCCCAATGGTGCAGACCCCGAATGCACCTGAGACAACTCACAAAAACAATAACCACAAACTAAAGGGAGGGAAGGGAGGGTGCCCACCATCACCGACGGTTCTGGTGCAACACCCACCCTTCCCAATCCTCCTCCCTACGGAGGTGGGTCAGGAGTGGGATGCAGACCCCACTCCACCACTGGCTCACCCCACATTGGTGGCGCCTCTAGAGCGAGGTCCCTTGCCGCTAGAGCGAGGTCCCTCGCAGCGCCGGACTGGCGACTCTGGCGGCGCCGGACTGGCGGGCGGCTCTGGCGGCGCCGGACTGGCGGGCGGCTCTGGCGACTCCGGACTGGCTCTGGGTGCAGGCACAGGATTCACCAGGCTGGGGAGACATGCAGGAGGCCTGGCTCTGGGAGCAGGCACAGGACTCACCAGGCTGGGGAGACATGCAGGAGGCCTGGCTCTGGGAGCAGGCACAGGATAGACCGGGTCTTGAGGATGTACTGGAGGTCTGGAGCGCACAGCCTGCACAACCCGTCCTGGCTGGGTTGTAACTGTAGCCCTGCACGGGCGGAGTGCTGGCACAGGGTGAACTGGGCTGTGCTGAGGCATGATGGCTGCCGTGCGTAGAGCAGGCGCAGGGTAGCCTGGGCCTAGGAGATGCACTGGTGGCCAGATGTGCTGAGCAGGCATACTCCTACCTGGCTGGATGCCCACTCTAGCATGGCACTTGCGGGGGGCTGGGATGTAGCGCACCGGGCTATGAGCGCGCACTGGAGACACCGTGCGCTCTACCGCATAACACGGTGCCTGACCAGTACCACGCCGCTTCCGGTAAGCACGGGAGTTGGCTCAGGTCTAAGGCCTGACTCCGCCAATACTGGTCAAGACGTGACACCTTCCTTGCAAAACAGTGTGTTTTAATCAATTATTTGGCGAAATGTGAATATATTTAGTATAGTTTTATCTAAAAAGGATAACTTTTTACATGTTTAAAAAATAACTGCAACTTTAATTAAGTTCACTGAGGAGGATGGTCCTCCCCTTTCTCATCTGAGGAGCCTCCACTCGCCTTGCCTGATTAGGTATGAAATCAACCGTCTTAAATTAAATAATACATTTTCTGTATTTGTTCTATATTGTTCGTATTATATTGAGCATCCAGCCCGCTTTTGCTGTCTACCAAATCTCCATCCCCTTGGTATGAGTTTTGGAAAGCATGAAAGGGTGGGAAACCAGAAATTGCTCTACATATTGGCTTTGTCTCTAAACTCTCCCATAATTGGACTCTATCACTGTTTACACATATATGCTTTGATGTATTTTTGTCTAAGATAATCACAAAGCTGTGCTTACCCCAAGGACTCCAGAGACCGCTTTCCAACAGAAACACAGCTCTGGCTTGTGTTAACTGCTCTCCCAACAGTGTGTACCACTCTCACAAACATTATATCCATAAATCACACTCCTGGGTAGCCTTGTGAGCAAGGCTGTTGACCCAGGGCTAAATATTGTCTCCCAATCCGATCCTATCATCTTCTGATTAAAAATGACAGCGAGTCCCTATAGGTGACAGATTGTGGGTTGCTGGCATCCCCATATATTTTTGGTGCATAGACAAGTGCAGGAAGGCTGAGAGTGTGTCAGTGGGGTCGCGGAGAGCGAGGGCTGCTCATCAGTTGTCTGTAGCTAGCCCTCTCTGTAACAGCCGGGCTGAGCTCCAGAGCTCATCTGTGACAGAGAGAGGCCGTGATTTTCGTGAAAAGATTGTCAGAGGGCCCCTGTTGAAAACAAGTGTGAGGTCCACCAGCAAACACCAATCACTCTGACAGAGCTGATCGTGACTGCCAAGTGTTTGTTGTGTGTCAAGGCAGCACACAGGCAGGTGGATGGGCGGGGAGTGTATACGTGGGGGGCTGTGACTTTGCCAGAATCACCTCTCGGAGGAGAGCTATGTCGGGCACAGCTGAAGTTTATCAGAGCCCCCTCTAGACCTGCTCCATCTGTTCCCACTGGTCACTTGACTCTGACTTGTCATTCAAGGGGCACACAAACAATCTGCTGCCTGTTTGCACTCGTATTGCTGAGTGCCCCAAGGTTGTCTTTGAAATTCAAAGGCTGATTGTTTTGTTGATGTATCACTCCATGGGGTTCTTTAAGTCATCTTCATCTAGTCATCTTCGTAAAGTATTTTTGAATTAGACATACAGACACACATCCATATGTGACCCGATTCAGGAAACTAGGCTTATGTCGCAAGTCATGACTTCACAGGAGAGCTGTTTGAATGTAAAAAATATTTTATCCAAATTCTTTTTTTTGGCAGAACTGCACATGATATTTCATATGCCTTAATATCAACGTGTATGCCATCTGTAAATACGAATAAATTACGAGCCTAGTTGGTTTAGCCAAAGAAAAAGCAAGAAACCTTCCCGCTAGCCATGATAATTAGTGGGCTGGACATGCCGAGATGAGTTTGGATGGGTCTACCATATAGCATGCGTCTGTCTATTGGAGCTGGTCAGTATGTTTAGGTAATCGTGTTGAAGCATGTCAACCGCTGTTTAAAATACATTTTTATGCCATTTTTCTCATAAAAAAGCGATAATATTCCGACCGGGAAACCCTGTTTACGTTCAAGGACAGAGAAAATAAAAACATGGTGTCGCCTCGTGCACGCGCCTCAGTCTCATTGTCCTCTGATCGACCACTTACCAAATGCGCTAATGTTTTTCAGCCAGGGGCTCCAAAGACATCATTCAGCTTTTTGCCGCCTTCTGAGAGCCTATGGGAGCCGTAGGAAGTGTCACGTTACAGCAGAGATCCTCAGTTTTCAATAAGGAGAGTGAAGAAGCCCAAGAAATTGTCAGACAGGCGACTTCCTGTAAGGAATCTTCTCAGGTTTTTGCCTGCCATATGAGTTCTGTTATACTCACAGACACCATTCAAACAGTTTTAGAAACTTTAGGGTGTTTTCTATCCAAATCAAACAATTATATGCATATTCTAGTTACTGAGCAGGAGTAGTAACCAGATTAAATCGGGTACGTTTTTTATCCGGCCGTGCAAATACTGCCCCCTATCCCCAACAGGTTAACATGCATCACAGAAGTCAACAAATGAGGGTGCCTGAGGACATGCAGGGCCTGTGTTTACCTCCACATCACCCGAGGAACAGAGGAGGAGTAGGATGAGGGTACGGCTAAAGGATATCAAAACTGGTCATCTAGAGCTTTGGGGACAAAGAATAAAAGTAGCAGATTTCTGGGTGTGGTAGAATAGATTCAGGGCATAATGTGCAGACAGGGGTATGGTGGGGTGTGGGTAGAGCGGCGGTAAGCCCAGGCACTGAGTGATAAGAGAGGTTGCATCTCTGGACATGCTGGTTATAATGGGTGAGGTCACCGCATGTGTGAGAGGTGGGACAAAGGAGGTATCAGAGGTATGATGAGTGGAAGTAAGGGCTCCATTGTAAACTAAAACAATGATAACTAACCTAAACAGCAGTATACAAGGCATATTGACATTTGAGTGAGACATAAAGCGAGGCATAAAGCAATCACAGGTGTTGATTGGGAGCGCTAGCTAAGACAACAACGGGTAAGACAACAACAGATAATCAGCTAAAACAACAACAGGTAAAATGGCAATGAATGGGCAGAGTGGGTCGGTTAACTACACACAGAGCTTGAGTTCGTGGCTAGGGCCGACAGATTAACCTGTCTGGGCTAGGGGGCAGTATTGAGAATTTTGGAAAAAATATGTTCCCATTTTTAACTGCCTCCTACACCAACTCAGAAGCTAGAATATGCATATTATTGTTCAGGTTTGGATAGAAAACACTCTGAATTTTCTAAAACTGTTTGAATGGTGTCTGTGAGTATAACAGAACTCCTATGGCAGGCAAAAACCTGACAAGGTTTCAAGCAGGAAGTACCCTGTCTGACAAGGAGTCGTGCGTCTTGCATCTTTTTATTGAAAAGTAAGGATCTTAGCTGTAACGTGACAATTCCCAGGGCTCCAATAGGCTCTCAGAGCCCGCGAAAAACCTGAAGGTTTACGAGGGAGCCTCAGGTTGAAACAGATTATCGCCTTTTGTAAGTGGATGCTCAGAGGACCTTTGAATGAGGCGCGTGCATGAGTCGCTCCCGAGGAGAAATTTTATTCGGCTGTTTAGGCTCAATGCATACTCCCGGTCGGAATATTATCACTTCTCTACGACATAAATGGCATAAAAATTGGTTTTAAACAGCGGTTGACATGCTTCGAAGTACGGTAATGGAATATTTAGACATTTTTGACACGCCAATGCGCCATGCGCAGGACCGTGAAGAAGCATTCTAGAACTCACGAACAAAACGTCGCTGTTTGGATATAACGATGGATTATTTGGGACCAAACCAACATTTGTTATTGAAGTAGAAGTCCTGGCAGTGTATTCTGATGAAGAACAAGCAAGGTAAGAACATTTTTCTTATAGGAAATGTGATTTTGGTGGAGGCTGACCTGGGTGGGTATCTAAATAGCTAGCCCTGTAATGCCGGGCTATGTACTTAGATTATTGCAAAATGTGCTTCATCCGAAAAGCTATTTTAAAATCGGACATATCGAGTGCATAGAGGAGTAATGTATCTATAATTCTTAAAATAATTGTTATGCTTTTTGTGAACGTTTATCATGAGTAATTTAGCAAACTGTTAGTAAATTCAACGGAAGTTTGCCGGGGGTTATGCGTTTTCTGAACGTCACATGCTAATGCAAAAAGCTGTTTTTTGATATAAATATGAACTTGATTGAACAGACATGCATGTATTGTATAACACAATGTCCTAGGTGTGTCATCTGATGAAGATCATCAAAGGTTAGTGCTGCATTTAGCTGTGGTTTGGGTTTGTGTGACATTATATGCTAGCTTGAAAAATGGCTGTCTGATTTTTTCTGGCTGGGCACTCTGCTGACATAATCTAATGTTTTGCTTTCGTTGTAAAGCCTTTTTGAAATCGGACAGTGGGGTTAGATTAACGAGATTCTTGTCTTTAAATAGCTGTAAAATAGTCATATGTTTGAGAAATTGAAGTAATAGTATTTCTAACGATTCAAAAATCGCGCCACTGGAATTTCAGTAGCTGTTACGTAGGTGGGACGAAATCGTCCCACATACCCCAGAGAGGTTAACAAAAATAAACAGAATAGAGAACCGTGATTAATGGACAGTACAGCAGGCATCAGCTATGTAGCCAAGTGATCATAGGGTCCAAGGGACAGCAATAGATGGAACAGGGAAGCCGCGGAGTAGTCGCTACTACGCTAGCACGCGGGAGCCACGGCGTTTAAAGTTAGCAGCCCGGGGCTAATAAAAGCATCTGCGCCGACGTCCGACGGAGGTCGGTTGAAGGCACAGCAGATGGAGTATTCGTCGGCAGACCAGTCGTGTCGGGGCGCCGTGTCGACAAAGGATCCAAGCCAGATGGCGAAAGAGGTATTGTAGTTGTAGTAATTTAGTTTGCTAGCCGGGAGATGCGCCTGGCTCACGGCTAACTGGTGCTAGCTTCGGGGCAGGAGGGTTAGCCACTATAGCCACTCGGTAGCAGCGGTGATCCGGTGCCAAGGTCCAGAGATTACGGCAAGGATCCGGTGGAGTAGTGGATTCCAGCCGTGTTTGGGTGGAGTCTGGATGAACAACTGAGTAGGCCGGGAGGTGGGCCTCAGGGATAGCTTCGGTACTGGGTCACTCGGTGGCAGCTAGCTAGCTGTGAAGATCAAGAGTAATGGTCCAGGGTTTACGGCAGGAATCCGGCGTTGTAGTGGAGAAACAGTCCGATACTGGTAGGCTGAAAAAAAAGGGCTGGTATCTGTGCAGAAGGTAAAGGCCTCTAGCAGTGGCTAAAAATGACTAAATAGCTTGTAGCTAATTAGCTGTTGATGGCTAGGTGGTTCTGGCTATAAAAAAGAAGAAATTACAGCTGTTCCATATCACATTGTGTGAGGCAGGTTACCGGAAGGTATAATTGAATTAAAATGGAAAAGAGATTGAAAATAAAATTGAAATATATACAAAAAGGACGAAAAATACAAAAGTACACGAGAGGACGAACAAACACGACTGCACTGCTACGCCATCTTGGGATACATCTCTTAAGAATGTGATCCGAGCACCTCAAACTTAGATTTGTCTGTCCGTAACACTTTTTTCCTCTGTCCAGTGTCTGTGTTCTTTTGCCCATCTTAACCTTTTATTTTTATTGGCCAGTCTGAGATATGGCTTTTTCTTTGCAACTCTGCCTAGAAGGCCAGCATCCTGGAGTCGCCACTTCACTGTTGACATTGAAACTGGTGTTTGCGGGTACTATTTAATGAAGCTGCCAGTTGAGGACTTGTGAGGCATCTGTTTCTCAAACTAGTGACTCTAATGTACTTGTCCTTTTGCTCAGTTGTGCACCGGGGCTTCCCACTCTTTCTATTCTGTTTGCTCTATTCTGTGAAGGGAGTAATACACAGCATTGTATGATATCTTCAGTTTCTTGGCAATTTCTCGCATGGAATGGCCTTCATTTCTCAGAACAAAAGCAGACTGACGAGTTTCAGGAGAAAGTACTTTGTTTCTAGCCATTTTGAGCCTGTAATCGAACTCACAAACGCTCCAGATACTCAACTAGTCTAAAGAAGGCCAGTTGTATTGCTTCTTTAATCAGAACAACAGTTTTCAGCTGTGCTAACAATTGCAAAAGGGTTTTCTAATGATCAATTAGTCTTTTAAAATGATAAACTTGGATTAGCTAACACAACATTCCATTGGAACACAGAAGTGATGGTTGCTGATAATGGGCCTCTTTAAATGGGCCTTCCATTAAAAATCAGCCGTTTCCAGCTACAATAGTCATTTACAACATTAACAATGTCTACACTGTATTTCTGATCAATTTGATGTTATTTTAATGGACAGAAAATGTGCTTTTCTTTCTAGAAGGACATTTCTAAGTGACCCTCAAACTTTTGAACGGTAGTGTTGGTCCTGGAGTGCAGGAAGCTTGGCCCCAGTGATATACTGGGCTGTACACATTACCCTCTGTAGCGCGTTACGGTCGGATGCCGAGTAGTTTCCATACCGGGTAGTGATGTAACCAGTCAGGATGCTCTCGATGGTGCAGCTGTAGAACTTTTTGAGGAGCTGGGGACCCATGCCAAATCTTTTTAGTCTCCTGAGGGTGAAAAAGTTTTGTCGTGACCTCTTCACAACTGTCTTGGTGTGTTGGACCATGATAGTTTGCTGGTGATTTGGACACCAAAGAACTTGAAACTCTCGACCCGCTTCACTACAGTCCCATCGATGTAAATGGGGGGCCTGTTCGGCCCTCTTTTTCCTGTGAGGTAGAGGTTGTTGTGCTAGCACCACACTGCCAGGTCTCTGACCTCCTCCCTATAGGCTTTCTCATAGTTGTCGTGTGATCAGGCATACCACTGTTGTCATCAGTAAACTTAATGATGGTGTTTGAGTTGTGCCTGGCCACGCAATCATGGGTGAACAGGGAGTACAGGAGGGGACTAAGCACGTACACCTGAGGGGCCCCAGTGTTTAAGATCAGCATGGCAGATGTGTTGTTGCCTAACCTTACCACCTGGGGCAGCCCGTCAGGAAGTCCAGGATCTAGTTGCAGAGGAAGGTGTTTAGTCCCAAGGTCCTAGGCTCACCTTTCTTCCAAGTTGGCGTAGCAGTGGGGAGTCTGTTTTGATTGTCTTGTATACATCTTTTTTCTTCATATATATTTTTTATATTTTTTATCTCAATGTCCATCTACACAATATGGTATGGATCTGCTATTTTTTATACTTTAGAACTGGAACCCCCTTTGAAAGCTAGCCAGCTAACTAGCCACTGCTAGCGGTCATCACCGTTAACTTGGACATCTGCCAGCCTCAGCCCGGTCAACTCCTGCCAACTTGCACAGCGCAATATCAACCCAGAGCATATCAGACTGTTTTTCTCTACCACATCTCCGGATTCCTATCGCAAGCTCTATCCGAGTGACTACTACTGGCTAACGTCTGTCCCGAAGCAAGCACCAGTTAGCCTGGAGCTAGCCTCGAGCTAGGCCCATCTCCCGGCTAGCCGAAGAAATCCATCAGATAATTCCTGGGCTTCAATACCTCTTTTGCCAATTGGCACCGCCGATCCATCACGACTGGTCTGCCGACGTAACCGTCCGAGGGGTTTCAATAGGCTCTTCCGTCGAGACATCCCCCTGAGGCCCATCTGCTAGCCTGCTCGCCCCGGCCTGCTAACTGTCTGAATCGCAGTGCCTCCAGCTCGCTAGCTACTCACTGGACCCTATGATCACTCAGCTACACATGCCTCTCCCTAATGTCAATATGCCTTGTCTATTGCTGTTTTGGTTTGTAATTTTTGTCTTATTTCACCGTAGAGCCCTGCTCAATATGCCTTAGCTAGCTCTTTTGTTCCACCCCCAACACGTGGTGACTGCACCTGCCTTAAATGGTGCCTCTAGAGACAAAAACCTCTCTCATCGTCACTCAATGCCTAGGCTTACCTCCCCTGTACTCACATCCAACCATACCCTTGTCTGTACATTATGCCTTGAATCTATTCTTCTGTGCACAGAAACCTGCTCCTTTTACTCTCTGTTCCAAACACACTAGACAAGCAGTTCTTTTAGCCTTTAGCTGTACTCTTATCGTAATCCTCCTCTGTTCCTCTGGTGATGTAGAGGTTAACCCAGGCCCAGCAGCCGGCCCAGCATCACTCCCATTCCCCAGGCGCTCTCATTTGTTGACTTCTGTAACTGTAAAAGCATTGGTTTCATGCATGTTAAATATAGAAGCCTCCTCCCTAAGTTTGTTTTATTCCCTGCTTTAGCGCACTCCGGCAACCCTGATGTCCTAGCCGTGTCTGAGTCCTGGCCTACGAAGGCCACCAAAAATCCTGACATTTTCAACCCTAACTATGACATTTTCCAACAATATAGAATTGCCAAAGGGGGCAGAGTTGCAATCTACTGCAGAGATAGCCTGCACAGTTCTGTCATACTATCCAGGTCTGTGCCCAAACAATTCGAGCTTCTACTTTTAAAAATCCACCTTTCCAGAAACAAGTCTCTCACCGTTGCCGCTTGTTATAGGCCCCCTTCAGCCCCAGCTGTGCCCTGGACACCATATGTGAATTGATCGATTTATCTTCAGAGTTCGTACTGTTAGGTAACCTAAACAGAGACATGCTTAACACCCCAGCTGTTCTACAATCTAAGCTAGATGCCCTCAATCTCACACAAATTTTCAAGGAACCTTCCAGTTACAACCCTAAATCCGTAACCCTCTTAGATATCATCCTGACCAACTTGCCCTCTAAATACACCTCTGCTGTCTTCAACCAGGATCTCAGTGATCACTGCCTCATTGCTTGGGTGCGTCAAACGACCACCCCACATCACTGTCAAACGCTCCCTAAAACACTTCAGCGAGCAGGCCTTTCTAATTGACCTGGCCCGGGTATCCTGGAAGGATATTGACCTCATCCCGTCAGTAGAGGATGCCTGGTTGCTCTTCAAAAGTGCTTTCCTCTCCATCTTAAATAAGCATGCCCCATTCAAAAAATGTTTGCACTAAGACCAGACATGGTTCACCCCAGACTTGACTGCCCTTGACCAGCACAAAAACATCCTTTGGTGTTTTGTATTAGCATCGAATAGCCCCCTCTGGGAAGTCAGGAACCAATATACACAGTCAGTAAGGAAAGCTAAGGATAGCTTTTTCAAACAGAAATTTGTTTTCTGTAGCACTAATTCCAAAACGTTTTGGGACACTGTAAAGTCCATGGAGAATAAGAGCACCTCCTCCCAGTTGCCCACTGCACTGAGGCTAGGAAACACTGTCACCACCGATAAATCTACGATAATCAATCATTTCAAGATGCATTTTTCCACGGCTGGCCATGCTTTCCACCTGGCTACCCCTACCCCGGCCAACATCTCAGCACCCCCTGCAGCAACTTGCACAAACCCACCTCGCTACTCCTTCACCCAAATCTAGACAGCTGATGTTCTGAAAGAGCTGCAAAATCTGGATCCCTACAAATCGGCTGGGCTAGACAATCTGGACCCTCTCTTTCTAAAATTATCCACCGAAATTGTTGCAATGCCTATTACTAGCCTATTCAACCTCTTTTGTATCATCTGAGATCCCCAAAGATTGGAAAGCTTCAAAGGGGGAGACACTCTAGACCCAAACTGCTATAGACCTATATCCATCCTGCCCTGCATTTCTAAAATCTTTGAATGCAAAGTTAATAAACAGATCACTGACCATTTTGAATCGCACAGTACCTGTACATTCCCCACTATGCAATCTGGTTTCCGACCTGGTAATGGTTGCACCTCAGCCATGCTCAAGGTCCTAAACGATATCATAATCGCCATCGATAAAAGACAGTACTGTGCAGCCGTCTTCATCGACCTGGCCAAGGCTTTCGACTCTGTCAATCACCACATTCTTATCGGCAGACTCAATAGCCTTGGCTTCTCAAATGACTGCCTCGCCTGGTTCACCAACTACTTCTCTGATAGAGCGCAGTGTGTCAAATCGGAGGGCTTGTTGTCCGGAACCTCTGGCAGTCTCTATTGGGGTGCCACAGGGTTCAATTCTTGGGCCGACTATTTTCTCTGTATATATCAATGATTTCGATTTTGCTACGGGTGATTCTTTAACCCACCTCTACACAGACGACACCATTCTTTATACATCTGACCCTTCTTTGGACACTGTGCTAGCAAACCTCCAAACGAGCTTCAACGCCATATAACACTCCTCCCATGGCCTCCAACAGCTTTTAAATGCTAGTAAAACTAAGTGCATGCTCTTCAATTGCTGCCCGCACCCTCCTGCCCGACTAGCATCACTACTCTGAACTAGAGGTCGACCGATTAATCGGAATGGCCAATTAATTAGGGACAATTTCAAGTTTTCATAACAATCGGTAATCGGTATTTTTGGCAGCCGATTTTTAAAAATATTTTTTATTTTTATTTTTTACACCTTTATTTAACTAGGCAAGTCAGATTAAGAACACATTCTTATTTACAATGACGGCCTAGAAACGGGGGTTAACTGCCTTGTTCAGGGGGGATTCGTTTTTGCAACCTTCAGTTACCAGTCCAACGCTCTAACCACCTGCCTTACATTGCACTCCACAAGGATTAACAGGCTGACTACCTGTTACACGAGGGCAGCAAGAAGCAAAGGTAAGTTGCTAGCTAGCATTAGACTTATAAAAAACTATCAATCTTAACATAATCACTAGTTAACCTCTCAGGGCTAGGTGGATTCATATCTAATAAGTATATGCATATTCTAGTTACTGGGTAGGAGTGGTAACCAGATTAAATCGGGTACGTTTTTTATCCGGCGGTGTAAATACTGCCCCCTAGCCCTAACAGGTTAACTACACATGGTTGATGATATTACTAGTTTATCTAATGTGTCCTGCGCTGCATATAATCGATGCGGTGCCTGTTAATTGTCATTGAATCACAGCCTACTTCGACAAACGGGTGTTGACTTAACAAGCTCATCTACGAAAAAAGTACTGCCGTTGCACCAATGTACCTAACCATAAACATCAATGCCTAACAGGAATATTTAGACTTAGCCACCCGTTAGATAAAATACGGAACGGTTCCGTATGTCACTGAAAGAAAAATACTTTTGTTTTCGAGATGATAGTTTCCGGATTCGACCATTTTAATGACCTAAGGCTCGTATTTCTGTGTGTTTATTATATTATAATTAGGTCTATGATTTGATAGAGCAGTCTGACTGAGCGGTGGTAGGCCGCAGCAGGCTCGTAAGCATTCATTCAAACAGCCCCTTGCTGTGCTTCAAGCATTGCGCTGTTTATGACTTCAACCTGGGTGGGTATAATTTGTGGAACGTTCCAACAGGAATCTATTCCAAAAACTTCGTAAATAACAAGGTTTCCAAAAAACAACGCATACAAAGTTGTATAGCGGCAGAATAAGATACCGGGTAGGGAGTGGTCTATTTCATTGCGTTTTTCACTCATCACGTTTATTCCGAAAAATGTCTGTCCTCACATGTCTGTTTGCCTATGGACAAATATTAAGAATAAGCTACGTGGTGAGTTGATGCCTATTCGGCAGCTAGTTAGCTAGGTTTGTATGCGTTGCTACTTTGTATGCGTTGTTGGTTGGCAACCTTTTACTTTACGTTTTTTGAAACAGATTCCTGTTGGAATGTTCCACCCCGTCAAGCCTATCAACTCCCAAGATTAGGCTGGTGTAACCGATGTGAAATGGCTAGCTAGTTAGCCAGGTGCATGCTAATAGCGTTTCAAACATCACTCGCTCTGAGACTAGTAGTTGTTTCCCTTCCTCTGGATGGGTAACGCTGCTTCGAGGGTGGCTGTTGTCGATGTGTTCCTAGTTTGAGCCCAGGTAGGAGCGAGGAGAGGGACGGAAGCTATACTATTATACTGGCAATACTAAAGTGCTTATAAGAACATCCAATAGTCAAAGGTATATGAAATACAAATCATATAGAGAGAAATAGTCCTATAATTCCTATAATAACTACAACCTAAAATTTCTTACCTGGGAATATTGAAAACTCATGTTAAAAGGAACCACTAGCTTTCATATGTTCTGAGCAAGGCACTTAAACATTAGCTTTCTTACATGGCACATATTGCACTTTTACTGTCTTCTCCAACACTTTGTTTTGCATTATTTAAACCAAATTGAACATGTTTCATTATTTATTTGAGGCTAAATTGATTTTATTGATGTATTATATTAAGTTAAAATAAGTGTTCATTCAGTATTGTTGTAATTGTCATTATTACAAAAATGTTGTAAAAATCAAAAAAATAATCGCCCGATTAATCGGCAGCGGGTTTTTTTGGTCCTCCAATAATCGGTATCGGTATCGGCATTGAAAAATCATAATCGGTCGACCACTACTCTGAACGGTTCTGACCTAGAATATATGGACAACTACAAATACCAAGGTGTCTGGTTAGACTGTAAACTCTCTTTCCAGACTCACATTAAGCATCTCCAATTCAACATTAAATCTAGAATCGGCTTCATATTTCCTAACAAAGCCTCCTTCACTCAATGCCGCCAAACATACCCTCGTAAAACTGACTATCCTACCCATCCTTGACTTCGGCAATGTAATTTACAAAATTGCCGCCAACACTCCACTCAGCAAACTGGATGTAGTCTATCACAGTGCCATCTGCTTTATCACCAAAGCCCCATATACTACCCACCACTGCAACCTGTATGCTCTCGTTGGCTGGCCTTCACTACATATTTGTCGCCAAACCCACTGGCACAAGGTCATCTATAAGTCTTTGCTAGGTAAAGCTCACTGGTCACCATAGAAACACCCACCCGTAGCACACACTCTAGCAGGTATATTGCACTGGTCATCCCCAAAGCCAACACTTCCTTTGGCCGCCTTTCCTTCCAGTTCTCTGCTGCCAATGACTGGAACGAATTGCAAAATCTCTGAAGCTGGAGTCTTATATCTCCCTCTCTAACTTTAAGCATCAGCTGTCAGAGCAGCTCACCGATCACTGTACCTGTACACAGGCAATCTGTAAATAGCACACCCAACTTCCTCATCCACATATAATTACTTACCCTCTTGCACCCCAGTATCTCTACTTGCACATCATCATCTGCACATCTATCACTCCAGTATTAATGCTAAATTGTAAATATTTTCGCCTCTAGGGCCTATTTATTGCCTACTTCCCTACTCTTCTACATTTGCATACACTGTACATAGATTTTATATTGTTATTTTGTGTTATTGAATGTAAGTTTCTTTGTAACTCTGTGTTGTTGTTTTTGTTGCACTGCTTTGCTTTATCTTGGCCAGGTCGCAGTTGTAAATGAGAACTTGCTCTCAACTGGCATACCTGGTTAAATAAAGGTGAAATAAGTAAAAAATAATAATAAAAAAAAATAGTGATGAAATTTGTGGGCACTATGGTGTTGAACGCGCATGCTCTCAGTACACGTCCTGATTATCCGTCTGGCCTCGTGGTCTTGTGAATGTTGACCTGTTTAACCTGTTAGGGTATAGGGGGCAGTATTGAGACTTTTTGAAAAAAGATGTGCCCATTTTTAAATGCCTCCTACACCTACCCAGTAACTACAATATGCATATACTTATTATATATGGATAGAAAACACCCTAAAGTTTCAAAAACTGTTTGAATGGTGTCTGTGAGTATAACAGAACTCATTTGGCAGGCAAAACCCTGAGACAGATTCTGACAGGAAGTGGATACCTGATGTGTTGAATTGACTTTGAGCCTATGCCATTGAAAAACAAAGGGGGGTGAGGTATATTCTGGCACTTCCTATTGCTTCCACAAGATGTCCCCAGCCTTTACAAAGTGTTTTGAGTGTTCTACAGTGAGATCTGACCGAATAAGAGCCATGGAACGTGATGGTCCATCATTCACCCTGGCGCGCGATTTGATGGTGGGTACTCTCATTCCGAAACGTTTTAAAAGAAAACCCAATGGTCCGCCTTGAATTTTATTCATGTTCTGGTTAAAAAAGGCCCTAATGATTTATGCGATACAACGTTTGACATGTTTGAACGAACGGAAATATATTTTTTCCATTCTTGAAGTGAAGTGAAGTCCGGCTGGCTTAGATCATGCGCTACAACACGGAGGTTTTTCGACATAAATGATGAGCTTTTTTGAACAAAACTACATTCGTTATGGACCTGGGACTCTTTGGAAGTGACATCTGATGAAGAGAATCAAAGGTAATGGATTATTTATATAGTATTTTCGATTTTAGATTCCTCCAACATGGCGGTTAGTCTGTATCGCGATGCATATTTTTCTGGCGCAGTGCTCAGATTATTGCAAAGTGTGATTTCCCAGTAAGGTTAATTTAAAATCTGACAAGTCCATTGCGTTCAAGAGATGTAAATCTATAATTCTTTGAATGACAATATAATATTTTAGCAATGTTTTCTAATATTAATTAATTATTTTGTCGTCATGACTTGACTGCCGGTATTGGAGGGAAACGATTTCCTGAACATCAACGCCATAGTAAAACACTGTTTTTAGATATAAATATGAACTTGATAGAACTAAAAATGCATGCATTGTCTAACATAATGTCCTAGGAGTGTCATCTGATGGAGATTGTAAAAGGTTAGTGCATAATTATAGCTGATTGTATGGTTTTGGTGAAGCCTGTCTTTGAATCGACACTGCATTGCACACCGCTATTGTCAATGTACTCTCCTAACATAACCTAACTTTATGCTTTCCCCGTAAAACCTTTTTGAAATCGGTAAACGTGGTTAGATTAAGAAGATGTTTATCTTTCAAAGGCTGTAAGTTAGTTGTATGTTTGAGAAATTTGAATTTGTACATTTATTTGGTTTCAAATTTGCCGCTCTTGAAATGCACCTGCAGTTGATAGGGTGCGCCACGGGGGGAAACGCTAACGTCCCAGGTAGCCTCAAGAAGTTAACCTCTCTAGGGTAGGGGGCAGTATTTTCACATCCAGATAAAAAACGTACCCGATTTAATCTGGTTATTACTACTGCCCAGAAACTAGAATATGCATATAATTGTTTGATTTGGATAGAAAACACCCTAAAGTTTCTAAAACTGTTTGAATGGTGTCTGTGAGTATAACAGAACTCATATGGCAGGCAAAAACCTGAGAAAATTCTGTACAGGAAGTGCCCTCTCTGACCATTTCTTGGCCTTCTACACTCTTTATTGAAAACTGAGGATCTCTGCTGTAACGTGACACTTCCTACGGCTCCCATAGGCTCTCAGAGGGCGCCAGAACGTTGAATGATGACTTTGCAGCCCATGGCTGAAAAACAGTAGTGCATTTGGTAAGTGGTCGATCTGAGAACAATGAGACGGGTGCGCGCATGCACGTGAAGAGGCCATTTTCAACTTTGAGTCTTTCAACGAAAACAGGGTTTCCCGGTCGGAATATTATCGCTTTTTTACGAGAAAAATTCCATAAAAATTGATTTTAAACAGCGTTTGACATGCTTCGAAGTACGGTAATGGAATATTTAGAAATGTTTTGTCACGATACGCATCCGCGCGTCACCCTTCGTCACCCTTCGGATAGTGTCTTGAACGCAAGAACAAAACAGAGGATATTTGAACATAACTATGGATTATTTTGAACCAAAACAACATTTGTGGATGAAGTAGAAGTCCTGGGAGTGCATTCTGACGATGAACAGCAAAGGTAATCCAATTTTTCTTATAGTAAATCTGAGTTTGGTGAGGGCCAAACTTGGTGGGTGTCAAAATAGCTAGCCCGTGATGGCGAGCTATCTACTCAGAATATTGCAAAATGTGCTTTCACCGAAAAGGTATTTTAAGATCGGACACCGCGATTGCATAAAGGAGGTCTGTATCTATAATTCTTAAAATAATTGTTATGTTTTTTGTGAACGTTTATCGTGAGTAATTTAGTAAATTCACCGGAAGTTTGCGGTGGGTATGCTAGTTCTGAACGTCACATGCTAATGGAAAAAGCTGGTTTTTGATATAAATATGAACTTGATTGAACAAAACATGCATGTATTGTATAACATAATGTCCTAGGAATGTCATCTGATGAAGATCATCAAAGGTTAGTGCTGCATTTAGCTGTGGTTTTGGTTTTTGTGACATTATATGCTAGCTTGAAAAATGGGTGTCTGATCATTTCTGGCTGGGTACTCTGCTGACAGAATCTAACGTTTTGCTTTCGTTGTAAAGCCTTTTTGAAATCGGACAGTGTGGTTAGATTAACGAGAGTCTTGTCTTTAAAATGGTGTAAAATAGTCATTATGAAAAAGCATAACCCTCGCAAACTTCCGGGGAATTTACTAACAGTTTGCTAAATTACTCACGATAAACGTTCACAAAAAGCATAACAATTATTTTAAGAATTATAGATACATTACTCCTCTATGCACTCGATATGTCCGATTTTAAAATAGCTTTTCGGATGAAGCACATTTTGCAATAATCTAAGTACATAGCCCGGCATCACAGGGCTAGCTATTTAGACACACACCCAGGTCAGCCTCCACCAAAATCACATTTCCTATAAGAAAAATGTTCTTACCTTGCTTGTTCTTCGTCAGAATACACTGCCAGGACTTCTACTTCAATAACAAATGTTGGTTTGGTCCCAAATAATCCATCGTTATATCCAAACAGCGACGTTTTGTTCGTGAGTTCTAGACACTATCAGAATGCTTCATCACGGTGTCGCGCATGGCGCATTGGCGTGACAAAAAATTTCTAAATATTCCATTACCGTACTTCGAAGCATGTCAACCGCTGTTTAAAACCAATTTTTATGCCATTTACCTCGTAGAAAAGTGATAATATTCCGACCGGAATATGCATTGAGCCTAAACAGCCGAATAAAATTTATCCTCAGGAGCGAATCGTGCACGCGCCTCATTCAAAGGTCCTCTGAGCCGCCACTTGCCAAAGCCGATAATGTGTTTCAGCCTGAGGCTGCCTCGTTAACCTTCAGTTATTTCCCGTGTTCTGAGAGCCTATCGGGGCCCTGGGAATTGTCACGTTACAGCTAAGATCCTTACTTTTCAATAAACAGATGCAAGACGCACGACTCCTTGTCAGGGTACTTCCTGCTTGAAACCTTGTCAGGTTTTTGCCTGCCATAGGAGTTCTGTTATACTCACAGACACCATTCAACCAGTTTTAGAAAATTCAGAGTGTTTTCTATCCAAACCTGAACAATAATATGCATATTCTAGCTTCTGAGTTGGTGTAGGAGGCAGTTAAAAATGGGCACATATTTTTTCCAAAATTCTCAATACTGCCCCCTATCCCAAAAAGGTTAAACACTTCTTTGGTTACTACATGATTCCATATGCCTCATTTCATAGTTTTGATGTCTTCACTATTATTTTGCAATGTAGAAAATATTAAGAAAAAAGAAAACCCCTTGATGAGTAGGTGTGTCCAAACTGACTAATTTTCATCAGTATTCACACCCCTGAGTCATTACACCTTAGAATCACATTTGGCAGTGCTTACAAATGTGAGTATTTCAGGGTAAGTCTCTAAGAGCTTTGCACACCTGGATTGTACAATATTTGCACATTATTATTTTTGTAATTCTTCAAGCTCTGTCCAATTGGTTGTTGATCATTGCTAGTCAGCCATTTTCAAGTCTTACCATAGATTTTCAAGCCAAACCTGTAACTAGGTCACTCAGGAATATTCAATGTCATCTTGGTGAGCAATTCCAGTGCCCATTTGGCCTTGTGTTTTAGGTTATTGTCCTGCTGAAAGGTGAATTTGTATCCCAGTGTCTGTTGGAAATCAGACTTAACCAAGTTTTCCTCTAGGATTTTGTCTGTGCTTAGGTCTATTGAGTTTATTTGTGTCCCAAAAAAGTAGCTCCATGTTCCTTGCTGATGAAAATCATACCCATAACATGACTCAGCCACCACAATGCTTGAAAATATGAGTGGTACTCAGTGATGTGTTGAATTTGCCCCAAACATAACGCTTTGTATTCAGGACATAAAATGAATTTCCTTACCACATTTTTTAGAAGTTTTACTTTGGTGCCTTATTGCAAACGGGACATATGCTTTGGAATATTTGTATTCTGTACATTCTTCCTTCTTTTCATTCTGTCATTTAGGTTAGTATTGCAGAGTAACTACAATGTTGTTGATCCTCATGGTGAAATCCCTGAGCGGTTTCCTTCTATACTGTCCTCCGTATGCATTACTGTGCATATTTTGACAGCAAGATAAACGCCTTTATATCAATAATCCTCAAAACATGATCTCCATGTTCACAAGATTTATTGAGTTGAAACACCATGAAACTGAAACAAAGACAACAATGTCTGCATAATACAAACTAGATATGAATGTAATCTGATATTTTGCTCACACTGACAACTAGCAAAAGCTAGGCTAACATACTGTAGCAATTAAGCTAGTGCTGTCCATCTATTCCACAAATAATGCTCTGAATCGAAAGATATATGCAAAAGGAATGAAAATACTCACTGACAAAGCTTCCTAAGGCATACAACATAGAGGATGGATGAAGATTGTCAGCAGACAACAGAGCATTCTGAGCTCTACATGAAGCAATAATGACCAACTTCTTCCTAACAGGTCACATGACGGGTCATTTTCTAGAAAAATACTCCAGATCAACAATAGGGGGAGCCAAATTCAATGTAAGTAATATAGGTAAGTATTACAACAAAAATAGAACACCTTCCTTTCCAGCAACTGAGTTAGGATGGATGCCTTTATCTTTGTAGTGACTAGTGTTATTGATACACCATCCAAAGTGTAATTAATAACTTGCTTAAGAAATATTAAATGTCTGTTTTTTATTACCCCATTTACCAATAGGTGCCCTTCTTTGCGAGGCATTGGAAAATCTCCTTGGTCTTTATGGTTGAATCGGAGTTTGTATTTCTCTGCTCAACTGAGGGACCTTACAAATAATTGTATGTGTGTGGTACAGAGTAGGTAGTCATTCAAAAATGATGTTTAACACTATTATTGCAGACAGAGTAAGTCCATGCAACTTATAATGTGAGCAATGACCACTCTGACAGAATTACAGAGTTCCTAGGCTGAAATGGGAGAACTTGCCAGAAGGACCACAGTCTCTATGGCACTTCACCAATCTGGGCTTTATGGGAGAGTGGCCAGACGGAAGCCACTCCAGAGAAAAAGGCACATTATAGCATGCCTGGAGTTTGCAAAAAGGCATGTGAAATAGTATGAGAGCATAAGGCAAAAGATTCCAAAACAAGGCACAGCTCAACACCCATCTAACACCATCCCTACCGTGAGCATGGTGGTGGCAGCATCATGCTATGAGGATGCTTTGCAGTTGCAGGGACTGGGAGACTGGTAAGGATAGAAGGAACAATGAATGGAGCCGAATACAGGCAAATCGATGATGAGAACCTGCTTCAGAGTGCAAACGACCTTAGACTGGGGTGAAGATTTAGGTTCCAACAGGACAATGACCCCAAGCATACAGCCAAAGCAAAGCTGGAATGGCTTCAAAACAAGAATGTGAAAGTCCTTGAGTGGCTCAGCCAAAGGCCAGACTTGAATCCCATTGAAAATTTGTGGAGAGACTTGAAGATTGATGTTCATCGCCGCTCCACATCTAATTTAAAAATATAATTTGACTTAATGCTGGTTTTGCGGGTGACCAGCATATGCTAGGGTGTAGGCAGAGTGGATGAAAATGCACATTAGTGATGAAATTTCACTTCCTTGTGTTATAAAATATAATTTATTTTGTAACCTAATACATCTGATAATAAGCACAAAGCTCTGTTGACATTGCGGTGCAGGTTTATCGTAATAACTTTATAGGATTTTACATTTTGTGGTTGTCGTCTTAAGTTATTTCCGTGGGTCACAAAAAAGCATGACTCAAGCTGAATTAAATGTAAAGGGCTTTTAAAATAAATAAAAATTGGTATACGCTCAGTGCTGGTCACCAGCGAAAACACAACGAAGGCTGGTCACCAGCCTATGCTGGTCTATGCTGTTTTCTTCCGTAAGGGTTGTCAACAGAAGGGGCAACAGAATACACAGCAGTATCCTCCGCATACAAGTCGAGGTTACAATTTCCTACAGACAAACCAATGTTTTTTATGTAGACAGTTAAAAGTACAGGGCCTAAAATCGACCCCTGTGGGACACCCTTAGTAATATCAAGGAAACCTGGCTTAACACCATCAGAAGAATCACTTTGTGTCCTGTCTGACAGGTAGTTGTCAAACCAGTTGAGGCTGCCTGACCCAGGCCAATTTCAGACTAATTAGTAATGAATGGTCAACAGTGTCGAAAGTCTTTGACAACACTGTGTGAGATACGTTGTTTCCTAGGTAGTCAGACATGCCCCACTGATCTAGAGTTATACACTTGATCACATTCTCACACTATGTCTGATCATTGTCCTCTCAGCTATCATTGCCCTCTCAGCCTCCTCCCTCACAGCCTATCGCCAGTTCACTAGAGCTCCATTGATGTGATCCATCCTAGCACTGTGGTTCAGGAAATGGGGGTCAAAACACCCAAAGGACCCCACCTCCCTGCTGTCCATAAGCATGAATCTGGTGCGATTCCTGTTAGTCTGTGCTACATGGCTCCTGCTGGGCCTAGACTAGTATAAAGGGCATTGATTGGCTACTCTACCCATAAAATCTGGCCTGCCCAGTATTCATAGTGGGCTAGAAAGAGATGTCTATTTAAAGATTTGTAATTAACATATCCCACTGACTGCAGTGTGTGCCCTTTGGCATGGCACTCGTGACAATCTCACACATGGGCATTATGATGTGTCATGCTAATGGACACACAAAATGTTCTGTCAGGTACTGCTGACCCAGTCCCTGCAAATCTATGGCCATGCATGTGCCTGCGGTTGTCTTGGGAAATACATTTTGGAATGTCGAGGGGAGGATAATCTGAGATTATTTACATGCAGATTGCTTGGAATGCAGCAATCGCATCCGCATATTGAAATGGGCCCAAAAATACCCTCACATGACGTCACAAGACAACTACTGCTTCACTTATAGAACCCCCACCTCCAAGAACACTTTACCCTGTACTATCCTCTCATCCCATATTCCTTTGCCGTATTGTGAATCCCTCCTTCAAGACCCATGGGAATTAGCCAGGATATTGCTGTTAACATTTCACCCTTTGTATATTATTGCATGGTGAGGATAACAAGCTAAACGGATATGATATAGTATCCAAGATTGACTGCAGCAAATAGATACATTACAGTGTTACAATAAAAAATGGAACAGAGCACTGGCTAAAATGACTGAGGCTAAATTATTGATCCTCTGAATTGATTAGCACATGAAGAGTGTGCATGACTGCGGCATGGAACAGCTGTCAAACCCTGACATCTAAAGTGTCGCCACAGGAAGTATCCTGGGCTTTTATTGCTGTCAGCAAGCCTGAGCAACCATACAGTTGCTTTTCAAACTCATTAGAGAGCCTCATCGTGATGAACTCATCAAAGGCATCATCATCTGTGATGGTGTAACGTGAGACACTCTCCACTCTCCAGCAATCCCGCTCCTGATTACTCGCCCATGCCAGGCTCAGAGAGGTATTACTGTACAACGTGCACAATTAAAAAGTCTGAATAAATTGTGTGCTGTATTTTAATACGAAAGTGCATCAGTGTCACCAAGGACAGCCGTGTTGCAGCTGTGGATGTTTGAATGGATGTAGTTCCTGAGTTTATGACAGAAAGTGCATTCATTGGCAGTGTGCATTTATGAGCACATTCTCAGATAAAAAGGTAATAACAAGAAAAGACGAAGGTCTACAGTGAGAACGGGCTGACGGAGGGGCCGGTGGCCTATTATACAGAGGTTAGAGAGAAATCTGACATGGGCAAACACATTCTATTACCTGGCTTTAATGGTGCTTAAAGAAAAACGGTAGAACACCGGGATGATGAATTTCTGTATGCAATCCTGGTGAGAGTCTTCTTTGTCTGTCTGAATTCAAAGGTGTTTCATTCAATGATTATGTCTCAGAATTCAGTTTGCTGCACAATTATCATAATAAAACAGTAGGATCATCGCCAGTAATCACAATTGCCAAACTTATCATTACAACTGAGGTCATTAGAGAGTGAATAGTTAGCCATATAGCCATACTTTAATGTAAATAAGAGACCTTTCAACATATTTAATAACCCCAATTAAAGATGATGAAAACATGTTCCCATTTACCTTCCATCTAAAATGTAATCTATAACTTGAGTTGTTTGAAATCATTAAAAAAATGTAACATCTATACCTATGATGGGGACTATGGGTCTACATAGCAATAGTGTCATCTGGTGGTGTGATAGATTTCTAAATCATCTCAACATCCTCATTCTGTCTGTCTGTCTGTCTGTCTGTCTGTCTGTCTGTCTGTCTGTCTGTCTGTCTGTCTGTCTGTCTGTCTGTCTGTCTGTCTGTCTGTCTGTCTGTCTGTCTGTCTGTCTGTCTGTCTGTCTGTCTGTCTGTCTGTCTGTCTGTCTGTCTGTCTGTCTGTCTGTCTCTTTTGACTTGTCAGGAGCCCTCAAATTGTCAGACACAATTGTAGCCAGCTAGTTTGACGTAATGTCAAGAAAATTGTGGAAGGTATTGAATGTGTGGGGAATTGCAAAGTGCAAGGAATTTTAGACACACAATGTTGATACTGTTGATTCTTTTGAAAAGTATCTGTTAATGGGTAACACTTTACTTGACACCCAGTGTCATAACACATTACCATATATTTACACCTGTTGTGACATACATTGCATTATTTTATGGCTGGTTATGTCACGTCCTGACCAGTATAAGGGTTATTTGTTATTGTAGTTTGGTCAGGACGTGGCAGAGGGTATTTTGTTTATGTGGTTCGGGGTGGTGATTTATGTAGTAGGGTGTTTGATTTATTATTTCCGGGTTTTGGTCTATGTTCTATGTTTTGTAATTCTATGTTCTTTCTGGTTTATTGTATTTCTATGTTTAGGTTGATGGGGGGTTGGAATCTCAATTGGAGGCAGGTGCTTTCTTGTTGCCTCTGATTGAGAGTCCTATATATGGGTAATTGTTTGGTTTGGTGTTGTGGGAGATTGTTTCTTGTTTTGCCTGTGTGAGCATGACAAGACTGTTTTGTTGTTTGTGCATTCTTCGTTTTGTTATTTTGGTGTTCTCTTTATTTAATATAAATAACAAGATGAGCATCCACATTCCTGCTGCGTTTTGGTCCTCTATTCCTGACGACAGCCGTTACAGGTTATGACACCTACATCAGTGTCAAAACCAAAAGGTCTTCTTTTTTTCTGCAAAGACGTTTCCTTTCATTTGAAAGTTTGTTTCTTAAATCCTTTGTTGTTGTTGTAATTAATTGTATACAGTCATGCTTATTCTCTCATCATATTTTAAATAATTTCTATAAAATACACTTCATGACACTGTCATGAAGCATTATGGCCAGCCTGTATAATTTTTTAATATTTTTATTTGGTACTTTTTTCTCCCCAATTGGTAGTTACAGTCTTGTCCCATCGCTGCAAGTCCCGTATGGACTCGGTAGAGGCGAAGCTCGAGAGCCGTGCATCCTCCAAACACGACACAGCCAAACCGCACTGCTTCTTGACACAATGCCCGCTTAACCCGGAAGCCAGCCGCACCAATGTGTCGGAGGAAACACCGTACACCCAGCGAGCGTGTCAGCATGCATGCGCCCGGCTCGCCACAGGAGTCGCTAGAGCGTGAGGGGACAAGGACATCGCGGCCGGCCAAACCCTGCAGTGCCTTAGACCACTGCACCACTCAGGAGGCCATCCTGTGTTACTTTACTTGGACTAAGAAAATACACTTTATGGCACTGTCAAGAATCATTATGACCATCATAATCCAGATAGACGTATACGTACATGCCCTTATATAATACGTACATGCCCTTATATCAGTAATCAATTTAAAAGAGGGTGTCTTGTCCTGCTCATGAAATCTGCTTCTGCATTCATCCCAGTCATCAGTAACAGAGAATTGGGGTAGGTGCATGTCTGACATCAATGTTTGGGCAATTGCAATGATCATTTAATATGGTCAATAAAACAACATATGTACTGTATATAACATAAACATACTGTTGACTAATAGGCTATAGTGTAATGGAATGTTTTGCCTTGTATGGTAGGTTTTATGGGTTTTATGTACTGTAGGTATCATAACCAGCCATAAAATTACTACCGTGGTAGGTTTTCTGGGTTTTGACACTTTTATGTAGGTGTCACAACCAGGCATAAAATAATGCAATATATGTCGCAACATGTCTAAATATAAGTGTCATGGAAGTGCTTTGACCATATTATAACAGGTTATTTCAGCTGTTATGACATGGTTATGACCGTGTCATAATGTGTTATGATGCTGGGAGTCAAGTAAAGTCTTACCAGTTTATGTAATGTATGAAACATCACAAGTTCCGATACAGTGCTGTACATAGCTACGAATAAATCAGTCACAGTATTTTAATATTAGCATCTCACCATTTTCTAACTAATGGGAAACAGGCAGAGCAATGCATTTGGTTACCCACTGTTCATATCCCTCTTCTAGTTAAGGTGCGCTGGAATACACATTTAGGGTGAGAGGGGCCACCACAAGCTTTGAGATATAGTAGAATCAACATATCAAACACCGCAAATGAGACTGCAGTCCACAATTAAAACCCTTTCTCTCTCAATCTTAGTGATTTCTACCGGTGTGTGTGTGTGTGTGTGTGTGTGTGTGTGTGTGTGTGTGTGTGTGTGTGTGTGTGTGTGTGTGTGTGTGGGCTCACTCCTAAATCATCCCAAATGACCTTGATCCTCATTATTCCTTAGAGGCAAACACTTCAAAGCTGACTGTGGAATGGGAGAGGGGTTGACGAAATGTTTTCTGATCTTGCAGTGATATCTGAGTGATACCAAGCTTTTCAACATTATTACCAGGGGTGTTTTATGCTCTGGGACATCAAAGTCATCCTCAAAAGACAATAATGCGTGTGTGTGTGTGCGTGCGTGCGTGCGTGTGTGTGTGCTAAGAATACATTTTCTTTCCTTGTTTCTTATCAGGTAATTATTGGTTCACCCCAAAAATACCAGCAAGGCACGTGTGTGCTTGTGATGGTGAAAAGGTGAACCAGGTCATCATGTAATTATGGCTTTCCCTGCTTCACTTCAGCTTTTATTGTCTCTGCATAATCAACTCCATCAGGGGTGAAATAAGTGATTCTCCATTTATGCTAATGGTGTGGATCCAGAGCAGTGATGAGCAAATACTCACGGATGTTGTCTTTTGTGCGTGACATTTAAAAGGGATTGAGAAAAGTGTTAAATTCAAGCAGGGGCATCATGCACCCATTATTCCCCCTTTGCTGCTTTACCAGCCTCCACTCTTCTGGGAAGGCTTTTCAATAGATGTTGTAACATTGCTGCAGGGACTTGCTTCCATTCAACCACAAGAGCATGAGTGAAATTGGGCACTGATGTTGGGCGATTAGGCCTGGCTCGCAGTCGGCATTCCAATTCATCCTAAAGGTGTTCGATAGGGTTGAGGTCAGGGCTCTGTGCAGGCCAGTCAAGTTCTTCCACACCAATCTCGACAAACCATTTCTGTATGGACCTTGCTTTGTGCATGGGGGCATTGTCATACAGAAAAAAGAAAAGGGCCTTCCCCAAACTGTTGCCACAAAGTTGGAAGCACAGAATTATCTAGAATTGTCTAGTCGAACAATGAAAAACAGCCCCAGACTGTTATTCCTCCTCCACCAAACTTTACAGTTGGCACCTTGCATTCGGGCAGGTAGCATGCTCCTGGCATCCACCAAACCCAGATTCGTCTGTCGGACTGCCAGATGGTGAAGTGAGCTTTACACCACTCCAGCCGACACTTGGCATTGCGCATGGTGAAATTAGGCTTGTGTGCGGCTGCTCAGCCATGGAAACCCAGTTTCTAACAGTTCTTGTGCTGACGTTGCTTCCAGAGGCCGTTTGGAACTCGGTAGTGGAACTCGGTAGTAAGGACAGATGGTTTTTAAGCGCTACGCGCTTCAGCACTCTGTGATCCCGTTCTGTAAGCTTTTGTGGCCTACCACTTCCCGGCTGAGCCGTTGTTGCTACTAGACGTTTCCACTTCACAATAACAGCACTTACAGTTAACTGGGGCAGCTCTAGCAGAGCAGATATTTGACAAACTGACTTTTGGAAAGGTGGCATCCTATGACGATGGCACGTGGAAAGTCAGTGCTCTTCAGTTAGGCCATTCCACTGCCAATTTTTGTAGATGGAGATAGCATGGTTGTGTGCTCAATTTTATACACCTCTCAGCAACGGGTATGGCTGAAATAGCCAAATCCACTAATTTGAAGGGGTATCCAGACACTTTTGTATATATAGTGTAGCTGCACCATGATATTTGCACTGCAACTGAGTAAACCTTCAATTGTCCCCCAATATTCCCTCCGCTAAAACCTCCCCCCATCCCAAGATGGGTTGTCGTCCCATTGACTGATAGTCCACACCTGTACACATGGTTCCTAGGGCCTTTGAGATATTGAGACCCATCCTTTGAAAAGGGCACAGAATGCCACCTACAGCACAGAACCAGATTAGCAACCAACAGCATTTTTAACTCTTTTGCCTCGATTGTATTCTATGTAATTCTTAAAAAATAATTATATAAATGCCTTCGAAAACTATTCAGACCCCTTGACTTTTTCCACATTTTGTTAAGTTACAGCCTTATTCTAGTGAGATCATTGATGATAACCTGCTCAAACTGGGGTGAAGGTTCACCTTCTAACAGGACAATGACCCTAAGCACACAGCCAAGACAACACAGGAGCGGCTTCGGGACAAGTCTCTGAATGTCCTTGAGTGGCGCAGCCAGAGTCTGTACTTGAACCCAATTTAATATCTCTAGAGAGACCTGAGATGAGATATGCAGCAACGCTCCCCATCCAACATGAGAGAGCTTGAGAGGGTCTGAAGAGAAGAATGGGAGAAACTCCGCAAATACAGATGTGCCAAGCTTGTCGCGTCAATCCCAAGAAGACACGATGCTGTAATCGCTGCCAAAGGTGCTTCAACAAAGTCCTTAGTAAAGGGTCTGAATACTTATATAATTGTGATATTTCAACATTTTATTATGGGGGTGTGTCGATTGATGAGAGAAAAAACAAGGCTGTAACGTAACAATTCCTGACATTTAATCCTAGTTAGGATCACCACTTTATTTTAAGAATGTGAAATGTCCGAATAATAGTAGAGAGAATGATTTATTTCAGTTTTTATTTATTTCATAACATTCCCAGTGGGTCAGAAGTTTACATATACTCAATTAGTATTCGGTAGCATCGCCTTCAAATTGTTTAAATTGGGTCAAACGTTTCGGCTAGCCTTCCACTAGTTTCCCCACAATAAGTTGGGTGAATTTTGGCCCATTCCTCCAGACAGAGCTGGTGTAACTGAGTCAGATTTTTAGGCCTCCTTGCTTGCACACGCTTTTTCAGTTCTGCCCACAAATTTTCTATGGGATTGAGGTCAGGGCTTTGTGATGACCACTCCAATACATTGCCTTTGTTGTCCTTAAGCCATTTTGCCACAACTTTGGAAGTATGCTTGGGGTCATTGTCCAGTTGGAAGACCCATTTGCGACCAAGCTTTAACTTCCTGACTGATGTCTTGAGATGTTGCTTCAATATATCGTCATACTTTTCCATCCTCATGATGCCATCTATTATGTGAAGTGCACCAGTCCCTCCTGCAGCAAAGCACCCCTACAACATGATGCTGCCACCCCTGTGCTTCACGGTTGGGATGGTGTTTTTCGGCTTTCAAGCCTCCCCCTTTTTCCTCCAAAGTTAACCTGTTAGGGTATAGGGGGCAGTATTGAGAATTTTTTGAAAAAAGATGTGCCCATTTTTAAATGCCTCCTACACCTACCCAGTAACTACAATATGCATATACTTATTATATATGGATAGAAAACACCCTAAAGTTTCAAAAACTGTTTGAATGGTGTCTGTGAGTATAACAGAACTCATTTGGCAGGCAAAACCCTGAGACAGATTCTGACAGGAAGTGGATACCTGATGTGTTGAATTGACTTTGAGCCTATGCCATTGAAAAACAAAGGGGGTGAATTATATTCTGGCACTTCCTATTGCTTCCACAAGATGTCCCCAGCCTTTACAAAGTGTTTTGAGTGTTCTACAGTGAGATCTGACCGAATAAGAGCCATGGAACGTGATGGTCCATCATTCACCCTGGCGCGCGATTTGATGGTGGGTACTCTCATTCCGAAACGTTTTAAAAGAAAACCCAATGGTCCGCCTTGAATTTTATTCATGTTCTGGTTAAAAAAGGCCCTAATGATTTATGCGATACAACGTTTGACATGTTTGAACGAACGGAAATATATTTTTTCCGTTCTTGAAGTGAAGTGAAGTCCGGCTGGCTTAGATCATGCGCTACAACACGGAGGTTTTTCGACATAAATGATGAGCTTTTTTGAACAAAAATACATTCGTTATGGACCTGGGACTCTTTGGAAGTGACATCTGATGAAGAGAATCAAAGGTAATGGATTATTTATATAGTATTTTCGATTTTAGATTCCTCCAACATGGCGGTTAGTCTGTATCGCGATGCGTATTTGTCTGGCGCAGTGCTCAGATTATTGCAAAGTGTGATCTCCCAGTAAGGTTAATTTAAAATCTGACAAGTCCATTGCGTTCAAGAGATGTAAATCTATAATTCTTTGAATGACAATATAATATTTTAGCAATGTTTTCTAATATTAATTAATTATTTTGTCGTCATGACTTGACTGCCGGTATTGGAGGGAAACGATTTCCTGAACATCAACGCCATAGTAAAACACTGTTTTTAGATATAAATATGAACTTGATAGAACTAAAAATGCATGCATTGTCTAACAAAATGTCCTAGGAGTGTCATCTGATGGAGATTGTAAAAGGTTAGTGCATAATTTTAGCTGATTGTATGGTTTTGGTGAGGCATGTCTTTGAATCGACAATGCATTGCACACAGCTATTGTCAATGTACTCTCCTAACATAACCTAACTTTATGCTTTCCCCGTAAAACCTTTTTGAAATCGGTAAACGTGGTTAGATTAAGAAGATGTTTATCTTTCAAAGGCTGTAAGTTAGTTGTATGTTTGAGAAATTTGAATTTGTACATTTATTTGGTTTCAAATTTGCCGCTCTTGAAATGCACCTGCTGTTGATAGGGTGCGCCACAGGTGGCACGCTAACGTCCCAGGTAGCCTCAAGAAGTTAACGGTCATTATGACCAAACAGTTCTATTTTTGTTTCATCATACCAGAGGACATTTCTCCAAATAGTACGATCTTTGTCCCCATGGGCAGTTGCTTGGCGGTTTTGAAGCAGTGGCTTCTTCCTTGCTGAGTGACATTTCAGGTTATGTCGATATAGGACTAGTTTTACTGTGAATATAGATACTTTTGTACCTGTTTCCTCCAGCATCTTCACAAGGTCCTTTGCTGTTGTTCAGGGACTGATTTGCACTTTTCGCACCAAAGTATGTTCGTTTCTAGGAGACAGGATGCGTCTCCTTCCTGAGCGGTATGACGGCTGTGTGGTCCCATGGTGTTTATATTTGCGTGCTATTGTTTGTAAAGATGAACGTGGTACCTTCAGGCGTTTGGAAATTGCTCCCAAGGATGAACCAGACTTGTGGAGGTCTACATTTTTTCTTGAGGTCTTGGCTGATTTCTTTAGATTTTCCCATGATATCAAGCAAAGAGGCACTGAGTTTGAAGGTAGGCCTTGAAATATATCCACCTCCAATTGACTCAAATGATGTCAATTAGCCTATCAGAAGCTTCGAAAGCCATGACATCATGTTCTTGAATTTTCCAAGCTGTTTAAAGGCACAGTGAACTTAGTGTATGTAAACTTCTGACCCACTGGAATTGTGATAAAGTGAATTATAAGTGAAATAATCTGTCTGTTAACAATTGTTGGAAAAGTTACTTGTGTCATGCACAAAGTCGATGTCCCAACCGACTGGCCAAAACTATAGTTTGTTAACAAGACATTTGTGGAGTGGTTGAAAAACAAGGTTTAATGACTCCCACCTAAGTGTATGTGTCACGTCTTGACCAGTAAAGAGGTTATTTGTTATCGTAGTTTGGTCAGGACGTGGCAGGGGGTGTTTGTTTTATGTGTTTCAGGGTTTTTTGGTTAATGTTCTATGTTGGTATATTTCTATGTTCGTTCTATGTTTAGTTTATTGGGCTGACCTTCAATTGGAGGCAGCTGTTCCTCTTTGCCTCTAATTGAAGGTCCTACTTAGTAGGGGTGTTTTTCCATGGGTTTTTGTGGGTAGTTGTTCTGTATGTGTAGCTGTGTGCCTCTGTCACGGTTGTCGTAGGTGAAGGAGGACCAAAACGAAGCAGGTATGTGTATGCTCATCTTGAGAATTTATTAACTTCAAAAAATGAACGTACAAAATAACAAAACAAAAAAGAACGAACGAACGGTACGCCTCTGAGGACCAGACTACGCAACTCCCGCTCTACGCACGGCTACCATCAGGCCCCTGCACAGCCCAGTCTGCCCTGTACGAGCGGGGTGCTCGTACAGGGCAGACTGGGCTGTGCAGGGGCCTGATGGTAGCCGTGCGTAGAGCGGGAGTTGCGTAGTCTGGTCCTCAGAGGCGTACCGGCGACCAGATGCGCTGCGCAGGCATCCTCCTACCAGGCTGGATGCCCGCTCTAGCACGGCACCTGCGAGGGGCTGGAATAACTCGCACCGGACTGTGCGTGCGTATGGGTGAGATAGTGCGCTTCTCAGCGAAACATAGCGCTCTCCACCCCATACGCTCCTCCATATAACCACGGGTAGCTGGCTTCCGGCTCTTCCTTCGCCTAGCCAAACTACCCGTGTGCCCCCCCAAAAAAAATTCTTGGGGGTGCCTCTCGTGCTTCTCCCTCAATGCGTCCATGGCCTCGTACCACCGCCTCTCTGCCTTGGCTGCCTCAATTTCCCACTGCGGGCGGCGATAATCCCCAGCCTGATGCCAAGGTCCGGCCCCGTCCAGACTTCCTCCCAAGTCCACTTCTCCCGCCAGTCCAACTCGAAATCCGTCTGCTCCTTCCTCTGCTGCTTGGTCCAATTTTGGTGGGTGATTCTGTCACGGTTGTCGTCGGTGAAGGAGGACCAAAACGCAGCAGGTATGTGTATGCTCATCTTGAGAATTTATTAACTTCAAAAAATGAACGTACAAAATAACAAAACAAAAAAGAACGAACGAACAACTACAAACAGTCTGGCTAGCATAGGCTCAACACAGAACAATCACCCACAAATCCCAAACACAAACACACCCTACTATATGGGACTCTCAATCAAAGGCAGATAGACAACACCTGCCTTCAACTGAGAGTCCCAACCCCAATTAACCAAACATAGACATACACTCCCTAGACTCCACATAGAAATACCTAAACATAAACCAACACCCGGAATTACTAACTCAAACACCCTTTTAACAAAAACACACCACCCTGAACCACATAAAACAAATACCCTCTGCCACGCCCTGACCAAACTACAAAACAATTAACCTTATATACTGGCCAGGACGTGACAGCCTCACAGGACTGTTTCTCGTCGTTGTTTTTTGATAAAGTGTTTGTTTTGGTTTTCTTCTAAATAAAGAAGATGTGCATACACATTCCCGCTGCGCCTTGGTCCCATCCTTACAACGAACGTGACAGTATGTAAACTTCCGACATCAACTATATATATTTAAAATATCTTGCATATCCTAATTCATTTCCAAAATTGACAAATAATATGGTTAATAATGTAGGCTCTTCTTATGAAGGATTGTTACCAGTGAGGGAAAAAAGTATTTGATCCCCTGCTGATTTTGTACGTTTGCCTACTGACAAAGTCTATATTTTAATGGTAGGTTTATTTGAACAGTGAGAGACAGAATAACAACAAAAAAATCCTGAAAAGCGCATGTCAGAAATTTTATAAATTGATTTGCATTTTAATGAGGGAAATAAGTATTTGACCCCCTCTCAAAGAGAAAGATTTCTGGCTCCCAGGTGTCTTTTATACAGGTAACGAGCTGAGATTTTAATGGTAGGTTGAGCAGGGGGACCTTGCGGGCGCTGCAGGATTTCAGTCCTTCACGGCGTAGTGTTACCAATTGTTTTCTTGGTGACTATGGTCCCAGCTGCCTTGAGATCATTGACATGATCCTCCCGTGTAGTTCTGGGCTGATTCCTCACTGTTCTCATGATCATTGCAACTCCACGAGGTGAGATCTTGCATGGAGCCCCAGGCCGAGGGAGATTGACAGTTCTTTTGTGTTTCTTCCATTTGTGAATAATCGCACCAACTGTTGTCACCTTCTCACCAAGCTGCTTGGCGATGGTCTTGTAGCCCATTCCAGCCTTGTGTAGGTCTACAATGTTGTCCCTGACATCCTTGGAGAGCTCTTTGGTCTTGGCCATGGTGGAGAGTTTGGAATCTGATTGATTGATTGCTTCTGTGGACAGGTGTCTTTTATACAGGTAACAAACTGAGATTAGGAGCACTCCCTTTAAGAGTGTGCTCCTAATCTCAGCTCGTTACCTGTATAAAAGACACCTGGGAGCCAGAAATCTTTCTGATTTAGAGGGGGTCAAATACTTATTTCCCTCATTAAAATGCAAATCATTTTATAACATTTTTGACATGCGTTTTTCTGGAATTTGTTGTTTTTATTCTGTCTCTCACTGTTCAAACATACCATTAAAATTATAGACTGATCATTTCTTTGTCAGTGGGCAAACGTACAAAATCAGCAGGGGATCAAATACTTTTTTCCCTCACTGTACATAACAATACACACAAATATAAAAGGTACATTGCCAAGCCAAAGTTATTCAGTATCCTGAGGTTGAAGAGGCGCTAATATGCCTTCTTCACCACACTTTCTGTGTGGGTGTACCATTTCAGATTGTCAGTGATGTGTACGTTGACGTGTGGCCACGCAGTGTTGGGTGAACAGGGAGTTCAGGATGGGGCTGAGTACGCACCTTTGTGGGGCCCCTGTGTTGAGGATCAGCATAGTGGAGGTGTTGTTGCCTACCTTCACCACCTGGGGGCGGCCTGTCAGGAATCCAGAACCCAGTTGCACAGGGCAGGGTTCAGACCCAGGGCCCCAAGCTTAATGATGAGCTTAGAGGGTACTAAGATGTTGAAGAGCGAGCCGTAGTCAATGAACCACATTCTTACATTGTCCAGACGGGATAGGGCAGTGTGATGGCTTTTGTGTCATCAGTGGATCTATTGCGGTGGTATGCAAGTTACAGTGGCTCTCAGTTGTCGGGTAAGGTGGAGTTGATATGATCCTTGACTAGCCTCTCAAGGCACTTCATGGTGACAGAAGTGAGTTCAGTTACATTCACTGTCTTGAGTACAGGAACAATGGTGACCATTTTTAAGCAAGTGGGGACAACAGACTGGAATAGGGAGGGATTGAATATGTCCGTAAAAAGTCTGCGCATACTCTGAGGACGCGGCCAGGGATGCCGTCTAGGCCGGGAGCCTTGTGAAGGTTTAGACGATTAAACGTCTTACTCAAGTCAGGCACAGAGAACGATACCTCACAGTCAGAGTAATGATCGGATACCTCTATGTTGATAAATGTGTTTGTTTTTCTTAATATGTTTTGTAATTGTGTATATTTGATATGTTTGATGTATTTATGCAGGGCTAATCTGTAAAAGAGACCCTAGTCTCAGTATGACTTCACTGTCAAAATAAAGGTTAAAATCTATCTTTCATGACACAAGAATGAAACATTATTTCCGTTAAGCAACACTTGCTTTCTATTCAGACACTTGTTGCAGGACTACTTTAACATGTGGTGCAGCTGAGGTTCAGATTTTACGACAGGTAGTTATGAAACTCACCATGTTTCCAATGAAAAATGTTTATTGAATTGGGCTTCCATTAGTCCAACTTCCACTGTCACCAGACAAAACAAAACCTCCTCTTCAAAATGCCAAATTACATCAAAGACTTTCATCCTGTGATAAAGTAAAATTATAAAACATTCCAAAAAGGCTTCACACAGTATTTCTCAGGAGATTAAAACATTTTAGCACACCTGATTTTAAAGCTCTCTTGCCTTCCTTTTACACAATGTTCTTTAAATTGCAGTCCATATTTTCAATGCCTATCTCTGTCCTCAGATGATTGGCTGCCAACAGACCAGCTGGTGGTAGGAAGGGTTCATGGGAATTCAAGTTTCCTCCTTGCCAATCATTGAAGACAAAGACTCAATTTTCCAAAGATGCACAGTCTGTAAATATCAGGATAGGAGAGGAATTGAACATAGCCACTAACTAACTTAGATGATTACACACATTACAGCAGAGAGTCAAGTGATTCTAAAGTCTTATGCATTTGATCAATCTACCATAGCTCGACATTGCATGGTCGACCATGAGAATAACAATCTGCCAGTAAAAATCAGTGTTCTATTTGAGCTCATTATCTTTCTTCCACCAACCGCCTGGCCTCACCAGCTGTGTCAAAGACAAACCGGCTGGTAAACAAAGACTGCCTCTGAAGGAAGTGTCTCCTTCATTTTGTCTTTCTCCAGAGGAAACCTCCCAATATGAGAAGCCTTTTGGAGAGCAGAGCATTGATGGCTCTATTTCATGTCCCGGCTGCCACTCAGAGCCCTCACACATCAATCACGCCCGCGCCTGAGCCACTCCTTGGATGCAATTTGTCACAGGTGCTTAAGCACTGACATGCCTTCTAAAAGGTTTTACTAATATCTTAAGAACTGGGTTTGATTTCCTAGTGTGGTGTTAATCAAAATGACCTGCTGATGTCGAAGGTCAGCCATTGGTAGCTTGTAAGGAAAGTATGCACAATTAACAATGTAATCAGGATAATGTAAATGGATGATCATATCGCCTAAAAAGATTTGATCAATTAAACACTGTATTTAATTTGTTTTGTGACACAAATTATAAAAAATGTAGCATACTTTTTTAGTTCTCCAACGTAGAATAAATCAAGCTTTTCAGTCTCAGCCACAAAATACAATCTATTGTAAATGTTCAACGTACATTACATTACCAAAAGTATGTGGACACCTGCTCGCCAAACATCTCATTCCAACATCATGGGCGTTGGTCCCCCCTTGGCTGATATAACAGCCTCCACTATTCTGGGAAGACTTTCCACTAGATGTTGGAACATTGCTGTGAAAACTTGCTTCCATTCAGCCACAAGAGCATTTGTGAGGTCGGGCACTGATGTTGGGCGATTAGGCCTGGCGTGCAGTCGGCGTTCTAATTCATCCCAAAGGTGTCAGATGGGGTTGAGGTCAGGGCTCTGTGCAGGCCAGTCAAGTTCTTCCACACTGATCTCAACAAACCATTTCTGTATAGACCTCGCTTTGTGCACGGGGGCTTTGTCATGCTGATGCCACAAAGTTGGACGCACATAATCTGCTGGAATGTAATTTGCATGCTGTATCATTAAGGTTTCCCTTCACTGGAACTAAGGGGTCTTGCCCGAACCATGAAAAACAGCCCCAGACCATTATTCCTCTTCCACCAAACTTTACAGTTGGCAGTATGCATTCGGGCAGGTAGCGTTCTCCTGGCATCCGCCAAACTCAGATTCATCCGTCGGACTGCCAGATGGTGAAGTTGTCACGCCTTGATCTGTTTCACCTGTCTTGTGCTTGTCTCCACCCCCCACCAGGTGTCTCCCATTTGTCCCCATTGTCCCCTGTGTATTTATACCAGTGTTTTCTGTTTGTCTGTTGCCAGTTCGTCTCGTCCCGTTAAGTCTTACCTGCGTGTTTTCCTGCTTTCGAGTCTTACTACTTGTTGTTTTCTAGTCTTCCCAGTTCTGACCATTCTGCGAGCCTGCCTGCCGTTCTGTACCTCATTGCATCTGCCCTAGATTACTGACCATTCTACCTGCCCTGAGCCTGAGTCTGCCTGCCATTCTGCACCTCATTGACTCTGCGCTGGATTACTGACCTCTGCCTGCCCTCGACCTGCCTTGGCCTGTCCCCTTGTAAAATAAATATAATGAGAACTGTACTATCCACCTCCTGTGTCTGCATCTGGGTCGTATCCTGAGTTGTGATAGAAGGTGATTCATCGCTCCAGAGAACGCGTTTCCACTGCTCCAGAGTCCAATAGCGCTGACCTTTACACCCCTCCTGTTGACGCTTGGCATTGCACATAGTGATATTAGGCTTCTCGGCCATGGAAATCCATTTCATGAAGCTCCTGATGAACAGTTGTTGTGCTGACGTTGCTTACAGAGGCAGTTTGGAACTCGGTAGTGAGTATTGCAACCGAGAACAGACGATTTTTACTGGCTTCAGCATTCGCCGGTCCTGTTCTGTGAGCTTGTGTGGCCTACAAATTCGCGGCTGAGCAGTTATTGCTCCTAGACGTTTCACTTCACAATAACAGCACTTACAGTTGACCTGGGCAGCTCTAGATGCGCAGATATTTGGTGTAAAGGTGGCATCATATGACGATACCACATATAAAGTCACTGAGCTCTTCAGTAAGGCCATTCTACTGTCTATGGATATTGCATGGCTGTGTGCATGATTTTATACACCTGTCAGCAACGGATATGGCTGAAATAGCCGAATCCACTCATTTGAATGCATGTCCACATACACAATACAGTATGTGCCACAATTAAAACATGGATATGGCAGGACTCCATTATCACCTTGAAAATAAAACCCAATGTGTTGAGAGGGAGAAATGGGAAGACAATGCCAATGGCTAGATATTCAACCAATAGTTCTGGATCACAGTGAGGGCTTTATTTTTGGCTGGCGTTAAGGCAGAGATAAACACACGCTCATTGGTAATTTAGGCTTGTAAAAGTCGGCACGGCTATTTTCCAACCCTTGCGCCAACATCAGCTCGCTTGCGCTGAGGTGGGAGGTGTGGTAATTTCTTAAAAACGTGTCAAAATGCCAATTTCATGCAGCACAAGTATGGATATTTACCAAAAGCTGATCTTGGCGGTAAGGCAATTGGCATATCACCAATATTTTATTAATGTTTTATGTCACATTTGGAAGCCGTAAACAACTTTTCTCTTTTAATTGGATATTTTTTCATCCAGTTCCTGTGAAAAGTTTGGATTCATCATGTGTGATGCCCATTGCATGAAAGATGTCTGTGGCTGTGTAGGAAACCTACAGAGCCTTGCAAAAGTATTCATCCCCCTAGGCATTTTTCCTATTTTGTTGCATAACAACCTGAAATTTAAATGGGTTTTTATTTGGATTTAATGTAATGTACCTACACGAAATAGTCCAAATTGGTGAAGTGAAGTGAAAAAAGAACTTGTTCACAAAAAAAAGCCCATAAATAAGATCTGGTGCAACCAATTACCTTCAGAAGTCACATAATTGGCTAAAGTCCACCTGTGTGCAATCTAAGTGTCACATGATCTGTCACATGATCTCAGTGTATATATGCACCTGTTCTGAAAGGCCCCCAGAGTCTGCAACACCACTAAGTAAGGGGCACCACCAAGCAAGCGGCACCATGAAGACCAAGGCGCTCTCCAAACAGGTCAGGGACAAAGTTGTAGAGAAGAATCAAATTATCTCTCTTTTTCAAAGCATTGAAGAGCTGGCTACAATTTAAATTTCTTCACCCTGAAAAGATAGAACAAATATTATGGCTGAACTCAAATGTGCTGGTTGAAAAAATACCTATACTTATGGGAAAGATGTTTGAAAAGGGAATTTTGTTCTTAACCTCTTATGGCTAGGGGGCAGTATTTTCACGGCTGGATAAAAAACGTACCCGATTTAATCTGATTATTAGTCCTGCCCAGAAACTAGAATATGCATATAATTATTAGCTTTGGAGAGAAAACACTCCACAGTTTCTGAAACTGTTTGAATGGTGTCTGTGAGTATAACAGAACTCCTATGGCAGGCAAAAACCTGAGATGCTTCTGTTCAGGAAGTACCCTGTCAGACCTTTTATTTTCTTTGTTTGACATCTCTCCCAAAAACTAAGGATCTCTGCTGTTACGTGACACTTCCCACGTCTCCAATGGAGTCTCAGAGCCCGGGAAAAACAGGAATGACGTAATTCAAAGCCCTGGCTGAAACAAAGGAGAGCAAAAGCTAAGTGGTCACTCAGTGGACTAAGCCTTACGCTCGCGACCCGCCCCGCCCCCGGCTTTCGGTTTTTCCCTCAGTATACAGACAGGAAGATTCCCGGTCGGAATATTATCGCTTTTCTACGAGATAAATTGCATAAAAATTGGTTTTTAACAGCGGTTGACATGCTTCGAAGTACGGTAATGGAATCTTTAGAAATTTTTTGTCAGATTCTGCGTCATGCTCGTGGCCGAGATTTAGCGTTGGGATAGTGTCTAGAACGCACGAACAAAACGTCTTGATGGAACATAACGATGGATTATTTGGGACCAAACCTACATTTGTTATTGAAGTAGAAGTCCTGGGACTGCATTCTGACGAAGAACAAGCAAGGTAAGAACATTTTTCTTATAGGAAATGTGATTTTGGTGAAGGCTAAACTGGTTGGGTGTCTAAATAGCTAGCCCGTGATGGCTGGGCTATGTACTTAGATTATTGCAAAATGTGCTTCATCCGAAAAGCTATTTTAAAATCGGACATATCGAGTGCATAGAGGAGTTCTGTATCTATAATTCTTAAAATAATTTATGCTTTTTGTGAACGTTTATCGTGAGTAATTTAGTAAAATCACCGGAAGTGTTCGGTGGGAATGCTAGTTCTGAACGTCACATGCTAATGTAAAAAGCTGTTTTTTGATATAAATATGAACTTGATTGAACAGACATGCATGTATTGTATAACATAATGTCCTAGGTGTGTCATCTGATGAAGATCATAAAAGGTTAGTGCTGCATTTAGCTATGGTTTGGGTTTATGTGACATGATATGCTAGCTTGAAAAATGGGTGTCTGATTATTTCTGGCTGGGTACTCTGCTGACATAATCTAATGTTTTGCTTTCGCTGTAAAGCATTTTTGAAAATGGACAGTGTGGTTAGATAAGGGGAAACATTTAAATGTCATCGAATGACCTAGTCAAAGCCCAGACCTCAATCCAATTGAGAATCTGTGGTATCACTTAAATATTGCTGCACACCAGCAGAACCCATCCAACTTGAAGGAGTTGAAGCAGTTTTGTCTTGAAGAATGGGCAAAAATCTCAGTGGCTAGATGTGCCAAGCTTATAGAGACATACCCTAAGAGACTTGCAGCTGTAATTACTGCAAAATGTGGCTCTACAAAGTATTGACTTTGGGGGGGGTGAATAGTTATGCACGCTCAAGTGTTCTGTTTATTTTTTCTTATTTCTTGTTTGTTTCACAAAATGTTTTATTTTGCATCTTTAAAGTGGTAGGCATGTTGTGTATATCAAATGATACAAACCCCCAAAGAATCCATTTTAATTCCAGGTTGTAAGGCAAAATAGGAAAAATGTGAAGGGGGATGAATACTTTCACAAGCCACTGTATTTAGAAAAACATCAAGTTGTTAAAAAATATTATTTATTTAACAAAACAATAAGCAATCTCCCACTCTTCTCCCACTGAATTCACTGTCCGTGGTGCTGAATTTGATGTTAATATTTGGGTGTTTGTTTAACTTTACAATTCTTCAGTCACCATAAAATGTATAAATTCACAAAAAACCTGACTTTATGCTAATGCCAGCTGTTTTGCCCATAATTCTCGCTGTCAAAATAGCAACAATATTTCTGACACATCCACAATGCAAAAGTTGTACATTTGAATTTGTGGAAGATGCTCTTCTGTAGCTGTTGGGTGTTGCCCTTCTCATTTAGTCATCAACGGGAGCAAGCTGCTGAAGGTGGATGTGATGGGCCGAATTTAATGCTCCATTATGCAAATTGATCCTCTCAATTGACCATCACTCTCATAATGAGCGGGAGTCTATATAAGTCTCTGGAAAAACGTCAGCCTAACGTTTGGAGAGCTAAAAATAATGTCTGAGTGAAAGCTTAAAGAAATGCCTGGGATGGGACTGCCGCAAATGATGCATGAAGGCAGCAAGCTAATGGTTGCCATGGCAACCCACTGGACTAATCACTTTTATCCCACCTGTTATCTCTTCTTAGAGAGTTGTAAATGAGAAACAATGATCTTATTATTCAATCTGAGCGTTACATGCAGCAATAATGTTATTCTATCCTACGAGATTCAAAAGACACTAATACTATCATCTTTTTTCAAGACAACTGAGGTTTGAGTAGATAATACTGTGGTCAAACACTGCATATGAGTAAATTGAGTTTGATTCCCTTGTCTAGAGGACATATTTGACGCATAGACCCTAGATGACGCCCAGAATGGCGGGACATGCTTGAGTCTCCCCAGGAACGGCCTGGCAAACCCCATGATATCCTGTTTGGGCTAGGGGGCAGTATTGAGAATTTTGGAAAAAAATATGTGCCCATTTTTAACTGCCTCCTACACCAACTCAGAAGCTAGAATATGCATATTATTGTTCAGGTTTGGATAGAAAACACTCTGAATTTTCTAAAACAGTTTGAATGGTGTCTGTAAGTATAACAAAACTCATATTGCAGGCAAAAACCTGTGAAAAATAGATTAAAAAAAATGTGAATTTTGTGACTGTACTATTTAGTGTCATTGTTTTATAGATACCATAGTGAGAAAGGATTCAGTTCGCAACTCCTACGGATTCCACTAGATGTCAACGATCTTTATAAAGTTGTTTGAAGCATCTGTGATGAATACAGACCGAATTAGAATGCTTGGAAGTTGACACGTCATCACTTCATTTTTTGCGCCTGCGCATAAATCTGAGAAGAGTGTCTTTGTCATAATCGTTTATTCTAGACACTTGATAGGTTGTGTGAAAATATTACTGATGTTTACTGATGTTTCACGTTAAAAATGGACCAAAAGATTAATGCTAAACAACGTTTGACATGTTTGAACAAACGTAAATAGATTATTTACTAGGTTTTTTTTAGTTTTTCGGCGTGACTTTACACAACCCACCACGTTTTGTGGGAGCCTACTGAACGCTAACTATTTGGTGTTATTTGGACATAAATTATGAACTTTGTCAAAAGAAAGCACATTTGTTCTGGACCTGGCAGCGCCTTCTGATGGAGATAATCAAAGGTAAGGGGATATTTACAATGTTATTATCGATATTAGAAGATGCTAACTGTATAGCTTAGCTTATAGCTTAGCTTATTGTTCTTAGCATAGTACCCAGTTTATTGCAAAATGTGATTTCCCAGTAAAGTTATTTTGAGATCTGGCCATTCGGTAGCAATTACGAGATGATAATATATTATTCTTTGAATGACAATATTATAATTTACCAATGTTTTCGAATAGTAATTCCGTGATTTGTAATGCTGGATTCACTGGGAGCATTCGAGCCGAAAAAAATTCTGAATTTCACCGCGACTGTAAATGCTGTTTTTGGATATAAATATGAACTTGATGGAACTAAAAATGCATGTATTGTATAACAGAATGTCCTATGAGTGTCATCTGATGCAGATTGTCAAAGGTAAGTGCATAATTCTAGCTAGTTTTCTGTCTGTTGATGCCCTTCTTTGAATTGGCTAAACTTTACACACAGCTATTGTCAATGTACTCTCCTAACATAACCTAACTTTAATGCATATTCCGTAAAGCCTCTGAAAATCGGACAGCGTGGTTAGATTTAGGAGATATATCTTTCAAATGGAGGAAAATAGTTGATTATTTGATTATTTGAAATGATTACTCTTGCAGTTTTGAATTCCCCGCCATGGTCACATGACAATGAATCCCAATACCGGGATAAGATCGGGATAAGATCCTCAACAGGATATGGGGGAATTCATTTTGTCAGTGCATAATTGAAATTATTGGTCCTTCTCGCATCTCCTTGGATTACAATGATGCGTTATCAGCTGTGATTGCTGTTTACAAGGCATTTATCAACACATGTCGACATAATGTGATGAATTCCATCACATTAATCACTGATTGGCACTGCCATGTCACAGCTATGAGGGGATGCCGACAAGGACAGGGAGCATGCGTAAAAACTGTCAATATCCTCCATTAGAGATTGTAGATACACAGATTAGCCCTTAAATATATCATTGTTAGGCCAGTAGTGAGATTGACTTTGTGTTAAATTGAATAAATCGTGATGAAATGGGGAGTATAAAGATAACCAGGGCAGGATTGTGGAATTGTATACATGGTTGGGTATGTACACCATAAAAAATTATTCCAACATTGTATCAATTAGCCTATTCCAGGCCCTCAGAGTTTTGTGCACCAGTGAGCTTGGGACAGACAGCTGTTTTTGCGCAAGGGAAAGTGTTCAGGTATTTTATGATGTTTCCACTGGATATATGGGATCATCAGATCATGTTATTTACAGTTGACGTCAGAAGTTTACATACCCTTAGCCAAATACGTTGAAACTCAGTTTTTCACAATTCCTGACATTTAATCCTAGTAAAAATTCCCTGTTTTAGGATCAGCACTTTATTTTAAGAATGTGAAATGTCAGAATAATAGAAGAGTGATTTGTTTCAGCTTTTATTTCTTTCATCACATTCCCAGTGGGTCAGAAGTTTTCATATAATCAATTAGTATTTGGTATCAAGTCAAATTTACTTATATAGCCCTTCTTACATCAGCTGATATCTCAAAGGGCTGTACAGAAACCCAGCCTAAAACCCCAAAGAGCAAGCAATGCAGATGTAGAAGCATGGTGGCTAGGAAAAACTCCCTAGAAAGGCCAAAACCTAGGAAGAAACCTAGAGAGGAACCAGGCTATGAGGGGTGGCGAGTCCTCTTCTGGCTGTGCCGGGTAGAGATTATAACAGAACATGGCCAAGATGTTCAAATGTTCATAAATGACCAGCATGGTCAAATAAAAATAATCACAATAGTTGTCGAGGGTGCAACAAGTCAGCACCTCAAGAGTAAATGTCAGTTGGATTTTCATAGCCGATCATTGAGACTATCTATATCGCTCCTGCTGTCTCTGGGACAGGTAGCACGTCCAGTGAACAGGAGAGGGTTCCATAGCCGCAGGCAGAACAGTTGAAACTGGAGCAGCAGCACGGCCAGGTGGACTGGGGACAGCAAGGAGGCATCATGTCAGGTAGTCCTGAGGCATGGTCCTAGGGCTCAGGTCCTCCGAGAGAGAAAAAGAAAGAAAGAGAGAATTAGAGAGAGCATACTTAAATTCACACAGGACACCGGATAAGACAGGAGAAATACTCCAGATATAACAGACTTACCCTAGCCCCCCGACACAAACTACGGCAGCATAAATACTGGAGGCTGAGACAGGAGGGGTCAGGAGACACTGTGGCCCCATCCGATGATACCCCCGGACAGGGCCAAACAGGAAGGATATAACTCCACCCACTTTGCCAAAGCACAGCCCCCACACCACTAGAGGGATATTTTCAACCACCAACTTACCATCCTGAGACAAGGCCGAGTATAGCCCACAAAGATCTCCGACACGGCACAACCCAAGGGGGGGGGGCGCCAACCCAGACAGGAAGACCACGTCAGTGACTCAACCCACTCAAGTGACGCACCCTTCCTAAGGACGGCATGGAAGAACACCAATAAGCCAGTGACTCAGCCCCTGTAATAGGGTTAGAGGCAGAGAATCCCAGTGGAGAGAGGGGAACCGGCCAGGCAGAGACAGCAAGGGCGGTTAGTTACTCCAGAGCCTTCCGTTCACCTTCACACTCCCGGGCCAGACTACACTGAATCATAGGACCCACTGAAGAAATGAATCTTCAGTAAAGACTTAAAGGTTGAGACCGAGTCTGCATCTCTCACATGGGTAGGCAGACCATTCCATAAAAATGGAGCTCAATAGGAGAAAGCCCTGCCTCCAGCTGTTTGCTTAGAAATTCTAGGGACAATTAGGAGGCCTGCGTCTTGTGACCGTAGCGTACGTGTAGGTATGTACGGCAGGACCAAATCGGAAAGATAGGTTAGGGCAAGCCCATGCAATACTTTGTAGGTTAGCAGTAAAACCTTGAAATCAGCCCTTGCCTTAACAGGAACCCAGTGTAGGGAGGCTAACACTGGAGTAATATGATACAATTTTTGGGTTCTAGTCAGGATTCTAGCAGCCGTATTTAGCACTAACTGAAGTTTATTTAGTGCTTTATCCAGGTAGCCGGAAAGTAGAGCATTGCAGTAGTCCAACCTAGAAGTAACAAAAGCATGGATTAATTTTTCTGCAACATTTTTGGACAGAAAGTTTCAGATTTTTTAAATGTTACGTAGATGGAAAAAAGCTGTCCTTGAAACAGTCTTGATATGTTCTTCAAAAGAGAGATCAGGGTCCAGAGTAACGCCGAGGTCCTTCACAGTTTTATTTGAGATGACTGTACAACCATCAAGATTAATTGTCAGATTTAACAGAAGATCTCTTTGTTTCTTGGGACCTAGAACAAGCATCTCTGTTTTGTCTGAGTTTAATAGTAGAAAGTTTGCAGCTATCCACTTTCTTAAGTCTGAAACACAGGCTTCTAGCGAGGGCAATTTTGGGGCTTGAAATGTACAGCTGTGTGTCATCTGCGTAGCAGTGAAATTTAACATGATGTTTTCGAATGACATCCCCAAGAGGTAAAATATATAGCGAAACAATAGTGGTCCTAAAACGGAACCTTGAGGAACACCGAAATTTACAGTTGATTTATCAGAGGACAAACCATTCACAGGGTGTAACGGCGTTGGTAGTCGGGTTGTTAGGAATGAGGCGCAGGAAGCAACGAGCACAGGGAGTGTTGTTTTTTAATAACACTTTGAAAAAACAAAGTTCCCAAACACAGGGGAATAAATACAAGGTGCGACAATGCCAAGCCGACACGAACAAGACAGTCGATAACAATAATTTATCCCGCATGACAAGGAGCGGGCCAGCTAAACTAAATAGCCCCTCTAATGGCTAATTGACCACAGGTGTCTAAAATAAAAAAAGGGAAAAGCAAAAGGGAATCGGTGGCAGCTAATAGGCCTGTGACGACGACCACCGAGCGCCACCCGAGCAGGAGGGGGCGCCACTGTCGGTGGGAATCGTGACACAGGGACAAACTGATATCTTTCCGACAGATAAGATCTTAACCAGGCCAGAACTTGTCGGTGTAAACCAATTTGGGTTTCCAATCTCTCCAAAAGAATGTGGTGATCGATGGTATTAAAAGCAGCACTAATCTCTAGGAGCACGAGGACAGATACCGAGCCTCGGTCTGACACCATTAAAAGGTAATTTACCATCTTCACAAGTGCAGTCTCAGTGCTATGATGGGGTCTAAAACCAGACTGAAGCGTTTCTTATACATTGTTTGTCTTCAGGAAGGCAGTGAGTTGCTGCGCAACAGCTTTTTCAATTTTTTTTGAGAGGAATGGAAGATTCGATATAGGCCGATAGTTTTTTATATTTTCTGGGTCAAGGTTTGGCTTTTTCAAGAGAGGCTTTATTACTGTCACTTTTAGTGAGTTTGATACACATCCGGTGGATAGAGAACCGCTTATTATGTTCAACATAGGAGGGCCAAGCACAGGAAGCAGCTCTTTCAGTAGTTTAGTTGGAATAGGGTCCAGTATGCAGCTTGAAGGTTTAGAGGCCATGATTATTTTCATCATTGCGTCAAGAGATATAGTACTAAAACACTTTAGTGTCTCCCTTGATCCTAGGTCCTGGCAGAGTTGTGCAGACTCAGGACAATGGAGCTTTGGAAGAATACGCAGATTTAAAGAGGAGTCCGTAATTTGCTTTCTAATGATCATGATCTTTTCCTCAAAGAAGTTCATGAATTTATTACTGCTGAAGTGAAAGCCATCCTCTCTTGGGGAATGCTGCTTTTTAGTTACCTTTGCGACAGTATCAAAAATATATTTGGATTGTTCTTATTTACTTCAATTAACCAAAACAAAAACATCCTGTGGCGTTCTGCACTAGCATCGAACAGCCCCCGTGATATGCAACTTTTCAGGGAAGTTAGAAACCAATACACACAGGCAGTTAGAAAAGCCAAGGCTAGCATTTTCAAGCAGAAATTTGCTTCCTGCAACTCAAACTCAAAAATTCTGGGACACTGTAAGGGAAAACCTCCCTAATTTGGACAAAATAATATGGGAACATATTGGCATAGATAAATAGGTAAATACCACCTAAAGCGGTCCATCTCCGGGCCAATCATATGGCAATTTTCCAATGGCAATTGCCAATTGTAACACCCCAAATTTCCTTTAGATGGCGAGCGCGCTCCACCGTGGATTTTCATACAGCAAATGATACCCAAGTCTACACCCAAAGGTCAGATTTTGATAAAATATTTTTTTTTTTTTAAACTTATCACCCCTTAAAAAAGTGGTTTCTGGACCGTTTTTCGAAATTTTTTCAATTGTTATGTCAATTACAAATGTATAAGAGCTGTATGAACATGCTTATGACGTTTTTTATTGACGTCGTGTTTTGGGTTGCTTTTGCTTGTGCACAAGGCACATGTTTTGTGCATTTTGAATATGATTTCATAGGAAAGAAGTGACATTTTTTTTTTCTTTTTTTGCAAAATGACATGTCCAATGCTTTTTTTGTCAATTATGAAAGTATTGAATGTGTCAAATCACAGCAAATATCCAATAGATGGCTAGAGCTCTCCGCAGTGAATTTTCATATTGAAAATGTAACACAATTCAAGACCCAAGAGTCAAATTTTGAAAAAATGACATATTTTTAAAAAACTTTTCAACCCCTTAAAAAGTGGTTTCTGGACCGTTTTTCTATTTTTTTCGATTTTTCTGTCAATTACACATGTATAAGAGCTGTATGGACATACTTTTGACGTATTTTATTGGGTTGTTTTTGCTTGTGCATAAGGCATATGTTTAGTGCATTTGGAATATGATTTCATAGGAAGTTAAAAGTGACATATTTGCTTGTGCATAAGGCATATGTTTTGTGCATTTGGAATATGATTTCATAGGAAGTCAAAAGTGACATGTTTGCTTGTGCATAAGGCATATGATTTGTGCATTTGGAATATGATTTCATAGGAAGTCAAAAGTGACATCTTTTTTCTTTTTTTTGCCAAATGCCATTAGAAATGTGCAAATGAAATGTCCAAATCTTTTTTTGTCAATTATACATGTAAGAAAGTATTGAATGTGCCAAATCAGGATGTTTGTCCTTTTGCCATGTACGATCATAGGAAGTCGGTTTCCAAACCCAAAAGTCAGTGAACCATGGTCCAAATGGCATTTATACTGCCCAAATGATATATAGCCCTATGTTAAGCCATTAATCAATGCAGACGGTCTACTTGTCATGTATGATGAGGGAGAAGTGGGACTCTGTTGCTTTTAACATTTTTAACGAATTTGACATGCTCAGAATGCATAATTGACTGGCCCGATGATCTCGGGATGGCCGTGCAGTGACTGTGGTTCCTCTCCATCGCTCGTTGTGTTGATTTCATCATGTCAACTTTGGTGATATTTTTTGCTGTTGAATCATATTGCAAATGCACGTTACGTTTGCAATATTGCGCGCTACGTTTGCAATATGATTCAATGGGCATTTAGCATCACAAATTTAGGCATGCTCAAAAATACTGCAGAATTGCATAATTGACTGGCCCGATGAACTCGGGATGGCCGGGCAGTGACTGTGGTTCCTCTCCATTGCTCGTCACCCAGCAGTCAGCGTCCATCGGTCAATTAGACGTCATTCTGACACCAAACTGATACCATCTGACACCAAATCCACTTTTTCCAACTCGTATAGAAGCCAACTATCACATATGTCAGAGAAGGCCCATAATTCACAGTGCTTTCAATTTTAACCATAAAAAAACATAAAACACATAGTTACGTTATAGCTGCGGGTCCAGCTCTGACAATATGTGTAGGCCTATGTGAGGCGACCCCGAATCCCAAGTTTCGGCTTGATAGGTCATTCGGTGCCCGAGCAATGGCCTTAATTGGTGCTGAAAATCCACTTTTTCAGGGTGTTACTACGGGGTCCCTGAATGAGCTATCGGACAGAGACATTGGGGTCCGTCTCTATGGGCTGAGGCGGTTTCAATGCACCTAGTCTTGTGACTCTGGGACATTTCTACATGTCGCCATGTCCGTGATATTCAAAATGAATTGAACATATTGCAAATGCACGAGGCGGTTTCTCGGTCTGAGAACCTTCTAGAGCCACATAAATCACCGTGCACTATTGACTTGAGCTCTAGAACAGGTTTCTAAAATTTCGGAGCTCTAGGTCTGATGGTTCTTGAATCGTTTGAACGAAAGTAAATATTGAAGGCGTTATAAGCCTCTAAGCCCCACACTACGTCCCTATGGCCAAGCTGTGTGTGTGTGTGTTTTATTTTTTTTTGCAAAAAAAATAGACACACGTTGTCTTTGGGGTAGGCATATACAGAATCCTGAATATGAAGTCTCTACTGTGAGCGGACCAAGTCATTTGGTGTCACTCTAAAGTGGAAAGGTGGAATAAACAAGTCCAGAGTAGGTTTTCTTGATTCAACACAGTTCTCTAATGAGGGATTTCTGACAATACAAACACTCCAACACAGTCAATGAGAATCTCCAAAGGAACAACATACATCTTCTTTAGAGGACACAGGATCACATTACGATTATCTTCAAACTATAACAACAATCACATATTCATCACCGTCTTAATGGCTCTTCATGGATAGCACCTCTCTCCCCGTAGCCATTCTCCAAAGATAGTTTATCTTCTCCCCTTCTTGCTGGTTCCATCCTCTCTCTTGTAGGGGAAAGAGAATATCTCATTAGTACCGTCAGCTGTGCTTAATTGACTCTGGTTACCTGGTCTCACATGCCTTGTTGGGCTACTATCCGTGAGCCCAGCCTGCCCTCTGGTGGTCCTTCCACATACCTCCCCCCTCAGGACCGGACCGGAGGGTCGGGCGCCAGACGCACCGTCTTGGTCGCGTCGGGACAGCGCGTCTGCATTCCCGTTCCTCAATCTGGCCCTGTGGATGACATGGAAAGAGAACGGTTGTAAAGCAAGAAACCATCTGGCTATTCGGTTGTTATTGTTTCTCTTACCAGCCATCCACGTGAGGGGCGCATGGTCCGTAACTAATGCAAACCTCCGACCCAGTAGGTAGTACCGGAGATAATCGAGGGCCCACTTAATGGCTAGGGCCTCTTTCTCTACGGTAGCATATCTCTGTTCCCGATCGCTGAGCGTTCTACTTATAAAGAGGATCGGCCTCTCAGCTTCGCCTTCACCCTGAGCTAGTACGGCCCCGAGCCCCGTATCCGAGGCGTCTACCTGTACAATGAACTCTTGTGAGAAGTCCGGAGCCTGTAGGACGGGATCAGAACACAGGCCCTCTTTTAGCAATTGAAAGGCCTCCTCCGCCTCATCTTTCCACTCTACCCGGTTTGGCAAGTTTTTCTTGATGAGGTTTGTGAGGGGGTTGGCAATGGTTGCATATCCAGGGATAAAACAGCGATAATATCCCGTTATCCCTAAGAAGGCCCGAACGTCCCGCTTGGTCTGGGGTCGAGGCCAGTCCCGAATTGCCCTGGTCTTCTCTGCCTGTGGGCGTATTTTCCCATTCCCCACGGTGTACCCCAGGTATTCCGCTTCGGACAGACCCAGGCAGCATTTTTTTGGAATGGCCGTCAACCCTGTGGCTTCCAGACTCATGAGCACCGCCCGTAGTCGTAGGAGGTGACTATCCCAGTCCTCGCTGTGGATGACCACATCGTCTATGTACGCCGCTGCGTACTCTTGATGGGGCCGTAGAATGGCATCCATGAGGCGTTGGAAAGTTGCAGCAGCACCATGCAGTCCGAAGGGCATCCTCACATACTGAAAAAGCCCCTCCGGTGTGGCGAAGGCGGTCTTTGGGCGGTCCTCTGGAGCCACCGGCACTTGCCAATATCCCTTCGTCAAATCCAGGGTTGTGATGAACTTGGCCTTTCCTAAGCGCTCCAAGAGTTCATCCACGCGGGGCATGGGATACGCGTCGAATGTAGAGATTGCATTCACGCTCCTAAAGTCGTTGCAGAGTCTCATACTACCATCGGGTTTGGGGACCAGGACTATGGGACTGGACCACTCACTCGTCGATGGCTCAATCACACCCATCCTCAGCATCTCCCTTACCTCGTTCTTGGCGATGACTCGGCGGGCCTCAGGAATCCTGTAAGGACGGATATGCACCTTCTTGCCGGGTTCAGTGTGGATATGGTGGAACAAGACATCTGTTTGTCCTGGGAATGGAGAGAATACCCGGCCGAAGTGAATAATCAGCTTGTCTAGCTGTCTCGACTGTTCCGGCAAGAGAGTTTGGCCATGGCGCACCTGTGGTAGAACCTCCTCTTTTCCTTGGCCCTCCATGGCCATCAAAGACACCTCCTCCTCTCTTCCATGGTACTTCTTCAACAGGTTTATGTGATAGAGTTGGACCTTCTTCCTCCTGTCGGGTTGTTTGATGAGGTAATTGACCGGTGAGACCCTTTTCATTACCTCGTAGGGCCCCCTCCACTGCGCCAGCAAGCGGTGTTCAGCTGTGGGCACGAGCACCATCACTTTCTCTCCCACGGAGAACTCACGGGATGTCGCGGACTTATCGTAGGCCCAGCCTTGGGTCCTTTGCGCCTTCTCCATATGCTCCTTTACTATGGGCCACACTGCCGACAGGCGGTCTCTCATCAGGGTAACATGTTCTATTGTGGATCAAAAGGGACATGGTTGGGTCTCCCAGGTCTCCTTGGCTAAGTCGAGGATCCCTCGACAGGGTCTGCCGTAGAGCAATTCAAACGGGGAGAATCCAGTGGACGCCTGGGGTACTTCTCGCAGGGCAAACATTAAGTGGGGGAGAAGCATGTCCCAGTTTTTCCCGTCTCTGGACACCACTCTTCTCAACATGCTTTTAATCGTTTTGTTCAAGCGTTCGCACAACCCGTCTGTTTGAGGGTGGAATATGCTTGTACGTATCTGTTGAACCTGATATAACCGACACAAGTCCTTCATCAACCGGGACATGAACGGGGTTCCCTGATCGGTTAGGATCGTCTTGGGAAGGCCTACCCGAGAGAACATCATTAACAATTCCTTGGCAATTCCCTTGGATGACATGTTACGCAGGGGTATGGCCTCTGGGAACTTGGTAGCGTAATCTACGACCACTAGGATGTACTCGTGTCCTCTGGCAGATTTTGGGAGGGGTCCCACGAGGTCCATAGCTATGCGTTCAAAGGGAGTCTCTATGATGGGGAGAGGAATCAAAGGGTTACGTAGGTGTGGCCGTGGAGCTGTACGCTGACATTGATCACACGTCCTACAATACCTGGCCACATCCCGGGTGACACGGGGCCAATAGAATCTCTGCATGATTCTGTCGATAGTCTTGTCCCGTGCCAGGTGTCCTCCTAGGACGTGGGAATGGGCTAACTGTAGGACTGTATCCCTGTATGGTCTAGGCACCATTAGTAATTCCTGGATTTCCCCCCTTTGTTGCACGACCCAATATAAGAGACCCCGCCTGATTGCATAGTAAGGAAGAGGGGGCTCACCTGATCCATCGACGTTCCTCCCGTCGATCACCTTCACCTTCCTCATGGCCTCCCTTAGGTCTGGGTCTCTATGCTGCGAGGTGCCGAACTGTCCCTTTAATTCCTGGGGCAGGTCAACCTCGGTAGAGGGGTGTGGAGGTTGTTCCCCATCCCCTCCAGGGGTGACCGAGGAGAACCCCTTCCAGGTTCCCTCCTCGGATGGGGCTTCAAATATATCTCTTAGCGCCTGGTTGCTCCTTCCTTCCTGCGTCGTGTATAACCCTTCACAGGTGTCTTCCTCGGTAGTTTCCTGGAATATCTGTCGTAAACGTTGGGTCTCTATTTCTTCCTCTGCTCCAGAGGACAAGGACGAGGCTACGTCGCCTTGTAGGACTACTACCTCGGGCTTGGATTTGGTTTTTTTCTTCTTTCCTGTCCCCCTTCTTCCCATGCATAACGTCATCTGCCGCAGCTCTTTATATAGAGGACAGTCTCTCCCTATCAATAATGGCACCTTCAGCTGGGGTACTTTCCCTGCCCTGACTGTACACCTTCCTTTCGGAGTGAGAATAGACAGATTCACGGTGGGGTAATAGTGGGTGTCTCCATGGATACAGGACACGGCTACTTTGTCTGGTAGCAGTGTTGCTGAAGTCACCATCCGCTCCTCTACTAACGTAACCATACTTCCCGAGTCGAGAATGGCTACCACATCTTGTCCTTCTACTCGAACCGGAATCTCTGGGGCTGGGGCTATTTCTGTTAACCAACAATGTTGATCATGTCCTCTAGAACCGGGATGCGTGGGGATGGGCAGCGATGACTCCGTGACCATGGACTCATCCTTGCTAGGACATTGTGAGGCATAATGGTCTGGAGACTGTCATTTATAACACCGACCCTGCTGTGTGGGGGATGACTTCTCCCACCTCTGGAGGGGGTTTGGAGGTTTCGGTGGCGGACGTGCCGGGGCGAGTCGTGGTACGGGATTTGCAGAATCCTTCCGTTCCTTCTTGTCCCCTTTTAACAACTCCCCTGTAGATCGGTATGTTTCCACCGCCTGGGCTATGTCGTCGGCTGACAACGGGTTGGTTTGACCCACAACCCTTTTTAAGTCACTGGGTAATTCCCTCAATATCTTGTCCACAACGAGGGTCTCTATTACATGTCCTACTCCCTTTCCGGGTTCCAGCCACTGTTTCATCAGTCGTATTAGAGCGAAGATCTGGGCACGGACGGGTTGGTCAGCCATATAGGTCCACTGATGGAACTTCACAGCTCTATCTCTGGCAGTCAGCTGGTACCGGGAGAGGATCTCGGTTTTTAGTCGCCCATAGTCCGCAGCTTCGCGGGAATCCAGGTCAAAATAGGCTTCCTGGGCCACCCCGGTCAAAAGAGGGGCTAATGCGCTCGCCCATTCTGTGGGCGGCCACTCTTCCAAGGTGGCCGTCCTTTCGAAGGTCATGAGGAAGGCCTCGATATCATCCTCCTTGGAGAGACGAGGTAAGATGGCATGAGCAGCCGCTCTAGGCTTCACTCTAGGTTCTTCTCGACCACTCAGCTGTCGTTGCAGGAGTTCTAGGGTTGTCTGCTGTGCCGTGATCAACTTTTGTAGTAGGGCATTGTCCATCGTTCTTGAATGGTTCCTCTGTCTACTGGAAGAATCTTGATTTACTCACTTATCCCTGTGTCACTCGTCCACCTAGTGCCCACATTCTCCACCAATGTGAGCGGACCAAGTCATTTGGTGTCACTCTAAAGTGGAAAGGTGGAATAAACGAGTCCAGAGTAGGTTTTCTTGATTCAACACAGTTCTCTATTGAGGGATTTCTGACAATACAAACACTCCAACACAGTCAATGAGAATCTCCAAAGGAACAACATACATCTTCTTTAGAGGACACAGGATCACATTACGATTATCTTCAAACTATAACAACAATCACATATTCATCACCGTCTTAATGGCTCTTCATGGATAGCACCTCTCTCCCCGTAGCCATTCTCCAAAGATAGTTTATCTTCTCCCCTTCTTGCTGGTTCCATCCTCTCTCTTGTAGGGGAAAGAGAATATCTCATTAGTACCGTCAGCTGTGCTTAATTGACTCTGGTTACCTGGTCTCACATGCCTTGTTGGGCTACTATCCGTGAGCCCAGCCTGCCCTCTGGTGGTCCTTCCACACTACCTTAAGAATTGACTGAATGACACAGGGTTGAGTCATATGACAATATATGACAATAGCTCTAGGGTGTTTTTAACCACTTCCGGTTGTCACAGGAACCTCTTGCTGAACACACGTTGTCTTTGGGGTAGACATAAACAGAATCCTGAATATGAAGTCTCTACCTTAAGAATTGACTGAATGACAGATGGTTGAGTTGCGTGATTTTCACTATGTGCAGGTTATATGACAATAGCTCTAGGCTGTTTTTAACTACTTCCGGTTGTCACAGGAAGCTCTTGCTCCACACACGTTGTCTTTGGGGTAGACATAAACATAATCCTGAATATGAAGCCTCTACCTTAAGAATTGACTGAATGACAGATGGTTGAGTTGCGTGATTTTCACTATCTGCAGGTGGCCATATGACAATAGCTCTTGGGTGTTTTTAACAACTTCCGGTTGTCACAGGAAGTTCTTACTCAACACACGTTGTCTTTGGGGTAGACATAAACAGAATCCTGAATAAGAAGCCTCTACCTTAAGAATTGACTGAATTACACATGGTTGAGTTGCGTGATTTTCACTTTCTGCAGGTTGCTTATATGACAATAGCTCTAGGGTGATTTTAACAACTTCCGGTTGCTCCAGGAACCTTAGAATCGACACAGGTAGACCTCACAGCTGCCTGATGGATTGTTATAGAAGACAGGTTCATAAGGCATTCATAACCCACATAGACTTCAGGTTGAATTTCGGAGAATTGTCAATGTATTCCTAAGGGAAGAGAAGTCATTGCACACTGTTTGATCTAAACACCTTCTTTTCACTGTGAAGGGTTAATGCCACAGGGTCAAGGTTGGCTTGCACAGATCGGGAGGACCTCAGGAACGCTCCTGAGGTTGAATTGTGCTTCTAACCCTAATGGTTCTCTCACTGTCACCCAAAAGCACTTGACATATTGGTGCAGGCATCATTTTGGGCCTAGTTTTCTCACGGTCGCTGCGCTCAGACCGAGCGAGCTACGGTCAAGCGGGGCGTCTCATTGAACTCGGCACAGCCTAGAGATAATGGTAATGCCATTGCAGGCTCTTTGTGTCTTTAAGCACCGCACTGTGTCACTCCATCCTTGCTGTGTGTGTTTGTGAGAGAGCTTTTCTTTGACATCTGATGGGATAAATGACTGATTTACAGTTCATGAGGGTTGCCTAGTCACACATATGAAGTTGTGGAAAGATCTGACCTTTTTAACCCTTCAAAACAGCCCCTATGACACCATTTTAAGGCACTTCTGGTTGACACAGGAATCTGAACGTTAGGCTCTTATAGAATATTGAGTTTTAAGTCTTTCTGTTAAGAACTGACTTATTTACAGAGGGTTGAACAAGTGTGTGTTGTTTCAGAAAATCACAGAAATCTCGCAGAGCTCCAAAACCTGCCTTAACGGACTCATCTGAACACGCTGCAACTGGAACTTTTTGGAAAAAAAAACTCCTGTTGTTGAATATCACCAATGTGTCATTGTACAATTTCTCTGAAATGAACATTGGTAAATGCATGGTTCCTTTTCTCCAGACACCGTAGGCTCATGTAGTTTGATGTGAAGCGGTCAAATCAGCACTCTATTTTCCTGTTTGACTTTCAATCCCAGAAAAATAGCCGTAACTTCTTGGGGCTATGTGGGACGTTAGCGTGCCACCCGTGGCGCACCCTATCAACAGCAGGTGCATTTCAAGAGCGGCAAATTTGAAACCAAATAAATGTCAAAATTCAAATTTCTCAAACATACAACTAACTTACACCCTTTGAAAGATAAACATCTCCTTAATCTAACCACGTTGTCCGATTTCAAAAAGGTTTTACTGCGAAAGCATAAAGTTAGGTTATGTTAGGAGAGTACATTGACAATAGCTGTGTGTAATGTATTGTCGATTCAAAGACAGGCGTCACCAAAACCATAAAATCAGCTAAAATTATGCACTAACCTTTTACAATCTCCATCAGATGACACTCCTAGGACATTATGTTAGACAATGCATGCATTTTTAGTTCTATCAAGTTCATATTTATATCCAAAAACAGTGTTTTACTATGGCGTTGATGTTCAGGAAATCGTTTCCCTCCAATAACCGGCAGTCAAGTCATGACAACAAAATAATTAATTAATATTAGAAAACATTGGTAAAATATTGTCATTCAAAGAATTATAGATTTACATCTCTTGAATGCAATCGACTTGCCAGATTTAAAAAGAACCTTTATGGGAAATCACACTTTGCAATAATCTGAGCACTGCGCCCAGAAAAATACGCTTTGCGATACAGACTAACCGCCATGTTGGAGAGATCTAAAATCGAAAATACTATGTAAATAATCCATTACCTTTTGATTGTCTTCATCAGATGTCACTTCCAGGAATCCCAGGTCCATAACGAATGTAGTTTTGTTCAAAAAAGCTCATCATTTATGTCCAAAAAGCTCCGTGTTGTTAGCACATGATCTAAGCCAGCCGGACTTCACTTCACTTCACGAACGGAAAAAATATATTTACGTTCGTTCAAACATGTCAAACGTTGTATCGCATAAATCATTAGTGCCTTTTTTAACCAGAACATGAATAAAATTCAAGGCGGACGATTGCGTTCTCTTTTAAACCGTATTGGAACGAGAGTACCCAACATGAACTTGCGCGCCAGGTGTCTAATGGGCCATCACCATTCCATGGCTCTTGTTCGGTCAGATCACACAGTATAAGACTCAAAACACTTTGTAAAGGCTGGTGATATCTAGTGGAAGCAATAGGAAGTGCCAAAACATTCCTCAGCCCCTTTGTTTTTCAATGGCATAGGCTTAAAGTCAATTCAACACATCAGGTATCCACTTCCTGTCAGAATCTGTCTCAGGGTTTTGCCTGCCAAATGAGTTCTGTTATACTCACAGACACCATTCAAACAGTTTTAGAAACGTTAGGGTGTTTTCTATCCATATATAATAAGTATATGCATATTCTAGTTACTGGGTAGGATTAGTAACCAGATTAAATCGGGTACATTTTTTTATCCAGCCGTGAAAATACTGCCCCCTATACCATAACAGGTTAACTCGAAAAGCGTCGAGGCCTCGACTCCATCCTGTTTGGGGCCAACTGCCCATTATGCCAAACCCACGCAGACCGAGTTTCGTCTTCGAATTCTTTTCCGTTCAGGAGAAAAAGCCGCGTCGTGATCGGTGATATATGTTAGATTTGCAATATGATTCCATTCGCCCTGCCGTGGAATAATCCGGAACTGCAGAGAAATGACCAAAATTTGAAAATTTTATTAAACGGAAACGGAATGTCCGAGAGACTCCGTTCAATGACTTCCTGGAAGATCCGGTCCCTGTGAGCGGCCCGACGCAGTCCGCGGATTTATCGGACGTAGTCGGACGTCTAGTAAGGGAGCGTACATTTGCAACATGCACTTTCTCACTAACCACACAGCTGGCGCACGAGAGTTCCCTTCATGTATGTAAGGTCCATGGAGAATAAGAATACCTCCTCCCAGCTGCCCACTGCACTGAGGATAGGAAACTCTGTCACCATCGATAAATCCACTATAATTGAGAATTTCAATAAGCATTTTTCTACGGCTGGCCATGCTTTCCACCTGGCTACCCCTACCGCGGTCAACAGCACTGCACCCCCACAGCTACTCGCCCAAGCCTTCCCCATTTCTCCTTCTCCCAAATCCAGTCAGTTGATGTTCTGAAAGAGCTGCAAAATCCGGACCCCTACAAATCAGCCGGGCTAGACAATCTGGACCCTTTCTTTCTAAAATGATCTGCCGAAATTGTTGCAACCCCTATTACTAGCCTGTTCAACCTCTTTCATGTCGTCTGAGATTCCCAAAGATTGGAAAGCAGCTGCGTTCATCCCCCTCTTCAAAGGGGGGACACTCTTGACCCAAACTGCTACAGACCTATATCTATCCTACCCTGCCATTCTAAGGTCTTCGAAAGCCAACAAACAGATTACCGACCATTTCGAATCCCACCGCACCTTCTCCGCTATGCAATCTGGTTTCAGAGCTGGTCATGGGTGCACCTCAGCCACGCTCAAGGTCCTAAACGATATCGTAACTGCCATCGATAAGAAACAATACTGTGCAGCCGTATTCATTGACCTGGCCAAGGCTTTCGACTCTGTCAATCACCACATCCTCATCGGCAGACTCAATAGCCTTGGTTTCTCAAATGATTGCCTCGCCTGCATCACCAACTACTTCTCTGTTGAAGTTCAATGTGTCAAATTGGATGGCCTCTTGTCCGGGGCTCTGGCAGTCTCTATGGGGGTGCCACAGGGTTCAATTCTTGGGCCAAATCTTTTCTCTGTATACATCAATGATGTCGCTCTTGCTGCTGGTGAGTCTCTGATCTACCTCTATGCAGACGACACCATTCTGTATACTTCTGGCCCTTCTTTGGACACTGTGTTAACAACCATCCAGACGAGCTTCAATGCCATACAACTCTCCTTCCGTGGCCTCCAACTGCTCTTAAATACAAGTAAAACTAAATGCATGCTCTTCAACCGATCACTGCCTGCACCTGTCCGCCCGTCCAGCATCACTACTCTGGACGGTTCTGACTTAGAATGTGTGGACAACTGCAAATACCTAGGTGTCTGGTTAGACTGTAAACTCTCCTTCCAGACTCACATCAAACATCTCCAATCCAAAGTTAAATCTAGAATTGGCTTCCTATTTCGCAACAAAGCATCCTTCACTCATGCTGCCAAACATACCCTCATAAAACTGACCATCCTACTGATCCTCGACTTCGGCGATGTCATTCACAAAATAGCCTCCAATACCCTACTCAATAAATTGGATGTAGTCTATCACAGTCCCATCCGTTTTGTCACCAAAGCCCCATATACTACCCACCACTGCGACGTGTACGCACTCGTTGGCTGGCCCTCGCTTCATACTCGTCGCCAAACCCACTGGCTCCAGGTCATCTACAAGACCCTGCCAGGTAAAGTCCCCCCTTATCTCAGCTCAGTGCTCACCATAGCAGCACCCACCAGTAGCACGCGCTCCAGCAGGTATATCTCTCTGGTCACCCACAAAGCCAATTCTTCCTTTGGCCGCCTCTCCTTCCAGTTCTCTGCTGCCAATGACTGGAACGAACTACAAAAATCTCTGAAACTGGAAACACTTATCTACCTCACTAGCTTTAAGCACCAGCTGTCAAAGCAGCTCACAGAGTGCTGCACCTGTACATAGCCCATCTATAATTTAGCCCAAACAACTACCTCTTCCCCTACTGTATTTATTTCTTTATTATGCTCCTTTACACCCCATTATTTCTACTTTGCACTTTCTTCCACTGCAAATCTACCATTCCAGTGTTTTACTTGCTATATTGTATTTACTTTGCCACCATGGCCTTTTTCTGCCTTTATCTCACTTATCTCACCTCATTTGCTCACATTGTATATTGACTTATTTTTCTACTGTATTATTGACTGTATGTTTGTTTTACTCCATGTGTAACTCTGTGTTGTTGTATGTGTCAAACTGCTTTGCTTTATTTTGGCCAGGTCACAATTGTAAATGAGAACTTGTTCTCAACTTGCCTACCTGGTTAAATAAAGGTGAAATAATTTTTTTTTTAAACAAATTTATGTAAACTTCTGACCTCAACTGTATCTCTTTCACACCAAGGCTTGGTGATTATCGAGGGGGAGAGTGTTGGAAATATTGTTCAAAAACTGTGAAGATTGAGGAATTATTATCATTCGCTATGGATGTTAAAAAAATAGACTTTGTTGACTTATTGTGTGAGGTAAAGATTTTTTTTTGAAAAGCTCATTAGTGGTGGACGTGGTTAAGACAATCAGTAATTGCCAAATGGACACTTTCCTACATTTGTGCACAGCAGGCCAGGTTCTTCTATGCGTGCTCCCTCAACATTAACAGGACAGAGAAACCAGACACATGCTCACTGCTCACATGGAGCACACCAAACAAAAGACAATGAAAAATCTGACAAAACTTGATGGTTATGAAATAAACCAAAACTTGTTCACTGGAATGTGAGAAGAAAATTTGAACTTTTTAAAGGACATAGGAAAAGAGATAAATGAGACTCGAGCTGGGTGCTCACAGAGATTTAGTGAATTGGATGGTCACTTGAATAATGAGGTTGGCTACCAAGTCTTGGACGTAAACTGGGACCGCAGGTATTTCTACCGGGTCACAGTGTACTGGTCCGAGTTAGGACATAAGGCCATACAAGTCTCCTGTGAGGATCCAACGATCAGGAGAGTGGATCAGCGTCTACAGAGTCCTCTCACCCGCAGAGTGGGAGAGGGATTGGTGTGGGGGTTTTATGACACCTCACATTGATCATAAATTGTAATGCAGCAGACGACTCCTTTCTGGTCTCTAGTATAAGTGAATGGAATATCTGTTTGTTACAGAAGAGTTTGCCACCCAAAACTTCAACATCAAACAATGAGACAATATATTTCAACATCCTAATGTTGAGAATGATGAGAGATGGAATATGGAAAATGAATGTCTATTTTGTGATGTCATTAAAATTGGTATAAAGATGTTATAACAAAAACAATGTAAGTTGAAGAGCTTTTACTGTGTATATCAGGTTTACCTCCTTTACGTTGTGTAGGAAATATCAAGGGATGAAGAGAATATTTTTGTGACGATAGGATTGTGATTTGAGTTCTCTAACGAGATCATAGTAATTATGATATCTTCCCTCGTAACTATGACGAAAACGCCCCCTTTTTACCCGAGGGTGTAAAAGATTGAGTTAAGAATTAACATATCAGACTAGAAGGACCACAAGCTGCAGCTAGGTCTTCATTAGTCAAGATCCTGAAAATCAGCACAAGGTTGAAGAAGGCATAGGAACAGCTAACAATAAATGCTATGGTTGAGTAGCTGTTCTAAGTACTGTATCTAAGAAAGTGAATTTAAGTAGGACCCTCCTTTTATTCTCTTCAAATCATCATCGCCTATACTGCTCTCATCACCACTCTGGGGATCATCGACACGGCTGATTAGCCATCCTCAGAAGACCATTCTTCAAGAACGAGTGCAAGTAAACCGACAACTAAGTAGAAGCACATTGTGGCCTCTTGTGGACAATAAGAGACTTACACCTGAGAACGAAGAAGAAGGCCCTCCGAAGTAGAAGGCCCAATCAACCCTTCTCATAAAGCAGAACCCTTTCCACGAAGGCCTGGGCCCAACAAAGATACCAGACAAAGACCTTTAATACGTAAATACAGTGCCTTGCAAAATAATTCATCCCCCTGGGGTGTTTTTCCTATTTTGTTGCATTACAACCTGTAATATAAATAGATTTTTACTTGGATTTCATGTGATCGACATACTCAAAATTGGTGAAGTAAAATGAAAAAAATTACTTTTTCCAAAAAATTCTAAGAAATAAAAAACTGAAAAGTGGTGTGTGCATATGTAGTCACATAAATAAAGTCCACCTGTGTGTAATCTAACTAATTAAGTGTCACATGATCTCAGTATATATATATACACTTACACACCTGTTCCGAAAGGCCCCAGAGTCTGCAACTCCACTAAGCAAGGGGCACCACCAAGCAAGTGGCACCATGAAGACCAAGGAGCTCTCCAAACAGGTCAGGGACAAAGTTAATGAAATAGTTCTCGCAAAACACCAGTCTCAATATCAACAGTGAAGAGGCAACTCCGGGATGCTGGCCTTCTAGGCAGAGTTCCTCTGTCCAGTGTCTGTGTTCTTTGCCCGTCTTAATCTTTTATTTGTATTGTCCAGTCTGAGATATGGCTTTTTCTTTGCAATTCTGCCTAGAATGCCAGCATCCCAGAGTCACCTCTTCACTGTTGACGTTGAGACTGGTGTTTTGCGGGTACCATTTAATGAAGCTGCTAGTTGAGGACTTGTGAGGCGTCTCTTTCTCAAACTAGACACTCCAATGTACTTGTCCTCTTGCTCAGTTGTGCACCGGGCCCTCCCACTCCACTTTCTATTCTGGTTAGAACCAGTTTGTGCAGTGCTGTGACGGGAGTAGTACAAAGCATTGTACGAGATCTTCAGTTTCTTGGCAATTTCTCGCATGGAATAGCCTTCATTTCTCAGAACAAGAATAGACTGATGAGTTCCAGAAGAAAGTTCTTTGTTTCTGGCCATTTTGAGCTTGTAAATGAACCCACAAATGCTGATGCTCCAGATACTCAACTAGTCTTAAGGACAGTTTTATTGCTTCTTTAATCAGTATAACAGTTTTCAGCTGTGCTAACATAATTGCAAAAAGGGTTTTCTTAGCCTTTGAAAATGATAAACTTGGATTAGCTAACACAACGTGCCATTGGAGCACAGGAGTGATGGTTGCTGTACCCCTATGTAGATATTCTAATAAAAATCAGCCGTTTCCAGCTACAATAGTCATTTACAACATTATCAATGTCTACACTGTATTTCTGATCAATTTCATGTTATTTTATTGGACAAAAAATGTGCTTTACTTTCAAAAACAAGGAAATTTCTAAGTGACCCCAAACTTTTGAGCAGTAGTGTATATATTCTTGAGTTAATTCGGGAGAAGGTAACTCGGTAAACAACTTCTCCCGTGGTGCCCCAAATTCCTAACGATTTAATTGTTACATGATTCATTTAATCGAGTAACAATTCAACATAGTTAGTTTTATTCGATAAATAACATTCATCAGATTAATGATAGTCATGTCACAACACAAGTTAACTGGATTAAAAGGGAAGGAGAACATCTAAGGCAGGGATCATCAACTAGATTCAGCCGCGGGCTGATTTTTTTGTTGAGTGGATGGTCGGGCAACCGGAACATAATTACAAATAATTTGTAGACTGAAAATTGACCACAAGAAGCCCAAACAGATATAATGTTTGACTAAAACATAATTATTTCAAACCTTGCTTACATTTTTACTCAGAAAACTTGAGGGGCATGGGGGGCCAAGTTGGGGAACCCTGATCTAAGGCTATATGCAGATTGGTATGTTCAATACCTTAATGGGACCAGGGCAAACCTTTATTGGGGAAAGGAGTGTGTAGAAACAGCAAACCAAGGACTGAAAGAATGTAATGCATACATACCATGGTCAAGTCTGTTCTGGGGTAATTTAAATTTAACATGCCCAGGGACTGATATAATCATTATCGCTGATGGGAACCAGAGTGATCATCTTAAAGGAAAATTACGAGGCTATAGGAAAACTAACGAAGACCCTGCTATATATATATATATATATATATACTGTAAACAGTGAGAAATATGTTAACGCAATATTGAACATGAACCAGGGACTACGGGTGGACGGACAACCATGCCCTCCAGGGGGTTCTTGGGCCCCAATTACCGTAACCAGTTACCCTATGGGTGGGGGTATAATGGGAGTGGGGCTTGATCGTGACAATTAATAAAACCTGGGTGTGAAAAAGACCTGTAACTTTATACCTACTCGATCCAAACTCACCCACAGAAGAGTGGGAAAGAGAAATGTGGGTACAATGCCAGTCTAGTCCTGGGGACTTGGAGGGGGTTAATAAAAATCATTTCAGAGAATTGGATAAGTGTGTAAGACGATGGCAGAAGCTCTGGAAGGAAGGGACTTCACCATGGATTCCTTTAAAAGGCAATTCACGGGGAACTCCTAGATGCCCTACATGTCAAACAGGACCTATGGAGAAAGATACTGATTGTATAATTGCACACGGCTTCTGCAGTCGAGCACTGTTAAAAGTGCTCTAAGGTCTTATACACAGGTTTTTACCACAAATAAGAGTAGAGTATGGTGGGGTTTACAAACGACATAGATATTGAAGAAAAGGTTAAAGAGATTGTAGAAAAGGTTGTAAAAGGAGTAACAGTCGGTTGGGACTGGTTAATGGAGATGTTGCGAGAATGGGCCAGAGTGTTTTTAACTATAGTGGGTGCACTAGCTGGAGGGTTAATTTTGTTTCTACTAGGAAAGTGCTGTATGAGTGCAGCAATAAACAGGATGTGCGCCCGGAAACAAGATGAAGTAGAGTTGCTAAGTTTAAAAGAATAGCAGAAGATGAAGATGTGTATACTGACTAAGAGAGGTCAAAGCCATTCTCTTACATTCAAAACAACCATCTCTAAAAGAAGAAAAATTGTGAAAAACACATGTAGATAGGTGAGGTGTTTTGAACGGGTGGGGAATAACGCTTCGAACACACCGACTGCGTCATTGCATTAATGCTGCATAACATTTTGTGCAGCTAGGCCACTATACTGATGCAGGTATCTTTTGCAGATGGTCGCATGCGGTTGGACATATGGAGGAGAGAATCATGTTCGCAGTATCCTCAAAACCGTGTCTTTTTGACACAACTGCTGACAGCTACAGAGACCTAAACACAAAAAAATGCTGCTTGGAGACAAGCATCCACAATAGTAAGATTGCCAGGTCAGTTTAGTAGTGAGCTTGTGCTAGATGTGGCTAGTTAGCTAGCTAACCTAGCTTGCTAACCTAGCCAATGAGGTGAGTGTGTGAAAGAAATAGTAATATAAATGACGCTAGTTACTACCCCTGATAACTTGCCTAAATAATCATGTTTGAAAGAGTGTGAATGTGTATGTTAGATAAATAGTAACAGAAATGGTAGATACTACTAAAATTATATTATAGGCTCTCACAATATGTCTCTTGTAGATGTCATCGAATAAATAATATGTTTGCTACTTGGCAAATAAAATATGTAAAGAAATTAGAAAATCAAACTGTTTTTATGTAAATGCACTTTTTTTTTACTAGATATGTGTGCAACAAAAATTCAACATTCACAATTTGCTACTTTCTGTCAAGTCTACGCATACAATTTCATGCATACATTCGATTTATCGAACATATGCACCACACAGAACGCACTGCAATTGCCTCTCCAACGTAATGCTGCAAGGCAAACGCAGCATTCCATTGGAAATGAATGTACTTCTGGTGTACCAAAACGCAATGACGCAGTTGGTGTGTTCGAAGCGTAATGGCATGTATATCATTTTTACCCTATACCCGGGTCTTAGCGAGTGTGACTGACCGGTGAGGGTGTTGTCTGGTCAATTAGAAAGGGAGGGCCAGCTGCTAGCAGGAGTGTCTGAGATTATGTTGCGCTTAAACAAAAGTGTAACCCCGTGGCGGAACATATCTTGCGTGAACAGCGAGAAAACACTCAGTCACAAACTACCTGTAATCAGTAGGTAGGAGTGAGCTAACCTCTGTAGCAAGCAGGGAAGACCAAGAGGGGTGACCCAGTTGTTAAAGTGGAGTTCAGTGCTCTAATGTTAAAAACAATTTATGGTAGGAAGGCAGGGAGGCCCCCTCACCCGGAAAGAGGCTCATACAGCAGGACAATCCCTGCCTACAATGTGTGGTGGGAGTTGACCCAACCTGTGAAGTCAAGAGCGGATCCACAGGCAAAGACTATTCACATGTGAGTGAAGCTAGTAGGTCCGTCAGGGAGGCGGCCCTTACTAGTCAGCTCGACACTATTCATGCAAAGATTGACAGACATTTACAGGCTCTCTTTTACACACATACAGTACATATACTGTACACACACTCCTGGGTACACAATCACATGTAAAAACACACACACACACAGATACAGATGTGCGCACACAATCACGTGTTGGCATGCCAAACCTCGACGGGGGCACTGTGTCATAGTAAATCATTTTAAAGGTGGCTCATTCCAATGCATGTGGGAATACATGCCTCCACGATTAGAGCAGAATCATGATGTGGAGATGAGGGGGGAGCGCCAACCTACTTTCAGGAAAAGCTCCCGCCATCTGTCAGTATTGGAAAGCACTGGTGGTTTTGCAACGGGTTTTCAACACTCTGCGGTTTCCGTTTCTGTCAGTGGTGTGGTTCAGCATGAGATTTGAACTTCCAGGCATAACCAAGCACTGGATTGTAATGCAGCGTCCGCTGGACCGAAGCCTCATTGACACATGAAAAATCCTTGCTATTAGTGCTATTGACCAACCTTGTTGTAAGTAAACATTTTCATATTTGCATATTATATATGACAAAGTCTCTATTAAAACTGAATCTCTGACTCCATAAAGATGTTAGAGCAATATGCAAGAAACTATAGTTGAGTTACAGGAATTCTCTATCAAGAAATGTCTGAGAATTGTTTATCAAAAGGCAAATATTTAATATAATTGTAAATTGAGCAATACATATTTTTTTCTCACCTTTATTTAACCAGGTAGGCTAGTTGAGAACAAGTTCTCATTTGCAACTGCGAACTGGCCAAGATAAAGCATAGCAGTTCGACACATACAACAACACAAAGTTACACATGGAATAAACAAAACATACAGTCAATCATACAGTAGAACAAAAGAAAACAAAAAGTCTATATACAGTGAGTGAAAATGAGGTAAGATAAGGGAGTTAACCTGTTGGGGATAGGGGGCAGTATTTGCACGGCCGGATAAAAAACGTACCCGATTTAATCTGGTTACTACTCCTGCCCAGTAACTAGAATATGCATATAATTTGATTTAGGTTAGTGCTGCATTTAGCTGTGGTATTGGTTTTTTGAAAAGCCTTTTTGAAATCGAACAGTGTGGTTAGATTAACCTCTCTAGGGCAGGTGGGACGAAATCGTGGATTTTTAATTGCCTGCATCGTCTGATTTATTTATGTGATTCTATATGGAAAACATACATTATTGGCAGCATCCTCTCATGAGCAATTCATTCGTTTATTTCTTCATTTCTGTTCTCATTCTTTGTGGACTTTACTGGTGTAAAGTATACGCTCAGCTAAAACTTACAAGTGAAAATGGATCAGATTTTTCATTATCTCCTCCCTGAAATATTACTACCTTGAGGTTAACAAAAAGCTCATACAAGATAGAAAGGATGACTTTTAAGAACACATTATTAACAAAGACCGCTAAGAGATGCAATTGTTTCCGCAATACATCAGAATTTTAGTCTGAACACGTGGTAGGAGAGTCATGTCAGTTGTTTCAGAGTCATTTCCTGTGACAGATTTTTATTTTTTAAAGTACGGGCTAGGGTTAAGTTACGGTGAGAAGTGCAATAACAAAAAGCTTTGTCCTTTCTTTAGAAGAAAATGCAATTTACCACTTGGCTGTCTATTATATCACCCTGTCACAGGCCCTCCCAGTCAACAGTGCTAGCTGGTTTAGAATAGGCTAGTTGGGCTCTGGCTTGCTGCTTTGCTGACCTTGGGGGTTTATGTGTGGATTAATCTGACGTTTTATTGGCTCTACAGTAAATCTCTGTCATGCATCTTACCAACGGCTCCTCAATGTTCCTCCTGTTGCACTCTGCCCTGGATTACTTTGGTTTCCCCCTCCGTGTTTTTTTCCTGACCAAATACTACTCCCCCCTTGATCTTTGCACCCTGAATAATAACTATTGGCTCTCCTCTGATGTATTTATCCCTGCCTGCTCATCATGCATACGTAGAAGCCGCTACCTGCATCATGGCTCACAGCAACTGGTCTGTCAACTATACTACTGGTAGCAACAATAATTCTCTTTGGTCTCACTCGTGCCCTGCTCCCAATCCATCATCTGACTATCTACGGCCCGTTCAACCTACCAATATCCATAAACTTACCTCTGTCTCACAATACTAACTTTGCTGTCCTCAACACTCGATCAATGAACAACAACGCCCCCTTGCTCCATGAACTGTTATCTGACAACAAGCTAGACTTCCTCCTCCTAACTGAAACTTGGCAACAACCTGGTGATTTATTTTCTCTTAAACAAGCTACTGCCGCTGGTTATGGCTACCTGTGTCAAAATAACTGAATTGTCTCTCCCTATTGTCTCCTCATTTGAATATATTGCCTACAAATCATCTTGCTCCATGATCACAATCCTTGTGTACCAACTTCCTAATTCTAATTAATTACTCCTGTCTCATTGATCTGAACTACTTTCGATCCCCCTGTGATTACTGTTGCTTGGCGATATTAATATTTACATGGACTCATCTAACTCAACTCTTGAAACTGATTTCATTGCTATTCTGGACTGTTTCAATATTACCCAACATGTCCATTTTCACACTCACATCAAGGGACACATACTTGACCTCGTCTGCTTTGTTGGCCTCAACCTAACTCATATTCCCCCCTCACGGACCACAATATCCTTAATTTCTCTCTTACCTCATACTCTCCCCAAAACACTGACAAAAACCTCATCTTCTTACGTAACATCAAAGCTGTTGACCGCCTCCAACTCTCTGATGCCATCTGCTCTGCCCTGTCCCTTGACCACGCCCCCAACTCACCTGATGAACTAGCTGCCCAAATCAATACTGCTCTCTATCTGTTGTTGTTTTTTAAGTTTCACCTTTATTTAACCAGGTAGGCCAGTTGAGAACAAGTTCTCATTTACAACTGCGACCTGGCCAAGATAAAGCAAAGCAGTGCGACAAAAACAACAACACAAAGTTAAACATAAACAAACGTACAGTCAATAACACAATAGAAAAATGTCTCCCTCAACTCTCTGGCCCCTCCAAACTAAACCTGTCCTGTTCTCCTCCTCCTCTCCCTGATTTAACCCTGAGCTCCATGACCTAATGCAAGCAGGCCTCTGCATGGAGCGCCTGAGCAGGAAGTCTGGGCTCACTGTCCACACTGAGGCCCAAAAACTCTACCTGTCCACCTACAGAGATACCCTCAGTGCTGCCAGGTCCACCTACTTCTCCAACATCATCAACAGCTCTAATAAGAACTCACAAACTCTGTACTCCACTTTCAGCAAACTACTTCAGCCTTGTGACCATACCTTCTCTTCTCCCTCCACTGAACTCTGCAATTCTTCAGTTTTTTAAGGACAAGATCACCCAAATGTACTCATCATTGACTGATCAATCTCCCTCAGCCACCCCTCCCCGTCAACCTCCCAACCATCACCCCTGAAACCTGGCTCTCTGATTTTGCCCCCATTGACTCTGACTATATCTCAAAGCTCATCATGTCATCCAAAGCTACAAGTTGCTCCCTGGATCCTCTCCCCACTGTTCTTATCAAAGCCTGCCTGCCTGCTCTCTGTCCATATATCACACACATCCCCATAACATTAGAAGCCTCCTCCCTAGTTTGTTTTATTCACTGCTTTAGCACACTACGCCAAACCGGATGTCTTAGCTGTGTCTGAATCATGGCTTAGGAAGACCACCAAAAACCCTGAAATTTTCATCCCTAACTATAACATTTTCCGCCAAGATAGAACTGCCAAAGGGGGTGGAGTTGCAATCTACTGCAGATATAGCCTGCAGAGCTCTGTCTTACTATCCAGGTCTGTACCCAAACAATTCAAGCTTCTACTTTTCAAAATCCACCTTTCCAGAAACAAGTCTCTCACCGTTGCCGCTTGCTATAGACCACCCTCTGCCCCCAGCTGTGCCCTGGACACCATATGTGAACTGATTGCCCCCCATCTATTTTCAGAGCTCATGCTTCTAGGTGACCTTAACTGGGACATGCTTAACCTCTCTGGGCTCGGTGGGACGCTTGCAACAGCCAGTTGAATCCCGTGGCGGGTTATTCAAATACCTTAGAAATGCTATTACTTCAATTTCTCAAACATATGACTATTTTACACCATTTTAAAGACAAGACTCTCGTTAATCTAACCACACTGTCCGATTTCAGAAAGGCTTTACAACGAAAGCAAAACATTAGATTATGTCAGCAGAGTACCCAGCCAGAAATAATCAGACACCCATTTTTCAAGCTATCATATAATGTCACATAAACCCAAACCACAGCTAAATGCAGCACTAACCTTTGATGATCTTCATCAGATGACAATCTTAGGACATTATGTTATACAATACATGCATGTCTGTTCAATCAAGTTCATATTTATATCAAAAACCAGCTTTTTACATTAGCAGGTGACTAGCATGTGACTAGCATTCCCACCGAACACTTCCGGTGAATTTACTAAATTACTCACGATAAACGTTCACAAAAAACATAACAATTATTTTAAGAATTATAGATACAGAACTCCTCTATGCACTCGATATGTCCGATTTTAAAATAGCTTTTCGGTGAAAGCACATTTTGCAATATTCTAAGTAGATAGCCCGGCATCACTGGGCTAGCTATTTAGACACCCAGCAAGTTTAGCACTCACCAAAGTCAGATTTACTATAAGAAAAATGTTATTACCTTTGCTGTCTTCGTCAGAATGCACTCCCAGGACTTCTACTTCAATAACAAATGTTGGTTTGGTCCCAAATAATCCATTGTTATATCCGAATAGTGCCGTTTCGTTCGTGCGTTCAAGACACTATCCGAAAAGGTAAATAAGGGTTACGAGCACGACGCATTTCGTGACAAAAAAAATCTAAATATTACCGTACTTCGAAGCATGTCAACCGCTGTTTAAAATACATTTTTATGCAATTTTTCTTGTAAAAAAGCGATAATATTCCGACCGGGAAATCATTTTTTATTACAAAGAGAGTGAAAGTAAAAGCATGCTATCCCCTCATGCACGAGCCTCAGTCTGATAGCCCTCTGATAGAGCACTTGCCAAATGCGCTAGTGTGTTTCAGCCTGGGAATGGAATTACGTCATTTTTCCCGGGTTCTGAGAGCCTATGGGAGCCGTAGGAAGTGTCATGTCATGCCAGAGATCCCCTGTTTTTGTTAGAGATGATCAAGGAGGGCAAGAAATGGTCAGACAGGCCACTTCCTGTAAGGAATCTTCTCAGGTTTTGGCCTGCCAAATGAGTTCTGTTATACTCACAGACACCATTCAAACAGTTTTAGAAACTTTTTCTATCCAAAGCCAATAATCATATGCATATTGTAGTTACTGGGCAGGAGTAGTAACCAGATTAAATCGGGTACGTTTTTTTATCCGGCTGTGCAAATACTGCCCTCTAGCCCCAACACCCCGGCCATCCTACAATCTAAGCTTGATTCCCTCAATCTCACACAAATTATCAATGACCCTACCAGGTACAACCCCAAATCTGTAAACACGGGCACCCTCATAGATATCATCCTAACCAACTTGCCCTCCAAATACACCTCTGCTGTTTTCAACCAAGATCTCAGCGATCACTGCCTCATTGCCTGCATCCGTAATGGGTCTGCGGTCAAACAACCACCCCTCATCACTGTCAAACGCTCCCTAAAACACTTCAGCGAGCAGGCCTTTCTAATCGACCTGGCCGGAGTATCCTGGAATGATAATGACCTCATCCCGTCATTAGAGGATGCCTGGTTATTCATTAAAAGTGCCTTCCTCACCATCTTAAATAAGCCTGCTCCATTCAAAAAATGTTGAACCTGGAACAGATATAGCCCTTGGTTCACTCCAGACCTGACTGCCCTTGACCAGCACAAAAACATCCTGTGGCGTACTGCATTTGCATCGAATAGCCCCCGTGATATGCAACTTTTCAGGGAAGTTAGGAACCATTATACACAGGCAATTAGGAAAGCTAAGGCTAGCTTTTACAAACAGAAATTTGCATCCTGTAGCACAAACTCAAAAAAGTTCTGGGACACTGTAAAGTCCATGGAGAATACAAGCACCTCCTCCCAGCTGCTCACTGCACTGAGGCTAGGAAACATTGTCACCAACGATAAATCCACTTAGTTGAGAATTTCAATAAGCATTTTTCTACAGCTGGCCATACTTTCCACCTGGCTACCTCTACCCCGGTCAACTGCCCGGCACCCCCCGACAGCAACTCGCCACAGCCTTCCCCATTTCTCCTTCACCCAAACCCAGATAGCTGATGTTCTGTAAGAGCTGCAAAATCTGGACCCCTACAATGAGCCGGGCAATCTGGACCCTCTCTTTCTAAAATTATCTGCCGAAATTGTTACTAGACTGTTCAACCTCTCTTTCGTTTCGTCTGAGATTCCCAAAGACTGGAAAGCTGCCGCGATCATCCCCCTCTTCAAAGGGGGAGACACTCTAGACCCAAACTGTTACAGACCTATATCTATCCTACCTTGCCATTCTAAGGTCTTCGAAGGCTAAATTAACAGATTACCGACCATATCGAATCCCACTGTACCTTCTCCGCTATGCAATCTGGTTTCAGAGCTAGTCATGGGTGCACCTCAGCCACGCTCAAGGTCCTAAACGATATCATAAACGCCATCGATAATAGACATTACTGTGTAGCCGTGTTCATCGACCTGGCCAAGGCTTTCGACTTTGTTAATCACCATATTATTATCAGCAGACTAAACAGACTTGGTTTCTCAAATGACAAACTAGAATGGTCCAAACACACCAAGACAGTCGTGAAGAGAGCTCGACAATGCCTATTTCCCCTCAGGAAACTAAAAAGATTTGGCATGGGTCCTGAGATCCTCAAAAAATTCTACAGCTGCAACATCGAGAGCATCCTGACTGGTTGCATCACTGCCTGGCAACTGCTCGGCCTCTGACCGCAAGACACTACAGAGGGTAGTACGTATGGCCCAGTACATCACTGGGGCTAAGCTGCCTGCCATCCAGGACCTCTAAACCAGGCGGTGTCAGAGGTAGGCCATAAAAATTGTCAAAGACCCCAGCCACCCCAGTCATAGACTGTTCTCTCTACTACCGCATGGCAAGCGGGACCGGAGTGCCAAGTCTAGGACAAAAAGGCTTTTCAACAGTTTTTACCAGACTATTTACATTGTGTGCCCCCCAACCCCTCTTTTTACACTGCATCTACTCTCTGTTTATCATACAGTGGGGGAAAAAAGTATTTGATCCCCTGCTGATATTGTTCGTTTGCCCACTTACAAAGAAATGATTAGTCTATAATTTTAATAGTAGGTTTATTTGAACAGTGAGAGACAGAATAACAACAAAAAAATCCAGAAAAACGCATGTCAAAAATGTTATAAAATGATTTGCATTTTAATGAGGGAAATAATATTTGACCCCTCTGCAAAACATGACTTAGTACTTGGTGGCAAAACCCCTGTTGGCAATCACAGAGGTCAGACGTTTCTTGTAGTTGGCCACCAGGTTTGCACACATCTCAGGAGGGATTTTGTCCCACTCCTCTTTGCAGATCTTCTCCAAGTCATTCAAGTTTTGAGGCCTTTTTGCAACTCGAACCTTCAGCTCCCTCCACAGATTTTCTATGGGATTAAGGTCTGGAGACTGGCTAGGCCACTTCAGGACCTTAATGTGCTTCTTCTTGAGCCACTCCTTTGTTGCCTTGGATGTGTGTTTTGGGTCATTGTCATGCTGGAAAACCCATCCACGACCCATTTTCAATGCCCGGGCTGAGGGAAGGATGTTCTCACCCAAGATTTGATGGTACATGGCCCCGTCCATCGTCCCTTTGATGCGGTGAAGTTGTCCTGTCCCCTTAGCAGGAAAACACCCCCAAAGCATAATGTTTCCACCTCCATGTTTGATGGTGGAGATGGTGTTCTTGGGGTCGTAGGCAGCATTCCTCCTCCTCCAAACACGGCAAGTTGAGTTGATGTCAAAGAGCTCTATTTTGGTCTCATCTGACCACAACACTTTCACCAGTTGTCCTCTGAGTCATTCAGATGCTCATTGGCAAACTTCAGACGGGCATGTACATGTATTCTTGAGCAGGGGGACCTTGCGGGCGCTGCAGGATTTCAGTACTTCACGGCATAGTGTGTTACCAATTGTTTTCTTGGTGACTATGGTCCCAGCTGCCTTGAGATCATTGACAAGATCCTCCCATGTAGTTCTGGGCTGATTCCTCACCGTTCTAATGATCATTGCCACTCCTCGAGGTGAGATCTTGCATGGAGCCCCAGGCTGAGGGATATTGACAGTTCTTTTGTGTTTCTTCCATTTGTGAATAAATCGCACCAAATGTTGTCACCTTCTCACCAAGCTGCTTGGCGATGATCTTGTAGCCCATTCCAGCCTTGTGTAGGTCTACAATCTTGTCCCTGACATCCTTGGAGAGCTCTTTGGTCTTGGCCATGGTGGAGAGTTTGGAATCTGATTGATTGATTGCTTCTGTGGACAGGTGTCTTTTTTACAGGTAACAAGCTGCGGTTAGGATCACTCCCTTTAAGAGTGTGCTCCTAATCTCAGCTCGTTACCTGTATAAATGGCACCTGGGAGCCAGAAATCTTTCTGATTGAGAGGGGGTCAAATACTTATTTCCCTCATTAAAATGCAAATAAATTTATAACATTTCAATCATGCGTTTTTCTGGATATTTTTGTTCTTATTCTGTCTCTCACTGTTCAAATAAACCTACCATTAAAATTATAGACTAATCCTTTCTTTGTCAGTGGGCAAACATACAAAATCAGCAGGGGATCAAATACTTTTTTCCCCCACTGTATATGCATAGTCTCTTTAACTATACATTCATGTACATACCACCTCAATTGGGCCGACCAACCAGTGCTCCCGCACAGTGGCTAACCGGGCTATCTGCATTGTGTCCCACCGCCCACCACCTGCCAACCCCTCTTTTATGCTACTGCTACTCTCTGTTCATCATATATGCAGTCACTTTAACCATATCTACATGTACATACTACCTCAATCAGCCTGACTAACCGGTGTCTGTATGTAGCCTCGCTACTTTTATAGCCTCGCTACTGTATATAGCCTGTCTTTTTACTGTTGTTTTATTTCTTTACCTACCTTTTGTAACCAAACACTTTTTTTGCGCTATTGGTTAGAGCCTGCAAAGTCTATCCCCGTTTGTATTCAGCGCACGTGACAAATAAACTTTGATTTGATTTGACTGCATCGCCTGGTTCACCAACTACTTCTCTGATAGAGTTCCGTGTGTCAAATCGGAGGGCCTGTTGTCTGGACCTCTGGCAGTCTCTATGGGGCTGCCACAGGGTTCAATTCTCGGGCCGACTCTCTTCTCTATATACATCAATGATGTCGTTCTTGCTGCTGGTGATTCTCTGATCCACCACTACGCAGACAACACCATTCTGTATACCTCTGGCCCTTCTTTGGACACTGTGTTAACTAACCTCCAGACGAGCTTCAATGCCATACAACTCTCCTTCCGTTGCCTCCAACTGCTCTTAAATGCAAGTAAAACTAAATGCATGCTCTTCAACTGATCACTGCCCGCACCTGCCCGCCCGTCCAGCATTACTACTCTGGACGGTTCCGACTTAGAATATGTGGACAACTACAAATACCTAGGTGTCTGGTTAGACTGTAAACTCTCCTCCCAGACTCACATTTTAAGCATCTCCAATCCAAAATTAAATCTAGAATCGGCTTCCTATTTCGCAACAAAGCATCCTTCACTCATGCTGCCAAACATACCCTCGTAAAACTGACCATCCTACCAATCCTCGACTTTGGCGATGTCATTTACAAAATAGCCTCCAAAACTCTACTCAACAAATTGGATGCATTCTATCACAGTGCCATCCGTTTTGTCACCAAAGCCCCATATACTACCTACCATTGCGACCTGCACGCTCTCGTTGGCTGGCCCTCGCTTCATACTCATCGCCAAACCCACTGGCTCCAGGTCATCTACAAGTCTCTGCTAGGTAAATCCCCACCTTATCTCAGCTCACTGGTCACCATAGCAGCACCCACCCATAGCCCGCGCTCCAGCAGGTATATTTCACTGGTCACCCCCAAAGCCAATTGCTCATTCGGCCACCTTTCCTTCCAGTTCTCTGCTGCCAATTACTGGAACGAACTGCAAAAATCACTGACGCTGGAGACTCATATATCCCTCAATAGCTTTAAGCACCAGCTGTCAGAGCAGCTCACAGATCACTGCACCTGTACATAGCCCATCTGTAAATAGCCCATCCAACTACCTCATCCCCATAATGTTATTTATTTTGCTCCTTTGCACCCCAGTATCTATACTTGCACACTCATCTTCTGCACATCTATCACTCCAGTGTTTAATTGGTATATTGTAATTATTTTGCCACTATGGCCTATTTATTACCTTACCTCCATTATCCTGCCTCATTTGCACACACTGTATAGACTTTTTCAATTGTTTTATTGACTGTATGTTTGTTCATTCCATGTGTAACGCTGTGTTGTTGTATGTGTCGAACTGCTTTGCTTTATCTTGGCCAGGTCACAGTTGTAAATGAGAACTTGTTCTCAACTATCCTACCTGGTTAATTAAAGGTGAAAAAACTGCATGATAAGAGTAAAATATATAATAGTAATTGTAGTCAATGACCAGAATGCTGGCGTAGAAAGAGTAATTTCAGAATTAGAAATTGGGTAAATCTGTGTAAACTCATTTAACACACTACATAATGGATGAGGTGTTTCGGTGCAGACACTGTATTAAAAACATTTGTTTGATGTTATTTTTTTCAAAGTGTACTGTAAATGTAGCCAACAAGTCAACCTGTATTTTGTCTTTGATTATGAAGAACATACTTTATTACCTTACAATTAATTTATCACTTTGTAATTGTCTGTATTTTGTTTATCTCAGTCATACACAGGCATCCTTGCAGTTGCAATGAACTCCATTATTACTTAGCCACAAATTGTTTTTTAATAAAAAATGTTATTCAACATTGTGATGGGTGTAATTACATTGATAGATCTAGTGAACATTGGATAAGCAACACTGAACTGGACTGGTTGAGCGTAACGGAGAGAAGTTGTCACTACAAGCCTTTTAACCATGGTGTTATTTTTTACTGAAGCGTATACAGTATATCAAATAACATTACAATGATCCACATCATATGGGTCAGACGGTCCTATACCACTTTGGCCAACGTTCTACCCGAGGTTGTAAATAAAACCTTTAAAAGGTTGATATGACTTGTATTATTATGATAGGGCTCTGAAACCAATATCCGAATGGCTTCAGACTGAGCATTTCACACTGTAAATGGCTGCCGACAGAGAACTCGTTAGGGTTAGTGGTTATATTTCACTTTATATTTTTACTCAAAGCTATTAGCCGAATGGCTTGAAACCATGCTTGAAACGGAGCAAGCCATTCAGCAATATGGAGAAAACATGAGGCACAAGGGAACAAGCCACAATTGAAAGTTATGGTGTAGTTTACAATGACCTGCTGGAATGGGTTAAGTGCATATTTGATTTATAAAATGATTGTCATCGATCCACTGGGTCACATTTATTTGGATAGTCTGGAATTTTCATCTGTAGATTCTCTACAGATCATCATACTATTAATAAACTATGTGTTGACAAGCAACTTCTTGCTACGGTTACAGTTTGATTTAGAATAAGGGTTAGGGTAAAGGTTAGTAGATAATTAGTTGACATGTTACTGATAGTCTGTAGAGCATGGACGCTCAAAATACAGTGTTACCATACATTGAAAACTTATTCATTTTGGCAAAAAGAGAGAAGTTATACTGTAGAAGGATGTCAATAGGATTGAGTAACATACAAAAGCATTCTCCTGGTCTCCCGGGGTGTTTATAACCGTTTTTTTCAATCACTGGTGCAATTATTTAGAAGTATTTGGTACATTTTCACAACAATTAGCACAAATCATCAGACCATGAAAATGTGACATGTTCCAAAACAAGTACACTACCGTTCAAAAGTGTAGGGTCACTTAGAAATGTCCTTGTTTTTGAAAGAAAGGCCAATTTTTTGTCCATTTAAAACAACAAAATTGACCAGAACTTGTGTAGACATTAATGTTGTAAATAACAATTGCAGCTGGAAACGGCAGATTTTTTATGGAATATCTACATAGGCAAACAGAGGCCCATTATCAGCAACCATCACTCCTGTGCTCCAAAGGTACGTTGTGTTAGCTAATCCAAGTTTATAATTTTTAAAGGCTAATGTATCATTAGAAAACCCTTTTGCAATTATGTTAGCAGAGCTGAAAACTGTTGTTCTGATTAAAGAAGCAATAAAACTGGCCTTTAGACTAGTTGAGAATCTTGAGCGTCAGCATTTGTGGGTTCGATTACAAGCTCAAAATGGCCAGAAACAAAGAACTTTCTTCTGAAACTCATCAGTCTATTCTTGTTCTGAGAAATGAAGGCTATTCCATGCGAGAAATTGCCAAGAAACTGAAGATCTCATACAACGCTGTGTACTACTCCCTTCACAGAACAGAGCAAACTGGCCCTAACCAGAATAGAAAGAGGAGTGGAAGGCCCCGGTGCACAACTGAGCAAGAGGACAAGTACATTGGTGTCTAGTTAGAGAAAGACACCTCACAAGTCCTCAAATGGCAGCTTCATTAAATACTACCCGCAAAACACCGGTCTTAACGTCAACAGTAAAGAGGTGACTCCGGGATGCTGGCATTCTAGGCAGAGTTGCAAAGAAAAAAACATCTCAGACTGGCCAATAAAAAGAAAAGAGTAAGATGGGCAAAAGAACACAGACACTGGACAGAGGAACTCTGCCTAGAAGGCCAGCATCCCAGAGTTGCCTCCTCACTGTTGACGTTGAGACTGGTGTTTTGCGGGTGCTACTTAATGAATCTTAAGGTTTTATGAATCTCGGCCTTGCTCTTTCCATGAGATACGGTAGACTGACCAGGTGAATCCAGGGGAAAGCTATGATCCCTTATTGATGTCACTTGTTAAATACACTTAAAGTCAGTGTAGATGAAGAGGAGGAGACAGGTTAAATAAGGATTTCTAAGCCTTGAGACAATTGAGACTTTTGAGATTGTGTATGTGTGCCATTCAGAGGGTGAATGGGCAAGACAAATTATTTAAGCGCCTTTGAACGGGGTATGATAGTAGATGCCAGGCGCACCATTTTGTGTCAAGAACGGCAACGCTGCTGTGTTTTTCTACACAACAGTTTCACGTGTATCAAGAATGGTCCACCACCCAAAGGACATCCAGCGAACTTGACACAACTGTGGGAATCATTGGAGTCAACATGGGCCAGCATAACTGTTGAACGCTTTTGACAAATCAAATTGTATTTGTCACATACGCCGAATACAACAGGTACAACAGGTACCTTACCGTGAAATGCTTACTGACAAGCCCTTAACTATTTCTTAACTAAATTATTGGTTAAGAAAATATTTAATAAATAAACAAAAGTAAAACAAGTTACAATAACGAAGCACTATACAGGGGGTACCAGTACCGTGTCAATGTGCAGGGGTACAGGTCCATGCCCTGACGAATTGAGGCTGTTCTGAAGGCAGGTGTTCCTAATGTCTGCAATACTCAGTGTATAGTTTGTCCCTATGGAACTCCCACTGCCCAAGAGAAAACCCAGGTGAAAGCATGTTGGCTCTGCCTCACACTGCCCAAGAGAAGACCCAGGTGAAAGTGCGTTGGCTCGGCCTCACACTGCCCAAGAGAAGCAAGGGCCTCTTCAAAAGCCCCAGCTCTCGCTGGCAATACAAAAGGCCATTGTGTAGGTCTGCCTGTATAAGGTGCCTCTCCTCCGCTGCCCTAAGGCACATGTTATGCAGTGTGAGGAATAATTATCTTTTTACATCAGCACATGTATCAATATGTTCTATTGTTTTGATAAGCTACATGCTTGTGTGATTACTATGCCCTAAGAGACCGTGTATGTGACTAACTGCTGCGCTGTGGCTAAATAGGGGGTAAAACTGTTGAGGCATGCAGAACGCTGTTTCTCAAACTAGAGTTACATGAGAAACCACTTGATATTGAAATACAATAACAGGCTCAGAGTGTACAGGAAGTGCGTCACGAGGCTGGGACCAGCCTGCACACCAACGACAGCATGAGTAAGTTTAAACCATGCTCATCCTCCCTCTGACAGGCCAGCAGTGAGCAGGAACTATCTCTGTCAGAGTATTTAAAGAAGAACAAAGGATGTGACACTCAGTTCTGTGTGCCCTGCGTGGTGTTACAGGGAGCCTGTATATACGAACATCTTATTTACCATTTATATTATCAATGCAATTATATGAGCAGAATTAAACGATTGATCTGAAACTAAAGTGAACGGTCTGTTTCTATCCTAATATCAGATTCAATTGACGCAACCTAACAGCAGCATCACTGCATGCTGCTTTTCCCGGAGCAGACTGTCCCCCAAGCTGTTGGACACCTGGGACCAGACTGTATTATAGTCTTGCTGGAAAACGTCCACTTACTCCAGTCTTGGGGGGAATTGAGGTGACTTGTTCCTTCCATTGTAGGCGTTGATCTGCTGTTTTATTCTCTCCGATGTCCACTTGAGTTTTCTGGAAAGCCGCACAGCAACGGTTTGTCCATCTGAAAAACAATTTTAAGAAATGTTGATAAAAATCTTTAATTTAGTTCAAAGCACCTGGGTGAATGAGACTTCGATAACAACAGCAGCGATATGGCAGGGTGTGATGCAGTGTTCAAAACACTGCATTGGCTGCAGTACCTGCAGTACCATTCCGTTCACCTTCCCAACCTTGGGCCAGACTACACTCAATCGTAGGACTGACAGAAGAGAGAAGTCTTCAGTCTAGACTTGAAGGTTGACACCGAGTTTGTTTCTCTCAGATTGGCAAACCATTCCATAAAGAGAATCTGTAGGAGAAAGCCTTAAGTTACTGAAGCCCTGCTTCCAATTCATCTGATTGAATTCGCAGAAAAGGATCATTACATATTAACAAAAATTATGAGAAAAACACAGGGAATATAACCTGGAATGTGATTTATCAGTACCCTCGGTTTCCTCCTTCAGGACCTTCAGTCGACGGAGTTGTATTGTTGGTACTATAACATGTGAAGGTGAACATACATTTCCAAGATTGATTAAAATACATCAGCGTTTTTCTTCCCTAAATTATAAACACAATCCTGAACAATGGGTCGTCTCAATACTTAACTGATTTCCAGTTATACATTTATACCTTGCTTCTCCCTGACCCTGGCTGCATAGAAGGGGAGGGCATCGGTGAGGGTGTCAACATGATGAGATGGTGTCATCTCTTTTGTGGTCTTCCCAAATTTTATGAAGGTAGGACCACAACCTCTCCATCTGCTCTCCGTCAGCAAGCCTACTGCCAGTCACATACCTGGTACCATCACTGATCTGAAATTTAAAGTACAAATCAGAAACCATAATGAACATTACAATGGGTGACGATCATTAATTAAGGGACAAAGACAAAGTACAACTATCTTTTCATACTGTTAGGGCAACAGTCTGCAACTACAAGGAATTTGTGTTTAACAGAGTAAATGATCAAGAAAACTATTAATTACAGTGGCTTGCGAAGGTATTCACCTCCACTTGGCATTTTCCCTATTTTGTCTCCTCAACCTGGAATTAAAATCGATTTTTTTTGGGGGGTTGCATCATTTGATTTACACAACATGCCTACCACTTTGAAGATGCAAAAACATTTTTTTATTGTAAAACAAGCAAGAAATAAGACAAAAAAACTGAAAACTTGAGCATGCATAACTATTCACCCCCCCAAAGTCAATACTTTGTAGAGCCACCTTTTGCACAATTACAGCTGCAAGTCTCTTAGGGTATGTCTCTATAAGTTTGGCACATCTAGCCACTGAGATTTTTGCCCATTCTTCAAGGCAAAACTGCTCCAGCTCCTTCAAGTTGGATGGGTTCCGCTGGTGTACAGCAATCTTTAAGTGATACCACAGATTCTCAATTGGATTGAGTTCTGGACTTTGACTAGGCCATCCCAAGACATTTAATTGTTTCCCCTTAAACCACTCGAGTGTTGCTTTAGCAGTATGCTTAGGGTCATTGTCCTGCTGGAAGGTGAACCTCCATCCCAGTCTCAAAACTCTGGAAGAGGTTTCCCTCGAGAATTTCCCTGTAATTAGCGCCAGCCATCATTTCTTCAATTCTGACCAGTTTCCCAGACCCTGCCGATGCTTCACTGTAGGGATGATGTTCTCGGGGTGATGAGAGGTGTTGGGTTTGCGCCAGACATAGTATTTTCCTTGATGGCCAAAAAGCTCAATTTTAGTCTAATCTGACCAGAGTACCTTCTTCCATATGTTTGGGGAGTCTCCCACATGCCTTTTGGCGAACATCAAATGTGTTTGCTTATTTTTTTCTTTAAGCAATGGCTTTTTTCTGGCCACTCTTCCGTAAAGCCCAGCTCTGTGGAGTGGACGGCTTAAAGTGGTCCTATGGACAGATACTCCAATCTCCGCTGTGGAGCTTTGCAGCTCCTTCAGGGTTATCGTTGGTCTCTTTGTTGCCTCTCTGGTTAATGCCCTACTTGCCTGGTCTGTGAATTTTGGTGGGCAGGTTTGTTGTGGTGCCATATTCTTTCAATTTTTTAATAACAGATTTAATGGTGCTCTGTGGGATGTTCAAAGTTTCAGATATTTTTTTATAACCCAACCCTGATCTGTACTTCTCCACAACTTTGTCCCTGACCTGTTTGGAGAGCTCCTTGGTGCCGCTTATTTGGTGGTGCCCCTTGCTTAGTGGTATTGCAGACTCTGGGGCCTTTCAGAACAGGTGTATATATACTGAGATCATGTGACAGATCACGTGACACTTAGATTACACACAGGTGGACATTGTTTAACTAATTATGTGACTTCTAAATGTAATTGGTTGCACCAGATTGATTTTAGGGGCTTCATAGCAAAGGTGGTGAATATATATGCACGCACCACTTTTCTGTTTTTTAGATTTTTTTTTTCATTTCACATCACTAATTTGGACTATTTAGTGTATGTCCATTACATGACGTCCAAATAAAAATCAATTTATATTACAGGTTGTAATGCAACAAAATAGGAAAAATGCCAAGGGAGATGAATACTTTTGCAAGGCATTGTACCTGACAGTCAGCATCATGAGCATAGGCATGAAAGGCTGGCACTGTAAATGAGGTGTTCACCATCAGATCGGGACTGTTTTTCTAAATGTCAAAATAATTGAGTTAAGGAGTAGTTATTTTGTGCATTTTTGTAGAAAATATTACTTATAGTTACAAAGCAGGCATGGAGCAATCCGTTTCAAGCCATTCATAAAACCGTATCAAGCAATTCATAAATCTCTTACTACAGGGTGGTGGTTAAATATGAAATACATTAACATAAATCAATCTATCAATTTTACCTGTAAATGAGGCTTCAGCTGGCATGTTTGGTCCATGCATTACTTGCAGGTCCCCCAGCAGGAACACATTTGCAAGTCTGAAATGACAGTTCAACATCAGTTATCGTAGCATATGTTATATATAACTAATATACATCAGCTATACATCAGCTGCACATCTGCAGCATCCATCCATCAACATACTTCTCTCCTCTCTTCAGGTTCAGTAACTTCAGCAGATGCTTGTGCCTGCATGCCATCCCAAACACACCAGTTATGTCCAGTTCCTAGGTTTTGGGTTTGAATCCCAGGCACACCTGTAAAAGTGAATAAGCACAAGTGAAAAAAGTCCCATTCACTAAGCAGTTCATGTTTCATCTAATCTGACAGTGTCTCATTCAAACTGCCAGCGTTTGAACGCCTCAAATGACTCATTTGTGAGCTTTCGGTAGAACTCAACTGTCTGTAGATATAACATTTCTTTTTTAAATAATCCTCATAGTTAAAGACAAACACTCACATGTATGGTTTGATTTCCAATTTTAAATACAATAAACTACTTTCCAGCATACATTGGATTTATGGAAAGCCAAGGTAATCCCCCTCCGATAGGGGGGCGCAAAATTGGCCCAGCATCGTCCGGGTTTGGCCGGTGTAGGCCGTCATTGTAAATAAGAATTTGTTCTTAACTGACTTGCCTAGTTAAATAAAAAAAATTATAACCTTTAAGACACCCCACACTCCAGCTGCAGGGCTGCACAATGGCACAGGAAGTCCACTGAAATTGGCAGGCCAGAGTCTGTGGCAGATCAGGGTGACAGGTTCCAGCTGACAGCTGCAGCCAGATGTCATGAGCTCTTCCTGAAATGAGGACATTCTGTTTCTTAGATTGCATTGCGAAAAATTACGTCCGATGTTGATAAGATAAATGTCTCTTAAGAACTTTCGAAATTACTCCATATTTTCATCATAACAACCGAGTGAACAAGGTTATGATAAACTAGATCAAATTAAATCAAAGTCAAAGATGTAATTTGCGCAAGAATACAGCATACTGTGCACGATACAATGAAATAAGTAGATAACTACAGTATGTTAAGTACAGTACAGTAGTTGCCATAGCAACAAAGAGTCAGTTCAGTTTTCATAGTTTTATGGCTTGGAGGGAGAAAGTGTCTCTGAGCATGGTGCTGCTACATTTGATGCTCTGATACAGTTTCCAAGATGGTAAAAGGGCCAGATGTCTTACTTTGATATAAGGCTTGGGAGGCCCCTCTAACGTCAACAACTGACAGAAGATGGGGCCTCCCAAGTGGCACAATGGTCTAAGGCACTGCATTGCAGTGCTAGCTGTGCCACTGGAGATCCTGGTTCGAGTCCAGGCTCTCTCGCAGCCGACCGTGAGATCCATGGGGTGGCGCACAATTGGTCCAGCGTCATCCGAGTTAGGGAGGGCTTGGCTGGCAGGGATGTCCTTGTCCCGTTGCGCTCTAGCGACTCCTGTGGCGGGCCGGGCTCTTGCACACTGACACAGTCACCAGGTGTACAGTGTTTCCTCCAACAAATTGGTGTGGCTGGCTTCTGGGTTAAGTGTGTATTGTGTCAAGAAGCAGTGTGGCTTGGTTGGGTTGTGTTTCAGAGGACACACGCTCTCAACTTTCGCCTCTCCCGAGTCCGTACGGGAGTTGCAGCGATGAGACAAGACTAACTACCAATTTGGGAGAAAAAGGGGTAAACATTTTTAAATAAAATAAATTAAAAAGTAATGAAAACAGTCATGGTCATCTTGTCTCCTCCACTCCAATCGTAGGCCCACCAGGACACATGGGATGAACTGCCCTGACTAAGACAGACACAAAGTTATTTTAGAACAGTAGCTGCAGATTTGAAACTACACTATCAGCGGAGATTGGAGTATCTTTCCATAGGACCATCTTAAGCCGTCCACTCCACAGAGCTGGGCTTTACAGAAGAGTGGCCAGAAAAAAGCCATTGCTTAAAGAAAAAAATAAGCAAACACATTTGGTGTTCGCCAAAAGGCATGTGGGAGACTCCTCAAACATATGGAAGAAGGTACTCTGGTCAGATTAGACTAAAATTGAGCTTTCTGGCCATTAAGGAAAGCTAGTCCAGTAGCTAACTATATAGCTAACCATAGCTCACTGGCTGGCTAGCTACGTGAGTGCAGTGCAGCCAAATGTGTTTAGCCAACCCCTCTTCATGTGTGTAGTTTGTTTGTAAGCTAACCTTGCACAAACACTGGAGAAACACCTATTAGCTAGTATGCCAATGATATGCTACTTAAGAGTTTAGAAGATGGTGGCTAGTTAGTAAGCTTGTGTCCTGATGGGGATACTTAGGGATATCCTGAGACGAACTCATGGATACCCATCAGCAACAGTCAAACAAGTAGTTCCGGGTCACGGGTCACATGCGCCGAATACAACAGGTGAAATGCTTACTTACGAGCCCATTCCCAACAGGTCCCAACAAGGCACCATTAAAAAGTAAGACAAATATTTTCCCAATAAAAAAGGAAGAAGTAACACAAAAACAATAACAAGGCTATCTATATACAATGAGTACCAGTACCGACTCAAAGTGCAGGGGTTCGAGGTTGTTGAGGTAATACAGTATTTGTATTTATTATCGGTCCCCATAAGCTACTCTTCATAGGGCTGCAGGCCGCCACTGGAGGATCTGGGCTTCAGACCGCCGCTGAAGGCTCGGGGCTGTGGACCGCCGCTGAAGGCTCGGGGCTGTGGACCGCCACTGAAGGCTCGGGGCTGCGGACCGCCGCTGAAGGCTCCAGACTGCAGGCCGTCTCAATAGGTTCCGGACTGCAGGCTGTCTAAGTAGGTTCCGGACTGTAGGCCGTACCAGTAGGTCCCGGACTGTAGGCCGTCTCAGTAGGTCCCGGACTGTAGGCCGTCTCAGTAGGTTCCGGACTGAAGGCTATCGTGACGTTGTATTAGTTAATGTGACGACTGTTGCTCATCGAATGGTTAACTGTTTATAATTGCGTGCTTAAATGAATCAAGAAATGAATCAAGCAATTATTAACTCATTAACCTGGGGCACCGTGGAAAAATTAGTTTTATTGAGTTTCTATTTCCCAAATTAACTCAAAGAATATCAGAATATCGATTTTACAACAGTCGCTAAATTAATCAACCTCTAGACTCATGTCTGAACGTCGCATAACCTGCACAAACCCGGGCTTCACTAATGAGTTTACCACACCAATCTTAGTTGATTATTTATTTACTAGCAAACTAAAATGATGATAAAAATACACATACACAAAACACAGTCTAGGCTATTGATTAGGACTTAGTATAACGGGCCAACACACTATGGTGCGTGTTACCCAAAATGGGGATTTAAAAGAGAGAGAAACAAAAGTACACGAGAGAAATATACATTCGGGTTCATTTGTCAGCTATGCTTATTTAACCTCTACGGGCTAGGGGGCAGCATTGAGAATTTTGGAAAAAATATTTGCCCATTTTTAACTGCCTCCTACACCTACCCAGTAACTAGAATATGCATATACTTATTATATATGGATAGAAAGCACCCTAAAGTTTCGAAAACTGTTTGAATGGTGTCTGTGAGTATAACAGAACTCATTTGGCAGGCAAAACCCTGAGACAGATTCTGACAGGAAGTGGATACCTGATGTGTTGAATTGACTTTGAGCCTATGCCATTGAAAAACAAAGGGGTTGAGGAATATTTTGGCACTTCCTATTGCTTCCACAAGATGTCACCAGCCTTTACAAAGTGTTTTGAGTCTTCTACAGTGAGATCTGACTGAAGAAGAGCTTTGGAACGGCGATGGCCCATTAGACACCTGGCGTGATGTGAAGTGAAGTGCTGTTGATAGGGTGCGCCACAGGTGGCACGCTAACGTCCCACATAGCCCAAAGAAGTTAAACCTAGCCTTGCCCCGAACTGCCGCTCTTATGGGTCAGAATATAATGACGTAATTACGTTTTGCGGGTCTCAGAGGGGCGTCCCGCGTGGCTCGTTTAGGCTTCTCAAGGGCGCACTGCTCCGACGCAACTCTCTGATTGTCCTCACGATGTCAGTGTCCTTCTTGGCTTGGTGGTCTGATTTCTTCCCTTTTCTCTGTGGTGTCGTCTGAGGAGAGACAGCTCTGTAGCTCAGAGCTCACAGCGTATGAATGAAATAGCATAGATACCACGATTCGATGAAGAGTGGAGGCTAGGTGGTTCGGCTTGAATTCACCCACTTAGACACAGCTACTCATCCGTAGCTTGGGTAGAAAAAGATTTCTTTGTCTTCAAACTTTGTTGCGTTTTGGGGTTTGTTGACCATTTAGATCTTCGCTGCAGCTTGGGGTCTCTTTTAGTCTACAGTTCATTCTTCAGTCACATGTTTTATACCCTCGGGTCAGACGTGGGCGTAACCGCCTTTAGGGCAGTTCTCTGTGCGTACCAAGTTAAGGGACAAGGCCTAGATTTTACTCAAATCCAATTTTAGACACTAACTTCACATCTCATCTTTACCAAAACATTCTCTTTGATTTGGATATTTTCCACACAACGTACAATGTATAAACATCAGGCATATACTGGGAAAACTCTTAAAGGTACAATGTTTTCATAATAACGTCATCTGTTAACCTTTAATAACAATACAAAAATTACTTACATTTTCATATTCCATCTCTCGTCATGACCACCATTGTGGCTGATGGAAATCATTGTTCCAAAGTCCCTTTATTGCATGTTTAATGTTCTGAGGCCAGTTCTCCATAGTGAGGACACAGGAATTTCTCTGTGTCCTAGGATTTATCATGGGCGTGAGGGGTCATAAAACCCCCACGTCCTCATACCCCTAGATCTCTCCTCCTCTGTTGGGGGTTGAGAGAGACCCTGTAGGGTTGTGGTCTCCTGTAACCTGACCTGATCAGGACAGTCATGACAAGGCCGTCTCAGTAGGTTCCGGACTGTAGGCCGTCTCAGTAGGTTCCGGACTGTAGGCCATCTCAGTAGGTTCCGGACTGAAACACGTCGCCTGAAGCTCTGGACGGGGAACTGTCGCCGGAAGCTCTGGACTGGGAATGTGCACTGGAATCCTGATGCGTGGAACTGGCCTGGGTGGCGCCAGACTAGTAACCCCTACCTCAGGACGAGTGCAGGGAGCAGGAACATGACATTCCGAACTGGGCATGCGCACTGGAGGTCTGATGCGTGGGACTGGCATAGGTGGCGCCAGACTGGTAACATGCACCTCAGGACGAGTGCAGGGAGCAGTAACAGGACACTCCGGACTGGGCATGCGCACTGGAGGTCTGATGCATGAAGCTGGCCTAGGTGGCGCCAGACCGGTAAAACGCACCTCAGGGCGAGTGCGGGAAGGAGGCACAGGACGTACTGGGCTACGTAGGTGAACTGGAGACCAGGCATGCTGAGCAGGCCTACTTCTTCCTGGCTGAATGACCATCTTCTCCCGACACCGGTGAGGAGCTTGCATCGAGCGCACCGGGCTGTGAGTGTGTATGGGCGATATAGTGCGCATCACACCATAACCCATTGCTCGTTCATCCACTCGCTCCTCCGCACGCCCGCGCCGCAGCGCTCTTAACGCCAGTACCTCTCTCCGGCAACTTGCGTCGAACTCCGCGCTTGACTCCCTGGCTGGCTCCGGTTCACTCCACAGCTCTCCTCGGTAAGCACAGGAAGTTGGCTCAGGTCTCCCCTCTGACATTGCCAAACTCCCCGTATGCCCCCCCCCCAAAAAATGTTTTGGGGGGGCTGCCTCTCACCCTTGCCTCTTGGTGGATATAGCGCCACGTACTATCATCACTCCCTTTTTGCTGCTTCAATTTCCTCCCTCGGGCGACGATACTCCCCAGCCTGCCTCCAGGGTCCTTTCCCATCCAAAGTCACCTCCCAAGTCCATTCCTCCAGATGCTCCCTACCACGCTGCTTGGTCCTTTTTTTGGTTCGTTGTTCTGTCACGGCTGTTTAAAGGATCGGACCAAGGCGCAGCGTGTTTGTAGTTCCACATCTTTATTAATCCGTGAAACATGCAATACACCAAATACTTGAAATAACGAAACAACAAACCGTGACGCAGAGAGAAAACACACTACTCAAAATAACCCACAAAACCAAATGGCAAAACTCCCTACATAAATATGATCTCCAATTAGAGACAACAAGAACCGGCTGCCTCTAATTGGAGATCATCCCAACAACCCCGACATAGAAATAGAAACCTAGAAAAACGACATAGAAACAGAAAACAAGAAAACCACCTAAAAACACCCCCTGTCACGCCCTGACCACTCTACTATAGAAAATTACATCTTACAAGGGTCAGGACGTGACATTACAATTACATGTGTTTCCAAATTGGCCATTTTCCAAAATCTGTGGTCATTTTTACCTGCTGAAAACATTAGGTATATGTTTGTTACAAAAGACTGAAGAGTAACCTTTAAGTAAGGAGATGTCAGGAAGGCCATCTAGACAGAAATCCCGATGGGAAGTGGGTCTTTAAGGATTCAGAGAAGCTTGTTTTGAACTCAGAGAAAAATCCAATGGGATTCACAATGACCCACTTAGAATTAGACAATATCTGAGAGTGGCATGAGGGAAGGTGACCTCTGCAGCACTGATATAATGTCAGTGTAACTGAACTCACAATGCAATAGAGACAGAGATGAACAGTGAGGAGTTTCAGGCCCCCTGTCCTGATAGAGGGCAGCTCAACTATGTGTAAAGTTTAGTATGCATTGCTTCAGGTGGTAATTGTGGTAAATAAAAAATGTGTTTTGAAGGGAGACTTGCTCAGAGGCAATAAATTGTAATGGACCGCAACTTATCCCTAAAACAATTATGGAATTAGACTGCAGATAGGCATGCACTGTCTAGTATGCACAACCAGGTTTCCATCTGCAATCAAAATCCCTTTATCCATGTTTTCACCGTTGCATCATAATGCAAACGGGTGAATTCCAATATGTAACAATCGCACTGGCCATCCTGTCCCCTATGTGTCTGCCCTAACCAGCCCAACTCAGTTTTTCACAATTCCTGACATTTAATCCTAGTAAAGGTTCCCTGTCTTAGGTCAGTTAGGATCACCACTTTATTTTAAGAATGTGAAATGTCAGAATAATAGTAGAGAGAATGATTTACTTAAGCTTTTATTTCTTTCATCACATTCCCAGTGGGTCAGAAGTTTACATACACTCAATTAGTATTTGGTAGCATTGCCTTTAAATTGTTTAACTTGGGTCAAACGTTTCGGGTAGCCTTCTACATGCTTCCCACAATAAGTTGGGTGAATTTTGGCCCATTCCGCCTGACAGAGCTGGTGTAACTGAGTCAGGTTTGTAGGCCTCCTTGCTCGCACACATTTTTTCAGTTCTGCCCACAACTTTTCTATAGGATTGAGGTCAGGGCTTTGTGATGGCCACTCCAATACCTTGAGTTTGTGGTCCTTAACCTCTACGGGCCACGGGGGCAGTATTGAGAATTTTGAAAAGAATATGTGCCCATTTTTAACTGCCTCCTACACCAACTCAGAAGCTAGGATATGCATATTATTAACACATTCGGATAGAAAACACTCTGAATTTTCTAAAACAGTTTGAATGGTGTCTGTAAGTATAACAAAACTCATATTGCAGGCAAAAACCTGTGAAAAATAGATTTAAAAAAATGAGAATTTTGTGACTGTACTATTTAGTGTCATTGTTTTACAGATACCACAGTGAGAAAGGATTCAGTTCGCAACTCCTACTGCTTCCACTAGATGTCAACGATCTTTAGAAAGTTGTTTGAAGCATCTGTGATGAATACAGACCGAATTAGAAAGCTTACAAGTTGACACGTCATCACTTCATTTTTTGCGCCTGCGCATGAATCTGAGAAGAGTGTCTTTGTCATAATCGTTTATTCTAGACACTTGATAGGTTGTGTTAAAATATTACTGATGTTTACTGATGTTTCACGTTAAAAATGGACCAAAAGATTAATGCTAAACAACGTTTGACATGTTTGAACAAACATAAATAGATTATTTACTAGGTTTTTTTTAGCTTTTCGGCGTGACTTTACACTGCCCACCTCATTTTGTGGGAGCCTACTGAACGCTAACTATTTGGACATAAATTATGAACTTTGTCAAAAGAAAGCACATTTGTTCTGGACCTGGGATCTCTGGCAGCGCCTTCTGATGGAGATAATCAAAGGTAAGGGGATATTTAGAATGTTATTATCGATATTAGATGATGCTAATGCTAACGGTTTAGCTTAGCTTAGCTTATAGCTTAGCTTATGTTGTTAGCATAGTACCCAGTTTATAGCAAAATGTGATTTCCCAGTAAAGTTATTTTGAGATCTGGCCATTCGGTAGCAATTACGAGATGATAATATATTATTCTTTGAATGACAATATTATAATTTACCAATGTTTTCGAATAGTAATTCCGTGATTTGTAATGCTGGATTCACTGGGAGTATTCGAGCCGAAAAAAATTCTGAATTTCACCGCGACTGTAAATGCTGTTTTTGGATATAAATATGAACTTGATGGAACTAAAAATGCATGTATTGTCTAACATAATGTCCTATGAGTGTCATCTGATGCAGATTGTCAAAGGTAAGTGCATAATTCTAGCTAGTTTTCTGTCTGTTGATGCCCTTCTTTGAATTGGCTAAACTTTACACACAGCTATTGTCAATGTACTCTCCTCACATAACCTAACTTTATGCATTCTCCGTAAAGCCTCTGAAAATCGGACAGCGTGGTTAGATTTAGGAGATATATCTTTCAAATGGAGGAAAATAGTTGATTATTTGATTATTTGAAATGATTACTCTTGCAGTTTTGAATTCCCCGCCATGGTCACATGACAATGAATCCCAATACCGGGATAAGATCCTGCCCCTGGCCTCAACAGGTTTTAAGGCAGTTATACAATTTAAAAAACATTACAATATATTCACAACAGATTTCACAACACATTGTGTGTGCCCTCAGGCCCCTACTCTACTAGCACATATCTATAACACAAACTCCATGTGTAGGTGTGTGTATAGTGCATATGTTATTGTGTCTTCACAATCCCCGCTGTTCCATAAGGTGTATTTTTATCCTGCTTGCCTAAATGACTTGATGTGGAATAGAGTTTCATGTAGTCATGGCTCTATGTAGTACTGTGCGCCCCCCATAGTCTGTTCTGGACGTGGACTGTGAAGAGACCTCTGGGTGGCATGTCTTGTGGGATATGCATGGGTGTCTGAGCTGTGTGCCAGTTGTTCAAACAGACAGCTTGGTGCATTCAACATGGTGCATTCATGGGGCAGCAGGTAGCCTAGTGGTTTGAGTGTTGGGTCAGGAATTGAAAGGTTGCTGGATCGAATCCCCGAGCTGACAAGGTAAAATCTGTCGATCTGCCCCTGAGCAAGGCAGTTAACCCACTGTTCCCTGGGCGCCGAACATGTGGGTGTCATTAAGCCAGCCACCCGCACCTCTGTGATTCAGAGGGGTTGGGTTAAATGCGGAAGACATATTTCAGTTGAAGGCATTCAGTTTTACAACTCCCTTTCAAATACAAGTTGTGATGAAGTCTGATTGGCATGCATATTATTAATGTTAGCTCTGTGTACATACAACGGCCAGCCATACTGCCTTGTTCTGAGCCAATTGCAATTTTCCTAGGTCCCTCTTTGTGGCACCTGACCACACGACTGAACAGCAGTCCAGGTGCGACAAAACTAGGGCCTGCAGGACCTGCTTTGTTGATAGTGCTGTTAAGAAGGTAGAGTAGCGCTTTATTATGGACAGACTTCTCCTCATTTTAGTTACTGTTGTATCAATATGTTTTGACCATGACAGTTTACAATCCAGTGTTACTTACTCCAAGCAGTTTAGTCACCTCAACTTGCTCAATTTCCACATTATTGTTTTAGCAGCGCGAGTTCTACAGTCATTATGTTGATAGAATTTATGCAGCCATTTCCACAAATTTGCTTTGTTAAAATCACCAGCTACAATAAATGCAGCCTCAGGATATATGGTTTACAGTTTGCGTAAAGTCCAGTGAAGTTCCTTGAGGGCCGTCATGGTATCGGCTTGAGCAGGGATATACACGGTCGTGACTATATCCAAAAATAATTATATTGGGAGATAATACGGTCGGCATTTGATTGTGAGGTATTCTAGGTTGGGTGAATTCTTATCACAATTACACCATGAGTTGTTATTCATGAAACATGCACCCCCGCCCTTTTTCTTCTGGGAGAGATGTTTATTCCTGTCAGAGCAATGAAATGAGAATCCAGATGGCTGAACCAACTCCGACAGTATATCCCGAGAGAGCTATGTTTCCGTGAAACAGAGTATGTTACAATCCCTGATGTCTCTGGAAAGAAACCCTTGCCCTGAGCTCGTCATCTTTATTATCCAGAACTGGACATTAGCGAGTAATATACTCAGAACGCAGTGGGTGGTGTGCGCGCCTACTAAGTCGGACTAGAAGACCGCTCCGAGTACCTCTCCTTCGCCGGGGTTGTTTTGGGTCGGCCTCTGGAATCAGTTCAATTGCCCTGGCAAACAAAGGATCCGCTTCGGGAAAGTTGTATTCCTGGTCGTAATGCTGCTAGTGCTGGTGAGTTACCGCCGTTCTGATATCCAATAGGTCTTCCCGGCTGTATGTAATAACACATAACATTTTCTGGGCTAACAATGAAAGAAATAATACCTAAAAAAACAAAATACTGCAAAGTTTCCTAAGAACAAGAAGCGAGGAAGCCCTCTCTGTCGGCGTCATGTCGGCACCAAGTAATTTTCTTAATGGGTGCCTGCTTATGTCAAGGGATACTAGGAGTGGTGGTAGAAGTCAGGCGCAGAGAGCAGAGGTAAGGTATAATGTCCTTTATTCTTACCGGCACAAAAACGGTCAACGCCAAAACAAACGGGCGCGTAAACAAACGACCAACCCAGAGCAATGGGCACACAGTCCGGAGAGAGAATACAAGGCTTAAACCAGCACATCCAAAAAATACAACGACAGCAAAAGTAATCTGGGCGGGCTAAGCAGGCTTAAATAAACACAAATCAAGAAACACAATAGGGAACAGGTGCAACCAATAAGACTATACAAACAGAAAAGGAAAAAGGGATCAGCGGTGGCCGGCGAGTAGGCCGGCGACGACGACCGCCGAGCGCCGCTCGAGCAGGCAGGGGAGCCACCGTCGGTGGGATTCGTGACAGCTTACTAATAACTGGGATATGCACTTTCACAAATGTGTCAAGTGCAGCGTCTGGTTGCTCCTCATTACACACCACTGACCAGTACATATTCTTTAAATCAACAACATAGGAATCACTACAAAACTTAGTGTGACCTCTTATACAGTATATCAGGCCCAGCCTTTTGGAACTTAGATTTTTCCTAGATATGGCAATATTCTGATCACTACGTACAATGGATTTGGATACTGCTTTGAAGCACATTTCTGCAGAATTACACGGAATCCAAACCGGCTGCCTGCGTGCGCCACCGTGAATAAATGTATTTTGTCCCCCCACACCAAACGCGATCACGACACGCAGGTTAAAATATCAAAACAAACTCTGAACCAATTATATTAATTTGGGGACAGGTCGAAAAGCATTAAACATTTATGGCAATTTAGCTAGCTAGCTTGCACGTGCTAGCTAATTTGTCCTATTTAGCTACCTTGCTGTTGCTATTGTTATTTTACCTGAAATGCACAAGGTCCTCTACTCCACCAATTAAACGGTCAACCAAATCGTTTCTAGTCATCTCTTCTCCTTCCAGGCATTTTCTTCTCTTGACTTTATATTGCGATTGGCAACTTTCATCAATTAGGTGCATTACCGCCACCGACCTATTTCGTCTTTCAGTCACCCATGTGGGTATAACCAATGAGGAGACGGCACGTGGGTACCCGCTTCTATAAACCAATGAGGAGATAGCACGTGGGTACCTGCTTCTATAAACCAATGAGGAGATGGGAGAGGCAGGACTTGCAGCATGATCTGCGTCAGAAATAGAGCTGACTTCTATTTTAGCCCTTGGCAACGCAGATGCTCCTTGGCGCGCGCGAGCAGTGTGGGTGCAATAATTTAATAATATAGTTTTCAAAATGTATTTTGCAACGCTCGTGCAGGCGTCACGAGCGGTGTAGTCAGCATGTTAGTAAATATGTGATCTATACATGTTGATTATTTAATTCCTGTGCTGTTTGTAACTACCCTGGTAGGTTGACTGAAAACCTTAACCAGGTTGCAGGCACTATTTGAAGCTTTACAATTTGAAGCTTCCTCTTGAGTGGGCAGCCTGATGAAAGCCAGTCAATATTTAAATCACCCAGAAAACATACTTCTCTGTTGATATCTCACATATTATCAAACATTTTTTATCCAGACACTGACTGTTAGCACGGTAGTCTATAGCAGCTTCCCACCAGAATGGGGTTCAGGTGAGGCAGATTAACCTGTTGCCAAATTACTTCAACAGCATTTAACATGAGATCTTCTCTAAGCTTTACAGAAATGTGGTTCTGAATATAAATGACCACACCTCCACAATTGGCATTTCTATATTTTCTGTAGATCTGATAACCATGTATTGCTACCACTGTATCATTAAAGGTATTATCTAACAGTTTCAGAGATTGTCAGAATATGAATGTCATAAATTACTTGCAAATTATTGATTTCATGAACCTTGTTTCTTAAATTACATATTTTAGCGTAGGCTATTTTTAGCACTTTTCTGGGATGTTTGATTGTTTTATTTCTTTTCTGGGAAGCTTACCAGAGGTAGACATGATCATGTTATTTATGATAGTGCAGGTTGAGCTGCACAGAGTGGACTTCCTATTAGGGCACACTGCCTCAGTAATAACAGTAGCACTCTGGTTCATAGGCACATGATTACTGCATACAATAACTGTGGGATCAGCAGAGACATTCAGGGCAGTTAGAGGGACATAAATTAGGTTACTTACATTGTGTCTTCCAATGTCCCTGGGATAATGTACATTTGCTGAAGCATTATGACAACTCAGCGACACAATGGTAGGGATTAAATGAGCTGGGCTTGGGTCATTGATAAGTAATTGTCTCAACACAGCCTTATAATGCTGTGAAAAGATCCAGGAACCCATAGATTTGGGTGGATCCCATCCTCCTTATAATACAAGCTTTGTTTCCAGAAGGTATCAAAATTGTCAATAAATGTTACACCCACAGAGCTGCAATAGTCTCGTAGCCAGTTATGGAGGGCTGAAAGTCTGCTGAACCATTCAATGCCACAATTTAGGGAGGGCAGAGGGTCAGATATTATGGGGTGTTTGTTGGTGTCAAGTAGTGACTCAATCAGTTCTTTAAAATCCATCTTCAGCTGTTCTGAGCTGCCCTTCATAATGTAATTGAATCCCACATTAACTATGATAGACTCAATTTCCTGATGCCGGTTTAAAATGTTTGGGAGCAACTTATTGATGTCCTGTACTCATGCTCCTGGATACCACAATTTTTTGTTCCAGATACTGAGACATTTCTCACCAATACAACTGCCAGAGAAGGGAATGGAGAAATCTTCCCATTCCCACTCCTCACACAATTCATTGAGCCTTTTATGGGCCCACGAGAAGCAGGATAGCGTAAGCCCGCTACTCCCGGTGATATGTCCAGACCTCCCACAGCAGGCATTGCCCTGTTAGATCCAGAGACAGGGAAAGGAGCCAAACTTGACAACGAAGCCGCTGCTGGAGTCAGCGTAGTTGGCGTAAGCACCGCCGTTGCTGACACAGGCAATCCCAGCGATGAAGGTGCAGATAGATCAGGCACCAGTGCAGTGAAGCTATTCCTTATGTCAATCTGCTCCAAACCTCTCGCAGTCACTCCCTGTCCGCTTAGCAGCATGCCGCTGCCTTCGATTTCCACGACTTGTAACCAGCGCTGATTGGAACATTCTTCTAGCTGTTCTCCATCTACTTCATTACAGGATGGAGGAGGAGAAGCAGATGGAGACGACTTCCTAGGCAGGCAAGTTCCAGGCAGCACAGGCCATTCGGATAGGGACAGATGACAAGGCGGGGAAACATCCATCAGGCCCGAGTGGCATCCAGCCATAGGAGTTGAGAACTTAAAAGTTCCTGGTTGCGATTTCCCTACAAATTCGCACAGTATTGAAATTTCTTTGCTAAGCATAGTGTCGTGTCTTTGGCTATGACGGATTAAGTGATATGACATGCTATTCTATAAAATCCTTTCTCTGTAATTAACATTACCTGATTAAGCTAATCATGTAAATGTAATTAACTAGAAAGTCGGTGCACCACGAAAGAGTGTTTATAGAGCTGTTATCTTCCGAATAAACTCTTAAAGACCTAGCAATATTTTACATCAATAGCAGTCAATATTAATCGTCTGAAAGCTGTAAATTGTTGGTTATCTTCACGAATGCTGGCTAACAAGTTGAATCAGCAATACAAACTGTGGTTTAATTATTTATTTACTAAATACCTAAATAATCACGCAGAATTACATATACACAGAATGCAAATTATGTCATACAGAAAATATCCCTGGTGGACGGAGCCGACATGACAGCTGGTTACACAAAGGAAAGGGGGTTGGGTTTGAGTGAAAGAGCGGGAAGACTGAGGAACAAAGGGAGAAGCTATGCTATCGTAAATACAGTATCTTATGCATTCTAAATTACCGCCCATTTGGAAAAGGAAAATGCAATAAATATTTACTCTGAGCTGAGCTTCGGTAGGTTGGTCATTGATGCTGGCCGTGTTGCCCAACAGAGATCTTCCTGTCCTCGGAAGAATGTCTCTGGTGGTAAATTGGATACGTTGTAGTATCGTCGTTGTGTGTTAGACTGGATCCGTCGTCCATATTTTCCTAGCCCACGTTTACAGCGGCCGCTGCTAACTCAACGGCTAGGAGGTATCACTTCTGTAGTGAATAAGAGTTCAAAGTTCATACCATTCACAACCAAAGCTCACGCTGAAGTTGGCTTAGTTCTGTAGTTGACATGTTAGTCCTTTTAACGTGGAACCGTCGTCCTCACGTCAGCTTATTATCTGAATCCTTCTGACATCGGACCGTGGCCCTAATGTACCCGGAACAGCTTATTATCTGAGTCCTTTTAACATGAGGCTGCAGGCCTCGCGTACTCGGAACAGAAAGTTATATTTTCGTAAAGGGCTATATATAGGAGGGGAGAGAATGGTGTGTTTCATAGTTTATAACCAATGTCTCTTCACAGGGGCGGGCCACTGATTGAGCAGAGCTCTAACCTTATGAAAACCCAATTCTCTCATTTGGAAGCTAAAATTACATTTTATCTTTTCACAAATAGTATCATATTTAAACATTTAAATTGCACAACAATTCCATGTGACTCTGATAACTAGAATGTGTAGACTTTCCCAGATACAGTTTATGTCGTCCTGTCATCAGTCATAATGTCTCAGATGACAACCGAACTGACATCATATTCATTAATTACCAGCGCATATTTTCAACTGGTTGGATTACCGAAATATGGTTCCTTTCCCCCCACCTTTTGATGTTCCCAGACTCTATATGTTTAACAAAGGCTCTTCAAGGCCAACGTCATGACAATAGTCACCTCATTTCTGTAATCCTCCAATAGCAAACAATTGCCGCGTTGGAACTCCGGATTGTCAATATTGTCCCAGACAAGAGCGTAATAAACAGCCACTACACCTCTGGAAATGTTCATTAGCTATTCCAGGCGAAGCAGGCTGTATTGCAACCTAGCTGGCTAGTTGGTAGCAGGCACAGGTTTCAAAGTTCCCGTGTTTTCAACGTTGAGTCAGTGTTCCTCGACAGCAGCTTTAGGTGCTTCACTTCTTAAACCGTATAAGTGAGCATTAATGATCACTGACAAATGATAATTTCTTCCATGACAGTCTTAAATGATCAGTTTATGAATTATACTCACTACTTCCACTGCATATGCTTGTCTATTGTTATGACGATCACACCAAATCCATTTGCCTGCACAGTCAGATTGACCGTTGAAGTCCTAATGTTGGTGACCTAAGGGGAGACGCAGGACTGCCCGATAAAAGGACCAAATTCAGTAACACCAGAGGAGGTAGCAGTGTGGGAACACCAGACGAAGTAGCAGTGTGGCACCGTGAAGACCCCGTTGTCGTGGACACCATTCAGAGATGCAGTAGGGCAGCAGGATTGATGAGGGTCAAGCTCTTACCGTAGCATCCCCAGCTGAATGATTGGTCAACTCTCAAACTGATGGTTCATGAAAGTTTAATGCGGTACCATTTCCATAAACACACCGTAAGAGCTTTTTTCTCTTTCCAGCTAGGTGCTACATTTGAAGTTGTTTCTTGTGGGTAGGGGTAAAAGTGACTAGGCAATCAGGATATATAATAAACAGAGTAGCAGCAGTGTATGTGTAGTGACTGTATGCATTGTGTGTGTTGGTGTGTCAGTGTATTATGTGCGGGTAGAGTCTAGTGAGGGTGTTTAGAGCTAGTGCAAGGGAGTCGATGCAAAACAATTAAGATAAATAAATAAAGGGGATCAATGTAAATTGTCCGGGTAGCTATTTTATGAACTGTTCAGCAGTATTATGTCTTGGGAGTAAAAGCTGTTCAGGTGCCTTTTGGTCCCAGACTTGGCACTCCGGTAGTGCTTGCCATGCGTTAGCAGAGATAACAGTCTATGACTTGGGTGGCTGGAGTCTTTGAACATTTTTAGGGCCTTCCTCTGACACTGCCTGGTATAGAGGTCCTGCATGGAATGGAGTTCGGCCCCAGTGATGTACTGGGCCGTGCGCACTACCCTCTGTAGCGCCTTGTCGGCTGCCGAGCAGTTGCCATACCAAGTGGTGATGCAGCCAGTCAAGGTGCTCTCAATGGTACAGCTATATAACTTTTTGAGGATCTGAGGGCCCATGCCAAATCTTTTCGGCCTCCTGAGTGTGAAGAGGCATTGCCGTGCCCTATTCACGACTGTCTTGGTGTGTTTGGACCACAATAGGTCCCTAGGTTGACTCAACCCCCTCTACTACAGACTCATCGATTTGAATGGGGACGAATTTGGCCCTCCATTTCCTGTAGTCCACGATAAGCTCCTTTGTCTTGCCCACGTTGAGGGAGCAGTTGTTTTCCTGGCACCGCCAGGTCTCTGACATCCTCCCTATCGCCTGTCTCATCTTTGTAGGTGATCAGGCCTACCACCGTTGTCATTGGCAAACTTAATGATGATGATGGAGTTGTACACAGCCATGCCGTCATGGGTGAACAGGGAGCCTTCATGTTCGCAGCATTCTCTGTCACCAGTGCAAATACCTTCTGTGGTCCAAGGTCATTGATGACTGCCTTCAGCTCATCTGCAATATAGAAATCAGTGTGTCTGTTGTCCTTTGTGTCTGTGCTGTTGTAGAATACGGGTTGAGGGGTGGAGATGATGTAGTTAATTATTCCTTGCCCACAAACATTCGACCACCCATCAGAGATGATTGCAAAACAGTCTGCTTTATGATTTGCTTGACCTTCACTTGAACTCTGTTGAACTCTGCATCCAGCAAATTAGTAGATAAAGCATGTCTGCTTGGAGGGGTGTATGCTGGGCAAAGAACATTCAGAAATCTTTTTCAATACACATTGCCTGTGAGCATCAGAGGTGAACCAATTGCATACACAGCTCGAGCAAGACATTCATCAGCATATCTCCTACTACGTTCCTCCATTGAGTCAAAAAAACTTCAGATTCCAGGAGGACCATGAGCTGTTGCCATCGATAAGGTGTCCGATTCATCATTTTCACCTCGAATAGAAGTAGAAGGACTTTTGTCAAAGGTTGCTTGTTGTGAGCGCTGAGGGAACTTTATGCACTTGGCCAGATGATTCTGCATCTTTGTTGCATTCTTCACATATGATTTGGCACAGTATTTGCAAAATGTAAACAGCTTTTCTTTCTAGATTAGCTGCAGTGAAATGTCTTCACACATCAGATAGTGCCCGTGGCATTTTCCTGTAAAGATTCTAAAGAAATGAGTAAAAACATTTTTAATAAATATGCAAAAAATTCTGAAAACCTGTTTTTTCTCTGTCATTATGGGGTATTTTGTGTAGATTGATGCGGGGGGAAAATTACTTAATCCATTTTAGAATAAGGCTGAAACGTCACAATGTGGAAAATGTCAAGTTTGGGGAAGATCATTTTCACAATGAAAATGCCCCTTTATAATAAAAGCAATACATGGATAATCGCATTTGCTGTCACTTTGATAATGGTGTTTTACCACTAATGGAGCATTCGTGCTTATGGCCTACTGCCGTGTGCACATTGCTGTGCTTATAATGTGAAGAAATAGCCTAATAGTTTATTGCATTTTAAGCTACATGTTCTGATCTGTTGCATCAGCCTCATTGCGATAGAAAGCTTTTTTGATGCTAGTGGTTGTATTCATTTGGTATCTATCACATCCCACAACTGTCCCAGACTATGTAAGGAATATTTATTTCTCGCACAGAATAAAATAGGTCAAATTTTGAACTATCGGGGATAGTAGATTGACATAGGCTAGTGCTTTTGCTGTTCGTTAGGCCTACTCATCTTGTTGGCTGACGAAAAGTAAATGTGGACAGTTCTTCCAAGATCTTCAATATGCACCTCGGAATTGAATAAGGATGCACGTAGTTGCATTCCTGAAGTGTCTGTCTTCACTTGTAGCCTGTGAGAAAGACCCAATCACGTGAAACAGAGCCATGTGAGTGAGAAGTGTTTCGGAGCTCACAGCACCCAGGGAGAAGGGAACAAGGGCCACTGGCCGCAAAAAGCATGGACTTTTTTAGATGCATTACAGCCACACAAAGGGGATGCCGCCGGGAAATTCGAGGCATTATCAAGTGCTTGTCAAATTGTGAGAGTGATGTTTACAGCCTGTGCAAAAAACAAAGCAGAGCTCATGCCTTTCAAGGAACTTTTTCAAATCATCCTTAGTCGCATCATGCAGCCTTACAATGTATTAACTTCTTGGGGCTATTTGGGACGTTAGCGTGCCACCCGTGGCGCACCCTATCAACAGCAGGTGCATGTCAAGAGCGGCAAATTTGAAACCTAATAAATGTCAAAATTCAAGTTTTTCAAACATACAACTATCTGACACCCTTTGAAAGATAAACATCTCCTTAATCTAACCACGTTGTCCGATTTCAAAAAGGTTTTACGGGGAAAGCATAAAGTTAGGTTATGTTAGGAGAGTACATTGACAATAGCTGTGTGTACTGTATTGTCAATTCAAAGACAGGCGTCACCAAAACCATAAAATCAGCTAAAATTATGCACTAACCTTTTACAATCTCCATCAGATGACACTCCTAGGACATTATTTTAGACAATGCATGCATTTTTAGTTCTATCAAGTTCATATTTATATCTAAAAACAGTGTTTTACTATGGCGTTGATGTTCAGGAAATCGTTTCCCTCCAATACCGGCAGTCAAGTCATGACAACAAAATAATTAATTAATATTAGAAAACATTGGTAAAATATTATATTGTCATTCAAAGAATTATAGATTTACATCTCTTGAACGCAATGGACTTGCCAGATTTAAAATTAACCTTACTGGGAAATCACACTTTGCAATAATCTGAGCACTGCGCCCAGAAAAATACGCATTGCGATACAGACTAACCGCCATGTTGGAGAGATCTAAAATCGAAAATACTATGTAAATAATCCATTACCTTTGATTCTCTTCATCAGATGTCACTTCCAAAGAATCCCAGGTCCATAACGAATGTAGTTTTGTTCAAAAAAGCTCATCATTTATGTCCAAAAACCTCCGTGTTGTTAGCACATGATCTAAGCCAGCCGGACTTCACTTCCCTTCACGAACGGAAAAAATATATTTACGTTCGTTCAAACATGTCAAACGTTGTATCGCATAAATCATTAGGGCCTTTTTTAACCAGAACATGAATAAAATTCAAGGCGGACCATTGGGTTCTCTTTTAAAACGTTTCGGAATGAGAGTACCCACCATCAACTCGCGCGCAAGGTGTCTAATGGGCCATCACCGTTCCAAGGCTCTTCTTCAGTCAGATCTCACTGTAGAAGACTCAAAACACTTTGTAAAGGCTGGGGACATCTTGTGGAAGCAATAGGAAGTGCCAAAATATTCCTCAGCCCCTTTGTTTTTCAATGGTATAGGCTTAAAGTCAATTCAACACATCAGGTATCCACTTCCTGTCAGAATCTGTCTCAGGGTTTTGCCTGCCAAATGAGTTCTGTTATACTCACAGACACCATTCAAACAGTTTTTGAAACTTTAGGGTGTTTTCTATCCATATATAATAAGTATATGCATATTGTAGTTACTGGGTAGGATTAGTAACCAGATTAAATCGGGTACATTTTTTTATCCAGCCGTGAAAATACTGCCCCCTATACCCGAACAGGTTAAACATATATCCCAACGTTTGCCACGGAATTCTAAGCAAATATTGTCTGCTAAATGAACTAGTGTAGCCCACAGCCATTTGGCATAGCCAGATCGGGACCTAACATAAGGACAACTCAGAGTATTCCATTCTGTTCTTCTGAAATAGACTACATTTTCTTCATATCATGCTTCTTTAGACCTGTCTAAAATAAATAATGGATTTATTGTGAAGGTGTATGCTATATTACCTGCATTTATTAGACTTTTAAAATTTTAGATGTTCTAAAGGTCTCCGTCAGTGGTTTTTAGGCTATGTGTGGAAGCCAGGAGATGCTAAATCTGTTCTTATTTAACCAACAGTTATTTGCTTGACAATCACAGGCTGACTAAATTTTGTGACTGCCACAGCCCTACTAGGGGCAATAAAAGGCCGCTCTAAAATGTAACGTTTTGTCACACAACACAATACCACAGATGTCTCCAGTTTTGAGGGAGTGTGCAATTGACCACATGTATGGTGTGGTGTGGGTGAGCGGTTTGCTGATGTCAACGTTGTGAACAGAGTGCCCCATATTGGCGGTTGGGTTATGGTATGGGCAGGCATAAGCTACGAACAATGAACGCAATTGCTTTTTACCCCTTTTTCTCCTAAATTTCATGATATCCAATTGGTGGTTACAGTCTTGTCCCATCGCTGCAACACACGTAGGGACTAGGGAGAGGGAAAGGTCGAGAGCCATGCGTCCTCCGAAACATGACCCTGCCACGCCACCAACGTGTCGGAGAAAACACTGTCCAACTGGCGACCGTGTCAGTGTGGATGCGCCCAGCCAGCCACAGGAGTTGCTAGAGCGCGATGGGGCAAGGACAACCTGGCAAGCCAGACCCTCCCCTAACCTGGACGACGCTGGGCCAATTGTGTGCCGCCTCATGGGTCTCCCGGTTGTGGCCGGCACAGCCTGGGATCGAACCCGGATCTGAAGTGACGCCTCTAGCACTGCGATGCAGTGCCTAGCGCTGCGCCACTCGGGAGGCTATCTATGGCAATTTGAATGCACAGAGATACCATGACGAGATCCTGAGGCCCATTGTCGTGCCATTCATCCGCCATCATTACATCATGTTTCAGCATGATAATGCACAGCCCCTTGTTGCAAGGATCTGTACACAATTCCTGGAAGCTGAAAATGTCCCAGTTCTTCCATGACCTGCATACTCACCAGACATGTCACACATTGGGATGCTCTGGATCAACGTGTATGACAGCATGTTCCAGTTCTAGCCAATATCCACCAATGTCATACAGCCATTGAAGATGAGTGGGACAACATTCCACAGGCCACAATCAACAGCCTGATCAACTCTATGCAAAGGAGACGTGTTGCGCTGCATGAGGTAAATGGTGGTCACACAACATACGGACTGGTTTTCTGACACCTTTCCCCCTCAGGAGACTGAAAAGATTTGGCATGGGTACCCAGATCTTCAAAAAGTTCTACAGCTGCACCATCGAGAGCATCCTGACCAGTTGCATCACCACCTGGTATGGCAACTGCTCGACATCTGACCATAAGGTGCTACAGAGGGTAGTGCGTACAGCCCAGTACATCACTTGGACCAAGCTTCCTGACATCCAGGACCTATATAATAGGCCGTGTCAGAGGAAGGCCCAAACAATAGTCAAAGACTCCAGTCACCCAAGTTATAGACTGTTCTCTCTGCTACCGCATGGCAAGCGGTACCGGAGCGCCAAGTCTAGGACCAAAAGGCTCCTGAACAGTGTCTATTCCCAAGCCATAAGACTGCTGAACAACTAAACTAATAAAATGGCCATCCGGACTATTTACATTGACGACCCCCCCCCCCCCCCCCCCCCTTTGTTTTTACACAGCTGCCTATCGCTGTTTTATCTATGCATAGTCACTCAAATTACCTTGCCTGTACCTCCGCACATTGACTCGGTACCAGTACCCCCTGCATATAGCCTCATTATTGTTATGTACGTCAAATGCTAATGTAAAAAAGCTGTTTTTTGATATAAATATGAACTTGATTGAACAAAACATGCATGTATTGTATAACATAATGCCCTAGGGTTGTCATCTGATGAAGATCATCAAAGGTTAGTGCAATGTGCTCCAACTTATTATTTATCTTATATAAAGTAGTTATTCTCCCCTGATGTAGTTATCATTTTGTAACATTAGTTTAACATTATGCAGTATACAAAGCTTCAAACATTAGTAATTTAGTATCATACACAGCCTTTTACCGCAGACTTTCATTTTTCAATCAGATATCCGGAAGTCTTAATATAGTTGCCGGAACGCTATTGTTGGTGCCGTGATGCAAATCCATTTAGCAATTTTTATGGCTTTGCATCCAGGTATAAGGAAGTTAGAGGTCATTTCACGAGCCAATGCTAACTACGCTAGTTAGCAATTGAGCTAACACTAGTTAGCAACTTCCATCAAACTGCACGTATACATACAAATGGTATCCACAAGTTCATCTGGCTCTGGAGAGGTAGATAAAGGGCTTTATTGCCAAAATCTCAAAGTATCCACACTGGATGATAATCTTTTCAATATCACTCTTATCACCAAGTCAAGAGGTACAATGTAGCTACTGCCAGCTACCCAATGCTTCTTGCCAATTCGTGTTGAATTGAAAAACAAAGCTTGAGAGGCCCTGGTTTGTTGCTAGCCACATCCAGTTGATTGATAGTTACAACACATAGGCCAAGGCTCTGTACAGTAAAATCATTTTGGATTGTGCATATGCTCATTTTCACACGTTGTGTTATTATCCCTTTAGTGTGGGAATGTGAACTTTGCCAGAAGAACAAGCTGTAATAGATGTGGCAGGGGTAAGTTATTTTGTCTCTGTTGGGCCCATTACTAAACTTACTACCCTCGCATGTCTCTTTACGGTCTACATGTCCAGATGAATTGCTCGACAAATTAAAAAAAAAGCCCTGCCACAAAAGGACCAGCTGACATCATGTCAGTGATTCTCTCATTAACACAGGTGTGAGTGTTGACGAGGACAACATTTACATTTTTACATTTTAGTCATTTAGCAGACGCTCTTATCCAGAGTGACTTACAGTGGAGTGCATACATTTTTATTACATTTTTTAAATACTGGTCCCCCGTGGGACAAGGCTGGAGATCACTCTGTCATGCTGATTGAGTTCGAATAACAGACTGGAAGCTTCAAAAGGAGGGTGGTGCTTGGATCATTGTTCTTCCTCTGTCAACAATGGTTATGTGCAAAGAAACACGTGCTGTCATCATTGCTTTGCACAAAAAGGGCTTCACAGGCAAGGATATTGTTGCCAGTAAGATTGCACCTAAATCAACCATTTATAAGATCGTCAAGAACTTCAAGGAGAGTAGTTCAATTGTTGTGAAGAAGGCTTCAGGGTGCCCAAGAAAGTCCAGCAAGCGCCAGGACCGTCTCCTAAAGTTAATTCAGCTGCGGGACCGGGGCACCACCAGTACAGAGCTTGCTCAGGAATGGCAGCAGGCAGGTGTGAATGCATCTGCACGCACAGTGAGGCGAAGACTTTGGAGGATGGCCTGGTGTCAAGAAGGGCTGCAAAGAAGCCACTTCCCTCCAGGAAAAACATCAGGAACAGACTGATATTCTGCAAAAGGTACAGGGATGGGACTGCTGAGGAATGGGGTAAAGTAATTTTCTCTGATGAATTTTTTGTCACGAAACCCGCTGGCGCGTCATAGTGTCTTGAACGCACGAACATAACGCCGTTATTTGGATATAACTATGGATTATTTGGAACCAAACCAACATTTGTTGTTGAAGTAGAAGTCCTGGGAGTGCATTCTGACGTAGAACAGCAAAGGTAATCCAATTTTTCTTATAGTAAATCTGAGTTTGGTGAGTACCAAACTTGGTGGGTGTCAAAATAGCTAGCCTGTGATGGCCGGGCTATCTACTCAGAATATTGCAAAATGTGCTTTCACCGAAAAGCTATTTTAAAATCGGACACCGCGATAGCATAAAGGAGTTCTGTTTCTATAATTCTTAAAATAAATGTTATGTTTTTTGTGAACGTTTATCGTGAGTAATTTAGTAAATTCACCGGAAGTGTTCGGTGGGAATGCTAGTTCTGAACGTCACATGCTAATGTAAAAAGCAGGTTTTTGATATAAATATGAACTTGATTGAACAAAACATGCATGTATTGTATAACAGAATGTCCTAGGAGTGTCATCTGATGAAGATCATCAAAGGTTAGTGCTGCATTTAGCTGTGGTTTTGGTTTTTGTGACATTATATGCTAGCTTGAAAAATGGGTGTCAGATTATTTCTGGCTGGGTACTCTGCTGACAATCTAATGTTTCGCTTTCGTTGTAAAGCCTTTTTGAAATCGGACAGTGTGGTTAGATAAAGGAGAGTCTTGTCTTTAAAATGGTGTAAAATAGTCATATGTTTGAAAAATGGACGTTTTCGGATTTTCGAGGAGTTTGTATTTCGCGCCATGCCCTATCATTGGATATTGGAGCGGTGTTCCGCTAGCGGAACGTCTAGATGTAAGAGGTTGAAATGGTGTAAATTAGTTGATTGTTTGAGAAAATTGAATTGTGGTATTTTAGTTGGTTTTGTATTTCGCGCCTTGCGATGCCATTGGCTGTTGCTAGGGGTTCCGCTGGTAGCGGAACGTCTGTCCTCAACAGGTTAAATAAAAACTAACAGGTCTGTGAGAGCCGGAATTCTTACTGGTTGGTAGGTGATCAAATACTTATGTCATGCAATAAAATGCAAATTAATTACTTAAAAATCATACAATGTGATTTTCTGGATTTTTGTTTTAGATTCCGTCTCTCACAGTTGAAGTGTACCTATGATAAAAATTACAGACCTCTACATGCTTTCTAAGTAGGAAAACCTGCACAATCGGCAGTGTGTATCAAATACTTGTTCTCCCCACTGTATATGGCACTGTTATAGATCCGTCTCCCCTTAAAGCCCTTTTTGGAGTACTTCCCATAGGTACCCCCCTGTCAAGAATTCAGTTGGACACTGTTGCTTATACACCTCTTTTAGCTAGACGGCTAATACCACAGAACTGGAAGACGGCAGCTCCCCCATCTTATAAATATTGGGTGAGAGATGTGTTGTGCTCTTTGAAACTAGAATTTTTTTTATTCAATACACGTGGGAACCCCAAACTTTTTTAACAGGCTGGGGCTCCATTCTGGTCTTACTTTAAACAGTCCATCCTCTGATAGCATTCATATTAAAACAAAAATAAGTCTGTATTTGACTCCCCTGTGACTTAAGGGTTGGATGAGCATTTCTTTGTGTGGGGGGGGGCATTAAGGTTGATGATGTGCTTATTGATTGTGACCTGCAGATGCCTTGTTCATCTTGCCCGGTCAGAGACTAAAATGTGAGCTAGTTTTGCCCTGTTTTAAACAAAAATGCTTTTCACGCTTACATATAATTATTATAATACATTTTTTCTATTAACTAAATTGTAAAAAGATTAAATCAATGTAAGATAACTACCGTGATGTAAGAGTGGACACAAGAGGGCTTATGACATCAAATGGCAGGAACTGGGTGGTCTTGTATTTACATCAATGTGCATCTTCTATTCATGTTTTAGAATAGTTGGTTTAAACTCACCAGTTTAACACTTGGTTTATTGTTGAGACTGACCTTTTTATGCTTGTGTCAGATTGCTTTATTTTAAGGTTGCATCCCTGGTATTGTCAGTTTAGTTGTTTGAATGCATTTCTGTCACATGGTCCAAAGTACTCAGTGACCATTGGTTTGTGTTTGTCAAGGTGGTAAACATTGATCTCTCTTGCCATTTAATGGACTGTTACACGTTTGATAGCTGTAATGTTTTTGTCTTCCACACTTTAGAAAATATTGGGAAAATGGGTTATTTTCTGTTTTTCAAATCCCAATCTAGAAGCTCATCCAGTTCCAGATCTAGATCTCGCTCCAGTTCCGAAGAGCGAGACCAGTCTTTCAGGTCCAACTCCAGGTGAATGAGGTGACATGCACTCCCCTTAGGAGAGAGTACAGTGCCTTCGGAAAGTATTCAGACCCCTTGACTTTTTCCACATTTTATAACGTTACAGCCTTACTCTAAAATGTATTACATTTTTTTGAAATCCTCAGCAATCTACACACAATACCCCATAATGACAATTTTTGCACATACATACATATATATATATATATATATATATATAAAAACATTTACAGAAGTATTCAGACCTTTTGACATGAGACTCGAAATTGAGCTCAGGTGCATCCTGTTTCCATAGATCATCCTTGAGATGTTTCTACATCTTGATTTGAGTCCACCTGTGGTAAATTAAATTGATTGGACATGATTTGGAAAGGCACACACCTGTCTATATAAGATTCAACAGTTGTGAGTGCATATCAGAGCAAAAACCAAGCATGAGGTCGAAGGAATTGTCCGTAGAGCTCCGAGACAGGGTTGTGTCAAGGCACAGATCTGGGGAAGGGTACCAAAACATTTCTGCAGCATTGAAGGTCCCCAAGAACACAGTGGCCTTCATCGTTCTTAAATAGAAGAAGTTTGGTACCACCTAGACTCTTCCTAGAGCTGGCCGCCCGGCCAAACTGAACAATCGGGGGAGAAGGGCCTTAGTCAGGGAGGTGACCAAGAACCCAATGGTCACTCTGAGAGAGCTCTAGAGTTTCTCTGTGGAGATGGAAGAACCTTCCAGAAGGACAACCATCTCTGCAGCACTCCAACAATCAGGTCTTTATGTTAGAGTGGCCAGATGGAAGCCACTCCTCAGTAAAAGGCACATGACAGCCAGGCCCAGCCAATCAGAATGAGTTTTTCCCCGCAAAAGGGCTTTATTACAGACAGAAATACTCCTCCGTTTCATCAGCTATCTAGGTGGCTGATCTCAGACGACCCCGGAGGTCCTGGGCTGGCTGGCTTGGTTACACGTGGTGTGCGGTTGTGAGGTTGGTTGGACATATTGACAAATTCTCTAAAACAACATATGGTAGAGAAATTATTTTTATTTTATTATTTATTTTATTTTAGTTATTTAGCAGACACTCTTATCCAGAGCGACTTACAGTAGTGAATGCATACATTTTTCTCCATACTGGTCCCCCGTGGGAATCGAACCCACAACCCTGGCATTGCAAACACCATGCTCAACCAACTGAGCCACACAATTATCTGGCAACAGCTCTGGTGGACATTGCTGCAGTCAGCATGCCAATTGCACGCTCCCTCAAAACTTCAGACATCTGTGACATTGTGTTGTGTGACAAAACTGCACATTTTAGAGTGGCCTTATTGTCCCCAGCACAAGGTGCACCTGTGTAATAATTAGGGCTGAGTCCAACAAAAAACTCGTAAATGGAATGAAATAAAGCAAAACTTTTTCTCACAAGTGTAGCTTAGGGTGTGCGCTGAGCCACTCCTACAATGATAACAGTAAGACTGTAATAATATATAGAATGCATTAACAGAAATTACCATAACCAAACAAACATTGTAGATTAGAAATGATGGTAATTAACGGTAAAAACTTACACAGTACGTCCAAATGGTGATATTGGTGTGCCATCCCCGCGTCCTCCGCAATGGATTAGTCCATTCAGACAGGTGTGAATCAGACAGGCGTCTCATTAAGTTATTTGCCACTACTTCTAAAAAAGTCTTGCTCGACCAACAGACTATCGACCAATTGACTAAATGGGATCAGCCCTAGTAATGGTCATGCTGTTTAATCAGCTTCTTGATATGCCACACCTGTCAGGTGGATGCATTATCTTGGCAAAGGAGAAATGTTCACTAACAAGGATGTAAAAAAATTGGTGTACAACATTTCTGAAAAAAATTCTGGCATCTTTTATTTCAGCTCATGAAACATGGGACCAACACTTTACATGTTGCATTTATATTTTTGTTCAGTATATGTCTGTTGTTTTTGTTTTTTATATCCATTGTAAGACGATGTCCCCTTTGATTATCTTACGGTATATACCTGATTCATTATTGTTTGTGCTTCACTGACGTGACCGGTTTATCACTACAAAATATCCAGCTCCAAGTCTGGAAAGGGCTCTTCTCCCAGGAAGAGGTCTTGCTCGCCCTCCTCACCAGAGAGAGGAGAGAAGCGCAGTCGCTCCGGGTCCTCACCTCATCTGTTCGCCTAGGCAATCTCACTTGAATAAAGACCTCCTCCATTCCTGCCATTATTGAAAGATATTGTGATACCTCACATCTCAAAATAGGGCTACTTAATGTTAGATCTTTCACTTCCAAGGCAGTTATAGCCGAACTAATCACTGATTATATCTTGATGCGATTGGCCTGACTGAAACATGGCTTAAGCCTGATGAATTTACTGTGATAAATGAGGCCTCACCTCCTGGTTACACTAGTGACCATATCCCCCGCGCATCCCGCAAAGGTGGAGGTGTTGCTAACAGTTATGATAGCAAATTTCAATTTACAAAAAAAATGACGTTTTCATCTATTGAGCTTTTAGTCATTAAATCTATGCAGCCTACTCAATCACTTTTTATAGCTACCATTTACAGGCCTCCTGGGCCATATACAGCGTTCCTCACTGAGTTTCCTGAATTCCTATCAGACCTTGTAGTGATGGCAGATAATATTCAAGTTTTTGGTGACTTTAATATTTACATGGAAAAGTCCACAGACCCACTCCAAAAGGCTTTCGGAGCCATCATTGACTCAGTGGGTTTTGTCCAACATGACTCACAGTCACAGTCATACTCTGGACCTAGTTTTGTCCCGTGGAACAAATGTTGTGGATCTTAATGTTTTTCCTCATAATCCTGGACTATCGGACCACCATTTTATTATGTTTGCAATCGCAACAAATAATCTGCGCAGACCCCAACCAAGGATCATCAAAAGTTGTGCTATAAATTCTCGGACAACCCAAAGATTCCTAGATGCCCTTCCAGACTCCCTCTGACTACCCAATGACGTCAGAGTACAAAAAATGTGATCATATTACTCCAGTGCTAGCCTCTCTACACTGGCTTCCTGTTAAGGCAAGGGCTGATTTCAAGGTTTTACTACTAACCTACAAAGCATTACAGAGCTCCATTTTTATGGAATGGTCTGCCTTTCCATGTGAGAGACGCAGACTCGGTCTCAACCTTTAAGTCTTTATTGAAGACATCTCTTCAGTAGGTCCTCTGATTGAGTGTAGTCTGGCCCAGGAGTGTGAAGGTGAACGGAAAGGCACTGGAGCAACGAACCGCCCTTGCTGACTCTGCCTGGCCGGTTCCCCTCTCTCCACTGGGATTCTCTGCCTCTAACCCTATTACAGGGGCTGAGTCACTGGCTTAATGGTGCTCTTCCATGCCGTCTCTAGGAGGGGTGCGTCACTTGAGTGGGTTGAGTCACTAATGTGATCTTCCTGTCCGGGTTGGTGCCCCACTTGGGTTGTGCCGTGGCAGAGATCTTTGTGGGCTATACTCGGCCTTGTCTCAGGATGGTAAGTTGGTGGTTGAAGATATCCCTCTAGTGGTGTGGGGGCTGTGCTTTGGCAAAGTGGGTGGGGTTATAACCTGCCTGTTTGGCCCTGCTCGGGGGTAACGACAGATGAGGCCACCGTGTCTCCCGACTCCTCCTGTCTCAGCCTCCAGTATTTCTGCTGCAGTAGTTTACGTGTCGGGGGGATAGGGTCAGTCTGTTATATCTGGAGTATTTCTCCTGTCTTATCCGGTGTCTTGTGTGAATTGAAGTATGCTCTCTAATTCTCTCTCTCTTTTTCTCTCTCTCTTTCTCTCTCTCTCTCTCAGAGGACTTGAGCCCTAGGACCATGCCTCACGACTACCTGGACTGATTACGCCTTGCTGTCCCCAGTCCACCCGGCCGTGCTGCTGCTCCAGTTTCAACTGTTCTGCCTGCGGCTATGGAACCCTGACCTGTTCACTGGACATGCTACCTGTCCCAGACCTGCTGTTTTCAACTGTCTAGAGACAGCAGGAGCGGTAGAGATACTCTGAATGATCGGCTATGAAAAGTGAACATTTACTCCTGAGGTGCTGACCTGTTGCACCCTTGACAACCACTGTGATTATTATTATTTGACCCTGCTGGTCATCTATGAACATTTGAACATCTTGGCCATGTTCTGTTAAAATCTCCACCCGGCACAGCCAGAAGAGGACAGGCACCCCTCATAGCCTGGTTCCTCTCTAGGGTTCTTCCTAGGTTCTGGCCTTTCTATGGAGTTTTTCCAAGCCACCGTGCTTCTACACCTGCATTGCTTGCTGTTTGGGGTTGGGTTTCTGTACAGCACTTTGAGATATCAGCTGATGTAAATACATTTGATTTGATTATGGTGTCAGGCTCTTTTTGGAGAAACTGTATAATATTGTGAAGAGGCAACATACATGTTTTTATCCAAATTGCTCAGTGTCATGGCAGGCTACATTTTAAATCCGCTCATTAGGCTTTGAGAAAGGAGAATATCATAGAATGAACTTCCATTTTTGCCAAGGATGTTTTTCAGATGTTGGTCGCATAAACCCAGATTTTCTGTGATTTAGGAACATTCTTGTGTGTGCAATTGTATAAGTGAGGGAAAAATTATTACCAACTCAGGTCTGTTAAACCATCTTGAAATGTCTTTTGTATTCACCAAGAAGCTTGCTAAACTGATTTGATCTAACGTGAAGTCTTTCTCTGTTTTGAGGTGAAGGTAAGTATTTTTCTTTACTTTCTGATATTTCTTGTTTTGAATACGTGCAAGGAATTCTGATAGTGTCGTTTTAAGCTTAGGAAACAAACAAATGATTTGTAGCCGACAGTTTAATCATTCATTTTACCTCCTTAACTAATTGGTGGCCTAAGTGCACTATATATATATATATATATACAAAGGTATTTGGACACCCCTTCAAATTAGTGGATTCTGCTATTTCAGCCATACCTGTCGCTGACAGGTGTATAGAATTGAGCACACAGCCATGCAATCTCCATAGACAAACACCGGCAGTAGAATGGCCTTACTGAAGAGCTGTGACTTTCAATGTGGCACTGTCATTGGATGCCACTTTTCCAGCAAGTCAGTTTGTAAAATTTCGGCCCTGCTAGAGCTTCCCCGGTCAACTGTAAGGGCAGTTATTGTGAAGTGGAAAGGTCTAGTAGCAACAACGGCTCAGCCGTGAAGTGGTGGGCCACACCAACTCACAGAATGGGACCAGCGAGTGCTGGCACATGTAAAAATTGTCTGTCCTCGGTTGCAACACTCATTACTGAGTTCCAAACTGCCTCTGGAAGCAATGTCAGCACAATAACTGTTGGTAAGGAGCTTCATAAAATGGGTTTCCATGGCCAAGCACCCGCACACAAGCCTAAGATCACCATGGAGCAGTGGAAACGTGTTCTCTGAGTGATGAATTACACTTCACCATCTGGCAGTCTGACCTTCGAGTCTTGGTTTGGCGGATGCCAGGAGAACGCTACCTGCCCGAATGCATAGTAGTGCCAACTGTAAAGTTTAGTGGAGGAAGAATATTGGTCTGGGGCTGTTTTTCATGGTTCAGAATTGCCTGGGCTGCACAGAGCCCTGACCTCAACCCCCTCAAAATCCTTTAGGATGAATTGGAACACTGACTGCAAGTCAGGCCTTATTGCGTAACATCAGTGCCGGACCTCACTAATGCAATTGTGGCTGAATAGAAGCAAGTCCCTGCAGCAATGTTCCAACATCTAGTGGAAATCCTTCCCAGAAGAGAGGAGGCTACTATAGCAGCAAAGGGGGGACAAACTCTATGTTAATTCCCATGATTTTGGAATGAGATGTTTGACGAGCAGGTGTCCACATACTTTGTCATGTAGTGTACACACAGTGTACAAAACATTAGGAACACCTTCCTAATATTGAGTTGCACCTCCTTTTGCCCCCAGAACAGCCTCAATTAGTCGGTACATGGACTCTACATGGTGTCAAGCATTCCACATAAATGCTGGCCCATGTTGACTCCAATGCTTCCTACAGTTGTCAATTTGGCTGTATGTCCTTTGGGTGGTGGACCATTCTTGATATACACGGGAAACTGTTGAGCATGAAAAAGTGAAAAACCCAGCAGCGTTTCAGTTCTTGACTCACTCAAGCCGGTATGCCTGGCACCTACTACTATACCCAGTTCAAAGGCACTTAAATCTTTTGTCTTGCCCATTCACCATCTGAATGGCAATCTATGTCTCAAGGCTTAAAAATCCTTCTTTAACCTGTCTCCCCTTCATCTACACTGATTTGAAGTGGATTTAACAAGTGGCATCAATAAGGGATCATAGCTTTCACTTGGTCAGTCTCATGGAAACAGCAGATATTCCTAATGTTTTGTATGTCATATAGTTACAAGCACGCTACTCAACTTTGGTAAGCGTTTACCTCATGAAATGACTTAATTTATTTATATTGTGCGAGCTAAAATCTTTTCACTTAGTTTCTCTGCTTCATACTCGAACAGCTCAGGATATTTTTTTAACATCCATTTTTGTTTATGACAGCATCAATAGAATGTGATGACGAGGTCTTATCTTGATCACAAAAAATAAACTGAAACATAAGCAAAATGTGAATTAAGTCCTGTTAAACTCATTGCAGTGTTGTATATATATTTCCACACAGGTTGGATGATAATGCCTTTTAAGTGTAAAAGCTGTTTGAAAAGACCGCATGAAATGCCTGTTTTGGTGAGACGGAGTTCTGGCCTGCCTGGTGACATCACCAGGCGATATATTAGTTAATAGGCCAATAAGAAAGAGTTCCAAACCTCTGCCAATAACAGCTAGTTTTCAGTTTCCCTACTAAGACCACTCCCAGACAGTCCTAGCAACATTCTTACTTGAGAAATGGCTCTTAGCTAGGAAGTTATTTTGACCATTTTAATTGAAAAACAATCACAGTAAGTTACTTAATTGTTACCAAGAAATTATTTGTTATTCAGTTGAAAATGGCTGCAATGGACCTTTAAATACATGTCACTTCTACAATCAAAGCACATGTTATGGTTTAATTATATTTGATTGATGTTCTCAGTCTTGTCTGTAGGTGGCACTTGGTACTCTTAAACTACTACATTAAACAAATGGAATGGAATCAAACACCTGGAAACCATATGTTTGATATCATTCAAATGATTCCACTCACTACCACGATCCCATTCTCCCCAATTAAGGTGCCACCAACCTCCTGTGTCAGGAGGCTATTGTCACATTGTATAAATGATTGGAGACAGGTGCAGGAATATGTAATAGGGGGTTTTAATACTTCACCCAAAAATACATACCATGAAAAGGCACGGGGACGAAGCCCAAAACAAACATGTATAGAAAAACACAGGGATGTAACCCAAACAAAAGAGCGAGGTTAAACCTCTAATAAATACACGGGACGAGACCCATAATAACAAGTACACTATACACGCAGCACGAAAGCCGAACCAACAAAGCACAGTTGATGTGTAACGAGAATATTCTAAATCTATTTTCAGTTCAGCAAATGGCTTGCCTGGTTACCGACACTCCTAGCTCAGGCCAAACGCTATGCCACGCCCAATGGAAGTTAATGCCTCGATCACATCTACCGTGTTTTTGCGTTTTGGTACACCAGAAGTACAGTGCATTAATTTCCAATGGAACACTGCGTTTGACTTGCAGCTTCGTAGAGGAAGTTGCAGTGAGTTCTGTGTGGTGCATTGGATAAATCTAAAGTATGCATCAAATTGTATGCATAGACGGCTTGACAGAAATGGTAACAGGAGGTGAATGTTGAAGTTTTGTTGCACACATATCAAGATGATGCTGTGTACCATTTTGCGCAATGACGCTGTAGGTGTGTTCCAGGCACAAGCCTGGTTCACATTACCCATAAGCACTCCTTTACATTGCACCAGATGTCATGCATTTCAATGGGGACATCCACAACTGAGTGGAAACCTAACGCCCCCTTGCTGTTGAAGGGTCTGTTGCAAGATGGACATCGCTTTGAACATTTTTAAACATTGCAGTCTCTCTTCAGTCTTGTTGAAAAACAGTAAGTTACATTGATGATGGAAAATGTGTGGTTTTCAGTGATGGCGTTATGGTTTAACTAGCCACTTGTAAACAATGACCTATTCCTATATGTAAGTACTATTATAATAGCAATGTTAAATGATACACATTGCCTGTAAAGCCAATTATATTATGGCATTTGCCTCCCGTTTAAGTTTATGATGGTGAGGCTTTACAAACACTACACTTCTCTGTTCAGTAGCTGGGCATGACTCCTTGAAGATGACATACAGCATAATGAAATACCTGTCGATGTAAAGGGTAATTAGTAATGTATGTAGTGAATGACACAGCAGCAGAATAATTTAGTTTGAGTCATCAGGCTAGCAAATGGCATTGAATTAAAAGTAAACTACAATGTGAAGGATATAGGCTTGCCTTGTGATAATTAGGCTAGTAGGCCTACATTTTCTTAAATGCAACAACTAGGCTTATCCCATGGCTCTGAAGAGTCCTAGGTTAGTGATTTCCAACCATGTGGTTTAGGGAGCTTCCAAGGGGTCCCTGAAAAAGCTGTGATAAAACTAAGATGAATAAAACAGCAGCAAGGCCAAAATGTCTCATTTAAAAAAGCTTTTCAGTGGAACTCAGAATGGATCAGAACCCCTAGTTCAGGTAAGATCAATCATAGCTATATCAAAGCCATTAATAATAGCCTAGGCCAATATTCAATGTAAGGCATAGCTGCCTTTTAGGTATAGGCCTATGCTAAAACATTTACAATCTAATTTCAGCAGAAACGTGAACATGCACTTTATATTAGGCCCTTGTCCAGCTGCCAAAATTAGCCTCCTGGAGCAATTGGTGTTGAAAGTTAGGCCTGCCGAATTTTGAAAGTGTGCATATGCTCTTGCAGGTAGTCCCACCCCCCGTGCTTTAAAAAGTGTGACGCGTTTTTACGCACAGTAGCTTTGCAGACAACACTTAGAGGGTGCTGGGCATGTACAGTGGACTTAGCCTGTATGTATCCTCACATAGAGGATTACTTCCGACAACTGAGACTCTTTGGATACCCGGCGCAACTCTTCTCCTGGAGAGATGTTGGAATCCAACAAGTCCTTGCGTGAGAGCAATGTCACCAAAAGTGGCAACTGTGGATCCGTATCAGTTCTTTTCCCCATTACTATGATGGTAACGGGAATGGTGGGCAATTCTCTCGCTCTTATGCTAGTATATAGCTCGTACAGAAAAAAAGAAAATAACAGGAAAAAGTCTTTCCTACTCTGCATAGGGTCGCTGGCATTGACTGATCTGTTTGGACAGCTTCTCACCAGCCCGATAGTTATATCGGTTTACAGAGCCGATTTGAAATGGGACCGCATAGACTCATCGGGGAGTCTGTGTGCTTTCTTTGGAGTGTGCATGACAACTTTTGGCTTGTGTTCTCTATTCTTTGCCAGCGCAATGGCAATTGAGAGGGCATTAGCGATTACAAGTCCTCATTGGTACTCCAATCACATGAAGACAAGTGTGACAAAGCAAATTCTGGCAGTTATATGTTGTCTTGTTCTGCTTTTCTCGCTGTTGCCAGTCGCAGGAGTTGGGCACTATACGCTGCAATGGCCAGGCACTTGGTGCTTCATAAGCACTGGAGACAGAGAGGTCCCGGGCAACATGTTTTTCTCCATCACTTTCGCTGTTCTTGGGCTATTCTCACTTCTTGTGACTCTCTCCTGCAACGTCATCACAATTCGTGGATTACTTATTCGTTGCAAAACAAAATTGGGGACATCTCACTCATCCAAGCAGTGGGAACGATTAACCACGGAGACAGTCATTCAACTATTGGGAATCATGTGTGTACTGCTTATATGCTGGGCTCCTTTACTGGTAAGTTCTGGTGGTTTTCCTCTTGTTTTATAGCATTTGGTAATGTGGTGTAGAACTCTCTAAAATACTAAAATCATATTTAACAAGGCACGCCTATACTACAAATAATTCACAGAACGTACATTTTAATTAAAGTTCCAAAGGATTGGTCTCAGTTACAACCTTATTGACACACAGGTTTAGCCATCTTGAGGTGATTAGTTAACATTCGTGAGTGCTTGATGTCACACAGATGCTCTACAGAGCAGTATGTTTTGCTAGCTCACACTGGCTACGAGTTAACACCGACTGAACAACTTGGGGAACAGCTTCAGTTTGATCACCAAATTAGTTGGGGAAATAGATAGGGCTGTGACGATTATGACATTTTGGGTAACGATTAATTGTCATGCAAATGTACACGATGAAGTATTTTTCTTGTAATACATCATAATGCACGTTTGAAAATTAGTTTTGGAAATGAAGCTTCTCCTCCCAACAGTGCCATTCTGCTCATAGAACTGAAAAAATGCTATTATCTTCTTAAATAAAGTTGAATCTTCCCTTCCCCTAAAATATATATATTAAGAAGATTATGATGATGATTTTTTGGAGTTCACGGTTATTGTCCATAATTGTTGAACCAATTGAAAACCTCACCAGCTAGCTACCAATCTATTTTAGTTTCACTGATCATTAAAAACATGAGCCCACTAATTGTTATTTTGACCTTTCCACAAATGGTCTGGTATGTGTTGTTTGATATGAGCAAGTTAACCCAAATGTATCAAAGAATAGGTTGTGTGTCCACAATAATTTAGTGGCTATTGCCTGGCCAGTGGTCGAGCTAGCTACATTTCAGTAATTAGCTATCCTCCTAAACACTGTGGTCAGTGCAAAAACTAAGTGGAAAAGTTAGTTATTGTTGCCGTGGTGTAATCATGTCTAACCAGTTGGCTAATGTAGCCTGTGTGCCCATGAGCTCCCAAGTCTAGGTAGCTGTGTCTTTTGGTGTCCACGATTAGCTAGCTAGCTACTGTTGACTAACCCCATTCCATACAAATTTGCACAACCGCTGCATTCAAACAAGGTTGCAATGAAAACTAATGGGACTGTGTGGGCATCAGTCTGTGCTGAGAACCACGTTTCTATTCAAGCTTCGATTGACATGGTAATGGCCCAATAGTATTGCAGAAAAGTTGAAAAAACAGACCTCTCTGACGCTGTACGTTAAATTGTGACGTGTCATGACGTAACGTACAGCACGCATAATGCAACTCATTCTGTGTCGTACAGCCTCTCTCAACCAGGTGTAGCGCTTCTCTCTCAGATTAAAAACAAGAAAGAGACAGGGACAGGGTAAGGGGGATACCTAGTCAATTGTACAACTGAATGCATTCATTTTTTGCGTCATGACTGCAAGCCATAATGACTCTCAAAAGCCGCAACAGCCGCCCTAAAAACCCGATTCAAATTCGACACAAACCTTCGAATATGTATGTAATGACACATTATATGAACTCTTTATAGTGTTTTCTTTATATTTTAGAGGTGATAAGTTGGACAGATCGGGTGAAAAAAGCAGTTTCCCCACACGGCTTATAGGTTTCACTTCCCCACCTGAAATTTTTAAAAAGACCCAACGAATTTCATTGCCTTCTTTAATCATGCAGAGACAGGCAGCATGAAGGTTTCATCATTGATTTTACTGGAAAGAGAAGAAATTGTGCTTTACAATGGTATTCATATTACAGTTGACCTGGAAGTATTACATTTCTGGGGCGTTAAAATAAGGTCATTGTATTGTACATTATAGCGCGATGTACAAAAGTGTGTTAGCTAACTATAGTTGGCTACTGCATGGCCATTGTAAGCCAGCATGCTAACTAGCCAGCTACATTTCAGTCAGTACCTATCCTTCTAAATGCGATGGTCACTGGATAAACTAGCTATGAGTTGAACATATAGGTATCAGTCAAAAGTTTGGTCACACGTACTCATTCAAGGGTTTTTCTTTATTTTGACTATTTTCTACATTGTAGAAAAATAGTGAAGATGTCAACTATGAAATAACACATATGGAATCATGTAGTAACCAAAAAAAGTGTTAAACAAATTAAAATATATTTTATATTTGAGGTTGTTCAAAGTTGCCACCCTTTCCCTTGATGAAAGCTTTGCACACTCTTGGCATTCTCTCAACCAGCTACATGAGGTAGTCACCTGGAATGCATTTCAATTCACAGGTGGGCGTTGTTAAAAGTACATTTGTGGAATTTCTTAAAACCTGTTGAGGCCACGGGTTAGCAATGAACCCTGAGACGGGATTGCTAGCAAGGCTGGAAATTCAAAACATCAAAAATCTAATAATTTCAATTTCTCAAACAATCAACTATTTTACACCATTTAAAAGATAAACATCTCCTTAATCTAACCACATTGTTCGATTTTCAAAGAGGCTTTACGGCAAAATCATAAAGTTAGATTATGTTAGGACAGTACATAGCCACAAAAGTACAAACATCCATTTTCAATTCAAGGTCAGGCGTCACCAAAAGCAGAAACCAGCTAAAATTATGCACCAACCTTTGACAATCTCCATCAGATGACACTCCTATGACATTATGTTATACAATACATGCATTTTTTGTTCCATCAAGTTCATATTTATATCCAAAAACCGCATTTTACAGTAGCGGTGAAATTCTGATTTTTTTCTTCTCTGAAATGCTTCCGGTGAACAACGTAAATTATAATATTGTCATTCAAATAATTATAGTTTAACATTTCGTAAATGATACTGTCTTGCCAGATTTCAAAATAACTTTACTGGGAAATCACAAGTTGCAATAAACCGGGTGCTGTGCTAAGAACAATAAGCTAGCCTAATTAGCTTAGCATCATCTTGTAACCATGTAATATCAATAATACTATTGTCAATAATCCATTACCTTTGATTATCTTCATCCATTGGCAGTTCCAGGAATTCCAGGTCCACAACAAATGTGGTTTCTTTTGACAAAGTTCATAATTGATGTCCAAATAACTCCAAGTTGTTCCATGTTGTTAGCGCTTCGGTGGCTACTAAAAAGTAGCGCGGGGGGGTGTGTGAAGTCACGGCGAAAAGTTAAAAAAGTTACAAAAATAATCTATTTATGTTTGTTCAAACATGTCAAACGTTGTTTAGCATCAATCTTTAGAGCCATTTTTAACGTGAAACATCAGTAATGTTTCAACCCGACCTCACCTGTGTCTAGAAAAACGTTTTTTAAAAATGTCTCGTGTCTCATGATTGCGCAGGTGCAGGCCATAATGGAAGTGACGACATCCCACGGACGTCAACTTCAATGCATTCTAATTTGCTCCCTGTTAATCATAGAAGCATCAAACAACTTTATAAAGATCGCTGACATCTAGTGGAATCCATAGGAGTTGCGAACTGAATCCTTTCTCACTATGGTATCTAATAAACAATGACACTAAATAGTACAGCCACAAAATTCTCCTTTTTTTTAATCAATTTTTCTCAGGTTTTTCCCTGCAATATGAGTTTTGTTATACTTACAGACACCATTCAAACTGTTTTAGAAAATTCAGAGTGTTTTCTATCCGAATGTGTTAATAATATGCATATCCTAGCTTCTGAGTTGGTGTAGGAGGCAGTTAAAAATGGGCACATATTTTTTCAAAATTCTCAATACTGCCACCGTGGCCCGTAGAGGTTTTAACCTCTATGGGCTAGGTGGGACGCTTTACTCAAATGCCAGTGTAATCCTGTGGCGCGATATTCAAATACCTTAAAAATGCTATTACTTCAATTTCTCAAACATATGACTATTTTACACCATTTTAAAGACAAGACTCTCGTTAATCTAACCACACTGTCCGATTTCAAAAAGGCTTTACAACGAAAGCAAAACATTAGATTATGTCAGCAGAGTACCCAGCCAGAAATAATCAGACACCCATTTTTCAAGCTAGCATATAATGTCACATAAACCCAAACCACAGCTAAATGCAGCACTAACCTTTGATGATCTTCATCAGATGACACAACTAAGACATTATGTTATACAATACATGCATGTTTTGTTCAATCAAGTTCATATTTATATAAAAATAACGCTTTTTACATTAGCATGTGACTAGCATGTGACTAGCATTCCCACCGAACACTTCCGGTGAATTTACTAAATTACTCACGATAAACGTTCACAAAAAACATAATTATTTTAAGAATTATAGATACAGAACTCCTCTATGCACTCGCTATGTCCGATTTTAAAATAGCTTTTCGGTGAAAGCACATTTTGCAATATTCTAAGTAGATAGCCCGGCATCACAGGGCTAGCTATTTACACACCCACCAAGTTTAGCCTTCACCAAAGTCAGATTTACTATAAGAAAAATGTTATTACCTTTGCTGTTCTTCGTCAGAATGCACTCCCAGGACTTCTACTTCAATAACAAATGTTGGTTTGGTCCCAAATAATCCATAGTTATATCCAAACAGCAGCGTTTTGTTCGTGCGTTCAAGACCCCCTTATCCGAAAGGGTAAATAAGGGTTACGCGCCCGACGCGTTTCGAGACAAAAAAATTCTAAATATTCCATTACCGTACTTCGAAGCATGTCAACCGCTGTTTAAAATCAATTTTTTTGCAATTTTTCTCGTAAAAAAGCGATAATATTCCGACCGGGAATCTGTGTTTTAGTTCAAAGAGAGAGAAAGTAAAAAAATGAGGTCGCCCTGTGCACGCGCCTCAGTCTGATGGTCCTCTAATAGACCACTTACCAAAGGCGCTAATGTTCTTCAGCCAGGGGCTGGAATTACATCATTCAGCTTTTTCCCGGGTTCTGAGAGCCTATCGGAGCCGTAGGAAGTGTCACGTTACAGCAAAGATCCCAAGTTTTCAATAAACAGAGCCAAGAAGCCCAAGGAATGGTCAGGGAGGGTACTTCCTGTACAGAATCTTCTCAGGTTTTTGCCTGCCATATGAGTTCTGTTATACTCACAGACACCATTCAAACAGTTTTAGAAACTTTAGGGTGTTTTCTATCCAAAGCCAATAATTATATGCGTATTCTAGTTTCGGGCAGTAGTAATAACCAGATTAAATCGGGTACGTTTTTATCCGGCTGTGTAAATACTGCCCCCTAGCCCTAACAGGTTAACCTGTTGGGGATAGGAAAATATTCAGTTTCAAGAAAATATTCACACGGAAAAATATGCAAAGAACGGAGTACAGGGTGTGCAAAATAAAGGTACCAGCCTTATAAGAACGTTCACCAGGGACGCAGCCCAAAAACAATACAACGTAACTCCAAGAGGGAAAAACACAGAACCTCATAACAAACAATCAACCCTGACAACGAACAATCCCGCACAAACCACAAACCTAACTAGCTAGCCTAAATACCCTTCCCCACTAACAACTAATACAAAACAGGTGCGTAACTAACCTAGGCCTAACTAACAGAACGTGAAACATAAATCGGTGGCGACGACGACCACCGAGCGCCACCTTCCGTAGGTGTCGTGACAGTTTTGGTAAATGCGTTGCACCATTAGATGCACTTTTTGGCGTACTCTATAATTTAACCTGTTTCTGTTTCTACAGTGTGCAATAAGGCCTAAGTATAATTTTTATTTATTCTGTGCATAATTGTATTTTGTACACACATCCAGATACTCAGCTTGTTTGTGGAGTGACTTTCTTAGGGATAGGACAGGGTGTGGACAAGGCTAGGTTACCGGAACAGCATTATGACCAGTCTTAAATCGTTGGATAACAAAAGTAGGTTGTAATGATGATATTATACAGCTATTGACTATAAAATTGTGCTGTTTTCTGTCGATTTATACAGCTTGTCATAAGGGGATGTCCAAGGCAGGTTGGATTAATTTGCAGTGGGCGGATGAGACACATTTTATTACCATGTGCAGCCACAACAAATCTGAATCAGTTAGTGATCGGATCATCTTAATCAGATGATGACAACCACATGTTAACCACGGCTTTTGAGAGTTGATTAAAATCCATTGGACGCGCCCGTGCGTTAATCTAAGTAACATAATACAATGTAAAAAAGTGAGCCCTGCATGACAAAACCAAACAATTACATAATCAAGGCAGGATCATCAGAAACATAGACCATTTTTTAATGAAAAAACATTACCACGTTCCCAATGCATCCAACTGTTTTTTTTCCCGTACGTGAGGTGTGTAGAAACTAAAAGCCGTTTTAGCGAAATCTGTAGTGACAGAAGGAATTTCAAGAGTTTGCCATCTCTGTGACCAGGTATGGTATCTCGTATATCTATAAATTAGTAGTGATGTTAAGTAAAGCGAGACCCTCCAAGGTACTCTTGATTTAATTGTCACTGACTCTCTTCTTTAGGTGCTGATGTTAAGAATGATCTCGACACAGACGTCTTCACATCACTGCAAACCGGCAGAAGTGTCTTTCACTCCTAGTCAAGACATCCAGGTGGACTGTAACTTCTTTCTCACCGCCATTCGCCTGGCCTCTCTGAACCAGATCCTGGACCCTTGGGTTTACCTGCTTCTAAGGGAGATTACACTGCGCAAGTTCTGCCAGGTGGCCAATGCTGTGTCCAACTGCTCCATAGACGGACAAAAGGATACTCAGACGGCCCTGGATGCTCTCAACAAGCAGCCTTCTGACACTAACGGTCTGTAGAAACAGTAAATGGACCCGATCAAACTTAAGGATAACCTGACCTTACTACTATTTTTTTTATTTCCATCACCCACAGTCCAAAAACAGTTATTGTGCAATAATGTTGTGCTGCTAATGACAGAAATTACTTTGTTAGTGTGTTAATGGACCTGGCAATGCTCTCCATGTGCATTAATTTTTGGTTGGTTGCATATATTCTAGTGAGGCTCACAAAACCAGCATGTGAAAACGTGACCTCTGCAACCTGACTGTTTAAAGCCAATGAGTTCCAGGGGGATTTTTTACATTTTTTTTACAGCCCTACCAAACACAAACAGACATTCTCAATCAGAAGATACCATTTTGTTTTTCAACCAACAAGTTAAAACAATGTCAGTGAATTATTAGAGTGCTCGTAAGGGGGTGTGATGCAGCCTTTTGACAGTTGACATCTGTTAATGGAATATAGTTTTTAACTTTCTGGAAAGACATTTGCATTTCATGTAACAAAGTTGATGTTAAATGTAATGATGGCTGGAATGTGTGACGTTTTTAATTCAAATCATTCTTCACTTTGTCATCTGTAATAGACTAGATTTGTAACCAAATTTTAAAAAAGGGAAACCTCTGAAGTGCAAGGCAAGTGTACTCGAAACTAGAATAGATTGAGCAATATTATATATGCTAATTTAAGAAGATTGCAAAATGCATTGACATATGGAAAAGGCATTGATATTTGTTGTTTCTGTGTTGAACACTGAAATGTGTGTTTAACTCTGAATGTGCTGAAGATCCTACCTATTGGGTATATGCTGTCATATGTACAGGGGGGTCCACAATTATTGGCACCCTTGATAAAAAATGAGCAAAAAAAAATGGTATAAAATAAATAGATTTTCTATATTGTATGCAAAACAAATAGGAAATATATATTTTATGCTAATACAATTGCTCTGATAAAGATTTTGTTTAACTCCTGAGTGGCGCAGAGGTCTAAGGCACTGCATCTCAGTGCTACAGGCGTCACTACAGACACCCTGGTTGGAAACCAGGCTGTATCACAACTGGCCATGATTGGGAGTCCCATAGGGCGGTGCACAATTGGCCCAACGTTGTCCGGGTTTGGCCGGTGTAGGCCGTCATTGTAAATAAGAATTTGTTCTTAACTGACTTGCCTAGTTAGAGAAAGGTTAAATAAAAAAGAATAATAATAATAATAATTAAAACTCTATAAGAGTTGCGAGGATAACGACACTGTTGATGGAATATCGTTTTTGACCTAATGGGATTACATTTGCATTTCATATAACAAAGTTGATGTTAAATGTAATGATGGCTGGAATGTGTGACATGTTTAATTAAAATAGTTATTAACTTTTTTCTAAACTGTTTAAAAACCTCTACAAGATTGGTATCCACCCGCGGGACGGTTGAGCTAACGTAGGTTAATGTGATTAGGTTGTAAGTAACAAGACAATTTCCCAGGACATAGACATATCTGATATGGGCAGAAAGCCTAAATTCTTGGTAATCTAACTGCACTGTTCAATTTACAGTAGCTATTACAGTGAAAGAATACCATGATATTGTTTGAGGAGAGTGCAAAGTTATGAACTTGAACATGTATTAATAAATCAATTAGGCACATTTGGGCAGTCTTGATACAACATTTTGAACATCAATACAAAGGTTCATTGGATCAGTCTAATACTTTGCACATGCACTGCTGCCATCTAGTGGCCAATATATACATTCCGCCTGGGCTGGAACAATACATTATGGCCTTTCTCTTGCATTTCAAAGACGGTACAAAGAAATACAAAAAACACCATGTTTTTTTCTTTGTATTATCTTTTACCAGATCTAAGGTTTTATATTCTCCTACATTAATTTAACATTTCCACAAACTTCAAAGTGTTTCCTTTCAAATGGTATCAAGAATATGCAAATCCTTGCTTCAGGTTCTGAGCTACAGGCAGTTCGTTTTGGGTATGTAATTTTAGGCGAAAATTGGGGGGAAAGGGTTTGATCCTTAAATTAATGGGATTGGAGAACAGTTTGGGGGAGATCTAGGAACATTCCTCCATACAGAATATTTCCAGTTCCATGATATACCTTGTCTGGGCTTATGGACTGCCCTCTTCAATTCAAACCACAGGTTTTCAATGGGGTTCAAGTCCGACAGATGGCCATTGCAAAATGTTGATTTTGTGGTCAATTAACCAAGACGCAGAATATAATTGCCCCATTTTTTGAGCATACTCTATAGGTCAGTATTTATATTATTTATTTGATTGTCTTTTCTGCTTATCTTTATCAAGGGTGCCAATAATTATGGACCCCATTGAGCTTCTGCTATTTACATTTTGGTCATTTATATTTTTGGTCATGTAAAGGTTTTGTTTATTCCTATTGTCTCTTGAATCTCTCGTTTTATAAGGGATTGAATATGTTCCAACAAAAGCCTTGGGAGACCTGATTGAATGATTTTTCATAAGCATGTACTGTATATTTCTCATATGGTCATGCCTGCAGCCTATGCTGTGAATGGATATGATAATGTTCTCTTTCATGTTGTATGGTAGTTCATGAATCATGTCAGTGGGATGGTGTTCTCCATGAGCCGTTACTTCTTCATCAGTCCAGTACCCTGGACAACAACATGAACGATGTCATACTGTACAGTACTTCACCTTGCCTTACCATGCCTAGCGTATTGAAAAACATTTATGAGCCAAATACCTAGTTGATTACTTGGGTAACATAATGATGCTAACTGGCAGGCAAACTTGAGAGCTTGTGTATTTTCAGTTTCTCACCTATGGCAATGATTATCTGTCAACATTGTTATTACAGACATAATTTCTTCAATGATTGTCAAACCAGTCTGCCTCAGAAACCAGCTCAAAGGTTTAACCGTATGAAGTTATTAAGATTGAAAGGAGAGATAGAGTTAAATACTGTGCTATTGCAGCATGGAGAGCAGTTTATCTATGGTGTTTCAAGTGCATTTTGCAAAGGAACACATTTCTGTGACATTGAGTAAGGTTTATATTTATGTTGTATTCTTTGTTCACTGTTAATGTGCAATCAGGGATTTGCATGTTATTCGTTTATTATAGGTGTTAAACATGCTAATTTATAATTTTGAGAGGAAAGTTTCTACGATATTAGGTGGTCAATTGAATGAAGGGATTTTAATGTATGTGTGTCTAGAAATTAGTTTCACTCCAGGGTTGCATTCATGCATTTAACATAATTATTATGTACAGGTCGTCCTGAGACATGATTGTGTGATGGAACACAATTACTCTCAAATTGAATTAACTTTAACTTAATAAATTATATATTTGTAAGCAGAGTTTACGTCATCTTTCTAATGACAGAAAACATTCAGATTTTTTAATATCCACATGTACAGGGTTGCAGGTGTGATTGCAGGGTACAGTGAAAATCTTAGGCTTCGAGCTCCAACATGCAGAACTAGTGAAATAAAGTAATGAAAATGGTAATAAAAACAATAGAAATATATGCATAACAACAACTGTGGCAGTGATGAATAAATAAAATGTCCAAAGTATAGACTGTTGAGGGGTTGGGGTGGAATGACCATAGGGGAAGCAGCAGCATGAACATTGAGTGAAATAAAAACTAAAGTAATAATATCCATATTAACAACTGCAACAGTGATACATGTCATTGGGGTGGGGGCATAGTAAAGTCCGTTGGGGGGGGGGGCAACAGGAGAAAGAGTGTCCATAGGGGGAGTTGTTACAGGTAAATTAAGTGAGAGTTGGGGGTGTGGGGGTGTTGCCGTACCAGGCTGTGATGCAGCCCAACAGTATGCTCTCGATGGTGCTCCTGTAGAACACTGAACACCGAATTTCTTCGGCATCTTGAGGTTGAAGAGTTGCTGTCGTGCCTTCTTCACTACAGTGTCCATGTGGTTAGACCATTTCAGCTTCTCTGAGATGTGTACGCAGAGAAATTATTGGCCATCTCCACGGCGGCCCTGTTGATGAGGATGGGGGCGTGTCCAGCTTGGTTCCTTCTGAAGTCCACAATCCACTCCTTTGTTTTGCTAACATTGAGGGAGTGGTTGTTTACCTGGCACAATGCCATCAGAGAGCCTACCTCCTCCCTGTAGGCTGTCTTATCATTGTTGGTAATCAGGCCTACTACTGTCGTGTCGTCAGCGAACTTGATGATGGAGCTGGAAATGTGTGAGGCCACGCAGTCATGGGTAAACAGATAATACAGAAGGGGACTGAAGACGCACTCTTGTGGGAGCTTATAGGGCACTATGGTATTGAAAGCCGAGGTGTAGTCGATGAACAGCATCCTCACATATGCATTCCTTTTGTCCAGGTGGGTAAGGGCAGTGTGCAGTGCGTCTGTGGATCTGTCAGGGCGGTAGGCAAATTGGAGAGGGTCGAGTGTGTCGGTCGGGAGGAGGTGATATGGTCTTTGACTAGCCTCTCAAAGCACTTCATGATTACGGAAATGAGTGCTACTGGTCAGTAGTCATTCAGTTCAGTTACTTTCCCTTTCTTGGGCATAGGGATGATAGTGGACATCTTGAAGCAGGTGGGTATAGAGGCCTGAACTAGGGAGAGATTGAAAGTGCCAGAACACAACAGCCAGCTGCTCTGCTGAGGGCACGGCTAGAGATGCCATCTGGGCCGGCAGCCTTGCGAGGGTTAACACATTTTAATGTCTTACATACATCCTCAGTGGAGACTGTGTGCGTAGCACACGTTGTCATCGCACTTTGTCATCAGGGGCTCTCCTCGGTAACTCAGGGTCATAGTGCTCAATTTTTCAGAAAGGTGTCTAGCTCGTCTGGTAGGGTGGCATTGGTGTCGGTGATGCGGCTGGCTTTCTTTTTGCAATCCGTGATTGTTATGAGCCCCTGCCACATACGCCTTGTGTCCGACCCACTGAATTGCTCCTCCACTTTGTCTCAATACTTGTGTTTTGCCACCATGACCGTTCTGCCTAAGTCATATTTGTACTGTTTAAACAAACTATTGTCCCCGGTCACCATGCCAAGTATTCCTACAAGGCTCCTATCAAACCACAATTTTTGATTTGGGTACGATTTGAAAGATACTATAGGTGTCACGTCATCTATACATTTTTTGATGAACATGCTGTTATACAATTTTAATTGTCCATAGGCAATTTTCCAAGGCTTTACTCTTCAAATCATATGGAGGCAAATTACATTTTCCTCATGCAGTACTTCCACAATAGAAAGGAAAAAAGGTGATAATGATCCCTGCTGAGTACACTCGCTCCATTTCAACACTTGCAGTTCCGTAATGAGCTTTGCAAGATATCATTTGCTCTCATAAAATATGAATGAATAAGACCATTAGGCCTACTACTCAGAGATATGTGGACAGAGGATTTTGAGAAAAATAACTTTAATGTTGGCTTAGCCTTGCAAAATAGGATCTCTGCTAAGAGAAAATAATGCATACATTGTAATTCAATGTTGCACCCTCAGGGGTAACACTGAGGTACTACATTAAGGTACCCTTTATTGGGGTTTTAAAGATGTTTAATTATAGTTCCTATTGTAGAGACCATAACCCAACACCTAGCACCCTTGCCAAGAGGTTTGTAAGGGCTAAGTTGTTGGGTTGACAGTCGTTGGACCCGGATTTGAGTTCTGGGCAGGGCCACCCCCAAAATGCGCTGCATCAGTGTAAGACATGAGATGAAGTTACCATGATACCATTGAGGTGCCCTGAGGAGCTTGAGAAAGAGAATCACAGGGGCGCACTTTCCGAAGGACACCTACCATTCTAGGCAAGAGGTACGGATCTCTCGACTTATGGCTAAGATGTTGGGTTGATAGTCGATGGTTTGAATACTGGTTGGACAACTCCTGAATTCGCTGCAAAAAGTAGTTTATAAATAATGAGTTATTCTAAAATTTGATATTAGTTTAAATTGTGTGATTTCTCATTTTGGTGATGCCAAATAATGGATTTATATTGCTCCACTGTAATTTCTGTTATTCATGTTATTGTTATTTGCTACAGCAGGAAAATAACCCTGCAGCAACAGGTAATGTGAATTATTATGTGTATTATAATTAATGGAATTGTTTTTAGGGGTTTATACATTTTTTGTTAGGGCAAATAAAGTCTGACATGTTAAAGGGGGAATTACAAACTCTACATCTACACGTTCCGCTAGCGGAACGATTGCTCCAATATCCAATGATGGGCGGGGCGCGAAATTCAAACTCCTCTAAAATCGAAAACTTCCATTTTTCAAACATATGACTATTTTACAGCTATTTAAAGACAAGACTCTCCTTTATCTAACCAAACTGTCCGATTTCAAAAAGGATTTACAGCGAAAGCAAAACATTAGAATATGTCAGCAGAGTACCCAGCCAGAAATATTCAGACACCCATTTTTCAAGCTAGCATATCATGTCACATAAACCCAAACCATAGCTAAATGCAGCACTAACCTTTGATGATCTTCATCAGATGACACACCTAGGACATTATGTTATACAATACATGCATGTCTGTTCAATCAAGTCCATATTTATATCAAAAACCAGCTTTTTACATTAGCATGTGACGTTCAGAACTAGCATTCCCACCGAACACTTCCGGTGATTTTACTAAATTACTCACGATAAACGTTCACAAAAAGCATAACAATTATTTTAAGAATTATAGATACAGAACTCCTCTATGCACTCGATATGTCCGATTTTAAAATAGCTTTTCGGATGAAGCACATTTTGCAATAATCTAAGTACATAGCCCGGCATTACAGGGCTAGCTATTTAGACACCCTGCAAGTTTAGCCTTCACCAAAATCACATTTCCTATAAGAAAAATGTTCTTACCTTGCTTGTTCTTCGTCAGAATACACTGCCAGGACTTCTACTTCAATAACAAATGTAGGTTTGGTCCCAAATAATCCATCGTTATGTTCCATCAAGACGTTTTGTTCGTGCGTTCTAGACACTATCCCAACGCTAAATCTCGGCCACGAGCATGACGCAAAATATGACAAAAAATTTCTAAATATTCCATTACCGTACTTCGAAGCATGTCAACCGCTGTTTAAAACCAACTTTTATGCAATTTATCTCGTAGAGAAGCGATAATATTCCGACCGGGAATCTGCCTGTCTGTAAACTGAGGAAAAAACCGAAAGCCGGGGGCGGGGCGGGTCACGCGCCTAAGGCTTAGTCCATTGAGTGACCACTCAGCTTTTGCTCTCCTTTGTTTCAGCCAGGGCTTTGAATTACGTCATTCCTGTTTTTCCCGGGCTCTGAGACTCCATTGTTGACGTGCGAAGTGTCACGTAAGAGCAGAGATCCTTTGTAAACGATAGAGATAATAAAGAAGGGCAAGAAATGTTCAGACAGGGTACTTCCTGAACAGAAGCATCTCAGGTTTTTGCCTGCCATAGGAGTTCTGTTATACTCACAGACACCATTCAAACAGTTTCAGAAACTTTGGAGTGTTTTCTCTCCAAAGCTAATAATTATATGCATATTCCAGTTTCTGGGCAGGACTAATAATCAGATTAAATTGGGTACGTTTTTTATCCAGCCGTGAAAATACTGCCCCCTAGCCATAAGAGGTTAAAGCCTTTATAAACCTTATATACTACATTTCCTGCGATGCAGAAACATTATCAGCAACAAAAGAGTGATCAAATTAAGATCCTACATCTGTACACACACACACATGTGTCACGGTTGTCTTCGTCTTCCGACGATAATGCGAAATCGTCGTCTGAAAAGGTAGACCAATACGCAGCAGGTACGTGTATGCTCATCTTGATTTTTATTAACTAAAAAAATGAACATACAAAATAACAAAAGGAACGAACAACAACAAACAGTCTGGTAAAGCATACGGCTTACACACAGAACAATCACCCACCCCCTAATATATTGGACTCTCAATCAAAGGCAGATAGACAACACCTGCCTTCAACTGAGAGTCCCAACCCCAATCAACACAACATAGAAACACACTCACCAGACTAGACATAGAAATACATAAACATAGACTATAAACCAAAACCCCGGAAATACTAAATCAAACACCCTTAAAACAAACACACCACCCTGAACCACATAAAACAAATACCCTCTGTCACGTCCTGACCAAACTACAATACTAATTAACCCTTATACTAATATGACTAAACTGCTTGGAGTAACACTAGATTGTAAACTGTCATGGTCAAAACATATTGATGCAGTAGTAGATAAGATGGGGAGAAGTCTGTCTATAATAAAGCGATGCTCTGCCTTAACAACACTATCAACAAGCCAGGTTCTACAGGCCCTAGTTTTGTTGCACCTTGCCTACTGTTCAGTCGTGTGGTCATGTGCCACAAAAAAGGACTTAAAAAAATTGCAATTGGCTCAGAACAGGGCAGCACGGGGGGTGGCCCTTGGATGTACACAGAGAGCTAATATTAATAATATGCATGTCTCCTGGCTGAAAGTGGAGGAGAGATTGACTTCATCACTACTTTTATTTATGAAAGGTATTGACATGTTGAATGCAAGACATGCCACAAGAGGTCTCTTCACAGTCCCCAAGTCCAGAACAGACTATGGGAGGCGTACAGTACTACATCGAGCCATGACTACATGGAACTCTATTCCACATCAAGTAACTGACGCAAGCAGTACATTTTGATAAAAAAAAAGATAAAAACACCTTATGGAACAGCGTGGACTGTGAAGCAACACAAGCATTGGCACAGACACATGCATACACACACACACACACATACGATAACATACGCACTATACATACACATGGATTTAGTACTGTAGATATGTGGTAATGGTGGAGTAGGGGCCTGAGGGCACACAGTGTGTTGTGAAATCTGTGAATGTATTGTAATGTTTAAAAATTGTATAAACTGCCTTAATTTTGCTGGACCCCAGGAAGCAATGCGGCAGCTAATGGGGATCCATAATAAATACAAATACATATAGCTCACTATTTGAGCAAGCACCAAAATGACAATCACCTAATTTTATGAGTTAATAACAAGTAGCAGTCTAAAAACTACTACTCTCTTTACAGCCCTCCTAAAGTCATATGCATACATAGGTTTGGTTTGCTCCTAGCAGAACTCGGCTAGGCGAAGTAAACGTCTGTGTTCGCATACTCCCTTAAAATCGCTTGAGAAACGTGACAAAAGCGACAATATTACTGTTTGTCCCTCTTGAGATGCTCTATCAACAACATAGCCAGTACACTAATTCAGACTACTTTTAAGAAATCTAAGATAATTTAGAAATCTGTAATTCATTGACATTATTAGCAAAGAGGTCTTAGTCATGCAATTTTACATCTAACTAAGATGTTTGGTGCTGTATTTTTTAAGTGAAAAAATGTGTATGAACTAGTAGTCTGTCGTTGAATGACAAACACTTAATAGAAGAATCCCTACTGTTTGAATTACCGACGAAGGGGCGTACTCTCCGGCTACCAAAATTTGACAAACCTCAAGAAAAAGAAATGGTGTGCTCGAACAGCTGAAAAAAACTCTGCCAAACACCAAAACGTCACAAATGTTTGTCATAAAAAGTGCAAACTGTTTAGACTGGGAAGCATATGGTAAGCTAGGGTACCTTAATGAAAAGTGATACCATTATTTCCTTTTTTTTGCCTTACACCAAAACCGCTAGAAACCAGTTCTGATTAATAGGGCTATATAACCTGTTGTGAGCAGACCAGCATGCAGCCTGAGCAATTATCCACAAGAGAGATCTGCTTCTGCTTCAGTCTATAATTGCATCATTTGAGAATAGTGTTTTATGAGCCCTGGAGGATCCACAGTTGCTAACTGAATCCAGGTTGCTTTGTCAGATCACTCATGCATGTAGCTGATTACCTGTTTTCCCCGTGGACAGTCAGTGCCCAAAGTCAGTTGACAAAGGATCCTGGTAAAGATAAGAGAGAACATTGCATATCATATATGCTGAAAAACATATGATGAGGATATTTTCGTATTCTACCCTCATACGGTATGACTGAGTTCAATTTTGGTTTATGAAATACACCATTTCTATGTGCCTGTTTGTGTAATTAGAGTCCATTCCAAATGAATGAATCCCTTTAAAAAACAATACAAGGAAATCCATCATACATTTCATAATGACTTGTTTGAACTGTTAAGCTTGTCTTATATTATGTATTAATTTGAGCCTTATGTAAAAAGCCTGTCTGACCATGCTCAGTTTAACTGCCTAGGTAGGAAATAATTGTACAATTGATAGAGCTCAAGTGATGCGTAAAATACTTCACTCTTCTGTCTCTGCAAAAATGTTCTAAATGTTACCTGATGGACACAAAATGTATAACTATGGTGCATGCAATGGAAACAAACATATTGTGCCCACTAGCAAATGCTCTACTAGTGAATGTTAAAATTTCAGATGACTATTAGGCAAAGTCGATGTCTTTTCAAGTTCAAGGCATTTGCTTCTGAATGTGAAACGTAAACATTATTTTTAGTATGTGGAAAAACTCCTTCAACAAACTCTGATCTCTGAGACTCAATTCTCTAGATGAGGGCTACCTACATTTGAATTGTTAATGTAACATTTTATTCCAATAATTGCAATTTAGTATTGGTACACAATGTTGTAGTTAGAAGCTTGGAACTTTTTTCATTGTGTAAGTCATTGTGATGTATAGGTTTTATTTCCTGCTGCCAAATATCTCTGTCAAAGAGGATTATGTAACATTAGGGAAAGAGTGGAATATGCTCCTTGCCACCATTCATTAAACTGTCCTCTGGGTGGGTCAGTATCCTCATACCTGACTCATAGATATGAAAACATGAAATGCACTTTTGATTCATGCTCTGTAATATTATATTATTGCGTATGTGATGTTGCATCATTGAAAACTCTATTAAAGATTATGAACATACTTTTCCTTATGCTGAATGTTATTTATTGGATATTTAGTTAGTATAACACATTTACAAGTTAGCATATTACCACATTTCCAGTTCTAATTTGTTGGGTCCTTGAGGAAAAATACAATTTGAATATCTAACAGACTAGGGCTCTTGTAACGTCCGCTGTTGGAATGAGACCAAGGCGCAGCGTGGGTGGGTTCATCATACTTTAATATAAACGGTGAACCAGCAAAAACCAAAACAAGAAGCAACACAATGAACAAACAGTTTCGCAGGCTACTCAAAGCAATGCAAAAACAACTTCCCACACCAGACAGGTGGAAAAAGGGCTACCTAAGTATGGCTCCCAATCAGCAACAACGAAGTACAGCTGTCCCTGATTGAGAGCCATGCCAGGCCAAAACACAGAAATACAAAACATAGATAGCGAACATAGAATGAACATAGACATAGAAAATATAGAACACACATCAAACCCCGAAACACACAAAACAAACATCCCCTGCCACGCCCTGACCAAACTACTATAACAAATAACCCCTTTTACTGGTCAGGACGTGACAGCTCTTTTTCTACTTCCCCAGTGTCAGATTTGACATGTCATGCTAGCAGATACCCATGGACTTCCAGTCAAACGCAACATTTTCAAAGATTTTACTGAGTCACAGTTCATATAAGGAAATCAGTCAATTAAAATACACTGAACAAAAATATAAATGCAACATGTAAAGTGTTGGTCCTGAAATAAAAGAGCCAAGACATTTTCCATACGCACAAAAAGCTTCTTACTCTCAAATGTTGTGCACAAATTTGTTTACATCCCTGTTAGTGAGCATTTATTCTTTGCCAAGAAAATCCATCCACCTGACAGGTATGGCATAGGAATCTGCTGATTTCTAAGGGTCTCTACTCCCAAAGTTGTTGACAATTTTTGTGCTTGCCAGTTAGCTAGCCATTCTCAGCTGTTACCAGCCAATAGCTAGCAGTTTCTTACCATAAAAAAGGTATCATTTTTCAGAGTCATTGCTGAATTAATTAATGTAACAAATGAAACATTAAACCTCTAACAATTCATGGTAATTCATAGTAACCTCAAACAACCTGGCTATTAAATCGGACAGGTGACTATTTGAGACTCACCATTTACTTGAAGTTTTACGGAACATTAGTTCTAACAGAAGGCAAACACTCATCTTAAAATGGATCATAACAGCAATATGCACAGACGTCTTACCCATTTCCCTCTTGAGATGCTGTATCAACAACATAGCCAGTATACTTCCTCAAAATAGTCAGAATTAACCTGTCTGGGATAGGGGGCAGTATTTTCACGGCCGGATAAAAAACGTACCCGATTTAAACTGGTTACTACTCTTGCCCAGAAATGAGAATATGCATATTATTAGTAGATCTGGATAGAAAACACCCTAGTTTCTAAAACTGTTTGAATGGTGTCTGAGTATAACAGAACTCATATGGCATGCAAAAACCTGAGATTATTCAAAGCAGGAAGTGGCCTGTCTGACAATTTGTAGTCCTTCTGTTGCATCTCTATCGAAATTACAGTATCTGTGCTGTTACATGACACTTTCTAAGGCTTCCATTGGCTCTCTAAAGCCTTCAGAAACCGGATTGACGCGTCTCCTGTCTCTGGGCAGATAACAGCAGCAGTGTTTGTCAGTGGACTGCCTGGTGACAGAGAGACTGGAGATGCGCGGTCATGAGACCTCGCCATTTTTTCTTTTTCTCTTTGAATGAATACAACGTTGTCCGGTTGGAATATTATCGCTATTTTATGAGAAAAAATAGCATAAAGATTGATTTTAAACAGCGTTTCACATGCTTCTAAGTACGGTAAAGGAACATTTAGAATTTTTTTGTCACCAAATGCGCTCGCGCATTACCCTTTGGATAGTGACCTGAATGCACGAACAAAACGGAGGTATTTGGATATAACTATGGATTATTTGGAACAAAAACAACATTTGTTGTTGAAGTAGAAGTCCTGGGAGTGCATTCTGATGAAGAACAGCAAAGGTAATCCAATTTTTCTAATAGTTATTCTGAGTTTAGTGAGCCCCGAAGTTGGCTAGCCTGTGATGGCTGAGCTATGTACTCAGAATATTGCAAAATGTGCTTTCGCCGAAAAGCTATTTTAAAATCTGACATAGCGATTGCATAAAGGAGTTCTGTATCTATAATTCTTAAAATAATTGTGTATTTTGTCAACGTTTATGATGAGTAATTTAGTAAATTCACCGGAAGTTTTCGGTGGGTATGCTAGTTCTGAACATCACATGCTAATGTAAAAAGCAATTTTTTCAGATAAATATGAACTTGATTGAGCAAAACATGCATGTATTGTATGATATAATGTCCTAGGAGTGTCATCTGATGAAGATCATCAAAGGTTAGTGCTGCATTTAGCTGTGGTTTGGGTTTTTGTGACATATATGCTTGCTTTGAAAATGGCTGTGTGATTATTTTTGGCTGGGTACTCTCCTGACATAATCTAATGTTTTGCTTTCGCTGTAAAGCCTTTTTGAAATCGGACAATGTGGTTGGATTAACGAGAGTCTTATCTTTCAAATGGTGTAAAATAGTCATATGTTTGAGAAATTGAAGTTAGCATTTTTAAGGTTTTTGTATTTCGCGCCACGCTCTACCATCGGATATTGGTGAGGCATTCCGCTAGCGGAACGTCTAGATGCAAGTTAATCTAAGATATTTAAGAAATGTGTAATTCATTAACGTTATTAGCAAAGAGGTCTTAGTCGTGTTATTTTTTATTTTTTTATTTTACTAGGCAAGTCAGTTGAGAACAAATTCTTATTTAGAATGACGGCCTACACCGGCCAAACCCGGATGAAGCTGGGCAATGTAGGCACAAAACCACCTTCATACTTCCATATCTTTTTTAAACCACTACCGGTTACCTTCAGATGAGTACTGCGACACTTGTGGTCTTAGAGCAAAACGTAGAACACCATCTTGTTCGTGAATGTCACGACTCCCACCGAAGTCGGCTCCTCTCCTTGTTCGGGCGGCGCTCGGCGGTCAACGTCACCGGTCTTCTAGCCATCGCCGCTCCACTTTTCATTTTCCATTTGTTTTGTCTTGTTTTCCCGCACACCTGGTTTACATCCCCTCATCACTCTACGTGTATATTACCCTATGTTCCCCCCATGTCTGTTTGTGTAATTGTTCGTTACGTTTATTGTGTGACGCGTCAGACTGTTTTTTTCTGGGTATTGTTTTTAACCCGTGGTATTGAATTGTCCAGAGCCCTCTGTTGTACACCTGTTTTTGCATGTTTACTTTCCTGAGTTTTCCCTGCATAAGGCGCTCGTCGATTCAGGCCCGGCTGGGAATTTTATCGACAGAGCATTCGCCTATAGGTTAGGGATCCCTATTGTTCTAGTGGTTAGGCCTTTCCCAGTTCACACTCTGGACAGTCGACCATTAGGGTCCAGGTTGATTAGGGAGGCCACCATTCCTCTGGGCATGGTGACGCAGGGGGGTCACGAGGAGAGAGTCAGTCTCTTCCTCAATGACTCTCCTGCATTTCCCGTGGTACTAGGCCTTCCCTGGTTAGCTCGTCATGACCCCACCATTTCATGGCAACAGAGTGCTCTCACGGGGTGGTCACGATAGTGCTCGAGGAGGTGTTTAGGGGTTTCCGTTGGTGCTACTACAGTGGAAAGTCCAGACCAGGTCTCCACCGTGCGCTTTCCCCCCGAATATTCCGATTTGGCTCTCGCCTTCTCTACAAAGAGGGCGACTCAATTACCACCCCATCGTCGGGGGGATTGTGCGATTAACCTCCAGGTAGACGCCGCACTTCCCAGGATTCACGTGTATCCCCTGTAACAGGCGGACACGGTGGCTATGGAAACATGTCTCCGAATCCCTGTGTCAGGGGTACATTCGGTCCTCCACTTCACCCGCCTCCTCGAGTTTCTTTTTTGTGAAGAAGAAGGAGGGAGGTCTGCGCCCGTGTATTGACTATTGCACCCTAAATCGGATCACTGTGAGGTACAGTTACCCATTGCCTCTCATAGCCACAGCGATCGAGTCAATGCATGGGGCGCACTTCTTCACCAAGCAAGATCTCAGGAGCGCGTACAACCTGGTGCGTATCCGGGTGGGAGGTACTGCGAGTGGAAGACGGCATTCAGTACTACTTCAGGGCACTATGAGTACATCGTCATGCCGTACTGTTTGATGAATGCTCCATCAGTCTTCCAAGCCATTGTAGATGAGATTTTCAGGGACCCGCACGGGCTGGGTGTAGTTGTGTATATTGATGACATTCTGATACACTCCGCTGCACGCGCCGAGCATGTGTCCCTGGTGCGCAAGGTGCTTGGGCGACTGTTTGAGCATGACCTGTACGTCAAGGCTGAGAAATGCCTATTCTTCCAGCAGACATTGAGCAGGCATTACATGCAGAGCCAAGCTGTCCAGTGTCCCACTGGGCGTCTGTATGTTCCGTCTGCTGTCCGTGACCAGTTGATCTACTGGGCCCACACGTCACCCTCCTCTGGTCATCCTGGGATCGGTCGGACGGTGCGCTGTTTGAGTGGGAACTGGTGGCCTACCTTGGTCAAGGATGTTAGGGTTTATGTTTCCTCCTGCTCGGTGTGTGCCCAGTGTAAGGCTCCTAGGCACCTGCACAGAGTTAATAAGCTCCACCCCTTACCTGTTCCACAACGGCCTTGGTCGCACCTGTCGGTGGATTTTCTTACCGATCTCCCCCCCTCACAGGGTAACACCACGATCCTGGTCGTTGTGGATCGTTTCTCTAAGTACTGCCATCTCCTCCCTCTGCCCGGTCTCCCTACGGCCCTACAGACTGCGGAGGCCTCGTTTACGCACGTCTTCCGGCACTATGGGGTACCTGAGGATATAGTGTCTGATCGAGGTCCCCAGTTCACTTCGAGGGTCTGGAGGGCGTTCATGGAACGTCTGCGGGTCTCGATCAGCCTTACCTCGGGGTTTCATCCCGAGAGTAATGGGCAGGTGGAGAGAGTGAACCAGGATGTGGGCAGGTTTCTGCGGTCTTATTGCTAGGACCGGCCAGGGGAGAGGGCCGAGATGGCTCAGAACTCGCTCCGCAATCCTCCACTAACCTCTCCCCCTTCCAGTGCGTACTGGGGTAAAGCTGGGCCCGTGGTTTGTGGGGCCATTTAAAGTCCTGAGGAGAGTGAACGAGGTTAGTTACAGGTTACAGCTTCCCTCCTATTACCGTATTAACCCCTCGTTCCATGTGTTTCTCCTCAGGCCGGTGGTGGCTGGCCCGCTCCAGGAGTCTGAGGTGCGGGAGGTTCCACCGCTCCCTCTGGACATCGAGGGGGCCCCGGCATACTCCGTTCGCTCCATACTGGATTCGAGGTGTTGGGCGAGGGGCCTTCAGTACCTCGTGGAGTGGGAGGGGTACGGTCCGGAGAAGAGGTGCTGGGTTCCGGTGGAGGACATGTTGGACCCTTCAATGCTGCGGGAGTTCCACTATCTCCGGCCGCATCGCACTGCGCCTCGCCCTCCGGGTCGTCCCCGAGGCCAGTGTCGGCGCGCTGCTGGAGTGGAGTCAGGGAGTGGGTACTGTCAGGACTCCCGCCGAAGTCGGCTCCTCTCCTTGTTCGGGCGGCGCTCAGCGGTCGATGTCACCGGTCTTCTAGCCATCGCCGCTCCACTTTTCATTTTCCATTTGTTTTGTCTTGTTTTCCCGTACACCTGGTTTACATCCCTTCATCACTCTACGTGTATATTATCCTCTGTTCCCCCCATGTCTGTGTGTGTAATTGTTCGTTACGTTTGTGTGACACGTCAGGCTGTTTTTTTTCCGGGTATTGTTTTGAACCTGTGGTATTGTATTGTTGTACATTATTTTGTGTGACCAGTGCGCTATTCGCTTTTGCCTTTGGCTGGAATGTTGTGACGCTGTTGCGTCCGACTGATTTGCTTCTGCCAGTTAAAGTGTGCCTGTTCACTCATCTCTGCTCTGACAGTGAGAGTCTCCACTTTCCATAGAGTGGTCATAACAGTTTGTATGTAGGTCAAACCGTTTGGACGCTACAGACGTTTACATAAGAAGACTGATTTTCGGGATGTCTCATGGTCTGACAAACACCACTCTAGCTCTGCCACCTTTCACCACAGATGTGGAAGTGCTACACTGGCAGATGCAGTAAATTGAGACGCATCCAATGCAAAAAAAACTCTTAGCTTAAATTGACAGATTTTGATGGGGATTTTTTTGTTATATAATTTAGATTGACGCACCGTCAATCGAATCTAGGGGTTTAAACTGTGCTGGCAAATTGTTGTTGAAATTGCTTTACTGCGCTGTTAATTCCATTGATGTATCCATCAACACAAATCGCAATATACAAATCTACTTACGTATCTATTCATAGTTCGGAACACCTAAAACACCTTGAAATTGACAACCTTTCACTGTGTACTTTGTGGCAGCTTTCCTGACAGTGCTCTTCCTCTGATCAGTAGTGAGCTTGTGGTAAACACCATTCTAAAATATTTCATTGAACAACTGTAAATTCTTATTTGTGGTCACTAGACAAACAAAACAAGTTGTATGACACATCCAGATAGCAGTTTATTAGTGATCAAAAGACCAGTGTAACAGTGTAGCAAATGCTAAACTGGTCTTTTGATCACTAATAAACTGCTATCTGGATGTTTCAATGTCTTAAAACCTCTTGGCGTTCCCCTAGGATAGGGGGCGCTACAGCGATTTGTGAAAAAAAATCGTGCCCATTTTAAACGGCCTCCTACTCAAACTCAGAAGCTAGGATATGCATATAATTAATACTTGTGGATAGAAAACACCCGAAAGTTTCTAGAACTGTTTGAATGGTGTCTGTGAGTATAACAGAACTCATATGGCAGTCAAAACCCCGAGACAGATCGAAACAGGAAGTGGAATTCTGAATTGCGGACTCAACTTCATCACGTTACGGGACGGAGACCGCACAGGGGTTAAAGGGAGTGATCCTAACCGCAGCTTGTTACCTGTAAAAAAGACACCTGTCCACAGAAGCAATCAATCAATCAGATTCCAAACTCTCCACCATGGCCAAGACCAAAGAGCTCTCCAAGGATGTCAGGGACAAGATTGTAGACCTACACAAGGCTGGAATGGGCTACAAGACCATCGCCAAGCAGCTTGGTGAGAAGGTGACAACATTTGGTGCGATTTATTCACAAATGGAAGAAACACAAAAGAACTGTCAATATCCCTCAGCCTGGGGCTCCATGCAAGATCTCACCTCGAGGAGTGGCAATGATCATTAGAACGGTGAGGAATCAGCCCAGAACTACATGGGAGGATCTTGTCAATGATCTCAAGGCAGCTGGGACCATAGTCACCAAGAAAACAAATGGTAACACACTACGCCGTGAAGTACTGAAATCCTGCAGCGCCCGCAAGGTCCCCCTGCTCAAGAATACATATACATGCCCGTCTGAAGTTTGCCAATGAACATCTAAATGACTCGGAGGACAACTGGTGAAAGTGTTGTGGTCAGATGAGACCAAAATGGAGCTCTTTGACATCAACTCAACTTGCCGTGTTTGGAGGAGGAGGAATGCTGCCTACGACCCCAAGAACACCATCTCCACCGTCAAAGATGGAGGTGGAAACATTATGCTTTGGGGGTGTTTTTCTGCTAAGGGGACAGGACAACTTCACCGCATCAAAGGGACGATGGACGGGGCCATGTACCATCAAATCTTGGGTGAGAACATCCTTCCCTCAGCCCGGGCATTGAAAATGGGTCGTGGATGGGTTTTCCAGCATGACAATGACCCAAAACACACATCCAAGGCAACAAAGGAGTGGCTCAAGTAGAAGCACATTAAGGTCCTGAAGTGGCCTAGCCAGTCTCCAGACCTTAATCCCATAGAAAATCTGTGGAGGGAGCTGAAGGTTCGAGTTGCCAAACGTCAGCCTCAAAACTTTAATGACTTGGAGAAGATCTGCAAAGAGGAGTGGGACAAAATCCCTCCTGAGATGTGTGCAAACCTGGTGGCCAACTACAAGAAACGTCTGACCTCTGTGATTGCCAACAGGTTTTTTGCCACCAAGTAGTAAGTCATGTTTTGCAGAGGGGTCAAATATTATTTAATTTACATTTTACATTTATATTTAAGTCATTTAGCAGACGCTCTTATCCAGAGCGACTTACAAATTGGTGCATTCACCTTATGATATCCAGTGGAACAACCACTTTACAATAGTGCATCTAAATCTTTTAAGGGGGTGGGGGGTTAGAAGGATTACTTTATCCTATCCCAGGTATTCCTTAAAGAGGTGGGGTTTCAGGTGTCTCCGGAAGGTGGTGATTGACTCCGCTGTCCTGGCGTCGTGAGGGAGCTTGTTCCACCATTGGGGTGCCAGAGCAGCGAACAGTTTGGACTGGGCTGAGCGGGAACCGTGCTTCCTCAGAGGTAGGGGGGCCAGCAGGCCAGAGGTGGATGAACGCAGTGCCCTTGTTTGGGTGTAGGGCCTGATCAGAGCCTGAAGGTATGGAGGTGCCGTTCCCCTCACAGCTCCGTAGGCAAGCACCATGGTCTTGTAATATTTCCCTCATTAAAATGCAAATAATTTTATAACATTTTTGACATGCGTTTTTCTGGATTTTTTTGTTGTTATTCTGTCTCTCACTGTTCAAATAAACCTACTATTAAAATTATAGACTAATCATTTCTTTGTAAGTGGGCAAACAAACAATATCAGCAGGGGATCAAATACTTTTTTCCCCCACTGTATGATAAACAGAGAGTAGATGCAGTGTAAAAAGAGGGGTTGGGGGGGCACACAATGTAAATAGTCTGAGTATCGCATCCCCTTTTATCGCAAAGTGTGATTACCCAGTAAAGTTATTTTTAAATCTGGCATTACAGGTGCTTTCAAGAGATATTCATCTATAAATCTTAGAATGACAATATTACATTTAAAAAATGTTTTTGAATAGTAATTTAGTAAATTGTAGCACTGTTTCACCGGATGCATTTGAGGGAAAATAGTTAGTCAACGTTACGTGCCGATGTAAAATGCTGTTTTTATATATAAATATGAACTTTATCGAACAAAACAATGCATGCATTGTGTAACATGATGTCCTAGGTGTGTCATCTGATGAAGTTTGTAAAAGGTTAGTGCTGCATTTAGCTGTTTTTTGGTTATTTGTGATGCATGTGGTTGGTCGGAAAATGGCTATGTGGCTACTTTTACGATATACTCCTCTAACATAATCTAATGTTTTGCCGTAAAGCCTTTTTGAAATCGGACAACGTGGTTCGATTCAGGAGAGGTGTATCTATAAAACGATATAATTTGGAGAAAAAAATTGAAAATATTTTTTTTATTAAATTTTGTTATGCTAATGGCGATAGGATTTTTCACTGGATGTCCGTCCCGGAGGCCGCACAGGGGTTAACTCAATAGAATGGCGTTCCTCAATATCACACCAACCCATCACAGAAAGCCTCTCACACCACTTCGCACAGGACTGTCCCAACTTTCTGAGAATGTCTACACCTCCTAGAAGAACAACAACTGCCTGGTCTTGAAGTATCGAGAGAGGCAGAGTGAGAGAAAGAGGTCATGAGCAGATGAACTACCACATTTTTCAGCATCTTTTTAAAAATAGATAGATTTAGAGTTAGACAAACTTATATTTTTTGGCAGGGACATATACAGGATACTACCCTAAACAGCATAACCTTCACTCCAAATCAAAACTCCAAACCTACAACCTAATTTTGGACGGAATTACCAGGAAGGCTTGCGACAAGCACAGACCTGAAAACACCATCCAACCTGGAGCTGAGACTACCAAGTTGCTTGGACAAAGAGATACAACTGCAATTTTCACTGACGTGTGAAGCGAGAGGTGTCGAAGCCTTTGAACCCAACAGATGGCAGGCTACCCCACCCAGATCCAGAGGCCTTGGAGCCTCCTCCTGCTGTTCAGTCCATCCTGTCACAAACTTCATCGTCTGACGATAAGGAGAAATCACTGTCAGACCAATACGCAGCGGGTTGCGTGTTCCACATCATTTTATTAAGTTTGATGCACACGGAAAAACAATAAACTAGAACGACAGGAGACAGTTTCACAGGCTATAACTATACGTAGCAGTGCGAAATAAAACAACCCACAAAAACCAGGTGACAAACACACTCCTAATATATGACTCCCAATCAGGAACAACGATAACCAGCTGTCCCTGATCGGGAGCCACACAGACCAACATAGAATCAGAAAAACACATACAACACAGTACTTCTGCCACGTCCTGACCAAAAATACTAAACAACTACTCCCTCTGCTGGTCAGGATGTGACACATCCACTGGCATTTTCTACAATAAATCTGCCTCCAGAAATAAAAGCTTCTCCCACCTACTCCCGTTGCCTGCTGCACTGCTGCTTGGATTCTGCCTGGCGATCTGTTTACCGTCTACCCTGGTTGTCTCTCCACCACACCCACCCCCCCTCTCCCGAGCTTTTGCTCACCTCCAGTTCACAGGCACTGTTGGGGTAAGTGACTCTGAACTTACAATGGCTAGCCCCGTTATATATTTGATTTTTTTCTAGTTTATTTTGCTATTTGCCTCATGACTCCTGTATGCTTTGTTGATTACGAACTTTCTTTACCCAACCGTGGGACAGACTGTGTTTGTTCCCACACTCGGGACTCTGACTCTATTGGTTACAAAGACTTTTGGCCTCCCATCCCATTCTAACCAACTCTCGCCAGAGTCCCGAGGGACATTTCTGTACAATATGATCTTGTTGCCATCTGATGCTCATTTAGATGTCATAAATCAGCACTGCAAAGCTCTCTCTGTCCTGTGCCGTGCCTTGATTGTATTACTGTTGATGATATCTGGAAATGTGTATGTACACCCTGGCCCAGCTACTGTTGCTAGCCCCAATTCTGACTTGTGCTCTGATATCTGCTTCACTGATTTCTGCTCCCATAAAAGCCTGGGGTTTCTGCATTAACACTAGAAGCTTATTACCTAAAATGGCTCAGTTGAAAGTGTTGGTTCACAGCTCCAATCCAGATGAGTTGGTCATTACTGAAACGTGGCTAAGGAAGAGTGTTTTGAATACTGATGTTAACCTTTCTGGTTATAACCTTTTTTGGCAAGACAGATCTTCCAAAGGTGGCGGTGTGACAATCTTTACCAAGGATCACCTTCAGTGCTCGGTTGTCTCCACAAGTCTGTCCCCAAACAATTTGGTTTGCTGGTTTTAACCTGTTTGGGCTAGGGGGCAGTATTGAGAATTTTGGAAAAAATATGTGCCCATTTTTAACTGCCTCCTACACCAACTCAGAAGCTAGAATATGCATATTATTGTTAAGGTTTGGATAGAAAACACCCTAAAGTTTCTAAAACTGTTTGAATGGTGTCTGTGAGTAAAACAGAACTCCTATGGCAGGCAAAAACCTGACAAGGTTTCATGCAGGAAGTGGCCTGTCTGACAAGGAGTCGTGCATCTTGCATCTGTTTATTGAAAAGTAAGGATCTTAGCTGTAACGTGACAATTCCCAGGGCTCCAATAGCCTCTCAGAACCCGCGAAAAACCTGAAGGTTGACGAGGCAGCCTCAGGCTGAAACACATTATCACCTTTGGTAAGTGGCGGATCAGAGGACCATTGAATGAGGCGCATGCACGATTCGCCCCCGTGGAGAAATTTAATTCGGCTCTTTAGGCTCATTGCAGATTCCCGGTCGGAATATTATCGCTTTTCTATGAGATAAATGGCATAAAAATTGGTTTTAAACAGCGGTTGACATGCTTCGAAGTACGGTAATGGAATATTTAGACATTTTTGTCACGCAAATGCGCCATGCGCAAGACCGTGATGTAGCATTCTGATAGTGTCTAGAACTCACGAACAAAACGTCGCTGTTTGGATATAACGATGGATTATTTGGGACCAAACCTACATTTGTTATTGAAGTAGAAGTCCTGGCAGTGTATTCTGACGAAGAACAAGCAAGGTAAGAACATTTTTCTTATAGGAAATGTGATTTTGGTGGAGGCTGACCTGGGTGGGTGTCTAAATAGCTAGCCCTGTGATGCCGGGCTATGTACTTAGATTATTGCAAAATGTGCTTCATCCGAAAAGCTATTTTAAAATCGGACATATCGAGTGCATAGAGGAGTAATGTATCTATAATTCTTAAAATAATTGTTATGCTTTTTGTGAACGTTTATCGTGAGTAATTTAGCAAACTGTTAGTAAATTCCCCGGAAGTTTGCGGGGGGTATGCTTTTTCTGAACGTCACATGCTAATGTAAAAAGCTGTTTTTTGATATAAATATGAACTTGATTGAACAGACATGCATGTATTGTATAACATAATGTCCTAGGTGTGTCATCTGATGAAGATCATAAAAGGTTAGTGCTGCATTTAGCTGTGGTTTGGGTTTATGTGACATGATATGCTAGCTTGAAAAATGGGTGTCTGATTATTTCTGGCTGGGTACTCTCCTGACATAATCTAATGTTTTGCTTTCGTTGTAAAGCCTTTTTGAAATCGGACAGTGTGGTTAGATTAACGAGATTCTTGTCTTTAAATAGCTGTAAAATAGTCATATGTTTGAGAAATTGAAGTAATAGTATTTCAAACGATTCAAAAATCGCGCCACTGGATTGAAGTCGTCCCACATGCGCCAGAGAGGTTAAGTATGAAACTTTCAAATAGCTCTTTGTTGACTGTTGCTGGGTGTTATCATCCTCCGTCAGCACCGGCCTGTACCCTACCTGCCCTAAGTTCTCTGCTGGCCCCTTACACCAAGTCTGAATTTGTCCTGCTAGGTGACCTAAACTGGGACATGCTTAAACCACCTGACCAAGTCCTAAAGCAATGGGACTCCCAAAATCTTTCTCAGATAATTACCAATCCCACAAGGTATGACTCAAAACACCCAGAAAAGGCTACTCTTCTTAATATCCTCACAAGTAATCCTGATATGCATCAGTCTAGTGTTTTCTGTAATGACCTTAGTGATTACTGTTTTGCACACTGTGTTCGTAATGGCTGCTCATTGAAACGACCTGTCATGATTTGTCATAGATGCTTGCTAAAAATCTTTAACCTCTCTAGGGTATGTGCCCACCTACTCAACAGCCAGTGGAATCCCGTGGTGCGTTATTCAAATACCTTAGAAATGCTATTACTTCAATTTCTCAAACATATGACTATTTTACACCATTTTAAAGACAAGACTCTCGTTAATCTAACCACACTGTCCGATTTCAAAAAGGCTTTACAACGAAAGCAAAACATTAGATTATGTCAGCAGAGTACCCAGCCAGAAATAATGAGACACCCATTTTTCAAGCTAGCATATAATGTCACATAAACCCAAACCACAGGTAAATGCAGCACTAACCTTTGATGATCTTCATCAGATGACACTCCAAGGACATTTTGTTATACAATACATGCATGTTTTAATCAATCAAGTTCATATTTATATAAAAAAACAGCTTTTCTACATTAGCATGTGACGTTCAGAACTAGCATACCCACCGCAAACTTCCGGTGAATTTACTAAATTACTCACGATAAACGTTCACAAAAAACATAATTATTTTAAGAATTATAGATACAGAACTCCTTTATGCAATCGCGGTGTCCGATTTTAAAATAGCTTTTCTGTGAAAGCAAATTTTGCAATATTCTGAGTAGATAGCTCGCCATCACGGGCTAGCTATTTTGACACCCACCAAGTTTGGTACTCACCAAACTCAGATTTACTATAAGAAAAATTGGATTACCTTTGCTGTTCTTCATCAGAATGCACTCCCAGGATTTCTACTTCAATAACAAATGTTGTTTGGTTCCAAATAATCCATAGTTATATCCAAATAGCGGCGTTTTGTTGTGCGTTCAAGACACTATCCGAAGGGTGACGCGCCCGGCGCGTTTCGTGACAAAAAAAATCTAAATATTCCATTACCGTACTTCGAAGCATGTCAAACGTTGTTTAAAATCAATTTTTATGCAATTTTTCTCGTAAAAAAGCGATAATATTCTGACCGGGAGTCGTTGTTTTCGTTCAAAGACTGAAAATGAAAACATGGAGTCTCGTGCACGCGCGCACCAGTCTCATTGTTCTCAGATCGACCACTTACCAAATGTGCTACTGTTTTTCAGCCATGGCCTTCAAAGTCATCATTCAACGTTCTGGCGCCTTCTGAGAGCCTATGGGAGCGTTAGAAAATGTCACGTTACAGCAGAGATCCCCTGTTTTGGATTGAGATGATCAAGAAGGCCAAGAAATGGTCAGAGGGCGCTTCCTGTTTGGAATCTTCTCAGGTTTTGGCCTGCCAAATGAGTTCTGTTATACACAGACACCATTCAAACAGTTTTAGAAACTTGAGTGTTTTCTATCCAAAGCTAATAATTATATGCATATTCTCGTTTCTGGGCAGGAGTAATAATCAAATTAAATCGGGTACGTTTTTTATCCGGCCGTGAAAATACTGCCCCCTATCCATAACAAGTTAAATGCTCTACAACAAAGCTTTCTTCGTGTCCAACAAGCGTTCTCTACCCTTAACCTTGTTCTGAACAACTCCAAAACAAAGGTAATGTGGTTTGGTAAGAAGAATGCCCCTCTCCCCACAGGTGTGATTACTACCTCTGAGGGTTTAGGGCTTGAGATAGTCACCTCATACAAATACTTGGGAGTATGGCTAGACAGTACACTGTCCTTCTCTCAGCACATATCAAAGCTGCAGGCTAAAGTAAAATCTAGACTTGTTTTCCTTTATTGTAATCGCTCTTCTTTAACCCCAGCTGCCAAACTAACCCTGATTCAGATGACCATCCTACCCATGCTAGATTACAGAGTTATAATTTATAGATTGGCAGGTAAGGGTGCTCTCAAGCAACTAGATGTTCTTTACCATTTGGCCATCAGATTTGCCACCAATGCTTCTTATACGACACATCACTGCACTCTATACTCCTCTGTAAACTCTTAGGCCTATCTGAGATATCTACTGCACATTCTGTTAAAGGTCCCCAAAGCACACACATCCCTGGGTCGCTCCTCTTTTCAGTTCGCTGCAGCTAGCAACTGGAACGAGCAGCAACAAACACTCAGACTGGACAGTTTTATCTCAATCTCTTCATTCAAACTGCTTTGCGTGATGTATTGTCTCTACCTTCTTGCCCTTTGTGCTGTTGTCTGTGCCCAATAATGTTTGTACCATATTTTGTACTGCTACCGTGTTGTGTTGCTACCATGTTGTTGTGATGTTGTGTTGCTACCATGCTGCGTTGTCATGTGTTGTTGCATTGCTATGTTGTCTTAGGTCTCTCTTTATGTAGTGTTGTCTCTCTTGTCGTGATGTGTGTTTTGTCCTATATTTTTTATTTTTATCCCAGGCCATCATTGGTAGGCCATCATTGTAAATAAGAATTTGCTCTTAACTGTCTAACCTAGATAAATAAAAGAGACGAGAGAATAAGAATCTGAGGCACTAATCAGCGCCATGTGTGCACCAATACATAATCAGACTTAACAGAGCACCTCTGACATGACAGAGGTAAAAAGTTTCAACACCTGTAACTAACATGAACTTAAGCTAGGCTACTACACAAAAACTGACTAGTGAAGTCTATTGCTAATTAGCTAGCTACATAATGTAAGATTTTTACATGACACACAGAGCCATTCTGAATAGAAGTATTCAACCACACTCACACGTTTGATCCCCTTCTGGCTGCGAGTTCATCGGAGGCTGGGTGCGATGATCCCGGTAGCAGGAGTGGCGGCAGAAATGTGGCAGTCTTCCTCCTCCAGCGGTAGCCCCAGAGTCTTCTTCGATGAGGTTTAACGGTGGTTGGCATCTAATAAATGTAGCATTACTACCACCAAGTAGACTGGAGTATGACACCCTTATATAGTATCAGTCAAAAGTTTGGACACACCTACTCATTCAAGGTTTTTTTTTTTTTTTTCTACATTGCAGAATAATAATGAAGACATCAAAACTATGAAATAACACATATGGAATCATGAAAAAAGTTTAATAAATCAACAAATATCCTACCATCTAACCCTAGACTCATTTAAAACCCACCACCCTACTCCACTGTTTAATCCAATCTAGTCCTACATCAGGCCAACAGCCTGAAAGGACAGGATGGAACACCACCACTCAACACCCTGTAACTCTTCTGACGTCAAATCAACTTATATTTCCTGTGACTCAAGTTCCATCCCTGCAGTACAGTTGATCACCATTGCTATGAACGCTAAAAAGCAAATCTTACTGAATACATACGTATCACTCTTTGGCCTATACCTCTGTAGTGATACAGATTTACTACTCACACGACTCCTCTCAGGATCCCTCCCCCTTGACCCATCTTCCTCAACTTTCTTCACTGCCTTACAACACCCTCTGCTCTACGACACCCTCTGCTCTACCCTAACCCTAGTTACCTCAACCTGCCTCTCTCTCACTGGACACTTCTGATCCCCAGCCCCATGGGCACCCCTACAATTAACACATATCGCTTCTATCCCCAATGCTACACATTCCTTTGTCTCATGCCTTTCTATACACTTCTCACACCTAGGAACCTCCCTCCTACACACTGCTGCCACATGCCCATGAGCTTGACACCTGTAACAACCACATTTTTATTTGGCATATAAGCTCGTACGAGATATATGAAATATCCTAACACCAATTTGTCTGGCAGAGACTCAACATCGAAACAAAAAAAACAATGACTCTTCTGTTTCACCACTTACACCACCCTGCTTGCGTTGCACCAAACAACGAGCCTCACAAACACCGAGAATCTCTCCCTTCAGTTGGTCCACTTTCACATTTACCGCTACCCCAGTAATCACTCCTTTCAATGGCACCCTTTTCTTGAGAGCAAAACATTTCTTGTCCCAATTTGTTTGGAGACCAGCAGAAACACAAACAATTATCACAAGACCACTTCGGGTTACGTTCACCGATTCCACAGCACCCAAGTCTGTTTTCACCCACAGACGCCACAAATGGATCAGCCAAAAGGCAGGTTGTCCACCTTCTTCAAAAACTACTCCTGCCGTCACAGACTCATCTTTATCCTGACCATTTGTGCTAGCCTCGGGCTCCGAGGATTTCCCCACACCTACCAGCTCCGATAATTTGCCCTCAGTCACTTCCATTTCTCCTCCAGACCTCGATCCGGCATACGACTCACTTTGCTTACACTTTCTACCATTCTTCTTCGACAAACCATCTAGCAGCTCGTCTTCTTCTTCGTTGGGGTTTATCGGCGGTTGGCATCCAACGTTATGGTGCATTACCGACACCTACTGTAATGGAGTTTGGGCCGGAGACAGGAAGAAACTAAATTCTACCTGCCAACATATTAAATATTTGAGACTATATCTAAGTTCTACTCAATGTACTCTAAACTAATTTCCTCTATCCCCTTCTCCCTCATACTATATATAATCCCCTCTCTTTCCCTCTGATACTGCCCACAGTGTAGCAATACATGCTCCATGGTCTCTGTTTCCTTGCAATAATCACACTTTCCTGTTGGATGCTTTCTTTTCACAATTTCTAGTCTATTCAACCATCTGTGTCCCACCCTTAATCTTGTGAAAATAGCCTCCTCTCTTCTGTCCCTTCCTGCTGTCCTCCCCTCCCCGACTTTACTCTGTACTTGAAATAAATGCCTATCCTTAGTATCTCTATTCCACTGCCCCTGCCATCTCTGCACCATCACTGTCCATATGTTAACTCGAAATGACACAACGACAAGGTTCCAGTTTAACAAAGTTTACTATACTGTATGAACACACTACAAGTAGCCATTCCACTCAATGCTAGGTCCATCAACAACTAAACTTCCCGCGCAGGTGCACTCTTGACAGAGTGATATCTCCGTAATAACAGGAATATAGGGATACTTAAAACATGAACTTAACACCTATCAAGCTTTTTGCTTTGCTCATTGAAACTACAACATCAACATCCCGACGACTAAGTGCTTGTTTAGCCAGTACATCAACTGCCTCATTCCCCTCCACCCCCACATGGGCTGGGACCCAAGTAAATCGTATCTGTATACCCATCTGTCTAATCCTTCCATGGGTTTGTAGTACCTCAAAAAGCAGGTCTTGTCTGCTATGTGAGCTAAAGGACTGCCGACTACTCAACACTGCACATGAATCAGAGCAAATACTACTCTGTCTGGCTTGACTTCCTTCACCCACTGCAAGGCCAACAGTATGGCCACCAGCTCAGCTGTAAATACAGCCAGATGATCTGATTCCTGACTGCCACCCCACATTCCTGCACTACAAATGCTATCCTGTCCTTTTATCCTTTGAACCATCTCTGTAAATGGCCACAAAATCCTGATACACACTATCAAGATGTCTATTAAACAAATCAGATGGATCAACACCCTGCCTATCTTTCTGTAGCGTCTCCAAAACTTCTAGATCAACTACTGGAGGCAGAAGTAGCCATGGTGGATTTACAGGAATAGCTACTGTTGGACTAAACTCCATTCCAAATAGTCCCATTTCCATCGCCTAGATAGTTCCCACCCAAAGCGCATGTTCTGTCCTCGTTCATGTTCCCAGCATGCCTGTAAATCCCTTTCACAGGATGAGACACCCCATGTCCCTGTAGGTTGACCCAATAACTCATTGCCAGCTGCGGTCTCCTAATCTGCATTGGCATTTCCTTGATCTCCACTTGTAGTGCAGCCACTGCGGAGGTCCGAAACGCACCAATACATATTCTGAGTCCTTGCCCCTGTATGACATCTAGCCCTTCCAATGAGGTCCGGGCTGCCGAACCATACAATATACTGCCATAGTCTATTACAAATCGGATCAATGCAACACAATAAGTACCTTGTTACACATTCCCACCACTCTTTCAATGTGTTCTGACCAGGTCAGTCTGGTGTCAACGTATACACCAAGGAACCTGAAGGCCCCCACCCTCACCAAGTTTCTCCCATATAACCTCAAGCATACCTCATCTCCCACCTTCCTCCTGGTAAAGAACACTATCTGAGTTCTCTACAGAGAACCTGAAACCCCACATGAATTCCCACCGCTCTACCTCATCAATTGCTTCCTGTACCCCCCTCACTATGTATGGCACATTTCTTCCTCTCTTCCATAAGGCCCCATCATCTGCAAATAATGACTTCCAAATATCTGGCTGTACCTGAGAGTAAACATAATTTGATCATGATTGAGAACAGCAGAGGACTAATCATGCTCCCCTGCGGTGTACCGTTATCCACCTGATAGAGACCCTCACCTGGATAGACCTTCCAAACAGGAAATCCTTTATCCAGTTATGTTCTTCCTCCGACCCCCATAATATCAAGTTTGATTAACAACCCTTCCTTTCAAATCATATCATACGCCTTCTCCACATCAAAAAATACAGCTACAACAGTCTCTTTGTTCACCTGAGCTTCCTGACCTCTGCTTCTTTAAAAAAATATGTTTTACCTCTATTTAACTAAGCAAGTCAGTTAAGAACAAATTCTTATTTACAATGATGGCCTACCCAGACGACGCTGGGCAAATTGTGCGCCGCCCTATGGGACTCCCAATCACGGCCGTATGTGATTTAGCCTGGATTCGAACCAGGAACTGTAGTGTCACCTCTTGCACTGAGATGCAGTGCCATAGACCGCTACAGTCCCTGGTTCGCACTACAGTTCCTACGCAGAGCAATGGGTCCATAGTTCTCCTACCATTCCTGAACTCACTCTGATGTGGCGATACTAGCCCCCTGCTCTCCAGGAAGTAAGTTAACCTCTCCGTAATCATGCGTTCCATAATCTTACATACATGTGATGTTAAAGCGCTTGGCCCATAGCTTGTTGGCCTCATTGGGTCCTTCCCTGGCTTCCAGATTGGTACAACTACTGCCTCCTTCCAGCTCCCTGGTATTTTCCCCACATTCCACACTGTTGTACAACACCAATACCATATCCAGTGCCTCATCACTAAGATGGGTCAACATAACATAGCACACCTCATCTTTCCCAGGTGAAGTTAGCTCAGCCTTACCCATTTCCCTTTTCATCTATGCCATGGTAAATGGTGCATTCAACGCATCATTTATGTCTTCCCTCCTATCCAGCACTCCAGAGTGCTCCTCTCTCATTCTCTCTCTCCCCCTCCTCTGACAAATTTGCTGAGCTATGCACTTGGACAAACACTTTGGCCATCATATCTGCCTTCTCATCTGTTACTGCCACATAATGTAATATGGCTACAGTTTCATCTGCCTCACCTAAAGTCTGTTCTGGTGGGAAGCTGCTCTGGTGGGAAGCTGCTATAGAAAACAAAGTGCTAAGATAATTGTGTAGTTTAGAGTAATTATCGAGGTTAGCTAGCCAGCCGCGCCGCGCCGCGACGCCGTTGTCCAGACTCCAGACTTAGTCAACACACCTAGTCATCATCAAACCCACTGCTAGCTAGCCAACCGTTACCGACTAGCAGCGCTGTAGATACTAATACATTACAACGGAACGATTTGACCAGTGCAGTGTTAGCTAGCTAGCTACATAGTTGTCTTTGTCATAGCTTGATAATTGTGTAGTTTAGAGTAATTATCGAGGTTAGCTAGCCACCTATTTTTGTCCCCCGCGACGCCATTTTTCCAAACCTAGCCAACTAATACCGACGAGCAGCATTACAAAGGAATACATTACAAAGGAACGTCTTGATTAGTGTTATGTTAGCTAGCTACATAGCTGCTTTTCTATCATGACAAGGTGTAGTACTGAAACTATCGAGGTTACCTAGCCAGCTACACATTCAAACAAAGTCAACAACGCAGCCACTGCTAGCTAGCCTACTCCACCAGCCAGCAGTACTGTATCATTTTCGTCATTTTAGTCAGTAAGATTTTTGCAACGTAAGCTTAACTTTCTGAACATTCGAGACGTGTAGTCCACTTGTCATTCCAATCTCCTTTGCATTAGCGTAGCCTCTTCTGTAGCTTGTCAACTATGTGTCTGTCTATCCCTGTTCTCTCCCCTCTGCACAGGCCATACAAACGCTTCACACCGCGTGGCCGCTGCCACTCTAACCTGGTGGTCCCAGCGCGCACGACCCACGTGGAGTTCCAGGTCTTCGGCAGCCTCTGGAACTGCCGGTCTGCGGCCAACAAGGCTGAGTTCATCTCAGCCTATGCTACCCTCCAGTCCCTAGACTTCCTGGCGCTGACGGAAACATGGATTACCACAGATAACACTGCTACTCCTACTGCTCTCTCCTCGTCTGCCCACGTGTTCTCGCATACCCCTAGAGCATCGAGCCAGCGGGGTGGTGGCACTGGAATCCTCATCTCTCCCAAGTGGACATTCTCTCTTTCTCCCCTGACCCATCTGTCTATCTCCTCATTTGAATTCCATGCTGTCACAGTTACCAGCCCTTTCAAGCTTAACATCCTTATCATTTATCGCCCTCCAGGTTCCCTTGGAGAGTTCATCAATGAGCTTGACAAGTTCCTTTCCTGAGGATGGCTCACCTCTCACAGTTCTGGGTGACTTTAACCTCCCCACGTCTACCTTTGACTCATTCCTCTCTGCCTCCTTCTTTCCACTCCTCTCCTCTTTTGACCTCACCCTCTCATCTTCCCCCCTACTCACAAGGCACGCAATACGCTTGACCTCATCTTTACTAGATGCTGTTCTTCCACTAATCTCATTGCAAGTCCCCTCCAAGTCTCCGACCACTACCTTGTATCCTTTTCCCTCTCGCTCTCATCCAACACTTCTCACTCTGCCCCTACTCGGATGGTATTGCGCCGTCCCAACCTTCGCTCTCTCTCTCCCGCTACTCTCTCCTCTTCCATCCTATCATCTCTTCCCTCTGCTCAAACCTTCTCCAACCTATCTCCTGATTCTGCCTCCTCAACCCTCCTCTCCTCCCTTTCTGCATCCTTTGACTTTCTATGTCCCCTATCCTCCAGGCCGGCTCGGTCCTCCCCTCCTGCTCCGTGGCTCGACGACTCATTGCGAGCTCACAGAACAGGGCTCCGGGCAGCCGAGCGGAAATGGAGGAAAACTCGCCTCCCTGCGGACCTGGCATCCTTTCACTCCCTCCTCTCTACATTTTCCTCTTCTGTCTCTGCTGCTAAAGCCACTTTCTACCACTCTAAATTCCAAGCATCTGCCTCTAACCCTAGGAAGCTCTTTGCCACCTTCTCCTCCCTCCTGAATCCTCCTCCCCCTCCCCCCCCTCCTCCCTCTCTGCGGATGACTTCGTCAACCATTTTGAAAAGAAGGTCGACGACATCCGATCCTCGTTTGCTAAGTCAAACGACACCGCTGGTCCTGCTCACACTGCCCTACCCTGTGCTTTGACCTCTTTCTCCCCTCTCTCTCCAGATGAAATCTCGCGTCTTGTGACGGCCGGCCGCCCAACAACCTGCCCGCTTGACCCTATCCCCTCCTCTCTTCTCCAGACCATTTCCGGAGACCTTCTCCCTTACCTCACCTCGCTCATCAACTCATCCTTGACCGCTGGCTACGTCCCTTCCATCTTCAAGAGAGCGAGAGTTGCACCCCTTCTGAAAAAACCTACACTCGATCCCTCCGATGTCAACAACTACAGACCAGTATCCGTTCTTTCTTTTCTCTCCAAAATTCTTGAACGTGCCGTCCTTGGCCAGCTCTCCTGCTATCTCTCTCAGAATGACCTTCTTGATCCTAATCAGTCAGGTTTCAAGACTGGGCATTCAACTGAGACTGCTCTTCTCTGTGTCACGGAGGCTCTCCGCACTGCTAAAGCTAACTCTCTCTCCTCTGCTCTCATCCTTCTAGACCTATCTGCTGCCTTTGATACTGTGAACCATCAGATCCTCCTCTCCACCCTCTCCGAGCTGTGCATCTCCGGCGCAGCCCACGCTTGGATTGCGTCCTACCTGACAGGTCGCTCCTACCAGGTGGCGTGGCGAGAATCTGTCTCCGCACCAAGTGCTTTCACCACTGGTGTCCCCCAGGGCTCTGTTCTAGGCCCTCTCCTATTCTCGCTTTACACCAAGTCACTTGGCTCTGTCATATCCTCACATGGTCTCTCCTATCATTGCTATGCAGACGACACACAATTAATCTTCTCCTTTCCCCCTTCTGATAACCAGGTGGCGAATCGCATCTCTGCATGTCTGGCAGACATATCAGTGTGGATGACGGATCACCACCTCAAGCTGAACCTCGGCAAGACGGAGCTGCTCTTCCTCCCGGGGAAGGACTGCCCATTCCATTATCTCGCCATCACGGTTGACAACTCCCTTGTGTCCTCCTCCCAGAGTACTAAGAACCTTGGCGTGACCCTGGACAACACCCTGTCGTTCTCCACTAACATCAAGGCGGTGACCCGATCCTGTAGGTTCATGCTCTACAACATTTGCAGAGTACGACCCTGCCTCACACAGGAAGCGGCGCAGGTCCTAATCCAGGCACTTGTCATCTCCCGTCTGGATTACTGCAACTCGCTGTTGGCTGGGCTCCCTGCCTGTGCCATTAAACCCCTACAACTCATCCAGAACACCGCAGCCCGTCTGGTGTTCAACCTTCCCAAGTTCTCTCACGTCACCCCGCTCCTCCGCTCCCTCCACTGGCTTCCAGTTGAAGCTCGCATCCGCTACAAGTCCATGGTGCTTGCCTACGGAGCTGTGAGGGGAACGGCACCTCCGTACCTTCAGGCTCTGATCAGGCCCTACACCCAAACAAGGGCACTGCGTTCATCCACCTCTGGCCTGCTCGCCTCCCTACCTCTGAGGAAGCACAGTTCCCGCTCAGCCCAGTCAAAACTGTTCGGTGCTCTGGCACCCCAATGGTAGAACAAGCTCCCTCACGACGCCAGGACAGCGGAGTCAATCACCACCTTCCGGAGACACCTGAAACCTCACCTCTTTAAGGAATACCTGGGATAGGATAAAGTAATCCTTCTAACCCCCCCCCCTTAATAGATTTAGATGCACTATTGTAAAGTGGTTGTTCCACTGGATATCATAAGGTGAATGCACCAATTTGTAAGTCGCTCTGGATAAGAGCGTCTGCTAAATGACTTAAATGTAAATGTAAACAGTCAGTATCAGGGTTAACGTGTGAAATTCTTGATAATGTATGTGATATCAACAGAGAGGTATATTTTCTGGGTAATTTAAATATGAATGGTTTTCATCAGGCTGCTCACTCAAGAGAAAGCTTCAAACTGTAACTAGTGCCTGCAACCTTCTTCTGTATACTTCTGTATTGTCATGGCTCAGTTCTCCTCACCAGGGCCTGGGCCTGCTTATACTGAATCAGATGTTGGAAGTTATGCGTCCTTTTCAGTACTCTAAATGCCCTGTTCCTACTCCTCACCATTGCCCCACACTCCTCCTTCCACCATGGGACTGCTTTCCTCCTCCTCCTCCATAAACTCTTAGGAATAGCCTCAGTATCTGACCCCACTAAAGCTGTTCTCACCCAGTTATTCATACCATTCACATCCCCTCTCTTATCCAACGGAGCCATTACCTGCTCACTCAGCTCCTGAAATTGATCCCACTTTGCCTTTCCAAACATCCACCTGCCTTCTCCATTCACTGATACCTCCTCCTCCCTCCGGCCTACTGTGCATACTATGGAGTAGTGATCATTCCCTACTTTCGACTCCTCCCATACCTCCCACTCACAGATTCCTGCACTAGAAACCAGAGTGAGGTCCAAGACAGACTCTTACCATGTGGCTACATCAAAATTACCCAAGACTCCAGCCACCTTAGTCATAGACTGTTCTCTCTGCTACCGCACGGCAAGCGGTACCGGAGCGCCAAGTCTAGGTCCAAAAGGCTTCTTAACAGCTTCTACCCCCAAGCCATAGCCTGAACAGCTAATCAAATGGCTACCTGGACTATTTGCATACTTTTAAGCTTCTGCTACTCTCTATTTATTACCCACGCATAGTCACTTTACCTCTACCTACATGTACATACTACCTCAACTAACTGGTGCCCCCGCACATTGACTCTGTACCGGTACCCCCTGTATATAGCCTCGCTACTATTATTTTATTGTTGCCCTTTGTTATTTTTCTTATTTTAATTGTATTTATTTTAAATACTTTATCACTTTTTTCTCTTAAAACTGCATTGTTGGTTAAGGGCTTGTAAGTAAGCATTTCACTGTAAGGTCTACCTACACCTGTTGTATTCAACGCATGTGATAAATAAAATGTGATCAATCCAGGTCCCTCTGCCATCATTCAGGCATACCAGATATTTTATTTCTATCATATTTTCCATCAATTGCCCATTTCCACCCATCCACCCCCCCCCATCCAGAGAATGTTGTGGGCATTAAAATCCCCACACCACACCACATTACCCTCCACCCTCTCCAGCACTTCCAGGTCCAATATCTGACAAGGATTATAGTAATTCACTACCTTTAGCACCCTTCCTCTCAACCAAACCTCCACCACCACATATTCCTGTTCAATACCTTTGCCGAGCATCCTGTAGGGAAGTCCTTCCTTTATGAAGGTGGCACATTCCCCCCTCTACATCTCTGTCCCTACAAACCACTACATATCCCTGTATGATAAACTCCAGTCAATTTGAGTCATATTTCCTGCACACAAATCACATCAGGCTTAGCAGGCATATCCACAATGAACTGCTTGAACTTCTGACCATTAGCCAACAGGCTTCGAGCATTCCATTGTAGTAGTACCACCATAACTAAGATCCAGTAATACATGACTCCACCCTTGGCTGATTGAGGTCATCTCGAACTTCTTCCCATGTCAACCCTGTCATACTAAGATGTTTCCCAGTCTCAGATGTTTCACTATTAGCTGAATTATCTCTGTTCTAGACTACTTTAGCAGTGCAATTGATAGCTCCTGCAATGAACGTCACCAGCTTTCTCTTATCTATGTATACCATATCGCCACCCACCTGCCCCATAATCTCCGGTCTAGATGCTGCTACCCATCTCTCCCCTGAACCTCTATCTTTCCTACTCCCCACTTTATTTGTAGCGCTGTACTCCATATTTGCTTCACTTTCTTCTCCATCACTCTCCTACCATCTCTGTCCCAGTCCCAGCATGGGAAAGTTTGTTTATCAACTACTGATACCCACATCCCAACCGCAGCTCCAGAGTGAATGGGAAGCTCCATTTTAAGGAGCTCAAGTAGCTTGTTAGTTAATTAGTCCCAGGTGTGGCAGACCTGGGCCAATTCTCCATCTCCAAGGAGTTCAGCCAAGGGACTGGAGTCTACAATAAATCAATTAAGAAAACAAGGAAGAGAACACAGCAAACCAAGGTAAATTATACAAAGTAAAAAGACACAATTTCTGAAAAGAAAAGTCACTCCAAACTCCACATACGTAATAAATACACACAAAAAGGGCTGGTCTCCAATTGGGGGAAAAACAAGGAAGGGCAATTCGTGACACAAGCAACATGTTCAATGTCTGCTGCTCAGCATGCAGTTTTAAAGGTTGCCATTGCCAACATCATGACCTAGAATTTACCCCATTTACCCAATTTTTTCTTAATGCGTTCGTGAATATATTACTTGAAAGGTTTTTGAGGTAAGATACATACATTTGGGGGATTTTTGGCATAGCTCTGGGTTTAAAATAGTAGCTTAGTGCAGTGTTTCACAACTCTAGTCCTTGAGAAGCCACAACGGCATACGTTTTTGTTGTAGCACCGGACAAACTCACATGATTCAACTCATCCAGGGCTTGATGATAAGTTGACAGGTTGAATCAGGTGACTTTGTCTGGACCTACAACAAGAATGTGTGCTGTTCAAATCAAATTAAATTTGATTGGTCACATACACATGGTTAGCAGATGTTATTGCGAGTGTAGCGAAATGCTTGTGCTTCTAGTTCCGACAGTGCAGAAATATCTAACAATTCCACAACAGATACCTAATACACACAAATCTAAGTAAACCAAGGTGACTGTGCCTTTAAACAGTTTGGAAAAATCCAGAAAATGATGTCATGGCTTTAGAAGCTTCTGATAGGCTAATTGACATCATTTGAGTCAATTGGATGTGGATGTATTTCAAAGCCCATCTTCAAACTCAGTGCCTCTTTGCTTGACATCATGGGAAAATAAAAATAAATCAGCTAAGACCTCAGAAAGAAATTGTAGACCTCCACAAGTCTGGTTCATCTTGGGAGCAATTTCCGAACGCTTGAAGGTACCACGTTCATCTGTACAAACAATAGTATGCAAGTCTAAACACCATGGGACCACGCAGCTGTCATACCACTCAGGAAGGAGACGAGTTCGGTCTCCTAGAGATTAATGTACTTTGGTGCGAAAAGTGCAAATCAATCCCAGAAAAACAGCAAAGGACCTTGTGAAGATGCTGAAGGAAACAGTTACAAAATTATCTATATCCACAGTAAAACGAGTCCTATATCGACATAACCTTAAAGGCCACTCAGCAAGGAAGAAGCCACTGCTCCAAAACCTTCGGTTTGCAACTGCACATGGGGACAAAGATCGTACATTTTGGAAGGGGTGGCAGCATCATGTTGTGGGGGTGCTTTACTGCAGGAGGGCCTGGTGCACTTCACAAAATAGATGGCATCATGAGGCAGGAAAATTATGTGGATATATTGAAGCAACATCTCAAGACATCAGTCAGGAAGTTAAAGCTTGGTCACAAATGGGTCTTCCAAATGGACAATGTACCCAAGCATACTTACAAAGTTGTGGCAAAATGGCTTAAGGACAACAAAGTCAAGGTATTGGAGTGGCCATCACAAAGCCCTGACCTCAATTCTATAGAAAATGTGTGGGCAGAACTGAAAAAGCGTGTGCGAGCAAGGAGGCCTACAAACCTGACTCAGTTACACCAGCTCTGTCAGGAGGAATGGGCCAGAATCCACCCAACTTATTGTGGGAAGCATGTGGAAGGCTAACCAAAACGTTTGAACCAAGAAAAACAATTTAAAGGCAATGCTACCAAATACTAATTGAGTGTATGTAAACTTCTGACCTACTGGGAATGTGATGAAAGAAATAAAAGCAGAAATAAATCATTCTCTCTACTATTATTCTGACATTTCACATTCTTAAAATAAAGTGGTGATCCTAACTGACCTCAGACAGGGAATTCTTACTAGGATTAAATGTCAGGAACTGTGAAAAACTGAGTTTCAATGTAATTGGCTAAGGGTATGTAAACTTCAGACTTCAACTGTACATGAGATGATTAATGCAAGATATGTAAACATTATGAAAGTGGCATTATTGAAGTGACTAGAAAGTGGCTAATGATTTCAAGTAGGCAGCAGCCTCTCTGTGCTAGTGATGGCTGTTTAACAGTGTGATGGCCTTGAGATAAAAGCTGTTTTTCAGTCTCTCAGTCAAATCAAATCAAATGTATTTATATAGCCCTTCGTATATCAGCTGAAATCTCAAAGTGCTGTACAGAAACCCAGCCTAAAACCCCAAACAGCAAGCAATGCATGTGAAAGAGGCACGGTGGCTAGGAAAAACTCCCTAGAAAAAACTCCCTAGGAAGGCCAAAAACCTAGGAAGAAACCTAGAGAGGAACCAGGCTATGAGGGGTGGCCAGTCCTCTTCTGGCTGTGCCGGGTGGATATTATAACAGAACATGGTCAAGATGTTAAAATGTTCATAAATGACCAGCATGGTCAAATAATAATAATCATTGTAGTTGTCGAGGGTGCAACAAGCACGTCCGGTGAACAAGTCAGGGTTCCGTAGCCGCAGGCAGAACAGTTGAAACTGGAGCAGCAGCATGGCCAGGTGGACTGGGGACAGCAAGGAGTCATCATGCCAGGTAGTCCCGAGGCATGGTCCTAGGGCTCAGGTCCTCCGAGAGAAAGAAAGAAAGAGAGAAAGAGAGAATTAGAGAGAGCATATTTAAATTCACACAGGACACCGGATAAGACAAGAGAATACTCCAGATGAAACAGACTGACCCTAGCCCCCCGGCACATAAACTACTGCAGCATAAATACTGGAGGCTGAGACAGGAGGGATCAGAAGACACTGTGGCCCCATCCGATGATACCCCCGGACAGGGCCAAACAGGCAGGATATAACCCCACCCACTTTGCCAAAGCACAGCCCCCACACCACTAGAGGGATGTCTACAACCACCAACTTACCGTCCGAAGACAAGGCCGAGTATAGCCCACAAAAATCTCCGCCATGGTACAACCCAAGGGGGGGCGCCAACCCAGACAGGAAGACCACGTCAGTGACTCAACCCACTCAAGTGACGCACCCCTCCCATGGACAGCATGGAAGAACACCAGTAAGTCAGTGACTCAGCCCCTGTAATAGGGTTAGAGGCAGAGAATCCCAGTGGAAAGAGGGGAACCGGCAAGGCAGAGACAGCAAGGGCGGTTCGTTGCTCCAGCCTTTCCGTTCACCTTCACACTCCTGGGCCAGACTACACTTAATCATAGGACCTACTGAAGAAATAAGTCTTCAGTAAAGACTTAAAGGTTGAGACTGAGTCTGCGTCTCTCACATGGGTAGGCAGACCATTCCATAAAAATGGAGCTCTATAGGAGAAAGCCCTACCTCCAGCCGTTTGCTTAGAAATTCGAGGGACAATTAGGAGGCCTGCGTCTTGTGACCGTAGCGTACGTGTAGGTATGTACGGCAGGACCAAATCGGAAAGATAGGTAGGAGCAAGCCCATGTAATGCTTTGTAGGTTAGCAGTAAAAGCTTGAAATCAGCCCTTGCCTTAACAGGAAGCCAGTGTAGGGAGGCTAGCACTGGAGTAATATGATCAATTTTTTTGGTTCTAGTCAGGATTCTAGCAGCCGTATTTAGCCCTAACTGAAGTTTGTTTAGTGCTTTATCCGGGTAGCCGGAAAGTAGAGCATTGCAGTAGTCCAGCCTAGAAGTAACAAAAGCATGGATTAATTTTTCTGCGTCATTTTTGGACAGAAAGTTTCTGATTTTTGCAATGTTACGTAGATGGAAAAAAGCTGTCCTTGAAACAGTCTTGATATGTTCTTCAAAAGAGAGATCAGGGTCCAGAGTAACACCGAGGTCCTTCACAGTTTTATTTGAGACGACTGTACAACCATCCAGATTAATTGTCAGATTGAACAGAAGATCTCTTTGTTTCTTGGGACCTAGAACAAGCATCTCTGTTTTGTCCGAGTTTAAAAGTAGAAAGTTTGCAGCCATCCACTTCCTTATGTCTGAAACACAGGCTTCTAGCGAGGGCAATTTTGGAGCTTCACCATGTTTCATTGAAATGTACAGCTGTGTGTCGTCCGCATAGCAGTGAAATTTAACATTATGTTTTCGAAAGACATCCCCATGAGGTAAAATATATAGTGAAAACAATAGTGGTCCTAAAACGGAACCTTGAGGAACACCGAAATTTACAATTGATTTGTCAGAGGACAAACCATTCACAGAGACAAACTGATATCTTTCCGACAGATAAGATCTAAACCAGGCCAGAACTTGTCCATGTAGACCAATTTGGGTTTCCAATCTCTCCAAAAGAATGTGGTGATCGATGGTATCAAAAGCGGCACTAAGATCTGGGAGCACGAGGACAGATGCAGAGCCTCGGTCTGACGTCATTAAAAGGTCATTTACCACCTTCACAAGTGCAGTCTCAGTGCTATGATGGGGTCTAAAACCAGACTGAAGCGTTTCGTATACATTATTTGTCTTCAGGAAGGCAGTGAGTTGCTGTGCAACAGCTTTTTCTAAAATTTTTGAGAGGAATGGAAGATTCGATATAGGCCGATAGTTTTTTATAATTTCTGGGTCAAGATTCGGCTTTTTCAAGAGAGGCTTTATTACTGCCACTTTTAGTGAGCTTGGTACACATCCGGTGGATAGAGAACCGTTTATTATGTTCAACATAGGAGGGCCAAGCACAGGAAGCAGCTCTTTCAGTAGTTTAGTTGGAATAGGGTCCAGTATGCAGCTTGAGGGTTTGGAGGCCATGATTATTTTCATCATTGTGTCAAGAGATATAGTACTAAAACCCTTTAGTATCTCCCTTGAGCCAAGGTCCTGGCAGAGTTGTGCAGACTCAAGACAATGGAGCTTTGGAGGAATACCCAGATTTAAAGAGGAGTCCGTAATTTGCTTTCTAATGATCATGATCTTTTCCTCAAAGAAGTTCATAAATGTATTACTGCTGAAGTGAAAGCCATCCTCCATTTGCGAATGCTGCTTTTTAGTTAGCTTTGCGACAGTATCAAAAAGACATTTCGGATTGTTCTTATTTTCCTCAATTAAGTTGGAAAAATAGGATGATCGAGCAGCAGTGAGGGCTCTTCGATACTGCACGGTACTGTCTTTCCAAGCTAGTCGGAAGACTTCCAGTTTGGTGTGGCGCCATTTCCGTTCCAATTTTCTGGAAGCTTGCTTCAGAGCTCGTGTATTTTCTGTATACCAGGGAGCTAGTTTCTTATGACAGATGTTTTAAATTTTTAGGGGTGCAACTGCATCTAGGGTATTTGCGCAAGGTTAAATTGAGTTCCTCGGTTAGGTGGTTAACTGATTTTTGTCCTCTGACGTCCTTGGGTAGGCAGAGGGAGTCTGGAAGGGCATCAAGGAATCTTTGGGTTGTCTGAGAATTTATAGCACAACTTTTAATGCTCCTTGGTTGGGGTCTGAGCAGATTATTTGTTGCAATTGTAAACGCAATAAAATGGTGGTCCGATAATCCAGGATTATGAGGAAAAACATTAAGATCCACAACATTTATTCCATGGGACAAAACTAGGTCCAGAGTATGACTGTGGCAGTGAGTAGGTCCAGAGACATGTTGGACAAAACCCACTGAGTCGATGATGGCTCCGAAAGCCTTTTGGAGTGGGTCTGTGGACTTTTCCATGTGAATGTTAAAGTCACCAAAAATTAGAATATTATCTGCTATGACTACAAGATCCGATAGGAATTCAGGGAACTCAGTGAGGAACACTGCATATGGCCCAGGAGGCCTGTAAACAGTAGCTATAAAAAGTGAGTGAGTAGGCTGCATAGATTTCATGACTAGAAGCTCAAAAGACGAAAACGTCATTGTTTTTTTTTTTGTAAATTGAAATTTGCTATCGTAGATGTTAGCAACACCTCCGCCTTTGCCGGATGCACGGGGGGTATGGTCACTAGTGTAACCAGGGTGTGAGGCCTCATTTAACACAGTAAATTCATCAGGCTTAAGCCATGTTTCAGTCAGGCCAATCACATCAAGATTATGATCAGTGATTAGTTCATTGACTATAACTGCCTTGGAAGTGAGGGATCTAACATTAAGTAACCCAATTTTTAGATGTGAAGTATCACAATCTCTTTCAATAATGGCAGGAATGGAGGAGGTCTTTATACTAGTGAGATTACTAAAGCGAACACCGCCATTTTTAATTTTGCCCAACCTAGATCGAGGCACAGACACAGTCTCAATGGGGAAAGCTGAGCTGACTACGCTGACTGTGCTAATGGCAGACTCCACTAAGCTGGCAGGCTGGCTAACAGCCAGTTTTCATCCAGCGATTGAGTTGTGAGACTCTGCTGTAGAGCTCATCACTCCCCCTAACTGGGAGGGGGCCAGAGACAATTACTCGATGCCGACACATCTTTCTAGCTGATTTACACGCTGAAGCTATGTTGCGCTTGGTGACCTCTGACTGTTTCATCCTAACATCGTTGGTGCCGACGTGGATAACAATATCTCTATACTCTCTACACTCGCCAGTTTTAGCTTTAGCCAGCACCGTCTTTAGATTAGCCTTAACGTCGGTATCCCTGCCCCCTGGTAAACAGTGTATGATCGCTGGATGATTCGTTTTAAGTCTAATACTGCGGGTAATGGAGTCGCCAATGACTAGGGTTTTCAATTTGTCAGAGCTAATGGTGGGAGCCGTCGGCGTCTCAGACCCCACAGCGGGAGGAGTAGAGACCAGAGAAGTCTCGGCCTCCGACTCCGACTCACTTAATGGGGAGAACCGGTTGAAAGTTTCTGTCGGCTGAATAAGCGACACCGGTTGAGCATTCCTACAGCGTTTCCCTCCAGAAGCCATGAGAAAGTTGTCCGGCTGCGGGGACCGTGCGAGGGGGTTTATACTAACGTTACTATCTGTACTTGCTGGTGGCACAGACGCTGTTTCATCCTTTCCTACACTGAAATTGCCCTTGGCTAACGATTGCGTCTGAAGCTGGGCTTGCAGCACAGCTATCCTTGCCGTTAGGCGATCGTTCTCCTGTATATTATAAGTACAACGACTGCAATTAGAAGGCATCATGTTAATGTTACTTAGCTTCGGCTGTTTGAAGTCCTGACGAACCATGTCCAGATTCAACCTCCGGGGTAAGAAAGTTGAATGAAAAAAGTTGAGTGAGGGTAAAAAGTAAAAATATACGGTAATGAAAAAGTAAAAACCGTTAGGTAGCAAAGTAAGATCGGCAACAAAAACACACAGCAGCGTAAACAAGTCTGCAAGTTGTGACCGGAAACAGGAAACAGGACACAAGTAAGATCAGTCCCAGCTTTGATGCACCTGTACTGACCTCGCCTTCTGGATGGTAAACAGGTGAACAGGCAGTGGCTCGGGTGGTTGTCCTTGATGATCTTTTTGGCCTTCCTGTGACATCGGGTGCTGTAGGTGTCCTGGAGGGCAGATAGTTTGCACCTGGTGATGCGTTTTGCAGACCATACCACCCTCTGGAGAGCCCTGCGTTTGTGGGCGGTGCAGTTGCCGTACCAGGCGGTGATACAGCCCGACATGATGCTCTCAATTGTGCACCTGTAAAACTTTGTGAGGGTTTTAGGTGACAAGCCACATTTCTTTAGCCTCCAGAGGTTGAAGAGGCGCTGTTGCGCGTTCTTCACCACACTGTGGGTGGACCATTTCAGTTTGTCCATGATGTGTATGCTGAGGAATTTAAAACATTCCACCTTCTCCACTGCTGTCCCGTCAATGTGGATAGGGGGGTGCTCCCTCTGCTGTTTCCTGAAGTCCACAATAGTTTCCTTTGTTTTGTTGATGTTGAGTGAGAGGTAATTTTCCTGACACCACACTCCAAGAGCCCTCACCTCCTCCCTGTAGGCTGTCTCGTCATCGTTGTTGGTAATCGGGCCTACTACTGTTGTGTCATCTGCAAACTTGAATATTGAGTTGGAGGCGTGCATGGCCATGCAGTCATGGGTGAACAGGGAGTACAGGAGGGGGCTGAGCACGCACCCTTGTGGGGCCCCAGTGTTGAGGTTCAGCGAAGTTGAGATATTGTTTCCTACCTTCACCACCTGAGTGGCGGTCCGTCAGGAAGTCAAGCTCAATGATGAGCTTAGAGGGTACTATGGTGTTGAATGCTGAGCTGTAGTCAATGAACAGCATTCTTACATAGGTATTCCTCTTGTGCAGATGGGATAGGGCAGTGTGATGGCGATTGCATCGTCTGTGGACCTATTGGGGTGGTAAGCAAATTGAAGTGGGTCTAGTATGACAGGTAAGGTGGAGGTGATATGATCCTTGACTTGTCTCTCAAAGCCCTTCATGATGACAGAAGTGATTGCTACAAGGCGATAGTCATTTAGTTCAGCTACCTTTTGCATTCTTGGGTACAGGAACAATGGTGGCCATCTTGAAGCATGTGGGGACAACATACTGGGATAGGGAGAGATTGAATATGTCCGTAAACACACCAGCCAGCTGGTTTGCACATGATCTGAGGACGCGGCTACGGATGCCGTCTGGACCGGCAGCCTTGCGAGGGTTAACACATTTAAATGTCCTACTCACGTTGGCCACGGAGAAGGAGAGCCCACCGTCCTTGGTAGCGGGCCATGTCGGTGGCACTGTATTATCCTCAAAGCAAGCAAAGAAGATGTTTAGTTTGTCTGGGAGCAAGATGTCGGTGTCTGTGACGTGGCTGGTTTTCCTTTTATAGTCCGTGATTGTCTGTAGACCCTGCCACGTGTGTCTCGTGTCTGAGCCATTGAATGGGGACTCCACTTTGTCTCTATACTCACATTTTGCTTGTTTGATTGCCTTGCGGAGGGAATAACTACACTGTTTGTATTCGGCCATTTCCCAGTCGCCTTCCATGGTTAAATGCTGTGGTTCGAGCTTTCAATTTTGTGCAAATGCCGCCATCTTTCCATGGTTTCTGGTTGGTGTCGGTTTTAATAGTCACAGTGGGTACAACATCTTCTATACACTTTCTTATAAACTCACTCACCGAATCAGCGTATACATCAATATGTTTCTCTGAGGCTACCCGGAACATATCCCAGTCCGCGTGATCAAAACAATCTTGAAGCATGGATTCTGATTGGTCAGACCAGTATTGAATAGTCCTTAGCACTGGTGCTTCCTGTTTGAGTTTCTGCCTATAGGAAGGGAGGAGCAAAATGGAGTCGTGGTCAGATTTGCCGAAAGGAGGGTGGGGGAGGGCCTTGTATGCATCACGGAAGTTAGAGTAACAGTGGTCCAGCATTTTTTGTGAGCAAGTGCTACAGATGATATACTGATACAATTTAGGTAGCCTTGTTCTCAAATTAGCTTTGTTAAGGCCACCGCTACAATAAATGCAGCCTCAGGATATATGGTTTCCAGTTTGCATAAAGTCCATTGAAGTTCCTTGACGGCCATCGTGGTATTGACTTGAGGGGGGATATACATGGCTGTGACAATAACGGAAGAGAATTCTCTTGGGAGATTGTACAGTTGGCATTTGATTGTGAGGAATTATAGGTCAGGTGAACAAAGGGACTTGAGTTCGTGTATGTTGTTACAATTACACCATGAGTTGTTTATCATGAAACATACACCCCGCCCTTCTTCTTCCCGGAGAGATGTTTATTCCTGTCGGTGCGACGCACTGAGAATCCACGTGGCTTTACCGACTCTGCCAGCATGTCCCGAGAGAGCCATGTTACCGTGAAACAGAGTTTGTTACAATCCCTGATGTCTCTCTGAAAAGCAACCCTTGCCCTAGTTTTGTCAATCTTGTTGTCTAGGGACTGGACATTAGTGAGTAATATACTCAGAAGCAGTGGGTGGTGTGCGCACCTCCGAAGTCTGACCAGAAGACCACTCCGTCTTCCTCTTCTCCTGCGGTGTTGTTTTGGGTCGGTATTCCTGGTCGTAGTGCTGGTTGTAGTGCTGATAAATTGACGTCGCTCTGATATCCAATAGTTCTTCCTGGCTGTATGTAATAACACTTAAGATTTTATGGGCTAACAATACATAAAAAAACTAAATATTGCAGTTTCCTAAGGAAGCGAGGCAGCCCTCTCTGTCGGTGCCATCTTGTAGGGGGTACTCGAGGACTGGAGTACCCCCGAGGACTGGAGTTGTTAAACAATGGCTTAGGATAAGTTTTTCTTTGACAGCTGCAGTTGGATCTTCATCATTACTGATATTAAAAAACTTTGTCAATGAGTCAGAGACTTATACTCAGCTAATGTAATGCTTACGGAAATTGTTATTTTTGTCTTGATGTATGAAAATGTTGACGTCCATCCCGCCCAGTTGTAAACCTTGAATCAAGGACAACTCCAACTAGGTTAGGGAGTATTACAACTTCCTAGATTGTCAGTATCAGTCAGAGTTTATGGAGTCTGGGTCAGGCTGAGAATAACATCACTTTATTATGCATGAAATATGATCATTCAAGTGGAAATAGCAAATTTACCATCCAGTATATGCACAATTGAAAGCGGTATTCATTGCATCAAGGTCAATCACAGTCATAACAAGAGAAATACTTGCACTGTCTGCATACTAAAAGGGCGGTTTAATCATCCAGAATTACAGGAAAGGTTATTTCGCAAACTCTCAAAGTTATGTGGAAAAAGCTATGCTTATTTTTATGTACTTTTCAATCAAGTTTTTTTATGACCTTTTTGGTCGCTTATTGCATCAATGTTGAGGTGGCTCAAAGCAAACTGTGAATGTTGACAAGACAAACATTTAATAATTTGCACACTCAGTGGTTTTGTAAGGTGAACTACTAATAGGATTAGTCTAAGTAAACATTCTCACTCTGATGCCCTAAGAAAATAAGCGTAATGCACACTTTGATGGTAAATTGCCATGGTAACACCACTGCTTGCTTGTTACAAGTGGAGCAACTCTTTCTGGATGTGGAAAACCAATAACTGTGCCAAGGAATTGTTCAGCTCCATTACTGTTTGGCTGTCACAGACATGGAAATGGGGAGTGATTACGATGATTCCAAAGAAAGTAGTGTTCACAAAGACACAATCAACCAAAGGTATTGTGTTTCATTCCAACTCAGAGAAATCTGATAATGTTATTGTATTATTGTGTAGCCTATACCACAAATAAGATCCACATTGCAATACATATGCGTAAAGATTGACACCATATCAAAACTTTTTGACAATATACTCCCCAGCCTGACTCCCAGGTCCTTTCCCATCCAGAATTTCCTCCCAAGTCCATTCCTGTTTCTCCTGGGCACGCTGCTTGGTCCTTTGGTGGTGGGTGATTCTGTCACATTTGTCGAAAGGAGGAGGACCAAAGTGCAGCGTGACGCAGCGATGAACACATACATAACTCAAAATGAATCACCCACAAAACCCAGGTGTAAAACCCCTACTTAAGTATGATCTCCAATTAGAGAGACAACGAGGACCAGCTGCCTCTAATTGGAGATCATCCCAAACAAAAACCCCAACATAGAAATACGAAACTAGAACCTAAACATAGAAATAGAAAACATAGAAGAAGAAAAACCTGTCACACCCTGACCTACTCTAACATAGAAAATAACATCTTTCTATGGTCAGGACGTGACAATTCTGTGTTTGTGTTTGTTTCTTTCAGCATATTTTGCAGATTAACTTAGAATCTTTATTACAGTATGTTTTGTAACTTTCCCCAGGTCTTTGCTGTAAATGAGAATGTGTTCTCAGTCAACTCACCTGGTATAATAAAGATTTTTTTTTAAATCTACAAGCTATAGCTGACCACAACTATTCTACATGCATATGCCCAACTCCAACCACATTATAACTTTTCCTCTCACCTTGACTAAGTGTTCTGCCACACCAAATTGTTTGAACATATTGTTGTAGTCAATTAAGAGAGTAATTTGCATTCTGTTGATAAAGCATTTTATGAATTTATGATAACATAATCAGATACTTTGTGTACTGAATATTAATTTGATTAAAAGGAAATAAATCAATGCACATTGGTACTGCTGACTGATCTGTTAATTCTGTGAGAGTAACAATACACCTATATTTATTGGCGGTAATCCAACAAATGAGATCATAATAATGTTTTATGAATATGGTTCTTGGACAGTCAGTCTTGTAATCGCCCACACATAAGGTATTCATATCTCAATTGATTTTAACATTTGCTGACATATGCATGTTGTCCAAAATAGTATTAAAGAATGATAAGATTTTGCCTTATAACCACAATAATTCTTAACTAGATTGTGTGGTTCAATCAGTACTATTAGAATACTAGTATTCTCTAGTATTTTAGTGATGTTATCTTGTTTTTGATGTTTGAGTCTATGCCTAAAATCCCCTCTACCCTTTTTTATTTTTCCATCTCTTGGATGTTTAAATTAGCTGCTCCCTCATTCATCTAAATTCTGCATCCAATACTCCAGTGGCTGATTGTAGTGATTTTCCCAGATACTGTAGCTCTGGAATAGACATGAGTGTTACATTCTGCAGTCCCTCTGGAGCTCCTACGACAGTAAAGCAGCAGATTTAACCACATATTTTCATAATAGCCCTCTCACTCTCCCATTGTCTAGGTTTGGACCAAACAAGTCAGGTTTGGTGGAGTTCATACAGTAGATAGGTTTCCATTGACCAAGGTTTATTTTACAAAAGCAATGACGCAAAAAATAGATATAGGAGAAACTTTCTAAAGATCGACAACATTTTTATCCATTCGACAGGGGTGGATATTTTACTTCTTTATTGTGACACATTAGGATGGAAACAGTGTTTTTATAATACATTATGATTTGGTACGCTGGGCACAGCATAACTATGAAGTTCCACTCCACAATTAATTCTAAATGCCTACGTCTTATAAAATATATTTTTTCAGCTATAAAAATGTTTCTTTGTAGGACAAGGATTGTCCTGACTTTCAAGAATGCTTGAATTGCTTCACCTTGCTTTTTCTGGTTGGCTAGCAAGTGTCACCATTCAATTATTTCAGATCTACAGGAGTGTAAGTGTCACGCCCTGACCGTAGAGATCCGTATTATTCTCTATGTTTGGTTAGGTCAGGGTGTGACTCGGGTGGGGATATCTATGTTTTTATGTTTCTTTGTTTTTTGGGCCTAGTGTGGTTCCCAATCAGAGGCAGCTGTCTATCGTTGTCTCTGATTGGGAATCATACTTAGGCAGCCTGTTTTCCACCTGTGTTTGTGGGAGGTTGTTTTCTGTTTAGCATCTATGCCTGACGGAACTGTTCGGTTGGTCACCGTTTGTGATTCTTGTTTGAGTGTTTCTTGTAAATAAATATCATGAACACTTACCATGCTGCGCTTTGGTCCACTTCTCCTTCAACTACAAACGACGAGCGTTGCAGTAAGATTCACCAATCCACGGACTAGCCTAGGCAGCCGATCTGTGGTGATACGTTGGCACATGAAAATTATTATAATATGGCAAATATTAATCCATTTTTGCATTCTATCCATGCTAGCTTTCGCATGCTACCTGAGATATGAAACAGATAGGTGGGAGGGCATACAGGCTGCCAATTTATTAATGCGCAATTTACCTAAATGGGTAATGGAAACACTTCAACCATTACATTTGTATTCAACACTGTAGTTAATTTTTTATTGGTGTGACGTCATTATGTCGGACACAAGATAGTTACATGGAAACGCACCCTAGCAAGCAATTGGCGCATCTATTTTCTATGTCAGCTTTCTAAATGTCAACAAACAATGACTGGAGCTATTGCTCTTCATCTTTTTTTGTGGAGTTTTCATTCTATTCTATTCAGAAGAAATTAGACATTCAAGGTCTGTATATAAGGAATGGACATAGACAGACTTCTAAGGAATGGACATAGACAGATGTTTTTAGATGGTTTGTAATAATTAGCTAATTGTGTGATGGATGCAAGCAACCCTAACCTAATTGGAACAACACAATAACCAGTATTCAACATTGGCTTTGCATGGAGGTTTGTATACTATACATGCTGTGAAACAAATACTTTATTTTTGCTAAACAACACTGATTTATGACCAATGGTAGACATCTCTGAAATTGCCAATTGATTTGTGTTGTTTCTCTGTAATGACAATCCCATTTGATCATTTGTTGAACAATTCTTGTTTGCTTCACATAAAATATTGACTGTTTAGCATCTATAATTTAGTTTAAAGGTTAACTGGTTTTGTCAATACCACTGGAATGGGAAACATACAAAGATAAAGAGAGTGGAAAGGCTTTGCAAGTTGAGAACAAATATCTGTGTAACTATTGCTTTTCATATGGAGCACATGAAGTTAAAAAATATATTTTGTTCTTGCGTGGAGAACCTGTAGTGGGATAACAGAGGATGAAGAACAAACAAGCAACATAACAAATACCATTATCTTCAAATGCCTAAATGCATTATTTTAACTCCAGCAATGCCACACATGTGTGGGGAAGCCTGCACTTGTAGTACTCTCATAGTAAGAAGTGAGATTGAAAAGAGAAATCCCTTCCAACAATATCACCATTATCCTCGTTTGTTTCTTTAATTTGTGTAGATGACTATCATTAAGTCAACAGAAAGCAGAGCAACTCTGACGAAATACATAGACCAGTTGAGAAGGAGAATTGCATCATGTCTACAAGACATCCAGGACAGTTCTGTTATTGCATGTGAAAGAAGGATAGCTATCCCATTACTGGCTAGTGGCCACTTGTGTGAATCAAAAGAATCATAAAACATCATAGGCTCGTAAAAGGCTTGCCAAATTGACCTTTGAGGCACCCAAAACATACAGTGGGGGAAAAAAGTATTTGATCCCCTGCTGATTTTGTATGTTTGCCCACTTACAAAGAAATGATCAGTCTATAATTTTAATGGTAGGTTTATTTGAACAGTGAGAGACAGAATAACAACAAAAAAATCCAGAAAAATGCATGTCAAAAATGTTATAAAATGATTTGCATTTTAATGAGGGAAGTAAGTCTTTGACCCCTCTGCAAAACATGTGTCACAGTTGACTTGGACTGGTGTAGAGGCGGAATCAGATGCAGGAGACAAAGGTGCTGGAGGTGAGTGTCTTTTAATAAAATGAAACACACAAAAAGCCGTGAGGCACAGGGCGCTACATACAGTCTGCCTGGGAAAAACACATTCCCATAAACACGAAAAAAATATATTCACACGGCACGAAAAGCAAGGGGCGCAGCCCGGTAAATCTTCTGACAAAAACTGTCAGTAAAAATGTATAAATCACGGCCCACCGTCCTGAGTGGACAATAAACAATCCCGCACAAAACCCCAACTGAAAACACACACTAAATAAGCCCCCACTAATGACAGACACAAAACAGGTGCGGAACAGACAGACAAAACCAAAAGACACAGAAACAACGATCGGTGGCAGCTAATAGGCCGGCGACGACGACCGCCGAGCGCCGCCCGACCGAGGAGGGGCGCCACTTTCGTTGGATCCTGTGACAACATGACTTATTAATTGGTGGCAAAACCCTTGTTGGCAATCAGAGGTCAGACGTTTCTTGTAGTTGGCCACCAGGTTTGCACACATCTCAGGAGGAATTTTGTCCCACTCCTTTTTGCAGATCTTCTCCACGTCATTAAGGTTTCAAGGCTGACGTTTGGCAACTCGAACCTTCAGCTCCCTCCACAGATTTTCTATGGGATTAAGGTCTGGAGACTGGCTAGGCCACTCCAGGACCTTAATGTGCTTCTTCTTGAGCAACTCCTTTGTTGCCTTGGCCGTGTGTTTTGGGTCATTGTCATGCTGGAATACCCATCCACGACCCATTTTCAATGCCCTGGCTGAGGGAAGGATGTTCTCACCCAAGATTTGACGGTACATGGCCCCGTCCATCGTCCCTTTGATGCGGTGAAGTTGTCCTATCCCCTGAGCAGAAAAACACCCCCAAAGCATAATGTTTCCGCCTCCATGTTTGACGGTGGAGATGGTGTTCTTGGGGTCATAGGCAGCATTCCTCCTCCTCCAAACACGGCGAGTTGAGTTGATGCCAAAGAGCTCCATTTTGGTCTCATCTGACCACAACACTTTCACCCAGTTGTCCTCTGAATCATTCAGATGTTCATTGGCAAACTTCAGACGGGCATGTATATGTATTCTTGAGCAGGGGGACCTTGCGGGTGCTGCAGGATTTCAGTCCTTCACGGCGTAGTGTGTTACCAATTGTTTTCTTGGTGACTATGGTCCCAGCTGCCTTGAGATCATTGACAAGATCCTCCCGTGTAGTTCTGGGCTGATTCCTCACCATTCTCATGATCATTGCAACTCCACGAGGTGAGATCTTGCATGGAGCCCCAGGCCGAGGGATATTGACAGTTCTTTTGTGTTTCTTCCATTTGCGAATAATCACATCAAATGTTGTCACCTTCTCACCAAGCTGCTTGGCGATGGTCTTGTAGCCCATTCCAGCCTTGTGTAGGTCTACAATCTTGTCCCTGACATCCTTGGAGAGCTCTTTGGTCTTGGCCATGGTGGAGAGTTTGGAATCTGATTGATTGATTGCTCCTGTGGACAGGTGTCTTTTTACAGGTAACAAGCTGCGGTTAGGAGCACTCCCTTTAAGAGTGTGCTCCTAATCTCAGCTCGTTACCTGTATAAAAGACACCTGGGAGCCAGAAATCTTTCTGATTGAGAGGGGGTCAAATACTTATTTCCCTCATTAAAATGCAAATCAATTTAGAACATTTTTGACATGTTTTTCTGGATATTTTGGTTGTTATTCTGTCTCTCACTGTTCAAATAAACCTATCATTAAAATTATAGACTGATCCTTTCTTTACCAGTGGGCAAACGTACAAAATCAGCAGGGGATCAAATACTTTTTTCCCCCCACTGTATTGTTTTATTTTATTCAACCTTTATTTTGACAAGTCATGCTGAGACCAAAGGAGCCCTGTATCAAACATACACATCAATATACACTATACACAACAATATACACATCAATACATGAAAAGCTAAACACAATCATATAAAACAATCTTACATCTATAAAATGTTCTCCCATGTGAAATGACCGTGGGGGGGTATCATTTCTAAGACTGGTCTTGGAGTTACTGAAGCCTTGTGTACTCCACTCCCTGGCTGATGTTATTTGTTGGATCCATCTGTATTTGAAGTGTGTGTATTTGTGTGCGCGTGCGTGTGTGCATGTCACACCACATCATTTGTTTGTTTCTTCAAGGAGGAATTTCCTTTCCTTCTCTCTGCTGTTGAGCTGGGTTGAGATCCTTAGCCTCACATTCTAATGCATTTTTAATTGAAAGCTTGCTCTAATGAGGAAATAGGGAAATGGAGAGGTGTGGACAGCTCTTAGCAGGAAATGAATGGCAGGTAAAAATGGGGGTCTTTACATCTTGGTCTCTGAGATGGTCATAAATGCAGCTTCCTGAGATTTGTCATTGCCAGGTAATGTGGGGGAGGGTAATTGATGGTGTAGGACAGGGGAGTAGAGAGATTTTTTGTTTGATTTATTAAAAATCAAATCAAATTTTATTGGTCACATACGTGTTTAGCAGATGTTATTGCGGGTGTAGCGAAATGCTTGTGTTTCTTACTCCAAAAGTGAAGTAATATCTAACCCCCATTAGCTGCTGCCTACTCTCCCATCAAAAATGAAGGCAGTAATATACATTATAATACCATTTTTAAACATTAAAATTCATTTTACATCAGATTTCACTCCAGCAACTACAATACACAATCCAGGTGTACGTTTGTGTATAGTATGTATGTGTGTTTGTATGTTTGTACCTGTGTGTGTGACTCTTCACAGTCCTCGCTGTTCCATAATGTACATTTGTATCATTTTTTTAAATCAGATTTTACTGCTTACGTGATTTACATGATGTGGAATAGAGTTCCATGTAGCCATGGCTCTATGTAGTACTGTGCGCCTTCCATAGTATGTTCTAGACTTGGGGACTGTGAAGAGACCTCTGGTGGCATGTCTTGTAGGGTATGCATGGGTGTGCATGCTCTGGTGCATGGGTGTGTCCTGCCTGGATAGCATCTCCAACAACTGAATTGACTAAGGGACAAGAAGGAAATGACACAGAGTCACACACACACGTACAGTGCCTTCAGAAATATCCGTACCCCTTGACTTATTCCACATTTTGTTGTGTTACAGCCTGAATTCAAAATGGATTAAACAGATTTTTTTTCTCACCCACCTACACACAAAATCCCTAGTGACAAAGTGAAAACATGTTTTTAGACATTTTTGCAAATGTATCGAAAATGAAATACAGAAATATCTCATACTTTGTAGAAGCACCTTTGGCTAAGTCTTTTTGGGTAAGTCTTTAAGAGCTTTGTGCACCAATATTGTACAATATTTGCCCATTATTGGCCTACCTGGTTAAATAAAGGTGAAAAATAGAATAAAATAAAAATGTTCTTAAATAAATTATTGAATCTCTGTCAAGTTCATTGCTCATCCCCTCCCGAGTGGCACAGTGGTCTAAGGCATTGCATCGCAGTGTTGTGGCATCACTACAGCCTGGTGTTTGATCCCAGCCTGTGTCACACCTGGCCCATATGTCCCATATGGCGGTGCACAATTGGCCCAGCGTCGTCCGGGATAGTGGAGGTTTTGGCCAGGGGGGCTTTACTTGGCTCATCTCGCTCTAGCGACTCCTTGTGGTGGGCTGACTTCGGTCATCAGTTGAACAGTGTTTCCTCTGACTCATTGGTGCAGCTGACTTCTGGGTTAAGCGAGCGGGTGTTAAGAAGCGCGGCTTGGTGGGTCATGTTTTGGAGAACGCATGACTCGACCTTTGCCTCTATCGAGCCCGGTGGGGAGTTGCAGCGATGAGACAAGGGGATACACATAATCAAGAAAAAGGGGGTACAAATTACAACAACAAAAAAGTTAATTGCTCATCATTGCTAGACAGCCAAGTCTTGCCATATATTTTTAAGCCGATTTAAGTCAAAACTGTAACTAGGCCACTCAGGAACATTCAAAGCCATATTGGCAAGGAACTCCTATGTAGATTTGGCCTTGTGTTTTGGGTTACTGTCCTGCAGAATGCTGACTGAACCAGGTTTTCCTCTAGGATTTGACCTGTGCTTATAGCTGTATTCTGTTTATTTTTATATAAAAAAACTCCCTCGCTATTGCCGATGACAATGTGAAGAGGGGTACTCAGTCATGTGTTGGATTTTCCCCAAAGATAACGCTTTGTATTCAGAACAAAAGCTAAGTTCTTTTCATGTTTTGGAATATTGTTAATTTGTACAAGCTTCCTCCTTCGACCCCATGTTTTTATTTTCTATCGTTGTTGAGCCTAAACACAGATTCCCCGGTCGGAATATTATCACTTTTTTACGAGAAAAATGGCATAAAAATTTATTTTAAACAGCAGTTGACATGCTTCGAACAGCCAGTTGAATCCCGTGGCGCTTTATTCAAATACCTTAGAAATGCTATTACTTCAATTTCTCAAACATATGACTATTTTACAGCATTTTAAAGACAAGACTCTCGTTAATCTAACCACACTGTCCGATTTCAAAAAGGCTTTACAACGAAAGCAAAACATTAGATTATGTCAGCAGAGTACCCAGCCAGAAATAATCAGACACCCATTTTTCAAGCTAGCATATAATGTCACATAAACCCAAACCACAGCTAAATGCAGCACTAACCTTTGATGATCTTCATCAGATGACAATCTTAGGACATTATGTTATACAATACATGCATGTCTGTTCAATCAAGTTCATATTTATATCAAAAACCAGCTTTTTACATTAGCAGGTGACTAGCATGTGACTAGCATTCCCACCGAACACTTCCGGTGAATTTACTAAATTACTCACGATAAACGTTCACAAAAAACATAACAATTATTTTAAGAATTATAGATACAGAACTCCTCTATGCACTCGATATGTCCGATTTTAAAATAGCTTTTCGGTGAAAGCACATTTTGCAATATTCTAAGTAGATAGCCCGGCATCACAGGGCTAGCTATTTAGACACCCAGCAAGTTTAGCATTCACCAAAGTCAGATTTACTATAAGAAAAATGTTATTACCTTTGCTGTCTTCGTCAGAATGCACTCCCAGGACTTCTACTTCAATAACAAATGTTGGTTTGGTCCCAAATAATCCATTGTTATATCCAAATAGCGGCGTTTTGTTCGTGCGTTGAAGACACTATCCGAAAGGGTAAATAATGGTTACGAGCATGGCGCATTTCGTGACAAAAAATGTCCTTTATATTCCATTACCGTACTTCGAAGCATGTCAACCGCTGTTTAAAATCAATTTTTATGCCACTTTTCTTGTAAAAAAGCGATAATATTCCGACCGGCAAAGCCTGTTTACATTCAACGAGAGAGAAAGTAAAAGCATGCTATCCCCTCATGCACGAGCCTCAGTCTAAAGGCCCTCTGATAGAGCACTTGCCAAACGCGCTAGTGTGTTTCAGCCTGGGCCTTGAATTACGTCATTCAGCTTTTTCCCGGGTTCTGAGAGCCTATGGGAGCCGTAGGAAGTGTCACGTTACAGCAAAGATCCTCAGTCTTCAATAAAAAGAGCCAATATTAAAACTTCTTGGGGCTATGTGGGACGTTAGCGTGCCACCCGTGGCGCACCCTATCAACAGCAGGTGCATTTCAAGAGCGGCAAATTTGAAACCAAATAAATGTCAAAATTCAAATTTCTTAAACATACAACTAACTTACACCCTTTGAAAGATAAACATCTCCTTAATCTAACCACGTTGTCCGATTTCAAAAAGGTTTTACGGGGAAAGCATAAAGTTAGGTTATGTTAGGAGAGTACATTGACAATAGCTGTGTGTAATGTATTGTCGATTCAAAGACAGGCGTCACCAAAACCATAAAATCAGCTAAAATTATGCACTAACCTTTTACAATCTCCATCAGATGACACTCCTAGGACATTATGTTAGACAATGCATGCATTTTTAGTTCTATCAAGTTCATATTTATATCTAAAAACAGCGTTTTACTATGGCGTTGATGTTCAGGAAATCGTTTCTCTCCAATACCGGCAGTCAAGTCATGACAACAAAATAATGAATTAATATTAGAAAACATTGGTAAAATATTATATTGTCATTCAAAGAATTATAGATTTACATCTCTTGAACGCAATCGACTTGCCAGATTTAAAATTAACCTTACTGGGAAATCACACTTTGCAATAATCTGAGCACTGCGCCCAGAAAAATACGCATTGCGATACAGACTAACCGCCATGTTGGAGAGATCTAAAATCGAAAATACTATGTAAATAATCCATTACCTTTGATTCTCTTCATCAGATGTCACTTCCAAAGAATCCCAGGTCCATAACGAATGTAGTTTTGTTCAAAAAAGCTCATCATTTATGTCCAAAAAGCTCCGTGTTGTTAGCACATGATCTTAGCCAGCCGGACTTCACTTCACGAACGGAAAAAATATATTTACGTTCGTTCAAACATGTCAAACGTTGTATAGCTTAAATCATTAGTGCCTTTTTTAACCAGAACATGAATAAAATTCAAGGCGGACCATTGGGTTCTCTTTTAAAACGTTTCGGAATGAGAGTACCCACCATCAACTCGGGCGCCAGGTTTCTAATGGGCCATCACGTTCCAAGGCTCTTCTTCAGTCAGATCTCACTGTAGAAGACTCAAAACACTTTGTAAAGGCTGGGGACATCTTGTGGAAGCAATAGGAAGTGCCAAAACATTCCTCACCCCCTTTGTTTTTCAATGGTATAGGCTTAAAGTCAATTCAACACATCAGGTATCCACTTCCTGTCAGAATCTGTCTCAGGGTTTTGCCTGCCAAATGAGTTCTGTTATACTCACAGACACCATTCAAACAGTTTTAGAAACTTTAGGGTGTTTTCTATCCATATATAATAAGTATATGCATATTGTAGTTACTGGGTAGGATTAGTAACCAGATTAAATCGGGTACATTTTTTTATCCAGCCGTGAAAATACTGCCCCCTATACCCTAACAGGTTAAAACGTTTCGGAACGAGAGTACCCACCATCAAATCGCGCGCCAGGGGTCTAATGGGCCATCACCGTTCCAGGTCTCTTATTCGGTCAGATCTCACAGTATAAGACTCAAAACACTTTGTAAAGGCTGGTGACATCTAGTGGAAGCAATAGGAAGTGCCAAAACATTCCTCAGCCCCTTTGTTTTTCAATGGCATAGGCTTAAAGTCAATTCAACACATCAGGTATCCACTTCCTGTCAGAATCTGTCTCAGGGTTTTGCCTGCCAAATGAGTTCTGTTATACTCACAGACACCATTCAAACAGTTTTAGAAATTTTAGGGTGTTTTCTATCCATATATAATAAGTATATGCATATTCTAGTTACTGGGTAGGATTAGTAACCAGATTAAATCGGGTACATTTTTTTATCCAGCCGTGAAAATACTGCCCCCTATACCCTAACAGGTTAACAAGAACTTGTCAGACAGGCCACTTCCTGTTCAGAATCTTCTCAGGTTTTTGCCTGCTATATGAGTTCTGTTATACTCACAGACACCATTCAAACAGTTTTAGAAACTTTAGGGTGTTTCCTATCCAAAGCCAATAATTATATGCATATTCTAGTTACTGGGCAGGAGTAGTAACCAGATTAAATCGGGTACGTTTTTTTTCCGGCCGTGTAAATACTGCCCCCTAGCCCTAACAGGTTAACGAGAGTCTTGTCTTTAAATAGCTGTAAAATAGTCATATGTTTGAAAAATTGAAGTTTTCGGATTTTAGAGGAATTTGTATTTCGCGCCACGCCCATCATTGGATATTGGAGCAGACGTTTCGCTAGCGGAACATCTAGATGTAAGAGGTTAACAAGTCACAACATTTGAAGGCCAGATTCAATCACAACAATCAGGGAGGTTTTTCAATGCCTTGCAAAAGGGCACAAATTGGTAGATGTGTACAACTCAGATGCTGAATATCCATTTGAGCATGTTAATCTAACCACACTGTCTGATTTCAAAAAGGCTTAACAGCGAAAGCAAAACATTAATTATGTCAGCAGAGTACCCAGACAGAAATAATCAGACACCCATTTTTCAAGCTAGCATATAATGTCACAAAAACCCAGAAGACAGCTAAATGCAGCACTAACCTTTGATGATCTTCATCAGATGACACACCTAGGACATTATGTTATACAACACATGCATGTTTTGTTCAATCAAGTTCATATTTATATCAAAAAACAGCTTTTTACATTAGCATGTGACGTTCAGAACTAGCATACCCCCCGCAAACTTCCGGGGAATTTACTAACAATTTACTAAATTACTCACGATAAACGTTCACAAAAAGCATAACAATTATTTTAAGAAATATAGATACAGAACTCCTCTATGCACTCGATATGTCCGATTTTAAAATAGCTTTTCGGATGAAGCACATTTTGCAATATTCTAAGTACATAGCCCAGCCATCACAGGCTAGCTATTTAGACACCCGGCAAGATTAGCCTTCACCAAAATCATATTTACTATAAGAAAAATGGTCTTACCTTTCCTGTTCTTCGTCAAAATGCACTCCCAGGACTTCTACTTCAATAACAAATGTAGGTTTGGTCCCAAATAATCCATCGTTATGTTCCATCAGCGACGTTTTGTTTGTGCGTTCTAGACACTATCAGAATGGTAAATCACGGTCGTGCGCATTGCGCACAACGTGACAAAAAATTCTAAATATTCCATTACCGTACTTCGAAGCATGTCAACCGCTGTTTAAAAACAATTTTTATGCAATTTATCTCGTAGAAAAGCGATAATATTCCGACCGGGAATCTGCCTGTCTGTAAATAGAGGGAAAATCAGAAAGGCGGGGGCGGGCAGAGCTCGAGCCCAAGCCCTTTGTCCTCTGATAGACCACTTAGCATAAGCGCTCGTGTGTTTCAGCCAGGGCTTTGAATTACGTCATTCAGGTTTTTCCCGGGCTCTGAGAGCCCATTGGAGACGTGGGAAGTGTCACGTAACAGCAGAGATCCTTAGTTTTTGGAAGAGATGTCAAAGAAAGCAAATAAATGGTCAGACAGGCCACTTCCTGTAAAGGAATCTCTCAGGTTTTTGCCTGCCAAATGAGTTCTGTTATACTCACAGACACCATTCAAACAGTTTTAGAAACTTTGGAGTGTTTTCTATCCAAAGCTAATAATTATATGCATATTCTAGTTTCTGGCCAGGACTAATAATCAGATTAAATTGGGTACGTTTTTTTATCCAGCCGTGAAAATACTGCCCCCTAGCCATAAGAGGTTAAGCAAATGCTACTCCTGAAGTTATTTAGGCTTGCCATAACAAATTGGTTGAATACTTCTTGACTCAAGATGTTTCAACTTTACATTTTGTTATTATATAATTTTGTATTGAAATTATACAAACAAAATTCTGCTTTGACATTATGGGGTATTGTGTGTAGATCAGTGACACTAAATCTCAATTTAATACATTTTAAAATCAGCCTGCAACACAACAACGTAGGGCTGTGAATACTTTCTGAAGGGACTGTACAGTGCATTCGGAAAGTATTCAGACCCCTTGGATTACATTTTTTTTTAAATCCTTGTCAATCTACACAAAATATCCCACAATCACAAAGCGAAAATGTATTAAAAACATAAATATCTTATTTACATAAATATTTAGACCCTTTGCTATGAGACTCGAAATTGAGCTCAGGTGCATCCTGTTTCCATTGATCATCTTTATATCAGCTAAGACCCAAGTGCAGACAGTAGAAGTAACAATGTTTATTGTAACAGGGGCAGGCAAACGACAGGTCAAGGCAGGCAGGGGTTGATAATCCAGAGTAGTGGGGCCAAGGTACAGGATGGCAGGCAGGCCCAGGGTCAGGTCAGGCAGAGGTTGGTAATCCAGAGTAGGGGCAAAAGTACAGGACAGCAGGCAGGCTCAGGGGCAGGCAGAGTGGTCAGGCAAGTGGGCTCGGAGTCAGGACAGGCAGGGGTCTAAACCAGGAGGGCGAGAAAAGAGACTGGAAAAAGCTGGAGCTGAGACACAAAACGCTGGTAGGCTTGAACAAACAAGACGAACTGGCACAGACAGAAAACACAATACCCAGGTGGTAAGTGGGGAAGATCGGCAACACCTGGAGGGGGGTGGAGACAAGCACAAGGACAGGTGAAACAGATCAGGGCATGACAGTACCCACCCCACCCCTCCCTTCTAATTTCCAAGCCCCCAGGAAGATGTCCCGGGGCAAGCAGAGCTGACTTCAGGCAATGAGTGTGGCAGGACGGGCTTCAGCCCACGAAGGCACCAGTAGCCCAGTCAATGGAGGGATTGTGTTGCTGGAGCCAAGACAATCCCAATACCACGAGAACCTGCAGAGACTTAACCAGCAGGAATTGGATCGTCTCGCTGTGGTTCCCTGACACTTGTAGGTTGACGGGGGTGGTCTGGTGGGTGACTTGACCTATAGAGCGCCCATTCAGTGCTCTAACATCCATGGGAATGGAGAGGGGTTGAGTGGGGATGCCCAGCTAGGATGACAGGGTAAAGTCCATGAGACTCACTTTGGCCCCCAAGTCGATGAATACCTAGAGAGACTTGGACTGGTCGCGCCACTGCAGGATGGCACTAACAAGGGGAGATGAAAAATTATATTTAAGGCCCACCAGAGTACTCACTCCAATGAATGAACTAGTTCTCTTGAAGGGACAGGTAAACACATGATGACCGGCAGTTCCGCAATACAGACAACTCTGGGTCTCAAGTCTGCTTACGCGTTCAGCTGGAGACAGCCTAGCCCTGCCGAGCTGCATCGGCTCAGGAAGAAGTGAATCTGCAGTCTCCGGAGGCTCTTGGAGGGACTCGGGTTAGCTCGGATCCTCTCAGGGACGTAGACGCCGGGGACTTCTGGAGTTCATCAGATGCAAGGTTGGATCACTGAGTGAGCGACTGACCACAATCGGACCTCTTCTCCCTCCTTCATTCCCGTAGCAGATCATCGATCCGGATGGTTAAAGCGATGAGTGAGTCGAGATCCGTCGGTAGTTCTCAGGCTGCCAGCTCATCCTTTACCTCCTCTGATAATCCGTGCAGGAACGTGTCGAACAGTACTTCCGGGTTCCAGGTACCCTCTCCGTGCGGAACCCTCCATCCATGTACCCTTCCGACTATGCGTGCGGAACTCCACCGCATAGTCTGCTACACTGTGGGTGTCCTGCCGAAGCTGGAGTAAATTCCCGGGCAACCTCTCTCCCAGACACCGTAGCCTCGAATACGTCCAGACAAAGGCAGATGGCGGATTGTTGCTCCCACACAACCGTTGCCCAGGCAAGTGCCCTCCCGGACATCAGTGTAATAATGTACGCTATCTTCGAGCGGTCCGAGGGGAACGAAGAAGGCTGCAGCTAGAAAACGAGCAAGCACTGGGAAAGAAAGGCCCAGCAGGTTCTGGAATCTCCATCGTCGCACTCTGGGGGAGGTAAGCGTGGTTCCAGTGTGATGGCTCTGCTACCATCCCAGTTACTGAGGGGCTGGGAGGTTACCGTTGTGGCAGGCTGTCTGGTAGGCCACCCAAGGAATTGCTTCCGCAATGCGTCCAGTGCTAGGTCGTGACGTTCAGCCACGTCCTGGAATCCTTCCATCAGACTGCGAAGCAACTCATCATGTTGACTAATGATGGCTCCTTGGGAGTAGATGGCGTTGCGGAACTGGTCCAAGTCTGCTGGGTCAGTCATGGCCAGTTCTTACTATCAGGTTTCAGGTAATACCCAAGTGCAGACTGTAGAAGTAACCATGTTTATTGTAACAGAGGCAGGTAAATGACAGGTCAAGGCAAGCAGGGGTCGATAATCCAGAGTAGTGGGGCGAAGGTACAGGACGGCAGGCAGGCTCAGGGTCAGGTCAGGCAGAGATCGGTAATCCAGAGTAGGGGCAAAGGTACAGGACGGCAGGCTCATGGTCAGGGGCAGGTAGAGTGGTCAGGCAGGTGGGCTCGGAGTCAGGACAAGCAGGGGTCTAAACCAGGAGGGCGAGAAAAGAAACTGGAAAAAGCTGGAGCTGAGACACAAAACGCTGGTAGGCTTGAACAAACAAGATGAACTGGCAAAGACAGACAGAAAACACAGGTATAAATACCCAGGAGATAAGTGGGGAAGATGGGTGACACCTGGAGGGGGCAGGTGAAACAGATCAGGGCTTGACACCTTAAGATGTTTCTACTGCTTGATTGCAGTCCACCTGTGGTAAATTCAATTGACTGGACATGATTTGGAAAGGTACACACCTGTCTATATAAGGTCCCACAGTTGACAGTGCATGTCAGAGCTTAACTTACATCTAGACGTTCCGCTAGCGGAACACCTGCTCCAATATCCAATGATGGGCGTGGTGTGAAATACAAAGTCCTCGAAAATCCGAAAACTTCAATTTTTCAAACATATGACTATTTTACACCATTTTAAAGACAAGACTCTCCTTTATCTAACCACACTGTCCGATTTCAAAAAGGCTTTACAGCGAAAGCAAAACATTAGATTACATTAGAGTACCCAGCCAGAAATAATCAGACACCCATTTTTCAAGCTAGCATATAATGTCACAAAAAACAAAACCACAGCTAAATGCAGCACTCCTAGGACATTATGTTATACAATACATGCATGTTTTGTTCAATCAAGTTCATATTTATATCAAAAACCAGCTTTTTACATTAGCATGTGACGTTCAGAACTAGCATTCCCACCAAACACTTCCGGTGAATTTACTAAATTACTCACGATAAACGTTCACAAAAAACATAACAATTATTTTAAGAATTATAGATACAGAACTCCTTTATGCAATCGCGGTGTCCGATTTTAAAATAGCTTTTCGGTGAAAGCACATTTTGCAATATTCTGAGTAAATAGCCCGGCCATCATGGCTAGCTATTTTGACACCCACCAAGTTTGGTACTCACCAAACTCAGATTTACTATAAGAAAAATTGGATTACCTTTGCTGTTCTTCGTCAGAATGCACTCCCAGGACTTCTACTTCAATAACAAATGTTGGTTTGGTTCCAAATAATCCATAGTTATATCCAAATAGCGGCGTTTTATTGTGCGTTCAAGACACTATCTGAAGGGTAAAGAAGGGTGACGCGCCCGGTGCGTTTCGTGACAAAAAAAAATCAAAATATCCCATTACCATACTTCGAAGCATGTCAAACGCTGTTTAAAATTAATTTTTATGCGATTTTTCTCGTAAAAAAAGCGACAATATTCCGACCGGGAGTCGTTGTTTTCGTTCAAAGACAGAGAAGGTAAAATGGACTCTTCTCGTGCACGCGTGCGCCAGTCTCATTGTTCTCAGATCGACTACTATCCAAATGCACTACTGTTTTTCAGCCATGGCCTGCAAAGTCATCATTCAACGTTCTGGCGCCTTCTGAGAGCCTATGGGAGCGTTAGAAAATGTCACGTTACAGCAGAGATCCCCTGTTTTGGATAGAGATGATCAAGAAGGCCAAGAAATGGTCAGAGAGGGCGCTTCCTGTTTGGAATCTTCTCAGGTTTTGGTCTGCCAAATGAGTTCTGTTATACTCACAGACACCATTCAAACAGTTTTCGAAACTTTGGAGTGTTTTCTATCCAAAGTTAATAATTATATGCATATTCTAGTTTCTGGGCAGGAGTAATAATCAGATTAAATCGGGTACGTTTTTATCCGGCCGTGAAAATACTGCCCCCTATCCATAACAAGTTAAACCATGCCATGAGGTTGAAGCAATTGTCTGTAGAGTTCTGAGACAGGATTGTGTCGAGGCAGAGCTCTGGAGAAGGGTACTAACACTTTTTTGCAGCATTGAATGTCCCCAAGAACAAAGTGGACTCCATCATTCTTAAATGGAAGAAGTTTGCAATCACCAAGACTCTTCCAACAGCTGGCCGCCTGGCCAAACTGAGCAATCGGGTGAGAATGGCCTTGGTCATGGAGTTCACCAAGAACCCGATGGTAATTCTGACAGAGCTTCAGAGTTCCTCTGTGGAGATGGGAGAACCTTCCAGAAGGACAACCGTCTCTGCAGCACTCCACCAATCAGCCCTTCATGGTAGAGTGGCCAGACGGTAGCTACTCCTCAGTAAAAGGCACATGACCGCCCACTTGGAGTTTGCAAAAAGGCACCTAAAGGACTCTCAGACCAAGAGAAACAAGATTCTCTGGTCTGATGAAACCAAGATTGAACTCTTTAGCCTGAATGCTATGCCTCACATCTGGCGGAAACCTGGCACCATCCATACGGTGAAGCATGGTGGTTGCAGCATCATGCTGTGGGGATGTTGTTTAGCGGCAGGGACTGGGAGACTAGTCAGGATCGAGGGAAAGATGAACAGAGCAAAGTACAGAGAGATCCTCAATGAAAAACTGCTCCAGAGTGCTAAGGACCTCAGACTGGGGCGAAGGTTCACCCTCCAACAGGACAACAACCCTAAGCACACAGCCAAGACAACGCAGGAGTGGCTTCGGGACAAGTCTCTGAATGTCCTTGAGTGGCCCAGCCAGGGCCCGGACTTGAACCAAATCGAACATTTCTGGAGAGACCTGAAAATAGCTGTGCTCCCCATCCAACCTGACAGAGCTTGAAAGGATCTGCAGAGAAGAATGGGAGGAACTCAGCAAATACATGTGTGCCAAGCTTGTAGTGTCATACCCAAGAAGGTTCGAGGCTGTAATCGCTGCCAAAGGTTCTTCAACAAAGTACTGAGTAAAGTGTCTGAATACTTATGTAAATGTAATATCTAATTTCTAGAGGCATCACTACAGACACTGGTTCGATTCCAGGCTGTATCACAACCGGTCGTGCTTGGGAGGCCCATAGGGCGGTGCACAATTGGCCCAGCATCGTCCGGGTTAGGGTTTGGCCGTCATTTTGTTCTTAACTGACTTGCCTAGTTAACCTCTTGGACATACCCTGGGATAGGGGGCGCCACAGCTCATTTTGAAAAAAATTCGTTCCCATTTTCAACAGCCTACTAATCAAACTCAGAAGCTAGGACATGCATATATTTTATATGGATAGAAAACACCCTAAATTTTCTAAAACTGTTTGAATGGTGTCTGTGAGTATAACAGAACTCGTATGGCAGTCAAAACCCCGAGACCGATTGAACCAGGAAGTGGGATTCTGAATTGTGGACTCGACTTCACAGCCTTCCCTATAATTCACAACGTGAAAAAATGATAAGTGAGCACTTTCCAGTGCTTCCACTAGATGTCCCCAGTCTTTACAAAGTGTTTTGAGGCTTCTGCGGTCGAAACTCAGTGAAGGAGACGATGTGGCAATTGGTCACAGTAGTAGGGCCATCAGCATTGTGACGTCGGCGGCCGTGTCTGCCCCCACCTTTGGAAACGTTTTGAAACACAATGAAATCGTCCCACTCGAATCTGATTGGCTCTCTTGTTGAAACAGGCCCTGAAGATTAATGTTATACAACGTTTGACATGTTTGAACGAACCTAACGGAGAGAAAACAGTCATTTTTCGTTAGCCAGCTGCCGCCCACGGATCAACATTTGATTACAGCCTTAGGACGCGCTAACAACAGCAAGCTAATGGAACATAAAGGATGGACTTTTTCGACCAAAAATACATTTGTCATGGACCTGAGATTCGTGGATGTGCTTTCTGATGAAGACAACTAAAGGTGAGGGATTATTGGCAATATTATACAAGATCAGATGTGATGTGCGATTGTTCAAAGATGGCGACGAGCTAGGCTTTCTAGCTCATTTTCTGGGTATCGCATCCCTTTTTATCTCAAAGTGTGATTACCCTGTAAAGTTAATTTAAAATCTGTTATGACGGGTGTTTTCAAGAGATATTCATCTATAAATCTTAGATTGACAATATAAAAAAAAAAAACGTTTTCGAATAGTAATTTATAAAATTGTAGCACTGTTTCCCGGGACGCATTTTATGGGAAAATAGTTAGTCAACGTCAGGTGCCGATGTAAAATGCTGTTTTTATATAGAAATATGACCTTTATTGAACAAAAGATTGCATGCTGTGTGTAACATGATGTCCTAGGTGTGTCATCTGATGAAGTTTGTAAAAGGTTAGTGCTGCATTTAGCTGTTTTTTGGTTATATGTGATGCGTGTGCTTGGTCGGAAAATTCATATGATGCTACTTTTACCATGTACTCCTCTAACATAATCTAATATTGTGCTTTTCCTGTAAAACCTTTTTGAAATCGGACAACGAGGGTCGATTCAAGAGAGGTGTATCTATAAAACGATATGAGACAGTCCTATATTTGAAAAAAAAAAATATTGAATTTCGTTATGCTAATGTCGCTAGGAGTTTTCACTGGAAAATGATCCCGCTAACGAGATGATATGCGCAAGAAGTTAAATAAAGGTTAAATAAAAGACTGTTTGCAAAAATTATTATTTTGATGAAGAAAATGTCTGCTTCTAATGTTGTTACAAGTTACGTTGATATTTGTTCTTAATTGGCTCGATAATGTCATGGATAAATGTGGCAACTCCTTTTCTGTGAAAAAAGGCTAGTTTTCAGGCCTTTTGGGCAGGTTGTGAGTGGTCATTGGACTAGAAATTAGAGCTAGACCTGGCAACCATAATCTGCCTGGGAAAGGAAAAGACAAAGTCAGAAAAAGCCAGGGAATTTGGAAAATTAGTTTTTTTTGTTAAGAGGACACCAAGCCAAATCAAAACATGGAAATGGTTACAGAAATGGTAGCACAACATTGAAGCAGTCTTATTAGTGTATAGAGAACACATGCACTGCTGAAGCAGTGCATGTGTTCTCTATACACTAATAAGACTAGATATGTGCTACAGTAGGCTAGCATAGCTAGCTAGCCTGCTGTAGCACATATCTAGCTAGCTAACATTAGCTATATTGCTGTATAACAACCAACAACCACTAGAAAGTAGCTAGCTACTAACACCATTTAACTGTAATAAACTGGGATTTCTGTAAGAAATTACAGGTTAGCTAGCAGTTTAGGCCAGTTAGCTAGTTTAGGCCAGTTAGCTAGTTAAATTTTGCTAACAAAGATGCCAGGGCTAACATTAATTTTAGATAGTTAGACTAGCAGTAGTTACAATAAGTTTTTTTCTTTTTGTATTTGCTAGCTATACTGACATTCAAATCATGTTATTGTGCTAATGATGCTTTTCTGTTTTCATAATTGGCAGTTTGTCAGCTGAATACAGACTAATGGAGATTGGAGTAAGAGAAACAAAACGTTAGTTACTCCCATTAAGACTTGAACAAACAAGTTCCACATCCCAAAATGTTCACATCCCAAAAATGATTTTTATGAATGTTACTTCTGTCAAGCCAGTTTTCACATATTGTTATCACAATGGTAATGTGTGTCACATTATCTTCTCATATGCGGCAGCCAACAAACTTCCGTTCAAAAGTTTGGGGTCACTTAGAAATGTCCATTAAAATAACAAAGAATTTTGTCCATTAAAATGAAATCAAATTGATCAGAAATACAATGTAGACATTGTTAATGTTGTAAATGACTATTGTAACTAGAAACGGCTGATTTTGTTATGGAATATCTACGTACAGAGGCCCATTATCAGCAACCATCACTCCTGTGTTCCAATGGCACGTTGTGTTAGCTAATCCAAGTGTATCATTTTCAAAGGCTAATTGATCATTAGAAAACCCTTTTGCAATTATGTTAGCACAGCTGAAAAACTGTTGTGCTGATTATAAAGAAGCAATAAAACTGTCCTTCTTTAGACTAGTTGAATATCTGGAGCATCATCATGTGTGGGTTCGATTACAGGCTCGAAATGGCCAGAAACAAAGACCTTTCTTCTGAAACTTGTCAGTCTATTCTTGTTCTGAGAAATGAAGACTATTCCATGCTAGAAATTGCCAAGAAACTGAAGATCTCATACAATGCTGTGTACTACTCCCTTCACAGAACAGCGCAAACTATCTCTAAACAGAATAGAAAGAGGAGTGGGAGGCCTTGGTGTATAACTGAGCAAGAGGACAAGTACATTAGTGTCTAGTTTATGAAACAGACGCCTCACAAGTCCTCAACTGGCAGCTTCATAAAATAGTATACGCAAAACACCAGTCTCAACGTCAACAGTGAAGAGGCGACTCCGGGATGCTGGCCTTCTAGGCAGAGCTCCTCTGTCCAGTGTCTGATCTTTTGTCCATCTTAATATTTTCATTTTATTGACCAGTCTGAGATGTGGCTTTTTCTTTGCAACTCTGCCTAGAAGAATCAAAACGTTGTCCAACTGGGAAAGTTCAGTTGTGAAACACGTCAGTTGACTTATTAAATTTGCATGTGCTTCATTCCACCAGCAGTAGCTAACTTCCAAATGTTTTTTTTAGCGCTAGTAATGCTACTACATACTGCCAGTTGCAGTTTGTGGGAAACATTGTTGCAAAGGGGGCTTCCCTTTGCCCTTGTGAAAGTGGTTTCCCTTTGGGAATATCTAGCCAAGTCACTGTGTCTGGATATGTTTCTGGATACCTTTCCCCAGTTGAGATGTGGGCGCTACTTACATTAACTGAAATTCTACATTTGTGTATTGTGCTCAATTTGCAACAGAATCATCAAGACCTTGTTCCCATGCCTCTTCGTCAGAAGATTTTCTTGCAGCAGTCCAAGGTAATTTAAAGTATTCCACTGTACACTTGTTACTGCATACAGTCTATTAGAAAATCAAAGTCTGGCTGCTAGCAGCAGTAATTCTGTAAAGATGCATTTAAATAAGAAGTATTCTTATTAGCTGCATTCTTAGGTCGTTATTTTGAAAATTCTCATCTCAAACAGCTCAATCCTCCTCATCATTGGGCCCTGCTGCTTGTCAGTCTGAAGTTAACTGCAATATGTGTCACGACTTCCGCCGAAGTCGGTCCATCTCCTTGTTCGGGCGACATTCGGCGGTCGACGTCACCGGCCTTCTAGCCATCGCCATCGCCAATCCACTTTTCATTTTACATTTGTTTTGTCCTTGTCTTACACACCTGGTTTCACTCCCCAAATTACTTGTTCATTATTTAACCCTCTGTTCCCCCATGTTTGTTTGTGAGTGATTGTTTGTTGTATTTACGGTCCGTATTGTGGGCTAGGTATTATTGACTTGTATTTGTAAGTCTTGAGTAAAATTACGTGCATTACTCATCTCTGCTGTCCTGCGCCTGACTCCTCTGCGCCTGACTCCTCTGCACCAGCTACACCCAGACCTATTACAATATGTGCTACTTAGTTGTAGTGTGAGGGGCTCCATAATTACAAAAAGTGGAATGTTATACAATGTTGATCTTAAAAAAATTAAGATTAAATAATTACTGTAAATGACAGTGGCTTACACTGGTTTACAGTGTCAGCATTGGTTGTGCACGTTTGGCCCTTGTGTTCCATAATTCAGAATCAAACCTGTTTTCATAGAGCTTTTATCTTGTCATTCGAAAGGAATAGGTTGCCCACTGTCATATGTTAAGATTTGCACTGGCTGATTCATCAGCACCTGAGGAAATTGGCAGAGGATGTCAGAGTTGCAATACCAGACCACAGTAAACAGGAACCTCTTAATGCAACTGACCAATGGGTCTCATTTTATTTTATTTAACCTTTATTTATCTAGGCAAGTCAGTTTTAAACAAATTCGTATTTACAATGACGGCCTACCAAAAGGCAAAACGCCTCCTGCGGGGACGGGGGCCTGGGATTAAAACTAAGAATAAATACAATATAAATATGGGACAAAACACACATCACAACAAGAGAGATGACATAACACTACATAAAGAGACCTGAGGCAGCAACACATGACAACACAGCATGGTAGCAACAAAACATAACAACATGGTAGCAGCATAAAACTTGGTACAAACATTATTGGGCACAGACAACAGCACAAAGAGCAAGAAGGTAGAGACAACAATGATTCACACAAAGCAGCCACAAGTCAGGCTGATGCTGGAGGAGCTTGAGCATTGGCTTGCTGGGAATGAGGAGCTTCAGGAGAAATTGGTAATTGGCAAGAACATGGTATCACACTACATACAGTTAAACACCAGATGTTTTGGACAGAAACTTTTTTTTATCATCGTTAGGGCTCTGTCTATCGGATTAAATAAAGTGCAGACTCTTGGGGTATTGTACATGTTAAGTAATTGGGTGCTTATGAAGTCTGTGACTCGGAAAAGCTCCCCACTGCGTTTCTTTGGACTGACTTTAGACCTGTAGTTTCTGTGTAGTTCACTGCTCTATAGACCACTAACTATGGACAATTCATTTTACAGGTGAGGTTTGTGGCTGCTAAAGGGGGCAAGTCCATCAAAGACTCAGTGAGGAGGATGTTTCCCTGCCTTTTCTCCAACGACCTGTCCAGGCTTTGAAACTGGACTGGCTTGGGACATAAGATCTCTTTCAGGCAGCTAGCTTTAAAAAGCATTGTTCACAGTAAGTTTTTATTGGACAGTTTTGAATCTGAAACATGTGTTTAAATAGTTTTTGACCTTTTTTGTTCATGAAAAACAAATATTGTTCTGTGGTTTCAGGAACGATAAGAAAGAACCCCTCTACAAAAGAGGCAACAGAAGGGAACCTCCAAGAGGTGGTCGCAAAATTTCTGAAGGGAGCTGCTGATAGAGAAGTCAGGCCAATTGAAGAGGCTCAAGAAACAATTTTCTGTTTTTCTGTGTATATTGTATTGTACTATTGTCACGTCCTGACCAGTATAAGGGGTTATTTGTTATTGTAGTTTGGTCAGGACGTGGCAGGGGTGTGTTTGTTTAGAGTGTTTCGGGGTTTGTTGGGCTATGTTCTGTTTTATGAGGGGTGTTTGTTTAGAGTGTTTCGGGGTTTGTTCGGTTATGTTCTTGTTAGTCTATTTCTATGTTAGTTCTAGTATGTCTATTTCTATGTGGTGTTTTTTGGGTTGACCTTCAAATGGAAGCAGCAACATTTCTGAAGGGAGCTGCTGATAGAGAATTCAGGCCAATTGAAGAGGCTCAAGAAACTATTTTCTGTTTGTCTGTGTATATTGTATTGTACTATACATACTCATTGTTTTGTACTACATGACATGATTTTCTGTAATAGCAATTAGAAAGCCTAAATCTTTATATGTATGTTTATTTTATTATTATTACTAATTGTATAATACTTAATTAAAAAGTATCAAATGTATATTCATTGTTACCATGTATTCAATGTAGATATTTTTATATTGTAATGTGTTTTACAATAAATTCGCAATGATTATTGAGAGTGGTGAACATTATTTAGTATTCATTACTGTACGGACAGATACTAATAATATTAGCTTGGACCGCCAACAAATACGTATTATGAACCAGCGGCCCAGTAGCGGACCTCTGTCGGAAAAGTGGCGGTGGTCCGGTGGAAAAACGATCAAAACGCAGGCGGTGCCCGCCCGTGGGCTGCTAACTTTGCCACCGGTTGATCACTACTGGCCCGCCGACAATATGTTTGCAGGGTGGTTTTCACAGAATTTCTCTGTTATTATCAGATAAGCTAAAGCTACAGCAAGAGGAGAGAAATGGTCTACAATGCTGGCCACATCAATATTTTTTTATTTTACATTTCGGAAGTGATATTTGGCTGTAAAGGCTAGTGTATGAGGGACAAGATATACAGTTGAAGTTGGAAGTTTACATACATCTTAGCCAAATACATTTAAACTCAGTTTTTCACAATTCCTGACATTTAACCTCTCTAGGGTATGTGGGACGAAATCGTCCCACCTACTCAACAGCCAGTGGAATCCCGTGGCACAATATTCAAATACCTTAGAAATGCTATTACTTCAATTTCTCAAACATATGACTATTTTACACCATTTTAAAGACAAGACTCTCGTTAATCTAACCACACTGTCCGATTTCAAAAAGGCTTTACAACGAAAGCAAAATATTAGATTATGTCAGCAGAGTACCCAGCCAGAAATAATCAGACACCCATTTTTCAAGCTAGCATATAATGTCACATAAACCCAAACCACAGCTAAATGCAGAACTAACCTTTGATGATCTTCATCAGATGACACTCCTAGGACATTATGTTATACAATACATGCATGTTTTGTTCAATCAAGTTCATATTTATATCAAAAACCAGCTTTTTACATTAGCATGTGACGTTCAGAACTAGCATTCCCACCAAACACTTCCGGTGAATTTACTAAATTACTCACGATAAACGTTCACAAAAAACATAACAATTATTTTAAGAATTATAGATACAGAACTCCTTTATGCAATCGCTATGTCCGATTTTAAAATAGCTTTTCGGCAAAAGCACATTTTGCAATATTCTGAGTAGATAGCTCGCCATCACGGGCTGGCTATTTTGACACCCACCAAGTTTGGCCCTCACCAAACTCAGATTTACTATAAGAAAAATTGGATTACCTTTACTATTCTTCGTCAGAATGCACTCCCAGGACTTCTACTTCAATAACAAATGTTGGTTTGGTTCAAAATAATCCATAGTTATGTTCAAATATCCTCTGTTTTGTTCGTGCGTTCAAGACACTATCCGAAGGGTAACGAAGGGTGAAGCGCCGGCGCGTATCGTGACAAAAAATGTCTAAATATTCCATTACCATACTTCGAAGCATGTCAAACGCTGTTTAAAATAAATTTTTATGCAATTTGTCTTTTAAAAAAACGATAATATTCCGACCGGGAAACCCTGTTTTCGTTCAAAGACTAAAAATCTAAAATGGACTCTTCTCGTGCACACGCGCACCAGTCTCATTGTTCTCTGATCGACCACTTACCAAATGCGCTACTGTTTTTCAGCCATGGCCTGCAAAGTCATCATTCAACGTTCTGCCGCCTTCTGAGAGCCTATGGGAGCCGTAGGAAGTGTCACGTTACAGCAGAGATCCTCAGTTTTCAATAAAGAGAGTGTAGAAGGCCAAGAAATGGTCAGAGAGGGCACTTCCTGTAAGGAATCTTCTCAGGTTTTGGCCTGCCAAATGAGTTCTGTTATACTCACAGACACCATTCAAACAGTTTTATAAACTTTAGGGTGTTTTCTATCCAAATCAAACAATTATATGCATATTCTAGTTTCTGGGCAGTAGTAATAACCAGATAAATCGGGTACGTTTTTTATCCGGCCGTGCAAATACTGCCCCCTACCCTAGAGAGGTTAATTCTAGTAAAAATTACCTGTCTTAGGTCAGTTAGGATCACCACTTTATTTTAAGAATGTGAAATGTCTGAATAATAGTTGAGCAAATGATTTATAACAGCTTGTATTTCATTCATCACATTCCCAGTGGGTCTGAAGTTTACATACACTCAATTACTATTTGGTAGCATTGCCTTTAAATTGTTTAACTCGGGTCAAAAGTTTTGGTTAGACTTCCACAAGCTTCCAACAATAAGTTGGGTGAATTTTGGCCCATTCCTCCTGACAGAGCTCGTGTAACTGAGTTAGTTTTGTAGGCCTCCTTGCTCACACACGCTTTTTCAGTTCTGCCCACACATGTTCTCTATGATTGAGGTCAAGGCTTTGTGATGGCTACTCCAATACCTTGACTTTGTTGTCCTTAAGCCATTTTTTCACAACTTTAGAAGTATGCTTGGGGTCATTGTCCATTTGGATGACCCATTTGCGACCAAGTTTTAACTTCCTGACTGATGTCTTGAGATGTTGCTTCAATATATCCACTTAATTTTCCTGCCTCATGATGCCATTGTAAAGTGCACCAGTCCCTCCTACAGTAAAGCACCCCCACAACATGATGCTGCCAACCCCGTGCTTCACGGTTGGGATGGAGTTCTTCGGCTTACAATCCTCCCCTTTTTCCTCCAAACATAACGATGGTCATTATGACCAAACAGTTCTATTTTTGTTTCATCAGACCAGAGGACATTTTTCCGAAAAGTACGATCTTTGTCCCCATGTGCAGTTGCAAACAATAGTCTTGCTTTTTTATGGTGGTTTTGGAGCAGTGGCTTCTTCCTTGCTGAGTAGCCTTTCAGGTTATGTCGATATAGGACTCGTTTTAATGTGGATATAGATACTGTTGTACCTGTTTCCTCCAGCATCTTCACAAGGTCCTTTGCTGTTGTTCAGGGATTGATTTGCACTTTTCGCTCCAAAGCACGTTCATCTCTAGGAGACAGAACTCGTCTCCTTCCTGAGCGATATGACAGCTGTGTGGTCCCATGGTGTTTATACTTGCGTACTATTGTTTGTAGAGTTGAATGTGGTACCTTCAGGCATTTGGAAATTGCTCCCAAGGATGAACCAGACTTGCGGAGGTCTACAATGCTTTTTCTGAGGTCTTGGCTGATATCTTTTGATTTTCCCATGATGTCAAGCAAAGAGGCACTGAGTTTGAAGGTAGGCCTTGAAATACATCCACAGGTACACCTCTAATTGACTCAAATTATTTGAATTAGCCTATCAGAAGCTTCTAAAGCCATGACATCATTTTCTGGAATTTTTCAAGCTGTTTAAAGGCACAGTCACCTTAATGTATGTAAACTTCTGACCCACTGGAATTGTGATACAGTGATTTATAAGTGAAATAATCTGTCTGTAAACAATTGTTGGAAAAATTAATTGTGTCATGCACAAAGTAGATGTCCTAACAGACTTGCCAAAACAATAATAAGTTAACAAGAAATGTGTAGAGTGGTTGAAAAGCAAGTTTTAATGACTCCAACCTAAGCGTATGTACAGTTCTGGGTGACTTTAACCTCCCCACGTCTACCTTTGACTCATTCCTCTCTGCCTCCTTCTTTCCACTCCTCTCCTCTTTTGACCTCACCCTCTCACCTTCCCCCCCACTCACAAGGCAGGAAATACGCTTGACCTCATCTTTACTAGATGCTGTTCTTCCACTAATCTCATTGAGACTCCCCTCCAAGTCTCCGACCACTACCTTGTATCCTTTTCCCTCTCGCTCTCATCCAACACTTCTCACTCTGCCCCTACTCGGATGGTATTGCGCCGTCCCAACCTTCGCTCTCTCTCTCCCGCTACTCTCTCCTCTTCCATCCTATCATCTCTTCCCTCTGCTCAAACCTTCTCCAACCTATCTCCTGATTCTGCCTCCTCAGCCCTCCTCTCCTCCCTTTCTGCATCCTTTCATTTTCTCTGTCCCCTATCCTCCAGGCCGGCTCGGTCCTCCCCTCCTGCTCCGTGGCTCGACGACTCACTGCGAGCTCACAGAACAGGGCTCCGAGCAGCCGAGCGGAAATGGAGGAAAACTCGCCTCCCTGCGGACCTGGCATCCTTTCACTCCCTCCTCTCTACGTTTTTCTCTTCTGTCTCTGCTGCTAAAGCCACTTTCTACCACTCTAAATTCCAAGCATCTGCCTCTAACCCTAGGAAGCTCTTTGCTACCTTCTCCTCCCTCCTGAATCCTCCTCCCCCCTCCTCCCTCTCTGCGGATGACTTCGTCAACCATTTTGAAAAGAAGGTTGATGACATCCGATCCTCGTTTGCTAAGTCAAACGACACCGCTGGTCCTGCTCACACTGCCCTACCCTGTGCTTTGACCTCTTTCTCCCCTCTCTCTCCAGATGAAATCTCGCGTCTTGTGACGGCCGGCCGCCCAACAACCTGCCCACTTGACCCTATCCCCTCCTCTCTTCTCCAGACCATTTCCGGAGACCTTCTCCCCTACCTCACCTCGCTCATCAACTCATCCTTGACCGCTGGCTACGTCCCTTCCTTCTTCAAGAGAGCGAGAGTTGCACCCCTTCTGAAAAAACCTACACTCGATCCCTCCGATGTCAACAACTACAGACCAGTATACCTTCTTTCTTTTCTCTCCAAAACTCTTGAACGTGCCGTCCTTGGCCAGCTCTCCTGCTATCTCTCTCAGAATGACCTTGATCCTAATCAGTCAGGTTTCAAGACTGTGCATTCAACTGAGACTGCTCTTTGTGTCATGGAGGCTCTCCGCACTGCTAAAGCTAACTCTCTCTCCTCTGCTCTCATCCTTCTAGACCTATCTGCTGCCTTTGATACTGTGAACCATCAGATCCTCCTCTCCACCCTCTCCGAGCTGGGCATCTCCGGCGCGGCCCACGCTTGGATTGCGTCCTACCTGAATGGTCGCTCCTACCAGGTGGGGTGGCGAGAATCTGTCTCCACACCACGTGCTCTCACCACTGGTGTCCCCCAGGGCTCTGTTCTAGGCCCTCTCCTATTCTCACTATACACCAAGTCACTTGGCTCTGTCATATCCTCACATGGTCTCTCCTATCATTGCTATGCAGACGGCACACAATTCATCTTCTCCTTTCCCCCTTCTGATAACCAGGTGGCGAATCGCATCTCTGCATGTCTGGCAGACATATCAGTGTGGATGACGGATCACCACCTCAAGCTGGAACCTCGGCAAGACGGAGCTGCTCTTCCTCCCGGGGGAGGACTGCCCGTTCCATGATCTCGCCATCACGGTTGACAACTCCCTTGTGTCCTCCTCCCAGAGTGCTAAGAACCTTGGCGTGACCCTGGACAACACCCTGTCGTTCTCCACTAACATCAAGGCGGTGACCCGATCCTGTAGGTTCATGCTCTACAACATTCGCAGAGTATGACCCTGCCTCACACAGGAAGCGGCGCAGGTCCTAGTCCAGGCACTTGTCATCTCCCGTCTGGATTACTGCAACTCTCTGTTGGCTGGGCTCCCTGCCTGTGCCATTAAACCCCTACAACTCATCCAGAACGCCGCAGCCCGTCTGGTGTTCAACCTTCCCAAGTTCTCTCACGTCACCCCGCTCTGCCGCTCTCTCCACTGGCTTCCAGTTGAAGCTCGCATCCGCTACAAGTCCATGGTGCTTGCCTACGGAGCTGTGAGGGGAACGGCACCTCCGTACCTTCAGGCTCTGATCAGGCCCTACACCCAAACAAGGGCACTGCGTTCATCCACCTCTGGCCTGCTCGCCTCCCTACCTAAGAGGAAGCACAGTTCCTGCTCAGCCCAGTCAAAACTGTTCGCTGCTCTGGCACCCCAATGGTGGAACAAGCTCCCTCACGACGCCAGGACAGCGGAGTCAATCACCACCTTCCGGAGACACCTGAAACCCCACCTCTTTAAGGAATACCTGGGATAGGATAAAGTAATCCTTCTAACCCCCCCCCCCTAAAAGATTTAGATGCACTATTGTAAAGTGGTTGTTCCACTGGATATCATAAGGTGAATGCACCAATTTGTAAGTCGCTCTGGATAAGAGCGTCTGCTAAATGACTTAAATGTAAATGTAATGTAAACTTCCGACATTAACCTTAGCTAGCCACTATGAGGTTAGTTTTGAGAAAAGTCGGCTAACCTTTAAAGCTACCAAGGTATAACTAACTAGTTAGTCATATTACTGACCAAAAAGTTTTCATTTTATTTTATTTAACCTTTATTTAACCAGGTAGGCTAGTTGAGAACAAGTTCTCATTTGCAACTGTGACCTGGCCAAGATAAAGCAAAGCAGTTCGACACATACAACAACACAGAGTTACACATGGGGGTTACAAAGGAGCATGATTAATAAATATATAAATAAATAAATACAGTATGGGGATGAGGTAAATTGGATGGGCTATTTACAGAAGAGCTATGTACATGTGCAGTGATCCGTGAGCTGTTCTGACAGCTGGTGCTTAAAGCTAGTGAGGAGGTAAGAGTCTCCAGCTTCAGACATTTTTGCAGTTTGTTCCAGTCATTGGCAGCAGAGAAATGGAAGGAGAGGTGGCCAAAGGAAGAATTGGCTTTGCGGGGTGACCAGTGCGATATACCTGCTGGAGCGGATGCTACGTGTGGGTGCTGCTATGGTGACCAGTGAGCTGAGATAAGGCGGGGCTTTACCTAGCAGAGACTTGTAGATGACCTGGAACCAGTGGGTTTGGCGATGAGTATGAAGTGAGGGCCAGCCAACGAGAGCATACAGGTCACCGTGGTGGGTAGTATATGGGGCTTTGGTGACAAAACGGATGGCACTGTGATAGACTGCATCCAATTTGTTGAGTAGTGTTGGAGGCTATTTTGTAAATGACATCGCCGAAGTCGAGGATCGGTAGAATGGTCAGTTTTACAAGGGTATGTTTGGCAGCATGAGTGAAGGATGCTTTATTGTGAAATAGGAAGCCGATTCTAGATTTAATTTTGGATTGGAGATGTTTAATGTGAGTCTGGAAGGAGAGCTTACAGTCTAACCAGACACCTAGGTATTTGTAGTTGTCCACATATTCTAAGTCAGAACCGTCCAGAGTAGTGATGCTGGACGGGTGGGCAGGTGCGGGCAGCGATTGGTTGAAGAGCATGCATTTAGTTTTACTTGCATTTAAGAGCAGTTGGAGGCCACGGAAGGAGAGTTGTATGGCATTGAAGCTCATCTGGACGTTAGTTAACACAGTGTCCAACAAAGGGTCAGAGGAATACAGAATGGTGTCGTCTGCGTAGAGGTGTATCAAAGAATCACCAGCAGCGAGAGCGACATCATTTATGTATATAGAGAAAGAGTCGGCCTGAGAATTGAACCCTGTGGCACCCCCATCGAGACTGCCAGAGGTCCGGAGAACAGGCCCTCCGATTTGACATACTGAACTCTATCGGAGAAGTAGTTGGTGAACCAAGCGAGGCAATCATTTGAGAAACCAAGGCTGTTGAGTCTGCCAGTGAGAATGTTGGGATTGACAGAGTCAATAGTCTTAATCAGGTCGATGAATACGGCTGCACATTAATGTCTCTTATCGACGGCGGTTATGATATCGTTTAGGACCTTGAGCGTGGCTGAGGTGCACCCATGACCAGCTCTGAAACCAGATTGCATAGTGGAGAAGGTATGGGGAGATTCGAAATGGTCGGTAATCTGTTTGTTAACTTGGCTTTCGAAGACCTTAGAAAGGCAGGGAAGAATAGATATTGTTCTGTAGCAGTTTGGGTCTAGAGTGTCTCCCCCTTTGAAGAGGGGGATGACCGCGGCAGCTTTCCAATCTATGGGAATCTCAGACGATATGAAAGAGAGTTTAAACAGGCTAGTAATAGGGGTTGCAAAAATTTCGGCTGATTATTTTAGAAAGAGAGGGTCCAGATTGTCTAGCCCGGCTGATTTGTAGGGGTCCAGATTTTGCAGCTCTTTCAGACCATCAGCTATCTGGATTAGGGTGAAGTAGAAGTGGGAGAGATTTGGGCGAGTTGCTGTGGGTTGCAGGGCTGTTGACCGGTGTAGGGGTAGCCAGGTGGAAAGCATGGCCAGCCGTAGAAAAATGCTTATTGAAATTCTCAATTATTGTGGATTTATCGGTAGTGACAGTGTTTCCTAGCCTCAGTGCAGTGGGCAGCTGGGAGGTGCTGCTCTTATTCTCCATGGACTTTACAGTGTTCCAGACCTTTTTTGAGTTTGTACTACAGGATGCAAATTTCTGTTTGAAAAAGCTAGCCTTAGCTTTCCAAACTGCCTGTTTATATTGGTTCCTAACTTCCCTGAAAAGTCACATATCACGGGGGCCATTCGATGCTAATGCAGACCGCCACAAGATGTTTTTGTGCTGGTCAAGGGCAGACAGGTCTGGAGTGAACCAAGGGCTATATCTATTCCTGGTTCTATTTTTTTGAATGGAGCATGCTTATTTAAGATGAGGTTAGCTGTTTTAGGCCAGTTGCTAACTTATCAGTGATACGTATCAGGGTCAGTGATACACATAGCAATCATGTACTATCTAAGGAAACAACTACAATCATTTTGCAATCAACATTGCTGAAGTTAATGAAATAAAATAATTGTTCCCTGTAATGCTCATCTCCTGTAGCCTAATTGTCATCTCCTTATTTAATACTGTACATAAATTACAAGGGTTGGATTTACACCCCCCAAAATGTGTATGTCAGCAACTAAAAGGCATGTTCAAAATCTGGTATATGGTGTGCCTCATATAAATTGTCGACTGGTATCATTTTAAATTGAGAACACGTAGCTCAACATGTAAACAATGTGTGAGTTTAGCTGTTCTCTGCTTCAAATGACAGATGCCCATAAGGCCAGTAATGCCATCATACTGTAGGCCTATGGATGCATTGGCAATGCAAATGGTGGTCACACAAGATACTGACTGGTTTTCTGATCCACACCCCCTACCTTTTTTGGAAGGTATCTGTGAACAACAGATGCATATCAGTATTCATGTGAAATCCATAGATTAGGGCCCAATGAATTTATTTAAATTGACTGATTTCCTTAAAAGAACTGTAAAATATTTGAAATTGTTGCATGTTGTTTATATTTTTGTTTGGTGTACTATAACAATTAAAACAACATTAAACACTTCAAAGAACACTTCATCACTTCAAAATGTATATATAAGCTAACTCGTATGTAAAGATTAGACATCTTAGTCTGAACAACATTATATTATTGTGTAGCAAAAAATAGGCTATTTCTACAGCATCAATTCAGGTAAAAAAGAAAGCTCCATACCAGTGGTGGCCAACCTTGCTCCACTGATATAGGGTAGCCAGACTTCTAGTCCAGCCCATCAATAGCACACTTGATTATTAACACATTAGATTTGATGTTCAATCAGGTGTGTTATTGCTGGGCTGCAAGCACAGCAGACCTCCAGCAGCCTGCTCCAATTGTAGGAGGTTTATTCCAGGGATGGGTGGGCAGCCACCCTTTTAAAGAGTGCATTCGGAAAGTATTCAGACCCCTTGACTTTTTCCACATTTTGTTATGTTACACCTTTATTCTAAAAGGGATTAAATAAATACAAATCCTCATTAATCTACACACAATACCCCATAATGACAAAGCAAAAATAGGTTTTTAGAAATTTTTGCAAATGTATAAAAAATATTGGAAAAAGATACCTTATTTGCATAATTATTCAGACCCTTTGCAATGAGCCTCAAAATTGAGTTCAGGTGCATCCTGTTTCCATTGATAATCCTTGAGATGTTACTACTGCTTGATTGGAGTCCACCTGCGGTAAATTCTATTGATTGGACATGATTTTGAAAGGCATACACCTGTCTAATATAAGGTCCCACAGTTAACAGTGCATGTCAGAGCAAAAAGCAAGCCATGAGGTCGAACAAATTGTCCGTAGAGCTCCGAGGCAGGATTGTGTCGAGGCACAGATCTGGGGAAGGGTACTCAAATATTTCTGCAGCATTGAAGGTCCCCAAGAACGCAGTGACCTCCATCATTCTTAAATGGAAGAAGTTTGGAACAACCAAGACTCTTCCTAGAGCTGGCCGCCTGGACAAACTGAGCAATCGGGCGAGAAGGGCCTTGGTCAGGGAGGTGACCAAGAACCCGATGGTCACTCTGAGAGAGCTCCAGAGTACCTCTGTGGAGATGGGAGAACCTTCCAGAAGGACAACCATCTATGAAGCACTCCACCAATCAGGCTTTTATGGTAGACTGGCCAGATGGAAGTCACTCCTCAGTAAAAGGCACATGAAAGCCCTGAAAAGGCACCTAAAGGACACTCAGACCATGAGAATCAAGATTCTCTGGTCTGATGAAACCAAGATTGAACTCTTTGGCCTGAATGCCAAGCATCACGTCTGGGAGGAAACCTGGCACCATCCATATGGTGAAGCATGGTGGTGGCAGCAACATACTGTTCGGAGGTTTTTCAGCGGCAGGAACTGGGAGGATAGTCAGGATTGAGGGAAAGATGAACGGAGAGTACAGAAGATCAGTGATGAGAACCTGTCCAACAGGACAACGACCCTAAGCACACAACCAAGACAACGCAGGAATGGCTCGGGACAAGTCTCAATGTCCTTGAGTGGCCCAGCCAGAGCCTTGACTGGAACACGATCTAACATCTCTGGAGAGATCTGAAAATAGCTGTGCAGCGACGCTCCCCATCCAACCTGACAGAGCTGGAGAGGATGTACAGAGAAGGATGGGAGGAACTTCCCAGATACAGGTGTGCCAAGCTTGTAGCCTCATACCCAAGAAGACTCAAGGCTGTAATAACTGCCAAAGGTGCTTCAACAAAGTACTGAATAAAGGGTCTGAATACTTTTGTAAATGTGATATTTACAGTGCCTTGCAAAAGTTTTCACCCCCCTTGGCGTTTACTTGTTTAAAAAAAAAACAGAAAATGTATGTATGTATTCACCCCTTTTGCTATGAAGCCCCTAAATAACATCACTAAGAGAAGTACAGATCAGGGTTGGGTTATAAAAAAATATCTGAATCTTTGAACATCCCACAGAGCACCATTAGCTCCATTATTAAAAAATTGAAAGAATATGGCACCATAACAAACCTGCCAAGAGATAGCCGCCCATCAAAACTCACGGACCAGGCAAGGAGGGCATTAATCAGAGAGGCAACAAAGAGACCAAAGATAACCCTGAAGGAGCTGCAAAGTGTCACAGCGGAGATTGGAGAATCTGTCCATAGGACCACTTTAAGCCGTACATTCCACAGAGCTGGGATTTATGGAAGAATGGACAGAAAAAAATAAGCAAACATGTTTGGTGTTCGTCAAAAGGCATGTGTGAGACTCCCCAAACATATGGAAGAAGGTACTCTGGTCAGATGAGACTAAAATTGAGCTGTTTGGCCATCAAGGAAAACACTATGTCTGGCGCAAACCCAACACCTCTCATCACCCCGAGAACAACATCCCCACAGTGAAGCATGGTGGTGTCAGTATCATGCTGTTGGGATGTTTTCCATCGGCAGGTTACTGGGAAACTGGTCAGATTTGAAGGAATGACGGCTGGCGCTAAATACAAGGAAATTCTTGAGGGAAACCTGTTTCAGTCTTCCAGGGATTTGAGACTGGGACGGAGGTTCACCTTCCAGCAGGACAATGACCCTGCTAAAGCAACATTCGAGTGGTTTAAGGGGAAACATTTAAATGTCTTGGAATGGCCTAGAGAAAGCCCAGACCTCAATTCAGAATTTTTTGGTATGACTTAAATATTACTGTACACCAGCGGAACCCATCCAACTTGAAGGAGCTGGAGCAGTTTTCCCATGAAGAATGGGCAAAAATCCCAGTGGCTAGACGTGCCAAGTTTATAGGGATGTACCCAAAGAGACTTGCAGCTGTAATTGCTGGAAAAGGTTGCTCTACAAAGTAGTTATACACGCTCAGGTTTTCAGTTTTTGTGGAAAAATTTGGAAAAAGTCATGGGGACTGAATACTTTCCGAATACACTGTAGTCTGGGACAGTTTTGGGATGCGATAGATCCCAAATTAATACAACCACTAGCATAAAAAACTGTTTTAAGCAATGAGCCTGAAGCAACAGATGAGAACGTTCAGCTTAAAATATTGATCAACTATTAGGCTATTTCTTCACATTTTACGGCAGCAATACGCACACAGCTGTAGGCCATAAGCACCAATGGCGATACCCCCCCCCCCTTCAATCCCCTCCAACAAAAAACAAGCACTAACTGTAATTTTTATTCAGACATTTGGAACAACACAAATAAATAATCATAACATTTAAAAATAGAAACAAATTGTAGTATATGAATACAAATAAAAAGAGAATCAAATTATTACACTATTACCTTATTGCTAACTAAAAACACACAAATAAAACTAAATTGCACAAATCCTATATCACACAAATACACAAATAGAATAACACACTTATAAAGAAGAGAAACCTTATTATTACTCTATTGCACTTCAAACAAGGAACGCACAAACTAAATTACCCAACTAATTGCACTACTAATTGCATTAGTACTGTATCAAAATTAGAGGTGCCATTTTTGATAGATTCCCCCGCTCTCCCTACCTCGGGCTTCCAGTTGGGAGACCTGAGGTCAACCTACCCCCACCCCCCTCCCCATCTCGTACTTCTGGGTGGGAGACCTTCCCAGGCAGTAGCCTGCCTTGCTCACAAACTAGAATTAGGGTGCCTACTCCGACAAGGTTAATTGACGCACAGTCCCACACTGTGACATGATATCATTGACGTGACATGCAAATGAGCGATAGAAAACCATCCCTGGCAAGATGCCGCCCTGGGCGGTTTCCCATGTCGCCTATACCTAAATCTACCACTAATAAGAGCAAATGTTTCATTTGCAGGAAAACACCATTCTCAAAAGTGACCACAAATGCGATTATGCATGTATCAATTTCATTACGGGGCGGCAGGTAGCCTCGTGGTTAGAGCATTGGACTTGTAACCGAAAGGTTGTAAGATTGAATCCCCGAGCTGACAAGGTAAAAATCAGTTGTTCTGCCCCTGAACAAGGCAGTTAACCCACTGTTCCTAGGCTGTCATTGATATTAAGAATTTGTTCTTAATTGACTTGACAAGTTAAATAAAGGTGCATTTTTATGGTGACAATGATCTTCCCCAAACTTGAAACTCATGTGCTGTGTATGTATGCCAGTTAGGCTCTACACCCGTTGTAAAGAGGATTAATGTGCTCCATTTTAAGAAGTTATTCGGCCACTTTAGTTATGATACAAACCTTAGCAAACATAAAGGCCTATAGTCGCAAAAAAAATAACTCACTATTAGCCTAAAGCAGGGTATCATTCACAAGTGATAGGCTAATATTGTCACCCATCACACTATTCTTGATTTAATCTTGTCTTTACATATACAAAAAAATATATATGTGAAATTTGTTTTGATTTAGAATGGACCATTATCATACACGTCTCAAAACAGGGGCAGCGGGAAAAACTACATGTCATCCATGCACTCATGTCAGCCAGGTAGGCTATACTCCTGTTGTAAAGAGAAGCAATGAGTTTAATATTAGGAAAGTTGAGAAATATATAGTATAGTGTATAATATTGTAGGCCTAGCCTGAAAGCTGATTGGATCCTTCTCTTTTAATAGAGGACATCACTCTGTTTTCTGTAGAAATGTTGTGCAACATGAGCTCATTGGCTCTCATGAAGTGTTTGATTAGATTTTCAATTACATTTGAATTGATTTCAGAGTGATTAGAGGGACAATAGAGTGCTGAGTACCAGGCAGTTAGCAAGTTTGGTAGGCTACTAATGACCATCAGCAGCAGCAGAGCTTGGAAAAGCCTAATTACCGTGACTAAAAGGTCACGTGGAATTTGAATGTCGTCATGACTCGTGACCGCTGGTGTGGCGGTAATACGATCACCGTAACAGCCCTTGTTACGCCAAGTTGTGTATTTATGGTCTTTTATGTATTGCTTTGTTATCAACTCCAATTCCGCAGGAATCAGTTTATTATAAAAAGTAGGCTAATTTCACCTGTCTATCTAGGCTATAATATGCCCAGGCCTATGCAGTTTTTTACATAAAAAAAAAGATTTGCTTTAACTTGGAAATATTATAATTATAATGAGATTAGTTTACCTTCGCCGTGATATGGCCTGTAGTGACCTTGCCACCTGAAGAATTGTTAAGATAAGCAAACAGGCAAATATCAATAGCCTAACCCTATCCGGGGGGCTCTGAGGTACCTGAACACATTATGGAAAAAAATGTGGCAGCCCAGCAGACAGAGTAAACAACCAAGTAGCTTACTGTCTATGGTTGTGAAACAGACAGCACTATCCAAGGTGCTGATTAAGTCAAAGCATTTTAGAAGTCACTGCAGTTTGCCCACATTCTTGACTATTGCTGCGGGGCTTACACTTCTTATAGCTTAATTTTCTAGACATCAATGTACAGCAACATTTTTAGACGACACTGCAGAACACCCACATGCATACATACTCAGCTGTGGTGCTTATAAGACCAGAATTTCTTCTAATTTTCAAGACATCAATGTAGCAATAGAACAAATAAAATAAATCAATGTCGGCTACAGCAGAACACACATATGAGAATATATAGGCCTACCGCCTATGTGATATTATGAAGCACATGTCCAGCTTCTGTGACCACCAAGAACTGTGTCAAGATCAGTTACTTACACCACAGGCCCTCTCCATAACCTCTATGCACAAATAAGAAAGCAGGTCTGGAATCAGTGTTGCAGGATAGGATGATTACACAGAAAGATCACCGTGCTTTAACCTGTTGGGGGTAGGGGGCAGTATTTACACGGCCGGATAAAAACGTACCCGATTTAATCTGGTTATTACTACTGCCCAGAAACTAGAATATGCATATAATTATTGGCTTTGGATAGAAAACACCCTAAAGTTTCTAAAACTGTTTGAATGGTGTCTGTGAGTATAACAGAACTCATATGGCAGGCAAAAACCTGAGAAGATTCTGAACAGGAAGTGGCCTGTCTGACAAGTTCTTGTTCATCTTGGCTCTTTTTATTGAAGACTGAGGATCTTTGCTGTAACGTGACACTTCCTATGGCTCCCATAGGCTCTCAGAGCCCGGGAAAAAGCTGAATGATATTGAGGCAGCCCCAGGCTGAAACACATTATCGCCTTTGGCAAGTGGCCGATCAGAGGACAATGGGCTTAGGCGCGTGCACGAGTCGACCCTGTGCTTTATTTTCTTTTGTCTTTTTACCTAAATGCAGATTCCCGGTTGGAATATTAACGCTTTTTTACGAGAAAAATGGCATAAAAATTGATTTTAAACAGCGGTTGACATGCTTTGAAGTACGGTAATGGAATATTTAGACATTTTTTGTCACGAAATGCGTCGTGCTCGTCACCCTTCTTTACCCTTTTGGATAGTGTCTTGAACGCACGAACAAAACGCCGCTGTTTGGATATAACTATGGATTATTTGGGACCAAACCAACATTTGTTATTGAAGTAGAAGGCCTGGGAGTGCATTCTGACGAAGAACACCAAAGGTAATCAAACTTTTCTAATAGTAAATCGGAGTTTGGTGAAGGCTAAACTTGCTGGGTGTCTAAATAGCTAGCCCTGTGATGCCGGGCTATCTACTTAGAATATTGCAAAATGTGCTTTCACCGAAAAGCTATTTTAAAATCGGACATATCGAGTGCATAGAGGAGTTCTGTATCTATAATTCTTAAAATAATTGTTATCCTTTTTGTGAACGTTTTTTCGTGAGTAATTTAGTAAATTTTTAGTAAATTCACCGGAAGTTTGCGGGGGGTATGCTAGTTCTGAACGTCACATGCTAATGTAAAAAGCTGGTTTTTGATATAAATATGAACTTGATTGAACAAAACATGCATGTATTGTATAACATAATGTCCTAGGGTTGTCATCTGATGAAGATCATCAAAGGTTAGTGCTGCATTTAGCTGTCTTCTGGGCTTTTGTGACATTATATGCTAGCTTGAAAAATGGGTGTCTGATTATTTCTGGCTGGGTACTCTGCTGACATAATCTAATGTTTTGCTTTCGTTGTAAAGCCTTTTTGAAATCGGACAGTGTGGTTAGATTAACGAGAGTCTTGTCTTTAAAATGCTGTAAAATAGTCATATGTTTCAGAAATTGAAGTAATAGCATTTCTAAGGTATTTGAATAACGCGCCACAGGATTCCACTGGCTGTTATGTAGGTGGGACGATTTTGTCCCGCCGACCCTAGAGAGGTTAACATGATGGTCTTTCAGGGGGGCTTTTATTATAATGTCTACAGTGCAAATAGTGAAACAATTAATAAATCATGCATTTTTATTATTATTTGTTGATCGTTTTGTCTTTTAATACCGTGGAATATTTCACTTTCTCTGGTCATAGGAACAACATGAATTTGTGCATGAGGCAGATGCGGTGCAACTCGAGTTTTGCCAATCAGTTGGAAGACTGTGTCTCCTCTTTTTGGTCAGTCTCACCGAAGGAGACTAATGCCATGTTCAAAACAATTGGGAACTCGGAAATCTCCGACTTCAGTGTGTTTAAGACAACTGGGAACTCTGAAAATAAAAAAATATTTTTGAATGGTCATCCAACTCGGAATTCCAAGTTGGAAACTCTAGCATTTTTCTAGAGCTCTGACTTTCCGACCTGAAGATCACTGACGTCAAGATTTGACCTTGTTATCAAAGCTTGAGTTTTGAAATATAATGTGGTCTGAGAAGAACAATATTGTCAGGCGGGGCATATAGCCAATATGCCGTGATGTTGTATTAGGCCTACTGCTACTCTAACATTTAAGTCATGTTTAAAAACAAATATCTGAGCAGTAGATCTCGCCATGCTTTTTGACTGTGAAAGTGATCTTGACTCCGAAAAGGTTGGTGACCACTGGCCTAGCGGATTCAGCATCATGGACAGCAATCTGAATTCCCGCAATTTGCCATTTAGGTCTAAATCTGGAGTGCCTGGGCTCATAAATTCAGAGTGTTGTCAGATTGTCAGTTTGTAAATTAACCTCACTAGGGTAGGGGGCACTATTTTCACCTCCGGATGAAAAGCGTTCCCAAAGTAAACTGCTTGCTACTCAGGCCCAGAAGCTAGGATATGCATATAATTAGGACAGTTGGATAGAAAACACTCCAAAGTTTCTAAAACTGTTAAAATAATGTCTGTGAGAATAATAGAACTGAAATGGCAGGCGAAAACCTGAGGAAAATCCATCCAGGAAGTGCAATTATTTTGAAATGGCTGTTTTACCAATGAAAGCCTATCGACCATTTAAAGGGATTGGACCCAGATTCCATCCCCAATGGCTTCCACTAGTTGTGAACAGTCTTTAGACACTGTTTCAGGCTTGTATTCTGGAAAATGAGGGAGAATGACAACTTTGAGTGAGTGGATAGTGGGATGTCCCCAGAGCTGTTTCACTGCGCGTGACCGAGAGTGCGCCTTTCTTGTTTTTCTTTTATATTGTCCGTAGAAATATTATCGACTATTTAGCTTCAAAACAACCCGAGGATTGATTCTAAACATCGTTTGACATGTTTCTACAAACTTTATGGATACTATTTGGAATTTTCGTCTGCCTGTTGTGACGGCATTTGAGCCATTGGATTACTGAACAAAGCGCGCCAACAAAATTGAGGTTTTTGGATATAAAGAGGGACTTTATCGAACAAAACAAACATTTATTGTGTAACTGGGAGTCTTGTGAGTGCAACCATAAGAAGATCATCAAAGGTAAGTGATTCATTTTATTCCTATTTCTGACTTCCGTGACTAATCTACTTGGCTGGTAACTGTATGTAATGTTTGTGTGCTGAGCGCTGTCCTCAGATAATCGCATGGTTTGCTTTCGCCGTAAAGCTTTTTTGAAATCTGACACGGTGGCTGGATTAACTTCACTAGGGTAGGGGGCAGCATTCGGAATTTTGCATGAAAAGCATGCCCAAAGTAAACAGCCTGCTACTCAGGCCCAGAAGCTAGGATATGCATACAATTGGTAGATCTGGATAGGAAACACTCTAAAGCTTCCAAGACTGTTAAAATAATGTCTGTGAGTATAACAGAACTGACATGGCAGGGGAAAACCTGAGGAAAATCCATCCAGGAAGTACTATTATTTTGAAAGGCTGTTTTTCCATTGAAAGCCTATCCAACATACAAAGACTTAGGACCCAGTTCACGATCTCTATGACTTCTTCTACACGTGGCCAGTCTTTAGGCATTGTTTGAGGCTTTTACTCTGAAAAATTAGGGAGATACAGCACTTTCAATGAGTGGACAGTGGAAATTTTCAGACATGAGTCCAGCGCGCGACAGGGAGGGCGCCTTTCTTGTTTCTCCTTTTCTATTGACGAAGCTTTTGTCCGGTTGAAATATTATTGATTATTTATGACAAAAACAACCTGAGGATTGATTTTAAACATCGTTTGACATGTTTCTACAAACTTTTATTGTACTTTTTTTAACTTATTGTCTGGATGTTGAGAGCGAGCTTTGTGCCTTTGGATTACTGAACTAAACGCACCAACAAAACTGAGGTTATTGGATATAAACATGGACTTTGTCGAACAAAACAATCATTTATTGAGTAAATGGGAGTCTTGTGAGTGCAAACATATGAAGATCATCAAAGGTAAGTGATTCATTTTATCACTATTTCTGACTTGTGTAACTCCTCTACTTGGCTTGTTACTGTTTGTAATGATTTGTCTGCTGGGCGCTGTTCTCAGATAATAGCATGGTTTGCTTTCGCCGTAAAGCCTTTTTGAAATCTGACACGGTGGCTGGATTAACTTCACTATTAACTTCACTTTACCCCCTACTGAGGTTAACCACAAGTTATGCTTTATTTTGATGTATTACACTTGTGATTTCATGAAAGTAAAATATTTATAGTAATTTAATTTGAATTTGGCGCTCTGCAATTTCACCGGATGTTGGCCAAGTGGGACACTACCGTCCCACACCCCCTAGAGAGGTTAATTGAAATGCATTCCAGGTGACTACCTCATGAAGCTGGTTGAGAGAATGCCAACAATGTGCAAAGCTATCATCAAGGCGAATGGCGGCTATTTGAAGAATTTCAAATATAAAATATATTTAGATGTGTTTAACACTTTTGTGGTTATTACATGATTCCATAGTTTTGATGTCTTCACTATTATTATACAATGAAAATAGTAAAAATAAAGGAAAACCCTTGAATGAATAGGTGTTTGTAACATTTTGGCTGGTAGTGTATATATTTTTTTTATACAGACTTGCCTAAAAATAAGTGAAAATTGACAATTGATCCAATGGACTATGACACTTTTCTGGCAAATAAAAGTGGAGGTGCAAAAACATAAGTTTGCCATTTAAATTTTTCTCCATGGCTTAGACTGCCATTTGGACAGACACAAGGCTGTTTGGCTCATCTCAGTCGCGAAGAGGAATGACTTTGCAGCTGTTTCTAATTAATAAACAATGTCATGCTGGTGGGTGGTAACATTCAAATAAAAGCCTTGAAACTAAAGGGTAGGCTGAAAATGATTTGTATGTCATTATCATAGGAAAAGACATCGCATTCACACAGATTTGCACAGTTGCGATTTATCACTAAATGCCCAAATATTTCATACGTTGACTAAAACGATAACTTATTTACTTAATTCGTTGTGCAACATCATGGGTAAGCTCTGGCCATCGTCTCTCAGCTCAAAACTGTGGATATCTACTGGTGTGGGCATTTAATGTCATGTCTCAGGCTGGACACATTGGCATTCAAGATCTTTAGTCTCCACCAAGTGTTATTAACACCACATGTTCCCCATATCCTAAGGTCGGATATCTAATTAATAAGACATCATAATCACTTTCTCCCTGTGTGATTATGAACATGTTGTAACGGCTGTCGTAGAGTGGGGACCAAAGTGCAGCGTGTTGACTGTTCATGATGAATATTTATTTTAACTTAAAACACTAAAGAAAAATAACAAAGAGAAAACGAAAGCGCACAGTTCTGTCAGGTACATAAACTAAACAGAAGACATCTACCCACAAACACAGGTGGGAAAAAACCCTACTTAAGTATGATCTCCAATTAGAGACAACGAGGACCAGCTACCTCTAATTGGAGATCATCCCAAAAACAACCATCATAGAAATAGAAAACGAGACCCTAAACATAGAACTACAAAACCTATAAAAACACCTCCTGTCACACCCTGACCTACTCCACCATAGAAAATAACATCTTACTATGGTCAGGATGTGACAGTACTCCCCCCCAAAAGGTATGGACTCCGACCCCACATAAAGACAACAACAAACCCCCCCCAAAAAACAAAAGGGAGGGTAGGGTGGGTAACTCCTGTCTATGGCTGCTCTAGTGCAGTCCACAGAACCTTATCCTCCAGCGGATCCTCCAGCAGAGGAGGCGGCTCCAGTTCGGGGCGTAACCCCCGCTCCACCCGCTGATCCCTCTGCTTCAGTACCACCTGACCGTGGATCGTCGTCGGAGGAACCGGACTGTAGATCAGCGCCGGAGGTTCTGGGCTGCAGGCCGTCGCTGGAGACTCCGGACCGGGGAGCGTCGCTGGAGGCTCCGGACCGGGGAGCGTCGCTGCAGGCTCCGGACCGGGGAGCGTCGCTGCAGGTTCCGGACCGGGGAGCGTCGCTGCAGGCGCCGAGCCATGGATCGGCGCTATAGGTTCCGCACCATGGATCGTCACTGGAGGCTTCGTTCCCTGGATCATCTCTACAGGCTTTGGACCATAGATCATCACTGGAGGCTTCTTTCGTGGAGCTGGAACAGGTCTCACCGGACTGGGGAGACGCACTGGAGACTGGGTGCGCAGAGCTGGCACAGGGTATACTGGGCCGTGGAGGCGCACTGGAGGGAGAGTGCGAGGAGCAGGCACAGGACGTACTGGGCTGTGGAGGCGCACTGGAGGGAGAGTGCGAGGAGCAGGCACATGCTCACCACGATAAGCACGGAGAGTTGGCTCAGGTCTCACCCCTGACTCCGCCAATCTACCCGTGTGCCCCCCATAATATTTTTTTGGGGCTGCCTCTCGTGCTTCCCCGGCAGGCTTCTATATCTGTCCAATACTTGCCCCCAAGTTCAGTCTATCCTCTCTCGCCACTCCTCCAGAGACCAGGTAACCATCTCCTCCCGGGCACGCTGCTTGATCCAGTTGTGGTGGGTAGATCTGTAACGGCTGTCGTAGAGAGGGGACCAAAGCACAGCGTGTTGATTGCTCATGATTAATATTTATTTTAACCTCTACGGGCTAGGGGGCAGCATTGAGAATTTTGGAAAAAATATGTGCCCATTTTTAACTGCCTCCTACACCAACTCAGAAGCTAGAATATGCATATTATTGTTCAGGTTTGGATAGAAAACACCCTAAAGTTTCTAAAACTGTTTGAATGGTGTCTGTGAGTATAACAGAACTCCTATGACAGGCAAAAACCTGAGAAGGTTTCATGCAGGAAGTACCCTGTCTGACAAGGTGTTGTTGTTCTTGCTTCTGTTTATTGAAGAGTCAGGATCTTAGCTGTAACGTGACAATTCCTAGGGCTCCAATAGGCTCTCAGAACCCGGGAAAAACCTGAACGATGACGAGGCAGCCTCAGGCTGAAACACATTATCTCCTTTTCCAAGTGTCCCATCAGGGGACAATAGAATTAGGCGCGTGCGCGATTCGGCCCCGTGGAGTATTTTCATTCGGCTGTTTAGCTAATTGCAGATTCCCGGTCGGAATATTATCGCTTTTCTACGAGATAAATTGCATAAAAATTGATTTTAAACAGCGGTTGACATGCTTCGAAGTACGGTAATGGAATATTTAGAATTTTTTTGTCACATTCTGCGCCATGCGCACGACCGTGATTTAGCATTCTGATAGTGTCTAGAACACACGAACAAAACGCCGCTGTTTGGATATAACGATGGATTATTTGGGACCAAACCTACATTTGTTATTGAAGTAGAAGTCCTGGGAGTGCATTCTGACGAAGAACAGGAAAGGTAAGACCATTTTTCTTATAGGAAATGTGATTTTGGTGAATGCTAAACTGGTTGGGTGTCTAAATAGCTAGCCCGTGATGGCTGGGCTATGTACTTAGAATATTGCAAAATGTGCTTCATCCGAAAAGCTATTTTAAAATCGGACATATCGAGTGCATAGAAGAGTAATGTATCTATAATTCTTAAAATAATTGTTATGCTTTTTGTGAACGTTTATCGTGAGTAATTTAGCAAATTGTTAGTAAATTCCCCGGAAGTTTGCGGGGGGTATGCTATTTCTGAACGTCACATGCTAATGTAAAAAGCTGGTTTTTGATATAAATATGAACTTGATTGAACAGACATGCATGTATTGTATAACATAATGTCCTAGGTGTGTCATCTGATGAAGATCATAAAAGGTTAGTGCTGCATTTAGCTGTGGTTTAGGTTTTTGTGACATTATATGCTAGCTTGAAAAATGGGTGTCTGATTATTTCTGGCTGGGTACTCTGCTGACATAATCTAATGTTTTGCTTTCGTTGTAAAGCCTTTTTGAAATCGGACAGTGTGGTTAGATTAACGAGAGTCTTGTCTTTAAATAGCTGTAAAATAGTCATATGTTTGAGAAATTGAAGTAATAGCATTTCAAACGTTTTAAAAATCGCGCCACAGGATTGCACTGGCTGTTACGTAGGTGGGACGAATTCATCCCGCCGGTCCCATAGAGGTTAACTCAAAACACTAAAGAAAAATAACAAAGAGAAAACGAACGCGCACAGTTCTGTCAGGTACATAAACTAAACATCTACCCACAAACACAGGTGGAAAAAAACCCTACTTAAGTATGATCTCCAATTAGAGACAACGAGGACCAGCTGCATCTAATTGGAGATCATCCCCCAAAAAAACATAGAAATAGAAATTTAGACCCTAAACATCGAACTACAAAACATAGAAAAACACCTCCTGTCACGCCCTGACGTACTCTACCATAGAAAATAACATCTTACTATGTTCAGGACGTGACACATGTGTGCATCAGATAATTAATTAAATGCTTAACCATGTCAATGTTGACCTTTCAATATTATTTAAAGGATTTCCCACACACATTCAAATGAGCAATGCTCATTCAATTGTTAGTAAAATAATTTTTCCCCTCTTGATTTGTTTTTCTTCTCAGACTTTCTTGGTGGTAAATAATGGAACAGATAACACATTTCCAAGCCACACAGGCATTGTCTGAACCAGTAAGGTAGTTTTCTCCACAGAGATTCAGGTAACAGTTCCAAGAGGTCAACAGTGTTAAAGGAGTACAAGGTGTACAATGGAGGCATTGCTCCCAAGCCAACAAGGAGAAACCACACAGGAACAGGTGTAGAGAAAGGAGTAATAGCAAAGCCTGTGCTTATTTATAATTGTAGAGTATGATACACACAGCCCAATTCCTCCTCAGGTAATTCCCACTATTCCACAGCATTATTATCATACTGCTAAAGATAACAATGTTCGCAGGGTTATTATGAGAATTAATATGGTGACCATGAAGGTGAATTCCACTGTTACAGTGGCTTGTATTCACCCCCTTGGCATTTTCCCTATTTTGTTGCCTTACAACCTGGAATTAAAATAGATTTTGGGGGGTTTGTATCATTTGATTTACACAACGTGCCTACCACTTTGAAGCTGCAAAATAATTTTTATTGTGAAACAAACAAGAAATAAGATAACAAAACAGACAACTTGAACGTGCATAACTATTCACCCCCACCCCCAAAGTCAATACTTTGTAGAGCCACCTTTTGCAGCAATTACAGCTGCAAGTCTCTTGGGGCTAAGCTTGGCACATCTAGCCACTGGGATTTTTGCCCATTCTTCAAGGGCAAAGTTGGATGGGTTCTGCTGGTGTACAGCAATATTTAAGTCATACCACAGATTCTCAATTGGATTGAGGTCTGGGCTTTGACTAGACCATTTCAAGACATTTAAATGTTTCCCCTTAAACCATTTGAGTGTTGCTTTAGCAGTATGCTTAGGGTCATTGTCCTGCTGGAAGGTGAACCTCTGTCCCAGTCTCAAATCTCTGGAAGACTGAAACAGGTTTCCGTCAAGAATTTCCCTGTATTTAGCGCCATCCATCATTCATTCAATTCTGACCAGTTTCCCAGTCCCTGCCGATGAAAAACATCCACATAGCATGATACTGACACCACCTGTAACGGCCGTCGTTAGAATGAGACCAAGGTGCAGCGGAGGATGTGTTCATCTTAAATGATTTTAATGACCGAATGAACACTTTCAAAAGAAAACACGAAAATGACAGCCAAACAGTTCTGTCAGGAATAACAAAACACTAGACAGAAAACATTCACCCACAAACCCCAAAGGAAAAACAGGCTGCCTATGTATGACTCTCAATGAGCAACAACGATCTACACCTGTTCCTGATTGAGAGCCATACACGGCCGAAACAAAGAAAACCACCAACATAGAAAAATAAACCTAGAACGCCCACCCATGTCACACCCTGGCCTAACCAAAAATAGAGAACAAAAAACCCTCTCTATGGCCATGGCGTTACACCACCATGCGTCACTGTGAGGATGGTGTTCACGGGGTGATGCGAGGTGTTGGGTTAGCGCCAGACATAACGTTTTCCTTGATGGCCAAAAAGCTCAATTTTTAGTCTCATCTGACCAGAGTACCTTCTTCCATAAGTTTGGGGAACACCAAACATGTTTGCTTATTTTTTCCTTTAAGCAATGGCTTTTTTTCTGGCCACTCTTCCGTAAAGCCTAGCTCTATGGAGCGTACGGCTTACAATGGTTCTATGGACAGATACTCCAATCTCCGCTGTGGCGCTTTGCAGCTCCTTCAGGGTTATATTTGGTCTCTTTGTTGCCTCTCTGATTAATGCCCTCCTTGCCTGGTCTGTGAGTTTTGGTGGGTGGCCCTATCTTGGCAGGTTTGTTGTGGTGCTATATCCTTTCCATTTTTTAATAACGGATTTAATGGTTCTCCGTGGGATGTTCAAAGATTTTGATATTTTTTTATAACCCAACCCTGATCTGTACTTCTCCACAACTTTGTCCCTGACCTGTTTATTTTCATTTGTATTGTATTTCACTTTTATTTAAACCAGGTAGGCCAGTTGAGAACAAGTTCTCATTTAAAACTGAGACCTGCCAAGATAAAGCAAAGCAGTGCGACAAAAACAACAACACAGGGTTACACATGGGAAAAATAAACGTACAGTCAATAATAAAAAAGAAAAATCTGTATACAGTGTGTGCAAATGAAGTACGGAGGTAAGGCAATAAATAGGCCAATAGTGGCAAAGTAATTACAGTTTAGCAATTTACACTGGAGTTATATATGTGCAGATAAGGATGTACAAGTATAAATACTGGTGTGCAAAAGAGCAGAAAAACACAAACAAATATGGGATGAGGTAGGTAGTTGGTTGGATGGGTTATTTAGAGACGGGCTGTGTTCAGCTGCAGCGATCGGTAAGATGCTCTGACAGCTGGTGCTTAAAGTTAGTGAGAGAGATATAAGTCTCCAACTTCAGTGAATTTTGCAATTCTTTCCAGTCATTGGCAGCAGAGAACTGTAAGGAAAGAAAGCCAAATTAGGTGTTGGCTTTGGGGATAACCAGTGAGATATACCTGCTGGAGCGCGTGCTACGGGTGGGTGCTGCTATGGTGACCAGTGAGCTGAGATGAGGCGGATCTATACCTAGCAAAGACTTATAGATGACCTGGAGCCAGTGGGTTTGGCGACGAATATGTAGCGAGGACCAGCTAACGAGAGCATACAGGTCGCAGTGGTGGGGAGTATATGGGGCTTTGGTGACAAAACGGATGGCACTGTGATAGACTGCATCCAAATTGCAGAGTAGAGTGTTGGAGGAAATTTTGTAAGTTACATTGCCAAAGTTAAGGATCGGTAGAATAGTCAGTTTTACGAGGGTATGATTGGCAGCATGAGTGAAGGAGGCTTTGTTGCAAAATAGGAACCCAATTCTAGATTTAACTTTGGATTGGAGATACTTAACCTCTCTGGGCTAGGTGGGACTCAACAGCCAGTTGAATCCCGTGGCGCGTTATTCAAATACCTTAGAAATGCTATTACTTCAATTTCTCAAACATATGACTATTTTACAGCATTTTAAAGACAAGACTCTCGTTAATCTAACCACACTGTCCAATTTCAAAAAGGCTTTACAACGAAAGCAAAACATTAGATTATGTCAGCAGAGTACCCAGCCAGAAATAATCAGACACCCATTTTTCAAGCTAGCATATAATGTCACATAAACCCAAACCACAGCTAAATGCAGCACTAACCTTTGATGATCTTCATCAGATGACAATCTTAGGACATTATGTTATACAATACATGCATGTCTGTTCAATCAAGTTCATATTTATATCAAAAACCAGCTTTTTACATTAGCAGGTGACTAGCATGTGACTAGCATTCCCACCGAACACTTCCGGTGAATTTACTAAATTACTCACGATAAACGTTCACAAAAAACATAACAATTATTTTAAGAATTATAGATACAGAACTCCTCTATGCACTCAATATGTCCGATTTTAAAATAGCTTTTCGGTGAAAGCACATTTTGCAATATTCTAAGTAGATAGCCCGGCATCACAGGGCTAGCTATTTAGACACCCAGCAAGTTTAGCATTCACCAAAGTCAGATTTACTATAAGAAAAATGTTATTACCTTTGCTGTCTTCGTCAGAATGCACTCCCAGGACTTCTACTTCAATAACAAATGTTGGTTTGGTCCCAAATAATCCATAGTTATGTTCAAACAGCGGCGTTTTGTTCGTGCGTTCAAGACACTATCCGAAGGGTAAATAAGGGTTACGAGCATAGCGCATTTCGTGACAAAAAAATTCTAAATATTCCATTACCGTACTTCGAAGCATGTCAACCGCTGTTTAAAATCAATTTTTATGCCACTTTTCTCGTAAAAAAGTGATAATATTCCGACTGGCAAAGCCTGTTTACATTCAACGAGAGAAAAAGTAAAAGCATGCTATCCCCTCATGCACGAGCCTCGTCTAATGGCCCTCTGATAGAGCACTTGCCAAACGCGCTAGTGTGTTTCAGCCTGGGCCTTGAATTACGTCATTCAGCTTTTTCCCGGGTTCTGAGAGCCTATGGGAGCCGTAGGAAGTGTCACGTTACAGCAAAGATCCTCAGTCTTCAACAAACAGAGTCAAGATGAACAGCAACTTGTCAGACAGGCCACTTCCTGGTCAGAATCTTCTCAGGTTTTTGCCTGCCATATGAGTTCTATTATACTCACAGACACCATTCAAACAGTTTTAGAAACTTTAGGGTGTTTTCTATCCAAAGCCAATAATTATATGCATATTCTAGTTACTGGGCAGGAGTAGTAACCAGATTAAATCGGTACGTTTTTTATCCGGCCGTGTAAATACTGCCCCCTATCCCCAACAGGTTAATATGAGTCTGGAAGGAGAGTTTACAGTCTAGCCAGACAGCTAGGTATTTATAGTTGTCCACATATTTTAAGTCAGAACTGTCCAGAGTAGTGATGCTAGTCGGGCGGGTGGCTGTGGGCAGCGATCGGTTGAAGAGCATGCATTTCATTTTACTAGCATTTAAGAGCATTTGGAAGCCACGGAAGGAGTGTTCTATGGCATTGAAGCTCATTTGAAGGCTTGTTAATACAGTGTCCAAAGAAGGGCCAGATGTATACAGAATGGTGTCGTCTGCGTAGAGGTGGATCAAAAAAAATCACCCGCAGTAAGATCGACATCATCGATAAATACAGAGAAAAGAGTTGGCCCGAGAATTGAACCCTGTGGCACCCCCATAGAGACTGCCAGAGGTCCGGACAACAGGCCCTCCGATTTGACACACTGAACTCTATCTGAGAAATAGTTACTGACCCAGGCAAGGCAGTCATTACAGAATCCAAGGCTGTTGAATTTGCCAATAAGAATATGGTGATTGAGTCGAAAACCTTGGCCAGGTCGATGAAGACGGCTGCACAGTACTGTCTTTTATCGATGGCGGTTATAATAACGTTTAGGACCTTGAGCATGGCTGAGGTGCATCCATGACCAGCTCTGAAACCAGATTGCATAGCGGTGGGATTTGAAATGGTCGGTGAACTGTATATTTACTTGGCTTTCGAAGACCTTAGAAAGGCAGGGCAGGATGGATATAGGTCTATCCCAGTTTCTGTCTAGAGTGTCTCCCCCTTTGAAGAGGGGAATGACCACGGCAGCTTTCCAATCTTTGGGGATCTCAGATGACATGAAAGAGAGATTGAATAGGCTAGTAATAAGGGTTGCAACAATTTCGCCGGATAATTTTAGAGAGGGTCCAGATTGTCTAGCCCAGCTGATTTGTAGGGATCCAGATTTTGCAGTTCATTCAGAACATCATCTGTCTGGATTTGGGTGAAGGAGAAGCGGGGGGGGGTTGGGTAAGTTGCTACAGGGGGTGCTGAGATGTTGGCCAGGGTAGGGGTAGCCAGGTGGAAAGCATGGCCAGCCGTGGAAAAATGCTTATTGAAACGATCGATTATTGTAGATTTATCGGTGGTGACAGTGTTTCCTATCCTCAGTGCAGTGGGCAGCTGGGATGAGGTGCTCTTATTCTCCATGGACTTTACAGTGTCTGTAACGGTTGTCGTCGGGAATAGAGGACCAAAACGCAGCAGGAATGTGGATGCTCATCTTGTTATTTATTTTTTAAATAAAGAGAACACCAAAATAACAAACCGAGAAACGCACGAACAACAAAACAGTCTTGTCATGCTCACACAGGCAAAACAAGAAACAATCTCCCACAACTATAAACCAAACAATTACCCATATATAGGACTCTCAATCAGAGGCAACGAGAAAGCACCTGCCTCCAAATGAGAGTCCAACCCCCCATCAACCTAAACATAGACATACAACAAACCAGAAAGAACATAGAATTACAAAACATAGAACATAGACTAAAACCCGGAAATAATAAATCAAACACCCTACTACATAAATCACCACCCCGAACCACATAAACAAAATACCCTCTGCCACATCCTGACCAAACTACAATAACAAATCACCCTTATACTGGTCAGGACGTAACAGTGTCCAAAAACTTTTTGGAATTAGTGCTACAGGAAGCAAATTTCTGTTTGAAAAAGCTAGCCTTAGCTTTCCTTACTGACTGAGCATATTGGTTCCTGACTTCCCTCAAAAGTTGCATATCGCTGGGGCTATTCGATGCTAATGCAGAATGCCACAGAATGTTTTTGTGCTGGTCAAGGGCAGTCAAGTCTGGGGTGAACCAAGAGCTATATCTGTTCTTAGTTCTACATTTTTTGAATGGGGCATGCTTATTTAAGATGGAGAGGAAAGCACATTTGAAGAGCAACCAGGCATCCTCTACTGACGAGAGGAGGTCAATATCCTTCCAGGATACCCGGGCCAGATTGATTAGAAAGGCCTGCTTGCAGAAGTGTTTTAGGGACTATTTGATAGTGATGAGGTGTGGTTGTTTGACCGCGGACCCAGTACGCACACAGGCAATGAGGCAGTGATTGCTGAGATCCTGGTTAAAGACAGCAGAGATGTATTTAGAGGGCAGGTTGGTCAGGATGATATCTAATAGGGTGCCCATTTCGGGTTGTACCTGGTAGGTTCCTTGATGATTTGTGTGAGATTGAGGGCATCTAGCTTAGATTGTAGTACGGCCAGGGTGTTTTAAGCATGTCCCAGTTTAGGTCACCTAACAGTACGAACTCTGAAAATAGATGGGGGCGATCAATTCACATATGGTGTCCAGGGCACAACTGGGGCCGAGGGGGGTCTATAACAAGTGGCAACGGTGAGAGACTTGTTTATGTAAAGGTGGATTTTTAAAAGTAGAAGCTCGAATTGTTTGGGTACAGACCTGGATAGTATGACAGAACTCTGCATGCTATCTCTGCAGTATATTGCAACTCCGCCCCATTTGGAAGTTCTATCTTGTCGGAAAATGTTTTAGTTAGGAATGAACATTTCTGAATTTTTGGTGGCCTTCCTAACAGAGTGTGCTAAAGCAGTGAATAAAACAAACTTAGGGAGTATGCTTCTAATGTTAACATGCATGAAACCAATGCTTTTATGGTTACAGAAGTCAACTAATGAGAGTGCCTGGGGAATGGGAATGATGCTGGGGGCTGCAGGGCTTGGGTTAAACTCTACATCACCAGAGGAACAGAGGAGGAGTAGGATAAGAGTATGGCTAAAGGTTAAAAGTACTGGTTGTCTAGTGCATTCGGAACAGAGAGTAAAAGGAGCAGGTTTCTGAGGGTGGAAGAATAGATTCAAGGCATAATGTACAGACAAGGGTATGGTAGGATGTGAGTACAATGGAGGTAAGCCTAGGCATTGAGTGACGATGAGAGAGGTGTTTGCCTCTAGAAACACCATTTAAGCCAGGTGCGGTCACCGCATGTGTGGGGGTGGAACATAAGGGCTAGCTAAGGCATATTGAGCATGGCTGGAGGCTCTACAGTGAAATAAAAATGACTAACCAAAACAGCAATAGACAATGCATGTTGACATTAGGGAGAGGCATGTGTAGCCGAGTGATCATAGGGTCCAGTGAATAGCTAGGCGAGCAGGAGGCACGGCGATTCAGCCAGATAGCAGGCCGGGGCTAGCTGCAGGTGGGCCTCGGGGACGTCGCAACAAGAATCTGTTGAAACCCCCCTCGGAGGGTTACGTCGGCAGACCGGTCGTGATGGATCGGTGGGGCTCCGTGTCGGAAGCAAAGGGTCCATGCCAATTGCCAGAAGAGGTATTGAAGCACAGGAATTGTCAGATGGAATTCTTTGGCTAGCCGGGTGAAGGGCCTAGCTCGAGGCTAGATCCAGGCTAACTGGTGCTTGCTTCGGGACAGAAACCCCCTTGGACGGTTACGTCGGTGGACCCGTCCTGATGGATCTGCGAGGCTCCGTGTCGGCAGCTAAGGGTCCATGCCAATTCGCAAAAAAAGGTAATAGAAGCCCAGGGATTGCTTGATGGAATCTCTTCAGCTAGCCGGGAGATGGGCCTAGTTCGAGGCTAGCTCCAGGCTAACTACGAGCTAGTAGCTAGTTAGCTGGCTAGCTTCAGAAGGGGGTTCCGGTTCAAAAGTGTAAAAATAGCAGATCCATACCACATTGGGTGAGGCGGGTTGCAGGAGAGTATGTTAAATCCATAGATGGAAAATGAAATTTAAAAAATAATACAAATATATACAAAATATATACGAACAAAAACTATATATACAAGGGATGGGACAAGACAATCAAAACAGACATCCCCACTGCTACGCCATTTTGGATTTAACAAATTATGTGACTTCTGAAGGTAATTGGTTGCACAAAATCTTTTTTAGGGGCTTTGTAGCAAAGTACATATGCAAAATACATATACACGCACCACTTTTCCATTTTTATTTTGTAGGATTTTTTGAAACAAGTTATTTTTTTCATTTCACTTCACCAATTTGGACTATTTTGTGTATGTCCATTACATGACATCCAAATAAAAATCAATTTAACCTGTTGGGGGTAGGGGGCAGTATTTGCACGGCCGGATAAAAAAACGTACCCGATTTAATCTGGTTATTACTACTGCCCAGAAACTAGAATATGCATATAATTATTGGCTCTGGATAGAAAACACCCTAAAGTTTCTAAAACTGTTTGAATGGTGTCTGTGAGTATAACAGAACTCATATGGCAGGCAAAAACCTGAGAAGATTCCTTACAGGAAGTGGCCTGTCTGACCATTCCTTGAGATTCTTACCTCTGTTTATTGAAGACTGAGGATCTTTTCTGTAACGTGACACTTCCTACGGCTCCCATAGGCTCTCAGAAGGCGGGAAAAAGCTGAATGATGTCATTCCAGCCCCAGGCTGAAACACATTTGCGCTTTTGGCAAGTGGCCGATCAGAGGACAATGGGCTTAGGCGCGTGCACGAGTCGACCCCATGCTTTATTTTCTTTCGTCTTTTTACCGAAACGCAGATTCCCGGTCGGAATATTATCGCTTTTTTACGAGAAAAATGGCATAAAAATTGATTTTAAACAGCGGTTGACATGCTTCGAAGTACGGTAATGGAATATTTAGAAATGTTTTGTCACGAAATGCGTCGTGCTTGTCACCCTTCTTTACCCTTTCGGATAGTGTCTTGAACGCACGAACAAAACGCCGCTGTTTGGATATAACTAAGGATTATTTGGGACCAAACCAACATTTGTTATTGAAGTAGAAGTCCTGGGAGTGCATTCTGACGAAGAACACCAAAGGTAATAACATTTTTCTTATAGTAAATCTGACTTTGGTGAGTGCTAAACTTGCTGGGTGTCTAAATAGCTAGCCCTGTGATGCCGGGCTATCTACTTAGAATATTGCAAAATGTGCTTTCACCGAAAAGCTATTTTAAAATTGGACATATCGAGTGCATAGAGGAGTACTGTATCTATAATTCTTAAAATAATTGTTCTGCTTTTTGTGAACGTTTATCGTGAGTAATTTAGTAAATTTTTAGTAAATTCACAGGAAGTTTGCGGGGGGTATGCTAGTTCTGAACGTCACATGCTAATGTAAAAAGCTGGTTTTTGATATAAATATGAACTTGATTGAACAAAACATGCATGTATTGTATAACATAATGTCCTAGGGTTGTCATCTGATGAAGATCATCAAAGATTACTGCTGCATTTAGCTGTCTTCTGGGTTTTTGTGACATTATATGCTAGCCAACCCTAGAGAGGTTAAATGTAAAATGTAAATGTAATAATATTATTCATATCTCAGAGCCATTTGCATTGCTAGTTATAGCCTAATGCTAGCTAGCTAACATTGAACCTGGTTGGTTAGCTACCTGCAGATTAATGCAGGGTAGTAACGTTATGAGTTGGGATTACGGTTTATTGTTTACCTAGCTAGATAGCTATATGTCTAAACAAAATACTCCACTTTGCAAGTAACCTTCATGATGTCACTACGACAACTGTCGATTGACGAAGCTGGTAAATTCACTCTGGCTATCTACTCCTATTTCAGAGCACTCTCATCTGAGTGTGCCAGATCACAGAATATGAACACTGAACACCCATTGAATATGGGCAGTGTCAGTAAACTTTGACAAAAAAGCGTAATTAAAATGTTGCCAGCAGCAGAGTTGCAGTCACTAACGCTGTGGATAACATAGAAACAGCTTAACCAATATGGTCAGATTGAGCTGTTCCCTCATTTGTTTCTGGAAGTAGCTAGCAAGCTAGCCAACGTTAGCCAGTTAGCTTGGGCGCTTGACTGCTGTTGTTTGGTCAGAACGCTTGGATCAACCCAACTCCTTGGCGAGAGCGTCCAGTGTGTGGTCTGAATGAAACGTTTGGAATTTACAAACAGACAATCTGACAACGCTCTGAGTTTACGAACCCCCAGAAAGCACTCTGAGCACACCAGATTGAATTTATTAACACACCATAGTATAAGCCAGGCTTTAGCCTTAAAATCTTTGGTTGTTTAGTACATGGCCTCACATGTAAATCCTTAAAGGCATGCGTGGGGTTAAGGCTTTACCCTTGTGTGGTGTTCCGGTCTGTTTGACCAATTTTCAATGTTTACTGAAAGATAAATGATACAATGAATTATTTTTTCAACCTGAGACTCATTGGCCTTGGCTCATTTTCTGTGAAAGAAAATGTAAAATAACACATTTTCATTGAGTGCACACTGTGCACCCCCCTACACATGTACTACATTACATATGTGGTGTTCGTGTCCACTGGACCTGAGGGTAATAAAAGTGTGGGAAATTTCTGAATATGAGGATCGTGTCTCTGTTAATTCGGAGTCTGGCAGTGAGTTGGAAGTAGAGGATGGGATTGACCCTCAGCCAGCCCCAGGACCTGCCTTTCAGCAGCCAGCCCCAGGACTAGCCCGTCAGTAACCAGATCATCAGCAGCCTGCAGAAGGAGAAATATGGATGTCAAAGAATTGTGAAATTGAATGGTCTTCTTACCCAAGGAATGAGCCACCCTGCATGGCTGCCAATATGATAAGAATGCAACCAGGGCCAATGTGGATGGAGGTTACTCATGTGCAGGACATAAAGTCTTCTTTTGAACTGTTCATCCCAGACACCATCCAGAAAATAATTCTGGACTGCACTAATTTGGATGGAAGGTGTGTTTTTGGAGTGTGATGGAAGGAAACGGACCAAACTCATTTACATGCATACTTTGGGGTTCTTATCCTTGCTGGTGTTTTCAAATCCAATTGGGAATCCACAGAATCCCTGTGTGATGCAGAAACTAGCAGATAACGTTTCTGTGCAACACTGTCTCTGGAAAACTTCCACATTATTTCCGGGGATTATCCTCTTCGATAACTGAGTCACCAGACCAGCTTGGCGGCAGAGAGACAAGCTAGCTGCAATCAGGTCAGTGGGGGACAAGTGGATGGACCACCTTCACCTGTTTTATGACCCTGGGCCAAACATTACTGTTGATGAGCAGCTTATGCCCTTTAGGGGCCACTGCCCCTTCAGGCAGCCCATAGCGTCTAAACCCACAAAATATGGAATCAAGAACTGGGCTGCCTGTGATGCTGCTTCATCATATCCGTGGAACTTGCAAGTGTATACTGGGAAGCCAGATGGAGGAGCCTCTGAGAAGAACCAAGGGATGCGGGTTGTCCTGGACATGACACAGGGACTCTGGGGCCACAACATCACATGCAATAACTTTTTTACTTCGCACAAGCTGGGGCAGGTGCTCCTCTTGAGGAAGCTGATGATGGTAAGAACAGTACGAAAAAATAAGGCAGAGCTTCGGCCTCAGCTCTTGAATACACGGAACAGGCTATCAATTCCTCTAAGTTCGTGTTCACGGTCGACAAGTCCCTAGTGTCCTACGTGCCAAAGAAAGGCAAAAATGTGGTACTCATGAGTATGCTGCCTAGGGATGGGAGAATCTGTGGCCAGGAACATCAAAAACCAGAAAAGAAGGGGCGGACAATTTAGACAAGCTGGTGACTGGCTACAGCTGCAAAAGAAGAACCCAACGCTGGCCACTTCTGATATTCTTCAACATCTTGGACATCTCAGCGTACAACGCATTTGTCACCTGGATGGCGTTGAACCCAGATTGGAAAAGAGGGAAGCTCCAGAGGAGGGAAGCTCCAGAGGAGACGGCTCTATCTCGAAGAGCTGGGCAAAGCATTGATAAGACCTCAAATCCAGAGGTGGCAACATTTCCCAAGGACCCCAGCTTCTGCAGCCATCGTGAGGAGGATTCAGGAGGAGGATGCTGGTGCCCCATCCGCCCAACCTACAGAACCAACAACTCCAATAATGGAAGTAAGTGTGAGTGATGTTGTTGCACGTGTGTTTGTCTGACTCTCCTATGTTGGCCTGCTGTAACTATTTATGTGAGTGAGTGAGATGTTAGTAAAATTCCTGATCTAAGTGTTTTCATCATTCTAGACTGCAGCCGGTAGCAACAAGAAGAAGCACTGTGATGTGTGTGGACCCAAGAACGACAGGAAGACACAGTACACATGCATCAAGTGCAGGAAATACATTTTCAGTAAAACTCTGTCCGTCATGTGATGTGTAGATCGGCCTTAATTTGTGTTCAATGGGGCTCATTTATCATTTCCATAAAATACTGTATGTAAAATTTGTCCTTCCAATTTGTTCAGTTCAAAGCGATAAACATCAATAGTAATAAACCTTGTTTCATTTATATTTGTTCAAGATAAACATGATTTATTCCACCATTTCTTGATTATAATAGATTTTTATTGATAAATGTGATCTAGCAGAGGTAAATGGCAAAAATTAACCATTGTCGTGACGTTAATTAATCTGATGGCTGTTATTTATTTTATCAACTAACTATGTTTAATTGTTACTCGATTAAATTAATCATGTAACAATTAACTCATTCGGAATTTGGGGAACCACGGGAAAATTTGTTTAAGGAGTTACTATCACCCGACTTAAAGTCTAAAGATAACAGTCAATTATTCATTATTTTTGTTATTACCTCATATCAGTCTCATTCTGAATGTCACATACTCCTTGATATCTGCAAGAATCCTAGCCCTTTTGAATATTCACTACTACACAAATTGATTTAATTATTTATTTATTAACTAACTAAATAATTACACAAAATACCATACACACGTACATGAGATAAAATCCCAAGTGGACTGACACGATATGACGGCTTGTTACACAATGGAAAGGGGATGGGGAAAGATATAGAGAGGGAGAGACAAAGAGAGTCAACTTATCGTGCATACATTTGGAAACTACGCTCACAGTAACCAGAATACTTAGCACCCTAACCATTGCTCATTCAGATTAGAAATTCAGAGATCACAATGTCCTTCTTAGTTGGAGAGCTTCTCTGGTCTTGGAGTGTTCGTTAGAATAGAAACGTCAGACGTATCAACAGTTGTCTCAAAGGGATTCTTCCTTCCCACCTCGTGTCTTTTAGTCAAAGTTCTAGGACCACTTTTTACATGCACAGCTGCAGACTGTGAACATTTTTGGTCTCTTAGGTGAGGTTATCTTCTTCTGTAGAGATTGAGAGTTTCAGGGCTTCTAACCATTTAGTAACGTTCAGCTCACGCTGTCTGACACGCTGGTTTGTAGAGTTTAAACCATTTAGTTCGGCTCACCTTCCATCTACTTGGTCTCAGTACAAAGTTTTTTACCATTTCAACGTTTAGCCACGGCTTCACGTCTTTTTGGTCTGTATGTTAATTCTTAGCGAGTCCTTTTAAGCACACTGGCCAAAGGGGGCATTCCGTCATGCTGGCACGAACTCTGAGCTCACTGGGGTGTGGCTACTGACTGGGCATGAGTTTAGATGAAAAACAATTCTCATTTAGAAGGCTAAAATCACAAAAGTATTCTCATATTTAATCATATCATTTTTACAACATTTAGATGTAAATCTGATACATCGGACACATACACTTTCAGAGTTACCGTTACCTTGATATACCATCCTTAATGAAATCACATAGGAGCGCCATGTAGCCTAGTGGTTAAAGCGTTGGGTCAGTAACCGAAAGGTTGCTAGATCAAATCCCCAAGTGACAAGGTAAAAATATGTCGTTCTACACCTGAACAAAGCAGTTATCCCACTGTTCCTAGTGTGTCATTGTAAATAAGAATGTGACTTGCCTAGTTAAATTGAAAAAATGACATCACAAAATAATAAACAATTTGATAGGATTATTCTTGAAGTCCTCACTGACCATTTCCCACATTCTTTACGTTATAAATATTGTTCCAATATCCCCTTTTGGATGTTTTAGTTTTTGGCAGCAATAGTCTCTCTGTAACAAAGGCATTTTTACCATCCCCATTACTGCAGGACAAGAAGATGAAAGTTCTCTCTAAATTTACGTCCGATTGTTAAGTCATAAAATCCTGTGGGAGAGGGGAGGGGGGCGGTCTGGCTATATGTCAGCCATTTGCCAAGCTGATCTGGCACCTTTGATCCTCACCAAGGAGAGAGAGTCATGACACCATGTATGTCTATATGACTGTCTATATCTATCTAAGTATATCTATCTTGTCTATATCTATCTAAGTACTAACTATTACGTATTTTCACGTAAATTGTTATGGCTGTATTGTTCTAAAAACTCAATAATGGTGTGGGTCCATCAGACCTGCGAACATTGGGTGAATATCAAAAACATGAACACCACACAAGTGTTAAGTCTCAATGCACTCTCAATGCACTTCTCTCTTTTTGTTTATAAAGCCTTCTTGTGCAAACTTCCGCCATACCTTACTTCATTGTTATATTACAGATTTATGAGTCACCAGACCCAATCACAGGGATGGCTAACTCTGGAGATCCCTTTGGTCTCCACTGAGTTAGGTAGATCTGCGTTTAGTTTTTTTCCACCTTACTCGTGGAATGATCTTCAGAACTCTGTAAAGTTTGATGTTTTGATGCCGCTAGGGCAGTTCAGATGGTTGGTTGATTACTGTTTTAATGAGAAATGTATTTGTTTTTCATGATCGTGATTTGTAAGTTAGTTTCTTAAATTGCTGGTAAATATTGTGTTTTTATTGCGTTGGAATTGCAAATATTTTAAAAGAGGCCTTGGTCTCAATGGGATATCAAACACAGACCCCAAGCTAAGCCCAGTGAAGCTCATCAATTATGCCCTCTTTATAGCAACCCTGAACTTTGGGCTTTAAGTGTTGATTTGCTTTGCCAAAATAGTCAGTTTGGGATCTAGTTTCATTTACTGATGTTGATTATTTATCCTGTTGATCTTTCTATCACTATATTGTGATATTGATTTCTATGTATTTAAAGAGAAATTAAGTTATCTTATTGAATGTAGACATAGAAACACTTTTGCCTAGGGAGCCGTGGTATATTACAAAGAGCTATACTGCACGTCCGCCTGGTCTGGCGTGCTGGCCTGTACATATCAGACATATTTTCTTCTGCATATTTGTAGACCTTTTGTGTTGTCCTTTTATATATTTTGGAGGGGAACCATAATTGCTCACTGTGTAGGTCAAACGTTCCCAACAAAGTCAAGACATCTGTAATCAGTGGAAGGGGAGGGCCTGCTTCTGTAATCTATGTTTTAAGTACTTTGACCTTCTTTCACTCTATGGGCACTGTATGTCCAGCGTTAATGTTAAATGTTCATGATATCATATTTTCCAACACAATCTCACACTCAATGTGTGCAAATATTTACAAAAAGTATTTCAGCAGATTTAGTGTGTTTTTGTGTGGAGTTAATTTGTGTGAAAAGACACATTTCTGTGCGACTTAATTCGTTGGAAAAGACAATTTTTTTTGTGACTTTATTCATAGTAAAAAAACAATTTGGAGGCCAAACTTCGAAACAATCTTTTGAACGTTATTAGAGCAATGCATGATGGGCAATGGTGTTCTACACTGCCTTTTTTTGTTTTGCACATTTATTTATAAATTATAAAAAAATAAACGTTAACAACCCAATATTGTTAATCAACAAGGTTGTCAAAGAAATAATTGTAGTATAATAGTAGCCTTTTTTATTTTTAAGGTATGTTCAATGTCAGCTATGGGTTTCACAGCCCTATAATAATGATACACGTTATATCACCTTAAAATGGTTAATTTACAACCTCTGGGGTATAACATGTTGGGCAAAGTGCTATTGCAGAGTCTGACATGATTGACACAACTGTTATAATCATCATGAAACGGCCTTGGAAGAACCATAAGTGTAAGCCAACATAATTCATTATTTTAAATTTATTTAACTGCATTGATATGGCTTAATTGATCATAGTTCAAATCATATAGTTGCAAATCCCATGCAGTTGCACCAGGGGAATTAAACCAAACAGATTTTATTTGCAGTCTTCCGTTTTCCTACATTAAGATGAAGTAATTTCCCATCGTGAAAATGTATCCCCATTACCCAAACAAATACCTTCATCAATACCATAAGAATTTTTTTTACACCAATCTGGCAACCCTCACAAAATCAGACATATAGTTGAAGTCGGAAGTTTACATACACCTCAGCCAAATATATTTAAACTCAGTTTTTCACAATTCCTGACATTTAATCCTAGTAAAAATGCCCTGTCAGTTAGGATCACCACTTTATTTTAAGGATGTGAAATGTCAGAATAATAGTATAGAGAATTATTTATTTCAGCTTTTATTTCTTTCATCACATTCCCAGTGGGTCAGAAGTTTACATACACTCAATTAGTATTTGGTAGCATTGCCTTTAAATTGTTTAACTTGGGTCAAACATTTCAGGTAGCCTTCCACAAGCTTCCCACAATAAGTTGGGTGAATTTTGGCCCATTCCTCCTGATAGAGCTGGTGTAACTGCGTCAGGTTGTAGGCCTCCTTGCCTGCACACGTTTTTTTCAGTTCTGCCCACAAATGTTCTATAGGATTGAGGTCAGGGCTTTGTGATGGCCACTCCAATACCTTGCCTTTGTTGTCCTTAAGCCATTTTTCCACAACTTTGTTAGTATGCTTGGGGTCATTGTCTATTTGGAAGACTCATTTGCGACCAAGCTTTAACTTCCTGACTGATGTCTTGAGATGTTGCTTCAATGTATCCACATCATTTTGTCCTCGTGATGCCATCTATTTTGTGAAGTGCACCAGTCCCTCCTGCAACAAAGCACCCCCACAACATGATGCTGCCACCCCAGTGCTTCACGGTTGGGATGGTATTCTTTGGCTTACAAGCCTCCCCCTTTTCCCTCCAAACATAATGATGGTCATTATGGACTAACAGTTCTATTTTTGTTTCATCAGAGCAGGGGACATTTCTCCAAAAAGTACGATCTTTGTCCCCATGTGCAGTTGCAAACCGTTGTCTGGCTTTTTTATGAGTGGCCTTTCAGGTTATGTTGATATAGGACTCGTTTTACTGTGAATATACTCAAACATTCTCTGTGGAGAAGAAGGTCTGTGTCTGGACATGGTTTCACTTGCAGAGAAGAGGGAGGTTGGGATGAGACGTCTAAGAGAAAATAGCATATAGGCAACTATAATATTAGTTCTCACTTTTGGTGCCAACATAGGAAAGTATGTTACTCTGCTAAACACAGAAGTGCAACATTGTTAACAAAAGTGTTATTAATACCAAGGCGATGTGGTAGCGTTAGTACTGGTAAAGCAGTGATTTAATCACAGAGCTATTTTTTTTTACTTTTTAACTTACTTACGCAGAAGTGCAAAATTGTAACAAAATTATAAATTTACTTCACTGCACAGTTAGCTATGCTATCTATAGTTAGCTAGCCAGCCAAACTTTGTATAGTTCGCAAGCTAGCTACAGTACACACTTACTGTAGCATTGTCATACGCGTCTCCAGAAATGACAAGGTGTCCCAGCTGTGTTGACATTTCACCTATCCACTTCATCCACTCATCAGAATAATATAACTATTGTTTGACTCACCGTTTTACCAGCATCAGTCTATTCAAAATCTCCCAATAGTCGAAGTGCATTGCAGTAAGCCACAGTAGCAACATGTTAGTTAAACAGGCACTAAGGAGCCCACGTGTGTTAGCTTTAACATGTTTGTAGGTACTTGGTTCCAAATGAACTAAAGCCTATAACATCAGCTAGAAAGAGCTTACACGTCATTTCCACAGATTTCCACGAAGTTCCCACTTCGGATTTCCCACTTCAAGCCCAAATATATCATACTTTGACTTGACAGTTTAAGTCAATAAGTCACAGTTTGTGTAACATCATGGGTAAGCACTGGGCATCGTCTTCCAACTGAAAAAAGGGGATTTTTGCTGGTGTGGGCATTTAAACACAGACTGGGTTTCATCCAGTGCTTTTTCAATTGACTTCTCAATGAGGTCTACTAAGCACTCTAATTTAGAATATTGCCTTTTACGACCTTTTTATGCCACAAAGTAATGAATGTCCAAAGAAGCTCAGTCTGGCAGCTAAAAGCCTAAAGCACCCTCTCATCCATTTAGTCCTGCCCATGTCAGTATAATGGGGCCCAAAGGATTTACTTCTGAAATTACTTGTATCTTAAAGCCATACAATTTGCTGAGTCATACAGTGAGATCCAAAAGTATTTGGAAAGTGACAAATGCTTTGTTGTTTTGGCTCTGTACCCCAGCGTTTGAGATTATGCAATGACATTAAAGTGTAGACTGTCAGCTTTAATTTGAGGGCATTTTTATCCATATAGGGTGAACTGTTCATGAAATTACAGCAGTTTGTCAATCAATCAAATTGTGTTGGTCACACTCACTGGGTGTAGGTAGACTTTGCAGTGAAATGCTTACTTATGAGCCCTTTCCCCACAGTGCAGAGATAAAAAGTCAGACAAATATTTGCTAAATAAAAAAGGAAATAGTAACACAATTAAAACAATAACTAGGAGGACCAGTACCAGGTCAATGTGCAGGGGTATGAGGAAGTTGAGCTAATACAATATGTACAGTACAAGTCAAAAGTTTGAAAACACCTACTCATTGCAGTCTTGAAGGAGTTCCCACATATGCTGAGCACTTGTTGGCTGATTTTCCTTCACTCTATGGTCCAACTCATCCCATAACAATCTCAATTTCGTTGAGGTCGGGTGATTGTGGAGGCACTCCACCACTCGCCTTCTTGATAAAATAGCCCTTACACAGCCTGGAGGTATGTTGGGTCATTGTTCTGTTGAAAACCAAATGATAGTCCCACTAAGTGCAAACCAGATGGGATGGCGTATCGCTGCAGAATGTTGTGGTAGCTATGCTGGTTAAGTGTGCCTTGAATTGTAAACAAATCACAGACAGTGTCACCAGAAAAGCACCATCACACCTCCTCCTCCATGCTTCACCGTGGGAACCACACATGCGGAGATCATCCGTTTACCTACTCTGCGTCTCACAAAGGCAGTTGGAACCAAAAATCTCAAATTTCGACTCCAGACCAAAGTTCCACCGGTCTAATTTCCATTCATTGTGTTTCTTGGCCCAAGCAAGTGCCTTCTTATTGGTAGTGGTTTCTTTGCAGTAATTCTACCATGAAGGCCTGATTCACACAGTCTCCTATGAACAGTTGATGTTGAGATGTGTCTGTTACTTGAACTCTGTGAAGCATTTATTTGGGCTGCAATTTCTGAGGCTGGTAAATCTAATGAACTTATCCTCTGCAGCAGAGGTAACTCTGGTTCTTCCATTCCTGTGGTGGTGCTCATGAGAGCTAGTTTCATCATAGCGCTTGATGGTTTTTGCGACTGCACTTGTTGAAATTTTCCATATTAACTGACCTTCATGTCTTAACGTATTTTTTAAAACTTTATTTAACTAGGCAAGTCAGGTGAGAACAAATTTGTATTTACAATTACAGCCTACCGGGGAACAGCAGGTTAACCTGTTATGGCTAGGGGGCAGTATTTTCACGGCCGGATAAAAAACGTACCCGATTTAATCTGATTATTACTCCTGCCCAGAAACTAGAATATGCATATAATTATTAGCTTTGGATAGAAAACACTCCAAAGTTTCTAAAACTGTTTGAATGGTGTCTGTGAGTATAACAGAACTCATTTGGCAGGCCAAAACCTGAGAAGATTCTGTACAGGAAGTACCCTGTCTGACCATTTCTTGCCCTTCTTGATTATCTCTATCCATTACAGAGGATCTCTGCTGTTACGTGACACTTCCTACGGCTCCCATGGGATCTTAGAAGGCGGCAAAAAGCTGAATTGTGGCTTTGCAGGCTCTGGCTGAAAAACATTAGCGCGTTTGGATAGTGGCCAGTAACAGTACTATGAGACTCAGGCTCGTGCACGAGAGGATAGCCTGCTTTTATTTTCTCTCTCTTTGTACGTTTACACGCTTTCCCGGTCGGTATATTATCGCTTTTTTACGAGAAAAATGGCTTAAAAATTGATTTTAAACAGCGGTTGACATGCTTCGAAGTACGGTAATGAAATTATTTAGAAATCTTTTGTCACGAAATGCGCAATGCTCGTGACCCTTATTTACACTTCGGATAGTGTCTTGAACGCACAAACAAAACGCCGCTGTTGGAACATAACTATGGATTATTTTGGACCAAACCAACATTTGTTATTGAAGTAGAAGTCCTGGGAGTGCATTCTGATGAAGAACACCAAAGGTAATCAAACTTTTCTAATAGTAAATCGGAGTTTGGTGAAGGCTAAACTTGCTGGGTGTCTAAATAGCTAGCCCTGTGATGGCGGGCTATCTACTGAGAATATTGTAAAATGTGCTTTCACCGAAAAGCTATTTTAAAATCAGACATATCGAGTGCATAGAGGAGTTCTGTATCTATAATTCTTAAAATAATTGTTGTTTTTTGTGAACGTTTATCGTGAGTAATTTAGCCTCTCTGGCGCATGTGGGACGAACTCGTCCCACCTACGTAACAGCCACTGAAATCCAGTGGCGCAATTTTTGAATCGTTAGAAATACTATTACTTCAATTTCTCAAACATATGACTATTTTACAGCTATTTAAAGACAAGAATCTCGTTAATCTAACCCCACTGTCCGATTTCAAAAAGGCTTTACAACGAAAGCAAAACATTAGATTATGTCAGCAGAGTGCCCAGCCAGAAATAATCAGACACCCATTTTTCAAGCTAGCATATCATGTCACATAAACCCAAACCACAGCTAAATGCAGCACTAACCTTTTATGATCTTCATCAGATGACACACCTAGGACATTGTGTTATACAATACATGCATGTCTGTTCAATCAAGTTCATATTTATATAAAAAAAAAAGCTTTTTACATTAGCATGTGACGTTCAGAACTAGCATAACCCCCGCAAACTTCCGGGGAATTTACTAACAGTTTGCTAAATTACTCACGATAAACGTTCGCAAAAAGCATAACAATTATTTTAAGAATTATAGATACATTACTCCTCTATGCACTCGATATGTCCGATTTTAAAATAGCTTTTCGGATGAAGCACATTTTGCAATAATCTAAGTACATAGCCCGGCATCACAGGGCTAGCTATTTAGACACCCACCCAGGTCAGCCTCCACCAAAATCACATTTCCTATAAGAAAAATGTTCTTACCTTGCTTGTTCTTCGTCAGAATACACTGCCAGGACTTCTACTTCAATAACAAATGTTGGTTTGGTCCCAAATAATCCATCGTTATATCCAAACAGCGACGTTTTGTTCGTGAGTTCTAGACACTATCAGAATGCAACATCACGGTCTTGCGCATGGCGCATTGGCGTGACAAAAAATGTCTAAATATTCCATTACCGTACTTCGAAGCATGTCAACCGCTGTTTAAAACCAATTTTTATGCCATTTATCTCGTAGAAAAGCGATAATATTCCGACCGGGAATATGCATTGAGCCTAAACAGCCGAATTAAATTTCTCCTCAGGAGCGAAATGTGCATGCGCCTCATTCAAAGGTCCTCTGATCCGCCACTTACCAAAGGCGATAATGTGTTTCAGCCTGAGGCTGCCTCGTCAACCTTCAGGTATTTCCCGGGTTCTGAGAGCCTATTGGAGCCCTAGGAATTGTCACGTTACAGCTAAGATCCTGACTCTTCAATAAACAGAAGCAAGAACAACAACACCTTGTCAGACAGGGTACTTCCTGCATGAAACCTTGTCAGGCTTTTGCCTGCCATAGGAGTTCTGTTATACTCACAGACACCATTCAAACAGTTTTAGAAAATTCAGAGTGTTTTCTATCCAAACCTGAACAATAATATGCATATTCTAGCTTCTGAGTTGGTGTAGGAGGCAGTTAAAAATGGGCACATATTTTTTCCAAAATTCTCAATACTGCCCCCTATCCCAAACAGGTTAATAAATTCACCGGAGGTTTCGGGGGGGTATGCTAGTTCTGAACGTCACATGCTAATGTAAAAAAGCTAGTTTTTGATATAAATATGAACTTGATTGAACAAAACATGCATGCATTGTATAACATAATGTCCTAGGGTTGTCGTCTGATGAAGATCATCAAAGGTTAGTGCTGCATTTAGCTGTGGTTTTGTTTTTTGTGACATTATATGCTAGCTTGAAAAATGGGTGTCTGATTATTTCTGGCTGGGTACTCTGCTGACAATCTAATGTTTTGCTTTCGTTGTAAAGCCTTTTTGAAATCGGACAGTGTGGTTAGATTAACGAGAGTCTTGTTTTTAAAATGCTGTAAAATAGTCATATGTTTGAGAAATTGAAGTAATAGCATTTCTAAGGTATTTGAATAACGCGCCACAGGATTCCACTGGCTGTTACGTAGGTGGGACGATTTGGTGCCACCTACCCTAGAGAGGATAACATAAATATTGTGTTGCAAACATTAAAAAGGAAATACATTTTGGAATACAAATGTCAATAGAAAACTACAGCAAGATAAAGGAATGACTTATGATGAAGAAAAGCTGATTTACCTAACTCAGTAGAGACCAAAGGAATTTCCAGAGTTAGCCATCCCTGAGACCGGGTGTGGTGTACCAACTCATTCCATAATCTAATCTAGAGCAGGGGTCTCCAGCAGGTAGATTGCGAGCTGCTGGTCTGAAGAGTGTCTACGTGGACTACAATGCTGGCCGTCCAACTTTGAACACTTCTCTCTGATGAAGAATCAGATTTGTTCAAGGGAGGATTATGTTCGGTAGCCCAGCCCCAGAAGTGGCGCTTTATACAGTATGCAAGCATTCTCTGTGTTGCTCATGCCCTTATTCTGCCACAGCTCTGGGTAGCAGAGGTTCTGTTGTGATAATATGCTGTAGGTCTGGTATCTGACTGGAAGTTAACTCAACAGTAATGCTATTGGTCAACAACTCAGATTTTGAATCCAAACAACTCAGATGTTACTGTATAAAGGGTCTTAGATTCATTGGCTCTCTCTCTTTTTTGTTCCTGACTTGGTGAGATACACTATGTGACTAAAAGTACAGTACCAGTCAAAGTTTGAGCACACCTACTCATTCAAGGATTTTTCTTGATTTTTCTATTTTCTACATTGTAGAATAGTAATGAAGACATCAAAACTATGAAATGACACATACGGTGTCATGTAGTAACCAAAAAAAGTGTTAAACAAATCTAAATATATTTTAGACTTTAGATTCTTCAAAGTAGCCACCTTTTTGCCTTGATGACAGCTTTGCACACTCTTGGCATTCTCTCAACCAGCTTCATGAGGAATGCTTTCCAACAGAATGAAGGAGTTCCCACATATGCTGAGCACTTGTTGGCTGCTTTTCCTTCACTCTGCAGTCCAACTCATCCCAAACCATCTCAATAGGGTTGAGGTTGGGAGATTGTGTAGGCCAGGTCATCTGATGCAGCACTTCATCACTCTCCTTCTTGGTCAAATATCCCTTACACAGCCTGGAGGTGTGTAGGGTCATTGTTCTATTGAAAAACAAAATGATAGTCCCACTAAGTGCAAACCAGATGGGATGGTGTATTGCTCAGAATGCTGTGGTAGGCATGCTGGTTAACTGTGCCTTGAATTCAAAATAAAATCACAGTGAGTGTCACCAGCAAATCACCCCCATACCATCACACCTCCTCCTCCATGTTTCACGGTGGGAACCACACATGCAGAGATCATCTGTTCACCTTCTCTGCATCTCACAAAGACACGGCAGTTGGAACCAAAAATCTCAAATTTGGACTCAGCAGACAAAAGAACAATTTTCCACCGGTCTAATGTCCATTGCTCGTGTTTCTTGGCCCAAGCAAGTGCTTTCGTCTTATTGATGTCCTTTCGTAGTGGTCTCTTTGCAGCAATTCGACCATGAAGGCCTGATTCACACAGTCTCCTCTGAACAGTTGATGTTGAGATGTGTCTGTTGTACTTGAACACTGTGAAGCATTTATTTGGGCTGCAATTTCTGAGGCTGTTAACCTCTCTAGTACATGTGGGACGAACTCGTCCCACCTACGTAACAGCCACTGAAATCCAGTGGCGCGATTTTTGAATCGTTAGAAATGCTATAACTTCAATTTCTCAAACATATGACTATTTCACAGCTATTTAAAGACAAGAATCTCGTTAATCTAACCCCACTGTCCGATTTCAAAAAGGCTTTACAACAAAAGCAAAACATTAGATTATGTCAGCAGAGTGCCCAGCCAGAAAAAATCTGACACCCATTTTTCAAGCTAGCATATCATGTCACATAAACCCAAACCACAGCTAAATGCAGCACTAACCTTTTATAATCTTCATCAGATGACACACCTAGGACATTGTGTTATACAATACATGCATGTCTGTTCAATCAAGTTCATATTTATATCAAAAACCAGCTTTTTACATTAGCATGTGACGTTCAGAAAAAGCATAACCACCGCAAACTTCCGGTGAATTTACTAACAGTTTGCTAAATTACTCACGATAAACGTTCACAAAAAGCATAACAATTATTTTAAGAATTATAGATACATTACCCCTCTATGCACTCGATATGTCCGATTTTAAAATAGCTTTTCGGATGAAGCACATTTTGCAATAATCTAAGTACATAGCCCGGCATTACAGGGCTAGCTATTTAGATACCCACCCAGGTCAGCATCCACCAAAATCACATTTCCTATAAGAAAGATGTTCTTACCTTGCTTGTTCTTCATCAGAATACACTGCCAGGACTTCTACTTCAATAACAAATGTTGGTTTGGTCCCAAATAATCCATCGTTATATCCAAACAGCGACGTTTTGTTCGTGAGTTCTAGAATGCTTCTTCGCGGTGTCGCGCATGGCGCATTGGCGTGTCAAAAATGTCTAAATATTCCATTACCGTACTTCGAAGCATGTCAACCGCTGTTTAAAACCAATTTTTATGCCATTTATGTCATAGAGAAGTGTTAATATTCCGACCGGGAGTATGCATTGAGCCTAAACAGCCGAATAAAATTTCTCCTCAGAAGCGACTCATGCACGCGCATCATTGAAAGGTCCTCCGAGCATCCACTTACAAAAGGCGATAATATATTTCAACCTGAGGTTCCCTCGTAAACCTTCAGTTATTTCGCGGGCTCTGAGAGCCTATTGGAGCCCTGGGAATTGTCACGTTACAGCTAAGATCCTTACTTTTCAATAAAAAGAGGTAAGACGCACGACTCCTTGTCAGACAGGGTACTTCCTGCTTGAAGCCTTGTCAGGTTTTTGCCTGCCATAGGAGTTCTGTTATACTCACAGACACCATTCAAACAGTTTTAGAAAATTCAGAGTGTTTTCTATCCAAACCTGAACAATAATATGCATATTCTAGCTTCTGAGTTGGTGTAGGAGGCAGTTAAAAATGGGAACATATTTTTTCCAAAATTCTCAATACTGCCCCCTATACCAAAGAGGTTAACTCTAATGAAGTTATCCTCTGCAGCAGAGGTAACTCTGGGTCTTCCTTTCCTGTGGCCGTCCTCATGAGAGCCAGTTCTTGAAATTTTCGGGATTGACTGACCATGTCTTAAAATAATGATGGACTGACTATTTGCTTATTTGTATTTATTATGGATTATCATTAGCTGCTGCCAAAGCAGCAGCTACACTTCCTGGGGTCTAGCAAAATTAAGGCAGTTTATACAATTTTAAAACATTACAATACATTCACAGATTTCACAACACACTGTGTGCCCTAAGGCCCCTACTACTTGAGCTGTTCTTGACATAATATTCACTTTATCTTTCACCAAATGGGGCTATCTTCTGTATACCACCACTACCTTGTCACAACAAGCATTAAGAAGAAATTAAATTCTATGAATTAACTTTTAACAAGGTACATCTGTTAATTGAAATGCAGTCCAAAAGTAACTAGCTTATGAAGCTGGTTGACAGAATCCCAAGAGTGTGCAAAGCTGTCATCAAGGCAAAGGGTGGCTACTTTGAAGAATCTAAAGTCTAAAATATATTTTAATTTGTCTAACACAAATTTGGTTACTACATTTACATTTTAGTCATTTAGCAGACACTCTTATCCAGAGCAACTTACAGTAGTGAATGCAAACATTTCATACATTTTTTCTTCGTACTGGTCCCCCATGGTAATCGAACCCACAACCCTGGCGTTGCAAACACCATGCTCTACCAACTGAGCCACACGGGCTCCTTACATGATTCCATATGGGATGTTTCATAGTTTTAATGTCTTCACTATTTTTCTACAATGTAGAAAATAGTAAAAATAATGAAAAACCCTTGAATGAGTAGGTGTGTCCAAATGTTTGACTGGTACTGTATGTGGACACCTGCGTGTGGAAGATCTCATTCCGAAATCAAGGGCATTAATATGGAGTTGGTCCCCCTTTTGCTGCTATAACAGTCTCCACTCTTCTGGGAAGGCTTTCCACTAGATGTTGGAACATTGCTGCTGGGACTTGCTTCCTTTCAGCCACAAGAGCATTAGTAAGGTCGTGCACTGACGTTGGCGGTTAAGCCTGGCTCACAGTCAGCGTTCCAATTCATCCCAAAGGTGTTTCATGGGGTTGAGGTCAGGGCTTTGTGCAGACCAGCCATGTTCTTCCACACACATCTCAACAAATAATTTTTGTATGGACCTCGCTTTGTGCACTTGCTTATTGTCATGCTTTAACAAGAAATGGTCTTCCTTTCCTTTAAATTGATATTCTATTGCCATTTGCTGATACTCTATTGCCTGTTTCCGGTCACAACTTGCAGACTTGTTTACGCTGCTGTGCGTTTTTGTTGCCGTTTTTACTTTGCTACCTGACGGTTTTTACTTTTTCATTACCGTATATTTTTACTTTTTCCCTCACTCAATTTTTTTTTTTTTTTTCATTCAACTTTCCTACCCGGGAGGTTTTATCTGGACATGGTTCGTCAGGACTTCAAACAGCCGAAGCTAAGTAACATTAACATGATGCCTTCTAATTGCAGTCGTTGTACTCATAATATACAGGAGAACGATCGCCTTACGGCAAGGATAGCTGTGCTGCAAGCCCAGCTTCAGACGCAATCGTTAGGCAAGGGTCATTTCAGTGTAGGAAAGGATGAAACAGCGTCTGTGCCACCAGCAAGTACAGATAGTAACGTTAGTATAAACCCCCTCGCACGGTCCCCGCAGCCGGACATCTTTCTCATGGCGTCTGGAGGGAAACGCTGTAGGAATGCTCAACCGGTGTCGCTTATTCAGCCGACAGAAACTTTCAACCGGTTCTCCCCGTTAAGCGAGTCGGAGTCGGAGGCCGAGACTTCTCTGGTCTCTGCTCCTCCCGTTGTGGGGTCTGAGACGCCGACGGCTCCCACCATTAGCTCTGACAAATTGAAAACCCTAGTCATTGGCGACTCCATTACCCGCAGTATTAGACTTAAAACTAATCATCCAGCGATCATACACTGTTTACCAGGGGGCAGAGCTACCGACGTTAAGGCTAATCTAAAGACGGTGCTGGCTAAAGCTAAAACTGGCGAGTGTAGAGAGTATAGAGATATTGTTATCCACGTCGGCACCAACGATGTTAGGATGAAACAGTCAGAGGTCACCAAGCGCAACATAGCTTCAGCATGTAAATCAGCTAGAAAGATGTGTCGGCATCGATTAATTGTCTCTGGCCCCCTCCCAGTTAGGGGGAGTGATGAGCTCTACAGCAGAGTCTCACAACTCAATCGCTGGATGAAAACTGTTTTCTGCCCCTCCCAAAAGATAGAATTTGTAGATAACTGGCCCTCTTTCTGGGATTCACCCACAAACAGGACCTAGCCTGACCTGCTGAGGAGTGACGGACTCCATCCTAGCTGGAGGGGTGCTCTCATCTTATCTACGAACATAGACAGGGCTCTAACTCCTCTAGCTCCACAATGAACGAGGGTGCAGGCCAGGCAACAGGCTGTTAGCCAGCCTGCCAGCTTAGTGGAGTCTGCCACTAGCACAGTTAGCGTAGTCAGCTCAGCTTTCCCCATTGAGACCGTGTCTGTGCCTCGATCTAGGTTGGGCAAAATTAAAAATGGCGGTGTTCGCTTCAGTAATCTTACTAGTATAAAGACCTCCTCCATTCCTGCCATTATTGAAAGAGATTGTGATACTTCACATCTCAAAATTGGGTTACTTAATGTTAGATCCCTCACTTCCAAGGCAGTTATAGTCAATGAACTAATCACTGATCATAATCTTGATGTGATTGGCCTGACTGAAACATGGCTTAAGCCTGATGAATTTACTGTGTTAAATGAGGCCTCACCCCCTGGTTACACTAGTGACCATACCCCCCGTGCATCCGGCAAAGGCGGAGGTGTTGCTAACATTTACGATAGCAAATTTCAATTTACAAAAAAAAAACAATGACGTTTTCGTCTTTTGAGCTTCTAGTCATGAAATCTATGCAGCCTACTCAATCACTTTTTATAGCTACTGTTTACAGTCCTCCTGGGCCATATGCAGTGTTCCTCCTCTGACAAATCAATTGTAAATTTCGGTGTTCCTCAAGGTTCCGTTCTAGGACCACTATTGTTTTCACTATATATTTTACCTCTTGGGGATGTCATTCGAAAACATAATGTTAAATTTCACTGCTATGCGGACGACACACAGCTGTACATTTCAATGAAACATGGTGAAGCTCCAAAATTGCCCTCGCTAGAAGCCTGTGTTTCAGACATAAGGAAGTGGATGGCTGCAAATGTTCTACTTTTAAACTCGGACAAAACAGAGATGCTTGTCCTAGGTCCCAAGAAACAAAGAGATCTTCTGTTGAATCTGACAATTAATCTGGATGGTTGTACAGTCGTCTCAAATAAAACTGTGAAGGACCTCGGCGTTACTCTGGACCCTGATCTCTCTTTTGAAGAACATATCAAGACTGCTTCAAGGACAGCTTTTTTCCATCTACGTAACATTGCAAAAATCAGAAACTTTCTGTCCAAAAATGACGCAGAAAAATTAATCCATGCTTTTGTTACTTCTAGGCTCGACTACTGCAATGCTCTACTTTCCGGCTACCCGGATAAAGCACTAAACAAACTTCAGTTAGTGCTAAATACGGCTGCTAGAATCCTGACTAGAACCAAAAAATTTGATCATATTACTCCAGTGCTAGCCTCCCTACACTGGCTTCCTGTTAAGGCAAGGGCTGATTTCAAGGTTTTACTGCTAACCTACAAAGCATTACATGGGCTTGCTCCTACCTATCTTTTCGATTTGGTCCTGCCGTACATACCTACACGTACGCTACGGTCACAAGACGCAGGCCTCCTAATTGTCCCTAGAATTTCTAAGCAAACGGCTGGAGGTAGGGCTTTCTCCTATAGAGCTCCATTTTTATGGAATGGTCTGCCTACCCATGTGAGAGACGCAGACTCAGTCTCAACCTTTAAGTCTTTACTGAAGACTTATCTCTTCAGTAGGTCCTATGATTAAGTATAGTCTGGCCCAGGAGTGTGAAGGTGAATGGAAAGGCTGGAGCAACGAACCGCCCTTGCTGTCTCTGCCTTGTCGGTTCCCCTCTTCCCACTGGGATTCTCTGCCTCTAACCCTTTTACAGGGGCTGAGTCACTGACTTACTGGTGTTCTTCCATGCCGTCCATGGGAGGGGTGCGTCACTTGAGTAGGTTGAGCCACTGACGTGGTCTTCCTGTCTGGGTTGGCGCCCCCCCCTTGGGTTGTGCCGTGGCGGAGATCTTTGTGGGCTATACTCGGCCTTGTCTTCGGACGGTAAGTTGGTGGTTGTAGATATCCCTCTAGTGGTGTGGGGGCTGTGCTTTGGCAAAGTGGGTGGGGTTATATCCTGCCTGTTTGGCCCTGTCCGGGGGTATCATCGGATGGGGCCACAGTGTCTTCTGATCCCTCCTGTCTCAGCCTCCAGTATTTATGCTGCAGTAGTTTATGTGTCGGGGGGCTAGGGTCAGTCTGTTACATCTGGAGTATTCTCTTGTCTTATCCGGTGTCCTGTGTGAATGTAAATATGCTCTCTCTAATTCTCTCTTTCTCTCTTTCTTTCTTTCTCTCGAAGGACCTGAGCCCTAGGACCATGCCTCAGGACTACCTGGCATGATGACTCCTTGCTGTCCCCAGTCCACCTGGCCATGCTGCTGCTCCAGTTTCAACTGTTCTGCCTGCGGCTACGGAACCCTGACCTGTTCACCGGACGTGCTTGTTGCACCCTCGACAATTACTATGATTATTATTATTTGACCATGCTGGTCATTTACGAACATTTTAACATCTTGACCATGTTCTGTTATAATATCCACCCGGCACAGCCAGAAGAGGACTGGCCACCCCTCATAGCCAGGTTCCTCTCTAGGTTTCTTCCTAGGTTTTTGGCCTTTCTCAGGAGTTTTTCCTAGGGAGTTTTTCCCAGCCACCGTGCTTCTTTCACATGCATTGCTTGCTGTTTGGGGTTTTAGGCTGGGTTTCTGTACAGCACTTTGAGATTTCAGCTGATGTACGAAGGGCTATATAAATAAATTTGATTTGATTTGATTTGATCTTCCCCAAACTGTTGCCACAATGTTGGAAGCACAGTACATCACTGGGGCCAAGCTTCCTACCATCCAGGACCTCTATACCAGGTTGTGTCATAGGACGACCCTAAAAATTCCCAAAGACTCCAGCAACCCTAGTCATAGACTGTTCTCTCTTGCTACCGCGTGGCAAGCAGTACCAGAGTGCCAAGTCTAGGCCCAAAAGGTTCTTAACAGCTTCTACTCCCAAACCATAAGACACCTGAAGAGCTAATGAAATGACTAATCCCCCTTCCCCCCATTTTTACACTGCTGCTACTCTGTTTATTATCTATGCATAGTCACTTTACTTCTACCTACATGTACATATTAGCTCAATTACCTCAACTAACCCCATACATCGACTATTTCTATTTTCTTTTTTCTTTTTTTTTTACTTCAGTTTATTTTAGTAAATACTTCTTAACACTTATTTTTTTTAAACTGCATTGTTGGTTAAGGGCTTGTAAGTAAGCATTTCACTGTAAGGTCTACCTGTTGTATTTCGCACATGTGAAAAATAACATTTGATTTGATTTGATTCCTCCGCCACCAAACTTTACAGGTGGCACTATGCATTCGGGCAGGTAGCGTTCTCCTGGCATCCGGCAAACCCCGATTCGTCTGTCGGACTGCCAGATGGTGAAGGGTGATTTATCACTCCAGAGAACACATTTCCACTGTTTCAGAGTCCAATGGTGGCGAGCTTTACACCACTCCAGCCAACACTTAGCATTGCGCGTGGTGATCTTAGGCTTCCGTGCGGCTGCGCGGCCATGGAAACCCATTTCATGAAGCTCCCGACAAACAGTTCTTGTGCTGACATTTCTTTCAGAGGCAGTTTGGAACTCGGGAGTGAGTGTTGCAACCGAGGACAGACGATTTTTATGTGCTACGCACTTCAGCACTCGGCGGTCCCATTCTGTGAGCTTGTGTAGCCTACCGCTTCACATCTGAGCCGTTGTTACTCCTAGACATTTCCACTTCACAATAACAGCACTTACAGTTGACCGGGGCAGCTCCTGCATGCCAGAAACTTTACAAACTGACTTGTTGGGATCGCATGTGTCTCAGTTGTTAGAGCATTGAACTTGCAAAGCCAGGGTTGTGGTTTTGATTCCCATGGGGGACCAGTATGGGAAAAAGTACAAAAATGTATCCATTCGCTCTGGAAAAGATTGTCTGCTAAATTAATGTAAATGTTGGAAAGGTGGCATCTTATGATGGTGCCACGTTGAAAGTTACAGAGCTTCATTATGGCCATTCTACTGCTAAAGTTTGTCTATGGAGATTGCACAGCAGTGTGCTCGATTTTCTACACCTGTCAGCAACGGGTGTGGCTGAAATAGCCTAATCCACTCATTTGAAGGGGTGTCGACATACTTTTGTATATGTAGTGTACCTACACTCTTTCTTTCTCTCTCCCTCTCCCATGAGCTATGGGCCATGGCACAAGACATGGGTTCTCTCTCTCTCTCTCTCTCTCTCTCTCCAATCATGCTTAGAATAATGCCTTGCAGGGATGCAACCTTCACTGAAAAAAACTAAACTAGCCACTCCCGAGTGGCACAGCAGTCTAAGGCACTGCATCCCAGTATTAGAGGCATCACTACAGACCCTGGTTTGATTCCAGTCTGTATCACAACCGGCCGTTATTGGGAGTCCCATAGTGCGGCAAACAATTTGACTCAGCGTCGTCTGGGTTAGGGTTTGGCCGGGGTAACCTTCTTAACTGACAAGCCTAGTTAAATAAAGGTAAAATAAATTAAATAAAAATTATTCCCAGTGCTGAGCTAGTAGTGTAACTGACATGTAACATTCGCTAATGTTTCATCCCCTCTCTCTACTGAGGTGAATTAATTAGCTAGTTTGTAGCTTCCACCACAAGTTCAGCTCTAGCCTCTAGTGTTCTGTCAGATAGCGATATGAGATGGCTATTATTAAAGCACTATCTGACAGCTGTTGTGTGTATGGGAAAGTTTTGTAGCCTTTGTTTTGTGCTGTTTCAACAGAAGTAAATTAACTTGACTAGCTTTCGTCAGTTGATGTACCATTGGAGAGAGAGAGCTAGGGAGTTAGCGAAAAGTTGGCTAATGTTAGCGAGTTAGCTATTATTTTTTCCTCAATCACACTAGACCTAAATCACACGATAAAACCAGCAGCCAAACGATTGAAGACCGATATTCTGACGTTTTTATTAGAGTCAGAATATCAATGTAAGGTTATTGATCTGTCCGTTTCCTTAGCTAATTCCCTATTTCACACTGACACAGTAATAAACAGCTCTACAGGCTTCACTGTTTTTTTCTTTATTTCACCTTTATTTAACCAGGTAGGCTAGTTGAGAACAAGTTCTCATTTGCAACTGCGACCTGGCCAAGATAAAGCAAAGCAGTTCGACACATACAACAACACAGAGTTACACATGGAATAAACAAACATACAGTCAATAATACAGTAGAAAAAGTCTATATACAGTGTGTGCAAATGAGGTAAGATACTATAAACTGTTATCAGAAGAAACTGTGTTACCTATAATTTATAGTGGCTAATAAATGCATTGCCATTGGAAGGTATGTTATCCTCCCACAATGTCACAGTGGATGGCAGAAATGTCAAGTTATGCATCACTAGATTTGATTTATTACAAGATTAAAGGTATATTGGGCAACTTTCTTAAGGTCTGGATGCCTTATATGGAATACAGTAGGACAAAATGTCACTGGAGTTATCTATTTAGGCAATCCCTAGCTGCTGGCCTGCACAGTCCTGGCCCTGGGGGTCTGCCTTCCTGTGGGTTGTCATTTTTGGCCTTGGCCTTACACCTGAAACCAATAATGTTTCACTAAGATCCTTATGCTGAGTGGGGTTTGTTGGGTTGTGGTGCTGCAGGGCAGTGGACCCCTATTGGTAGGACAGGGTGACCTAGCTATGTCTTGAATTCTAAATATCAGATATTTGAAATCACACATTTTGACCGTCATAATACAGTGGTTACTCCTTTAAAAGTTGCCGTCATACCGCAGCACACCTTGTGGGCTACTGCAGCATTCTGTGGCACGTTATTTATTTGTCAGCCATTGTTTCTGTTAATGCTAGTTTCACCACCAGAGGGCATCTTTGAGAAGCCTTTGAAAGTCATACATATTGGCATTACTAGAGCTTTTAAAACCTTTTTTGTAATAACATTATATGGGAAATTTGGGTTAATTAATTTGATCAATATTATGGTGTTTCTATTCCGAGAAAAACGAAAAATGAAACCCTCAGGGTTTCCGTTAGGAGGGAATGGAAAATATGGCGCTGTACAACGTGACAGTCAGGAGTAAGCTACGGCATAAGAGGATTGGAGGATTCTAAATTCATATCTAAGGGGCATAACATTTTGACACCCTAATTGTAGTGCAAAAAAACATTCAGTTGAGCGTACTTGCTCTTTGCCTTCTCTACTTCTCTACTGGAAGTTGATGCTGTTGCTATGCAACCTCTTGCTAGCTAGTTAGCATAACAAATTACTAGTTAGACATATTTCGACTTTGGTGTGTTCTTAAATCAATCTGTAATGTCTGCGCTCATAAATTCAGAGCGTTGTCAGAGTGTCAGTTTGCCTTCTAGGCAGAGTTGCAAAGAAAAAGCTAATAAAAATAAAAGATTAAAATGGGCAACAGAACACAGACACTGGACAGAGGAACTTTTCCTAGAAGGCCAGCATCCCGGAGTCGCCTCTTCACTGTTAACATTGAGACTGTTGTTTTTAGGGCACTATTTAATGAAGCTGCCAGGTGAGGACATGTGAGGCGTCTGTTTCTCAAACTAGACATTCTAATGTACTTGTCCTCTCGCTCAGTTGTGCACCGGGGTCTCCCACTCCTCTTTCTATTCTGGTTAGAGACAGTTTGCGCTGTTCTGTGAAGGGAGTAGGACAGCATTATATGAGATCTTCAGAGTCATGGCAATTTTTCGCATGGAATAGCCTTCATTTCTCAGACCAAGATTGATGAGTTTCAGAAGAAAGTGCTTTGTTTCTGGCCATTTTGAGCCTGTAATCGAACCCACACATGCTGATGCTCCAGATATTCAACTAGTTAAAGAAGGTCAGTTTTATTGCTTCTTTAATCAGAACAACAGTTTCAGCTGTGCTAACATAATTGCAAAAGGGTTTTCTAATGATCAATTAGCCTTTGAAAATGATCAACTTGGATTAGCTAACACAACGTGCCATTGGAACACAGGAGTTATGGTTGCTGATAATGGGCCTCTGTACGCCTATGTAGATATTCCATTACAAATTTGCCGTTTCCAGCTGCCTGGACATTGGAACTCACCTGGACATACCCTGCTTGTTTGGAGCCGATTTCCTCATACAACAGGACAATGACCCAAAGCACAGCTCTAAACTATGCAAGAAATATTTAGGGAAGAAGCAGTCAGCTGGTATTCTGTCTATAATGGAGTGGCCAGCACAGTCATCAGATCTCAACCCTATTGAGCTGTTGTGGGAGCAGCTTGACCGTATGGTTCGTCAGAAGTGCCAATCAAGCCAATCCAACTTGTGGGAGGTGCTTCAGGAAGTATGAGGCGAAATCTCTTCAGATTACCTCAACAAATTGACAACTAGATTGCCAAAGGTCTGCAAGGCTGTAATTGCTGCAAATGGAGGATTCGTTGACGAAAGTAAAGTTTGAAGGACACAATTATTATTTAAATTAAAAAAATATATTTTTAACCTTGTCAACGTCTTGACTATATTTCCTATTCATTTTGTAAATCATTTCATGTATGTTTTCATGGAAAACAAGAACATTTCTAAGTGACCCCAAACTTTTGAACGGTAGTGTAGGTCTGGCTGCCTTGTAAGTATCCGACGGCGAGTGAGTAATCTGTCTTTACCATCAGTCCTATTAGTCAAGTACAATCATTGGATAATAAAATAGACTAACTATGAGCACATATATCATACCAAAGGGACATTAAAAACTGTAATATCTTAAGTTTCGCCAAGTTGTGGCTGAATGATAGCTGGCCGGTTTTACGCTTTTTCGGCAAGATAGAAAAGCAGCTTCTTTTAAGACAATGGTGGGCGGTCTATCTATATTTGTAACAACAGCTGGTGTACAAAATCTAAGGAAGTCTTGTGGTTTTGCTCGCCTGAGTTAGAGTATCTCATGATATGCTGTAGACCACACTATTTACCAAGAGAGTTTTCATCTATATTCTTCGTAGCCGTCTATTTACCACCACAAACCGATGCTGGCAGTAAGACCTCACTGAATGAGCTGTATACGGCCATAAGCAAACAGGAAAACATTCCTCCAGAGGCGGCGCTCCTAGTGGCCAGGGACTTTAATGCAGGGAAACTTAAATCTGTTTAACCTAATTTACACCAGCATCTTAAATGAGCAACCAGAGGAATAACAACTCTAGACCACCTTTACTCCACACACTGCGACACGTACAAAGCTCTCCCTCGCCCTCCATTTGCAAATCTGACGATAATTCCATCCTCCTGATTCCTGCTTACAAGCAGAAACTAAAGCAGGAAGCACAAGTGACTCGGTCAATAAAAAAGTAGTCAGATGAAGCAGATGCTAAACCATACCACTGTTTTGCAAGCACAGACTGGAATACGTTCAGGGATTATTCCGATGGCAGTGAGGAGTACACGACATCAGTCACTGGCTTCATCAATAAGGGCATCGATGACGTCATACCCACAGTGACTGTACGTACAGTGCCTTTCAAAAGTATTCATCCCCCTTGGCGTTTTTCCGATTTTGTTGCATTACAACCTGTAATTTAAATAGATTTTTATTTGGATTTCATGTAATGGACATACAGTCCAATTTGGTGAAGAGAAATGAAAAAACTAACTTGTTTTAAAAAATTATACAAAATAAAAACCTGAAAAGTTGTGATTTTATATGTATCAACCCCCAATGCTATGAAGCCCCTAAATAAGATCTGGTGCAACCAATTACCTTCAGAAGTCACCTTATTAGTTAAATAAAGTCCACTTGTGTGCAATCTAAGTATCACATGATCTGTCACATTATCTCAGTATATATACACCTGTTCTGAAAGGCCCCAGAGTCTGCAACACCACTAAGTAAGGGAGACCCCCTCCAAATGGACAAAATGAATGGGAACATATTGGCACTGTACGAATCATACACCCAATGGACAATACCACCCAATTTGGTCCATATTCATCCAAATCATATCGCAAATTTCATATGGCAAATGCCAAGTGTCACACCCCAAAAATCCTATAGATGGTGAGCGCGCTCCACCGTGGATTTTCATATTGCAAATGTAACACAAGTCAACACCCAAGAGTCAAATTTTGAAAAAATTAAGAAAAAAATAGAAAACTTATCACCCACTTAAAACCTGTTGGGGCCGGATAAAAACGTACCCGATTTAATCTGGTTACTACTCCTGCCCAGTAACTAGAATATGCATTTTATTAGTATATTTAGATAGAAAACACTCTAAAGTTTCTAAAACTGTTTGAATGGTGTCTGTGAGTATAACAGAACTCATATGGCAGGCCAAAACCTGAGAAGATTCCATGCAGGAAGTGGAAATCTGATTTGTGGAATCACCTTCAACACTTTGCCTATGAAACACACCGTGAGTTAGGATTCATTTAGCACTTCCTAAGGCTTCCACTAGATGTCAACAGTCTTTACAAAGTGGTTTGAGTCTTCTCTGGTAAAAACTGACCGAACGAGAGGCCTGGAAAGTTGGTCATAGGGGGAGGGCCATTACTACTATGATGCGCCCGTGGGTACCCTCTCGTTCTGAAATGTTTAGTAAGACAATGCAATCGTCCGCCTTGAATATTATTGAAGCTCTGATTGAAAAAGGCCCTAAAGATTTAAGTTATACAACGTTTGACATGTTTGAACGAACGTAAATATATATTTTTTGCACATTTGTGACGACAAGTCCCGCACGCCTCATACATTATGAGTAGCCTTCGAAACGCGCTAACAAGAAGGAGCTATTGGGACATAAATTATTAACTTTTCGAACAAAACTACATTTGTTGTGGACCTGGGATTCCTGGAAGTGCCTTTTGATGAAGATAATCAAAGGTAAGGGAATATTTACAAAAGTATATTTGATTTTAGATGGTTCCAAGATGGCGCTAACCTGTATCGCCTAGCCTATTTTTCTGAGCATACCACGTTGTTTATTGCAAAGTGTGATTTCCCAGTAAAGTTATTTTTAAATCTGGCAATGCGGTTGCATTCACAAGCTGTTAATCTATAATTCTTTCAATGACAATATTACATTTTAACAATGTTTTCGAATAGTAATTTTGTAAATTGTAGCGCTGATCGCCGGAAGCATTTGAGGGAAAATATTTTCTGAATGTCACGCGTCGATGTAAAATGTTTTTTTTATATATAAATATGAACTCTATCGAACAAAAAATGCATGTATTGTGTAACATGATGTCCTAGGACTGTCATCTGATGAAGATTGTCAAAGGTTAGTGCTGCATTTAGCTCTGTTTTGGGTATTTGTGATGCATGCTAGTTGCTTTGAAAATGGCAGTGTGATTATTTTTGGCAGGGTACTCTCCTAACATAATCTAATGTTTTGCTTTTGCTGTAAAGATTTTTTGAAATCAGACAACGTTGTTCGATTCAGGAGAGGTGTATCTATAAAATGGTGTAAAATAGTCATATGTTTGAGAAATTGAAGTTATAGCATTTATGAGGTATTTGTATTTTGTGCGACGCGATTCCACTGGCTGTTGACTAGGTTTCCAGACAGGTTATAAAAGTGCTTTCTGGGACGTATTTCGAAATTCTTTCGATTTTTTTGGTCAATTACACATGTATAAGAGCTGTATGAACATACTTTTGACATATTTTATTGACATATTTTTTTTTGCTTGTACATAAGGCATATGTTTTGTCCATTTGCAATATGATTTCATAGGAAGTCAAAAGTGACATAATTTTTTCTTTTTTGGCCAAATGCCATAAGAAATGTCCAAATGAAATGTCCAATTATTTTTTTGTAAATTATACATGTATGAAAGTATTGTATGTGCCAAATCAGTCTGTTTGTCCGTTTGCCATGTAAGATCATAGGAAGTCAGTTTCCAAACCCAAAAGTCAGTGAACCATTTCCAAATGGCATTTATACTGCCCAAATGATATATAGCCCTATGTTAAGTCATGTATCAACCTAGATGGTCAATTTGTCATGTCTGATGATGGAGAAGTGGGACTCTGTTTTTTAATGATTGTTTTAACCCTTCAAAACAGCTACTGTAATCCCAATTTAAGGCATTTCCGGTTGGCACAGGAAGCTTAGAATCGACACAGGTTGTCATTGGGGTAAGCTTTCACAGAATCCTGAGTTTTAAGTCTTTACGTTAAGAATTGATTGATCTACACAGGGTTGAATTCAGTGATTTTCACAATCTGTAGGTTGGTTATATCAAAACACCTTTAGGGTGTTTTTAACAACTTCCGGTTGCTCCAGGAAGCTTAGAATTGACACAGGTAGACCTCACAGTAGCCTGATGGATTGTTATCGAAGACAGGTTCATAAGGCGTTCATAACCCACATAGGCTTCAGGTTGAATTAAGGGGAATAGGCAATGTATTCCTAAGGGGAGAGAAGTAATTGCAAACTGTTTGATATAAACACCTTATTTTAACTGTTAAGGGTTAATGCCACATGGTCAAGGTTAGGCTTGCACAGATCGGGACGACCTCAGGAACGTTCCTGAGGTCGAATTGTGCTTCTAACCCTAACGGTTCTCTCGCTGTCACCCAAAAGCACTTGAAATTTAGGGCCAGGCTTCATTTTGGGCCTACTTTTATTCAAGGTCTCTCCGCTCAGACTGAGCAAGCTACGGTCAAGCGGGGCATCTCATTGAACTCGGCACAGCATAGAGATAATGGTAATGCCATTGCAGGCTTTGTGTGTCTTTAAGCACCGCGCTTTGTCACTCCATCCTTGCTGTGTGTGTGTATATGTGTGTGTGTGTGTGTGTGTGTGTGTGAATGAAAGTTTTTTCTTTGACATCTGTTGGGATAAATTACTGATTTGCGGTTCATGAGGGTTGCCTAATAACACATATGAAGTTTTGAAAAGATCTGACCTTTTTAACCCTTCGAAACTGCACCTACGACACCATTTTAAGGCACTTCCGGTTGGCACAGGAAGCTATAAGTAAACACATGTTCTTATTGGGGTATGCTCTTACAGAATCCTGAGTTTAAAGTCTTTATGTTAAGAACTGAGTGATTTACACAGGGTTGAATTCAGTGATTTTCACATTCTGCAGGTTGATTATATCAAAACACCTTTAGGGTGTTTTTAAACTGTTAGGGTATAGGGGGCAGTATTTTCACGGCTGGATAAAAAAATGTACCCGATTTAATCTGGTTACTAATCCTACCCAGTAACTACAATATGCATATACTTATTATATATGGATAGAAAACACCCTAAAGTTTCAAAAACTGTTTGAATGGTGTCTGTGAGTATAACAGAACTCATTTGGCAGGCAAAACCCTGAGACAGATTCTGACAGGAAGTGGATACCTGATGTGTTGAATTGACTTTAAGCCTATACCATTGAAAAACAAAGGGAAGGAGGAATATTTTGGCACTTCCTATTGCTTCCACAAGATGTCCCCAGCCTTTACAAAGTGTTTTGAGTCTTCTACAGTGAGATCTGACTGAAGAAGAGCGTTGGAACGGCGATGGCCCATTAGACACCTGGCGCGCGATTTGATGGTGGGTACTCTCATTCCGAAACGTTTTAAAAGAGAACCCAATGGTCCGCCTTGAATTTTATTCATGTTCTGGTTAAAAAAGGCCCTAATGATTTATGCGATACAACGTTTGACATGTTTGAACGAACGAAAATATATTTTTTCCGTTCTTGAAGTGAAGTGAAGTCCGGCTGGCTTAGATCATGTGCTACAACACGGAGGTTTTTGGACATAAATGATGAGCTTTTTTGAACAAAACTACATTCGTTATGGACCTGGGATTCTTTGGAAGTGACATCTGATGAAGAGAATCAAAGGTAATGGATTATTTACATAGTATTTTCGATTTTAGATCTCTCCAACATGGCGGTTAGTCTGTATCGCAATGCGTATTTTTCTGGCGCAGTGCTCAGATTATTGCAAAGTGTGATTTCCCAGTAAGGTTAATTTTAAATCTGGCAAGTCCATTGCGTTCAAGAGATGTAAATCTATAATTCTTTGAATGACAATATAATATTTTACCAATGTTTTCTAATATTAATTAATTATTTTGTTGTCATGACTTGACTGCCGGTATTGGAGGGAAACGATTTCCTGAACATCAACGCCATAGTAAAACGCTGTTTTTAGATATAAATATGAACTTGATAGAACTAAAAATGCATGCATTGTCTAACATAATGTCCTAGGAGTGTCATCTGATGGAGATTGTAAAAGGTTAGTGCATAATTTTAGCTGATTTTATGGTTTTGGTGACGCCTGTCTTTGAATCGACAATACACTACACACAGCTATTGTCAATGTACTCTCCTAACATAACCTAACTTTATGCTTTCCCCGTAAAACCTTTTTGAAATCGGTAAACGTGGTTAGATTAAGAAGATGTTTATCTTTCAAAGGCTGTAAGTTAGTTGTATGTTTGAGAAATTTGAATTTTGACATTTATTTGGTTTCAAATTTGCCGCTCTTGAAATGCACCTGCTGTTGATAGGGTGCGCCACGGGTGGCACGCTAACGTCCCACATAGCCCCAAGAAGTTAACAACTTCCGGATGGCACAGGAAGCTATAAGTAAACATGTTCTTATTGGGGTATGCTGTTACAGAATCCTGAGTGTAAAGTCTTTACGTTAAGAGTTGACTGATTTACACAGGGGTGAATACAGTGATTTTCACAATCTGCAGGTTGGTTATATCAAAGCACCTTTAGGATGTTTTTAACAACTTCCGGTTGGCACAGGAAGCTTAGAATTGACACAGGTAGACCTCATAGTGGCCTGATGGATTGTCATCAAAGACAGGTTCATAAGGCATTCATAACCCACATAGGTTTCATGTTGAATTTAGGGGCAATGTATTCCTATGGGGAGAAAAGTCATTTCAAACTGTTTGATGTTAACACCTTCTTTTCACTATTAAGGGTTAATGCCACACGGTCAAGGTTAGGCTTGCACAGATCGGGAGGACCTTATGAACATTCATGTGGTTAAATTATCCTTCTAACCCTAACGGATCCGCCGCTGTCCCCCAAAAGCACCTGAAATTTAGGGGCAGGCTTCATTTTGGGCCTCTCAGAGCGAACTACGGTCAAGCGGGGCATCTCGTTGAACTCGGCACAGTCTAGAGATAATGGTAATGCCATTGCAAGCTCTGTGTGTCTTTAAATAGAAACATTGTTTGACTTGTTTGGACGAAGTTTAGCGGTAGCTTTTTGGACTCCTTTGTCTGCATGTTGAACGAGTGGATTGATGAAATCAATGGCGCCAACTAAACAGACTTTTTGGGATATAAAAAAGGATTCTATCGAACAAAACAACCATTTATGTAGTAGCTGGGACCCTTGGGATTGCAAACAGAGGAAGATCTTCAAGGGTAAGTGATTTGTTTAATCGCTATTTGTGATTATGTGAAGCCTGTGCTGGTTGAAAAATATGTTAATGTGTGGCGCTGTCCTCAGACAATCGCATGGTATGCTTTCGCCATAAAAACTTTTTGAAATCTGACAATGCAGTTGAATTAACAAGAAGTTAAGCTTTTAAATGATATAAGACACTTGTATATTCATGAACGTTTAATATTACGAATATTTATTTTGAATTCCTCACCCTCCAATTTCACCGGATGTTGTCAGCACGTGTCCCTCTCACGGAACACCTAGCCCTAAGAATATTTATACTATCGGTGTGTTCGTGAATTTAGTCTGGAGTGCCAGAGTGTGCTCTGGATGTTCGTAACCTCAGAGCACTGTCAGATTGTCCGTTTGTAAATTCAGAGCGTTTCACTCTCGGAGTGTTCAGAGCGCACACTGGATGCTCTGTCCGAGGAGTGGGGTTGATCCGAGCGTTCTCACCTAACAACAGCAGTAAAGCACCCAAGCTAATTGGCTAATGTTGGCTAGCTTGCTAGCTACTTCCAGATATAAATGAGAACTAACTTGAAATTTCTGACAAAATTAGAAATGTGTAATATCTGAAAATGTAGCTAGGTAGACTATCTTACCTGTATACATGGATGGACACTTCTCCCTCTCTGTCACAGATGCCATGGTTGCTCTTAGTTTGAAGATGTAATCCAGAGAAAGGTGTTTCATACAACAACCTTCTGAGTGTTCTCTTTTTGACTCCATCTGCATATTTGTCATCAAACACTAGAATTTTCTCCATCTCCTTATGTAACATACTCTAATTTCACTGATTTCAAAACTCGGTCCACCAGAAAGCGGAGAGCAACAAGTATGCAGTTCAACTACCTGATATCTTAAAAAAAAGCCGCATTAGAAAGGATTACCAACACTTACTGACTAGCCCATGATATAGACAGAAGCGTGCAACATGGCAGTCCAATCCAAACTCATCTCTCAGCATGTCAAGCCCACTCATTATCTTAACCAATCATTGTTAGCGGGAAGGTTGCCTCTTTTTCTGTGGCTAAACCAACTAGGCTCTTAATTTAACAATTGTATTCATATTTACAGATGGCATACATGTTTTTTATTAAGGCACATGAAAGTTCACATGTTCCAGAAGGAATTTCTGCCTAAATGTTTACGTTCAAATGGCTCTCCTGTGAAGTAGTGACCCGTGACATACGCCTAGTCTCCTGAAATGAGTCACAATTATGTTTTTCTTAATTTTTACAAGTTCATAAAATCTGAAAGCTGAAATGTATTGAGTCAGTAAGTATTCAAGCCCTTTTATGGCAAGCCTAAATAAGTTCAGGAGTGAAAATGTGCATAACAAGCCACATAATAAGTTGCATGGACTCAATGTGTGCAATAATAGCGTTTAACATGATTTTTGAAAAGACTCAACCACATAGACCAGGGAGCTTTTCCAATGCCTCGCAAAGAAGGGCACCTATTTGGTAGATGGGTAAAAAATAAATAAAGCAGACATTGAATATCCCTTTGAACATGGTAAAGTTATTATTTACACTTTGGATGGTGTATTAATACACCCAGTCACTACAAAAATACAGGAGTCTTTACTTACTCAGTTGCCGGAGAGAATGGAAATCGCTCAGGGATTTCACTATGAGGCCAATGGTGACTTTAAAACAGTTACAGAGTAATGGCTGTGATAGGAGAAAACTGAGGATGGATCAACATTGTAGTTCCTCCACAATACTTGTCACGCTTGCTCCCGTTCTCCCTCTCTGGCACTTGAGGGCGCCAGGCTGCCCTTCATTACGCACACCTATCACCATCATTATGTGCAGCTGTGCAATATTGGACTCACCTGGACTCCATTGCTTTATTGATTACCCCCTCTATATCTGTCTGCTCCTCAGTTTGTTCCCTGTGTCAGCATTGATGTCGATATTTTTCCCCTCTCCAGACGCTGTTCCTGTTCTGTTTCATGTCCGTTGTTTATTAAATGTTCACTCCCTGTACCTGCTTCTAGTCTCCAGTGTCGATCCTCACAGAATGCTGACACCACTAAAGGAAGCGTCAAAGAGTTTTTGTTTTGGTTGGTGACCTCGGGTCTGGGTGCCGTTGCTGATGGAACCACGGGTGCCTCAGCTAGCTCATCGGGCTTCCTTGCCTTAGCTGGCTCGAAAGGTCTTCTTGCCTTGGGTTGGTTCGGCAGGCGCCCACCCCACGTCATGCTTCAGCCAGCCCGTCAGGCTCCCATGCCTCAGCGGGATCGTCAGGCTTCCACGCCTCAGCCAGCTCGTCGGGCTTCTACACCTTAGCCAGCTTGTCCAGTGCCCATGCCTCGGCTGGCCGGCTCGTCAGGTCTGCCCAGGTGGGATGCCGGGTGGCGTCCTAGAGGGGGGGGGGCACTGTCAAGGTCAAGCTTGCTCCCGCTCTCCCTCTCTGGCGCTCAATGGCGCCAGGCTGCCCTTCATTACGCACATCTGTCACCATCATTACGCGCAGCTGAGCAATATTGGACTCACCTGGACTCCATTACTTTGCTGATTATCCCCTCTATATCTGTCTGCTCTTCAGTTTGTTCCCTGTCAGCATTGATGTTGTTATTTTTCCCCTGTCCAGACGCTGTTCCTGTTCTATTTATTAAATGTTCACTCCCTGTACCTGCTTCTCGTCTCCAGCGTCGATCCTCACAATACTAACCTATTTGACTAAGTGAAAAGAAGGAAGACTGTACAGAATACAAATTTTCCAAAACATGCATCCTGTTTGCAACAAGGCACTGCTTGTCCAATACAACACATTACTGAGTACCACTCTCCATATTTTCAAAGCATAGTGGTGGCTGCATCATGTTATCCTAGAGGAAAACCTGTTTGTCTGCTTTCACCAGATACTGGGAGATGAATGCAACTTTCAGCAGGACAGTAACCTAAAACACAGCCAAATGTACACTGGAGCTGCAAACCAAGAAGACAGTGAATGTTCCTGAGTTGACTTTTGACATAAATCTGCTTGAAAATCTATGGCTAGCAATGATCAACAATCAGTTTGACAGAGCTTGAAGAATTCTGAAAATAATAATTGCCAAATGTTGCACAATCCAGATGTGCAAAGCTCTTAGAGACTCACAACTGTAATCGCTGCCAAAGGGGATTCTAACATGTATTGACTCAGTGGTGTGAATACTTATGTAAATTAGACATTGCTGCATTTCATTTCAATACATTTGTAAAAATGTCTAAAACCATGTTTTCATTGTGTAGGGGGGTGAAAAGAAAAATATATTTAATCATGTTGAATTCAGGCTGTAACACAATGTAACAGCATTGGTATCTTACGCGATCATTAGTATCTTAGAATCAAAATGTCTCTATGACACATTCCACATGCTTATCAATGAATCGAAATTGTAGGTCTGTTCATTCATATAGAAATGCATGACAACCTTACACAGATAATTCAGGTCTCTCCTAGCATGCATAAACATTAGCCCCCACATCTATGTATCGCTGCATGTTGAGCCATAATCAATCCTGGCTGTAATAACTTTGAATGGTACAGTGATTAGTGCTCTCTCTCTCCAGACATCGCCTGCCCCCAGAACAGATGGACTTAATGCAGCACTGGGAGCTAAAGCCCCTGTTTAAATAAATTAGCAGTAGGTGGGACCTTTAATTTTTTACAGTTCACTGCCCTCTCCATGGCACAGAGGTCTTCATAAAACAATCCATATCAATGTTCCTGTGACAGTGGGAGCCTGCAATCTACACCAGATGGCTACAGTCAGGGCCAGATGGATACAGCAGAGTTGTATTAGGTTGACTGGTGGGGGTAAATGGCTGTTTTGCACCGTAAAAGGACATGCTATTATCACATGGATAATACAAATATTTCCGGCCAATATTTACCTTTTTCATCAAGACATTTATAAAAATTGTTGGAAGGGACTTGAAGTAAATAAAAGGTACAGGATTCTGAATTCCAGGGTAATCAGTTTCAATGTTTACATAACCGTATCCCATAAGCACATTTTATGAGTAGCCTAGTGAATCAAGGGTGTTGTACAGCATGAAACTATGCTACATATTACATACTACAAATGTGGAATTTTTTTTATTTTATAACTACTTGCGATATTGCCAGGACGTCATACTCATTTTGGCTTTTCATCTAGTAGAATATTGCATTCTAAATAGTATGCATTTTGGGTATGCAAATTGTTTTTATATAGTTTGACATTTCAAAAGTGTAGTATGCTTTAAATGCCAGGATATCATATAATTTCGGATTTTCATCTAGTAGAATTCTCGTCACACTATTGAGGAAGATAATGTATTTTGAGCCCCATGTGTGTCTGACAACAGCTGTAAATCAGCTGATAATAAGATCCATATCTTATTTTGTGCTACTAAAAGAAACAAATTGCAGGAAACAATGCAATCGTGCGTTAGATGACGGATTCTAAGTATGGGTGAGCCTATATGTGTAGGCTGTTTGTGTATGCAAAAATATAACATTTTATAGTATGTCACTTTTTGAAAATCAAGCATGCTTTAAATGTCCGGATATCATAGTAATTTTGGCTTTTCATCTAGTAGAATTTTCTACACACTGTACACGTTTCGGGAATATTACAACCACAATGCATTGGAAAAATTAAAGCAGGAGGACCAGTGACTAGATCAATAAAAAAGTGGTCAGAAGAAGCAGATGCTAAGCTACAGGACTGTTATGCTAGCACAGACTGGAATATGTTCCGGGATTCCTCCAATGGGATTGAGGAGTACACCATATCTGTCATTGGCTTCATCAATAAGTGCATCGATGACGTCGCCCCCACAGTGACCGTACGTACATACCCCAACCAGAAGCCATGGATTACAGGCAGTATCCGCAATGAGCTAAAGCAGCCGCTTTCAAGGAGCGGGACTCTAACCTGGAAGCTTACAAGAAATCCCGCTATACCCTCCGATGAACCATCAAACAGTCAAAGCATCAATACAGGACTAAGATCGAGTCGTACTACACCGGCTCTGATGCTCGTCGGATGTGGCAGGGCTTGCAAACAATTACAGACTACAAAGGGAAGCACAGACGAGAGCTGCCCAGTGACACGAGCCTACCGGATGAGCAAAACTACTTCTATGCTTGCTTCGAGGCAAATAAAACTGAAACATGCATGAGAGCACCAGCTGTAACGGAAGACTGTGTGATCATGCTCTCCGCAGTCGATGTGAGTAAGACCTTTAGACAGGTCAACATTCACAAGGTCGCAGGGCCAGACGTATTACCAGGATGTGTACCGCGAGCATGCGCTGACCAACTAGCAAGTGTCTTCACTGACATTTTCAACCTCTCCCTGTCCGAGTCTGTAATACCAACATGTTTTAAGCAGGCCACCATAGTGCCTGTGCCCAAGAACACTAAGGTGACCTGCCTAAATGACTACTGACCCGTAGCACTCATGTCTGTAGCCATGAAGTGCTTTGAAAGGCTGGTCATGACTCACATCAACACCATCATCCCAGAAACCCTAGACCCCCTCCAATTTGCATACCACCCCAACAGATCCACAGATGATGCAGTCTTTATTGCACTCCACACTGCGCTTTCCCACCTGGACAAAAGGAACACCTTTGTGAGAATGCTATTCATTGACTACAGCTCAGCATTCAACACCATAGTGTCCTCAAACTCATCAATAAGCTAAGGACCCTGGGACTAAACACCTCCCTCTGCAACTGGATCCTGGACTTCCTGACGGGCCGCCCCCAGATGGTAAGGATAGGTAACAACACATCCGCCACGCTGATCCTCAACACAGGGGCCCCTCAGGGGTGCGTGCTCAGCCCCCTCCTGTACCCCCTGTTCACTCATGACTGCACGGCCAGGCACGACTCCAACACCATCATTAAGTTTGCCGATGACACAACAGTGGTAGGCCTGATCACCGACAACAACGAGACAGCCTATCGGGAGGAGGTCAGAAACCTGGCCGTGTGGTGCCAGGACAGCAAACTCTCCCTCAACGTGATCAAGACAAAGGAGATGAATGTGGACTACAGGAAAGAGAGGACCGAGCATGCCCCCATTCTCATCGATGGGGCTGCAGTGGAGCAGGTTGAGACCTTCAAGTTCCTTGGTGTCCACATCACCAACAAACTAACATGGTCCAAGCACACCATGACAGTTGTGAAGGGGGCACGACAAAACCTATTCCACCTCAGGAGACTGAAAAGATTTGGCATGGGTCCTCAGGTACTCAAAAGGTTATACAGCTGCACCATCGAGAGCATCCTGACTGGTTGCATCACTGCCTGTTATAGCAACTGCTCGGCCTCTGACCGCAAGGCACTACAGAGGGTAATGTGAACGGCTCAGTATATCACTGGGGTCAAGCTTCCTGCCATCCAGGACGTCTATACCAGGTGGTGTCAGAGGAAGGCCCTAAAAATTGTCAGACTCCAGCCACCCTAGTCATATTGTTCTCTCTGCTACCGCCCGGCAAGCGGTACCAGAGCACCAAGTCTAGGTCCAAGAGGCTTCTAAACAGCTTCTACCCCCAAGCCATAAGACTCCTGAACATCTAATCAAATTGCTTCCCAGACTATTTGCATTCCCCCCCCCTCTTTTACACTGCTGCTACTCTCTGTTGTTATCATCTATGCATAGTCACTTTAATAACTCTACCTACATGAACATATTACCTCAACTAACCGGTGCCCCCGCACATTGACTCTGTACCGGCACCCCTCTGTATATAGTTATTTTTTACTGCTGCTCTTTAATTACTTGTTACTTTTATCTCTTATTCTTATCCGTATTTTTTGAAACTGCACTGTTGGTTAGGGGCTCGTAAGTAAGCATTTCACTGTGAGGTCTACACCTGTTGTATTCGGTGCAATTTTGATTTGATTTGAACCGGATAAAAGGGCTTCTTCAAGATTTGATAGTTCTCTCTGAAAGTTAACAAAAAATTACTTGAAGATGGCGACAAGTGTTCAAATGTAAGTAGCTTTTTGTTCTTCAAAAAGAAAGGAGGACCAAGGCACTCTTCATATAATTTATTAAAATGCCTTTATTAGTATGGCTTGTTCAATAGAAACAATGTTTTTAAAAAACCGACGCGTTTCGGCTGCATGGCCTTCATCAGGGTGTACAAAGAAATAATACAATGTTCTCTGTTTAACAGCTTTTCCAATTAACCCTAATTAGAAGGGGGAGTGGTTAAAATTGATTGGACACACCTAGTAAGCAATAGTATACACACTTTAAAGTGAAATGCTGTAGCTATGTTATCATAAAAATGTAACTCCAAACTAGAACACTTAGAAAGGTAGTTCTAACCTAAAATATGTCTGGGCGAAGTGTCAAGAATAAGAAAGCAATACATTCCATTGTACACTAGAACACAGCAAAACATGAACAACAAGGGTCTAAACATAGCTGAGGGCAACATAGCTTTTTGTTCTCCTTAAAATGATTGACTATTTAATTGTACATCTTTGAAAACAGTTTGTTATTTGCAGCCTGCCATACCTTTAGCTAAATAGCTAAGTGCTTTAGTAGGACTTGAAGTTATAGCTGACTGTCCGAACAGTAACATTAGCTACAGGGTTAACAGCTGATACCTGGTAAGCTTGCTGTTGAGCGACAACTTCATATTTAACCTAGTTAGCTAGCTAGTTACTTGTTGTAAATACCAGGGCTTACGTTCACACTGTTGCAGGGTCTGATGACAATACCAACCAAACATTTGATTCTGTGGCAAATATCCTGGGACATATTTGTATTGGTAGGAGAAATGTTGCCTTAAAAGGGGAATTTCACCTTGGTTCTGCCATGGCATATAGTCATTACTATATTAACAGCATTATCTTTTTGTCAAAAACATCACAATTACCCAAACCACAAGCTAGAAGTTGCACATTTTCTTTTCACTGGTAGGATCATAATGTTTCGAGTCCCTGTCTATTGGTCTGCTGTGAACCACAAAGTCTGGCATTCCTAGTGAATGCTGATACCACCCGATAGGCATGCCCACAAACTTTAATAATAATCAGTAATCTCAGAACTTCTCTAGGCCAGATTTTTTTGAAAGCGTTTGTTTGTCACTAATGTTTGTCATCATGCCGTGTGGTTCTGTGCCTGGCTGTGCTAATTAAAATAAGTATGAACATTTCTTACCTTTCACCAGAGTTTCACCCCAATTCTGCTAGTGGCTTGCAGCTATCAAGAATGATGCAGTGACCAAAGATTATCAGAAGCTAGCTAATGTTACATGTTACTCTTATTTGGTATCTCAATTTGGTAGCCATCTATTCCACCCTTGTCTGGAAAACACTACGTTACTAAAAATAGAATTGTCAATATATCTAACTCACTCTGTTTGTGTGTTGGTAGCAATAATGAATGTGTATAAATTGAAAATGGTGGGTTAGTTGGTTCTCAGCCAGCTGGCTAGCAATCTTGCTGCCAATTTAGTGACGATAGTTAGCTAATAGCAAGCTGACAATATTGAAATGTCCATGTTAGGTATGCTTAGCTAGCCAGTCTAATAGGAGATCAATACAATTAATGGGTTGGTTAAATTGTGCATTGTTCTGTATTTTGTTGTAGGTGGTACAGAATCTGAGTCCACCACCATACGCTTCCAACCCCTAGCTCTGCATTAGGTGAAGGTAAGTTGGCCAAAATATTAACAAGCTGACGGTTAATATTTATAGCTCAGTTTACAATAAGCATGGCATAAACATGAATTGGGTAGTGTTTGTATGGTTTGTGTTTGTGTTATGGGGTTACAGGTGGTTAGAGGTAGCCTGAGGAACACAGAGTACCTTCCAGACCATGTCATTAATTTAGTCTACCCCTCTTCTCTTTTTACCTTTTCTTTTTGTAAAACTTAGGTTATCTGGAGTCATTCCGCAGTGCCCTGTTGAAAAATACCCCAAAGTTGAGGCATTTTGGGTACACAAGCTAGAGGTCGACCGATTAATCGGAATGGCCGATTAATTAGGGCCGATTTCAAGTTTTCATAACAATCGGTAATCGGTATTTTTGGCCACCGATTTGCCGAATTTTTTTTTATATATATATATATATATATATATATATATATATATATATTTTGTGTTTACATTTTTTTTACCTTTATTTAACTAGGCAAGTCAGTTAAAGAACACATTCTTATTTTCAATGACGGCCTAGGAACGGTGGGTTAACTGCCTTGTTCAGGGGCAGAACGACAGATTTTTACCTTGTCAGCTTGGGGATGCAACCTTATGTTAACTAGCCCAACGCTCTAACCACCTGCTTTACGTTGCCAAGGTAAGTTGCTAGCTAGCATTAAACTTGTCTTATAAAAAACAATCAATCAATCATAAACACTAGTTAACTACACATGGTTGATGATATTACTAGTTTATCTAGCCTGTCCTGCTTTGCATATAATTGATGTGGTGCGCATTCGCAAAAAAGGACTGTCTTTGCTCCGACGTGGACATAACCATAAACATCAATGTCTTTTTTTAAATTAATACACAAGTATATATTTTTAAAGCTGCATATTTAGTTAATATTGCCTGCTAACATGAATTTCTTTTAACTAGGAAAAATGTGTCACTTCTCTTGCAAACAGAGTCAGGGTATATGCAGCAGTTTGGGCCACCTGGCTTGTTGCGAACTGTGAAGACTATTTCTTCCTAACAAAGACAGCCGACTTCGCCAAACGGGGATGATTTAACAAAAGCGCATTTGCGAAAAAAAGCACAATCGTTGCACGACTCTACCTAACCATAAACATCAATGCCTTTCTTAAAATCAATACACAGAAGTATATATTTTTAAACCTGCATATTTAGCTAAAAGAAATCCAGGTTAGCAGGCAATATTAACCAGGTGAAATTGTGTCAGTTCTCTTGCGTTCGTTGCACGCAGAATCAGGGTATACAGAATCTGGCTTGTTGCGAACTAATTTGCCAGAATTTTACGGAACTATGAAATAACATTGTAGGTTGTGCGATGTAACAGGAATATTTAGACTTATGGATGCCACCCGTTAGATAAAATACGGAACAGTTCCGTATGTCACTGAAAGAATAATGTTTTCGAGATGATAGTTTCCGGATTTGACCATATTAATGACCTAAGGTTTGTTATATTATAGTTAAGTCTATGATTTGACATTTGATAGAGCAGTCTGACTGAGCGGTGGTAGGCAGCAGCAGGCTCGTAATAGTCAAAGGTATATGGTTTAGAGAGAAATAGTCGACGCATCATAATTCCTGTAATAACTTGCGGCTGAACTTGAAAGGGGTTCCTTCGTTATTTTACCGTTCATGTCTTCCATAGAGAATGTCTTGATCTACTTCAAATAAGGTCTGTGTTTTGTGCTTAAACCGCCTCGGCGTTTTGATACCTGTGTAAATCTCACTAGGTAATGTTTGTCAACATATTTTCATAAATCCACTTTACAAAAAAATGATCTTCGCTTATATTGATCAGAGTTATATCCTATGGATATCTACACAGTTATAAAATTGGCAAGGTGGTGTAAGCCTAAACCAAACACAGACCTTATTTTAAATTAATCTAAAAATATCCTATGGAATAAATGAAGGAACTGCTTTTCAGATTTTGCTAGAAGGTGTCATGGGAATTATGACTCACACTTTGGTAGTCAATTCTTACCATGCCCATTATTAAAATATGATTTCCTGCATATGGAAATTACAGTTTTTGTTTTCAGCGTTCATCACAGGTAACTTAAACTCTATTTTTATTATTCAAACAGTTGAGAGTATTTGTCTCCTAAGCAGACTCTTCAGTATCGTTGTCACTTCAGAGCTGTGTGTGTGTGTGTGTGTGTGTGTGTGTGTGTGTATATATATATATACATATAAAAAAAAATCATAATAATAATCGGCCGATTAATCGGCAGCGGCTTTTTTGGCCAGTCAATAATCAGTATCGGTATCGGCGTTGAAAAATCATAATCGGTTGACCTCTAACACAAGCATGAGGGAGCAGACACACCTTGCAGTTATGGAGCACAACACGATTGTGAGACAGAAACCAGCAATGGACATTGAAAACTATAATATCAAGAATACAATATTAATGACTCAACCACCTCATTCTTCTCTCTGCAGATAGTTAAAACACAATACAAAGACATGTCTACAAAATCCCCCTGCAAAGGGCTACTATTGACAATGATCTGAATAATTTGTAAAGGCAATGGGCTGGGTGAGTTTACAGACAGAGCTTTGAGATGAGGAAAGGGCTTTTGATTGTGTAGGGTTGTGCTTAGATAGTAATAGTATTGTTGTGTATGAGAGCGATTGAGGTGCTATTTCTCCTCAATCTCCCATACACCTTCTTTACTCCCCCCAGCCCATTCACTTTGTTAACTGATCTTTCCTCTCAAAAGTTGTTCCCAATATCTCCTCATTGTCCCTAAGCAATACGCTAGCCGGTACCTTTCGGTTGATACCATTACGTCTCTTCCACAAAAAGTGTAAAATGCTAACACCACAACCATGTCTGCCAGGAGATGTGCAGTCGAGGTTAGAGTCCCGCTCCTTGAAAGCGGCAGCTCTTCCCTGGTTGGGGTATGTACAGTCAGGTTCATACATATTTGGACCTTGACCAAATTATTATCAATTTGGTTCTGTACGCCACCGCAATGGATTTGAAATGAAACAATCAAGATGAGCTGAAAGTACAGACTTTATTAATCTTTCTGGCGCAGGGGTCCCGCTAGCGACCCACCTCGACAACATCCGGTGAAATTGCAGAGCGCCAAATTCAAAATACAGAAAACGTAATAATAAACCTTCATGATAATACAAGTGTCATACATGATTCTTTAGCTTAGAATCTTGGCAATCTAACCGCATCGTCGGATTTCAAAAAGGCTTTACGGCGAAAGCACAGCATTCAATTATCTGAGGTCAGCGCCCCACAACAGCATATTATCCAAACAAGCACAGGCGTAACAAAATCCCAAATAGCAATAAAATAAGTGACTTACCTTTGAGGATCTTCCTCTGATCGCAATCACAAGAGTCCCAGGAACACAATGAATGGTCGTTTTGTTCGGTAAATTCTTTCTTTCTATCCCAAATAGTCCGTTTAGTAGGCGTCATTGAGTTCAGTAATCCACCCGTTCAGAATGCAGACATAGGAGTTCCAAAAGTTACCAGTAAAGTTTATCCAAACAAATCAAACAACGTTTCTAATTCATTATTAGGTACTCTAATATCTAAATAAATGGTAATATTTCATACGGAGCGAACTATTTTCAATAGGAAAGGAAAATAACGTAGTGCGCTCCCTCGGTCATGCGCGCCATGGGACTTCCTGAGGATAAACAACTATTCCTCGTTGGTTTTTCAGAATACAAGCCTGAAACCATGTATAAAGACTGTTGACATCTAGTGGAAGCCATAGGAACTGCAATTTGGGAGGCGGAAGTCTTTGGTTTCAATAGCTTAAGCTTGGAATTGGCTGGCAGGTCAACAGAAAAAAAATTGGTCCTCGGGTTTTCGCCTGCCAAATCAGTTCTGTTATACTCACAGACATAATTGTAACAGTTTTAGAAACTTTAGAGTGTTTTCTATCCAATAATACCATGCATATGCTAGCTTCTGGGCCTGAGTAACAGGCAGTTTACTTTGGACACCTCAGTCATCCAAAATTCCAAATACTGCCCCCTATCCCTAACAAGTTTTACGCTTTAATTTGAGGGTATTTACAGTACATCCAAATCTGGTGAACGATGTAGAAATTACAACACTTTTTATATGTGTTCCCCCCAATTTTTGGGGCTCAAAAGTAATTGGACCAACTAACAATCATAAACTAAATTGTGAGTTTTAATACTTGGTTGCAAGTCATTTGCAGTCAATGACTGCCTGAAGTCTGGAACCCATAGACATCACCAGATGCTGGGTTTCTTCAATGGTGATGCTCTGCAAGGCCTTTACTGCAGCTGTCTTCAGTTCCTGCTTGTTCTTGGGGCGTTTTGCCTTCAGCAAGTGAAATGCATGCTCAATTGGATTCAGGTCAGGTGATTGACTTGGCCATTGCAGAACATTCCACTTCTTTGCCTTAAAAAAGTATTGGGTTGCTTTCGCAGTATTAAAATATTTATATGTAAAGTAACCTTCATTTAAACCCTAACCGGACGATGCTGGGCCAATTGTGTGCCACCCTATGAGACTCCCAATCACGTCCAGTTGTGATACAGCCTGGAATCGAGCCAGGGTCTGTAGTGACACCTCTAGCACTGAGATGCAGTGCCTTAGACCGCTGCCTCAGGTCATTGTCCATCTACACTGTGAAGCACCGTCAAATGAGTTTTGAAGTATTTAATATAGCCCTAACTCATCCTGCTGCTTTTGTCAGCAGTCACATTATCAATAAATACAAGGGAACCAGTTCCGTAGGCAGCCATACATGCACACACCATAACACTACCTCCACCATGATTAACAGATGAGGAGGTATGCTTTGGATCATGAGCAGTTCCTTCCCTTCTCCATACTCATCTCTTCCCATCATTCTGGTACAAGTTGATCTTTGTCTCATCTGTCCATAGGATGTTGTTCCATAACTGTACAGGCTTTTTTAGATGTTGTTTGGCAAACTCTAATCTGGTCTTCCTGTTTTTGAGACTTAACAATGGTTTACATCTTGTGGTAAACTGTCTGTATTTACTCTGGTGAAGTCTTCTCTTGAATGTAGACTTTGACACAGATAACCCTACCTCCTGGAGGGTGTTCTTGATCTGGCCAACTGTTGTGAAGGGGTTTTTCTTCACCAGGGAATAATTATTCTGTCATCCACCACAGTTGTTTTCTGTGGTCTTCCGGACCTTTTGGTGTTCTTGAGCTCACCAGTACATTCTTTCTTTTTAAGAATGTACCAAATAGTTGACTTGGCCACACCTAATGTTTTAGATTTGATTTTTCAGCCTAATGATGGCTTGCTTCACTGCCAGTGAAAGCTCTTTGGACTTCATATTGAGGGTTAACAGCAACAGATTGCAAATACCACACTTGAAATCAACTCTAGACCTTTTATCTGCTTACTTGTAAATTAACTAATGAGCAGCCAATTGTCCAATTATATTTGGTCCCTTAAAAAGGGGGACCACATATAAAAAGTGCTGGAATTCCTACACCGTTCACATGATTTGGATGTAAATACCCTCAACTTAAAGCTGAAAGTCTGCCCTTTCAGCTCCTATTCATTATTTAATCAACTCCAATATCCTGTGGTAGACATTTAAAATAATAATAACTTGTCAATGTCCAAATATTTATGGACCTGACTGTATGTATGGTCACTTTGGGGACAACATTATCAATGCACTTATTCATGAAGCCGGTGACTGATGTGGTATACTCCTCAATGCCATCAGATGAATCCCGGAACGTATTCCAGTCTGTGTTAGCAAATCAGCCCTGTAAACTTTGCATCTGCGTCATATGACCACTTCCGTATTGAGCGAGTCACTGGTACTTCCTTGTAAGCAGGAATCAGGAGGATAGAATTATGGTAAGATTTGCCTAATGGAGGGCGAGGGAGAGCTTTATATGTGTCTCTGTGTGTGGAGTAAAAGGTGGTCTAGAGGTTTTTTTCCTCTGGTTGTACAGTTGAAGTCGGAAGTTCACATACAGCTTAGCCAAATACATTTAAACTCAGTTTTTCACAATTCCTGACATTTAATCCTAGTAAAAATTCCCTGTCTTAGGTCAGTTAGGATTACAGCTTTATTGTAAGAATGTGAAATGTCAGAATAATAGTAAAGAGTGATTTATTTCAGCTTTAATTCTTTCATCACATTCCCAGTGGGTCAGAAGTTTACATACACTCAATTAGTATTTGGTAGCATTGTCTTTAAATTGTTTAACTTGAGTCAAACATTTCAGGTAGCCTTCCACAAGCTTCCCACAATAAGTTGGGTGAATTTTGGCCCATTCCTCCTGGCAGAGTTGGTGTAACTGAGTCAGGCTTGTAGGACTCCTTGCTCACACATGCTTTTTCAGTTCTGCCCACAACTTTTCTGTGGGATTGAGGTCAGGGCTTTGTGATGGCCACTCCAATACCTTGACTTTGTTGTCTTTAAGCCATTTTGACACAACTTTAGAAGTTTGCCTGGGGTCATTGTCCATTTGGAAGACCCATTTGCGACCAAGCTTTAACTTCCTGACTGATGTCTTGAGATGTTGCTTCAATATATCCACATAATTTTCCTCCCTCATGATGTCATCTATTTTGTGAAGTGCACCAGTCCCTCCTGCAGCAAAGCACCCCCACAACATGATACTGCCACCCCCGTGCTTCACGGTTGGGATGGTGTTCTTTTGGCTTGCAAGCCTCCCCCTTTTTCCTCCAAACATAACGATGGTCATAATGGCCAAACAGTTCCACTTCTGTTTCATCAGTCCAGAGGACATTTCTCCAAAAGTACAATCTTTGTCCCGATGTGTAGCTGCAAACAATAGTCTGGCTTTTTTATGGCGGGTTTGGAGCAGTGGCTTCTTCCTTGCTGAGCGGCCTTTCAGGGTATGTCGATATAGGACTCGTTTTACTGTGGATATAGATACTTTTGTACCTGTTTCCTCCAGCATCTTCACAAGGTCCTTTGCTGTTGTTCTGGAATTGATTTTCACTTTTCGCACCAAAGTACACTCATCTCTAGGAGACAGAATGCATCTCCTTCCTGAACGGTATGACGTCTGCGTGGTCCCATGGTGTTTATACTTGCGTACTATTGTTTGTACAGATGAACGTGGTACCTTCAGGCATTTGGAAATTGCTCTCAAGGATGAACCAGACATGTGGAGGTCTACAATATTTTTTTTGAGGTCTTGGCAGATTTATTTAGATTTTCCCATGATGTCAAGCAAAGAGGCACTGAGTTTGAAGGTAGGCCTTGAAATACATCCACAGGTACACCACCAATTGATTCAAATGTCGTCAATTAGCTTCAATCAGAAGCTTCTAAAGCCATGACATCATTTTCTGGAATTATCCAAGCTGTTTAAAGGTACTTAGCGTATGTAAACTTCTGACGCACTGGAATTGTTATACAGTGAGTTATAAGTGAAATAATCTGTCTGTAAACAATTGTTGGAAAAATTACTTGTGTCATGCACAAAGTTGACGTCCTAACCGACTTGCCAAAACTATAGTTTTTTAACAAGAAATTTGTGAAGTGGTTGAAAAATGTGTTTTAATGACTCCAACCTAAGTGTATGTAAACTTCCAACTTCAACTGTACATGTGACATGCTGTTAGAAATTAGGTACCAGCAAATCTTCTGCAAGAGGACCAAACAGTTGGTGGTTAAGAAGCCCTACACCACTTTCGACAGAGTCTTATCCAGTTGGCCATTCACCGCAGACAGGACAACCCCATCTCCATAAGCACAAAGTCTCAGCTTCCCAGCCCATCATGCCGAAGAAAATTGCCAGTGTACCAAAGCCGAATAAAATACAATTTTCTGTGCTTACCCAGGCAGCCCTATTATTATTATTATTATTATTATTACTACTATTATAATAATTTATTGTACCCCCTTTTCTCCCCAATTATCGAATTACGATCTTGTCTCATTGTTGAAACTCCCCAACGGGCTCGGGAGAGGTGAACGTTGAGTCATGCGTCCTCCGAAACATAACACACCAAATCGCGCTTCTTAACACCTGCCCACTTAACCCGGAAGCCGCCAATGTGTCTGAAGAAGCACCATCATACTGACGGCCGCAGTCAGCCTGCAGGTGCCCGGCATGCCACAAGGAGTCGCTAGACCGTGATGAGCCAAGTAAAGCCCCCCCCGGTCAAACCTTCCCCTAACCCGAACGACGCTGGGCTAATTGTGCTCCACCCTATGGGACTCCCGGTCACGGCCGGTTGTGACACAACCCGGGATCAAACCAGGGTCTGTAGTGATGCCTTGGGCCGCTGCGTCACTCGGGAGGCCAGGCAGCCCAATTCTAATATTTTTCCACTTATTTATTTTTTTACCATTACTATCAGTTCTGAAAAAGATCTTATGTGATTAAGACCAACTAGTGGAAAACATATCAGAATTGGGCTGCCTGTGAAACTCTGCCCCTGTGGTTCAGCAAAAGACCATGTAGAACACACAGGAGGCTGCTGAGGGGAGAACGGCACATAATAATGGCCAGAATGGAGCGAATGGAATGGCATCAGACATATGGAAACCGTGTATTTGATACCATTCCACTCTAGTCAATATCCAGAAGGACTGTTGCCAGAAAATGTTAAGTTTATTTCTCCAGGAACAGGGTTGGAGAGCCCTAATTTAGAACCACAATAAAATAAATATGGATATTTTCTATCAATCTTTTGTCTGCCCTGATGTCTTACACTGAACAAAAATATATAAATGCAACATGTCAAGTGTTGGTCCCATGTTTCATGAACTGAAATAAAAGTTCACATAAAGTTTATTTCTCTCAGATATTGTGCACAAATTTGTTTATGTCCCTGTTATTGAGCATTTGTCCTTTGCCAAGATAATCCATCCACATGACAGGTGTGGCCTATCAAGAAGCTGATTAAACAGCATGATCATTGCACAGGTACACCTTGTGCTGGGAACAATAAAAGGCCACTAAAATGTGCAGTTTTGTCACACAACACAATGCCATAGATGTCTCAAGTTTTTAGGGAGCGTGCAATTGGCATGCTGAATGTGGAATGTCAAACTTATAGAGACACACCCCAAAACTCTAAGCTGTAGAAAAAGGTGGCTCTACTAAGTATTGACTTTGGGGGGAGTGAATAGTTATGCATGCTCAAGTTTTTTTATTTTTTTGTCTTATTTCTTGTTTGTTTCATAATAAAAAATATTTTGCATCTTCAAAGTGGTAGGCATGTTGTGTAAATCAAATGATACAAACCGCTCAAAAATCAATTTTAAGTCCAGGTTGTAAGGCAGCAAAGTAGGAAAAATGCCAAGGGGGTGAATACTTTCGCACGCCACTGTACATTACTAAAAATGTAATTGCGTTAATAAAACCGTATACAAACGGTCTCTTTTTTTGCGTAAGGCAGCTCCAAAATGCAGGTGTTTCAGCCTAGCTCAGTGCGTCATCCCCAATTCTAATGTTAGAGCTCAACAATTTTAGCCACGTGGGTTCTATTATATTAGAAGTGCCCATCCAAGAAGGCTCAAGGTCATTGGCCACAGATAGAAGGACATCAAATCACGTTATATCTACAGTAGCTTTGATTGAACTGATCATGTCAACATCATACTTTCAAAATCTTAGCTAGCAAGCTAGCAGTCATCACCATGAATCAAGTTGACAATCAAATCCTTTTCAATCCTTGTCATATGAAGAGAAATTAGGATAAAACATCTCGGTGCTTGTCGGCCATTGGACATAAACATTACACAACAAGTTGGAAATCACAAATTCAACAATGAGTGAGTGGTTGGGAAGGAATCAGTGGCTACCTGTGAGTTCAAGACAACTGGGAACTCGGGAAAAATTAGCTATGACTGGGAAAATACGTTTTGAACGGTCATTCAACTCGGAATTGATGACAGAATTTGCCCACGAAGGACCGTCGCACCACGTTCCTGTTCACAGCAACGTGACCCCAAAAATGTCTTATGCTGCTTCATAAATGTAGGATGCCAGAGAGATATGTATACTGTAGCTAAGAAAGTAATAATAAGTGTATGTTGTGTAGTAAGCTGTTAGTAGCCTATGTGCCTCACCCTAATAATTTGGTCTATTGTAAACACATCATTCATTTGTTGTCCCCTTATGCCATAGTTTGTACATCTCAGTGGAAACCACATTTGTTTAAGCAAGTCAACCATATAAGCTATGTTTTTTTTAAAAGGCAGTAAATGAGGCTGAATGAACTGTAGCAGTGGTAAGGTGCTGGGAGTGCTGTTGGGAGTGCTGTTGGGACTGCTGTTGGGACAGCTTTATGTAGGCCCTAACAGTTTTTGGGCACCGTTTGTCACCGTTATAGTGCAATTAATGCATTGTTTAGTGTTGTGTTGTGGCTTTGCTGGCATGCATCCCACCTTTTTTTTGTTTGCCCACCAAGATTTACATATTAAAATCGCCACTGTGCATGGGTGCTAGTAGTTTAAACAGATAGCTGGGTTCATTCAGCATGTCAATACTTCTTACAAAAACAAGTAATGATGAAGTCAAACTCGACTTTGAGCCAAAGTAGGCTAATGCCATTGAAGGCCATTATCATATTGGCATGTTGTTGCTTACTGAAACTCCCAAAGTCATCAACCATTTTAAATACTTTAAAGCAATAGCTTGTGTGGTCAACCATAATTTCAGCAGCATTATGTCTGGGAAGACAAGATGAGTTTAGTCTGTTTGCAATATGCATGTTGAAGGTGGTGTGTCGTCTATGATCATTCAGTTCTCTTCATTTACTTCCGGAAGTTTACTCGAAAGATGAATGAACCATTCCTTCACCTCATTATAACATCTTTGATCTGACAGACGTTTACATGACACCCAGAATGCATTGCATTTTGTCAACAAACATGGCGCCACACACAGCTGGCAAATAGCTTAGCATTAGCTCATCATAATCAGTGCCAACTTCAAAAAAGTATTTTACACACATCATATATGTCCATTAAAATCTATGTAATAATCAGAATGCATTATTTGTCAGCAGAACTTGAAAACGTGAATAAAACTGAAAATACATTGTGCTCCATACATACATGCTGTGTGCTACAGTAGAAGTAACAACACAATATACAGAAAATAAAGCACTTACTTTGATAGGAACTCACACATGCCCAAAGTCATTATTTGTAAGGAAACCAACAAAGGCAATGCGAGCGCCGGCCAGAAAATGTGCCACAGGTTAAAAGTTTGTGGAAAGTTGGAAGAAGTTTGTAGAAAGTTTGAGAAGTTTGTCCGGCTCAGTAAAGCCTCAAACATAAATTGTCTGCAACAGTGAAATGGGCTACTTCTTTGTGAATTAATGAGGAGTAGGAACACACCTCAATTTAAACTGTTCTTAGAAAATAAAAGGTGTTATAATTTTTTTTTAAATTGAAAAGTTGAAACGTAGCCTATACATAATTAGCAATCTCATTTTGGAAAGGTTAGTGCATTCTGACATGTGCATTAAACAACTCACGCTGGGGCAACTGTTAGAGATATTTGGAACACAAGTGAAAAGGTTAAACTACTAGTGCACAGCTCGGACACCCATGCACCCCACAAGACATGCCACCAGAGGTCTCTTCACAATCGCAAATTCCAATGCAGACTATGGGAGGTGCACAGTGCCACATAGAGCCATGTCTTCATAGAACATTAATCCACATCAGGTAACTGATGCAAGCAGTAGAATCCAATTATACTTTTAAATACACCTAATGGAACAGCGGGAAATGTGTGAAGAGACACACACACAGGCACAGACACATGATAACACACGCACTCTACACACATGTACACATGGATTTTGTCTTGTAGATATGTGGTAGTGGCCTGAGGGCACACACTTAATGTGTTATGAAAAGTGTTATGAAATGTAAAGTAATGTAATATTTGTAATTGTATATAACTGCCTTAATGCTGCTGGACCCCAGGAAGAGTGGGGAGTTTATTTATTTATTTCACCTTTATTTAACCAGGTAGGCAAGTTGAGAACAAGTTCTCATTTACAATTGTGACCTGGCCAAGATAAAGCAAAGCAGTTTGACAACATACAAAAACAAGAGTCAAGAGGGACACACGTTGCATCTGAGGGTGGGTCTTGTGGAGCCAGATGCACACTGGTATATTGTACGTATTACTTTTCAGAAGAAGAGACAGAGAGGTCATGAGCAGATGAGCTCTCATATTATTCAGCATGTTTTTATTGGCAGGGACACATACAGGATGCTCTACAACATAACATCACTCCAAATCAAAACTCCAAACCTACAACCTGATTTTGTACAGAATTACCTTCATACCACCAAGGATTATTATTCCCAAGCTAAACAGCAAATACTCTGGCAAAGAAACAGAAATGTGAAAACACCATCCAACCTGGAACTGAGTGAGTAATGTCTAGTCTGAAGCTATCATTATTTTCAAAAGGCAAGAAGAAAATACATTACAATGATATATTTTACTTTATAAGGACTGAATGCTAAGTTAAGGCACACAGCTCCATGTGAGCTCTCACAGCTTCATGTGAGCTCTCACATTTTTCAAAATGTTTTTTACAATAAGATAGTTTTGGAGTTAGATAAACTTGGATTTTTCGGCAGGGATACATACAGGATGCTACCCTCCACAGCAAAACCTTCACTCCAGATCAAAACTCCAAACTTACAACCTAATTTTGGACAGACCAGATACAACTTCAATTAGCACTGAGACATAAAGTGAAAGGTGTCGAAGCCTTTGAGCCCAACACATGGCAGGAGTCTCACAGGCTACCCCTCCTGCTGTTCAGGGCCATCCACTGGCATTTTCTACAATAAATCTTCCTCCAGAAATAAAGCTTCTCCCAAGTGTGTGTGACACCTACTCCCGCTGCCTGCTGCACTGCTGCTTGGATTCCACTTGGCGATCTGTTCACCGTCTGCCTTGGCTTGTCTCCCTGTCTGGAACAGGTACCCCCACCACACTCCCTCCTCTCTACTGAGCTTTCACTTGCCTACAGCACACAGGCACTGTTGAGGCGAGTGACTCTGAACTTACAATGGCTCGCCCCAAGTCTTTTTTTTTTCTTGTGCATTTTGCTATTTTCCTCATGACTCCTGCATGCTTTGTTGACTATTAACTTTCTTGTTTACCCTACCGTGGGACAGACTGTTTGTTCCCACACTCGTGACTTTTGGCCCCACATCCTATTCTAACCACCTCTCGCTGACATTATATTCATGTTACCTGATGAAATTGCTATATAATACACTGCTCAAAAAAATAAAGGGAACACTTAAACAACACAATGTAACTCCAAGTCAATCACACTTCTGTGAAATCAAACTGTCCACTTAGGAAGCAACACTGATTGACAATAAATTTCACATTGTTGTGCAAATGGAATAGACAACAGGTGGAAATTATAGGCAATTAGCAAGACACCCCCAATAAAGGAGTGGTTCTGCAGGTGGGGACCACAGACCACTTCTCAGTTCCTATGCTTCCTGGCTGATGTTTTGGTCACTTTTGAATGCTGGCGGTGCTTTCACTCTAGTGGTAGCATGAGACGGAGTCTACAACCCACACAAGTGGCTCAGATAGTGCAGCTCATCCAGGATGGCACATCAATGCGAGCTGTGGCAAGAAGGTTTGCTGTGTCTGTCAGCGTAGTGTCCAGAGCATGGAGGCGCTACCAGGAGACAGGCCAGTACATCAGGAGATGTGGAGGAGGCCGTAGGAGGGCAACAATCCAGCAGCAGGACCGCTACCTCTGCCTTTGTGCAAGGAGGAGCAGGAGAAGCACTGCCAGAGCCCTGCAAAATGACCTCCAGCAGGCCACAAATGTGCATGTGTCTGCTCAAACGGTCAGAAACAGACTCCATGAGGGTGGTATGAGGGCCCGACGTCCACAGGTGGGAGTTGTGCTTACAGCCCAACACCGTGCAGGACGTTTGGCATTTGCCAGAGAACACCAAGATTGGCAAATTCGCCACTGGTGCCCTGTGCTCTTCACAGATGAAAGTAGGTTCACACTGAGCACATGACAGACGTGACAGAGTCTGGAGACGCCGTGGAGAACATTCTGCTGCCTGCAACATCCTCCAGCATGACCGGTTTGGCAGTGGGTCAGTCATGGTGTGGGGTGACATTTCTTTGGGGGGCCGCACAGCCCTCCATGTGCTCGCCAGAGGTAGCCTGACTGCCATTAGGTACCGAGATGAGATCCTCAGACCCCTTGTGAGACCATATGCTGGTGCGGTTGGCCCTGGGTTCCTCCTAATGCAAGACAAGGCTAGACCTCATGTGGCTGGAGTGTGTCAGCAGTTCCTGCAAGAGGAAGGCATTGATGCTATGGACTGGCCCGCCCGTTCCCCAGACCTGAATCCAATTGAGCACATCTGGGACATCATGTCTCGCTCCATCCACCAACGCCACGTTGCACCACAGACTGTCCAGGAGTTGGCGGATGCTTTAGTCCAGGTCTGGGAGGAGATCCCTCAGGAGACCATCGCCACCTCATCAGGAGCATGCCCAGGCGTTGTAGGGAGGTCATACAGGCACGTGGAGGCCACACACACTACTGAGCCTCATTTTGACTTGTTTTAAGGACATTACATCAAAGTTGGATCAGCCTATAGTGTGGTTTTCCACTTTAATTTTGAGTGTGACTCCAAATCCAGACCTCCATGGGTTGATAAATTGGATTTCCATTGATTATTTTTGTGTGATTTTGTTGTCAGCACATTCAACAAAGTAAAGAAAAAAGTATTTAATAAGATTATTTCTTTCATTCAGATCTAGGATGTGTTGTTTAAGTGTTCCCTTTATTTTTTTGAGCAGTATATGATCCTGTTGCCATCTAATGCACATTCAAATGTCATAAATCAACACTGCAGAGCTCTCCCTGTCCTCTGCCGTGCCTTGATTGTATTACTGTTGATGATATCTGGAAATGTGCATGTACACCTTGGCCCAGTTACTGTTGCTAGCCCATTTCTCTCTTGTGCTCTGATATCTGTTTCACTGATTTCTGCTCTCGTAAAAGCCTGGGTTTTCTGTACGTAAACTCTAGAAGCTTATTACCTAAAATGGATCAATTGAAAGTGTGGGTTCACAGCTCCAATCCAGATGTGTTGGTCATTACTGAGACGTGGTTAAGAAATAGTGTTTTGAAAACTGATGTTAACCTTTCTTGCTATAACCTTTTCGGCCAGACAGATCTTCCAAAGGTGGGGAAGTGGCAATCTTTACCGAGGATCACCTTCAGTGCTCGGTTGTCTCCACCAAGTCTGTCCTCAAACAATTTGATTTGCTGGTTTTAAGCATTAAACTTTCAAATAGCTCTTTGTTGACTGTTGCGGGGTGTCCTCCATCAGCACCGGCCTATACCCTTCCTGCCCTAAGCTCTCTCCTAGCCCCTTACACTAAGTCTGAATTTGTCCTGCTTGGTGACCTAAACTGGGACATGCTTAAACCACCTGACCAAGTCCTAAAGCAATGGGACTCCCTAAATCTTTCTCTGATTATTACCTATCCCACAAGGTATGACGCCAAAACACCCAGAAAAGGCAACTCTCCTCAATGTTATCCTCACAAATAATCCTGCTAGTTACCAGTCTGGTGTTTTCTGTAATGACCTTACACTGTTTTACAGCCAGTGTTCGTAATTGCCGCTCAGTGAAACACCCTGTCCTGATTTGTCATAGACGCTTGCAAAAAACCTTAATGAGCAAGCCTTCCTTCATGACCTGGCTTCTGTAAATTGGTATAGAATCAGCTTGATCCCCTCTGCCGAAGAAGCTTGGACCTTCTTTTTTGATACCTTCAGTGATATTGTTAACCTCTCTGGGCTTGCGTCCCACCTACTCAACAGCCAGTGGAATCCCGTGGTGCGATATTCAAATACCTTAGAAATGCTATTACTTCAATTTCTCAAACATATGATTATTTTAAACCATTTTAAAGACAAGACTCTCGTTAATCTAACCACACTGTCCGATTTCAAAAGGCTTTACAACGAAAGCAAAACATTAGATTATGTCAGCAGAGTACCCAGCCAGAAATAATCAGACACCCATTTTTCAAGCTAGCATATAATGTCACATAAACCCAAACCACAGCTAAATGCAGCACTAACTATGATCTTCATCAGATGACAATCCTAGGACATTATGTTATACAATACATGCATGTTTTGTTCAATCTAGTTCATATTTATATCAAAAACCAGCTTTTTACATTAGCATGTGACTAGCATGTGACTAGCATTCCCACCGAACACTTCCGGTGAATTTACTAAATTACTCACGATAAACGTTCACAAAAAACACAACAATTATTTTAAGAATTATAGATGCAGAACTCCTTTATGCACTCGCTATATCGGTAAAAGCACATTTTGCAATATTCTGAGTAGATAGCCCGGCCATCACAGGCTAGCTATTTTGACACCCACCAAGTGTGGTACTCACCAAACTCCGATTTACTATTAGAAAAGTTTGATTACCTTTGCTGTTCTTCGTCAAAATGCACTCCCAGGACTTCTACTTCAATAACAAATGTTGGTTTGGTTCAAAATAATCCATAGTTATATCCAAATAGGGGCGTTTTGTTTGTGCGTTCAAGACACTATATGATGGGTAAAGAAGGGTGACGCGTTTCGTGACAAAGAAATTCTAAATATTCCATTACCGTACTTCGAAGCATGTCAACTGCTGTTTAAAATCAATTTTTATGCTATTTTTCTCGTAAAAAAGGCGGTCACTGAATTTGAGGTGCTAAAGGAGCTCCTTGAACTTGACCCCCAAAAAACATCTGGGTCAAACCATCTTGCTGCGCCTATAATTGCCAAGCCTATCTCTGACCTTTTAAACCTGTCTCTCCTGGAGAGGTTCCCATTGCTTGAAAAGCAGCCACGGTTAGTATTTTATTTAAAAGGGGAGATCAAGCTGATCCTAACTGTTATAGGCCTATTTCTATTTTGCCCTGTTTATCAAAAGTGCTGGAAATACTTGTCAATAATCAACTGACTGGCTTTCTTGATGTCTATAGTATTCTCTCTGGTATGCAATCTGGTTTCTGCTCAGATTATGGATGGGTCGCTGCAACCTTAAAAGGTCCTCAATGATGTTACCATTGCCCTTGATTCTAAGCAATATTGCGCTGGTATTTTTATTGACTTGGCCAAAGCTTTTGATACGATAGACCATTCCATTCTTGTGGGCCGGCTAAGGAGTATTGGTGTCTCTGAGGGGTCTTTGGCCTGGTTTGCTAACTACCTCTCTCACAGAGTGCAGTGTATAAAGTCTGAACATCTGCAGTCTCAGCCACTGCCTGTGGCTGAGGGGTAGGCAAAAGGCAGGTCAGGGACAGGCAAGAGTTCATAAACCAGGTCAGAGTCCAAACAGTACCAGGCGATAGGCAGGCTCGAGGTCAGGACAGACAGAGTGGTCAGGCAGGCAGATACGGCATCAGGACAGGCTAGGAAAAAAACAGAGACTGGGAAAAATAGGAGCTAGGAGAAATGCTGGTTGACTTGGCAAAACAAGACAAACTGGCACAGAGAGACAGGAAACACAGGGATAAATACACCGGGGACTAATGGGGAAAACAGGAGACCCCTGGAGGTGGGTGGAGACAATCGCAAAGACAGGTGAAACAGATCAGGGCGTGACACTGTGAGAGAAATTGTACAACTTGTTTTCACAATCAGAACAATTTGGAACTATTTCAAGCTGGCAAGATTTTTACATGACAGGGGACCCCCTAGCGGCCTGAGGCCCTAAGTCACCGCTTATGTTGCTTATGCCTGGAGACGGCCCTGCTGCTGTCTGTATATAAATGGGCGGACTGTAGGTTCATTCTGCTGGTTCGATTCACCCCGTGCATGACAATTCTCCTTGCATGTTTTGCTCTGATTATTTAGATGGATGCTGCCAGCGGTTCCATGTTAGTGGGCATGATTGTGGGCATGATCCAATCCTCAAATATCCAAGGACGTCGGAGATGTCATCAATACCTTAAATCTCACAAATCTCAGCATTGGAAATACTGACCAACATTTTCCTACTTACACTTTAGTCCTTTTTGGGAATAGAATTGATGTCTATGACTACTATCAGTGCCACATAGGCCATGTTCAACTTTTCAAGTTTTGTTTAGTTCCTTTAATAAATAATAAACAATGCTGAAACATCTGAGTCTCTGAGGTGACATTGTGGATTTTATTTTAAAGGCAGACATTCTTCATCTCTGTCAGGCACCTTTGCAGTTAGAATTAAAATAAATTAAACTACCTTACATCCTCAAGGGAGTTATTAGAACGTGAGTCACTGATTGTACCTAAACTAATGACTCTGCTGGCCCGAGTCTCATAGGAATTTATGTTTTAATCCTAAGAATAGTGAGGGTAATACATTTGCACTGAATGTTCTCAAGGACGTCCTGCAGTCATTTACTGCTAGCGTAACACATAAATCTGATTGGTGTGTTTGAAATATCTCATACATCATCCAACCTCACCATGACTGTGTTTGAAAGTCATTCCACTTATTTCAAAATACTTTTCAATGCAGCATGGAGAGATATTCTGAGGTGATTTTTGATGAGAATAAAATGCTGACTAACATTTCAAAGTATAATAGTATCCATTTTTTGCAGTGATTTTTCAGAATATTATTAAATAAGATGATTTGTTGCCCAACGCCATCCTGGCAGGACATCAAAAAATCTTTAGGATTCAGTCCAAGTCAGGATTTAGTCCAGAATGTCTAAAGGATATATTGGGTCCAGTTTGGACTGACACATGTAAATGCAGTTTATGCTGCAGATCTATGCTTCAAAAGAAAGAGTTTAGTTCAGTTTTATTTTGCATACCACAACGAAATTCACTTTAGATGATAAATCAACTACATGAAAGGAGAATTGCTCATAATTCGAAACCATTAACATCTCGAAAGCTTTCCCTAATGAAAATACCTAATAAAGCCACTAAGGTACAACAGGGCCGACGTTAAATGCCGACATCAAACACCAAAAGTTATGAGAGCATAAACAACCACCCGGCGAATGCAAACTATGCAGGACGAAACAGAAATAAAATGGATAAATCAAAAGGGATTACTAACAATAGTCAAAGATGCATGGCAGACAAAGAAACTCGAATCAAACAACTGCTGAATCAGGAAGTACAAAGGAAGACTTGGTGCATGCGTTTTTAAAGGGAGCCGGGCGCACCCTATATTCAGCACCGTTGAATGGACAGCACTTCTGCTGCAGGTACCAGTCTGATGTTTTCCGAAATGACCTTAGTGATTACTGTTTTACAGCCTGTGTTCGTCATGGCCGCTCAGTGAAACATCCTGTCCTGATTTGTCATAGATGGTTGCTAAAAGACTTTAATGAGCAAGCCTTCCTTCATGACCTGGCTTCTGTAAATTGGTATAGAATCAGCTTGATCCCGTCTGTCGAAGAAGCTTGGACCTTCTTTTTTGATATCTTCAGTGATATTGTTGTTCAGTGATATCGGATGACTGACGTGCCCAAAGTAAACTGCCTGTTACTCAGGCCCAGAATCTAGGATATGCATATAATTGGTAGCATTGGATAGACCACCCTCTGAAGTTTCTACAACTGTTAGAATACTGTCTGTGAGTATAACATAACTGATATGGCAGGCAAAAACCCGAGGAGAATCCCTGATGATGTGGTTGTTACTGACAAGAAGCACATGACTGAGCTCTTTAATCACCACTTCATTAAGTCAGGATTCCTATTTGACTCAGCCATGCCTCCTTGCCCATCCAACATTTACTCATCTCCCATGCCTTCTAATGCGACTAGCCCAATGCTCCTCCCTCTTTTGACGTTATCGGCACAGTTCAGTACACAGTCCGAAAAGACCTGACCTACTTTATTTTGGATGCATGTTTACTGTATAGTTCAGGGAAGGGAAACTTGCAGCCCGCCCTCTTTTAAAGGCCCTCGGATCAATTTCTCTCCCAAAAAATAACAGATAAAAAACATTTGTGGATGGGGGGGTGGAACTGAACTTACTGTTGCGAGTTAGAAGTTAGAATAGTAGCATACACAAGGTGCAATTTAAAAAATTTGTTGTGCATTTGTAAATCAGCAGTTTTTCTGTCAGTCAATTAGCCCATGTCAGCTAGCATTTTCTAGATAGCTGGTTGCTAAACTATCTAAACTTGTTATCTGTCACATCTGCTCCTGCCACACCCTATAGTGCTCATCCAGTGTCTCCTTGACCTGCCACCACTCCCCCAGTGCTCTCTCCCTCTCTCTCTGTGTGTGTGTGTGTGTGTGTGTGTGTGTGTGTGTGTGTGTGTGTGTGGGAGGGGGGGGGGGCAGAGACAGGTGTGCTGGAGTCAGAGCAGATCCCCACCAGCTGCAACCTGTTTAATAATCAAGACGTCTAAAAATTCTCAGTCCTGCCACTTTCACACTGCCAGATTGTAATCTCTGCCCAGTCAGTCCATGTTTCTAACTGTTTGTTCCTGTTTTCCCTTGACTGACGCTGTTTTCCTCTCCGCTACAGCTCTGACTGGTCCCTGTCTCCAGTAAGACTTCTCGTCAGTCCTGCTACTCTGTCCTGGATTCCCCACTCTACGCTCCCTTGGATTCCCCTCCGGACCTGCTTACCCTGTCCCCACACCTCTCGCTCCAGCCTCAGCCTCCGCACCTGGTTTCCAGCAACCCGCCCGAGCTTCCCCTGGCCTGCACTCAACCCCCCCGTGTTTCAATAAATACCTTTGTTAACTCATCCCAGTCTCCTCGTCTGAGTCTGCTCTTGGGTTCACCTGTTCCGCTCCGGGTGACAGTTATCATGGTCGAATTACCAGCCGCGGGGCCCGCATTGATTTTGTTAGTCACACTCAAATATCATATTGGCAAAATGTGTAGTATTACAGAAACAGCTAATTTTCAAACTCCGCCCCATGGCAAAATTAGTAGAACTGCATGGAATGAGTTAAAAATGGCTAAATTGGACAATTGAGGAGTGGAAAAATATTGCCTGGAATATGACAGCAAGATTTTTATAAATGTTATATTTAACTAGGCAAGTCAGTGAAGAACAAATTCTTATTTACAATGACAGTCTACCCTGGCCAAACCCGGACGACGCTGGGCGCTGCCCTATGGGACTCCCAATCACAGCCGGATGTGATTCAGCCTGGATTCGTACCAGGGACTGTAGTGAAGCCTCTTGCACTGAGATGCTGTGCCTTAAACTACTGCGCCACTCAGGAGTTCAGTTTACATGAGTGGCCCATGCAGTCCCCAGACCTCAACCAAATAGAGCATCTTTGGGATGAGATGGAAAGGCTGTTTAAAGTATTAATGTATTGCCGTCAAATCTGCAGCAACTACATGATGTCAGCACGGACCAATATTCCTGTGGAACATTAATAACCCCTTGTAGAATGTCCCAAATAATTCAGGCTGTTCTGGAGGCAAAGGGGGGTCCGACCCAGTCCAAGATGGGTGTACCTAATAAACTGGCAAGTGAGTGTATATCATACTTTACTAACAAATCAAATCAAATGTATTTATATAGCCCTTCTTACATCAGCTGATATCTCAAAGTGCTGTACACAAACCCAGCCTAAAACCCCAAACAGCAAGCAATGCAGGTGTAGAAGCACGGTGGCTAGGAAAAACTCCCTAGAAAGGCCAAAACCTAGGAAGAAACCTAGAGAGGAACCAGGCTATGAGGGGTGGCCAGTCCTCTTCTGGCTGTGCCGGGTGGAGATTATAACAGAACATGGCCAAGATGTTCAAATGTTCATAATTGACCAGCATGGTCAAATAATAATAATAATTACAGTTGTTGAGGGTGCAACAAGTCAGCACCTCAAGAGTAAATGTCAGTTGGCTTTTCATAGCCGATCATTGAGAGTGTCTCTACCGCTCCTACTGTCTCTAGAGAGTTGAAAACAGCAGGTCTGGGACAGGTAGCACGTACGGTGAACAGGTCAGGGTTCCATAGCCGCAGGCAGAACAGTTGAAACTGGAGCAGCAGCACGGCCGGGTGGACTGGGGACAGCAAGGAGTCATCATGTCAGGTAGTCCTGAGGCATGGTCCTAGGGCTCAGTTCCTCAGAGAGAGAGAAAGAAAGAGAGAAAGAGAGAATTAGAGAGAGCATACTTAAATTCACACAGGACACCGGATAAGACAGGAGAAATACTCCAGATATAACAGACTGACCCTAGCCCCCCGACACATAAACTACTGCAGCATAAATACTGGAGGCTGAGACAGGAGGGGTCAGGAGACACTGTGGCCCCATCCGACAATACCCCCGGACAGGGCCAAACAGGAAGGATATAACCCCACCCACTTTGCCAAAGCACAGCCCCCACACCACTAGAGGGATATCTTTAACCACCAACTTACCATCCTGAGACAAGGCCGAGTATAGCCCACAAAGATCTCCGCCACGGCACAACCCAAGGGGGGGACGCCAACCCAGACAGGAAGACCACGCCAGTGACTCAACCCACTCAAGTGTTGCACCCTTCCTAGGGACAGCATGGAAGAACACCAATAAGCCAGTGACTCAGCCCCTGTAATAGGGTTAGAGGCAGAGAATCCCAGTGGAGAGAGAGCAAGCGGCCAGGCAGAGACAGCAAGGGCGGTTCGTTGCTCCAGAGCCTTTCCGTTCACCTTCACACTCCTGGGCCAGACTACACTCAATCATAGGACCCACTGACGAGATGAGTCTTCAGTAAAGCCTTAAAGGTTGAGACCGAGTCTGCATCTCTCACATGGGTAGGGAGACCATTCCATAAAAATGGAGCTCTATAGGAGAAAGCCCTGCCTCCAGCTGTTTGCTTAGAAATTCAAGGGACAATTAGGAGGCCTGCGTCTTGTGACCGTAGCGTACGTGTAGGTATGTACGGCAGGACCAAATCGGAAAGATAGGTAAGAGCAAGCCCATGTAATGCTTTGTAGGTTAGCAGTAAAACCTTGAAATCAGCCCTTGCCTTAAGAGGAAGCCAGTGTAGGGAGGCTAGCACTGGAGTAATATGATCACATTTTTTGGTTCTAGTCAGGATTCTAGCAGCCGTATTTAGCACTAACTTAAGTTTATTTAGTGCTTTATCCGGGTAGCCGGAAAGTAGAGCATTGCAGTAGTCCAACCTAGAAGTAACAAAAGCATGGATTAATTTTTCTGCATCACTAACATACATTTTCATTACGTAGTTCTCAAAATATGTAGTAGACAATGGTTAAGTGATTATTAACTAATTGCAGTCGGATGAAGTAATTACAAAGAAAATCATATCAAAAGTAATGTGAGCATTGCATTGTGAAAAACAATTACTTTATATGAATTTTATATGCATTGTAATGTGAAATATGTATTTCTAGATGAAACTAATTAAGTTTGGTGAAAAAGTAACTGTACTTGAAAATGTTTTGAAAAAACTGCTATTTTCATCTGTTTTGAGGTATGTACTAAGCGTTGGGAAAATGTACCACATATTTATGAAAATTGCACTAAAGTGATTGAAAAAACTGTATGTGATTATTAAAATGTTTATCATTTGTAGCCCAGATAGCACTAAGCCCGCAAAATGGCATCAGATTTTTCATAAAATAAGCGCCCAAGAATTTACATATTGAACTGTTAATTCCAAAAGTGGCAAATGTTGTGAGACATGAATTAAGTAAAGTCATGTAATAGCTTTGATGCAATTTTCATAACTACGTGGTACATTTTCACATGGGGAAAAAATAAACATGTGCCCAAGAGCACATACTGTCACTTTGTCATTCAGTTCAGTTTAATGATTCAGATGTGACTAGCTTTCATATAACAAGTTACTGTTGGCATAATTGTCTCTTACCTGTACTTACTGGCTCCCAGCCCTCAGCTTAGTACATCCAGGAACAGAGGGGACCTATTAACCTCTCTAGGGTAGGGGGCAGTATTTGCACGGCCGGATAAAAAACGTACCCGATTTAATCTGGTTATTACTACTGCCCAGAAAGTAGAATATGCATATAATTATTTGATTTGGATAGAAAACACCCTACAGTTTCTAAAACTGTTTGAATGGTGTCTGTGAGTATAACAGAACTCATATGGCAGGCAAAAACCTGAGAAGATTCCTTACAGGAAGTGCCCTCTCTGACCATTTCTTGGCCTTCTACACTCTCTTTATTGAAAACTGAGGATCTCTGCTGTAACGTGACACTTCCTACGGCTCTCATAGGCTCTCAGAAGGCGGCAGAACGGCGAATGATGCCTTTGCAGGCCCAGGCTGAAAAACAGTAGCGCATTTGGATAGTGGTCGATCAGAGAACAATGAGACTGGGGGCGCGTGCATGAGCCGACACCATGTTTTTATTTTTTCGTCTTTGAACGAAAACAGGGTTTCCCGGTCGGAATATTATCGCTTTTTTACGAGAAAAATTGCATAAAAATTGATTTTAAACAGCGGTTGACATGCTTCGAAGTACAGTAATGGAATATTTAGAATTTTTTTGTCACGAAACGCGTCGGGCGCGTGACCCTTTGTCACCCTTCGGATAGTGTCTTGAACGCACAAACAAAACAGAGGATATTTGAACATAACTATGGATTATTTTGAACCAAACCAACATTTGTTATTGAAGTAGAAGTCCTGGGAGTGCATTCTGATGAAGAACAGCAAAGGTAATCCAATTTTTCTTATAGTAAATCGGAGTTTGGTGAGGGCCAAACTTGGTGGGTGTCAAAATAGCTAGCCTGTGATTGCCGGGCTATCTACTCAGAATATTGCAAAATGTGCATTCACCGAAAAGTTATTTTAAAATCGGACATAGCGATTGCATAAAGGAGTTCTGTATCTATAATTCTTAAAATAATTGTTATGTTTTTTGTGAACGTTTATCGTGAGTAATTTAGTAAATTCACCGGAAGTTTGCGGTGGGTATGCTAGTTCTGATTGTCACATGCTAATGTAAAAACCTGGTTTTTGATATAAATATGAACTTCATTGAACAAAACATGCATGTATTGTATAACATAATGTCCTAGGAGTGTCATCTGATGAAGATCATCAAAGGTTAGTGCTGCATTTAGCAGTGGTTAGGGTTTATGTGACATTATATGCTAGCTTGAAAAATGGGTGTCTGATTATTTCTGGCTGGGTACTCTGCTGACATAATCTAATGTTTTGCTTTCGTTGTAAAGCCTTTTTGAAATCGGACAGTGTGGTTAGATTAACGAGAGTCTTGTCTTTAAAATGCTGTAAAATAGTCATATGTTTGAGAAATTGAAGTAATAGCATTTCTAAGGTATTTGAATATCGCGCCACGGGATTCCACTGGCTGTTGAGTAGGTGTGACGATTTCGTCCCACATACCCTAGAGAGGTTAACAGAAAGCAGACTTGAAGCAAAACTGCACTGTCTGGAAGTCTGCATCACACTGAATTAGAATTCCTCAGACAACACACTAACTACACTCCACTTTATGATGTCACAGTGGCACCTTGCAACACTGGTACCCAACATTCTCAAACATCTTAGACAACAAAACCAAACATTCTACAATAACTTACATGCACAAAACAATAAGGAAGAAAGCTGCCATGAATTGGATGCTGAAGAACAAGCAAAACAGTTCGTCTTTCAATCACCGACGTGGGTGAATTTTGACCCGTTCCTCCTGAGAGAGCTGGTGTAACTGAGTCAGGTTTTTAGGCCTCCTTGCTCACACATGCTTTTTCAGTTCTGCCCACAAATGTTCTGTGGGATTGAGGTCAGGGCTTTGTGATGGCGACTCCAATACCTTGACTTTGTTGTCCTTAAGCCATTTTGCCCCATCTTTGGAAGTATGCCTGGGGTCATTGTCCATTTGGAAGACCCATTTGCGACCAAGCTTTAACTTCCTGACTGATGTCTTGAGATGTTGCTTCAATATACCCACGTAATTTTCCTCCCTCATGATGCCATCTATTTTGTAAAGTGCATCAGTCCCTTCTGCAGCAAATCACCCCCACAACATGATGCTGCCACCCACGTGCTTCACAGTTGGGATGGTGTTCTTTGGCTTGCAAGCCTCCCCCTTTTTCCTCCAAACATAACAATGGTCATTATGGCCAAACAGCTCAATTTCTGTTTCATCAGTCCAGAGGACATTTCTCCAAAAGTACAATCTTTGTCCCGATGTGCAGCTGCAAACAATAGTCTGGCTTTTTTTTGGAGCATTGGCTTCTTCCTTGCTGAGTGGCCTTTCAGGTTATGTCGATATAGGACTCGCTTTACTGTGGATATAGATACTTTTGTACCTGTTTCCTCCAGTATCTTCACAAGGTCCTTTGCTGTTGCTCTGGGATTGATTTACACTTTTCTCACCAATGTACGTTCATCTCTAGGAGACAGAACGCGTCTCCTTCCTGAGCGGTATGCCGGCTCTGCGGTCCCATGGTGTTTATACTTGCGTACTATTGTTTGTACAGATGAACACGGTACCTTCAGGCATTTGGAAATTGCGCCCAAGGATGAACCAGACTTGTGGTGTACAATATTTGGCAGATTTCTTCTGATTTTCTCATGATGTCAAGCTAAGCGGCACTGAGTTTGAAGGTAGGCCTTGAAATACATCCACAGGTACACCTCCAATTGACTCAAATTATGTCAATTAGCCTATCAGAAGCTTCTAAAGCCATGACATCATTTTTTGGAATTTTCCAAGCAATTTAAGGCACAGTCAACTTAGTGTATGTATACTTCTGACGCACTGGAATTGTGATACAGTGAATTATAACTGAAAATCTGTCTGTAAATAATTTGGAAAATTGATGTCCTAACCGACTTGCCAACACTATAGTTTGTTAACAACAAATGTGTGGAGTGGTTAAAAAACGAGTTTTAATGACTCCAACCTAAGTGTATGTAAACTTCCGACTTCAGCTGTACGTTTTGGTGTATTTATAATTGCTAATTTAAATACACATCAATATTGGGGATGAGACCTTAACATTGACAATCACATTAACAATGTCGTAAAACAGTCAATTGTGCTTTTATTGTTAGAGTTCCAATCAAAGGAAGAGAGGCTGTGCTACGAGGCTTGCCATACTTCCAGCGAGAAGACCCTACCAATTTTTTTGAAGACATGTGAGGTATACATCCCTTCTACATAACCTTATGCTTTCTCCCAGGAGTGAAATTTCCTATGAATCATGATGCACTGTAATGTTCAATGGAGTCAAGTTGAATGTCTATCGCCATCTGAAGTGATTATAACACACAGGCCAAATCAAATGTGAACCAACTACAGTATATAAGGACATCTCTTTTAGCAATATTTTATTTGTTTTACTTTTACTCAACCTTTCTCCCTTGCTAGACATTCAGTTGAGAATAGTGATTTGGCATGCTTTTTGTCCAGATGAAACTCAAACTTTATCTTGGACTGCAAAGCAAAAATCAGGACCATACATTAAACACAATACTAGGTTTGGGCGATAATACCTAACTACCATGTAAACAGCTATTGATAGCTGTTGGCGACAGTTGTGAAATGTAAGTATGCTCAAGTTAGCATATTTGAACATATCACACATCTCTGGTGTATAGCAGCACACAATACTGCAGTGCCCTTAGTGATATGTCAAATTCCCTATTGTTAGACAATTAACCAAATTAAAGTGGCACTGTGAGGAATTCCAAATTCTATACAAAACCTGTAAAAACAATATGGTTATTTAAAAAATATAAACTGATTTTGATAGGACAATTAATCCCTGCACCATGCAGTGCTGATTTTGCCATTTGAACAGGAATTGCAATCAGTTTTGCGTCAACATTGTTAGTCAGTGGGCTCGTGCGGGTCCGTCTTCAATATAAACTTTGCATTTTAGGCTGTGCTTCTGTGTTACAAATGAATTGCTTATTGAGGGAATCATTGTCCTATCTAAATAACTTTATATTTTTTAAATATCTAGAAATATCGTTTTTACAGCTTTTGTAAGCTGGTCATTTAAAAAGAAAGTGGTACAGGTGGAATTCTACACAATGCACCTTTAATATAATGAATGTTGTAGAAAGAGCTGATTGTAAAAAAATGACTAAATGAAAGAGGCTTTACATGGTATTCTCCCTGATTTTATAGCGGACAATCAATTGTTATTTGCAAATTGGAAAAGAACAGACATGTTTTACCTCAACTAAGAATGCATGCTATCTAGACCTGGGAGAAATCATGGTTGACTGACGTGCTTAAGGACCACGCTTGTTTACTGGTGCCATGCTCTTGACAACTAGGCTACCTGCCACCCCACTTGCCTGCATCAATATGCAACAGTACATTTGCAGATAGTTTCAAAGAAAAATTGTGTTAGAGGATTTTTGTAGGGTAATGCCTCTAATCTTTGCCTATTTGTGTTCTGTTTATCAGAAGACAACTGATTCTGAGGAAGTCACCCGCAGAGTGAAAGTTGGTACCCTTGTCGCTGTGGATGGAGCTGCAGCAGATGACTCAATGCCAGCTGACAATCTGGATGTTGCCCTTGTGATTGCAGAGCAGATGATCATACACGAGCTTCACAATGTCCCAAATGCCTTTGCCACTTTGATTGGACTTCTTTATTGTCTGAACATGGAATGCCCAAAATGTTTGAGGTACACTTTTGTGGTAGTTCAGAAAATATTCTTGAAGATTGGTGCAGAAAACTGTACAGCAAAAGTGCATAGGTTGAAGAACCGTCTTCGTTAATCAAATCAAATGTATTTATATAGCCCTTCTTACATCAGCTAATATCTCAAAGTGCTGTACAGAAACCCAGCCTAAAACCCCAAACAGCAAGCAATGCAGGTGTAGAAGCACGGTGGCTAGGAAAAACTTCATAGAAAGGCCAAAACCTAGGAAGAAACCTAGAGAGGAACCAGGCTATGAGGGGTGGCCAGTCCTCTTCTGGCTGTGCCGGATGGAGATTATAACAGAACATGGCCAAGATGTTCAAATGTTCATAAATGACCAGCATGGTCAAATTATAATAATCACAGTGGTTGTCGAGGGTGCAACAGGTCAGCACCTCAGGAGTAAATGTCAGTTGGCTTTTCATAGCCGATCATTGAGAGTATCTCTACCGCTCCTGCTGTCTCTAGAGAGTTGAAAACAGCAGGTCTGGGACAGGTAGCACATCCGGTGAACAGGTCAGGGTTCCATAGCCGCAGGCAGAACAGTTGAAACTGGAGCAGCAGCACGGCCGGGTGGACTGGGGACAGCAAGGAGTCATCATGCCAGGTAGTCCTGAGGCACGGTCCTAGGGCTCAGGTCCCCTGAGTGAAAGAAAAGAAAAGAAAAAAAGAAAAAAGAAAGAAAAGAAAGAAAAGAGCCTACTTAAATTCACACAGGACACTGGAGAAATACTCCAGATATAACAGACTGACCCTAGCCCCCCCGACACAAACTACTGCAGCATAAATACTGGAGGCTGAGACAGGAGGGGTCAGGAGACACTGTGGCCCCATCCGATGATACCCCCGGACAGGGGGACAGGGCCAAACGGGCAGGATATAACCCCACCCAAAGCACAGCCCCCACACCACTAGAGGGATAACTTCAACCACCAACTTACCATCCTGAGACAAGGCCGAGTATAGCCCTCAAGGATCTCCGCCACGGCACAACCCAAGGGAGGGCACCAACCCAGAGAGTTAAGACAACTAATTGGTGTGGTTTTTTTTACTCACAGTAGTTGAGTTAATTCCTCGGACAACGATGCTGTTATATGCCTAAATCTTACAAATCTCAGTTTTGGGAAGACCCAAGTTACCCTATTTTCACGTGTGACCTTCAGTCTACAAACTACAACCGTCTTTTGTTAGAGACCATTGATTTGCTGTCATCTCTTCCCATTAACTATACTGCATTCTGAAAATGTTTACAGCATGTTAGAAAACATTTTCACACCCACTTGTCTTAGAAACCATTCTGAAGGTTCTCTTTGCTCTGTGTTTGAATTGTTATTTACCATGCCATAAAACCATGTTTCCATGGTGCCATTTACAAATGTGTATGGGTTTATTGGACAGTGGAATAAGAGTCCCGAAACATAACTTAGAATCGCTTATATCGCCTAATTAAGAATCGCCTATAGAATTGCCGATAAAATGAGGCAAATGATTAAAAGGAGGAAGTCAACATGGAGTGAAAATTGGTGTTCTCGTTGTAGTGGAGGGCTCTTGAGCAGACATCTCTCTTGTGATAATGCATGTAATAATACATGAGATCAAGAACACCCCAAACGGCTTGCTCTGCACTGATGTAACGAGCATTTAAGGCATGTTTATTATTACTAGGTTAACATTACTTATTACCCTTAAATGGGTGTAATAGGAACTGGACTTTGATTGTATTCATGTTCTGTTATCAAACATTGAAAGTATATTCATTTTAGGAGTTATTACTGACCTTGTAAACTATAAAGACGGTGCATATATTTGTTTTCTTTGTGTAGAGAAGAGTTGCTTGCAAAGTATTTGGGTGACCATACTTGCAAACTTATTCTACACAATGACATCTTTAAAAACAAGCTTTTTCAAGTCATGTAGCTGCATGCAGGGATGTTCTTTAGTATGAGTCAAATTATGAGTTTGATTGTGGATTAAGTCAGAGTCCTGGTGGTTGATTTCTGAGCAAAGAGTTTTAAAACACTGGGGTTCACATAAATCAAATCAAATTGTATTAGTCACATGCGCCGAATACAACCGGTGTAGACCTTACAGTCAAATACTTCCGAGCCGCTAACCAACAATGCAGTTAAAAAATATATGGATAAGAATAAGAAATAAAAGTAACAAGTAAAATAACAATAGTGAGACTATATACATGGGGTACCGGTACAGAGTCAACGTGCGGGGCTAGTTGAGGTAATATGTACATGTAGGTAGAGCTATTAAAGTGACTATGGATAGATAACAACCGAGAGTAGAGGCGGTGTAAAAGAGGGTGGGAATGCATATTGTCTGGGTAGCCATTTCATTAGATGTTCAGAAGTCTTACGGCTTGGGAGTAGAAGCTGTTTAGAAGCCTTTTGGACCTAGACTTGTCGCTCCTGAACCACTTGCAGTGCGGTAGCAGAGAGAACAGTATGACTAGGGTGGCTGGAATCTGACAATTTTTAGGGCTTTCCTCTGACCCCGCCTGGTATAGGAGGTCCTAGATGGCAGGAAGCCATCTAGGACGTTCGCACTTTCATTTTTTTATTTAACCTTTATTTAACCAGGTAGGCCAGTTGAGAACAAGTTCTCATTTACAACTGCGACCTGCCCAAGATAAAGCAAAGCAGTGCGACAACAACAACAGAGTTACACATGGGATAAACAAACGTACAGTCAATAACACAATAGAAAAATCTGTATACAGTGTGTGCAAATGAAGTAAGGAGGTAAGGCAATAAATAGACCAATAGTGGTGAACTAATTACAATTTAGCAATTTACACTGGAGTGATATATGGGCAGATGAGGATATATGGCTGAGGTGCACCCGTGACCAGCTCGGAAACCAGATTGCATAGCGGAGAAGGTACGTTGCGTTTTGAAATGGTCCTTTGAATTCGAATACTTTAGAAAGGCAGGGCTGGATGGATATAGGTCTGTAACAGTTAGGGTCAAGAGTGTCTCCCCTTTGAAGAGGGGGATGACCGCGGCCGCTTTCCAATCTTTGGGAATCTCAGACGATATGAAAGAGGTTGAACAGGCTAGTAATAGGGGTTGCAACTGTCATGACGTTGGCCTGTGGGTAAGGTTTATGACCCCCCCATAAATACCTTTCTCCCTTCCCCTCTCTTTCTGACCCTACTGAATGACTGCTGAATAGCCTGTGTTAAATATAGAGAGTATGGGAACATCAAACAAATGGGGAAAGGAAACATATTTTGGTAATAAAACCAGTTAGAAATATGCTTTGGAACGTAATGAGTATGGATGTCAGTTCGGTTGTCATCTGAGACATTATGACTGATGACAGGATGACATAAACTGTACCTGGGAAAGTATACACCCTCTAGTTATCAGAGTCACATGGAATTGTTACGCAATTGACATTTTTGATATTGAAATTGTTTGTTAGGAGATTAAATGTAATTTTAGCTTCCAAATGAGAGAATTGGGTTTTCATAAGGAAAGTGCCCTGCTTGATCAGTGGCCCACCCCTGTGAAGAGACAGGGGTTATAAACAATGAAACACATCCTTCCCCCTCTCCACTATATAAGCCTTTGACGAAAAGATAACCACATGTTCCAGTACTTGAGGTCTGCAGCCTCTACGTTAGAAGGACACACGTCAAGTACAGAACTAAGCCAACCTCGGCGTGAGCTTTGGTGGCGAATGGTATGAACTTTGAGCTTATTCACTACAGAAGTGATACTTCCTAGCCGTTGAGTTAGCAGCGGCCGCTGTAGACGTGTGCTAGGAAAGGACGGACGACGGATCCAGTCTAACAAACAGACGAAGATACCACCATGTATCCAATGTACCACCAGAGACATTCTTCCGAGGACAGGAAGATCTGTTTGCCAACCCGGCCAGCATCTACGACCAATCTACCGAAGCGCAGCTCAGAGTAAATATTTATTGCATTTTCCTTTTCCAAATGGGCGGTAATTTAGAATGTATAAGATACTGTATTTACGATAGCATAGCTGCTGTTTCTTTGTTCCTAAGTCTTCCCGCTCTTTCATTCAAGCCCAACCCCCTTTCCTTTGTGTAACCAGCCATCATACAGGTTCCGTCCACCAGGGATGTTTTCTGTATGACATCATTTGTATTCTGTGTATTTGTAATTCTGTGTGATTAGTTTAGATATTTAGTAAATAAATAATTAAACCCAATTTTGTATTGCTGATTCAACTTGTTAGCCAGGGTTCGTGAAGATAGCCAAGAATGTACAACTTTCATTATGAGACTGAAAATAAGATAAGGGTTAATATTGACTGCTATCGATGTAAAATATTACTAAGTATTTTAAGAGTTTATTCGGAAGATAACGGCTCTATAAACGTTCTTCCGTGGTGCCCCGACTTTCTAGTTAATTACATTTACATGATTAGCTTAATCAGGTAATATTAATTACAGAGAAAGAATTTTATAGGTTAGCATGTCATATCACTTAATCCGGCATAGCCAAAGAGACGAGACAATAATGGCGGCGGATAATTTTAGGAAGAGAGGGTCCAGATTGTCTAGCCCAGCTGATTTGTAGGGATCCAGATTTTGCAGCTCTTTCAGAACATCAGCTGTCTGGATTAGGGTGAAGCAGAAGCGGGAGGGTGGGGGGTCATGGGCCAGTTGCTGCGGGGGGTCCAGAGCTGTTGGCCGGTGTTGGGGTAGCCAGGTGGAAACCATGGCCAGCCGTAGAGAAATGCTTATTGAAATTCTCGATTATCATGGATTTATCAGTGGTGACAGTGTTTCCTAGTCCCAGTGCAGTGGGCAGCTTGGAGGAGGTACTCTTATTCTCCATAGACTTTACAGTGTCCCAAAACTTTTTGGAATTCGTGCTGTAGGATGCAAATTTCTGTTAGGAAAGCAAAGGCTAGCTTTTTCAAACTGACTGTGTGTATTGGTTCCTGGCTTCCCTGAAAAGTTGTATTTCGCTGGGACTATTCGAAGCTAGTGCAGTACGCCACAGTTTTCGTGCTGGTCAAGGGCAGTCAAATCTGGAGTGAACCAAGGGCTATATCTGTTCTTAGTTCTAACATTTGTGAAAAGGGCATGCTTATTTAAGATGGTGAGGAAAGCACTTTTGAAGAACAACCAGGCATCCTCTACTGACAGGTTGAGGTCAATATCCTTCCAGGATACCCGGGTCAGGTTGATTAGAAAGGCCTGCACGCAGAAGTGTTTTAGGGAGTGCTTGAAAGTGATGAAAGGTGGTCGTTTGACCGCGGACCCATAACGGACGTAGGCAATGAGGCTGAAAACAGCAGAGGTGTATTTAGAGGGCAGGTTGGTCAGGATGATATCTATGAGGGTGCCGATGTTTACGGATTTGGGGTTGTACCTGGTAGGTTCCTTGATAATTTGTGTGAGATTGAGGGCATCTAGCTTAGATGCCCACCCTCTGCAGTACCTTACGGTCAGATTCCAAGCAGTTACCATATCAGGCAGTGATGCAACCAGTCAGGATGCTAACGATGGTGCAGCTGTAGAACCTTTTGAGGATCTGAGGACCCATGCCAAATCTTTTCAGTCTCCTGAGGGAGAATAGGTTTTGTCGTGCCCTCTTCACGACTGTCTTGGTGTGCTTGGACCGTGTTAGTTTGTGGACACCAAGGAACTTGAAGCTTTCAACCTGCTCCTCTGCAGCCCCATCGATGAGAGTAACCTCAATGTTATTTACGCATTCAAAGTAGCGTAATGGCATTATTTGCTACATTTTAGTTTTATTTTACATGTTATTTTCATTTGGCATATGTGCTTTATAATGAAAATTATTGAATAAAAGAACTTTCCAACTAAATGCTTTATTTGGCATAATGAATACATCCCATGTCACGCTCTGACCTGAGAAAAATTGTTTATTTCTCTATTTTGTTAGGTCAGGGTGTGGGGTGGGCATTCTATGTTTTGTATTTCTTTGTGTTGGGCCGAGTATGGTTCCTAATCAGAGGCAGCTGTCTATCGTTGTCTCTGATTAGGAATCATACTTAGGCAGCCTTTTCCCACCTGTGTTTTGTGGGTAGTTATTTTCTGTTTTGTATTCGTTACCTGACGGAACTGTTTGGCTTTTCGGGTTTGTTTCTTTGTTCTAGTGTTTTCATTATATTTATTTAAACAATGAACACTTACCACGCTGCGCTTTGGTCCCCTCTCTACGACAGCCGTAACAGAACTACCTACCACCAAAGGACCAAGCAGCAGAGTCAGGAGGACTGGACCTGGGAAGAAATCCTGGATGGGGCAGGACCCTGGACAAGGCCTGGGGAGTATTGCCGTCCGCAAGAGGAGATAGAGGCAGCAAGTGCGGAACGGCGATACTGGGAGGAACAAGCACGGCAACAACGGAAGCCCGAGAGGCAGCGCCAAACATTTTTTTTTGGGGGGGGGGACACTCGGGGAGATTGGCGAAGTCAGGTTTGAGACCTGAGCCAACTCCCCGTGCTTACCGTGGGGAGCGAGTGACCGAGCAAGCACCGTGTTATGCGGTGATGTGCACGGTGTCGCCAGAGCGCACTCACAGCCCGGTGCGCTCAGTGCAAGCTCCTCATCGTTGCCGTGCTACAGTTGGCCGTCAGCCAGGAAAAAGTGTGCCGGCTCAGCGTTCCTGGTCTCCAGTGCGTCTCTTCGGCCCAGGTTATCCTGCGCCAGCTCTACGCACGGTACGCCCATTCACCAGCACAAACCAGTTCGTCCTGTGCCAGCACTCCGCCCTTGCCGGGCTAAATTAAACATCCAGCCCTAAGCTCCAGACCTCCAGTGTGCCTCCACGGCCCAATATACCCTGTGCCTGCTCTGCGCACCCAGTCTCCTGTGCGTCTCCCCAGTCCGGTGAGACCGGTTCCAGCTCCATGTAAGAAGCCTCCAGGGACGATCCATGGCCCGGAGCCTCCAGTGACGATCCATGGCCCGGAGCCTCCAGTGACGATCCATGGCCCGGAAACTGTAGCGACGATCCATGGCCCGGAAACTGTAGCGACGCTCCCCGGCCCGGAGCCTCCAGGGACGCTCCCCGGCCCGGAGCCTCCAGGGACGCTCCCCGGCCCGGAGCCTCCAGGGACGCTCCCCGGCCCGGAGCCTCCAGGGACGCTCCCCGGCCCGGAGCCTCCAGGGACGCTCCCCGGCCCGGAGCCTCCAGGGACGCTCCCCGGCCCGGAGCCTCCAGGGACGCTCCCCGGCCCGGAGCCTCCAGCGACGCTCCCCGGCCCGGAACCTCCAGCGACGCTCCCCGGCCCGGAACCTCCAGCGACGCTCCCCGGCCCGGAACCTCCTGAGATGCCTGCAGCCCAGAGTCTCCAGCGGCGGCCTGCAGCCCAGAGTCTTCAAATCAAATCAAATCAAATTTATTTATATAGCCCTTCGTACATCAGCTGAAATCTCAAAGTGCTGTACAGAAACCCAGCCTAAAACCCCAAACAGCAAGCAATGCATGTGAAAGAAGCACGGTGGCTGGGAAAAACTCCCTAGGAAAAACTCCTGAGAAAGGCCAAAAACCTAGGAAGAAACCTAGAGAGGAACCAGGCTATGAGGGGTGGCCAGTCCTCTTCTGGCTGTGCCGGGTGGATATTATAACAGAACATGGTCAAGATGTTAAAATGTTCGTAAATGACCAGCATGGTCAAATAATAATAATCATAGTAATTGTCGAGGGTGCAACAAGCACGTCCGGTGAACAGGTCTGGGTTCCGTAGCCGCAGGCAGAACAGTTGAAACTGGAGCAGCAGCATGGCCAGGTGGACTGGGGACAGCAAGGAGTCATCATGCCAGGTAGTCCTAGGGCTCAGGTCCTCCGAGAGAAAGAAAGAAAGAAAGAGAGAATTAGAGAGAGCATACTTACATTCACACAGGACACTGGATAAGACAAGAGAATACTCCAGATGTAACAGACTGACCCTAGCCCCCCGACACAAACTACTGCAGCATAAATACTGGAGGCTGAGACAGGAGGGATCAGAAGACACTGTGGCCCCATCCGATGATACCCCCGGACAGGGCCAAACAGGCAGGATATAACCCCACCCACTTTGCCAAAGCACAGCCCCCACACCACTAGAGGGATATCTACAACCACCAACTTACCGTCCGAAGACAAGGCCGAGTATAGCCCACAAAGATGTCCGCCACGGCACAACCCAAGGGGGGGGCTCCAACCCAGACCGGAAGACCACGTCAGTGGCTCAACCTACTCAAGTGACGCACCCCTCCCATGGACGGCACGGAAGAACACCAGTAAGTCAGTGACTCAGCCCCTGTAAAAGGGTTAGAGGCAGAGAATCCCAGTGGGAAGAGGGGAACCGACAAGGCAGAGACAGCAAGGGCGGTTCGTTGCTCCAGCCTTTCCGTTCACCTTCACACTCCTGGGCCAGACTATACTTAATCATAGGACCTACTGAAGAGATAAGTCTTCAGTAAAGACTTAAAGGTTGAGACTGAGTCTGCGTCTCTCACATGGGTAGGCAGACCATTCCATAAAAATGGAGCTCTATAGGAGAAAGCCCTACCTCCAGCCGTTTGCTTAGAAATTCTAGGGACAATTAGGAGGCCTGCGTCTTGTGACCGTAGCGTACGTGTAGGTATGTACGGCAGGACCAAATCGGAAAGATAGGTAGGAGCAAGCCCATGTAATGCTTTGTAGGTTAGCAGTAAAACCTTGAAATCAGCCCTTGCCTTAACAGGAAGCCAGTGTAGGGAAGCTAGCACTGGAGTAATATGATCAAATTTTTTGGTTCTAGTCAGGATTCTAGCAGCCGTATTTAGCACTAACTGAAGTTTGTTTAGTGCTTTATCCGGGTAGCCGGAAAGTAGAGCATTGCAGTAGTCGAGCCTAGAAGTAACAAAAGCATGGATTAATTTTTCTGCGTCATTTTTGGACAGAAAGTTTCTGATTTTTGCAATGTTACGTAGATGGAAAAAAGCTGTCCTTGAAGCAGTCTTGATATGTTCTTCAAAAGAGAGATCAGGGTCCAGAGTAACGCCGAGGTCCTTCACAGTTTTATTTGAGACGACTGTACAACCATCCAGATTAATTGTCAGATTCAACAGATCTCTTTGTTTCTTGGGACCTAGGACAAGCATCTCTGTTTTGTCCGAGTTTAAAAGTAGAAAATTTGCAGCCATCCACTTCCTTATGTCTGAAACACAGGCTTCTAGCGAGGGCAATTTTGGGGCTTCACCATGTTTCATTGAAATGTACAGCTGTGTGTCGTCCGCATAGCAGTGAAATTTAACATTATGTTTTCGAATGACATCCCCAAGAGGTAAAATATATAGTGAAAACAATAGTGGTCCTAGAACGGAACCTTGAGGAACACCGAAATTTACAATTGATTTGTCAGAGGACGAACCATTCACAGAGACAAACTGATATCTTTCCGACAGATAAGATCTAAACCAGGCCAGAACTTGTCCATGTAGACCAATTTGGGTTTCCAATCTCTCCAAAAGAATGTGGTGATCGATGGTATCAAAAGCGGCACTAAGATCTAGGAGCACGAGGACAGATGCAGAGCCTCGGTCTGACGTCATTAAAAGGTCATTTACCACCTTCACAAGTGCAGTCTCAGTGCTATGATGGGGTCTAAAACCAGCGGCTGTCAGCAGTTCAGAGCCTCCGGCGATGATCCACGGTCTGGTTCCTCCGGCGACACAGAAGCGGGGGGGGGATCAGCAGGCGGTGTGGGGGCTACGCCCCGAACCAGAGCCGCCGCCAAGTATAGATGCCCACCCGGACCCTCCCCTATAGGTTCAGGTTTGCGGCCGGGAGTCCGCAACTTTGGGTGGAGTACTGTCACGCCCTGACCTGAGAGAGACGGTTTATTTCTCTATTTTGTTAGGTCTGGGTGTGGGGTGGGCATTCTGTTTTGTATTTCTTTGTGTTGGGCCGAGTATGGTTCCTAATCAGAGGCAGCTGTCTATCGTTGTCTCTGATTAGGGATCATACTTAAGCAGCCTTTTCCCACCTGTGTTTTGTGGGTAGTTATTTTCTGTTTTGTATTAATTACCTAACGGAACTGTTTGGCTTTTTGGTTTGTTTCTTTGTTCTAGTGTTTTCATTGTTTAAATAAATATAATGAACACTTACCACCCTGCGCTTTGGTCCCCTCTCTATGACAGCCGTAACATCCCAGCTGATGTTACATGACTGAACAAGGTGTAGCCCCAACATTGTCCAAGTCAAGACAAGTCATTGTAATCAGGACTCGAATCAGACTTGTGTACTACAGCACTGCTTGCATGGATGATTTTTGTAGCCCCTCTCCTTGAATTTTCTTTGCGTCTCAGGCATATCTGTCGAAATCTGATCGTTTTTTGCAAATTCGTTTGATTCGACAGAATTGGCTGTAGGGTAAAGTATGTTTCAATGGAAGCGGGTGAACTATCAGCCCTCAAACTGTTACGATCAGTAGGTTTCCTGTAAAGATCAGTGTATAGAACATTATCCTCACACAAAATCAGAAGATCAAGGAAACTGGTTTGACGTGTGTCAGACTGCACCGTTAACCTCTATGGGCTATGTGGGACGCAAGCGTCCCACCCCTGGTACACCCTATCAACAACAGGTGAAATATCAAGAGCGCCAAATTTGAAAACAATTAAATGCCATAATTCAAATTTCTCAAACATACAACTATCTTACACCCTTCGAAAGAAACATCTCCTTAATCTAACCACGTTGTCCGATTTCAAAAAGGCTTTACGGCGAAAGCATAAAGTTAGATTATGTTAGGACAGTACATTGAAAATAGCTGTGTGTAATGTTTTGTCAATGCAAAGACACGCGTCACCAAAAGCAGAAAACCAGCTAAAATTATGCACTAACCTTTGACAATCTCCATCAGATGTCACTCCTAGGACATTGTGTTAGACAATACATGCATTTTTAGTTCTCTCAAGTTCATATTTATATCCAAAAACAGCGTTTTACTATGGCGTTGATGTTGAGGAAATATTTTCCCTCCAATACCGCCAGTCAAATCAGCACAACAAATGAAATAATTACTATTCGAAAACATTGGTAAAATATTATATTGTCATTCAAAGAATTATAGATTTACATCTCTTGAACGCAACCGGATTGCCAGATTTAAAAATAACCTTACTGGGAAATCACACTTTGCAATAATCTGAGCACTGCGCCCAGAAAAATACGCTTTGCGATACAGACTAACCGCCATGTTGAGATCTAAAATCGAAAATACTATGTAAATAATCCATTACCTTTGATTCTCTTCATCAGATGTCACTTCCAGGAATCCCAGGTCCATAACAAATGTAGTTTTGTTCGAAAAAGCTCATAATTTATGTCCAAAAACTCCGTGTTGTTAGCACATGATCTAAGCCCGCCGGACTTCTCTTTATGACAGAGGGGAGAAAAAATATTTACGGTCGTTCAAACATGTCAAACGTTGTATAGCATAAATCATTAGGGCCTTTTTCAACCAGAACATGAATAATATTCAAGGCGGACGATTGCATTCTCTTTTAAAACGTATTGGAACGAGAGTACCCAACATGAACTCACGCGCCAGAGTCTTATCGGCCAACACCGTTCCAAGGCTCTTGTTCGGTCAGAACTCACAGTAGCAGATTCAAACCACTTTGTAAAGACTGGTGACATGTAGTGGAAGCCATAGGAAGTGCTCAAACATTAATAAGCCCCTGTGTGTTTCAATGGCATAGGCTTAAAGGTAATTCAACACATCAGGTATCCACTTCCTGTCAGAATCTGTCTCAGGGTTTTGACTGCCATATGAGTTCTGTTATACTTACAGACACCATTCAAACAGTTTTAGAAAATTCAGAGTGTTTTCTATCCAAACCTGAACAATAATATGCATATTCTAGCTTCTGAGTTGGTGTAGGAGGCAGTTAAAAATGGGCACATATTTTTTTCAAAATTCTCAATACTGCCCCCTAACCCCAACAGGTTTTAACCTGTATGGCACTGACAGACAGCTACACACACATACACAATGCTTATCTAGGGACATAACATCATGGCACAGCATTCCCAGGGGGAAAATGATGGTTTAACCTCTCTGGGGTATGTGGGACGAACTCGTCCCACCTACGTAACAGCTACTGAAATTCCAGTGGCGCGATTTTTGAATCGTTAGAAATACTATTACTTCAATTTCTCAAACATATGACTATTTTACAGCTATTTAAAGACAAGAATCTCGTTAATCTAACCCCACTGTCCGATTTCAAAAAGGCTTTACAACGAAAGCAAAACATTAGATTATGTCAGCAGAGTGCCCAGCCAGAAAAAAATCAGACACCCATTTTTCAAGCTAGCATATCATGTCACATAAACCCAAACCACAGCTAAATGCAGCACTAACCTTTGATGATCTTCATCAGATGACACACCTAGGACATTGTGTTATACAATACATGCATGTCTGTTCAATCAAGTTCATATTTATATCAAAAAACAGCTTTTTGCATTAGCATGTGACGTTCAGAAAAAGCATAACCCCCGCAAACTTCCGGGGAATTTACTAACAGTTTGCTAAATTACTCACGATAAACGTTCACAAAAAGCATAACAATTATTTTAAGAATTATAGATACATTACTCCTCTATGCACTCGATATGTCCGATTTTAAAATAGCTTTTCGGATGAAGCACATTTTGCAATAATCTAAGTACATAGCCCGGCATTACAGGGCTAGCTATTTAGATACCCACCCAGGTCAGCCTCCACCAAAATCACATTTCCTATAAGAAAAATGTTCTTACCTTGCTTGTTCTTCATCAGAATACACTGCCAGGACTTCTACTTCAATAACAAATGTTGGTTTGGTCCCAAATAATCCATCGTTATATCCAAACAGCGACGTTTTGTTCGTGAGTTCTAGACACTATCAGAATGCTTCTTCACGGTCCCGCGCATGGCGCATTGGCGTGTCAAAAATGTCTAAATATTCCATTACCGTACTTCGAAGCATGTCAACCGCTGTTTAAAACCAATTTTTATGCCATTTAACTCGTAGATAAGTGATAATATTCCGACCGGGAGTATGCATTGAGCCTAAACAGCCGAATAAAATTTCTCCTCAGGAGCGACTCGTGCACGCGCCTCATTCAAAGGTCCTCGGAGCAGCCACTTACAAAAGGTGATAATGTGTTTCAGCCTGAGGCTCCCTCGTAAACCTTCAGTTATTTCCCGGGCTCTGAGAGCCTATCGGAGCCCTGGGAATTGTCACGTTACAGCTAAGATCCTTACTTTTCAATAAAAAGATGCAAGACGCACGACTCCTTGTCAGACAGGGTACTTCCTGCTTGAAACCTTGTCAGGTTTTTGCCTGCCATAGGAGTTCTGTTATACTCACAGACACCATTCAAACAGTTTTAGAAAATGCAGAGTGTTTTCTATCCAAACCTGAACAATAATATGCATATTCTAGCTTCTGAGTTGGTGTAGGAGGCAGTTAAAAATGGGAACATATTTTTTCCAAAATTCTCAATACTGCCCCCTAGCCCAGACAGGTTAACTTGCTCTGAAACACCCAGACACTGCTAAGAACTAGCTAACTAAGTAGGTCTGAGAACATAATTAGCTAGCTAGCTCCCTAAGAAGAGATCTGCAATTGATACTAACTTCAATCTATTAGCCATATAATGAATTATATTCTGAAATTTCCTCTGATGGTTTCTTTGAATCAGTACACCACACACACAATTTCTAGCCAGTGACAGCCACCTAGCTAGAACTGACGCACCTCTACCAAAATGTAAAAACTTGGATTTTTGCTACTTGCTCCAATAAGAGGCGATCAGCAATTTACACTAGCTTCAATCTATTATCTCTATAATGAATATAATCCCTACAATTTTATTCTGACATTCCATGGGTTATTTGAATCAGTAACATTACACCACACACACACGATCTCTAGCCAGCTGACAGCCAGTTAGACGTACACCCCATACTGAATTGTCGGTTCCCAAATGTCATAGTAAATTCGCCAAAATACGAAGTATACATGCAGTAGACACTATTTCCGTGCTTTTAGGGCCAATAATTAAATTCTTCCCCAAAATGGGCGTGGCTTCACAAAATGGCAGAAAATATGCAGCCGAAGACTGACAAAAGTGGATACAAATTCATTGCTTTAACTAATTATGAAACATTTTACGAAAATGTTGAGCAATGTAATAAAGTAATGATTTTTCAAATAAGTTACAGGTTATGTTGGCTGACAATTTTTTTTAGCTACGCTATCCTTACGAAACGCATAGCATTACAGCAGTAGGTTAGCTAGCTACCTGACATTAGTTGGCTACTAATACATTGAACTTGCCAGGCAGTATTATTAACTATCTGCTATCTAACAAACTACCCAACGTTTATTGACTTGATTATACACGTCATTCTTAGCTAAGTGGTATAATCGTTGTGCGTTTCAATGGACATTGTTCATTCTGGCTATCTCAGAGCACTCTTGCGCAGAATAACAGATGCATTTAGCAACGCTCAACACCAGTAGAATATGGCCAGTGTCAGTAAATGTCAGCAAAAATAAGCTTAATTAAATTGTTGCCAACAGCACAGTTACAGTCACCAATGCTCTAGATAACATGAAACAGCCTAACCATCTCTGCTAGGGAGAGTAAAATGGTCAGAGTGAGGTGTTCTCTCATCTGTGTCTGAAAGTAGCTAGCCAACATTAGCCAGTTAGCTTGGGTGCTTGACTGCCCTTTGAACGCTCGGATCAACCCTACTCCTCGGCCAGAGCTTCCAGTGTGCCCTCTGAACTCTCCGAATTTATGAAAGGACAAACTGACAACGCTCTGGATTCACGAATTCCCAGAACACACTCTGGCACTCCAGACTGAATTTGCGAACACAACCGAAATCGTAAAATGTTTAGCTAGTAATTTGTTATACTAACAAGCTAGCAAGAGGTTGCATGGCAACAGCATCAACTTCCGGTAGACAGGCAAAGCTCTAGTATGCTCAACTGAAAAGGTACCATTAGTTTACAGTATACTAAAATTAACTAATAGTATGTAGTAAATACACTCATTAAGTATGTAGTATACAGCATGTTAGTATGGGTATTCTGGAGGCGAAAGAAACGCACACCTGTTTAGGCGTGGTACTGGCTAGCAGAGTAGAACACTTGAAAAAGAAAAGGAGAGCCGCACACTCTAGGCGCTCAGATGCAATAATTTAATAACCTAACATCCAACATTTCGACAGTCAAACTGTCTTCATCAGGGTATAATGACAAACACTGCGGGTCACTAGTTTATATGGTGTCAAAGGACACACACAGGTGTCTGTAATCATGGCCGGATGTGGCCTGATGTAACTGGTTAATTCTTAGATATAAAAATTATGTAAAAAAAACATGAATGATAGCATACGGTCATAGATACAATTTGGCTACATAATGTAGGCCTACAAACATTTACAATGAATAGCAAAATCACAATAATCACAGTAATGGCTCAATGCAATGGCACTACATTTGTAAGTGCCATTGCATTGAGCGCAGCCATTACACTTGTAGTTTCCACCTGGTAGAGGCACAAATAAACGTTGTGCAGGGATATTTTGGGATGGTAAATCAGAGTTTACCAATTGATCTCTGAGATTTCTTCCCTTCAAGAATACGACCAAAACACATTGCTGAAGCTGTCATCGGATCTTAGAATTTGTTGAGAGCACTTTGAATAGAGGGCAGTTAGAACGCAACAATGCTTATTTTAATGAGACTGTCCTTGAAAGAGATCATGTCTCAATTTTGAATTTCAATTTTCTCCAAGGCAGTATTAATCTGACCATTTTTGTACCCCCTCTCCTTGAATTTTCTTTGCGTCTCAGACATATTTCTGTCGAAATCTGATAGTTTTTTGCAAATTATTTTGATTTGAAAGAATTGGCTGTAGGGCAAAGTGTTTTTCAATGGAAGCGGGTGAACTATCAGTCCTCAAACTGTTACGATCAGTAGGTTTCCTGTAAAGATCAGTGTAGAGAACATTATCCTCACACAAAATCAGAAGATCAAGGAAACTGATTTGACGTGTGTCAGACTGCATAGTAAATCTCAGGTGCTCAGAACAAGATTTAAGAAAAGCATGGAATATCTGGAGGTGTTTTGTATCATCCCCCCATAGAACAAAAATATCATCAATGTACCGTTTCCAAATAATAATGTTAGGCAAGAAAACATTTGAGAGGATTGAAAATGGACTGTTTCTCCATGTAACCCACATACAAATTAGCATAGTTTGGAGCCATAGGGGATCCCATAGCAGTACCCTTCGTCTGAATAAAGAAATCATTTGTAAACATGAGGTAGTTGTGTGTGAGTACTATTTCAGGCAATGTTATAATGCATGAAATAGAAGGTAATTCATTCGGGTCACGTTGCAGAAGAAAATGTTCCATAGCTTCAATTCCGCCCTTGTGTGGAATATTCATGTATAACGACTCAAGATCAAAAGAAAGTAACAAAGTATTATCAGGGAGAGGATCAAGACATTCAATAATGGAAATCATACTGCTGGTGTCCTTCACAAAGGAGGGGAGCTGTTCTGCGAGTGGTCTAATAAAAAAGTCTACAAAAGTGGTTAGGGTCAGGGTTTAGGGTTAGGGTTATGATAAATTCAGTTTTTTTAGGTTTTTCAACTTGTTGCACTGGCCTATTGTGATCTCTGTTATTGTTTCCATTCTGGGTTTATTGGGAGGGTTGTGTGTGTGAAAATGTAAGATGTATGAATAGTTTACCTACACTTACATTTTGCCATTCAATCCAAGTGGAGCCAGAGATCTAATGGTGGCTATCCACTTGGATTCTGCGGCCTTTCTCTGGGCTATGGTCCAGGTGGAGACTGTTTCTAGCCCAGTGATGTTCAGGTGTATAATAGGGTGTGTTTGGAAGTGTATGACTAGATGTGTGGACAATTTATTATTAGTGGTTGTATATAGATGTTGTTTGAGACGTGTTAAAATTGTAGATCCAGTTTCCCCCACAGATTTTTTTACATAATGCACAGGTGATTGCATAAATGATGTTGGTGCTGTTTATGTTCATCAGTTGTTTAATTGGGCTAAAGGTGTGTGCGTGTGGGTTGTGTATGTTTGTCAGTTGTCTGTAGTAGTGATTTTCCATGGGGAGAGGGCCTGTTCGAGAATGTTGCATGGACTAGGAGGTCCTTCAGATTGGGATTCCTCCTGTACGCTGAGATGGGTCAGAATGGTTGTAGTGGGGGGAAGACATGTTGTGTATTTAGAAATGCGCTTTTTAGTCTTGAGCGTATGCATTGGTTTGTGTGTGAATAGCTGCTGATGATAGGTAACCTCTGGGGCTCAGACCCTGTACCCAAGATGAGAGTGGGGGTTCTAGGGAAAGTCTGAGGGTAGCGGAAGGTGATTGGATTGTGATTTAGACCCTGGTTAGGGAAAGGGAGAGTAAGGGATATGGGTGGCTGGCCCAGAGGTCTGTGGTGGTGGTATTGAGGGTGAAGGTCGGAGTCAACCCCAGTGTTCTGGTGGTCCTTATATGCATTCTGGTCCTGATCCTGGGGGTTAGGGTAAGGGTTGGGATTAGGGTTAGAAACCGGGTTCTGTGGGTTAAGGTTAGGGTTAGGGTATGGGTCAGGAACAGTGACACCTGGGTTAAGGTTAGGAGGGAGAGGCAATTGATTTTGGATGATGCTTACAAGTGTCAGCTTTTATGTATCTCAGTGACCGCTTTGAGTACACCCTCCTCCTCAATGCCTCAAATAATGTGTGTAGCTGTATTGAAATCTGTCTCGAGTACATCATCTTGTAGAATCGGATGAGTTGTGATTTGACAATTCCCCTAAAGGTATGTTTGGGGTGGTTGTGTGTGAATAGGTGCTGATGATTGGTAACCTCTGGGGTTCCAGCCCTGTACCCAAGGTGGGAGTGGGGTTTCTAGGGAAGGTCTGAGGGTTAGGGTTAGGGTTGTGGTTAGGGTTAGAGTTAGTGTCAGGAACAGTACCACCTGGGTTAAGGTTAGGAGGGAGAGGGTTAGGGATAGAGTTAGGGTTAAGGTTGTGGTTAGGGGTAGAGTTAGGGTTAGGGTTAGTGTCAGGAACAGTGCCACCAGGGTTAAGGTTAGGAGGGAGAGGCAATTGATTTTGGATGACGCTTGCTATTTTGTCCGCCTTGATGTATCTCAGTGACCGCTTTGAGTACCCCCTCCTCCTCAATGCCTCAAATAGTATGTGTGTGGCTGTATTGAAATCCGTCTGTTGAGTGCATAATCTGTAGAATCGGATGAGTTGTGATTTGACAATCCACCTAAAGGTATGTTTGGGGTGGAAACTGGATCGGTGGAGTAATGCATGTGTGTCTGTTTCTTTGAAAAAAAAACTTTAGTGTGTAGGTAAACTATGGTTGCTTCAGTGTCTGGAAAGAAAATGGTGGTGTCTAAAAAATGTATTATTTTGGGGTGTATGACATATTTAACTTTAATGGTGGGATGGTGATTGTTCAAAATGACTATGAATGTGGTGAAATCCTGTAGATTGTGTTGCCACACTCCGAAGATATCATCCAGGTAGCGTTTCTAAAACAACGGAAGCAGTGGGCATTTTTCCAAAGCTGTAATCTCCCAGTCTGTCATATATGTTTGCTTATGCTGGAGCAAACTTTTTGCCCATTGCTGTCCCATGAATCTGTAGATAGTATTGGTTATTAAATGTAAAGTCATTATTTCTCAGCCCCAGTTCAAGTAGCTGTAAGATGTGTTTGTCTGGTCTCTGTCTGGTCTCTGTCTATCTGGATATCTTCGGAGTGCGGCTTCCACTGCTGCCATCCCTGAGGGAATGTCTATGTTCGTGTAAAGAGAGTTTATGTCCACGGTGAAAAGGAATGCCTGTGCTGGGACTGGGATTGTACAAAGTGTGTCTATGAAGTGATGTGTGCTTAATGTAACTGGCATGTTTTTGTGAGATGGGATTAAGAAAATGATCTATGAATTCAGCTGCTGGAGATGACTCAACCACAGAGACGATGGGTCTTCCTTCCCATGGGGACCCGAAAGGGGACAGTCCACGTCTCTGGTGTTTTGTGAATTTTTGGTAAGAGGTAAAAGAGTCTCTCTCTCGGTATATCAGGTCCATCTAAATATTCTTTCTGTCTATGTGAGATGAATTTATTTTGATAAAGGTCCACTATAGTCTGTCTCACTAGTGCCTGTGTCTGCATCTGTGTGGAAGTGGGGATGGGAGTGTAGTGTTGTGTATTGGAAAGTTGGCGATTAGCTTCCAAGAGATATTGCTGATTATCCATTATCACCATCTTGGAGCCTTTGTCTGCTGGTTTAATTGTTTATGTTTGTTTTGTCTTAGCTGGGTTATAGCTAGTCTCATCTTGTGTAATGTTATGTGAAGTTGTAATGGTAGAGCTATGTAAATCTCTAATAATCTGTGTATTGGTTTTAATAGGTTTTCTAATTGGTTGTGATAGTTTTTTTTAGTGGGGGTTCCCATTTAGATCTTGCAGTGAATGGTTGGGTAATAAAATCAGTAGTGTAGTCAAAATGGTCTAATAACTTGAGGTTTCTATGGAACCTATGGATGTCCCTTTGCAGGTCCCCATAGTCCGACCGCATCGGTGTCGGGACAAATGTCAGTCCCTTCTCCAGCAGCCGAGTCTCAGAAAGGGAAAGAGCAAATACCGTGGAGAGATTCATAATATTAGTGTGTTGGTGGAGGGGCTGTCCTATGCGCATACCCTCTTCTACCACTTTAGCTGAGTTACCCAATGTTTCAGTATTTTGGCTGTTGTACAATGTATGTAGTCATGATTTTCAGTAATTAATTCTGAATGGTCTATTTCCAATAGGGCATTGTAATGTGTAGTGATGTATGTGTTGATATGTTTCAGTGTGAGGTTGGGTGAGAAGTTGATGAACGGCCAGTAGATGGTGGCATTGGGGTACATGACTGTGGCTTTATTGTGGAGTATCTGTAGTTGGCTTATGGGTGTTGATTTCCTTTCCTGGTCTTTGTTATTTATCCCTAGAGACAGCACAACCACCTCAGTGTTGTGGTTTGGGATGGACTTGGCCAAAACCCCAGTAATGTGATGAAATCGTGCTCCTGGATAACTATCTGAATGTGTTTGTAAGGGTGTGGTGGAATTCTGCTAAGGTTGGAATCTCCTATATTGGTGATTGGTTTATGTAAAGTTACATGCCAATAATGTGTCTTTCTTGTGATCAAATTATGTCTGGTTGGTCGGTACAACAATCGGGGAGATGTTGGGGTGGAGTGTCTGGGTATAGGTAGGGGAGAGAGTCTCACAATTGGGTATTGGCCAATCTTTTTCCTAGTACCCAAGGTAAGTGGGGTGGGTACCATGTTTCCAATATATGGAGAGGAAAGTATTGGGGATGTTTCAGAGGGGAATTTGAGTTCCAGTCTCACCATGGGCTCTTTGGGAAGCCCATTTTTTGGAGACATACTAGGTTGGGTGGGTAGTAAGGGGGATCTGTTGTGTGGAGAAGTAGGTATTGGGGAGGGTTCAGCTGGGACATTACTGGGATTGAACTTCCCTTTGGTCTGTCCGATCATCATATTTTTGTCACCCTTAGCCCCTTTCTCCTTATTCCCCACCACAGTGGGGTTTATGGGCATGTTGATTTGGGTCTCTGTGGAAACAGAAGTAAAGATGTTAGTGACTGGGCTGGATGGACCTGAAATGTTCATATCAGAGTACATCACCACATTACTGGATCTAGGTTTTCCGGGTGGTTGTGCTGTCCCTATTGCCACGGTGGGTGGAGAGGTGGTTGGAATGGCAACTTGGCTCCAAGGTGTATGGATCACTTGGGCCTCAATCGTAACTATCTTTTGTTTGGCTGTGGTATGTGAGTTTTCAACTATGGTAGATTGTAGGGGTGGAAAGTCCTCTTCTATTAACTCAAAGTTAATCATGAATGGGTGAGTGTCAGATCGGGGTGATATACTGGGCTGGGCAATTGTTTCTGGGGGCTGAGTTGTTGTTGCTTGACTGTGCTGAGGGAATATCAAGTTTGGTGTTACCCCATCCCTGTGCCCTGTGTGGTGTGTAGAAGGGTTTTGTTTGGCAGGCTGGAAAATGTTGGCAGTAATATCTAAAGCATATTTCTCATTACTCAGTCTGGAGGCAGTGTTTGATACTCTTCCAATTTGGCCAGATCTGGGAGTCTGTTGTGTAGTTTGGGCTACTGCAGGTTTGGTTAGCCTGACAGCCATAAGTGATGGGATTTCTTCTATTGGAGTTTGTTTGGAAGGTCCTGTCATCTGGGTAGGTGGTCTAGGGTTCTTAGTGGCTTGTGGAGGAAAACCTCCCGTTTTCCGAGTTGGGGTAGGGGTAGTGAAGTGGTGTAAAGTGGCTGAGGTGGGAAGAAGAGCCCCTGTAGCTACTTGGCCCTGTAAGAGGGCTATCACTGTGGGGGCTGTACTATCGCTCAATCTGTGTTTATACCTGTGTTCAGCCCAACGAACTGCTGTCTGAAAGGCGCTATCGTTGAAAGGAAAGCCTGTAGGGGACATAGTGTTAGGTATGGTCTCAATGTTCAAGCAAAATATGCCCGTTAGCCAAGATTCAATTGTTAGTGTTTACTGACACTTTCTGCTTTGTAGATGTGTTTGGGGAAGATGGTTTGATAAAGTCTGTCAATTTCCTTACGCGTTTCATCATTCCCACTGGAAAGGTCTGTGTTTCCAGTGCATGTAGGATAATGTGTTTGTGGTGTGTAGCTTGTATCAGTTTAAAATAAGTCTTGGTTATGTGTTAGATGGAAGGTGTTGTGTTTAGTGCTGTGTTTTGTTCTATGGTGTGAGCATTACCCTTCCAGAAGAGGGGGAGACTATCTAAAACAGTGAACCTATTACTTTGCATATTTAATCCAGCTAATGTTCAGTGACATACAAGAACCCTTCTTCAGGTGTACTTACCACCTTCAATTTGTTGGAGTCTTTGGAGAACAGAGTGTTGTCCCAGGTGAGGATAACAACCAACTTGTTATTTCACTTTAAAAGGTGGCAACATTCTAAAAAAAGGTTTTTATGAATTCCTCTTCGTTTGTTGTGTGTTGACTGGGAGCGACCCAGGTAGTTTGTGTCTGTGGTCGTCTTCTTGATTTCCTGAGGATCTTCTTGGTTTGTTTTCTTTGTTGGTTTAGGGTTAGGTTGTTGTTTGTTATGTCCTCACAATAACTGGATTAAAACTTTGCTTTATTGTTAAAAGGTATATCTAAGAACAGTTGGTAATAAATTCACTGTATCAAAACAAAAGAAAGCCGAAAGAAAAAAGGGCCTGATGTTTCACATACAGTATAAATGCTTCTTCAGAGGCTAAGGAGTGGCTATGATTGGGAGCAGGATATAAACCCTAGAGGAAGGGAAGGGGGGGGGGAGTTTAGGGGGTTTTCCAATTAGTGATCCTATGTAGCAGCTATTGGTTAAAACACAACACTGACCTAAATCAGCTGTGGAAGTAGATGTGTCGCTATCTGATTGGTTGCTGATTTAACAGCAAGGTAACCTACTACAATGAGCAGCCGCCCAGGGAAATTGGAAAAATATAGAAATTAAGAAGATAGAAAAGAGGGAGGGGGAGACATATATTAAAGTATGTTTTTTAAGAAAAGTGTAGTTAATAACAACAAAATAGATATACAATGGTGGGTCTAAATTGGCCTGGAATAAAATCATGGAAAGCTACTACAATCCTACTGTGATATGAGCTACTACTACATAAGTGGAACCCTGGCATCACATATCTCTATAGCTACGAGGGCAATGTCTTGGTATATCATATATGTGTGATTTGTTATCAGGTTTTTCTCTAACTGGTTATTTAAACCGTTTTCACCACTGGTTGTACTTATGTACATATAAGAGAATAATTGTCAATGATGGGTGTGGTTATGCAAATATATGTGAGTGGTGCATTGTTGGTCTTTCTGCTAAATGGGGCCAACCATGGGCGGGATTGCTATGTCTTATATAATGTAACTCAGTGGAAATATAAAGTTATCATATTAATTGTGTCTCCTGTTCAAAACAAAAAAAAAAAATGGTGTTGAAGAAGGATGTATGTTAGATGTATGGAAGTATTTTAATTAAAATCCTATGTATATTAGCAGAACCCTTCATGCAATCAGTATGGGTGTGTTCCTAAAGAGCCCTCAGCACCTAAAAATGAGCTTTCATTTTCTAGTCCTCTGCCCAAACTGCCTACAGTGGGTAAATTGGGCCTGACCGGCATGATGGGAAGTACAAGAATTTGCATAAATCCAGGTGGATAACAGATAAGAAAAGGCACAATGGCACTGGCTAAGTTAGGTTTATGGGAAATTCTGTTTATTGAGGTTTTGCACCTTGAGTTTCACTGTGATCTCCTCTGTTATTATTTCCAATCCTGCATTTATGGAATGATTTGTGTGTGTGAAAATGTAAAATGTATGAATAGTTGACCTACCCTTATATTTTGCCATTCAGTCCAAGTGGAGCCAGAGATCTAAGGGTCGCTATCCACTTGGATTCTGTGGCCTTTCTCTGGGCTATAGTCCAGGTGGAGATAGTTTTTAGCCCAGTGATGTTCAGGTGTATAATTGGGTGTGTTTGGAAATGTGTGACAAGATGTGTGGACAAATTATTATTAGTGATTGTATATAGGTGTTGTTTAAGACGTGTTAAGATTGTAAACCCAGTTTCCCCGACATAGATTTTGACATAATGCACAGGTGATTGCATAGATGATATTGGTGCTGTTTATGTTCATAAGTTGTTTGATTGGGCTGAAGGTGTGTGCGTGTAGGTTGTGTATGTTTGTTGTTTGTCAGTTGTCTGTAGTAGTGATATTCCATGGGTAATGAGGGAGAGGGCCTGCTCGAAAATGTAGCATGGTCCTTTAGGTTGGAATTCCTCCTGCGTTGGTTTGTGTGTGAACAGGTGCTGATGATAGGTAACTTCTGGGGTTCAGGCCCTGTAACCAAGATGGCAGTGGGGGTTCTAGGGAACATCTGAGGGTAGAGGAAAGAGATTGGATTGGGATTTCGACCCTGGTTAGGGAAAGGGAGAGTAAGGGATATGGGTGGCTAGCCCAGAGGTCTCTGGTGGTGGTATTGAGGGTGAAGGTCGGAGTCAACCCCAGTGTTCTGGTGGTCCTTGTATGCATGTTGGTCCTGATCCTGGGGGTTAGGGTAAGGGTTGGGATTAGGGTTAGAAACCGGGTTCTGTGGGTTAGGGGTTTAGGGTTAGGGGATTAGGGTTAGGGTTTTGTTTGTTAAAGAATCCACAAGGTCAATCTGATGCCTTCAAGCTAATGCAGAGACCGATGGGGAGGGTTGCACTCCGCTTGCCGAATGGGAGTCGAGGGGCCTGGGCACAGATCCGCCCAGGTTGTAGAATCCTATAGTTGTCCACTTTAGTAGAGTTGGTTTTGGGGTGCGTTGATTTTAGATGTCTTCATCCTTTATCTCTCATCTGTTTTAAGTGCAGGTAGGGGATAGGTTTCGGGTGGGGGTTAGGGTTAAGATAAGGTTGGGCTTACGGTTAGGGGAGTCCTTCTATTGGTCAAGGTGTCAACTGTGGTGAAAAGCCGTCCTTCACTGCTGGTTGGCCATGTGTCACTCTGTGTCCGTCCGTCATTGGGTCCTGGATGTTTTCGTTCGTCAATATGTTTAAGAGTAATTCCCTTCCATGATTCTTACTCTGAAGTGATTGCCGTGTATTCACATCTAGCTGTCACAGCGTGCTTGGTGTAAGATCAGGCAATGCGGTTGAGTTGCGTACCCTGTGCGGGTCTGGTGACTCAGTTGCTTGCCATGTGTCCATACCAATATGGTCTGTCATTGAGTTCTTGTGGTTTGAGCAGACAAAGACCCTGAAGGTGAACCTTCTCTACGGTTGTCATGCATCCACCCTTTGAGCTCCGTCTATTGTCCTCGTAGATACATACTTGGTTTAGGGTCAGGCAAAAACCATAGAGGGCTGCTCCCTTCCAGGAACCCAGCAGGTGTCGAGGCTTCTCATTGGAGCATGATGAGAGCATGCATTGTGCATGTGAGGGGTATGGCTGTTTCGTCCAATCAGATTGCAGTACCTGTAGTGGCCTGCATGGGATGTCCATGTCATCTAGAGGTCAAGTGGTCTGGGGTAGAGAGTTAGCTCCATTGATTACAATGGTGAAGGCCATTACAATTGAGAATTGCATTGGGCCCGGTGTCCTTTCTCTTTTGGGGTGCTGTGTCCGCTGTGGGTGGGTGAGCGGTCCAGAAGCTATTGGAGGTAAGAGTCGAAGTCTGTGGGATTAGAAAGAGTCTTTGATGAGGTTCCTAGATGGTGTAGAAGTCCCTCAACTGGTCCTCCAAAGATGGTAGTCTTGACCTTTGTTCTGCCATAGACCCATGTGTTAGCGTCAAGGGGCGGTAGGCTCATCCTCTCTGGTTTTAAGTGCCATATTCATTTTCTGAGGGTGGCAGGGCCAGGAGATGTCAGAAGCAAGGATGTACACTTGTAGGGTTGGAGCCAGCCCCTGTAGAATCCTTTCAGAGTTGTTTTGTGGTCATGGCAAGCGAATGAAGATGAGTAGTTAGCTGTCTTTTCTCTCTCTCCCATTGACTTGTATGGGGTGTTGGGAGTGGTTAGCTCTGGTTGTAGTAGGTTCATTTCGATATTGAGTGTGGGCCTTCCTAGGTAGGTGCTCCTGTAAGGGAGTCCTATTTGGAGGTGTTAAAGTGGTTCATACTTACCTTTGAAGTTGGGTGTCTGTGTTATCAATTCTCCATAGGCTTCCATTGTAGTGAAAGAGCGGTGGGCTATACTGTTGGTCTGTTGGTCTTTGCTCCTTGTCTGTGTGGGCCAAAATTCTGAGGCTATAATAGGATGAAGTTTACCCTTGTGGGGTTGCAGTCCACCCATTGCTTCCTACCTGGGAGGTGTTTTTCTATTTTCCACTAATGGTTGAAGTTCAGGTAGTTGTGCTGTGTTATCGGTTTCCCATAGGTATTCATTGTACCGGTGGAGAGCGGTGGGCTATATCAGCGTGTTGAAGGCCTAAGCTTCTCAGGGGTGTGGGTCCGAATCCTGGGGCTATAGGATGATGAAGATCACTCCCTTGGGGTTGTCAACAGTCTGGTGTTTTGTTCCTCCGAGGTGTTTTTCTATTTTTCCACTGTTGTTGAAGTTGGGTAGTAGTGTCAATTCCATAGCTTTCCATTCTAGCGGTAGCAGTGAAGTGCCGTGCTGAGTTCAAGAAGAGTTGGATCCTCGTAGGTGTGGGTTTTAGAAACATGCTGTGTTGTGTTACAGCTCCTCTGATTGTGTGGTAGTAGCTCTGCTCTGGTGTTGGGGATAGTGGTCTCCTTTATCCTGAGTTGTCCATCCGTTGGTGGTGCTACCCATGCTAGAGGGAATACTTACCTGGGGTGGGCACATAGGAGGTGAGGATAATACATACCTGCATGGGTCCGGTGGTGTTCCTGAAGTTTTGTAGATGAGATGTCCTGTTTCAGGGAGGTCTTTGTTGTTGATCCTCTCTTTTCTCTCCTCTCCTTTTAATGTGTCCATCATCAGTCATACATCCAGGTGCCAAAGCCATCGTGTTCCAAATACTGTGGTGGTGAAATGTGGGGGTATTTATTAATAGGTGGTTGTGTTTCCTATGTGTTGGTGGAGTGTAGGTGAGGTGGGTGTCTTGTTGGTGGTATCTGTTGGTGATGGTCTCTTTTTGTTGTGGTCTCCGTTGGTGTAGGGGGTCGGGGGTCTTGTTTGTTGCGTCCGTTGGTGTGAAGTGTGATCTTGCCTTTAGTTGTGGAAGCCGTTGTTTTCTGTCCAGTCGTGTAGATGTCTTGTGTCTTGGTTGGAGTTCTAGAAGAGCTGTGCTGGGTCTTTTGTAGTGTAGATCTCTGTTGTAGATGTAGATAAGGTGCCTGGGCTGGCTGTGTCCAGGCCCCCCGACGCCCAGGCGTCTGGCCATGGTTAGGTTGTTTGTTTGTTAGGGAATCCACAAGGTTGATCTGATTCCTTCAAGCTGACGCAGAGACCGGGGGGAGGGTTGCACTCCGCTTGCCGAATGCGGGAGTCGAGTGGTCCAGGCACAGATCCGCCCAGGTTGTAGAACCCTATAGTTGTCCACTTTAGTAGAGTTGGTTTTGGGGAGCATTGGTTTTAGGAGTCTTCATCCTTGGTCATACGTGCATTTTAAGTCCATGTAGGGGGTAGGGTTAGGGTGGGGGTTAGGGTTAGTGTTGGGGTAAGAGTGAGGTTAGGGTTAGGGTAGGGGTGTGGTTAGGGTTAGGTTTTTGTTTGTTTGGGAATCCACAAGGTCGATCTAATGCCATTTTAAGTCCATGTAGGGTTAGGATAGGGGTGGGGTTAGGGTTAGGTTTTTATATTTGGTAGGGTTAAAGTAAACATTAGTTTTTTAGGTGCACAGGCCTGTTCCTATTTTGCCCCTCAATGTCTTAATAAAATGTTATTCAAATGCAGTATCTTCAAAGAGTCGCTAGATGGAAGCATAGGATCATAAATAAAACAAAGATGGTACTGAGTGTCTTAAAAGCAGTAGGCCAGGCCTCTGAAGTCATGAATAAAAAAGATCATGCTCTAAAATCAGACTGTTTGTTTTAGTACTATTTATTAACAGAGAAACCTACACATTATCCATCAAACCACATTTCTTTCCTTTAAAATTGTTTTTTGTATTACAACTAAAAAGGTTCAATCCCTCCAACCCCTCCTCACTGCCCTATCCTTGTTTCTCATTTAAACCCTCCAGTGTAATGGTTTTTAAAACTCTGAACCAAATGCGTTCTGCTGCCCCTCGCTGTCTCCAGGTCCACCCAGCAGACCCGATACGCTGAGGTTGGTGATGAGGTGATCTTGAAAGTGATTAACCAGTACTGTCTGTAATTATGCTTGTTTGATGTTGTACAGATGTTGTTTCAACCGGGTTTCTATTGTATGTTTTGTTTGACCGATATAGGGTTTATTGCATATTGTACAGGTGATAATATACACTGCTCAAAAAAATAAAGGGAACACTAAAATAACACATCCTAGATCTGAATGAATGAAATAATCTTATTAAATACTTTTTTCTTTACATAGTTGAATGTGCTGACAACAAAATCACACAAAACTAATCAATGGAAATCCAATTTATCAACCCATGGAGGTCTGGATTTGGAGTCACACTCAAAATTAAAGTGGAAAACCACACTACAGGCTGATCCAACTTTGATGTAATGTCCTTAAAACAAGTCAAAATGAGGCTCAGTAGTGTGTGTGGCCTCCACGTGCCTGTATGACATCCCTACAATGCCTGGGCATGCTCCTGATGAGGTGGTGGATGGTCTCCTGAGGGATCTCCTCCCAGACCTGGACTAAAGCATCCGCCAACTCCTGGACAGTCTGTGGTGCAACGTGGCGTTGGTGGATGGAGCGAGACATGATGTCCCAGATGTGCTCAATTGTATTCAGGTCTGGGGAACGGGCGGGCCAGTCCATAGCATCAATGCCTTCCTCTTGCAGGAACTGCTGACACACTCCAGCCACATGAGGTCTAGCATTGTCTTGCATTAGGAGGAACCCAGGGCCAACCGCACCAGCATATGGTCTCACAAGGGGTCTGAGGATCTCATCTCGGTACCTAATGGCAGTCAGGCTACCTCTGGCGAGCACATGGAGGGCTGTGCGGCCCCCCAAAGAAATGCCACCCCACACCATGACTGACCCACCGCCAAACCTGTCATGTTGGAGGATGTTGCAGGCAGCAGAACGTTCTCCACGGCGTCTCCAGACTCTGTCACGTCTGTCACGTGCTCAGTGTGAACCTGCTTTCATCTGTGAAGAGCACAGGGCGCCAGTGGCGAATTTGCCAATCTTGGTGTTCTCAGGCAAATGCCAAACGTCCTGCACCGTGTTGGGCTGTAAGCACAACCCCCACCTGTGGACGTCGGGCCCTCATACCACCCTCATGGAGTCTGTTTCTGACCGTTTGAGCAGACACATGCACATTTGTGGCCTGCTGGAGGTCATTTTGCAGGGCTCTGGCAGTGCTCCTCCTGCTCCTCCTTGCACAAAGGCGGAGGTAGCGGTCCTGCTGCTGGGTTGTTGCCCTCCTACGGCCTCCTCCACGTCTCCTGATGTACTGGCCTGTCTCCTGGTAGCGCCTCCATGCTCTGGACACTACGCTGACAGACACAGCAAACCTTCTTGCCACAGCTCGCATTGATGTGCCATCCTGGATGAGCTGCACTACCTGAGCCACTTGTGTGGGTTGTAGACTCCGTCTCATGCTACCACTAGAGTGAAAGCACCGCCAGCATTCAAAAGTGACCAAAACATCAGCCAGGAAGCATAGGAACTGAGAAGTGGTCTGTGGTCACCACCTGCAGAACCACTCCTTTATTTGGGGTGTCTTGCTAATTGCCTATAATTTCCACCTGTTGTCTATTCCATTTGCACAACAGCATGTGAAATGTATTGTCAATCAGTGTTGCTTCCTAAGTGGACAGTTTGATTTCACAGAAGTGTGATTGACTTGGAGTTACATTGTGTTGTTTAAGTGTTCCCTTTATTTTTTTGAGCAGTGTAGATAGCCTCTCCCTCAGCACCTCCGATGTTATCTGTGATCGGGGCAGAGGTGTCACTGTGGGGATTGGAGATTAATTTTCTCTGTCTGTAGTGGCTGGTATGTTACTGAACTTTGCCTGACTGAGTAAGTCTGAGATTTTTATTCTTCCTGAATGCTGAAATGATTCTGTAAGGTTGAAGGGGTGGGTAAACCTGTTGTGCTATGGAGAAGTTGTGTTTTATTGCTTGATGTAGGGGTCTGAATCTATGTGAAAATGTTGATACCAAGGAGATGCGTATTTTCTGTTGATGGGATGATGAGGAGGAAGGGTTAAGGTTAAGGTTGGAAGCGGGATGCGAACCTGGGTTAGGGTTAGGGTCGGGGGTGGGAGTGGGATGCGAACCCGGTTTAGGGTAATGGGTTAAGGTTAGGGGTGGGAGCGGGAGTGGGATGCGAACCCGGGTTAGGCTAAGGGTTAAATTTAGGGTTAGGGGTGGGATGCAAACCCGGGATAGGGTTAGGTTCTTTGCTAGTTGTGGAGTCAGTTGATCCACTTCCATCTCTGCCATGTGGAAACCGGAGGGGGGATTAGGGAGGTGCACTCCACGGCATTGACGCATGAGCCAGTGGGGTCCGGGTACACCCGGCCAGAGTTGTAGACGCCTTGGTTGTCCACCTGTATTAAAAAGGCCCTGGGGTGAGATGGCTGGGTGTTAGGGTCAGTCCGTCAGTAGGGTTGGGGTGAGGGTACACACATACAGTTGAAGTCGGAAGTTTACATACACTTAGGTTGGAGTCATTAAAACTCGTTTTCAACCACTCCACACATTTCTAGTTAACAAACTATAGTTTTGGCAGTTAGGGTTAGGGTCGGTTAGGACATCTACTTTACAGACAGATTATTTCACTTATAATTCACTGTATCACAATTCCAGTGGGTCAGAAATTTACATACACTAAGTTGTCTGTGCGTTTTAAACAGCTTGGAAAATTCCAGAAAATGATGTCATGGCTTAAGAAGCTTCTGATAGGCTAATTGACATCATTTGATTCAATTGGAGGTGTGCCTGTGGATGTATTTCAAGGCTTACCTTCAAACTCAGTGCCTCTTTGCTTGACACCATGGGAAAATCAAATGAAATCAGCCAAGACCTCAGAAAAAATATTGTAGACCTCCACAAGTCTGGTTCATCCTTGGGAGCAACTTCCAGTAGGCCGGCGACAACGACCGCCGAGCGCCGCCTGACCGGGGAGTGGCGCCACCTTCTGTGGACATTGTGACAGTACCCCCCCTGACACGCGGCTCCCACTGCGCGCCGACGCCGGCCTCGGTGACGACCCGGAGGACAAGGAGCAGGGCGATCCGGGCGGAGGCTGTGGAATCTCTGCAACAGGGCTTGATCCAGAATGTCCCCCAACGGGACCCAGCACCTCTCCTCCGGACCATACCCCTCCCAGTCCACGAGGTACTGCAGGCCCCCTACCCGACGTTGGGAGTCCAAGATGGACCGGACTGTGTACACCGGGGCCCCCCCGATGTCCAGGGGGGGCGGAAGGACCTCCCGTACCTCAGCGTCCTGTAGCGGACCAGCTACCACCGGCCTGAGGAGAGACACATGAAACGAGGGGTTAATACGGTAATATGAAGGAAGTTGTATCCTATAACACACCTCGTTTATTCCCCTCAGGACTTTGAACGGCCCCACAAATCGCGGACCCAGCTTCCGGCAGGGCAGGCGGAGGGACAGTTTCCGGGTTGAGAGCCAGACTCTGTCCCCCGGTTTGTACACGCGGGCCTCACTGCGGCGGCGGTCAGCGCTCTCCTTGTGCCGTCCTATAGCTCGTTTAACCTGTCTGGGCTAGGGGGCAGTATTTTCACGGCCGGATAAAACATTTACCCGATATAAACTGGTTACTACTCTTGCCCAGAAACGAGAATATGCATATTATTAGTAGATTTGGATATAAAATACTCTAAAGTTTCTAAAACTGTTTGAATGGTGTCTGTGAGTATAACAGAACTCATATGGCAGGCAAAAACCTGAGAAGATTCCAAGTAGGAAGTGGCCTGTCTGCGATTTTGTAGTTCTCCTTTTGCTTGTCTATCGAAACTACAGTATCCGTGGGGTTATGTTGCACTTTCTAAGGCTTCCATTGGCTCTCTAAAGCCGCCAGAAAGCAGATTGGGGCGTCTCCAGTCTCTGGGCAAAGTATAGTAACTCTTTGTCAGTGGTCTGCCTGAGGACAAAGGGAAGGGAAATGCGCGTTCACGAGACCTCGCCATTTTTTCTCTTCCTTTTTGAATGAATACAGCATTGTCTGGTTGTAATAATATCACTATTTTACGAGAAAAATACCATAAAAAATTTATTTTAAACAGCGTTTGACATGCTTCTAAGTACGGTAATGGAACATTTTGAATTTTTTTGTCTCGAAATGCGCTCGCGCGTTACCCTTTGGATAGTGACCTGAACGCACGAACAAAACGGGGATATTTGCACATAACTATGGATTATTTGGAACAAAAACAACATTTGTTGTGGAAGTAGCAGTCCTGGGAGTGCATTCTGACGAAGAACAGCAAAGGTAATCCAATTTTTCTAATCGTAATTCTGAGTTTAGGTTCCCCCGACGTTGGCGGGTGTCAAATTAGCTAGCCGTGATGGCTGAGCTATGTACTCAGAGTATTGCAAAATGTGCTATCGCCGAAAAGCTATTTTAACTTCTATGGGCTAGGTGGGACGTTTGCGTCCCACCCTAGTCAACAGCCAGTGGAATCGCGTGGCGCGAAATACAAATACCTCAGAAATGCTATAACTTCAATTTCTCAAACATATGACTATTTTACACCATTTTAAAGACAAGACTCTCGTTAAGGTGGCTGGTCTGACCGTGTCCCACAATGGGTAAATATGACATCTGATTGGTTGGTTGGTGGGTGGGTTGATAAAAACAAAAGTTTTGATCAGTAGAATATGAGGGAGAGTTAGACCAAAACACACATGGGTTTGTGCCGGGGCTCCCTCTTGTGGGAATATACAGTATGGTTGTTACTGAGCCAGGATTCCTGGCTGTTTTGTCACTGTGCCTATGCCAATGATAGTTCAGCAACAATTATTTAAACATCATTATTACCAGCCATTTTCTCTGTACCCCAGGTCCCCTGTACCACTGGTCCCCTGGTGTACAATGGCAGCCTGTTGTCAGAGTGTAACAGAGACTGCTCCTGCTTGGCTGGGGAGTGGGACCCTGTGTGTTCAGACAACGGCATCACCTACACCTCCCCCTGCCTCGCAGGCTGCTCCAGCTTTACAGGTTACGGCAAGAACATGGTACCAATACTATTAATGTACTGAGTGTACAAAACATTCACAGGGATGCTGGGCCATGTTGACTCCAATGCTTCCCACAGTTGTGTCAAGTTGGCTGTATGTCTTTTGAGTGGTGGACCATTCTTTATACACACGGGAAACTGTTCAGCGTAAAAACCCAGCAGCGTTGCAGTTCTTGACACAAACTGGTACCCCTGGCACCTATTACCATGCCCCGTTGAAAGGCACGTAAATATTTTGTCTTAACTCCCTGTTTAACCTCTTACATCTAGCGGAACGTCTGCTCCAATATCCAATGATGGGCGGGGCGCGAAATACAAACTCCTCTAAAATCCGAAAACTTCCACTTTTCAAACATATGACTATTTTACAGCTATTTAAAGACAAGACTCTCGTTAATCTAACCACACTGTCCGATTTCAAAAAGGCTTTACAGCGAAAGCAAAACATTAGATTATGTCAGCAGAGTACCCAGCCAGAAATAGACACCCATTTTTCAAGCTAGCATATAATGTCACAAAAAACAAAACCACAGCTAAATGCAGCACTAACCTTTGATTATCTTCATCAGATGACACACCTAGGACATTATGTTATACAATACATGCATGTCTGTTCAATCAAGTTCATATTTATATAAAAAACCAGCTTTTTACATTAGTATGTGACGTTCAGAACTAGCATTCCCACCGAACACTTCCGGTGAATTTACTAAATTACTCACGATAAACGTTCACAAAAAGCATAACAATTATTTTAAGAATTATAGATACAGAACTCCTCTATGCACTCGATATGTCCGATTTTAAAATAGCTTTTCGGATGAAGCACATTTTGCAATATTCTAAGTACATAGCCCGGCATCACAGGGCTAGCTATTTAGACACCCAACCAGTTTAGCCTTCACCAAAATCACATTTCCTATAAGAAAAATGGTCTTACCTTTCCTGTTCTTCGTCAGAATGCACTCCCAGGACTTCTACTTCAATAACAAATGTAGGTTTGGTCCCAAATAATCCATCGTTATGTTCCATCAACGACGTTTTGTTCGAGCGTTCTAGACACTATCCCAATGGTAAATCACGGTCGTGAGCATGGCGCAGAACGTGACAAAACATTTCTAAATATTCCATTACCGTACTTCGAAGCATGTCAACCGCTGTCTAAAACCAATTTTTATGCAATTTATCTCGTAGAAAAGCGATAATATTCCGACCGGGAATCTGCATGTCTGTAAACTGAGGGAAAAAACGAAAGACGGGGGCAGGGCAGGTCGCGAGCCTAAGCATTTCCCCACTGATTGCCCACTTAGCTTTTGCTCTCGTGTGCTTCAGCCAGGGCTTAGAATTACGTCATTCCTGTTTTTCCCGGGCTCTGAGAGCCCATTGGAGACATGGGAAGTGTCACGTAAGAGCAGAGATTCTTTGTAATAGATAGAGAGAATCAACAAGGGCAAGAAATGGTCAGACAGGGTACTTCCTGAACAGAACCTTCTCAGGTTTTTGCCTGCCATAGGAGTTCTGTTATACTCACAGACACCATTCAAACAGTTTTAGAAACTTTGGAGTGTTTTCTATCCAAAGCTAATAATTATATGCATATTCTAGTTTCTGGGCAGGACTAATAATCAGATTAAATCGGGTATGTTTTTTATCCAGCCGTGAAAATACTGCCCCCTAGTCATAAGAGGTTAAATAAAAGTTAAATAAAATTTAAAAAACATCAACACAAACACAGGATACGGGGTACACATGGTATCACATCATTACATACTAGGCCCTACTGCACCTGCATTCCAGCATCATTCCAGCATCTGGAATTGACTCAACATGTTTGGGGTGGGGGATCAATACATGTAGGGGAAGAGGTGGCTGTCGAATGTATGATTCTGATATGTACTTGTAAGTTCATTGTGTGTGTGTGTGTGGGGGGGGGGGGTGTTTGAATATGAATGAGCAGCAGTGTTGTGATGTGTCCTATCCCGTCCTTGCAGAGTGATCTTCCTTGGCCCCATCACATGTCTCAGTGGCTCCTCCTTAGGAGGGAGCGGGACAGCACCACGGGACAGCCCCCACACTCATCGCTAGAGATCGAACTTCAGACTCCCTCCAAAACCACTGAACCCCTCAACACACCGAAAGAGATTATGGTGCACACCCTTAGAGTGAGCCGGAACAGGATAACTCCCTCCAAACTCACAAAGACACAGAGGAGGAGGACCTATCCAACACCCAGGGAGAGAGCACGAGTGACCTCAGTCGAACACAGTCAGAAAGAGGAGGTGGAAGAGGCATTAGATAGAGGAGGAGGTTACCCAGAGGCCATTCCTCCTGTTCATGTGAGCAAGAAAGAGCAGAAGGCTTCTGATCAGCCAAATGGCAGGCAGAGGGAGAGGTCATAGTGATTCACACCCACAGAGAGAAAGACAACCCACACAACCTCTTGGTTGAGATTAACCACACAGAGGTAGAGGCAGAGGGCCTTCAGGGCTAGCCAGTCAGCCTGCCTGCTCTGATCTTCAAGTCAATTGTATTTAAATTCATGTTCATTAAAGATTTTTATTCAAGAATTGAAAAGTCCCATTTACTTAATGATCATTTTTCACTATCTTCAACCCTCAAGAACCAGGGTGAGTATGGGTCACCCTTTTACTGGGCAAACACAACTTGCATATCGTCATAGACTAGGCCGAAACATTCATCTTTTAACCTTGCCTGAATAAAACAATGCTTTTTTTATAGTGAGCAAGAGTTGCACTTTTTCCTTTTCTATGATGATTCAAATTTTTGGTTGCACCTAAACTCAACGTTGGTTGAGCGCCCTCCGTTTTTTTGTTGTCAAATAATATATATATATTTTTACATGTACAAAGTAAATGATTAAAAACATTAAAATTGGGATGTTTCCCACTTATTTACACAACCTACTCCACACTTTGCAAAGTGAAAGTTTATAGAAAAAGTTCTGAAATTAAGTAGTAAACAGAAGAAAAGCAGAATTGAGTCCAATTATAATGCGAATAATTTAATGGTCTATGGTTCAATCCCATTTCTGAAGGTCTGATGAATAATTAATATTGTTCCTCCTCTTCCTTGTGGCAGGCGCAGCAGCACACTGCCCTCCAAAGCCTGCATAATAATCGCCGGACTGCCCCTTTCCTAGCTCTGCATGGAACATCCAGTGTCTCGTCCTTGGTGACGTGTGGGTTGACATCCGGGATGACCACAGCAACATCCTCTGGAAAGGGAAAAAAGAGGAACAGAATGTAAACAAATGCAAACCGTAGGTTCTAAACACTGGCCAGTTGAAAGGTTCTACTAAGATGTCATGACAAACGGCACCTGTCAGAGTGCTCTCTAAGTGTTACTCACCTGCTTGGATGTCAGCTGGCAGAGTGGCGAAGACGGCCATCTTGAGAGTCCTTTCTTCAGGTGTGACGTCCACAACCTCCAAGAGGGAAGAGATGGGCTCTGCCTCTGTGTTAGTGGTGATGTCCACAACATTCAGGTGGGAAGAAGCCGGATTTGCCTCTGTATTAAGGGTGATGTCCACAACATTCAGGTGGGAAGAACCCGGGTCTGCCTCTGTGTTAGGGGTGATGTTCACAACCTTCAGGTGGGAACAAGCCGGGTCTGCCTCTGTTTTTGGAGTGATGTCCACAACCTCCAGGTGGGACGAACCCGGGTCTGCCTCTGTGTTAGGGGTGACTTTCACAACCTCCAAGTGGGAAGATGCCGGGTCTGTGTTATGGGTGACAATAACAATCCTGATGAGCTCTACTACTACAAGGCACCAAGATGTCATCAGAACAGGCATCTATCAGAGTGCTCTCTATCATTGCTACTCACCTGCTTGGATGTCAGCTGTCAGAGTGGCGAAGACGGCCATTGTGAGAGTCCTTTCTTCAGGTGTGACGTCCACAACCTCCAAGAGGGAAGAGATGGGCTCTGCCTCTGTGTTAGGGGTGATGTCTACAACCTCCAGGTGTGAAGAACCTGGGTCTGCCTCTGTTTTAGGGTTGATGTCCTGAACCTTCAGATGGGAAGTAGACTGGTCTGCCTCTGTGTTAGGAATGATGTCTACAACCTCCAGGTGGGAACAAGCCGGGTCTGCCTCTATGTTAGGGGTGATGTCCCCAACCTCCAGGTGGGACGAAGCCTGGTCTGCCTCTGTTATGGGTGACAACAACAATCCTGATGAGCTCTACTACTACAAGGCACCAATATGTCATCACAACAGGCATCTGTCAGAGTGCTCTCTATCATTGCTCCTCACCTGCTTGGATGTTAGCTGGTAGTGTGGTGGAGACGGCCACCGCGAGGAAATGGGGGACTGGTAGGGTGGCCGCAGGGGGCTGGAAGCAGCTCTGCACCTTGTCCGCCACAAAGGCACAGACAGAGCTCATATAAAAAGGGCTCTGGAGGTCATCCGTGGAGAATGACTGATTCTCCCGAGGATCGACCGCACAGAGTCAAAAGCAGCAGCCCGGGAGAACGGGATGTGATGTGAAGGGTCCTTTAACATGCAGGAGAGCTTCTCCACTACGGCCGCCACCATGCCCACGGCCATTCCGCTTATTAGGACTGGGTGCTCTGAATGGCCTTCCTCTGGCTGAAGCCACAGGGCCAGGAGGAGCCTGGGCACCACCTCCACCACCACCTGAGATGGGCTGAGCAGGTTGCTACGGGGCTCATTGGACTGCTCGCCCAGAATGCTCCCCACAGCTTTCTCCACGATGCTGTGGACTTTAGGATTTCTGAAATCAACAAAAAGGAGAAGACAAAGCTAAACGATGTGCAATGTGCTCACAGAGAACACTGTCTTAGTCTGTTTCTGCGTAGTTCCAGATGTGTAGATAAATGGATCAACTCACATGTCAGCTGGCGAGGTGGAGTGCATGGAGCGGCGGAGCTTGCAGAAAGCCTCGTGCTCTATGTCCATCATTTTTAGGCAAGTGTTTACTTCCCAGGCCTGCAGTATGAAACAGGAAGTCCCATTAGTGTAATTTCACAACAGATCTATCCTTCTGTGCTAACTCGTTGTTGAAAGGCTAGTAAAGAGCTCACTGACTTGTAGTATGTCTCTAACTCTCATTCTCTTACCAGCCGAGCTAAGTCGTTTCCCTCCTCCAGGGTTTCCTTCCACACGCTTCAAATAAAACACAGAGCAATTCAACTTTCCTAGCTTCTGATTTTTCTGTTGTTTATTTTACCCACACCTCCTGGAGTGCTGCTGGTGGCAGGGAATGGCAGGCCTGCAGTCTGAAAATAAAGGCTGCTTCTACAGAATTACTTTGAAGATAATGAAAATAATGATGCTTTGTTGTGCACATTATGCACAGGCATTTACACTATGCTAAAATTAATTTCTCCTAAGATTACCTTTGTGGGACCATAAGTGAACTCCGGAATGCACCAAACCCTATCCATGGTAAGATGGGGAAGAAATTCAGCGCTATAGATATACAGGATGCTCTAGAGATAACAGGAATGACTTAAAGTCGCGAATGATCAATGCCTATGGAGTCGTCCAATATGCTGCACTTAGAATTGAGTTGTAGGTGATGTTTGGCGCAAAATAGAATGTTCACGGGTTAGGGGTTAGGAAAAGGGTTAGGGGTTAGGGTTTAGGTTAGGGGTAGGGTTTGGGTTAGAGGGTTAGGGTTAGGGGAGTCCTTCTATTGCTCAAGGTGTCAACAGTGGTAAAAACCGGATCTGCCGCTGGAATGATGATAGGGAAGAGGAGATGTCTTCTGGTGTCGTGAAGAGGTGTCTTGGTGCTGCTGTGGTGGAGTCCTCTGTGATGGTGCTCCTGGTGTCTTGTCTTTGTGGAGCAGAAGGGCTGGGGACTGGTGAGTAGTCCATGGTACCTGTAGTAGTAGTGGTGGCCTCGGCGGCTTTCTTGATTCCCTGGAGTGTCTGGAAGCCATTGGTTGGCTTGAAGGAGGTCCCAGGGTATAGTATTGTTCAATCTTCTCTGTGTGGTGTTGGTCCTCTGGGTTGGAGGTACTATGTAGAGGTGCAGGAGCTGTTCGGTCCTGTTCTGATGGTCTGCTCTGCCTCCCTGTATAGTGGGAGTGCCTGCTGTAGGATGTCTTGTGGTGGTATCTTCCTGTACCAAGGGGGGACCGATGGCCCGTATAGAAGTCGTGGTGTCTGTGCAGGGTTGGTCTCGTGGAGAGCGGTGGTGTTCTGCTGGACGGGTGTGTTGAACGGAGGGTGAGATTGATGTAGACTTGATCCCTCTGTGAGTGCTGGGTCCGGTAGAGGTGGTCTCAGAGGGTTGGCTGGAGAGTATGTCCTGTAGTCCCTTTGTTCTGCTCCTGCCACCCGAAGATCTAGTAGTGATGTTGGGCTGTTGGAGTGAAGTGGTCTCAGGTGGTCTGTGAGTGTGGGGGTGATGTTGAAGAGGTGGTTCCATCTTCCTGTGATGAGTCGATCGGTCTGGGGAGGTGTTTGAAGATTTTCTGTTCGTCGAAGATGTGACGTTCTGGTGGTGAGACGGGGTTGCCAACCCAAAAGATTTTCGGGTGGCCCTTCGTTGCGGGGTCTCTTGTAGGATGTGGAGGGTAGGAAGGATTGTTGTGGGCCGGGTGGGGCCTCTGGTTCTCCCTCGTAGCGTTGCTGGAGGCCTGCTGTAGGTCTGTGTTCTTCACGTTGGGCGTTGAGGTCGCTGGAGTGCTGGAAGTCCTTTGGGTCTCGTCCATTGCCGTCTTGTGTAGTGTGTGTGGGAGCTGTGTAAAACTCAAATTAAGGAGAGAATGAAGTACAAATTAAGAAAAAAGTAGCCAAAAAGAGGACCTCCCGAAGTCCGTTGCGGATCCTACCTTCCTTACAGCTGCACAACGGATCTAGGAGGGTCCCAGCCACGACACGTTTCTGCCTGTTGGGCTTCTTCAGGTGGCAGGGAGAAAAAGGAAGTAAAAAGTGTGCAAAAAGGTGCACCTAAGTCAGTACTAGGGAGCTACCCGTTCCAGACTAGAAAAAGGTGTGTGTGGTGCAGGTGTAGTGTTAGTGGGGGTGGAGGTCTGGAAGATCTAGTCGGTGAAGGTCTAGTAGCTCAGATCGTTGGGAGTGGAGGTCTGGTAGATCTAGTCGTAGCGGGGTGAGTCTTCTGCAGGTGTAGTGTCTGTGGAGATCTGGAAGATCTAGTCGGTGAAGGCAGGGGTCTAGTAGCTCAGATCGTTGGGAGTGGAGGTCTGGTAGATCTAGTCGGTGAAGGCAGGGATCTTGTAGCTCAGATTGTTGGGAGTGGAGGTCTGGTAGATCTAGTCGTATCAGGGTGAGTCTTCATACAGTGGGTCTCTTGCTCTTTGCTGGTACCTGGATGAAGTTGTCTCCTTGAAGTGCTTCGACCAAATGGTGCTGAGTCTGAGATGATGCCCTTCTTTTATAGAGAAAGGGGGTGTGGTCCAGCAGGTGTCGAGGATGCTCATTGGAGCATGATGAGAGCATGCATTGTGCATGTGAGGGTTATGGCCGTTTCTTCCAATCAGATCGCAGTACCTGTAGTGGCCTGCATGGGATGTCCATGTCATCTAGATTTCAAGTGGTCTGGGGTAGAGAGTTAGCTCCATTGATTACAATGGAGAATTGCATTGGGCCCAGAGAGCAGTGGGCTATATCAGCGTGTTGAAGGCCTAAGCTTCTCAGAAGTGTGGGTCCGAATCCTGGGGCTATAGGATGATGAAGATTCCTCCCTTAGGGTTGTCACCAGTCTGGTGTTTTGTTCCTCCGAGGTGTTTTTCTATTTTTCCTCTGTTGTTGAAGTTGGGTAGTAGTGTGAATTCCATAGCTTTCCATTTTAGCGATAGGAGTGAAGGGCCGTGCTGAGTTCAAATAGGAGTTGGATCCTCTGTAGGTGCGGGTTTTAGAAACCTGTTGTGTTACAGCTCCTCTGGTTGTGTGGTAGTAGCTCTGCTCTGGTGTTGGGGATAGTGGTCTCTTTAATCCTGAGTTGTCCATCCGTTGGTGGTGCAACCCATGCTAGAGGGAATACTTACCTGGGGTGGGCACATAGGAGGTGAGGATAATACATACCTGTGTGGGTCCGGTTGCATAAATTAAGTTTTGTAGATGGCATGTCCTGTTTCAGGAAGGTTTTTGTTGTTGAGCCTCTCTTTTCCATCCTCTCCTCCCAATGTGTCCATCATCAGTCATCCATCCAGGTGCCAAAACCATCGCGTTACAAATACTTTAGTTGTGGAAGCTGTTGTTTTCTGTCCAGTCGTGTAGATGTCTTGGTTGGAGTTCTAGATGTGCTGTGTCGGTTATTTTGTAGTGTAGATCTCTATTGGAGATGAGGATAAGGTGCCTGGGATGGCTGTGTCCAGGCCCCCCGACTCCCAACATCCAGGCGTCTGGCCATGGTTAGGTTTTTGTTTGTTAACCTCTTGGCGTTCCCCTAGGATAGGGGGCGCTACAGCGATTTTTGAAAAAAAATCGTGCCCATTTTAAACGGCCTCCTACTTAAACTCAGAAGCTAGGATATGCATATAATTAATACTTGTGGATAGAAAACACCCTAAAGTTGCTAAAACTGTTTGAATGGTGTCTGTGAGTATAACAGAACTCATATGGCAGTCAAAACTCCGAGACAGATTGAAACAGGAAGTAGAATTCTGAATTGCGAACTCAACTTCATCACGTTGCCTATTAATCACACCGTGAGCTATGGTTCATTGAGCACTTCCTATTGCTTCCACTAGATGTCCCCAGTCTTTACAAAGTGATTTGAGTCTCCTACTGTGAAAACTGACAGAATGACACGCTGTGGAAGTGGTCACACGGAGAGGGCCATCACCATTATGACGCCGGCGCCCCTGGTTACCCTCCCCTTTCGAAACGTCTTGAAACACAATGCAATCGTCCCCCTCAAATCTTATTGGAGCTCTCATTGAAAAAGGCCCTAAAGATTTATGTTATACAACGTTTGACATGTTTGAACGAACCTAAATAAGAAAAAAATGCATTTTGTTGAAAGAGTAGCCCCACGCACGTCGGAACTTTTGGTTCAGCCTTCAGAACGCGCTAACAACACAAGCTAATGGAACATAAAGGATGAACTTTTTCGAACGAAAATACATTTGTTGTGGACCTGGCATTCCTGGAAGTGCCAAAGGATGAAGATAATCAAAGGTAAGGGATTATTGACAATAGTATACAAGACTAGATTTGATATGCGATTGTTCCAAGATGGCTAGCCTATTGCTATTGCTAGCCTATTGTTCTGAGTATCGCATCCCCTTTTATCGCAAAGTGTGATTACCCAGTAAAGTTATTTTTAAATCTGGCATTACAGGTGAAATGGATGACAATATTAGTACCTTGTCTTTCATACTGCTTACATGTCTGGACATGTACGGATGTGTACCGATGACAATATTAGTACCTTGTCTTTCCTAAAGCTTACATGTCTGGACGTGTACCCATGACAGTATTAGTAGCTTGTCTTTCCTACTGCTTACATGGATACATGAATAAAGGCAACAGTTCACTTGTGTACTACTGGGGTCAGTCTAGGACAGGTCATCGCATTTCAAGTTGAATAATATCATAGAGGGGATTGGTTTCACTGCTCCACATGTCTGGACATGTACGGACGTGTACCCATGACAATATTAGTACATTTTATTTCCTACAGCTTACATGTCTGGACATGTACGAACGTGTAGTTCACTTGTGTACTACTGGGGTCAGTCTAGGACAGGTCATCACATTTCAAGTTGAATAATATCATGGAGGTGATTGTTTCACTGATTCACTTGTCTGGACATGTAAACACAAGGGCGGGTCATTTTGACCCAAGGACAGCGCGGAGGGTTAAACGTATTGACGAACAAAAACGTCCAGGACCCAATGACGGACGGACATGGAGTAAAACTCGGCCAACCAGCAGTGGAGGACTGCTCCGGGAGCAATTTCCTCTCTGGTGGCCGGTTTTCACCCCCGTTGACACCTTGACCAATAGAAGGACTCCCCTAACCCTAACCCCACCCTTATCCTAACTCTAACCCAACCACTATTCTAACCCTAACCCTACCCTTATCCTAACCCTATCCTTAACCTCACTCTTACCCAAACCCTAACCCTATCCCCTACCTGGACTTAAAACAAATGAAAGACAAGGGATGACAACATCTAAAACCAACGCACCCCAAAACCAACTCTACTAAAGTGGGCAACAATAGGGTTCTACAACCTGGACGGATCTGTGCCTGGACCCTTCGACTCCCCCATTCGGCAAGCGGAGTGCAACCCTCCCATCCTGGTCTCTGCATTAGCTTGAAGGTGGATTCCTTAAACTCTATGGGCTTGCGTCCCACCTACTCAACAGCCAGTGGAATCCCGTGGCGCGATATTCAAATACCTTAGAAATGCTATTACTTCAATTTCTCAAACATATGACTATTTTACACCATTTTAAAGACAAGACTCTCGTTAATCTAACCACACTGTCCGATTTCAAAAAGGCTTTACAACAAAAGCAAAACATTAGATTATGTCAGCAGAGTACCCAGCCAGAAATAATCAGACACCCATTTTTCAAGCTAGCATATAATGTCACAAAAACCAAAACCACAGCTTAATGCAGCACTAACCTTTGATGATCTTCATCAGATGATACTCCTAGGACATTATGTTATACAATACATGCATGTTTTGTTCAATCAAGTTCATATTTATATCAAAAACCAGCATTTTACATTAGCATGTGACTAGCATTCCCACCGAACACTTCCGGTGAATTTACTAAATTACTCACGATAAACGTTCACAAAAAACATAACAATTATTTTAAGAATTATAGATACAGAACTCCTTTATGCAATCGCGGTGTCCGATTTTAAAATAGCTTTTCGGTGAAAGCACATTTTGCAATATTCTGAGTAGATAGCCCGGCCATCACGGGCTAGCTATTTTGACACCCACCAAGTGTGGTACTCACCAAACTCAGATTTAATATTAGAAAAATTGGATTACCTTTGCTGTTCTTCGTCAGAATGCACTCCCAGGACTTCTACTTCAACAACAAATGTTATTTTGGTTCCAAATAATCCATAGTTATATCCAAATGCCTCCGTTTTGTTCGTGCGTTCAGGTCACTATCCGAAGGGTAACGCGCGAGCGCATTTCGTGACAAAGCACACACAAGCTGCCTTCAATAACAATATTCTTTTTTGTCTTATAAATACAAGGCAGATGCTAACTGACAACACAAGGAACTTTGATCCTATTAAAAGGGCAGGAGAGACTAGCCCATAGAAGCTGCTTTTAGTCAATTCATCATTAAATGCTTACTACAAGGCAGTGTTGCTGATGAAATAATGCAAGATCACACCCTAGTGGACAAAATGCTTACAGCACCTGGTATTCCCAGGCGGTCTCCCATCCAAGTACTAACCAGGCTGGACCCTGCTTAGCTTCCAAGATTAGACAAGATCAGGCATTCCTTTTTTAAAAATCTTTTATTATGAAAAAACATAATATTTACAATATTCAATCAATAATAAAAAAGGCTGAACAATTCATCCTTTTACAAAATCAAAAAAGAAAAGAAAATAAAACCAAATAAAAAACACAATCATCCACTAAAACCGATTAATAATTAAAAACAAGTTTTCCATTCAAATCAATTTCAATAAAAGTGCTCCCCCACACAAACAGTTTTTCAAAATTACATCCACCATATTTATATATTACTTCAATATCTTTCTCTAAAATACTTCTAAATAAAACCTCCACACTCACAATTTTCCCTTCATAATGTCCTAAATTCCTTCTTAATCGTATTGCATACCTAGCATGACTTAGTATAAAATTCAACAAGTTTAAATTAAAAACTTTACTTTTTCCATTTAAACCAAAAAGAAACAACCTCCTCCACTCAACCCCATTAACAATCTCTTCTCCCCAATGTTGTACTAAAAGCCCCTTTAAAAACTTATGAAACTCTTCTAATCTACTGCATTCAACAAAAGAGTGCATAAAATTTACAAATATACCACAAATATCACATTCTCTTTTAATATCTCTATTTATTTGATGTAAAACCACATTCGTAAAAATCCTATTATGTTTCAATTTAAAATCATTGTCTTCACATTCTATAGAATTATATTTTACATTGACATTCTTCCATATTGATTTCACATCTATATTTACAAACACCCTAGACCACACTTTTTCTGAAGCAGGAGCTTTTGTCTCTTTTAAAATACATTTTCTATAAACCATTTTAACTTTTAAACCTGATAAAACATGTTTCTCCCCATTACTTTCATAATATAAAACCGGTAAACTCCTAGCTCTCTCAACCACCCCTGTATTTATTAAAAGCACCCATTCCTCAGGAATACACCCTCAAATTCTCTTATACATATTTTCTACTGTAGTTTTGCTTATTTCATCATCCACTTCACAAACATTGTCATAAATCGCTTGTACAGGAAGAAACCCTGGAATGACCTCATATAACATGTCCCCAATCTGTCTCATCCCAGCCCTCATAAAATATTTACAAAACAACATCTTATTATTATACTGTATCTTGGGATTTAAAAAAATTGGCTGATTTAAAATATTTTCTAAAATGGTACACTCATAATAAATATTTGGTAAAAACTCCCCCCAAGCCTCAAACACTTCTCTATAAAAGAATGGTATATTACCTAACATTTCCTTTTTCATACACATCAATAAACCATTGTCCCCCATCCTCCCAACCTCCTGCAAATACTCCTTAAAAAATCTTTTCCATCCATAATCTAATTCACCATATAAATATTTCCGTACCATTTTAACTCTAATTGCTTTTTTCCTCACATTTAAATCCACCAACTTCAAACCCCCCTCCTCATAACCTGCAATCAAAGTTTTAAAAGAAATTTTCGCTCCTTTACCATCCCATAAAAAATCAACTAAAATCGTATTCATTTCAGATAAAACCCATTCTGGTACATCTAAAACATTCATGACATGAATAAAAATTGACATCAGCAAGGAATTTACAACAATTACTTTCCCTTTTAATTTCAAAGCCCTCCCCCTCCACATATTTACCACCTTCCTAACTTTGTTTATAACTCCACTCCATGTCAGATCCCTAGCTTCCTGTTCCTTCACCCCTAAAAACACACCTAACTCCTTAAAATAATCATTTACCACCTTAAAAGGAAAAGTCCCCTCATTAATCTTCCCAACATACATTATTACTGACTTCTCCATATTCACTTTTGCTCCTGAGGCTTGCTCATATATTTTAAAACACTCCATCACCCTTTTAACACTTCCCTCATCTCTAACTGTTATTGTGGTATCGTCTGCGTATTGATGAATTAAACTAAAACCTCCTTGCTGAGTCTCTACACAATTTATAAAATGATCTTTTTTTAAGGTATGCCGCTAAGGGTTCTACCGATAAAACAAACAATAACGCTGATAAAGGGCACCCCTGTCTCACTGATCTCTCAAGAATAAAAGAATCTGTTAAAACCCCATTACATTTTACCCTACTTTTGCCTTTCTATATAATAATTTTATCCATCCTATTATTCTATTTCCAAACCCATATTTTTCCAGTACCCTAAACATAAAATCATGTTCCACCCTGTCAAAAGCTTTATTAAAATCTATACTTAAAACAATTCCCCCTATCTTATCGCTATTTATTTTATTTATCACATCTCTAAGTGTAGTAATGGTATCAGCTATATCTCTTCCTGGCACACTATAATTTTGTGTAGGTGCTATAATATCATTTAAAACCATCTTCATCCTATTTGCCAGTATCTTAGCTAAAATCTTATAATCTGAGTTTAATAAACTAATTGGCCTATAATTTTCTAGTTTCAATTTGCTCCCCTTATTTTTATATAAATCGATATCAGCCCTGTCACCATGGAGTCTGAAACAGTATTATTATCTTCCATATATTGATATACTTCCAATAAAATCGGTGCTAAAAAACTTTCATACATTTTATAAAACTCTGCAATTAGTCCATCTACTCCAGGACTTTTATTTATTTGTAAACCCTTAATTGCATCTTTCACTTCATCCACTGTTATCTTCCTATCACATATTTGCTTATCCTCAACACCAATTTGCACATCCACACTACTTAAAATCTCATTTACACACACCTCATCCACGTCCCCTTTCTTAAATAAATCCTTATAAAATTCTGTACAGTTTCTAATATCTCAACATAATCATTTACCACTTCACCCTTTACATTTTCAATCTCACTAATATATGATTTCGTCTGTTTAGTTTTCTCTAAACCAAGAAAAAATTACGTACATTTCTCCCCTTGTAAAACATATTTTGCCCTACTTCTAATAATTGCACCCTTACACTTATCTATTTCACATTTGCTCAATTGTGCTTTTAAATCTAAAAACCTTTCAATATTATAATTAGGCTCAATATCACATTTCCTCATTTCTTCATTCAATTTTGTTCTTAAATAATTTTCTTCTCTTGTCATCCTACTCCTCTTCTTCCTTGCATATCTAATACTAAAATCTTTTATTTTTTCCTTAACATTTTCCCACCACTGACACTTATCATTCCCTTTTTGCTTATCCTCCATTTCATGTTCTATCAAAGATTTAAGTTGTTTCCCATATTCCTCATCACCTAGATACCCTGCATTCATACACCATATTCCCCCCCTTTCCTTTCCTTATCTAACCCCACCGAAAATGTTAACCCAGCATGATCACTAAAAGTTGTAAAAATATATTTAATATCCTTCATAAAATTCCTTAACCCTTCATTTACTAAAAGCAGATCTATCCGTGTCTGTTTCAATTCCCCTAAAACCACCTGCCTTCTAGAAAATTCTCTCTTGTTCGGATTCTCGTCCCTCCATATATCAATCAAACTGTTTTCAAACATCATCTTCCTTAAAACCCCCCTAGATACGTCACTTCTAAAAATAGCTCCCCTTGTCATATCTAGTCTATCCATTTTTACATTAAAATCCCCAACTAAAATACAGTTACCCTTGCACCATTTCCCTAATTCTAAAAATAAATTCCTTCTCTCTATTTCATTATTCGGTGCATAAATATTTATAATCCTAAAATCCCTGCTCATATACTCAAAATCCAAAATTAAAATCCTCCCATTATTATCATTATATATCTTCTTCACATTTTCTACTACATCCTTCCTTAATAAAATTGCAACCCCACTTGAATTCCCCCTGCCATTGTTTACATAAATAAAATCCCTCCATATTTTTTGTACTTCTAAAACACACACATTATCCCAGTGCGTCTCTTGAATACATAAAATATCTGAATTCTTCATTTGTACTATTCTATTAAATTTTCCCATTGTTCTCACCCCATTTGCATTTATTGACATTATTGTGACCATACTAATAAATAATAAAATTATAAAATATAATTTCATTATCCTCTACCTGTTATCCAGTTTCTTTCCTCTTCCACCCTTTCTCTCCCCCCCCCTCCGCCGCTTTCCTCATCCTGTATCCTCCTCTCGTTCTTTCAACCTTTTCCCCATCATCCGTGTCCGATATCTCCTCCAAGTCCATCTCATCCAGCCAACTCAACTTCTTGACACCCACATCCGTTGTGCTCCCCGTGTTCATCGCCGTCTCTGGAATATTCGTTGTGCTCCCCGTGTTCATTGCCGTCTCTGGTATTGTCATCGTTGTGCTCCCCGTGTTCATCTCCGTCTCATGTATTGTCGTCGTTGTGCTCCCGGTGTTCATCTCCATTTCTGTTATTGTCATTAAACTCATAACCCTCTCCATTTCTTCACCCCCCGAGGTACTTGTTAGTGCTGTGCTTTCCCCTAAAACCTGTGAGTCCCCCGTGCTTCCCCCCAGTCCATTCCCCCCCTGCTCCTGAAAACTCCATCTTCTTATTTCTGAATCCATACTGCTCCCAATTTCGTTCATCTTCTGGTCTTCCTTCTTTTCCCTTCTTCCTTCCTCCGTCTCTCCACCCTCCACCACGTCCTCTCCTCCATCTTCTTCTCCTTCTTGCGACAATACAACTGCTTCCTCGAATAGTACTTGACTCCCCTCTTCAGTCATAACCTCTCCACAGTTGCACTCCGCCAATCTCTTTCTGCATCCGCCACAAAAATTCCTTTCCTTCTCTCCGACACATTCTCTCGCATAATGCCCTTGATTACCGCACTTAAAGCACTTGAATTCAGGGCAGTCTTTAACTATGTGCCCTGGTTGAATACACAACCGACAAACTCTGACCTGTTTGTCATGAATAACCCTGAAGTATTCAGCTCCCTCCAGCGTCTCAATTTTTGTGGAATATGGCAATGATTTGACTTTTTCTGTAAATTTTACTTTACAAAAACGTGTCCCGTCAACCACCTCCGAGATGGCCGTTACTCCCCAGCTACTCAGCTTGTCCAGTATAACTTTGTCTTCTATATATACCGGGAGATTCATGAAAGACACCACCAATTCATTGACATTCACATCTCTCGCCAGAATCCTGGTGTCCTTTATCCGTAAACCATCCATTAGACGTTCTTTACCTTTTCCGTTTCTCATCGTAATTTCATATTTCTTATCCCCTTTCATTCGGCATCCCACCACCTCTCCACACGTCTCCTTAATTGCTCGTAGTAATTCCATCGTCGTCACCTTTTCTTCTCCCACCAACTCAATTGCCACCATGTATTCTTTTCCATATTTCATTCCTCCTTTATTTTCGTTTTCCTTCCGTTGCGCATTTTCGTTGTCCTTGTCCATTCCGTTTGTCGTTGCCATGTTGTCCGTCATAGTAAATCAAAAATGAAACCGAAAAAAACCTCCCCAAGCAGCAAAACTGCAGGGAGGGAAAACTAACCAAACTTAAAACTATTCAAATGAAAAAACAATAAATTATATTGCGAAATCCAAAAAAATAAACAAAAATAGCTCTCGAGCAAACACTCTCAAGCAAACACTCACTCACAGCTCAAACACTCGCACCTGTCGTCACTTCTCCAATCAGGAATAGCGCCCCCAGGCTGGTATGGCCATAAACAAGAAAATAGCTCTGGGTACAACATATAAAGTCAGTGTCCAGTGTTCCTATCATCTAGTTTAAACAGTACTGCAAAAATGTTACTTACAGAGTGCATCAAACATGATTTAGACCTTGTTTATGAAAAACTGTTTATTTCTGTATTTCATGGTTACTACTTGCTGAAAAGTGTCCACAGTGTTCCTATCATCTAGTTTAAACAGTACTGAAAAAAATGTTACTTACAGAGTGCATCAAACATGATTTAGACCTTGTTTATGAAAAACTTTTTTTTCTGTGTTTACTGGATACTACTAGCTCAAAAGTGTCCACAGTGTTCCTTAATCTAGTTTAAACAGTACTGCAATAATGTTACTTAAGGAGTGCATCAACCACGATTTTTTCCTTGTTTATGAAAAACGGTTTATTTCTGGATTTCATGGTTGCAACTTGCTGAAAATTGTCTACAGTGTTCCGATCATCTAGTTTTAACAGTTCTGCAGAAATGTTACTTACAGAGTTTATCAAACATGATATAGACCTTGTTTATGAAAAACTGTTTATTTCTGTTTTTCATGGTAACAACTTGCTGAAAAGTGTCCAGTGTTCCTATCATCTAGTTTAAACAGTACTGCAAAAATGTTACTTACAGAGTGCATCAAACATGATTTAGACCTTGTTTTTGAAAAACTGTTTATTTCTGGATTCATGGTTGCAACTTGCTGAAAAGTGTACACATTGTTCCTATCATATAGTTTAAACAGTACTGCAAAAATGTTACTTACAGAGTGCGTCGAACATGATTTCGACCTTGTTTATGAAAAACTTTTTTTTCTCTGTATTTCATGGTTGCAACTCGCTGAAAAATGTCCACAGTGTTCCTATCACCTAGTTTAAACAGTACTGCAAAAATGTTACTTACAGAGTGCATCAAACATGATTTAGACTTTGTTTATAAAAAACTGTTTATTTCTGTATTTCATTGTTGCAACTTGCTGAAAAGTGTCCACAGTGTTCCTATCATCTAGTTTAAACAGTACTGCAAAAAATGTTACAGAGTGCCTCGAACATGATTTCGACCTTGTTTATGAAAAAAGGTTTATTTCTGGATTTCATGGTTACATCTTGCTGAAAAGTGTCAACAGTGTTCTTATCAACTAGTTTAAACATTACTGCAAAAATGTTACTTACAGAGTGCATCAAACATGATTTAGACTTTGTTTATAAAAAACTGTTTATTTCTGTATTTCATTGTTGCAACTTGCTGAAAAGTGTCCACAGTGTTCCTATCATCTAGTTTAAACAGTACTGCAAAAATGTTACTTACAGAGTGCATCAAACATGATTTAGACCTTGCTTATGAAAAACTGTTTATTTCTGTGTTTACTGGATACTGCTAGCTGAAAAGTGTCCACAGTGTTCCTATATCTAGTTTAACCAGTACTGCAAAAATGTTACTTACAGTGTGCATCAACCATGATTTTTTCCTTGTTTATGAAAAATGGTTTATTTCTGGATTTCATGGTTGCAACTTGCTGAAAATTGTCTACAGTGTTCCGATCATCTAGTTTTAACAGTTCTGCAGAAATGTTACTTACAGAGTTCATCAAACATGATATAGACCTTGTTTATGAAAATCTGTTTATTTCTGTTTTTCATGGTAACAACTTGCTGAAAAGTGTCCAGTGTTCCTATCATCTAGTTTAAACAGTACTGCAAAAATGTTACTTACAGAGTGCATCAAACATGATTTAGACCTTGTTTTTGAAAAACTGTTTATTTCTGGATTCATGTTTGCAACTTGCTGAAAAGTGTACACATTGTTCCTATCATATAGTTTAAACAGTACTGCAAAAATGTTACTTACAGAGTGCGTCGAACATGATTTCGACCTTGTTTATGAAAAACTTTTTTTTTCTTTATTTCATGGTTGCAACTCGCTGAAAAGTGTCCACAGTGTTCCTATCATCTAGTTTAAACAGTACTGAAAAATGTTTTACTTACAGAGTGCATCAAACATGATTTAGACCTTGTTTTTGAAAAACTGTTTATTTCTGAATTCATGGTTGCAACTTGCTGAAAAGTGTACACATTGTTCCTATCATCTAGTTTAAACAGTACTGCAAAAATGTTACTTACAGAGTGCATCAAACATGATTTAGACCTTGTTTTTGAAAAACTGTTTATTTCTGAATTCATGGTTGCAACTTGCTGAAAAGTGTACACATTGTTCCTATCATATAGTTTAAACAGTACTGCAAAAATGTTACTTACAGAGTGCGTCGAACATGATTTCGACCTTGTTTATGAAAAACTTTTTTTTCTGTATTTCATGGTTGCAACTCGCTGAAAAGTGTCCACAGTGTTCCTATCATCTAGTTTAAACAGTACTGCAAAAATGTTACTTACAGAGTGCATAAAACATGATTTAGACCTTGTTTTTGAAAAACTGTTTATTTCTGTATTTCATGGTTACTACTTGCTGAAAAGTATCCACAGTGTTCCTATCATCTAGTTTATACAGTACTGCAAAAAATGTTACTAACAGAGTGCATCAAACATGATTTACTAGTGGCATGCTGGATAGGGCCTAAAAAAGTTTTTCGGCAACTTTCATGAAAAACTAGTCAAAAATATGTTTCAAATTCGTAACCAAGAAACGGTGTCTCCCGTCACACTGAACAAAAAAGATTTGGGGGCCATAGGCATAACAAACTGCTCAAAAAATGTTTCAAATTCGTAACCAAGAAAAGTTGTCTCATGTCATGCTGAACTAGCGGCATGCTGGATTGGGCCTAAAAAATGATTTTCGGCATGTTCATGAAAAACTCTTCAAAAATATGTTTCAAATTCCTAACCAAGAAACAGTGTCTCCTGTCAAGCTGAACAAGCCTCATGCTGTACAGGGCCTGAAAAATCTTTTTTCAGCAATGTTCATGAATAACTCCACAAAAATATATTTTTTTATTTATTTATTTATTTCACCTTTATTTAACCAGGTAGGCAAGTTGAGAACAAGTTCTCATTTACAATTGCGACCTGGCCAAGATAAAGCAAAGCAGTTCGACAACATACAACAACACAGAGTTACACATGGAGTAAACAACATACAGTCAATAATACAGTAGAAAAAAAATAAGACTATATACAATGTGAGCAAATGATGTGAGATAAGGGAGGTAAGAGCAAAAAAAATAAAATGCCATGGTGGCAAAATAAATAAAGTATAGCAAGAAAAACAATGGAATGGTAGATTTGTAGTTTGAAGAAAGTTCAAAGTTCAAATATAAATAATATGGTGCAAAGGAGCAAAATAAATAAAATAAATAAATACAGTAGGGGAAGAGGTAGTAGTTTGGGCTAAATTATAGATGGGCTATGTACAGGTGCAGTGATCTGTGAGCTGCTCTGACAGCTGGTGCTTAAAGCTAGTGAGGGAGATAAGTGTTTCCAATTTCAGAGATTTTTGTAGTTCGTTCCAGTCGTTGGCAGCAGAGAACTGGAAGGAGAGACGACCAAAGGAGGAGTTGGCTTTAGGGGTGACCAGAGAGATATACCTGCTGGAGCGCGTGCTACAGGTGGGTGCTGCTATGGTGACCAGTGAGCGGAGATAAGGGGGGACTTTACCTAGCAGGGTCTTGTAGATGACCTGGAGCCAATGTGTTTGGCGACGATTATGAAGTGAAGGCCAGCCAACGAGAGCATACAGATCGCAGTGGTGGGTTGTATATGGGGCTTTGGTGACAAAACGGATGGCACTGTGATAGACTGCATCCAGCTTGTTGAGTAGGGTATTGGAGGCTATTTTGTAAATGACATCGCCGAAGTCGAGGATTGGTAGGATGGTCAGTTTTACGAGGGTATGTTTGGCAGCATGAGTGAAGGATGCTTTGTTGCGAAATAGGAAGCCAATTCTAGATTTCACTTTGGATTGGAGATGATTGATGTGAGTCTGGAAGGAGAGTTTACAGTCTAACCAGACACCTAGGTATTTGTAGTTGTCTAAGTTAGAACCGTCCAGATGCTGGATGGGCGGGCAGGTGCAGGCAGCGATCGGTTGAAGAGTATGCATTTAGTTTTACTTGTGTTTAGGAGCAGTTGGAGGCCACGGAAGGAGAGTTGAATGGCATTGAAGCTCGTCTGGAGGGTTGTTAACACAGTGTCCAAAGAAGGGCCAGAAGTATACAGAATGGTGTCGTCTGCGTAGAGGTGGATCAGAGATTCACCAGCAGCAAGAGCGACATCATTTATGTATACAGAGAAAAGAGTTGGCCCAAGAATTGAACCCTGTGGTACCCCCATAGAGACTGCCAGAGGTCCAGACAGTAGGCCCTCCGATTTGACACACTGAACTCTGTCAGAGAAGTAGTTGGTGAACCAGGCGACGCAATTGTTTGAGAAACCAAGGCTACTAAGTCTGCCGATGAGGATGTGGTGATTAACAGAGTCAAAAGCTTTGGCCAGGTCAATGAATACGGCAGCACAGTATTGTTTCTTATCGATGGCGGTTACGATGTCGTTTAGGACCTTGAGCGTGGCTGAGGTGCACCCATGACCAGCTCTGAAACCAGATTGCATAGCGGAGAGGGTGCGGTGGGATTCGAAATAGTCGGTAATCTGTTTGTGACTTGGCTTTCGAAGACCTTAGAAAGGCAGGGTAGGATGGATATAGGTCTGTAGCAATTTGGGTCAAGAGTGTCACCTCCTTTGAAGAGGGGGATGACAGCAGCTGCTTTCCAATCTATGGGAATCTCAGACGACACGAAAGAGAGGTTGAACAGGCTAGTAATAGGGGTTGCAATAATTTCGGCAGATAATTTTAGAAAGAAAGGGTCCAGATTGTCAAGCCCAGCTGATTTGTAGGGGTCCAGATTTTGCAGCTCTTTCAGAACATCAGCTGAATGGATTTGGGAGAAGGAGAAATGGGGGAGGTTTGGGCGAGTAGCTGTGGTGGGTGCAGTGCTGTTGAATGCAGTAGGGGTAGTTAGGTGGAAAGCATGGCCAGCCGTAGAAAAATGCTTATTGAAATTCTCAATTATAGTGGGCTTATCGGTGGTGACAGAGTTTCCTATCCTCAGTGCAGTGGGCAGTTGGGAGGAGGTGTTCTTATTCTCCATGGACTTTACAATGTCCCAGAACTTTTAGAGTTGGAGTTGCACGAAGCAAATTTTTGTTTGAAAAAGCTAGCCTTGGCGTTTCTAACTGCCTGTGTGTATTGGTTTCTAACTTCCCTAAAAAGTTGCATATCGCGGGGGCAGTTCGATGCTAATGCAGAACGCCACAGGATATTTTTGTGTTGGTTAAGGGCAGTCAGGTCTGGGGAGAACCAAGGGCTATATCTGTTCCTGGTTCTAAATTTCTTGAAAGGGGCATGCTTATTTAAGATGGAGAGGAAGGCATTTTTAAAATATAACCAGGCATCCTCTACTGACGGGATGAGGTCAATATCCTTCCAGGATACCAGGGCCAGGTCGATTAGAAAGGCTTGCTCGTTGAAATGTTTCAGGGAGCGTTTGACAGTGATGAGTGGAGGTCGTTTGACCGCTGACCCATTACGGGTGCAGGCAATGAGGCAGTGATCGCTGAGATCTTGGTTGAAAACAGCAGAGGTGTAATTAGAGGGCACATTGGTTAGGATGATATCTATGAGGGTGCCAGAGTTTGCGGCTTTGGGGTTGTACCTGGTGGGTTCATTAATAATTTGTGTGAGATTGAGGGCATCAAACTTGGATTGTAGAATGGCTGGGGTGTTAAGCATGTCCCAGTTTAGGTCGCCTAGTAGCACGAGCTCTGAAGATAGATGGGGGGCAATCAGTTCACATATGGTGTCCAGAGCACAGCTAGGGGCCGAGGGGGGTCTATAGCAGGCGGCAACGGTGAGAGACTTGTTTTTGGAGAGATGGATTTTTAGAAGTAGAAGTTCAAATTGTTTGGGTACAGACCTGGATAGCAGGACAGAACTCTGCAGGCTCTCTCTGCAGTAGATTGCAACACTGCCCCCTTTGGTCGTTCTATCTTGTCTGAAAACGTTGTAGTTAGGGATGATGATTTCACAGTTTTTGGTGGACTTCCTAAGCCAAGATTCAGACACAGCTAGGACATCCGGGTTGGCAGAGTGTGCTAAAGCAGTGAATAAAACAAACTTAGGGAGGAGGCTTCTAATGTTAACATGCATGAAACCAAGGCTATTACGGTTACAGAAGTCATCAAAAGAGAGCGCCTGGGGAGTAGGAGTGGAGCCAAGCACTGCAGGGCCTGGATTCACCTCTACGTCCCCAGAGGAGCAGAGAAGAATAAGTATGAGGGTACGGCTAAAAGCTATAAGAATTGGTCGTCTGTGACGTCCAGAATAGAGAGAAAAAGGAGCAGGTTTCTGGGGGCGATAAAATAGCTTCAAGGTATAATGTACAGACAAAGGTATGGTGGGATGTGAGTACAGAGGAGGTAAACCTAGGCATTTAGTGATTATGAGAGAGATATTGTCTCTAGAAACATCATTGAAACCAGAAGATGTCATAGCATGTGTGGGTGGAGGAACTGAGAGGTTGGATAAGGTATAAGGAGCAGGGCTAGAGGCTCTACAGTGAAATAAGCCAATAAACACTAACCAGAACAGCAATGGACAAGGCATATTGACATTAAGGAGAGGCATGCTTAGCCGAGTGATCAGAGGGTCCAGTGAGATTCAGACAGCTAGCCGGGCCATAGGTAGCAAGCTGGTGGAAGATGGGAGGGAGGTCTGTTTTTAGCCACCTCGTGCGTTTCCGTCTGTGGGTTAGTGGGGTTCCGTGTGGAAGGGGGGACCTGTCCAAGTTGGCAAAATAGTTAGTTATAGTGGCCCAAGAAAAGTGTCCGATAGACCTATTCAGATCGCAGCCGAAAAGACAGCTAACGATTAGCCGGCCGCAGATGGGCGATCAGGTTACGTCGCGACGGAGGGGCCAGTTGGATAACTCCCTCGGGCAGATAACGTCGGTGGTCCAGTCGTGAAGACCCGATGGGGCTCCGCATCGGCAGTAAAACGGGTCAGGATAGGTGAGTTGTAGCCCAGGAGACACTTCAGCTGGCTAGCTCAGGAACAGCCCACGAGTGGCTGACGGAACTCCTCAGCTGGCTAGCTGGCCAGCTCCGCAATAATGTGTGTTAATTCCGTTACCGACGTTGCCAATAGTCACTCAGGTAGCAGCTAGTTAGCTGCAAGATCCAGGTGTAAATGTCCAGAGCCTGCGGTAGAAATCGGGGAAAGGAGAGAGAATAGGTCCGATATGCTCTGGTCTGAGTCGCGCTGTACAAAAACTGGCGATAGCTTTTCGAGCTAATGGACAGCTGAGGACGGCTAACCGTGGCTAGCTGAACTTCAACGTTAGCCAGTGAAAATGGCTAACCTCTGGCTAGCTTCTGTTGTGGAATTCAGATGAGGTAAATAATACTTTTTTTTTTTTTTTTTTTTTTTTTAAATTGGTGAGGCGGGTTGCAGGAGAGTGCTTTGAGGATGAGTATTTGAATAAAAAAAATGTAAAAAGATAAGTGAAGAAAAAAATATGTAAATATATATATACACGAGACACGACAGGACGTCTGAACTGCTACGCCATCTTGGGATATTCAAATGAGTAACCCAGAAACGGTGTCTCCTGTCATGCTGACCTAAAAAATATTTTGGCCATGGGCATGAAAAACTGCTCAAATATATGTTTTAAATTAGTAACCTACAAATTGTGTCTTCCATCATGCTGAACTAGCGGCATGCTGGATTGGGCCTAAAAAAATATTTTCGGCAATGTTCATGAAAAACTATTCAAAAATACGTTCTAAATGCGTAACCAAGAAACGTTGTCTCATGTCATGCTGATATAGTAGCATGCTGGATAGGGCCTAAAAAATTATTTAATTATTTGCGGCAATGTTTATGAATAACTCCACAAAAATATGTTTAAAATGCGTAACCCAGAAACGGTGTTTCCTGTTATAAATGGATAGGGCATAAAAAATGGTTTTCAGCAATGTTCATGAAAAACTGTTGAAAAATATGTTTCAAATTCGTAACCAAGAAACGTTGACACTTGTCATGCTGAAATAGTGGCATGCTGGAATGGGCCTAAAAAATTATTTTCGGCAATGTTCATGAAAAATTATTCAAAAGAATGTTTCAAATTCGTAGCCAAGAAACGTTGTCTCCTGTCATGCTGAACTAGCGGCATGCTGGATAGGGCCTAAAAAATGATTTTCGGCAATATTCATGAAAAACTATTCAAAAATGTATTTCAAATTCGTAGCCAAGAAACGTTGTCTCCTGTCATGCTGAACTAGCAGCATGCTGGATAGGGCCTAAAAAATGATTTTCGGCAATATTCATGAATACCTCCACAAAAATATATTTCAAATGCGTAACCCAGAAATGGTGTCTCTTGTCATGCTGAACTAGCGGCATGCTGGACAGGGCTAAAAAAAAATTATACGGCAATGTTTATGAATAACTCAACAAAAATATTTTTAAAATGTGTAACCCAGAAACAGTGTCTCATGTCATGCTGAACTAGCGGCATGCTGGATAGGGCTAAACATTTTTTTCCCGGCAATATTTATGAATAACTACACAAAAATATTGTTCAAACTTGTAACCCAGAAACGGTGTCTTCCGTCATGATGAACTAGCGGCATGCTGGATAGTGCCTAAAAGATGATTTTCACCAATGTTCATGAAAAACTCCACAAAAATATATTTCAAATGAGTAACCCAGAAACGGTGTCTCCATCCATGCTGATCTAAAAAATATTTTGGCCTTGGGCATGAAAATCTGCTCAAAAATATGTTGTAAATTAGTGACCTACAAATTGTGTCTTCCATCATGCTGAACTAGCGGCACGCTGGATTGGGCCTCAAAAATTATTTTTGCCATTGTTCATGAAAAACTATTCAAAAATAGGTTTTCAATTTGTAACCAAGAAACGCTGTTTCCTGTCATGCTGAACTAGTGGCATGATGGACAGGGCATAATTTTTTGGGCGGGGCAACATTCATTTAAAAACTATTAAACTCCACAAAATTATGTTTCAAATGCGTAACCCAGAAACGGTGTCTCCCGTTCAAGCTGGATAGGGCCTAAAAAATGATTTTCGGCAACGTTCATGAAAAACTATTCAAAAATATGTTTCAAATTTGTAACCAATAAACATTGTCTCCTGTAAAGCTGAACAAGCCTCATGCTGGACAGGGCCTTAAAAATCTTTTTCAACAATGTTAATGAATAACTCCACAAAAATATATTTCAAATTCATAACCCAGAAACGGTGTCTCCTGTCATGCTGACCAAAAAATATTTTGGGCCATGGGCATGAAAAACTGCTAAAAAAAATCTTTCAAACTTATAACACAGAAACGGTGGCTCCCGTCACGATGAACTAGCGGCATGCTGGACAGGGCCGAAAAATTATTTTCGGCAATGTTCACGAAAAACTATTAAAAAATATGTTTCATATTCGTAACCAAGAAACTGTATCTCCCGTCAATCTGGACAGGGCCTAAAAAATCATTTTCAGCAATGTTCATGAATAACTCCACAAAAATATGATTCAAATTCGTAACCCAGAAACGGTGTCTCCTGTCATGCTGAACTAAAAAATATTTTTGTACATGGGCATGAAAAATGTAAAAAAATATGTTTCAAATTCGTAACCTACTAATTGTGCCTCCCATCATGCTGAACAAGGGGCATGCTGGATAGTGCATAAAAAAATGATTTTCGGCAATGTTCATGAAAAACTGCCCAAAAATATGTTTCAAATTCATAACCAAGAAACGTTGTCTCCTGTCATGCTGAACTAGCGGCATGCTGGAACGGGCCTGAAAAATGATTTTCGGCAATGTTCATGAAAAACTATTTATAAATATGTTTCAAATTTGTAACCAAGAAACGTTGTATTCTGTTATGCTGAACTAGCGGCATGCTGGATTGGATAAAAACAATTTTTTTATTATTATTAATAAATAACTCAACAATAATATGTTTCAAATGCGTAACACAGAAACGTTGTCTCCCGTCATGCTGCTGTTAAATCTGGCCCTGGATCCATTGATCCAGACACTCAAATACCACGGCTCTGGTGTTGGGCCGGAAGGCAGCCAGACTACCACTTTAGCGTTTGCCGATGACTTGGTGCTGTTGAGTGGCTCGGCGAAAGGTATGGGACAAAACATCACAATTCTGGATACATTTTGCCAACTGACAGGGTTGAGGGTACAACCCAGAAAATGCCACAGTTTCCTCATTGAGAAAGGCGGTAATGGCAAGTGTGAGTCCTCGTTCAAGTTGAATGACTGTTCAGCCTGGAAACTGAATGAAGAGGATGTGCACATGACAGGCCTGAGGAATCGTAAAAATATCTTGGAATACATGTGAACCCATGGGCAGGCATTGTCAAACCGGAACTGATCGGGATACTTTCTGATTGGACATGCAAGATTGGGCAGGTGGAGCTAAAACCTTCACAAAAGGTCAAGATGGTGAACTCCTTCACTGTCCCGAGACTAATCTACAAAGCTGACCACGGCAACCTAAAGACGGTCGACCTGACCAAAATCGATGGAATGATAAGAACCGAGGTGAAGGGATGGCTCCACCTGCCTCCAAGCACCTGTAACGGATTGCTCTATGCAAAACCCCGAGACGGGAGTCTAGGAATCGTAAAATTGGCCCGCAGATTCCATCAATCCAAGCCAGAAGGATCCACCGGCTGTGGCACTCGGCAGATGAGTGAAACCGGAGGATAACTCACAGGACAGTTGAGGAATCGGAGTTTGAGGGAACATTGCTGAGAGCTGGTGGGAATGACACAGGGAGGCCCTCCCTCGATGGCAACTTAACTGGCTTAGTGTCGCCGCGGTGCCCAATCCCATGGGTTTGGAGGCAGGAGGAAATTAGGAAATGGATCAGCCTGGCAAACCAAGGTATAGGGATGCAGGCCTTTGGCAATGACAAAACCAGCAATACTTGGCTGGCTAATTACTCCTCAGTGGGATTCAAGCAAGGCCAGTATATCGATGGGCTGAAGTTGAGGGCCAACGTTTATCCCAACCGGCAAATGCTAGCAAGAGGAAGGCCAGAGATGGATTCCTCGTGCAGGCGCTGTCCAGCCCCGTACGAATCCTGCTCACACATCCTGGGTCAATGCCCATCGATCCAAGGAGCCTGCATGAATAGGCACAACAAGGTGTGTGACCTATTAGTAACAGAAGCCGAAAGCAACGGATGGAATGTTATCAAAGAGATGCGTATATTTTCCCAGGATGGGAAACTGAGGAAACCAGACTTGACGGCCTACAACGACCAGTTTCGCCCCCCTGTGGCTGATGCCAGATAGGGGGTGTTAGGGGGTCAGCCCCAACCCGGCCATGGTGCCCTAGCCCATCTCTGAGGGCATCTGAAGCCATTTCCCCCATCAACACCTGGTAACCTGTCTGGCCACCCTGTGCACGGCTATGACTAGGGTGGCTGGAGTTCTTTGCAATTTTTAGGGTCTTCCTCTGACACCACCTGGTATAGAGGTCCTGGATGGCAGGAAGCTTGGCCCCAGTGATGTACTGGGCCGTACGCACTGCCCTCTGTAGTGCTTTGTGGTCGGAGGCCAAGCAGTTGCCATACCAGGCAGTGATGCAACCAGTCAGGATGCTCTCGATGGTGCAGCTGTAGAAACTTTTGAGGATCCATGCCAAATCTTTTCAGTCTCCTGAGGGGGATGAGTGTCTTGGTGTGCTTGGACCATGTTAGTTTGTTGTTGATGTGGACGCCAAGGAACTTGAAGCTCTCAACCTGCTCCACTACAGCCTCCACGTGCTCCTTTGTCTTGAGCACGTTGAGGGAGAGGTTGTTGTCCTCGCACTACACGGTCAGGTCTCTGACCTCCTCCCTATAGGCTGTCTCATCACTGTCGGTGACCAGGCCTACCACTGTTGTGTCATCGGAAAACTTAATGATGGTGTTGGAGTCGTGCCTGACCATGCAGTCATGAGTGAACAGGAAGTACAGAAGGGGACTGAGCATGCGCCCGTGAAGGGCCCCTGTGTTCACGATCAGCGTGGCGGAAGTGTTGTTACCTTCCCTTACCAACTGGGGGCGGCCTGTTACGAAGTCCAGGATCCAGTTGCAGAGGGAGGTGTTTAGTCCTTAACTTAATGATGAGCTTTGAGGGCACCATGGTGTTGAGCGCTGAGCTGTAGTCAATGAATAGCATTCTCACATAGGTGTTTCTTTTGTCCAGGTGTGAAAGGGCAGTGTTGGATGCAATAGACATTGCATCATCTGTGGATCTGTTGGGGCGGTATGCAAATTGTTGCATGTGAATGTTTATCCTTTAAGCTTGGAAATTAGACCCTTTCAGACAGATGTTTTAAATCCTTAAACCCAGACTAGGACCACACACCCTCTCCTCTCCAGGCAAGAAAGCAAAATCGTGATTGCTTTGAGACGCTCGCAGTTAGCCACTGATTCCTTCCAAACTACTCATTTTTGAATTTGCGACACGTTGTGTAACATTTATGTGCAATGGCCGATGAGCAACAATACATTTTATCTGTAATTTCTCTTCACATGACAAGGATTGAAAAGGATTTGCCAGTAGATTGTCTACATGATTCATCATGATGACTGCTTGCCTAGCTAGCTAACTTGTTAGCTAAGATTTTGAAAGTATGACGTTCACATGATCAGTCCAAATAAAGCTATGGTAGGTATAACATGATTTGACGTCATTTTATCTGTGAGCCTTCTTGGACGGGCACTTCCACTGTAAATCTATGTCAGCACCCAAGGTGGCTTGAACTGCCTAGCTCTCTCTGTATACTCTGCGGTGACGTAGTGTCCCCATGAGTGACAGAACACTGAGCCAATCACAGGGCAACTAGAGAAGATTACCAACATCTACGCTCTGTGCTTTCGCTGGGTGCCCCTCCACCACATAAAGCACTGAGCTAGGCTGAAACACCTGTATTTTGGAGCTGCTTTACTCAAGAAAGAGACCATGTTTGTATGCAGCTTTATTAACTCAAGGATTTGGAAATTCAACTAAGTTTTGTCTTTTTGAGTCGATGAATATAGGTTGTAATCTCCTTGATCTTTGATCATTGATCAACGTCTTAACCAAATATTACCCAATTATCCATGTTAAAATGACATGGTGTGCCTAGTGTGGAGTGCTTGGACATCATCATTAATCTTCATGAAGGTCACGTACGGAGAAGAATATTCTATTTAAGGCAGAGGGGGCACAAATCAAATGGCCACTAAAACATTTGAATGTGTGTGTTAATTGGAACAGCAACAGCAAGGGTATCTTCAATCACCTGGGGTGTGTCCATTAGGGCACAAAATACAATGGAAAATGAAAATTAGCATTTCTCATTGGAAAAGTCCAGGTAGTTCCTTCCTATTTCAGTTCGTTCTCTTCCATTTGGAGCTTAATGAACACGACCCTACAATCCGCAATAGATAAGCATAACGGTTTCCTTGTACAGAGGTATTTAAGTCAAGCGTTCGGCATTGTGATATTTAAACACAGGAGGGCAGCAGTGAGCAAAGAAACACCACTCATGTATACTGTAGTTTCTCTATGATGCTCATCAGACTTGCTCACCATCCATGTGACTGGAGAGCCTAGACACCTGGAACATGAGGCTACAGTCTGTGCATTACTCTTTGTGAGCAGATAAGACTAGAGTAGCCGCAGTATGCTACCCCTTAGTTTTTACAGGAGCAAAGGTGAGCTTTGAAATGCTGAAGATTCCCAACACAAGCCTACCAAATTAATAATAAAAGTACACTAAAATACAAAAATAAGGACATTTGGAGAGATGATTTGGCGTAATGGAGAGGCTTACTGAAATATAAAAAGTGGTTTGCTGAAAACATACACTGCAAATCTGCTGAATTAGCAAAACCAGGGGTATATTCACTAGTAACCAAAACAAAGGAACCAAAATGAAATAGAATGGAAGCAAACAGAATAAAACAGGGAGAGACTTAACTAAATTTGTTCTTTAGTAATCATTTTATTTCTTGCAAAAACATTTTTACAACCATGATTGTCAGGTGAGACAAAGAGAAAGGTAAGAGTCATTCAAAGCAATGCTTCATTTTTGAGTTGCGCTTTTGACGTGCACTTTGGGGTGGCACCCACCTTTCTCCATCAGTGAGAGAAGATCAGAGATGGCGCCATAAACATTGTTGGATTTCATGGCCAATAAAATGTGTAAGATTCTATTTAATTTAATAACTGAGCATCTTCTAAATTCCAAAGTTTTACCTGCAACTATCCATGGGAGTTTAGAAGACACCATTGCCTTCCAAGTCGACAATTATTAAGGAAGTTGGTTGAAAAATAAACTTTGTTGGATTGAACATCCCAAGCAATAACTGTCAAAGGGAGGAAAATCCATTGCATTATAAAGGTTATTTCCATAGCTAATAACACCCCAGTTATAAACACAACATGTTATGTGTTTCTTTGATAAGTCACACTGCAGAAGTTAAACTATTGGCCTAACCCACTAAATGACAACGCTAAGGTCTCAAGCTATGGGAAGTAGTTTCTGTAATGTTTTTAAAATACAAATTCATGCTCAATATTAAAACAAAGGACAGTGGCTGTTGTTGCCTTCTTTTTTATCTTCAACACAGTAAAAAAGAACGGCATTCAAAAGTTACTTGAAAACATTTAGGAAGGAAACTTAGGGTGTCTTTACTGTCATACAACAATTTGTAACATAGATATAGAATAGTTCATATGCTGACTGTATTTTCATACAGTATTAACAGATTACCTAGTTATCTCAGTGATCAGCAGGAATTCAATCCACTAGTACTTGATGATACTTTCTTACTTCTTGATTTGGATGGCTCTGGCGTAAAATAAATTCCTTTAACTAGTTGCCGGTGGAACTTCAATAAGGGTCATTTCCATGTCAAAGCACCCATAAGCACCAACATGTGAAGTTTATAGAAGCATGTCAAATTAGGTGTGAAATGACAGCTAAGAGTCAATATTTCTTTTGAAATTAAGGCATCTACCCATTTTCCAACTATTTTCCATCCTAAAAATGTGGAATTAGGCTTTAATTTCTTGTCAAACAGATACAAAATGGGTCTTATAAAATGTTTACAAGAAAAAGTCTTAAAAGATATTTCCAATACATCAAAACACAATAATGTTGAAGTAATGACCCCAGCCAACTAATATTAACACTTAAATTTAGTTTAGGATAATTTTTTTCTGCATTGGTAAATTTAAGAAACATTGCATTCTGTCTTGAAATTCTATTACCAAAAACCCACCCACTGGGCACACCAAGTCATTTCAATGTGGAGAATTTGGTTTATACATTGATCAACAAGATTACAATCTATTTTCACCCACTCAAAAAGAGAGCCAGAAGTTTGTTATATTCCCAATGTGTTATCACTATGCTTTCAACCATCTAAACCACAACCAAATTCCAATGGAAAATCAATGTTGTATTTTTGGTTTAGTTGTCACCTAAATTTGTTATCACTGTGCTTTTAACCATTTAAAAACACAACAAAGTTCAAATAGGAATAAATGTCAGATATTTTGTTTATTTATACAACAACTTAATGTGTTATCACTGTGCTTCATCTAATAGCACAACCAAATTACCTGGATTGCAGTTTAGATTAAATTAAAGTACATGGTGCAAGTGATCAATGCCGTTGTAGATTATTATAGCATTTCTGAAAATTCCCACAAACCTAGGACCTTTGCATGCTATCTTGAAAATGCATGCTTTCTATGATTACATTTACTGTTACCGTAACCTCAAAATGTGGCCATGATATGTTACTAATTTTAAGGTTGAATAAATATTTTTACATTAGTTTGTAAGATAGCCTTAACTGTAGGCTATTTACTGTATTACAAAGGTAATATTGAGTTTGGTTGTATTTGATTGATAACTCAACCAAATATCAACATTTAAAGGAGATCTACTGCTTGGATAGTTGCATCCGACCCTCTTCTTCAACTTTTATTTTTGGTTGAGGTGGAGAAGTGAATCCAACATATAATTTGTTAACTTGTTGACAAGTTAATAGGCTATTTACTGTTCTGCAAAAGTGATATTGAATATTATTTGCTTGCCAACGCAACCAAATATAAACATTTGAAGGAGATGTATTTTCTGCTTGGATAGTTCCATCTTTACCACTGAGTGTGGCTTTAACTCCAGTTTGTCTACAAATATTAATAATTAATTGGTTGATTTCAAATTGAATTTACAAGTAAAAAATAAATATGTTGGATTCACGTCTCCATTTCAACCAATCATCTAAGTTAATGACTAATGTTAAATAAAATCAAACTTTAAATGCACTTTAAATACAGTTTGATTTGATCTAGTTCTATTCTTTAACTCATATTTTTGGTTGAGATGGAGACGTGAATCCAACATATTTATTTTTAACTTGTAAATTAAATTTGAAATCAACCAAAGCTCTAACCCTAGCCCTATATGTACTGTCAGTTTTTGTTTTATCATGGGCTGAATTGAAACAATAGCTGTTGATGGCTTGCCAAATGCTATATAGACCTAAATATCATCATTGATGATATATGATTGAAAAAGTTTGGTCAAATTTAATTTTCTCTGTTAAACCTACCCTTTGGAATGTATTTGATTGCAACAGTGAAACTATTAAGTGGATATTTCTCAACAATCATTCTCACGATGGCACATTGGTAATAGACAGTGACAAAAATCAAAGCTAAGCAGGGCTGGGCTTGGTTAAAACTCTTGATGGGAGCCCGAAAGGGTAGCTGTAGATAGATTAAAACCGTTTGGGGATAGGGTGCAGTATTTGCACGGCCGGATAAAAAAACGTGCCCAATTTAATCTGGTTACTACTCCTGCCCAGTAACTAGAATATGCATATAATTAGTAGATTTGGATAGAAAACACTCCAAAGTTTCTAAAACTGTTTGAATGGTGTCTGTGAGTATAACAGAACTCATATGGCAGGCAAAAACCTGAGAAGATTCCATGCAGGAAGTGAAAATCTGATTTGTGGAATCACCTTCAACACTTTGCCTATGAGAAACACCGTGAATTAGGATTCATTTAGAACTTCCTAAGGCTTCCACTAGATGTCAACAGTCTTTACAAAGTGGTTTGAGTCTTCTATGGTAGAAACTGACCGAAAGAGAGGCTTGGAAAGTTGGTCATAGAGGGAGGGCCATTACTACTATGACGCGGGCACCCATGGGTAGCCTTTCATTCTGAAACGTTTAGTAAGATAATGCAATCGTCCGCCTTGAATATTATTGAAGCTCTGGTTGAAAAAGGCCCTAAAGATTTATGTTATACAACGTTTGACATGTTTGAACGAACGTAAATATATATTTTTTGCTCTTTCGTGGCTACAGTACATTATGAGTAGCCTTCGGAACGCGCTAACAAGAAGGAGCTATTGGGACATAAATTATTAATTTTTCGAACAAAACTACATTTGTTGTGGACCTGGGATTCCTGGAAGTGCCTTCTGATGAAGATAATCAAAGGTAAGGGAATATTTATAATAGTATATTTGAATTTAGATGGTTCCAAGATGGCGCTAATCTGTATCGCCTAGCCTATTTTTCTGAGCATACCACCTCGTTTATTGCAAAATGTGATTTCCCAGTAAAGTTATTTTTAAATCTGGCAATGCGGTTGCATTTACGAGATGTTAATCTATAATTCTTTGAATGACAATATTACATTTCAACAATGTTTTCGAATAGTAATTTTGTAAATTGTAGCGCTAATTCACCGGAAGCATTTGAGGGAAAATATTTTCTGAACGTCACGCGCCGTTGTAAAATGCTGTTTTTATATATAAATATGAACTTTATCGAACAAAAAATGCATGTATTGTGTAACATGATGTCCTAGGACTGTCATCTGATGAAGATTGTCAAAGGTTAGTGCTGCATTTAGCTGTGTTTTGGGTATTTGTGATGCATGCGAGTTGCTTTGAAAATGGCAGTGTGATTTTTTTTTGGCAGGGTACTCTCCTAACATAATCTAATGTTTTGCTTTTGCTGTAAAGCCTTTTTGAATTCGGACAACGTGGTTCGATTCAGGAGAGGTGTATCTATAAAATGGTGTAAAATAGTAATATGTTTGAGAAACTGAAGTTATAGCGTTTATGAGGTATTTGTATTTCGCGCGACGCGATTCCACTGGCTGTTGACTAGGGTGGGACGCAAGCGTCCCAGGTTCCCAGACAGGTTAACTTTCCAGCCTAAAGTTTTTTCTTATAGTGCATATTACGTTTAAGATCTTACGTTGGTTTCAGAGGAACAAATTCAACATATTTTATACAAGGTTTGTCGATGTTGAAAATCGGTTAACATGATGACATAAACCGGTGGTTGAAATTTCACAAAACAACAGTTTTCAATTATTACTTTTTCAAATCTAATGTATTTTCCACATAGATTCCACATCACAATGTGTTGACAAATTACATTGCAACAATGTTGATTTAACCTGTTGGTGCCCAGTGGGGCCAGTCAATGGAGAGAATTGTTGGCCTACATAAAAGGCGCACTATCACTGAATAAAGCCTCAGTCTCACCCCATCCCATAGTTTATTTTTACCAGAAACGATATGTTTTCTCCATATGCAAAAACTGGGAGGAGACTCATAAGTGCCTGGATTTTTTTTTCTTTTATCATTTTGAAAACATTCACTATTTAAGACAAAAAAGGTTACAAACAGAATTTACCTGCAGTTTGCATCCATTTCAAAGTTTTACATAAATAAAACTAACATTTATAAATATCTATTTTATAAACATATAAATAGTTTTTAAAACATAAATACATTTATGCAGGAATGAAAGTACATGAATTTACAGCAGCAGCAACAATATACAGCTTTTCGGTTTCTAGGTTTTACACCACTGTCCGTCATCTGGTAGTGTGTGCTGATCTTTCTTTATGTTATACATAAGGGTTGGTTTTATCATTGTTGTCTCAGTCCTCGAAAATGCTGGTCATGGTGGCTTTTTATACCGAAAATCCGTCACTTTTTAGGTATTTACCTCAGGCGAGGACCAACTGAATCCATGTTGTCGAACCCATCGTGTGAATGCTGTGCGGAGAGGGGAGAAGAAAAAAACATGGTTAGATGTCTTTGTCAAGTGAAAACTCTGGACGGATGGTTCTGTTAAAAGAAAACTGGATGTAGATATGGACATGTTACCACAAAATAAAGGGGATCACGTGTCACCCTCACTAAAACAAGCTTTCTAACCAAAGTCTCACTGCACCACTCTGGTCTACTCACTCAAAACAAGCACATGAAGTCCGGTCTTTGCCTCTCACACAATACTCAATTGACTGCCTAATACTCCTCTCCTCCTCACCCACTTCTCACTTTAAAGTTGGTAAAGGGAGGAAGAGAGGTGTCTGCACAAGAAACACACACACTTAGTCACATATAAACAGTATATGAGTCAGGACGAAGGAAGGTGCCACAATAGCCCCTCCCCATCAGGATTTCACTGTTAGCAAAATGGGTTTCCTGGAACATTCCACTTAGGGTGCCGTGTGTGTGTGTGTGTGTGTGTGTGTGTGTGTGTGTGTGTGTGTGTGTGTGTGTGTGTGTGTGTGTGTGTGTGTGTGTGTGTGTGTGTGTGTCCATCCATCTACAAAGAGAGGAACCTGCTTTCTCTCTCTCTATTTCTCTTTCTCTCCCTCACACACATACATAGAGACTGGCCAATGACTTCATCACGTGCACACAATGCATTATGCTTTATCAACGGCCTATGGCCTAACACTGACATCTATATGTCCTCATTGTCTTCACATCCGTCCCATTGACTTCAGCCAACAGCTATGATTACTTATGGTGATGTACTGCAATGAGTATGGCCAATTCAATTGGATTACTTCCCACGAACTTCAAACATTTCAAGAGGGGCTTCCTGATCTCATTCTATGGGGTTTGGTCCTGAGAACGCAGTCAGCATGATGTTCTGACAGAGCATCAATGGGACACGCTGTTCTTCCCTGAACTGCTCTCACACTGTCCCACATAAATGCATAAGCAGATTCATGACTTCAATCAAGAATCAGATGCATTTGTAAGTTAATTTATATCCTTCTTTTTAATGCAGTCTCAATTAAATGTGCTTGTACTAGTCAGTAGGCCTAAACCAAAAGGATTAGGCTATAGGATTACCACTTCACTGAAGGTTGAGGTAACCCTAACATTGTTTCAATCACTGTTGGTCAGTTGCAACGTGTTCCATAGTGACCCCACTGACCTCTCACATCAGATTGACCTTTGGCCACTAACAGGCTCACAAGCGGCCACCTCATCACCTCCACAGGCATACATGGACATTTGTGACTCGTTTCAGGAAACTAGGTGTATGTCACACGTCACTACTTCACAGGAGAGGCATTTGAACGTAGACATGTATTTTTATTTACATTTTTTATTTTTTTTGCAGAAATACCTCCTGGAACATATGACATTTCATGTGCCTTAATAACAAATGTGTATTCCGTCCATAAATAAGAATAAAATGGTTAAATTACAAGCCTAGTTGGTTTAGCCACGGAAAAAGACAGGACCCTTCCTGCTAGCCATGATTGGCTGAGATATTGGCTGGGATGGATATGCAGGGAGATGAGTTTGGATTGGTCTGCCGTTTAGCAGGCTTCTGTCTATAACGTGAGCTGTTCAGTATGTGTTGACAGTCCTCTTTTCCCGCGCCGTTTTTGAAAGATATAATGTTAGCCATCGAGAACTACAAAAGTTTTGATACTTTTCTCAACAACATTGATGGCCTGAATGTAGTAGGCGCTCTCGACAGATCAGTTGGAAAAAGTGATGGTTTACTTTGTGCACGCGCCATGGTCAGTGAGAACTAGAGTCACTTGACAAAATGCTGAACCCAAAAATATGTAACTACAAACAAAATGGAGTTAAATGGTTCCAGTCTGCTGTGAAGCATTCGTCCATGTATACCAGTAAGAGTCTAGCTACATGTTCAGATATACATTTTGTCAGAAAGTCATTTTTATTGCAAGTTAAAGTGTACTGTTAGTTAGCTAGCAAACGTTAGCTTGTGGCTCGCTAGCTAGCGTTACGTGTATGATCTTTGTAGTAATATTATTCGAATCAGAAATCAATTTGCATTGCTTGTTATAGCCTAATGTTAGCTAGCTTACATTGAACCTAGTTTGTTAGCTTTAGCAACCTGCAGATTCATACTACAGCTATGACAATGTTTGTATTGGTAGTAGTATGAGTTGGGATGATGCGGTTGATTGTTTAGCTAGCTAGCTACATGTCTAAACAAAAAAGACTCCACTTCGGCCAGATTATTACATGACCCATCAAATTAGCCAGCTGTGTCTGGGGGTGATTATGGCCATCTATTGTATTTCATGAACATATATAACATGTCCAGACAACAGTGACCCATCCACTTAGCTAGATGTGGCCGGGGGGTAGTTATAGCATTTCCTTCACATGACCAATCAATTTAGACAAGTATGACGGATAACCGTCATCTAATAATGATACAATATTTATAAAATATTTTTATCTGGACACTTTCTGTTTTTAATATTGCTACTACGCAAGTAACCACTTCACTGTACTGTTTACACCTTCTGTATCCTGTGCATGTGACAAATACATTTAGATTTTATTTGACATAGTGTGTTTACAACACTACGTGTGAATCCTTAAAGTGATGGGTGGGGCTAAGGCTTAAGAGCGTGTGAATGATGCTGAATGGGTGTAGACAAAGAAGAGCTCTCCAGTAGGGGTACCAAAACATTCAAGGGCCATTGTATCAAAAGTGGGGTTAAAAATGTATCAACTTTCAAAGCAGAATTACTTTCCCAATTTTCCTCAACTGAAGTGTATGATACACAATTTTCTATCTCTGAGTCGCTATTTTTATCCAATGTAAAAAACACAATTTCAAATGTTGCTACATAAGACCAAATCAAGGCAGACGGTCACATTAAATTAGGTTGTTTTCCAATGGTCGCCTTTTTGTCTCCCATCATAAGGTAGTGGTGATGAACGTGTTTCCTGATTTAATCCCAGGATGTGTAATTACGCATAGAGAAAGGGATATGCCGCGGGAGGTTAGGTTACTTACCGATACGTCTCGATGCACCATCTCTAACAACCCATACCGCTAATAGTGCCTATCCTGTCCATTTTGTGTCCGAAGCAGCCACTCCTGGCCGCGGCCCCTTTCTTGGTGTTAGGTTTGTGTCTCCGTGCACTGGGCTGGTCGTTCAGCAAACGCGCCCATATGCCCTTGGCGCGAGTTTCCATGCGCAGGTCTCGCAGTAATCGTACCCTGGAGCGCAAGTTTTCCATCCTCCGCTCTCTCTCTTCCGAAACCAGGAACTCCGACAGCTCCTCCCCCAACAAACTTCTAAGAGACTGGGACACAGAAACAAGACACCCGCTTTAAATACTACATTCTTAATTAAAACGACTTGGGTAAGCACCTGTCAGCAGATAGCCCATCTGGGAATTTTTCTGATAAATGGCAATACATCTGCGCATTCGGGAAATCAATTGCCTACTTTGACAAACAGTAAACTCACTATCCTGCAGTTTCCTCAACACTTTCGTTTTCAACTGGTCCTATGAAAGTAATTAGGTTTATTCCATATCAAACTTTACGCAATTATGCTAAACCTAGTATAATGTTAGTGCTGCCTACACTTGATTCGCGTCCGGAGACACCAAAAGACAGGTCAGAACTCGTTGTGTAGCACAGGAGGTTGGTTGCACCTTAATTGGGGAGGACAGGCTCGTGGTAATGGCTGAAGCGGAATTAGTGGAATGTTATCAAATCCATCAAATGTGTGCCGTCCTCCCCTCAGCAGCATTCACTGTTAAATGTGTAGCTGAATAGAAATCACATTAAATGCTGCAATTATTTGACCCATCCTTCAAAACAAATCCTCAATTTGGGTGTTATCATAGACTACATTTGCACTTTAACGCATGGGAAACGGTGTGTACATTGGTTGAATAAGTCAATGAACACTGGTCAGAAATTAGTCTCCTCCTGGGGTTTCATGGATGCAGCCGAAAGACAGGTGCGCGTGCAGTGGGATATTAATTACTCACTGCTACATAGTGTTAGGACTATTCGTGCATAGAATGTTCAGTTCCGAAATATCGGCGCTACGAGTCTCTTGAAGGCAGATGCGCTTTTTCACCATGGCGCTCGCATGACCAAACGTTTGAGAAAATACGTTTTCTGGTTTAAAATACGCAGTACAATGAAATGTATAATTGGTCGCCTTATACATCAATATTACTTTTAAGAACCGCAAAAGCTAATTTGGTTAGACGTAAAGGCCACCGTCTCCTCATATCCGATGTCCAGTCGAGTGCTTCTCAAGGCGCGCTTGGGTACCAGCATGAATATCAAAATGATGCAAGGAAGAAAGTAGGCTTTAGATTTGTGTAAAACACAGTAGCATATCTCTCCATATCTCCCTGTTAAACAAGCTTTTCCTTCTAGTAATAGCCTATGCGTACTTTGAGAAGCATACAAAACCCATATCATCAACATGACCAGTGTAATTTAAATGCGATAGTCTTTAGACTTAAAACTAATACATTTAACGATATTATGAATATTAAAGCCCCCGCATTAAAAAAGGAACAGTAGTCTATAATTTATGATGAAGTAAAGCCATTATAGCCTGCATGCCAAGGTATACATTGCCAGTAGCCTATAGACTTGCATTCATTGTTCATGTTCTTTGGGGAATCATCGTGTGGACAATATTAGAGTGATATTTGCGCATAATGCAAAATTGTTCTCCAAAGAATCACAAATAACAAAGAACGCATTCCGCTCACAAATTGCAGCGCGCACATCAATGAAGTGACCTCACCTTCTGTTGCGCCGGTGTCAGAGGCTTCGCCCCTGTCCTCACTGAAAGCAGAATGATCATAAGTCCACAAGCCACCAAATGCGAGATGTTCATTCTGACACGTTTTGTAAAGGATTCCTCTGTGCAGGATAAATTATATTGGTTGGTAACCAGTTGGTACTCTATGTCTCTCTGTCTGTCCTTACTCCAAGCTTCCCAAGTGCTTCTTTAACTGTGAATTAGTACTCGCGACTTTATAGCCAGCCACTGGTGATGTCATGACCACCTGCATATTGGTCTTCCCTCCCTCCTGTAACTTGCCAATTTCGTTTTTTACCCGTACCTGCGGCTTGAGGAGCACGTCATGCTACATGATTAATTAAATGATACACAGACTGGTCATTGTGGCTTAAATTAATGAGAATAATATAGATTACATTATTGTTATACCATGTGCCACTAGGACTGGTTTGAATCCAAAACAGTACTCAACTGATTGAAAATGAGAAATGATATGTATTTCATAACTGTTGAAGTGTGACATTGGCAGACACATGAGACTATATTAAAATGCCAACCGCCCACCGCGATGAAATGAGGTTGGACAATGAGTTCCAAAGAAATCAAGACCTAACTTGTTAGATGCAACAGAGTTTGTGTGGAATGATTACCCACTCAGCTTTACCATATTGTGGTGGAAAGTGTATCAAAAACCATTCCAAAATATGTGCTGTCATGGCAGGCCTAAATTATATAATTGTAAAACTAAAATAAATGTTTGTTATTATTTATAATGATTTATTCGTCTTTCAGCTGTATAGAGTTTAACGCATAATAACACATACCCTATTTAGCCTATGCACCAACATGCCTGTTAATTCATTAATAATGAATAATGAAATCATTAATAATGTGTAACTTTAAAATATGAGCCCCCAAAACTTGAATTAAAAATATATACAACGGCTTTAATTTGCACTCTAAAATATGCTGGGTTAAAAACAAACCAGCACTGGGTAAATAATGGACAGAACACACGTTGGATTATTTTTGACCCAGTTGAGTTATTGAGTTATAATCCACCGGGTCAGATCAGAAGACCAGAGGTGTGGCTTAGATTTGAAACAGTTATAGGCCTACGCTCAAAAGACCATGGTTCATTCGATTTATCAAGCGTGTCAGATCCCACACATATCATTGATGCCACAGAGGTAACATAGCGGTCAGCGGATACCACGTGAAGATCCCCCGCTAGCCTATGCATCCTCCCGGTTACGCGCAAGAACACATTGAGTGAAAGAAACGTTGTCAAATCGGACACATGTTAGGGCTGTAATTCAAAAACGGTGATTTGTGAAAAACAACTTTAATTATCTGTTGGCGTAACATTTTGTCATCAAGTAAACCCGTTGTCTTTTGTGAGACAACGGGCATACTGCAGTGCGCGTTTTTCTTAAGAGCAAGTGCCTGCGCGCTTGACTTCACTAATGCATTGCTGTGCAGCGATATGAAATTACGCTATCTATATTTGAAAGGCATACAAAACTTTGCCCGACCTATGGTCTAAGGGTGGAAATGTCTAAAGTTATATTCACGAGAAATATGGTGAGTTTTGGAGAGGTGAATATTGCTACTAAGGCACCATCTGTTTTGAAACACAGAGTGGCAGTATTTGCTGTCTTGAAATACCAAAGGACTAAACATTCATTCGACAAAAGTTTCACCTCAAATTGTCTTTGGTCTTAAAGATTGGCAAGGCCTCACTTCACAACAGTTCCATAATTATCATATCATTCAGGTTGAGGGTAAATTGATTGTTCTCTTTCTGTTAGAATGACACTACTGACCCATGTGATCCATGTTGCATACAAGGGCTCTAGTCCAGAGAGTGGTTTATTTTGTGTTCAGACATTATGTAAAAAACCGGAAGAACATCAGATCTTTCTTTGGAATTTCAACACAAATCATCAACGTTACCCACTGGGCAAAAACTGGTTGAATCAAAGCTGTTTGCACGTCATTTCAACAAAAAAAGTAAATGGAAAACTGATTGAATTTGCGAAAAGTAGTCAATGTAAGGGAATTTACAATTTTTTTCACCCAACTTTTAACCTAAATCCAATGTCATCGTGACATTTTTGTTGATTTCATGTTGAATTCACATTAGCTGACAACTCAACCAAGTGTAAATAAAAAATAGAAGTTGAACTGAAGTGTGCCTACTGGGTATGTAGTCATCCCAAAAATATATGTAGTGTGATTTCAGTTCAATTATCATTTCATGTTGGATAACTCTCACTGTAGGCTATACAATACAACCCCAACAGAACACAACACAATACAAATCTATTGTCCAATGTGAATCTGAAATGTGTCTTTTTGCTGTCTTGCATTATTCCTGATCCCCTGGACATCATATATTCACACAGAGGAGGCTGGAAGTAAATTCTCTGCCACAGAGCATTGCCCTTGCAGCTGGTTTGAAGTTAAGCGCTTGGTCAAGGGCACAACAGCAGTAGGTGGCACCTGCTATTCTGATGCCAACAGCCCTTCAGTTGCCAGCTCACTTACACCATATTTTCCCTCGTCAGTTCTGGAATTCGAACAGGCAAACCTCCAGTTACTTTCCCGTCTCTCTTCTACCTCGAGCTACTGCTGCCCCAGTGTTCAGCCATACTGAATAGGACCTTGAGTTGGAAGGCCACTGTCACCATCTTATTCACTACTAGAGGGTAAAATGACCCGCATTCTGAAAATGCCCCACCCCCTCTCGCTCCCTCTCTCCCACTCTCTCTCCCTCCTTGAAACCCAGGCTGAACCGAAGGTGGACACTGATGGATTTGGACAGTGCGTCTGGCTACTACTTGGGTACGGCACCACGCACGGCGATGACGGACCAGCATGCTTCAGGGCCGTACACCATCAATACCCGTGAGCCTGCCATATATTGTTTTAGACAAGGACCCATTGTGGCAAGAGAGAAGATTGGTCTTGAACCAGGCCGATCAGGAGTGAATGATTCCATGTCAACAGGTGGTGTGGAAATGCTCATAGTCGCCGATTGTCATGCACCTGTCCTTAGGATTGCGCCAACCGGAGGGGGTCATAATACTCTCTGCCCAGCCTATGAGAACGGATGGCTTGAAATGTGTTGTTCATCTAGTACATGGATGAGAGCTACATTTCTGAGTAGTTAGGCAGGGAATCAATCTTAAAGGCAGGGAATCAATCTTAATGGGTTCTTATTTTAATGGAAAATTATTGCCAGTCATGCCACTTCAAGCCTTTTTGGTCATTCACCTTCTTATTCATATTTTATATCCAGACCCAGCCCTTTGGTTTTGAGTACAAAGATTGAGAGAGAACTGGAGTAGAACCAACGGCATGCTTCATTGACCGTGTTTTTAGTTGCTGGCTGCATGGTCAACCTAACAGCCTAAAAGTCCAATAGTATTGAGACCAATATATAGCCATTTAAAGATATGGTTCCCTTTATTTTAATTAAACAGAGTGGTGGCGGTTCCGGATTTTCTGGAATCTAACTTGCAGTTCCCTTTGATACGGAGATCTCTGTGCATGTGCAGGATTGTTTTTTATGTAGCTGCTGGACATTGCTACCTAAGTAGCTTCTACTCAGTGCTCCCACTGCTCCACTGCTGCTGCTCATTGACATGGAGGGGGAAACGTTATGTTGTAGGCTACACTAAAGACATGATTAACATGTTTGTGTAAACTTTGTTGTCTGTTGTAACAGTATATTTACGCAAGCATATCAAACACAAGCAAGACACATACAGGCAGTCAAAATAGCGACTATATTCTCGTTATCATTGCAAACATTGGCTAGTAATTTTTTCAGCAACTCTCACTACGATATGGCAGCATAACTATGAAGATTATCATTATAAATAGTAGGCAGTCTAAAGCAGTAGTTGACAAATGACGTAAGGAATAATAGTGCACCGGGCACTAGGCAATGCAAAACCAACTCGCCCATTGTCAGACTTTGGTTACCGCCGGTGTCCATAGTTGGAACAGCTAGGTAGCCTACTTGTGCGGTACTTGCATGATCATTAGGCAGGTTTCCATTGACCCAGGTTTATTTTACAAAACCAGTGAGGCAAAAAATATCATTGCAAAATGTGTAATGAAAACGGCAGATATAGGAGAAATGTTCTAAAGATCGACAACATTTTATTGCTACAAAAGATGATTTCACGTTGAATTCACATTAGATGATCAGGTGTTTTCGAATATTTTTTGGAATACTTTCAAGAATGCTTGAATATTTTTTCTGAATACTTTCAAGAATGGCTGAATTGATTCACCTTGCTTTTCTGGTTGTTTCACCATCCAATTGTTTCACATCTACAGGAGTTCAAATTCCACCATGGCATGGACCATGGCAATACGTTGGCACATGAGAATTATTAGAATATGGAAAATATTAGTACATTTTTGCCATTCTTGCATTCTATCCATGAGAGATCCATAAGAGATACAAGATCACATCTGATTAATAGTTAGCTCTCTGTCATGTGTATGACTGCTCTCTATCTCTAAAAGTCTCTGTTTTTAAATGTACTTAAGAACAGTGGTGGAAAAAGTACTCAATTGTCATACTTGTCTCATATTTGTTTCTTTAGTCCATTGTTGACATTGTCGCAAAATGTTTTGCTTGTCAGCAATCAAGTTTTCAAGATATGTAACTTTCAAAATACAGAAATCATTCCCATATGACGCATTTTGAATCATATGATGCAAAAGTATTTTCTTTTTTTCATTTGTTTTTACAGACAGCCAGGGGCACACTCCATCACTCAGACATAATTCACAAACGCAGTATTTGTTTTTAGTGAATCCGCCAGAGCAGATGCAGTAGGTATGACACCACGTTGTATTGATAAGTGTGTGAATTGGACCATATTGGCTGTCCTGCCCTAGCGTTCGAAATGTAACTAGTACTTTTAGGTGTCAGGAAAAATGTAGGTGTCAGTAAAAAGTAGTAGAGTAAAAGTAAAAGTAGTTAAAAATATAAATACTCAAGTAGCTACCCAAAGTAGTAGTACTTCAAAGTGTTTTTACTTAGTTACTTTACAACACTGCATATTAGTCATCATTGCATTATGATTGTTACATTGCATCTGTATACTGTACAACCGGGCTATTCACCTACTGGTCCTCAAGGGCTCTAGTCGTGCTGGTTTTCTTTTCTACCTGGTAGTTAGTTGATGAATAATGTAATTGATTGATCCGAGAGTCCACTTACTTGCTGTCCTAGATCCCTGATTGCAAGGAATAATGAAAACCAGCAGGGTTTTGGCCCTCCAGGACCAGAGATTAGCCCTACTCTAGTCTGCATGCAGCATCTTCCTGAGTATTCTATCAAATTTCCATTCAACGTCATCACTTACAGTATATGTTGCCATTCATACATCGAGTTAAAAACAGATACCAAGTCTGATAGGCAGATGAAAGAACTTGTTCTACTGCTAAGGTCATGCAAGAGTCTGTGCACAACTACATGCACACAACTACATATTCCATGCTCCTTTGCAGTTTCAGCGGCCATGGTGGCCACAGAGCATATTAGCAGTGGTGATGGAGGGATGTTTTTGTTTCCCACGCTTTGGAAGGACAGACGCAGGCCGCACTCACTGAGCCTTCCTATGAACTAATGGAGGGTTTCAGCGGCGGCTCGTTCTGGAAAATCCCACTCACACTCCGGCTCCCTAGTGTGAGAACTGGGGGAGTACAATGGTTCTCATGGAAGGAGACCACTCCATCAAACTAATCAACAGAGTATGCCTCGTACACATGGTGTCGATCCAACAACCCATCGCGCGTTCTCTCGAAACCTACTCTTACCTCATGTCGAGCTGTTTTTTTTCAATCTACGTAACATTTTTATCCCACCAGCCAATTTCTTTTAAATTTAACAAGCGAGGGACACATTTTTTAGCCATGCTGCAAGTGTGGTGTCACAAGTTTTTCTCTTCTCTTCTTTTTCTTTGCGTATATTTTAATAATGTTACAGATTTTTCCCAATTACATCATGAGGAAGATTGGGAAGAGTTTGAGTTTTTTTCTTCACCACAAAATGTTGTATGCTTTTTCCCCTACATTTCTTAATTCGTTTTTCAGCTTTCATGTGGCAGATTTCTTTTTTTTATCGAACTGGTTTGCATAAGGAAGCTATGCACATGCAGCCAGGGGAGAGCAAGGGAATGAGTGTGTGCTGCTTCGCAGTAGTCTCTCTCTGCTGCTGCCACTGTAAGTGTCGGTGAGGATTGAGTGTCTTGGTTCCTCTGGGGTTTGTTCAAGACAAACTACAAGGCTGTTACGGTTCTATAAATAACAGTTTTATTATGCAGTTTTTTGGGGGGCACCGGCAGCTGCTGCTCTAAAGGCTTTTGCATGTGCCACTGACTGGGCAGCCTGCCACGGTTAGGGGGCGAGAAGGGGGGGTGGGGGGTGCTGATGCCAGGGGTCTGTGTGTGTGTGTGTGTGTGTGTGTGTGTGTGTGTGTGTGTGTGTGTGTGTGTGTGTGTGTGTGTGTGTGTGTGGTGGAGAAGGGTGGAAGTGTGGCAGGGAACCCCCAAGAGAGAACGGTTATCCCTATTGTTGTTCTTGGGTGGGTGGAAGAAGCATCATTACATCATAATCACACTACTGATGATTGGCATTCAAGTGACCTCTCACACCAACCCTCACACAGGTGACAATCAAACACTTTGGTGTAGGTGGGTCTCTTTTTGCTAGTACTATTGGTGCATTACTTCCAAAACATACTTTTGGGGTGGTTCCACATAAAATCTAATGGGGATACGGATGGAAGGATGGAAAAGACAGGAGTGGAACTTATTCTAAACATAGTTTGGAGAAATCTTTATTGACTATTTCCAAAACATGCACTTGTTTTATGTAACTTTATTGTATTTCCATGCCCAGGCATTACAATTATATTCAAACATATTTAGAGGCACACATGAGGGAAACAGGAGGGTTTTTAGACAATAAAACAGTTTATCCATATTAAAATGGACACATCAATCTCAGATAAAGTGTCAGATTAAGTGAAACAGCGCCCTTCTGTCTCAGTACGTGTAGACAATGTATCTGATGCTGTCTGGACCAAAAAAGTATGGCATGTAATTCTATTTCTGTCCAGACAGCATCAGATACTACATGAATGCTGTTAGGATGCTGGCTTCCCCTAAAGGAAAATGATGTTTTGCCAAAATTATATAATTACTCCTGTCTAACTGTCTTACTCCTGTCTAAATAATACTTCACCAGAGAGCATGACTTATTCACATAGGATCATTAGCTTATTTAAAAAATGTTTTATAAGTGTGTAGACCTATGCCTATTTGGGAATCCCGCAATTTGGGCTGCGTGCTTGGCAAAATGTCAAGGTAAATGAGTTGCGGCTGTCAGTGAAAAGCATCTAAAACATATGTGAAAATAATGTCTTCAGTATAATTTTAAATGTTGCAACAAGACGAATGGTCGGGTATGTGGCGAAGATATGGCGTGCCTCTCTCCAGAATGCATGCACTCAGTTCTCCAGAATACGGTCAGCTGTCGCCAGCCAATTCTTGCCCATTCATTGTTTTGTTGTGTGAATTGTTTTCCCTTTGATGGTTTATTTTTTATCAATTTCTGTACATACAGTGCATTTGGAAAGTATTCAGACCCCTTGACTTTTTCCACATTTTAGCCTTATTCTAAAATTGATGAACTAGTTTTGTTTCATCATCAATCTACACACAATTACCCATAATGACAAAGCAAAACAGTGTTTTAGACTTTTTATGCAAATGTATAAAAAAAAAATGCTAATATCACATTTACATAAGTATTCAGACCCTTTACTCAGTACCTTGTTGAAGTACCTTTGGCAGATCCTCTCAAGCTCTGTCAGGTTGGATGGGGAGTGTTACTGCACAGTTATTTTCAGGTCACTCCATAGATGTTCGATCAGGTTCAAGTCTGGGCTCTGGCTGTGCACTCAAGGACATTCAGAGACTTGTCCCGAAGCCACTCCTGCATTGTCTTGGCTGTGTGCTTAGGGTCCTTGTCCTGTTGGAAGGTGAACCTTCGCCCCAGTCTGAGGTCCTGAGCTCTCTGGAGCAGGTTTTCATCAAGGATCTCTCTGTACTTTGCTTTAATTTTTGCCTCGATCCTGACTGGTCTCCCAGTCTCTGCCACTGACAAACATACCCACAGCATGATGCCACCATGCTTCACCGTAGTGATGGTGCTAGGTTTCCCCCAGATGTGACGTTTGGCAATCAGGCCAAAGAGTTCAATCTTGGTTTCATCAGACCAGAGAATCTTGTTTCTCATGGTCTGAGAGTCTTTAGGAACTTTCTGGAAAACTGCAAGCGGGCTGTCATGTGCCTTTTACTGAGGAGTGGCTTCCGTCTGGCCACTCTAACATAAAGTTCTGATTGGTGGGGTGCTGCAGAGATGGTTGTCCTTCTGGAAGGCTCTCCCATCTCTGCAGAGGAACTCTAGAACTCTGTCAGAGTGACCATCGGGTTCTGGGTCACTTCCCTGACCAAGGCCCTTCTCCCCTGATTGCTCAGTTTGGCCAGACGGCCAGCTCTAGGAGGAGTCTTGGTGGTTCCTAACATATTCCATTTTAGAATCATGGAGACCACTGTGTTCTTGGGGACCTTAAATGCTGCAGAAATGTTTTGGTTCCTTCCCCAGATCTGTGCCTTGTCACAATCCTGTCTTGGAGCTCTATGAACAATTCCTTCGTCCTCATTGCTTGGTTTTTGCTTTGCCATGCATTGTCAACTGTGGGACCTTATATAGACAAGCGTGTGATGTTCTAAATCATGTCCAATCAATTGAATTTACAACTGGTGGACTCCAATCAAGTTGTAGAAACATCTCAAGGATGATCAATGGAAACAGGATCCACCTGAGCTTAATTTCGAGTCTGATAGCAAATGGTCTGAATACTTATGTAAATAAGGTATTTCTGTTTTTTATTTCAAATAAATTTGCAACATTTCATAAAAACGTTTTTTGCTTTGTTATTATTGTGTGTAGAATGCTGAGATTAGTTTTTGTTTAATCCGTTTTGGAATAAGGCTGTAACGTATCAAAATGTAGAAAAGTCAAGGGTTCTGAATACTTTCCAAATGCACTGTATGTCACCAGTAGGCCTATTAAATGTCCCATTAACCCTCATCATTTGGTTACATACATTTCTGTTAATGAGTTTTGTCAATCTTTTCATTGTCTTTTGTTTGGAATGCTCCGTGACCAATGAGCATGTGTCATGATAACATAGCGGGAGCACCTGTGGCTGAGCATGCATTGAAGTAGAACCTACCTGGCCTGCTGCATGCATATGTAGGAAAGTGCCCATTTGGCAACGTCTGCTTTCTGATTGTCTAATAAGCTGAGCTTCTCAGTCATTTTTTCTTGACCTCACACATTGTAAATAAAGTCTGTATTTTTACATCCATGCAAATGATAGTTCCTCAGTATTTCAAAAATCTTTCCAACACTTTCCAAAATATCATGGTCTGATGATCCCATATATCTAGTGGAAACGTCACAGAAAACAGCTGTGTGTCCTAACCCTAACCCACTGGCGCAGGAACCTCTGAGGGCCTGGAATAGGCTAGTTAATACAATTTTGCAAGTTCGCTAGTGACAGGCCGGATCCAGTTGATGACTTGATACAATGTTGTACTTCACTAGCAATAGCTCAAGTCAAGACAAATAGAAAGGGAGGCAGACAGATTAATGTGATTGAAAGAACCTGATATTTTCAACTGTTTTTATTTGTATTTTACTTAGTTGATTATGGAAGTTATCAGCCTACTGCTGCATTCGCCTATATGCTATCTCTGAGTTCTATGCGCTAATTTCTTTAGTTGCCAATGGACCACAGTGTATCAATGTGTCCATATGGCAGAGGCTGGCCCGCTCGCTGTAGTTATATTTAAACTTTTAGATTTTTATAATTTAAGTTAAGATTTGTATGATTAACCGCATGACAATGAATTTGATAAACCAAAACATTATTATTGAAATGAAACTGTTCCACGAAAATGTGCATATAAAAATAATCATAACTTTCAAGCAGATCGGTAGACATTGTAGAATAATTGTTAAGCTTCCCCAAACTTGAAACTCACAAGCTGCCTATGGTTTTTGCTATAACAACCATAAAAAAATAGCACACATAGGAAGTCATGTGAAAAAATGTGCCATCTATGGATATCAAAGGCCCATCCAATTGATTCGTTCTGGTGCCAGCCCTGTATATAAACATCCACAAAATATATTTGATTGCATGTACAGTAGTGCCATCTCTCTGAACTCCTTAGTAAATCATTTTGGCTGGCATATTTACTAGCTACTGTATTTAATACTTTTTGCTATAAATAGGGGAGATGGTTGTAACATGGGATTTTGTAACACTTGCAATTCCTCCAATCAGGAGCAAGGTAGAATCATGTGATTCACTTTGCACATGTTCAGTTTAGTCCTGAACCCTCATGTGAAAAAGCAAATCCCTGTGATAAACTATGCAGCTTCTATTGACAGAAATCAGATTTTGAGGTAAGAAAGTAACAACATTTGTTTTTGTGTTTTTGTGATGATATCAACTGCTTTGTAGTTCCATTCACCAAACTTATATTAGGTTTATAGCCAGTCTGTGTAGAGCTATTTGATCATATTTGAAGGCAATGCAAGTTATTTGATGCAAGTTTTAACATTTAGCTAAAATGAAAGCTAGCTAATGACTGCAAGGGTCAGGGTTAGCTGTAACAACTTGTGAGAAAATGTTACAACTAACCCTGAGTTAAACTGAATGTCTTTGGTACATGTTTTCTTTTACTTTCAGCATGCCTAGATCATAGAAAAGAAAGACGGACAGGAGAGTACCTCTCCACACTTTGAATAGAGCGTCAAATGATGTAGCAGAGCAGGGGAAGTCAATCAGATCGGTTGCAAAGTTGTATGGCATATGTCATGTAACGCTGTACAGATTCTGCAAAGAGAGAAAGAAGCTACTGGAGAAGGGTTCGAGAGTGCTTCCTCATGTAGGCTACCGTAGTGGAAATAGGGTATTCATGGGTGAGCAGGAGCGGAAGTTGTCATAGTATCTCTGATTTATGCCCACTGTGCCCACTGCTATCCAGCCTCTCCTGGTGCTTCCCAGGCCACCTCTCCAGCTACCTCCAAGCCCAGGAAAATTACAACAAGGGATAGGAAAAGGAGAAAAACGGTGATTTTGATGGATACACCTGTCAAGCAGCCACTGGAAGAAGAGCATAAAAAGTAAAGCACTCAGAAGGCAAAAATAAAAATGACCCTGCCTGAAAATACTGCTGGAAACAAGACAAACTACACACACATACTATGGGTTGTGCATGTAATATGAAAGATTATGAACGAGGTGAGGTAACCCCTGTGCGGCCGGGACGGACATCCAGCGAAAAATCCTATCGCCATTAGCATAACAAAATTTAATTAAAAAAAATGTTCATTTTTTTTTTCAAATTATATCGTTTTATAGATACACCTCTCCTGAATCGAACCACCTTGTCCGATTTCAAAAAAGGCTTTACAGCAAAAGCAAAACATTAGATTATGTTAGATGAGTATATCGTAAAAGTAGCCACATAGCCATTTTCCGACCAACCACATGCATCACAAATAACCAAAAAACAGCTAAATGCAGCACTAACCTTTGACAATCTTCATCAGATGATTCACCTAGGACATCATGTTACACAATACATGCATTCTTTTGTTCGATAAAGTTCATATTTATAAATAAAAACAGCATTTTACATCGGTGCGTAACGTTGACTAACTATTTTCCCTCAAATGCATCCGATGAAACAGCGCTACAATTCACTAAATTACTATTCGAAAACATTTTTAAAATGTAATATTGTCATTCTAAGATTTATAGATGAATATCTCTTGAAAGCACCTGTAATGCCAGATTTAAAAATAACTTTACTGGGTAATCACACTTTGCGATAAAAGGGGATGTGATACTCAGAACAATAGGCTAGCAATACAGGTCAGCTCCATCTTGGAACAATCGCATATCAAATCTAGTCTTGTATACTATTGTCAATAATCCCTTACCTTTGATTATCTTCATCCTCAGGCACTTCCAGGAATCCCAGGTCCACAACAAATGTATTTTCGTTCGAAAAAGTTCATCCTTTATGTTCCATTAGCTTGTTGTTGTTAGCGCGTTCTGAAGGCTGCACCAAAAGTTCCGACGTGCGCGGGGCTACTCTTTCAACAAAATGCAATTTTTTCTTATTTAGGTTCGTTCAAACATGTCAAACGTTGTATAACATAAATCTTTAGGGCCTCTTTCAACCAGAGCTCCAATAAAATTCTAGGGGAACGATTGCATTGTCTTTATAAACGTTTCGAAAGGGGAGGGTAGACAGGGGCGCCGGCGTCATAATGGTGATGGCCCTCCTCATGTGACCAATTTCAACAGCGTCTCATTCATTCAGTTTTCACAGTAGGAGACTCAAACCACTTTGTAAAGACTGGGGATATCTAGTGGAAGCAATAGGAAGTGCTCAATGAACCATTGCTCACTGTGTGATTAATAGGCAACGTGATGAAGTTGAGTCCGCAATTCAGAATTCCACTTCCTGTTTCGATCTGTCTCGGGGTTTTGACTGCCATATGAGTTCTGTTATACTCACAGACACCATTCAAACAGTTTTAGAAACTTTAGGGTGTTTTCTATCCACAAGTATTAATTTTATGCATATCCAAGCTTCTGAGTTTGAGTAGTAGGCCGTTTAAAATGGGCACACTTTTTTTTCAAAATGCGCTGTGGCGCCCCCTATCCTAGGCGACCGTCAAGAGGTTAACCTGTTGAGGCCAGGGGGCAGGATCTTATCCCGGTATTGGGATTCATTGTCATGTGACCATGGCGGGGAATTCAATGGGCAAACGTCCCACCTACTCAACAGCCAGTGGAATCCCGTGGCGCGATATTCAAATACCTTAGAAATGCTATTACCTCAATTTCTCAAACATATGACTATTTTACACCATTTTAACTTCTTGGGGCTATGTGGGACGCAAGCGTGCCACCCGTGGTGCACCCTATCAACAACAGGTGCATTTCAAGAGCGGCAAATTTGAAACCAATTAAATGTCAAAATTCAAATTTCTCCTTTTTTAACCAAAACATGAATAAAATTCAAGGCGGACGATTGCATTCTCTTTTAAACCTGTTGGGGCAAGGGGGCAGTATTTTCACGGCTGGATAAAAAAACGTACCCGATTCAATCTGGTTACTAATCCTACCCAGTAACTAGAATATGCATATACTTATTATATATGGATGGAAAATACCCTAAAGTTTCTAAAATTGTTTGAATGGTGTCTGTGAGTATAAGAGAACTCATTTGGCAGGCAAAACCCTGAGACAGATTCTGACAGGAAGTGGATACCTGATGTGTTGAATTACCTTTAAGCCTATGCCATTGAAACACACAGGGGCTTAGTAATGTTTTGGCACTTCCTATTGCTTCCACTAGATGTCACCAGCCTTTACAAAGTGTTTTGAGTCTTCTACTGTGAGATCTGACCGAACAAGAGCCATGGAACGGTAATGGCCGATTAGACTCTGGTGCGCGAGTTCATGTTGGGTACTCTCGTTCCAATACGTTTTAAAAGAGAACGCAATCGTCCCCCTTGAATTTTATTCATGTTTTGGTTAAAAAAGGCACTAATGATTTATGCTATACAACGTTTGACATGTTTGAACGAACGTAAATATATTTTTCCTCCTCGTTCATGAAGTGAAGTCCGGCGGGCTTAGATCATGTGCTAACAACACAGAGCTTTTTGGACATAAATGATGAGCTGTTTTGAACAAAACTACATTCGTTATGAACCGGGGATTCCTGGAAGTGACATCTGATGAAGAGAATCAAAGGTAATGGATTATTTACATAGTATTTTCGATTTTAGATCTCTCCAACATGGCGGTTAGTCTGTATCGCAAAGCGTATTTTTCTGGGCGCAGTGCTCAGATTATTGCAAAGTGTGATTTCCCAGTAAGGTTATTTTTAAATCTGGCAAGTCGATTGCGTTCAAGAGATGTAAATCTATAATTCTTTGAATGACAATATAATATTTTACCAATGTTTTCTAATATTAATTATTTAATTTGTTGTGCTGACTTGACTGCCGGTTATTGGAGGGAAACGATTTCCTGAACATCAACGCCATAGTAAAACGCTGTTTTTGGATATAAATATGAACTTGATAGAACTAAAAATGCATGTATTGTCTAACATAATGTCCTAGGAGTGTCATCTGATGGAGATTGTCAAAGGTTAGTGCATAATTTTAGCTGATTTTATGGTTTTGGTGACGCCTGTCTTTGAATTGACAAAACATTACACACAGCTATTGTCAATGTACTCTCCTAACATAATCTAACTTCATGCTTTCGCCGTAAAACCTTTTTGAAATCGGACAACGTGGTTAGATTAAGGGGATGTTTATCTTTCAAAGGGTGTAAGATAGTTGTATGTTTGAAAAATTTGAATTTTTACATTTATTTGGTTTCAAATTTGCCGCTCTTGAAATGCACCTGCTGTTGATAGGGTGCACCACGGGTGGCACGCTAGCATCCCACATAGCCCCAAGAGGTTTTAATGTGTTAATTTCTTAACCCATCATTAATACCTTTTACTCGAAAGGGGCAGTTCCGGCAGGCTGGCATGCTGTCTTCAAGGCAAAGGGTGGCTACTTTGAAGAATCAAAAATCTTAAATATATTTTGATTTGTTTAACACTTTTTTGGTTACTACATGATTCCATATGTGTTATTTCATACTTTTGATGTCTTCACTATTATTCTACAATGTAGAAAATAGTAAAAATAAAGAAAAAACCCTTGAATGAGTAGGTGTGTTCAAACTTTTGACTGGTACTAAATGAGATGAGTAAAGCAGTATGTAAGCACTATTAAAGTGACTAGTGTCCCATTATTGAAGTGGCCTGTGATTCCATGTCTTTGTATATAGGGCAGCAGCCTCTAAGGTGCATGGTTGAGTAGCCAAGTGGTAACCGGCTAGTGATGGCTATTTAACAGTCTGATGGCCTTGAGATAGAAGCTGTTTTTCAGTCACTCGGTCCCAGCTTTGATGCACCTGTACTGACCTCGCCTTCTGGATGATAGCGGGGTGAACAGGTAATGGCTCGGGTGGTTGTTGTCCTTGATGATCTTTTTGGCCTTCCTGTGACATCAGGTTCTGTAGGTGTCCTGGAAGGCAGGCATTGTGCCCCCGGTGATGCGTTTGGCAGACCGTACCACCCTCTGGAGAGCCCTGCGGTTGCTGGCGGTGCAGTTGCCGTACCAGGCAGTGATACAGCCCGACAGGATGCTCTCAATTGTGCATCTGTAAAAGTTTCTGAGGTTCTGAGGCCACATTTCTTCAGCCTCCTGAGGTTGAAAAGGCGCTGTTGCTCCTTCTTCATCACACTATCTGTGTGGATGGACCATTTCAGATTGTCAGCGATGTGTATGTCAAGGACCTTGAAGCTTTCCACCTTCTCCATTGCAATCCCATCAATGTGGAAAGGGGCGTGCTCCCTCTGTTGTTTCCTGAAGTCCACGGTCAGCTCCTTTGTTTTGCTGACATTGAGGAAGTGGTTATTTTCCTGGCACCACTCTGTCAGGGCCCTCACCTCCTCCTTGTAGGCTGTCTCATCATTGTTGCTTATCAGGCCTACTACTGTTGTGTCATATCCAAACTTGATGATTAAGTTGGAGGCGTGCGTGGGCACGCAGTCATGTTAAACATGGAGTAGATGAGGGGCTGAGGATGCAACCTTGTGGGGCCCCTGTGTTGAGGAATAGCGAAGTGGAGGTGTTGTTTTCTACCCTCACCACCTGGGGGCGGCCCATCAGGAAGTCCAGAATCAAGTTGCACAGGGTGGGGTACAGACACAGGGCCCTAAGCTTAATGATGAGCTTGGAGGGTACTATGGTGTTGAAGGCTGAGCAATAGTCAATGAACAGCATTCTGACGTAGGTATTCTTCTTGTCCAGATGGGACAGGGCAGTGCAGTGCGATGGCGATTGCATCGTCTGTGGATCTATTGGGGCGATAAGCAAATTGAAGTGGGTCTAGAGTGTCAGGTATGATAGAGGTGATTTAACTAGCCTCTCAAAGCTCTTCAAGATGACAGAAGTGATACTCATTGAGTTCAGTTACCTTTGCTTTCTTAAGTACAGGAACAATGGTGGACATCTTGAAGCAAGTGGGGACAGCAGTCTGGGATAGGGAAAGATTGTCCGTAAACACTCCAGTTAGCTGGTCTGCGTATAATCTGAGGACGTGGCTAGGGATGCCGTCTGGGCCGGCAGCCTTGCCAAAGCAGCAGCTACTCTTCCTGGGGTCCAGCAAACTTAAGGCAGTTTATACAGTTTTAAAAACATTTCAATACATTCACAGATTTCACAACACACTGTGTTCCCTCAGGCCCCTACTCCACCACTACCACATATCTACAGTACTAAATCCATGTGTATGTATAGTGCATATGTTATCGTATCTGCTGATTAAAGAAGCAATAAAACTGTCCTTCTTTAGACTAGTTGAGTATGTGGAGCATCAGCATTTGTGGGTTCGATTACAGGCTCAAAATGGCCAGAAACAAAGAACTTTCTTCTGAAACTCATCAGTTTATTCTTGTTCTGAGAAATGAAGGCTATTCCATGCGAGAAATTGCCAAGAACCTGAAGATCTCATACAACGCTGTGTACTACTCCCTTCACAGAACAGCACAAACTAGCTCTAACCAGAATAGAAAGAGGAGTGGGAGGCCCCAGTGCACAACTGAGCAAGAGGACAAGTACATTAGAGTCTAGTTTGAGAAACAGATGCCTCACAAGTCCTCAACTAGCAGCTTCATTAAATAGTACCCGCAAAACACCAGTCTCAACGTCAACAGTGAAGAGGCAACTTTTCTGGCCAACTTTTCTCATCGGATCTACGCGAATCACGTAGGTTAGCTATGTTGGATTCAAAACGGCGAATTTCGCAGAAGGGTGACTAGTTTGCATGTCTGCTAATAACATGTGTAAAACATGGGTGAGCTGTATCATTTTTACATTTTTACATTTTAGTAATTTAGCAGACGCTCTTATCCAGACCGACTTACAGTAGTGAATGCATACATTTCATACGTATCGGTCAATCTGTGTTCACTGACATGTAGTCAGTAATGTCCAAGTGCAATAGCACTGCTGAACAGGTTTTTTCCATGAATGGCCCTGCATGCTTATTACCTGTGTCGTAGGTTTAGTATGAGTGGGTCTGACATGGGTTAAACCAACTTCAAATATACAGGGTACAACCCTAGATCTTGGTGTTAAAGGGGGTATACATATTTGCATGGGGCGAGGCTCCCACCACCCTCTCTGATCAATTCATTGTTGCCCCACTTCTGAACTGAAATATGAAGAGAAGTTTACTTACAAAGGTTCTACCTACTAACTAGCACTTTGCAGTGTCATTATTACAGACTTGTCACATTAACAATATCAAAGAGCCAACAGAGTCTGGAACTTTGGTTGGGTCATATATGTAACTTTCTCACCAAAATAATTGTAATGTTGTTTCTACTGGAAACGAAAATGATGATGAATCAAAAAATACTTACCATCTATGGGAGGTATAGCATCATCTACAGCCACCACAGTTGACTCCAGTACCTCTTGTTTAGGGATCTTGACATCTACCACTTCAGTTATGGCATCATCCTCTGCTGATGAGGCCATCGTCTTGCATTGTTTGTAAGTCCTTTTACATGACATTCTATGGTTCAACAAATAACACATTTTCAGTATAAACCATAGCACTGTTGATAAATGTGTCATGCACTCCAAAGGAATACATTATACATGTGTGGGACATGCAAACACGGTTTTCAGAAAAACTAAGGGTCTAGCGAGCTCTCATCTAAAAAGGTACTAATATGTACTTTTATGTAATTGCATGTATTCATTCTAGATATGGTTATTACAAGTGCAATACTACATAATACTTCTTAGGCCAATTATATTAATACATCAGGTATTACTGTGGGAATACATATGTAATTACAAATATATTATCACATAGGAGCTATCACTGTATGTCTACATTGTATGTATATATATTTTTTAGGTTGTTAATTATGTGGAAATTGGTATATCACTTCTTAAGTAACTACAATGTTGGTAACAACTTCTAATGAGATGGCTACAGCTATCGCATACAACTAGCTAGCAAGCTAAAGCAGCCATCTTGTCTAGATAACAGTAACTACCAGCAAATGGTTTGGCTAAGCTAACCTTAGCTAGCACCACAGTGAAAGTAGACTAGCCTAGCTAGTCACATTAACCTGAGTTAGCTTATGAACTGAGGTTGCTAGCTAGCTAGCTAACTAGGCTATTGTACAGGCTAGTGACTTTACATTTGCTTATGATGGACATTTAAATTAAATCCAGACTATTTGAGTGGGCTTCTTATCGGCTACGCATGGCCAAGCTATAGCCAGGCTAAACATGGCAAATGGCTAAACATGACCAAGCTATAGCCAGACTCCTAGCTAATGCTGTTATAATGTAATTAGCTAGCTAGCTACTGTACTTAGCTAGCCATCAAAAAGTTAGCTGAGAATTTAAGCTGGCTAGCATAACAACCACTGTCAGCAAACTGTCTTATCCTGCTATGGCAATGATTAACATGCATTTTGCTACATTATTAGCTAGATAATAAACCAAGTAAAGATCAAATAATTAGCAAAATAGAACTAGCTAGGTACTGTTTGTGTAAACCAGCTAAATTCCAGCTGTCACTTAGTCCTTAGCTAACGTTAGCTAGCTAGCTAGCTATGTTGCTAAAGACAGGCTGGGACCGAGAACGAGTAATATCTTACTATTTATTTAAGTTGGTTGTCCTTGGTCAATGTTGAATTCTTTACTTTTTCTATTGCAGAAAAAACAGTATACATACAAGAAGTATACAAACAATGATAACATGCTAGGGGGTACAACAAATTACAGATTATACAAAGACCTTAAAAGAAACACGCATATTGATTCTTTTAACAGCTTTTTTTTTTTTTTTTTTAGAAGAATGTTGAATGGTCTTAATGTACTGCTCGAATTCCTTATAGAAAACACGGAATAGTGTTTTTTTATTAGTGAATTTACATTTAAGAATATGACACTTTGCCATTAGAACAATTCCATTTATGAGGTAAAAATGTTCTTTATTCTTATTATGGTTAAGAAAACCGAGCAGCACATCCTCCAATAAAAAACAAAAGTCATCAAGAATATTAACAATTATTAAACTATTAATATCATTCCATATTTTTTTTACATTTAGACAATGCCAAAATAAATGCAAAACTGTTTCTGGATGCTCACCACAAAAAGTACAGTTAATGTTAATGTATTTTGTTAATGTTAATGTCTTCTTCAGGTAATGATTCACAGGGTAATACTTATGGATCATTCTGAAAGAGACCTCTTTGACCTTTTAACAAGCAGGTATTGTGTGTTAATAACCAGACTTCTTCCCAACAAATATTATTGACAAATGTATTCCAGTAAGTTGTGACATAAGGGATGGATACAATATCCCTTTGAAATAAAGCAAGTACTGCGAATCTGTTGTTCTGAGGGACAAGGAGAAACACATTTTTCCTATTGATGAGTCAACTGGATTAAGTGAGGTTAGGTCAAGAAGGTGAGGTCTGGTTACACCTCTAAACAACATGAGGGTTCCAGATGGAATAGCATCAAAGACTATGGCGAACTCTCTGGGTGTAACAGGGATATTGTAAGAGATAAACATTCCTCATAATTGTGTAACAATCCATCTGCAGTTGACTCACGAGCAGTATATGATTATTGAACCAGTTCTTATAAAATAAAGACTTTTTCTATACAAAATATCGTTATTGTTCCAAATGAAATACCTATGCGGGGAAAAATTATGTTTTTATATTAACGACCACGCTAAGAATACTTGTCCATGAAAAGCAGATCATTTTGTAGGAATCTTATCAATATTATAGTTACAAAGTAACATAAAATTGAAACCACCAAAACGGGAGAAGATATAATAAGGGATGAAATTCCAAATTGAAGTTGGATTCTTTAAGCTCTATGCGCTTCTGGAATACGCAGTCCCATTCTGTGAGCTTGTGTTGTCTACCACATCGCGGCTGAGCCGTTGTTGCTCTTAGACGTTCCTCCTCACAATACCAGCACTTACAGTTGACGGGGAGGGCAGAAATATGACAAACTGACTTGTTGGACTTACTTATTCCTTGCTACTCATTCTGAAACTAACTACAGCTCTTTGTAAAGTGTTGCAGTCATTTCAGCTGTTGTACTAGCTGACGTGTATAGTGTTGAGTCATCCACATAATAGACACACTGGCTTTACTCAAATCGTTAGTAAAGATTGAAAAAATTAAGGCGCCTAGACAGCTGGCCTGGGGAATTCCAACATAATCGTGGTAGAATCAGGAGAGGCTTCCATTAAAGATCAACCTCTGCGTTCTGTTAGACAAGTAACTATTTATCCACATTATAGCAGGGGGTGTAAAGCCATAACACATACGTTTTTCCAGCAGTAGACTATGATCAATAATGTCAAAAGCTGCACTGAAGTCTAACAAGACTGCCCCCACAATCGTTTTATCATCAACTTCTCTCAGCCAAACATCAGTCATTTGTGTAAGTGCTGTGCTTGTTGAGTGTCCTTCCCTATAAGCATACTGAAATTCTGTTGTCAATTTGTGTACTGTAAAATAGCATTGTATCTGGTCAAACACCATTTTTCCAGAAGTTTACTAAGGGTTGGTAACAGGCTGATTGGTCGGCTATTTGAGCCAGTAAAGGGGGCTTTACTATTCTTGGGTAGCGGAATGACTTTAGCTTCCCTCCAGGCCTGAGGGCACACGCTCTCTAGCAGGCTTAAACTGAAGATGTGGCAAATCACTACTTCCAAAGGATCTTGATACTGCTTTAAAGCAAATTTAGTAAATATTTAATCATTACTTCTTGATGATTTCATTTCTGTGCTGTTTGTAACTACCCTGGTAGGTTGACTGATAACCTGAACCAGGTTATAGTTTGAAGCTTTTTCTTGATTGGGCAGCTTGATGAAAGCCATTCAATATTGAAATCATCCAAACAATATACCTCTCTCACATACATTATCAAGCATTTCACACATATTATCCAGATACTGACTGTTAGTACTTGGTAGTCTATATCAGCTTCCCACAAGAATGGACTTTAGGTGCGTTCAGATGAACCTGTAGCCATATTACTTCAACAGTATTTAACATTAGATCCTCTCTAAGCTTTGCAGGAATGGGCTTGGGTCATTGATAAGTCATTGTCTAAATGCAGCCGTATAATGCTGTGAAAGGATCCAGGAACCCAAATGACTTGTTTCCAGAAGGTATCAAAATTCTCAATAAACGTTGCTGCAATAATCTCGTAGCTAGTTATGGAGGGCTAAAATTCAGCTGAAATGTTCAATGCCACAATTTAGGGGGGGCAGAGGGCCAGATATTATGGGGCATTTGTTGGTGTCAAGCAGTGACCCAATCAGTTCTTTTAAATCCATCTTCAGCTGTTCTGAGCTGCCCTTCATAATGTCATTGAATCCCACATTAACTATGATAGACCAAATTTCCTGATTAAAAGTGTTTGTGAGTAGCTTTTTGATTCCCTGCACTTGCGATCCTGGATATCACTCATTTTTGGTCCAGGGACTGAGACATTTCTCACCATTGAACTGCCCAATACAAGAGCATTAGTGAGGTCGGCACTGATGTTGGGCGATTAGGCCTGGCTTGCAGATGACGTTCCAATTCATCCCAAAGGTGTTCAGTGGGGTTGAGGTCAGGGCTCTGTGCAGACCAGTCAAGTTCTTCAACACCGATCTCGACAAACCATTTCTGTATGGACCTCGCTTCGTGTAAGGGGGCATTGTCATGAAAGGGCCTTACCCAAACTGTTGACACAATGTTGGAAGCACAGAATCGTCTAGAATGTAATTGTATGCTGTAGCGTTAAGATTTCCCTTCACTGGAATTAAGGGGCCTAGCCTGAACCATGAAAAACAGCCCCAGACCATTATTCCTCCTCTACCAAACTTTACAGTTGGCACTATGCATTCGGGCAGTGAGATCACACATGTCAAGTAACCTTAGCTAAGAAGCCAGTCAGCTAACATTAGCTCGTTAAACAGAGGGTAGTGCGAACGGCCCAGTACATCCCTGGGGCCAAGCTCCCAGCCATCAAGGACCTCTATACCAGGCAGTGTCAGAGAAAGGCCCTAAAAATTGTTGAAGACTCCAGCCACCCTAGTCATAGACTGTTCTCTCTGCTGCCACACGGCAAGCGGTACCGGAGCGCCAAGTCTAGGTCCAAGAGGGTTCAAACAGCTTCTACCCCCAAGTCATAAGACTCCTGAACACCTAATCAAATGGCTACCCAGACTATTTGCATTGCCCTCCCCCTCTTTTACACCGCTGCTACTCTCTGTTGTTATCATCTATGCATTGTCACTTTAATAACTCTACCCACATGTATATATTACCTCAACTAACCGGTGCCCCTGCACAATGACTCTGTACCGGTACCCGCCTGTATATAGTCTCGCTATTGTTATTTCAATGCTCTTTAATTACTTGTTACTTTAATTTCTTATTCTTATCCGTATAGTATATGCACCTGTTGTATTCGGCGAATGTGACTAATAACATTTTATTTTATTTGATAAACAACAATGAACACAGTGCCAAATCATGTCATTACTACCCTGCATGAATCTGCTGGGAGCTAACCAACCAGGTTCAACGTTAGCTAGCTAACATTAGGCTATCTAGCAAATCAAACAGTTCTGGGATACGAATAATAACATCATACACTTAACGTTAGCTCGGGAGCCAGCCAGCTAACGTTAGCTAGCTAGCTAACAGTACACTTTAGCTTGAAATGAAACCACTTTGTCAAAATTAGAAACGTGTAATATCTGAAAATGTAGCTAACTAACGCCAGGCTATTTTACCCGAGTACATCATCATGCATGATGGATGCATCTCCCTGTCACGGATGCCATGCCACAGTTGCTCTTAGTTTGAAGATGTAATCCTGTTTTCTCCATCTCTTTAGCTATCATACTCTAATTCCAATAATTTCAAAACTCGATCCTCCAGAAGGTGGAGAGCAACACTTATACAGCTCCACAACACGATACATTTTTGAAAAAGCACGTTTTACAGGATTACCAATACAGACTGACCAGCTCAAATAGACAGAAGCCTTCTATATGGCAGACCAATCCAAACTTCTCTCTCGGCATGTCCAGCCCACTCATTTTCTCAGCCAATCATGGCTAGTGGGAAGGTTGACAACTTTGTCTGTGGTTTAACCAACAAGGCTCGTAATTTAACAATTTTATTTGTATTTACAGATGGCATAAAAGTTTGTTATTGAGGCACATGAAAGTTCACATGTTACAATAGGCATTTCTGCCAAAAAACACATTTTGATAATAAAAAAAATACAACATTAAAATATTGTTCTCCTGTGAAGTCGTGACTTGCAACATACGTCTAATTTCCTGAAAAGGGTCACAAAAGGTTTTCAGAAGGTGTTACAGCCTGAATTCAAAATTGAATTAAATTTGAATTGAATTAAATAGATTTTTTTCTCACCCATCTACACACAATACCCGATAATGACAAAATGAAAATACATTTTTGAAAATTAAATACAGAAATATCTCATTTACATGCTTTGGCACTCCAAATTGAGCTCAGGTACATCCAATTTCCTTTGATCATCCTTGAGATTTCACTGCAACTTGATTGAAGTCCACTTGTGGCCAAATCAATTGCTTGGACATGATTTAGAAAGAAACACACCTGTCTATATAAGGTCCCACAGTTGACACTGCATGTCAGAGATCGACTTCTGTCTTATCTCTGTAGTTGAAGCTGTTCCTGAGATTGGCAGAATGATGTCATGGTTCCACCTGTCACCAGAGGGCGGCAGAGACCGTCCTAGAGACATTAACAACACTTAGGTGTATCCTATTTACTCATTTTGAAATCCCTGTTAAAAGAGATCTGTTTTCTGTTGTCCTTTGCAGAGGCTTGAATTGTTTACCGTGTGTGTTTGTTTCCTGAGTGAATTTTCGAGACTTTGTGTTTGATGTTTTTCCAGTGAAGTGTGATCCTTCATCTACCATGTCTGTAAAGTATTTATGTTAAACCACTGATTCCTCATCTGGTTCCTTCTCTGCAGCTGGGTCCAACCTCATCACGTCATAAACGGTTGTGCCAATGCTCATGCTCTCAAAATGTCGGTGTCCCGAGACCGAGGTGAGCAGGAAGAAAAGAAGAAGAAGAGGAATATTGGGCCAGGGACACAGAAAGGTAGACTTCAGAGGAGAAATGGAGGGGGAAAAGAGATGAGGTTAACTTCTTGAGGCTACCTGGGACGTTAGCGTGCCACCTGTGGCGCACCCTATCAACAGCAGGTGCATTTCAAGAGCGGCAAATTTGAAACCAAATAAATGTACAAATTCAAATTTCTCAAACATACAACTAACTTACAGCCTTTGAAAGATAAACATCTTCTTAATCTAACCACGTTTACCGATTTCAAAAAGGTTTTACGGGGAAAGCATAAAGTTAGGTTATGTTAGGAGAGTACATTGACAATAGCTGTGTGCAATGCATTGTCGATTCAAAGACATGCGTCACCAAAACCATACAATCAGCTAAAATTATGCACTAACCTTTTACAATCTCCATCAGATGACACTCCTAGGACATTTTGTTAGACAATGCATGCATTTTTAGTTCTATCAAGTTCATATTTATATCTAAAAACAGTGTTTTACTATGGCGTTGATGTTCAGGAAATCGTTTCCCTCCAATACCGGCAGTCAAGTCATGACGACAAAATAATTAATTAATATTAGAAAACATTGCTAAAATATTATATTGTCATTCAAAGAATTATAGATTTACATCTCTTGAACGCAATGGACTTGTCAGATTTTAAATTAACCTTACTGGGAAATCACACGTTTCAAAGGTTACTCACTCTGAGACTTGGAGTAGTTGTTTCCCCTCCTCTGCATGGGTAACGCTGCTTCGAGGGTGGCTGTTGTCGATGTGTTCCTGGTTCAAGCCCAGGTAGGAGCGAGGAGAGGGACGGAAGCTGTACTGTTACACTGGCAATACTAAAGTGTCTATAAGAACATTCAATAGTCAAAGGAATATGAAATACAAATCGTATAGAGAGAAATAGTCCTATAATTCCTATAATAACTACAACCTAAAACTTACCTGGAAATATTGAAGACTCATGTTAAAAGGAACCACCAGCTTTCATGTGTTCCCATGTTCTGAGCAAGGAACTTAAACTTACATGGCACATATTGCACTTTTACTTTCTTCTCCAACACTTTTTTTGTCACGTCCTGACCAGTAGAGGGAGTATTTGTATTATATATTTGGTCAGGACGTGGCAGATGGTTCGGGTTGTGTGTGTTATTAAAGGGGTGTTTGGTTTATGTACTCTGGGGTTTGAGTATATGTTCTAGTGTTGGTTTTCTATGGTTTTCTAGTCTGTCTATTTCTGTGTGGTTTGTGTGGCTCCCGATCAGGAACAGCTGTACGTCGTTGTTCCTGATTGGGAGTCATATATTAGATGCTTGTTTTCACCTGGGGATTTTGTGGGTAGTTATCTTTAGCACTGCTGTTACTTTAGCCTGTTAAACTGTCTTCTGTCGTTCTTCGTTTTTTGTTGTTTTTGGTGTTCACTTTATTTAATAAATTAATCAAGATGAGCATCCACATTCCTGCTGCGTTATGGTCATTACAACCCAATGACACCCGTGACAGAACTACCCACCACAAAAAGACCAAGCAGCAGAGAAAGGAGCAGCAGGTGGATTATATGGACTATCGGGAGAAATGGACGTGGGAGGAAATTCTGGACGGGGCTGGACCTTGGCACCAGGCTGGGGAATACCGTCGCCCACGGGAAGAAATAGAGGAAGCTAAGGCAGAGAGGCGTCGGTATGAGGCCATGTACGCGCTGAGGGAGAAGCACGAGAGGCACCCCCAATCATTTTTTTGGGGGGGGCACATGGGTAGTTTGGCCGGGCCAAGGATGAGCCCTAAGCCAGCTACCCGTGCTTATGTGGAGAAGTGTATGGAGTGGAGGGCGCCGAAGTTTGAAGAAGTGCGCACGATCTCGCCCATACGCACGCACAGTCCAGTGTGAGTTTTTCCAGCCCCACGCAGATGCCGTGCTAGAGTGGGCATCCAGCCTGGTAGGAGGATGCCTGCGCAGCACGTCTGGTCACCGGTGAGCCTCCTAGAACCAGGCTACCCTACGCCCGCTCTACGCACGGTAACCATCAGGCCCCCGCACAGCCCAGTTCGCCCTGTACTAGCACCCCGCTCGTACAGGGCTGCTAGTTCCATCCAGCCAGGACGGGTTGTGCAGGAGGTGCGATCAAGACCGCCTGTGCGCCTCCATGGCCCAGTATTTCCAGTTCCCGCCTCTCGTGCTGACCCGGAAGTGCGAACCCCTAGTCTGGCACGTCCAGTACCAGCACCACGCATCAAGCTTCCAGTGAGTCAGCCTAGTCCTACTCAGCCTGTTCCCTCTCCTCGCACTAGCCATGAGGTGCGTGTTCCCAAACTGGCATTTCCAGTACCAGCACCACGCATCAGGCTTCCAGTGCGTAATATTAGTTCCACTCGGCCGGTTCCTGCTTCCCGCACTAGCCCTAGGGTGCGTGTCTCAAGCCTGGTACCTCCACTACCAGCCCCACGCATCAGGCTTCCAGTGCGTCAGCCCAGCCTCGAGCTTTCGGAAACAGTGCCCCGTCCAGAGTATTCGGCAACAGTGCCCCGTCCAGAGTATTCGGCAACAGTGCCCCGTCCAGAGTATTCGGCAACAGTGCCCCGTCCAGAGTATTCGGCAACAGTACCCCGTCCAGAGTATTCGGCAACAGTGCCCCGTCCAGAGTATTCGGCAACAGTGCCCCGTCCAGAGTATTCGGCAACAGTGCCCCGTCCAGAGTATTCGGCAACAGTTCCCCGTCCAGAGTATTCGGCAACAGTTCCCCGTCCAGAGTATTCGGCAACAGTTCCCCGTCCAGAGTATTCGGCAACAGTGCCTTGTCCAGTGTATTCGGCAACAGTGCCCCGTCCAGTGTATTCGGCAACAGTGCCCGTCCAGAGTATTCGGCAACAGTGCCCCGTCCAGAGTATTCGGCAACAGTGCCCCGTCCAGAGTATTCGGCAACAGTGCCCCGTCCAGAGTATCCGACAACAGTACACCGTCATGAGTATCCAGTGAGAGTGTTAAGCCCGGAACCGAGTGAGACGGCCAACAGTTCGGAACCAAGGGAGACGGCCCACTGTGCAGAACCGAGTGAGATGGCCTACAGTTCGGAACCAAGGAAGACGGCCCGCTGTGCAGAACCGAGTGAGTCTGCCTGCGGTCCAGAACCGAGTGAGTCTGCCTGCGGTCCGGAACCGAGTGAGTCTGTCTGCGACCCGGAACCGAGTGAGTCTGCCTGCGACCCGGAACTGAGTGAGTCTGCCTGCGATCCGGAACTGAGTGAGTTTGAATATAACTTTGAATTGTTTGAGTCTGCCTACAGCTCGGAACTGAATGAGTCTGCCTACGACCCGGAACCGAGTGAGTCTGTCTACGGTCCGGAGCCAAGAATTCCTGCCTACAGTCTGGAGGACAGTAGGCCAGAACCTGAGCCACCTCCAGTATAGGTGGGTTGGGGAAGGGGGGTGTTGCACAGGTGCCGTCGTTGATGGCAGCTACCCTCCCTTCCCTCCCTTTAGTTTAGGGGATTATTTTGTTTGTTTTGGGGTATGTTGTTTTTTTGTGTGTGAGGTGCATCCGGGGTCTGCACCTTTGGGGGGGGGGGTACTGTCACGTCCTGAACAGTAGAGGGAGTATTTGTATTATATATTTGGTCAGGACGTGGCAGAGGGGTATTTGTTTCATATGGTTTGGGTTGTGTGTGTTATTAAAGGGGTGTTTGGTTTATGTAGTCTGGGGTTTGAGTATATGTTCTAGCATTGGTTTTCTATGGTTTTCTAGTCTGTCTATTTCTGTGTGGTTTGTGTGGCTCCTGATCAGGAACAGCTGTACGTCGTTGTTCCTGATTGGGAGTCCTATTAGATGCTTGTTTTCACCTGGGGATTTTGTGGGTAGTTATCTTTAGCACTGCTGTTACTTTAGCCTGTTAAACTGTCTTCTGTCGTTCTTCGTTTTTGTTGTTTTTGGTGTTTACTTTATTTTATAAATTAATCAAGATGAGCATCCACATTCCTGCTGCGTTATGGTCATTACAACTCAACGACACCTGTGACATTGTTTTGCATTATTTAAACCAAATTGAACATGTTTCATTATTTATTTCAGGCTAAATTGATTTTATTGATGTATTATATTAAGTTAAAATTAGTGTTCATTCAGTATTGTTGTACGTATCATTATTATAAATAAAAAAAAAATAAAAAAAAATAACAATAATAATAAAATCATCTGATTAATCGGTATCGGCCCTTTTTTGGTCCTCCAATAATCGGTATCGGCATTGAAAAATCATAATCGGTCGACCTCTAGTATGTGGCAGGGTCTACAGACAATCAAGGACTTCAAAAAGAAAATCAGCCATGTCACGGACACCACCGTCTTGCTTCCAGACAAACTAAACACCTTCTTTGCCCACTTTGAGGATAACACAGTGCCACCGCTACCAAGGACTGTGAGATCTCCTTCTCCGTGGCCAACGTGAGTAAGAAATGTAAACGTGTTAACACTCGCAAGGCTGCCCTATCCACATTGGCGGAACAGCAGTGGAGAAGTTGGATGGGGGGTGCTCCCTCTGTAGTTTCCTCGATGTACACATCAAGGACAAACTGAAAGGGTCCACCGACACAAACAGTGTGGTGAAGAAGTCACAACAGTGCCTCTTCAACCTCAGGAGGCTGAAGAAATGTGGCTTGTCACCTAAAACCCTCACAAACTTTTACAGATGCACAATTGAGAGCATCCTGTCGAGCTGTATCACCGCCTGGTATGGCAACTGCACCGCCCACATCCGCAGGACTCTCCAGAGGGTGGTGCGGTCTGCACAACGCATCACCAAGGGGGCAAACTACCTTCCCTCCAGGACATCTACAGCACCCTATGTCACAGGAAGGCCAGAAAGATCATCAAGGACAACATCCACCTGAGCCACTGCCTGTTCACCCCGCTACCATCCAGAAGGCGAGGTCAGTACAGGTGCATCAAAGCTGGGACCGAGAGAATGAAAAACAGCTTCTATCTCAAGGCCATCAGACTGTTAAACAGCCATCACTAACACAGAGTGGCTGCTGCCTACATACAGACCTGAAATCATTGGCCACTCAAACAAATGGATCACTAGTCACTTTATTAATGCCGCTTTAATAATGATGTTTACATATCTTGAATTACTCATCCCATATGTGTATAGTGTATTTTATACCATCTATTGCATCTTGCCTATGCCACTCAGTCATTGCTCATCCAAATATTTATATGTACATATTCTTATTCCATCCGTTTACTTAGATTTGTGTGTAGTAGGTAGTTATTGTGAAATTGTTAGATTATATGTTAGTTATTGCTGCGCTGTCAACTAGAATCACAATCATTTCGCTACACTCGCAATAACATCTGCTAACCATGTGTATGTGACCAATAAGATTTGATTTTTGAAAGGTGGGATTTCTGTGGTAGCATTAAGTGTGGAGGTGGAGCAATTGAAGTTGAAGATTATTGGTGTTTATGATGCTCGTTGTTTGGTGTGATGCAGACGTGGTGAAACTGAGGAGTCACTGTCAGTCCCTTCAGTTTTTACCCGACAAAGTCATGTTAGGATATAGAATCAGTTATCTTGTTAGAGCTAGCGCATGGGACAGAGGATTGTGTAGTTTTGGTCGATAAAGTTGTTTGTGTCAACTACAGGGGTGCCCATGTTGCTGGAGATCGGAAGTTTAGGTGGCCAAAATCAGAGTAGTGCAGGTGTCATATGATGAGGCAGTGAAGAAAGTAGAGGAGGATGGGTCAAAGGGTGATGGATCTGGAGAGGATCCCTGTGAGTAGAAGATCTGTGTCAGCACAGAGGGATAGGCCAATGAGTGATATACAGTGAATTCAGAAAGTATTCAGACCCCTTCCCTTTTTCCACATTTTGTTATGTTACAGTATTTTTGCTTAATTATTGAAAATGAAAAAACAGAAATACCTTATTTACGTAAGTATTCAGACCCTTTGCTATGAGACTCGATATTGAGCTCAGGTGCATCCTGTTTCCATTGATCATCCTTGAGATGTTTCTACAATTTGATTGAAGTCCACCAGTCGTAAATTCAATTGATTGGAAATTATTTGGAAAGGCACACCTGTCAATATAAGGTCCCACAGTTGACAGTGCATGTCAGAGCAAAAACCTGCTGTTGGGCTAAATCACTCCCTGCTGTTGGGCTAAATTACAGACTCAAGATTGTGGCTTTAATTGCTATAATATATTTTCTAAGTTCAGTAAGTTATGAAAATAGGGGCTACCTGCATAGGGCTACCTGCCTTCACATCATCTGGCTATGAGGATCTTCCCTCGGAAACGAGGCCATTCCCCAAACTATTTAATAATAAAGTTTCATATTGCATTCCGTCTTTGTTGTTCATTCAGTTAAGCCTGTACTCCATTGAACTGCATACAGTATCTGTCTGTATGAAGGGGAAATATAATTCCATTATAGCTCAGCATCTTATGGGACCTGCGACTATGGGGAGCTGAGAGAGCTGTTGCACACCAGAGCAATTTCCAACCAGACTAGAAGTTTGACAAGTGACATTCTAGTTATGGAGCTGGGGCCCTTACTGTAAATTAAGCTAGTCTGGTCTGGGAAGTGCCATTAATTCTGCAAAGCGCCATGTGCCTCTGATTTAGCAAAGGTCTGTGAGGTCAAACTAGGTGTGTAATGAGTGGTTTTGTGGTGGGAAAAACACAGAACCGCTGTATTTAGTTTTAAAACAGTAATTTTCATGTCATGCAATACGCAATAAAAACAATTGTGTTTATTGGACTACTTGTGAGTAGTGTTTAATCTCAGAGTTGAATGAACGTCAATTTGTACAATTTCTTGTTTTATTGTGTGAAACACTCATACGTACAGTGCCTTCAGAAAGTATTCACACCCCTTTACTTTTTCCACATTTTGTTTTGTTACAGCCTGACAAATGAATACGAAATGAAAAGCTGAAATGTCTTGAGTGCTCAACCCCTTTGTTATGGCAAGCCTAAATAAGGTCAGAAGTAGAAATGTGCTTATTGAAGTAGAAGTCCTGGGAGTGCATTCTGACAAAGAACAGCAAAGGTAATCCAATTTTTCTAATAGTAATTCTGAGTTTAGGTGACCCCGAAGTTGGCGGATGTCAAAATAGCTAGCCGTGATGGCCGAGCTATGTACTCAGAATATTGCAAAATGTGCTTTTGCCGAAAAGCTATTTTAAAATCGGACATAGCTATTGCATAAAGGAGTTCTGCATCTATAATTCTTAAAATAATTGTTATGTATTTTGTCAACGTTTATCATGAGTAATTTAGTAAATTCACCGGAAGTTTTCGGTGGGTATGCTAGTTCTGAACATCACATGTTCAGCAGGTGACTAGCATGTGACTAGCATTTGAATTTACTAAATTACTCACGATAAACGTTCACAAAAAACATAACAATTATTTTAAGAATTATAGATACAGAACTCCTTTATGCACTCGCTATGTCCGATTTTAAAATAGCTTTTCGGTGAAAGCACATTTTGCAATATTCTAAGTAGAAAGCCCGGCATCACAGGGATAGCTATTTAGACACCCAGCAAGTTTAGCATTCACCAAAGTCAGATTTACTATAAGAAAAATGTTATTACCTTTGCTGTCTTCGTCAGAATGCACTCCCAGGACTTCAACTTCTATTACAAATGTTGGTTTGGTCCCAAATAATCCATAGTTATGTTCCAACAGCGGCATTTTGTTCATGCGTTCAAGACACTATCCGAAGGGTAAATAAGGGTTACGAGCATTGCGCATTTCGTGACAAAAAATGTGTAAATATTCCATTACCGTACTTCGAAGCATGTCAACCGCTGTTTAAAATCAAGTTTTATGCCACTTTTCTCATAAAAAAGCAATAATATTCCGACTGGAAAAGCCTGTTTACATTCAACGAGAGAAAAAGTAAAAGCATGCTATCCCCTCATGCACGAGCCTCGTCTAATGGCCGTCTGATAGAGCACTTGCCAAACGCGCTAGTGTGTTTCAGCCTGGGCATTGAATTACGTCATTCAGCTTTTTCCCGGGTTCTGAGAGCCTATGGGAGCCGTAGGAAGTGTCACGTTACAGCAAAGATCCTCAGTCTTGATTAAACAGAGGCAAGAAGAACAACCACTTGTCAGACAGGCCACTTCCTGGTTAGAATCTTCTCAGGTTTTTGCCTGCCATATGAGTTCTGTTATACTCACAGACACCATTCAAACAGTTTTAGAAACTTTAGGGTGTTTTCTATCCAAAGCCAATAATTATATGCATATTCTAGTTACTGGGCAGGAGTAGTAACCAGATTAAATCGGGTACGTTTTTTATCCGGCCGTGTAAATACTGCCCCCTATCCCCAACAGGTTAAATCGGCTTAAAAATCTATGGCAAGTCTTGAAAATGGCAGAATAATGTTTTTGTAGAGTAATGGGCAGATATTGTACAATCCAGGTGTGCAAAGCTCTTAGAGACTTACCCAAAAATAAACAAAGCTGTAATCGCCGCCAAAGGTGCTTCTACAAAGTATTGACTCAGGGGTATGAAAATGTGCAAACATTTCTAAAAACATGTTTTCACTATGTCATGGGGTGTGTAGATGGGTGAGAATTGTTTTTATTTTAATCAATTTTGAATTAAAGCTGTAACACAACAAAATGATTAATAAATCAAGGGTTATGAATACTTTCTGAAGGCAATGTACATTTTATTTAATATGTGATGAATTTCATCTTTTAGTATATTGTTGATATGTTGTATATTGTTTCACATCCATGCCTTGTAAGACAGCGCTGGCTTTAATTCAACTCTACATGTGAGGGCTCCTCAGTGTCCAGACTGGGTGAAAAGTCCTCTCCCTCTCTGCTTTATTCTTTGCTTTATTCTTTCTTTCCACTCAAAACTCCACCAAACATGCCAGCTAAGATGTCTGAGCATTTACAGTCTGGAGATAATTCAATAACGCTCTCTTTCCAGCAAGGGTACTCTTAAGATGAAGCCTCGAAGTGAGGAACAGAGTTTTGCCTGTTCTCCCAGTCTATAGAATATCAGTGAGGTGACAGTTTCTTGAGGGCTTTGGAGGGGCACTTTGACTGGCCTCGTGATATGAGAATTAGGCTCTGTCATAGTAATAACATAAAAGAAAATTCCAAATGCAAATTAAAAGAGTGTGACTTTCTGAAATTCTTTCTGAACTGGGCTCCATCAAATAGCTTTTCATACTGCCGCAACCTAGTTCTCAAGTCATCTGTGTTGGATTTCAATGTGGTGCCTTCACCCTCTGGTGACCTGTTTAGATAGGGTACATAGTACGAGGAGGAGAGACACAGGGACAGTGTTGTAGAATGTTATTGATATGGACTGAATTACATAGTTTCCTTTAATTGCTGGTTTAGAATCAGTTTCCCCCACCCGAATCATAATCTTAACCATTATAGGCTAATAGTCAACATACCCTGAACCAGCGCTTGATTTCTATAGGCCTGACTAGCCCGTATTGCACTGTGTGAGAGTGGCGTGGTCAGCTATGGCTAGCATTAGCATTTAGTAGAGGTATTACCCAAGGGAGGGGCAGGGAGAAGGGAAGCATTACTCTGCCCACGGGCCTGTCGCCTGTCGCACAGGCTTTTACAGTAGGAAGGAGTGAAGCATCTAGTGGTTAACCACCATGCTGGGATCACCAGTTAATGGTGGCTAAGCCGGGACGCCAGTCAAAACCAGGATCTCTTGGCCCTGTACCCGGCAGCCTCGTGGAATCGGGAGCGTTCCCATGGAAAAGCTGTTAAACTGGTGGCGGCAGCGAGGGATGAGGAACACATTTCCATCAGGTCTATCCGGCAACATGTAGGTTCACATATTGTTGTGCCATATAGACTCGCCATAAGACAGCCCCATAAAGTGTGGTATAGTAAAGCTTAAGTGTTTGAACTGGTAGTTAACTTCTTACATCTACACGTTCCGCTAGCGGAACGTCTGCTCCAATATCCAATGATGGGCGGGGCGCGAAATTCAAACTCCTCTAAATCCGAAAACTTACACTTTTCAAACATATGACTATGTTACAGCTATTTAAAGACAAGACTCTCCTTTATCTAACCAAACTGTCCGATTTCAAAAAGGCTTTACAGCGAAAGCAAAACATTAGATTATGTCAGCAGAGTACCCAGCCAGGAATAATCACACAGCCATTTTTCAAGCTAGCATATCATGTCACATAAACCCAAACCATATCTAAATGCAGCACTAACCTTTGATGATCTTCATCAGATGACACACCTAGGACATTGTGTTATACAATACATGCATGTCTGTTCAATCAAGTTCATATTTATATCAAAAACCAGCTTTTTACATTAGCATGTGACGTTCAGAACTAGCATTCCCACCGAACACTTCCGGTGATTTTACTAAATTACTCACGATAAACGTTCACAAAAAGCATAACAATTATTTTAAGAATTATAGATACAGAACTCCTCTATGCACTCGATATGTCCGATTTTAAAATAGCTTTTCGGATGAAGCACATTTTGCAATAATGTAAGTACATAGCCCGGCGTTACAGGGCTAGCTATTTAGACACCCACCCAGTGTAGCCTTCACCAAAATCACATTTCCTATAAGAAAAATGTTCTTACCTTGCTTGTTCTTCATCAGAATACACTGCCAGGACTTCTACTTCAATAACAAATGTAGGTTTGGTCCCAAATAATCCATCGTTATATCCAAACAGCGACGTTTTGTTCGTGCGTTCTAGACACTATCCCAACGCTAAATCTCGGCCACGAGCATGACGCAAAATATGACAAAAAATTTCGAAATATTCCATTACCGTACTTCGAAGCATGTCAACCGCTGTTTAAAACCAATATTTATGCAATTTATCTCGTAGAGAAGCGATAATATTCCGACCGGGAATCTGCCTGTCTGTAAACTGAGGAAAAAACCAAAAGCCGGGGGCGGGGCGTGTCACGCGCCTAAGGCTTAGTCCATTGACTGACCACTCAGCATTTGCTCTCGTGTGCTTCAGCCAGGGCTTTGAATGACATCATTCCTGTTTTTCCCGGGCTGTGAGACTCCATTGTTGACGTGAGAATTGTCACGTAAGAGCAGAGATCCTTTGTAAACGACAGAGATAATAAAGAAGGGCAAGAAATGTTCAGACAGGGTACTTCCTGAACAGAAGCATCTCAGGTTTTTGCCTGCCATAGGAGTTCTGTTATACTCACAGACACCATTCAAACAGTTTCAGAAACTTTGGAGTGTTTTCTCTCCAAAGCTAATAATTATATGCATATTCCAGTTTCTGGGCAGGACTAATAATCAGATTAAATCGGGTACGTTTTTTATCCAGCCGTGAAATTACTGCCCCCTAGATGTAACAGGTTAAAGTGTTTTTGTTGAGTTTTTTATCATTCATACAGGTGTGTGTCGGTTTTGCTTCAGGTTTTTCCATATGTTTCGGTCAAGCTATGGGGTGGATTTCCCGGGGTTATTTGTCTGTCTGTTGTTTCTGCGTCATCGTTGTCTCCCAGTTGCCATGCTAACATAAATTTTCCATTAGCCCCGGGTTTGCCAGCCGTCCGTAAAGACGTCCTGGAGCTGATTGTTTCAGATCGTACGGAGGAATCAAATTACTGTCTGGTAATGGCCATAAAGTCCTGTGTCTGACAGGATTTTGTTCTGGGGCGTAGGCTACGGCCTCACTTTTCCCATCACTGTATTTCCTCTCCTCCCATATTTTCGAGCGGGATTTTCAGCTTTTTCTCATTACCAGCTAATCTTCGGATTTGTAACTAAAGAAATAAACAGATAAATGGCCAAATCAATGGAAGAACATGATATTCCACCAATCAAATACATTTTCATAATATGTTGATGCGACTTCCTTTGAATACTGACTCTGTCATCTTTTTTTGCAATTTACTGTACCCTTTCCATGAGGTAAAGAGAAAAAGATTATTTTCGTCATGTTTTTCCCTTCTTGCTATGAATGGGTTGCAGGAATCGCTGAGGATCTAGCCACATCAAAGTAATCCTCAGCTCAAAATCCAGTATTATGTGCATTCGCTTGGCTTTCTTATAATAACTGCGGTCTCAACCACTTGACAGATTATCTTTATCACGGGCCAATACCTTTATCAAAGTATTATACACTGCCGAGTGTGTAAACAGTAGCAACCAAACAGAGCCTTTCCCCACTATTGACTGGTGCTATTGTTTGGTTGGTTTTATCCTCATTTACCCTACTTGTGGGGATAAAAACACTAAATCTTTGTTAACTTCAAACATAGATTAATAAAAGCTCCCAGACTTCTTACCTGCTGTGAAATATTGGACGGTGTTCCTTTCTCGAAGTCCTTTAGGCTTAGATATTAGATTGTGGCTTTGAGCTGGCACAGGCATGCCAGGGAGAAATCAATCTTGTCTTTCTCAAAGCATATATCACAATCTGGTGTTTGCCTTTTGATGTGTAAGATTATCTCTGTAATGATGAGCTTGTTGCTCAACACTGAGCAAGCAAGTTCTTGGCTCTTCACGTATTGTGACATGCAGAATTCCAGTTGGCACATATGTACATTTCTGCAATTGATATTACCTTTGTTTACACTGCTGAGAAAAACAGCATAGACAGGCATTAATTTCACGCTGGTCCATGCTGGTCTATTCTGGTCAGTTCTGGTCGGATGCTGGTCAAGCTGGTCTGACCAGCATGGTCTAACTGGTTCTGCTGGCCGACCAGCCTTCGTTGTGTTTTCGCTGGTGATCAGCCTTTGCTATGTTTTTATTTGTGAAAAGCCTTAGCTGTGTTTTGAACTCTCATGGTCAGCATAAGCTAATGAAAAAACAGCATCAAGTCACATTATGCTGGCTTGCAAAGTGATGTTTAATTCCAATTGGAATCCAGACAGAGTGGACTCCCACAATCTCCGTTCAGAATGAAAGCTGGGGTTATAAAGCTAAATCTGAGACTACCTAAAACATCTAAACTGGAACATCTACACTATTTCTGTAAGGTGTGCAATAAGTCCAACTAACATATTGTATTTGTTTAGAAAAATATATGTTATATATCTTTGTATAGCATAAAATAAATGTATTTATTAATTAATGCAAAAACAGATATTACAACAAACAATAAAAACTGGTTTTGCAGACCAGAGGGGTATCCTACCAAAGAAAACCAGAACTACACAGGGTTTTCTAAAGCTAACCAGCTTCAGTTAACTTCACATTCCAGCTCAGGCTTCACCCTTGCTACGACTGTGGATATTGCTCGTCCGCCTGCCGCTAACTCTAGAAGGCTCGTAACTGCACTTGCATGTCGCACATGGCTAGTCGAACACTGAACTCTTCATTGATACAATGCTGAACCATCAATCCATGAGTCACTGACACATTTTCATTTGTGACAAAATCGTAATGAAAGAAAAGTTATCTTGCAAATTCAGCAGGCTATGGTGTGAAAGAAGCTTTTATAAGTGCCATCTTTATTGTATTAATTATCTTTAATGCCGTCTTTGGTGTGCTTATCAATGAACAAGCCCCTTTTTTCCCATTCCTATCAATTTAATTGTTTTATTAAGCAACTTTTTAAATGCATTCTATCATGACTAAATGTGTAATGTGATATATTTTACCACTACAATTATTTGACACAAAAAACATTTGATTAATAAAATATCTAATCAGTCGTCTTCCTCAAATGAAGAGGATGATGACACAATATTTGCAAGAGGGAGGGAATCTGATTTCATTGGTCCTCAACTCGCGGCTCAGTCATTTCATTCAGGGTAAGGGGAGTTAGCAGTGAGTTAGCCTGCCCCTGAGCAGGTTAGTTCTGAAGGATTCGTTGACATGTACATTTACCTGGTGAAAGGGTGAGCCACTTTCGTATGACCGGTTATCCCGAGTTGACATCAAGGTTGACCAAAGTTACCTCACTAAGTCCTCAAACGTGCGTCGTAGGATACCCATCAGTAAAACTCTGATTACTTGAGAGTCAACCTCACTTTGGATTAGAACTCACAACCTCTCGGTTGCCAGTGACTTGAATTTCCTGCTACACCACTAGATATGTGGGTATGATAAAGATTGTTAAAAGATTAGAACCAATAGATATTATGTCATTTGTCCCTATTGGGGAACCCTTTGGGTGCCACGAAGAACCCTTTGATTTGACCCGTGGAACACTTTTGAGTTTGATTTAGAACCCTCTCATAAAGAACCCTCTGGTTCAAGGTAGAACCAATGACAGGTTCTACAGTTATACTTATAGGATACTTAACCTGTTATGTATAGGGGGCAGTATTTTCACGGCTGGATAAAAAACGTACCCGATTTAATCTGATTATTACTCCTGCCCAGAAACTAGAATGTGCATATAATTATTAGCTTTGGATAGAAAACACTCCAAAGTTTCTAAAACTGTTTGAATGGTGTCTGTGAGTATAACAGAACTCATTTGGCAGGCCAAAACATGAGAAGATTCTGTTCAGGAAGTACCCTGTCTGACCATTTCTTCCCCTTCTTGATTATCTCTATCCATTACAAAGGATCTCTGCTGTTACGTGACACTTCCCATGGCTTCCATGTGCTCTCAGAGCCCGGGAAAAAGCTGAATGATGTAATTCAAAGCCCTGGCTGAAACACACGAGCACTTTTGCTAAGTGGTCTATCAGAGGACAAAGGGCTTAGGCGCGTGCCCGAGTCGACCCAGTGATTTATTTTCTTTCGTCTATTTACCTAATTGCAGATTCCCGGTCGGAATATTATCGCTTTTTTTACGAGAAAAATGGCATAAAAATTGATTTTAAACAGCGGTTGACATGCTTCGAAGTACGGTAATGAAATATTTTGAAATCTTTTGTCACGAAATGCGCCATGCGCGCGACCCTTATTTACCATTCGGATAGTGTCTAGAACGCACAAACAAAACGCCGCTGTTGAACATAACTATGGATTATTTTGGACCAAACCAACATTTGTTATTGAAGTAGAAGTCCTGGGAGTGCATTCTGACGAAGAACATCAAAGGTAATCAAACTTTTCTAATAGTAAATCTGATTTTGGTGAGTGCTAAACTTGGTGGGTGTCTAAATAGCTAGCCCTGTGATGCCGGGCTATCTACTGAGAATATTGTAAAATGTGCTTTCACCGAAAAGCTATTTTAAAATCGGACATATCGAGTGCATAGAGGAGTTCTGTATCTATAATTCTTAAAATAATTATGTTTTTTGTGAACGTTTATCGTGAGTAATTTAGTAAATTCCCCGGAAGTTTGCGGGGGTATGCTAGTTCTGAACGTCACATGCTAATGTAAAAAAGCAGTTTTTTGATATAAATATGAACTTGATTGAACAAAACATGCATGCATTGTATAACATAATGTCCTAGGGTTGTCATCTGATGAAGATCATCAAAGGTTAGTGCTGCATTTAGCTGTGGTTTTGTTTTTTGTGACATTATATGCTAGCTTGAAAAATGGGTGTCTGATTATTTCTGGCTGGGTACTCTGCTGACATAATCTAATGTTTTGCTTTCGCTGTAAAGCCTTTTGAAATCGGACAGTGTGGTTAGATTAACGAGAGTCTTGTCTTTAAAATGCTGTAAAATAGTCATATTGTCACAGGATCCAACGAAAGTGGCGCCCCTCCTCGGTCGGGCGGCGCTCGCCGGTCGTCGTCGCCGGCCTATTAGCTGCCACCGATCGTTGTTTCAGTTTCGTTTAGTTTGTCTGTCTGTTCCGCACCTGTTTTGTGTATGTCATTAGTGGGGACTTATTTAATGTGTGTTTTCAGTTGGGATTTTTGTGCGGGATTGTTTGTTGTCCACTCAGGATGGTGGGCCTGTGAATGTAGTTGCTTCGCTAGTTGTATTTTGGATGTTTTTGTGTTTTGGTGTTTTGTGCTGGCTGACGTCTTATTTTCTCTCTTCGGACCGTTTTGCCCTGTGTTGGGTTGGTCATTATTATTACGCGCCCTTCTGTTTTGGCGTGACCAGTTTGTTGCCGGAGAAAATAAAGACTGTATACTTTACCTCTGCTCTCTGCGCCTGACTCCAACCACCACTCCTAGAATCATCTGACAGAATCCCGCACCAAAACCTATGGAGTCAGCAGGAGCAGAAGCGCCATCCATGGCTGAGCAGGTCTCCCAACATGCCGGCCTCCTCCACCGCCTAGGCTCGGCCATGGATCAGGTGTTGGCCCGGTTGGAGAGCTGGGAGAGAGGTGCCTCCCCAGCCAGACCAGCTCCGGTCCCTCACCCTACGCACATATCCACACCCACAGAAGCGGGTGCCGGCGGGATCCGGATTTCACCGCCCAGGGAGTTCGATGGAACGGCCGCTGGGTGCAAGGGGTTCTTGCTCCAACTGGAACTGTACCTGGCGACCGTCCGCCCCCCTCCCTCCGACGAAGAGAGGGTGAGCGTCCTCGTCTCGTGTCTCACGGGTCGAGCCCTGGAATGGGCCAATGCGGTCTGGGAAGGTCCAGACTCGGCCCGGGGTGACTACCCGGAGTTCACCCGCCGCTTCCGGGCGGTTTTCGATCATCCCCCGGAGGGCAGGGCGGCGGGTGAGCTACTATTCCATTTGAGGCAGGAGACGAGGACCGCTCAGGATTTCGCATTGGAATTCCGGACTCTCGCCGCTGGATCGGGGTGGAACGAGCGGGCCCTGATAGACCACTATAGGTGTAGCCTTCGCGAGGACGTCCGCCGGGAGCTGGCATGTAGGGACAACACCTCCACTCTGGACCAACTGGTGGATTTGTCCATCAGATTGGACAACCTGCTAGCTGCCCGGGGACGTTCCAGTCGGGGCCTGTTCGTTCCGCCTACCAGTCCTCCCGCTCCACAGCCCATGGAGATAGGGGGGGCTGCACCGAGGAGGACCGGAGGGAGGGGTCTCTCTTGCACCCGATGTGGACACAGAGGACACACTGTGGACCGGTGCTGGAGAGGTCCCTCCGGGAGTTCGGAGGGCAGGCAGAGCACCGCTTCGGCCCCCCAGGTGAGTCCGCACCAGCCACACCCAGAGCCCCCTGTCGATCACTTGTACACCTCCGTTTGTTTCCCTAATTTTTCCCCTCACTTCCAGTATAAGGCGCTAGTCGATTCAGGTGCAGCTGGGAGTTTTATGGACCATGGGTTAGTGAAGAGGTTCGGGATCCCCCTGGTTCAGCTGGACCAATCTTTCCCCGTGCACGCCCTAGATAGTCGACCGCTAGGGTCAGGCCAAGTAGGGGAGGTCACAGTGCCACTGGTTATGCAGAGGTGGGGGGGTCATGTGGAGCGTCTCAGCCTGTTCATCATTGACTCCCCAGCGTTTCCGGTGGTACTGGGAATCCCCTGGCTAGCCACTCACAACCCCCAGATTTCGTGGAGACAGAGGGCTCTTACGGGGTGGTCGAGGGAGTGCTCAGGTAGGTGCATAGGAGTTTCCATCGGTGCGACTACGGTGGAGAGTCCAGACCAAGTCTCCACCGTGCACATTCCCTCAGAGTATGCCGATTTGGCTATCGCCTTCAGTAAGACGAAGGCGACTCAATTACCCCCCCATCGACAGGGAGATTGTGCGATAAACCTCCAGGCTGACGCGGTTCTTCCTAGGAGTCACGTGTATCCTCTGTCTCAGGAGGAAACAGTGGCTATGGATACATACGTCACTGAGTCCTTGAGACAGGGATACATTCGGCCCTCTAAATCCCCCGTCTCCTCGAGCTTCTTTTTCGTGAAGAAAAAGGAGGGAGGTCTGCGCCCGTGCATTGACTATAGAGGTCTAAATGCTATCACAGTGGGTTTCAGTTACCCGCTACCTCTCATTGCTACGGCAGTGGAGTCATTTCACGGGGCGCGCTTCTTCACGAAATTGGATCTCAGGAGTGCGTATAACTTGGTGCGTATCCGAGAGGGAGACGAGTGGAAAACCGCATTTAGTACCACATCTGGCCATTATGAGTACCTCGTCATGCCGTATGGGTTAAAGAATGCTCCCGCCGTCTTCCAATCCTTTGTAGACGAAGTCCTTAGGGACATGCTCGGGCAGGGTGTGGTGGTGTACATCGATGACATCCTGATCTGCTCCGCCACACGCGCCGAGCATGTGTCCCTGGTGCGTAAAGTGCTTGGGCGGCTGCTGGAGCATAACCTATACGTCAAGGCTGAGAAATGTGAGTTCTTCAAAAGAGCCGTCTCATTTCTAGGATATCGCATTTCCACCTCGGGGGTGGAGGTGGAGTGTGACCGCATAACGGCTGTGCGTAATTGGCCAACCCCAGCCACTGTGAAGGAGGTGCAGCGGTTCTTGGGGTTCGCTAATTATTATCGGAGGTTTATCCGGGGTTTTGGCCAGGTAGCAGCTCCCATTACCTCACTGATGAAGGGGGGGCCGGTGCGGCTACGATGGTCAGCAGAGGCGGACAGAGCCTTTCATCGTCTGAAGGTTCTGTTTACCAATGCACCTGTCCTAGCGCATCCGGACCCCTCTTTGCCATTCATAGTGGAGGTGGACGCGTCCGAGGCTGGGGTAGGAGCTGTGCTGTCGCAGCGTTCGGGCGTTCCTCCGAAGCTCCGCCCATGCGCGTTCTTTTCTAAGAAGCTGAGCCCGGCGGAGCGCAATTATGATGTGGGGGACCGGGAGCTGTTAGCCGTGGTCAGGGCTTTGACGGTGTGGAGACATTGGCTTGAGGGGGCACGTCACCCTTTTCTCATCTGGACCGACCACCGTAACCTGGAGTATATTGGGGCAGCGAGGAGGCTTAATCCCCGTCAGGCGAGGTGGGCCATGTTTTTCACGAGGTTTAACTTCACTCTCTCGTACATTCCAGGTTCCCGGAACCGGAAGGCTGACGCACTGTCGCGTCTCTACGACACCGAGGAGCGGACCATCGATCCTACTCCCATACTTCCCGCCTCCTGTCTGGTGGCACCGGTGGTATGGGAGGTGGATGCGGACATCGAGCGGGCGGTTCGGTCAGAACCTACTCCGTCGCAGTGTCCCGTGGGCCTGAAATACGTTCCGCTTGATGTTCGCGATCGCCTGATCCGATGGTCCCATACTCTACCCTCCTCGGGTCATCCTGGGTGGAACGGACAGTGCGGGGCCTGAAGGGGAGGTACTGGTGGCCCACCTTGGCTGAGGATGTCCGGCGTTATGTCTCGTCCTGTTCAGTATGCGCTCAGTGTAAGGCTCCTAGGCACCTACCTCGAGGGAAATTACAGCCCCTCCCTGTTCCACAGCGGCCATGGACTCACCTCTCGGTGGATTTCCTTACGGATCTCCCGCCGTCTCAGGGGAACACGGCGATCCTGGTCGTTGTGGACAGGTTCTCTAAGTCCTGCCGTCTGCTCCCTTTGCCCGGTCTTCCTACGGCCCTGCAGACCGCGGAGGCCCTGTTCACTCACGTCTTCCGGCACTATGGGGTGCCCGAGGACATCGTATCTGATCGAGGTCCCCAGTTTACGTCCAGGGTATGGAAATCGTTTATGGAGAGGCTGGGGGTCTCGGTCAGCCTGACCTCGGGATTCCACCCCGAGAGTAATGGGCAGGTAGAGCGCATCAACCAGGATGTGGGCAGGTTCCTGCGGTCATATTGCCAGGACCGGCCAGGGGAGTGGGCGCAGTTCGTGCCATGGGCCGAGATGGCCCAGAACTCTCAGCGCCACTCCTCCACTAATCTGTCACCCTTCCAGGTGGTGCTGGGGTATCAGCCGGTCCTGGTGCCATGGCAACAGAGCCAGACGGAGGCTCCTGCGGTGGAAGCATGGGTCAAGCGCTCTCAGGAGACCTGGAACGCGGTCCAGGAATGTTTAAGGAGGGCGAGCGAACGACACAAGGAGAGCGCTGACCGCCACCGCAGTGACGCCCCCGTGTTTAACCCGGGGGATAGAGTCTGGCTCTCGACCCGGAACCTGCCTCTCCGCCTGCCCTGCCGGAAGCTGGGTCCGCGGTTTGTGGGGCCGTTCAAAGTCCTGAGGAGGATAAACGAGGTGTGTTACAGGTTGCAACTTCCTTCGTATTACCGTATTAACCCCTCGTTTCATGTGTCTCTCCTCAGGCCGGTGGTAGCTGGTCCGCTGCAGGACAGTGGGGTGCTGGAGGCCCCCCCGCCCCCCCTGGACATCGGGGGGAGCCCGGCGTACACAGTCCGAGCCATCCTGGACTCCCGACGTCGGGTAGGGGGCCTGCAGTACCTCGTGGACTGGGAGGGGTACGGTCCGGAGGAGAGGTGCTGGGTTCCGGCGGCGGATGTTCTGGACCCCCCTATGCTGTTGGACTTCCACCGTCGCCGACCGGATCGGCCGGCGCCTCGCCCTCCGGGCCGTCCCCGAGGCCGGCGTCGGCGCGCGGCTGGAGCCGCGCGTCAGGGGAGGGGTACTGTCACAGGATCCAACGAAAGTGGCGCCCCTCCTCGGTCGGGCGGCGCTCGCCGGTCGTCGTCGCCGGCCTATTAGCTGCCACCGATCGTTGTTTCAGTTTCGTTTAGTTTGTCTGTCTGTTCCGCACCTGTTTTGTGTATGTCATTAGTGGGGACTTATTTAATGTGTGTTTTCAGTTGGGATTTTTGTGCGGGATTGTTTGTTGTCCACTCAGGATGGTGGGCCTGTGAATGTAGTTGCTTCGCTAGTTGTATTTTGGATGTTTTTGTGTTTTGGTGTTTTGTGCTGGCTGACGTCTTATTTTCTCTCTTCGGACCGTTTTGCCCTGTGTTGGGTTGGTCATTATTATTACGCGCCCTTCTGTTTTGGCGTGACCAGTTTGTTGCCGGAGAAAATAAAGACTGTATACTTTACCTCTGCTCTCTGCGCCTGACTCCAACCACCACTCCTAGAATCATCTGACACATATGTTTGAAAAATTGAAGTTTTCGGATTTTAGAGGAATTTGTATTTCGCGCCACACCCATCATTGGATATTGGAGCAGGTGTTCCGCTAGCGGAACATCTAGATGTAAGAGGTTTTTTAATTAAGATGTGCTTATGGCACACACTGTCTGCATAAAAGTATCTGTTAATAACTATAATTTAAATGTACCTGTAATTTGACAGTACGTTACCGTCTACTGAGTTGCAGTAAAAATACTGTATTTTTCCAATTGAATGAAGGTATTATTGTTGTAAAATGACTTGTTGTTTACATTACTTTCACTGCACTTTGAAATGTGTTGGTGGGGGCTCATTAGTATATTAAGGTGGCATATTCAAAATATGTTGTATTTGTGCCAACCTTTAGTGGAAGTGTTGTACCAGTTGAAGTGGTTTCATCATTATGCTTCTGAAGATTGTGGGCAGGTGTGGTGAAGATGGTGGAGTTTGAGCGACGACGACGGCGACGGGGTGACTGTTTGAGTCGGTGAAAGTGGACTTGTGATGATTTTTTGCATTTCTTCTGTCAATAGGGAGTGGGTGATCCGCACCACGCACCTAGGGACAAGAACTGTGACTGGCTTTTCTCTCTGAAATAGGGCACTGTTGAAAGGAGTGCTAACTTGGGTGGCGTTAATTTCTGTGGAGGATCAACTGAAATGGAAGATTCCAAGTGTTTGTGGTGCTCACCATTTGGTGCAACGCAGACCGAGTGGAGAGTGTGGTGAAACAGAGTAGACACTGTCTCTCCTGCTGAGTTTTAATGCAGTCTTTAATAAACAAAGTCAAGATAGGATGTGTCAGTTATCCCGTGAGAGCTATGTTTCAGGTGCCAAGCTTATGGTCATGTTGCAGCCATGTGTAGGTGGGAGATTCCTAGATGTGAGAAGTGTGCAGGAGGGCATGGGACAAAAATGTGTAGTATCAGTGGGAAAAGTTGTGAGTATTAACTGTATGGGTACCCATGGTGCTGAAGATCAAGTGTTCGGTGAGAGAAAGGCAGGTTGACGTTGCCAGGATCAGAGTAGTACAGGAGGTGACGTATGTTGAGGCAGTGAAGAGAGTAGTAAGAAGAGGAAGATGGGTCCAAGGCGAGGGATCCTAAGAGGCTCCCTGTAGTAGGTAGAGAGTGATAGGAATAACATGTGCTTCAATAAGGTTGGTTTCTTAGTGTTCATAGCCATAATTATCAACTGTACTGCAGAAATGGAATGTAAATAACAGAAAAAAAGATGCTGTGGTGGCAGCTGCAGAGAAGTACTTGGGTGTAGGAGATGTATTGCAGAGGAGTTACAATGTGTGTTGAATGATAGTGTCCCATCCTCCCAGGCTGCTGGCCTAAAGTAGGATCAGATAGGGTCAATTAGTGGAATAGTGGTGAGGTTTTAATTGGTGTAGGGTTAGTTGGTAGGGCAGTTTTTCTTCGATTTTTTTTGAAAAGTGTAATGAATTCACACTCCAGAACAGTAGGTGGAAACACAGAGCTAGACAATATAAATATTTGAATAGGGCAGCCTCACACTCCAGTACAGTAGGCGGTGGTGTACACATCTTTCAGTTGGTTGCGATCCGCCAATACAAATTTAAACAAGAAGATGATGAAGTTTGAACTTATCATTTGTCCACACCCAGTTCTACAATATTTGTTAGAGCTTGTGACAATCAAGAGCTGCCCTATTATTAAGAGGTTTCCAGTATCTTAATGGCAGTTTGTCATCGGGAAGTTCATGTTTCATTTTTCTTGACCTTTTCACACAGGAGTTCCAAATATCTCTAACGGTTGCCCGACATGAGTTTTTCTATGCGAGTGATGTCAGAATGCACTCACTGTTCCAATATGTGATTGTTACGCAACAGGACAGTTAACCCGCACTCCCCTCAAACCAAGGCACCCTGCCTGCTAATTATCTATAGGCTATGTTTCAACGTGCTAATTTCAAATTATTTTCTAACAAGTCTTATTTTCTAACAACAGTTTGAATTGAGGTGTGTTCTGCCTCCTCATTAATTCACATAAGAAGTAGCCCATTTCATAGTTGCAGACAATTTATGTTTGAGGCTTTACTGAGCCCGACAATGAGAGCCCAAGCACTTCCCCAGTGCTTCCTCAGATCAAGTATGTAGACATTTGCGCATCTCTAGTCAAAACAGGCCTTGCACAAACTTTTTCCCCCTGGCAAATTTCCTGGCTGGCGCCCGCATTGCCTTCTTGATTGTTTTCCTTACAAATAATAACTTCGGACATGTGTGCATTCCTATCAAAGTAAATGCCTTATTTTTTGTATATTGTGTTGTTGTTTCTACTGTAGCATACCGTATGTAGTATGTATGGAGCATAATGTATTTATTGTTTTATTTACACGTTTTCAAATCCTTGGTGACAAATCATGCATTCCGATTCTTGCATTGATTGTAATGGACACATAAGATTTGTGTAAAATGCTTTTTTGAAGGTTGTACTGATTATGATGAGCTAAAGCTAAGCTATTTGCCAGCTATGTGTGGCACAATGTTTGTTGACATTATACAATCCCTTCTGCGTGTCATGTAAACGCTTGTCAGACAAAAGATGTTATAACAAAATGAGGGGAAGGGATGGTTCACTTGACTGACTTATGGTGCTTTCAAGACAACTGGGAACTTGGAAAAATACGAGGTCAAATCATTACATCAGGGATCTTCAGGTCAGAAAGTGGAAGCTCTAAAAAGAGGCCAGAGTTCCCGAGTTGGAATTCCAAATTGGATGACCGTTCAAAAAAAAATTTCTCAGTCGGAGCTTGTTTTTTCCTGAGTTCCCAGTTGTCTTGAACACACTGAAGTCGGAGATTTCCCAGTTTTGAGTTACCAGTTGTTTTGAACGCGCCATCAGATTGTAACTATGACACCACCGGGTTGCCAGCTCAGACTCCCCTTTCCAGGGATTTTATTTCTATTTCGCTTGTAAACTTCTCCTGTGTTTGCCCCACATTTATTAATCATAGTAACCATAGTAATATGTTCTGCATCATATCCCCCCATGATACTGTCCCCCGTTTCTGCTCCCCATGGACTTGAAATAATTTGACCCCACCACAAACCCCCCCCTAAAATGAGTTCATCCAAATCTGGAAACCCCTGTTTCGCTACAGTTAGGCTAGGCAGTGGGCTTGTATTTGGGATGATGATCTGTGAGGCGATAACATTTTATGTGCTTTGTGGTTTGTCAAAAAGTGTAAATGACTTGTCAAGTCATGTGCTCCAGTTTTTGTATACACTGTAACAAGTACATCGAAGATTTGTAATATACTGAAAAGAGGCTTAACTAAGTTAATATTCTTCGGTCAATGGGGGCAGCCATCTTTGACATCGTTTATTTGTGTCTTTTAGTGAATGGCATTCTGGGATTAGGGAGTTTCCGCTTGTCAAACATAAACAAACATGGCTACCATCACAAAGAATTTAGCTGCTGTTAGCTTAGCTGACACGCATCTCTTTTCTAAACAATATTACTTTTCTCCCTTGTGCTCACCAGAGATGTGGTACATTGTAAACAATTCTAACTGTTAGGTCACTAACTTCTGTTTTGTTTTTTTTGTCAGGGCAACCTGTTATTTAGACTGGTTTACGGAATGAGTTTGGCTGTGGATGTGTTCCGTGTGATGCTTGGATGATGAAGTTTGCATTTATCTCTTACAATAAAAGTGGAAATTTAGGAATAAAGTTGTGAAGACCTTAATTTCCCATCAGTACAAAACATTGTTTAGATGCTTTTCAGAGAACAATGCTGTTTAGACGCGTTTGTTTGCATCATACATTCTGTTACTACTGTTCCAATCACATTTTTGCAATGGCACACTGCATTGTACATGTCAAAGGGTTAGCCTATACAGGATCGGTGTCCCCCATGCGGGATGGTTGAGCTAACGTGCGCTAATGTGATTAGCATGACGTTGTAAGTAACATGAACATTTCCCAGGACATAGACATGTCTGATATGGGCAGAAAGCTTAAATTATTGTTAATCTAACTGCACTGTCCAATTTACAGTAGCTATTACAGTGAACAAATACCATGCTATTGTTTGAGGAGAGTGCCTAACAACAAAAACTTTCATCAAAACGTAACTGGTTTGATACATTCAACTCTGAAGGTAAATAATGTACTTATATTCAGTAATCTTGCTCTGATTTGTCATCCTGAGGGTCTCAGAGATAAGATGTAGCATACTTTTGTTTGATTAAATCCTGCTGTGTCTGCCCCCCCCTTCCCCACCATCTGGATGTGTCTTTTCTGTAGAGAAGCTAATTATACATCATTATGACAAAATCTAAATTGTGCCTAGTCCTAAGTCATATAATGGCCTTTCTTTTGCATTTCAAAGATAATGAAACAAAAAAGAAATAGAAAACGTATATTTTTTCTTTGTATTATCTTTTACCAGATCTAATGTGTTATATTCTCCTACATTTTATTTCACATTTCCAAAAACTTCAAAGTGTTTCCTTTCAAATGTTATCAAGAATATGCATATCCTTGCTTCATGTCCTGACCTACAGGCAGTTAGATTTGGGTATGTAATTTTAGGCGAAGATTTTGCTTCCAGTAGTTATTGTAAAATTCACTAACTTACCGTGGTTGATCTCTGTCACACTTACGGTTGAGATTTACCAGGATTTACTGCCCAAAACCCCTCCCTTTTCCCAGGATAAAAAACTGTGAGAAACTGGTAAATTATAAGAAATTATTTATATGAACAGCATGGCATGAAATGGAACTGTTAAATTATATGCAATGTCTAAATCTGGCTTCTCTACGGCCTCTGCATGATGAATCAATGCTCAGGGTGAGGACAGACAGCCCATCTCAGTATGGAGCAACAGTTCACAATGCATGTAGTAGACCTATCATCTCAACATGGTAACTTATTTTCTTGTGACAGGTAGGCCTACACTTGTTGCAGCATAGCCTATGCTACAGTGATATAAAGACTGAATGTCTAATTTACCCATCTGGATTTCGGGGGTCACATTGTTTTGAAAATAATATTGTTGCTTTAAATTAGTGAACACACGATCACTCTCTCCCAGTATTTCTCTCTCCATCAACTCCATTCAAATTGCATCCAAAATAGATAATCCTGTTTAAGATTTATATAGCCCTATATATGGATGTCCTATCCTACCTCTTTCAGGTAATACATGCAATGCAGTATTTCTTATAACAATAGGCTATTCGAAGAAGGACGCAAGCTGTTTTTTTGCTGAATGTTAAATACACCAAACCAATAGAAGTCTCGGGTAGTTTAAAAGAAGAGTGAACGCGCGATGGCGGTTGGGTATACCAGTTATTTATTCAGACCATAACAATTCAATATTTGTGAAGAGAAGTGAAAGCATTCTGCATCTAATTCTAGTCCTATATTATTCAAGGATGTCATTAGAATGATGAAAATAAGGACAACAAAACCTTCTTCATTTGACTGTTGAAAGCGAGGAAGGAATGAAGCAACAATAGAGAGAGAAAGATGATGTAAGTTGAAGCTCGCATCCGCTACAAGACCATGGTGCTTGCCTACGGAGCTGTGAGGGGAACGGCACCTCCGTACCTTCAGGCTCTGATCAGGCCCTACACCCAAACAAGGGCACTGCGTTCATCCACCTCTGGCCTGCTCGCCTCCCTACCTCTGAGGAAGCACAGTTCCCGCTCAGCCCAGTCAAAACTGTTCGCTGCTCTGGCACCCCAATGGTGGAACAAGCTCCCTCACGACGCCAGGACAGCAGAGGCAATCACCACCTTCCGGAGACACCTGAAACCCCACCTCTTTAAGGAATACCTGGGATAGGATAAAGTAATCCTTCTAACCCCCCCTTAAAAGATTTAGATGCACTATTGTAAAGTGGTTGTTCCACTGGATATCATAAGGTGAATGCACCAATTTGTAAGTCGCTCTGAATAAGAGCGTTTGCTAAATGACTTAAATGTAAATGTCTAATAACATAAGGGAAAATATTATGAAAGGTATATATGCGTCATCCTACTAATTATACAAATAGGCCCTATTATACTTGAAAATGAAAATCTAATATGCTAGCCTATACTGCCCTACCAAGCAAAAGAGCAGTAAATGCACATTTGGTCAAACATTTGTTACTTACATTTTTGATACATTAGTTACATGCTTTATCATGAAGACAAATGTGACTGACCACCTTGATTCGGTCTTATCCTGTTGGGGCTAGGGGGCAGTATTTTCACGGCTGGATACATTTTTTTACCCGATTTAATCTGGTTACTAATCCGACCCAGTAACTAGAATATGCATATACTTATTATATATGGATAGAAAACACCCTAAAGTTTCTAAAACTGTTTGACTGGTGTCTGTGAGTATAACAGAACTCATTTGGCAGGCAAAACCCTGAGACAGATTCTGACAGGAAGTGGATACCTGATGTGTTGAATTGCCTTTAAGCCTGTGCCATTGAAAAACAAAGGGGCTGATGAATGTTTTAGCACTTCCTATTGCTTCCACTAGATGTCACCAGCCTTTACAAAGTGTTTTGAGTCTTATACTGTGAGATGTGACTGAACAAGAGCCTTGGAACGGTGATGGCCCATTAGACACCTGGCGTGCGAGTTCATGTTGGGTACTCTCGTTCCAATACGTTTTAAAAGAGAACCCAATCGTCCGCCTTGAATTTTATTCATGTTCTGGTTAAAAAAGGCACTAATGATTTATGCGATACAACGTTTGAACGAACGTAAATATATTTTTTCCGTTCGTGAAGTGAAGTCCGGCTGGCTTAGATCATGTGCTAACAACACGGAGCTTTTTGGACATAAATTATGAGCTTTTTTGAACAAAACTACATTCGTTATGGACCTGGGATTCCTGGAAGTGACATCTGATGAAGAGAATCAAAGGTAATGGATTATTTACATAGTATTTTCGATTTTAGATCTCTCCAACATGGCGGTTAGTCTGTATCACAAAGCGTATTTTTCTGGGCGCAGTGCTCAGATTATTGCAAAGTGTGAATACCCAGTAAGGTTATTTTTAAATCTGGCAAGTCGATTGCGTTCAAGAGATGTAAATCTATAATTCTTTGAATGACAATATAATATTTTACCAATGTTTTCTAATATTAATTAATTATTTTGTTGTACTGACTTGACTGCCGGTTATTGGAGGGAAACGATTTCCTGAACATCAACGCCATAGTAAAACGCTGTTTTTGGATATAAATATGAACTTGATAGAACTAAAAATGCATGCATTGTCTAACATAATGTCCTAGGAGTGTCATCTGATGGAGATTGTAAAAGGTTCATGCATAATTTTAGCTGATTTTATGGTTTTGGTGACGCCTGTCTTTGAATTGACAATACATTACACACAGCTATTGTCAATGTACTCTCCTAACATAACCTAACTTTATGCTTTCGCCGTAAAACCTTTTTGAAATCGGACAACGTGGTTAGATTAAGGAGATATTTATCTTTCAAAGGGTGTAAGATAGTTGTATGTTTGAGAAATTTGAATTTTGACATTTATTTGGTTTCAAATTTGCCGCTCTTGAAATGCACCTGCTGTTGATAGGGTGGGCCACGGGTGGCACGCTAGCGTCCCAAATAGCCCCAAGAGGTAGCAACATTGGAAATTGTGTTTTTTACATTGGATAAAAGCAGAGACACAGAGGTACAAAATGGTATATCATACACTGTAATTTGAGGAACAAAATACAGTGTACAGTAATTCTGCTTTGAAAGTTGATTGTAACTTACATTTTGAGAAAATAGCCTTTGAATGTTTTGGTAATCCTACTGGAGAGCTCTCCTTTGTCTACACCCATTTAGCATTGTTCACACCCTCTTAAGCCAGCCCCATCCATCTCTTTAAGGATTCACACGTGAGGTCATGTGCAAAACAATGAGTAGCGTAGTAAAGATTAAGACTAAAAGTGTAGCCTACAATAAGGAAATATTCCAGATAAAAATATTTTATAAATATTAGATTACGCTTACCCAGAAACACTTGTCTAAATTGATGGGTCATGTGAAAGAAATGCTATAACTCCCAGCCAAATCTTGATAAGTAGATGGGTCTCTACAAAAGGTGTAAAAGGTACAGCCAAATGGTTATTTGCATAGTAGCAATATCATAAATAGATAGTGTCAATGTAAATAAAATAATATACAGCATGTACAGTACAAGAACAATATCAATAACAATATCAGTGATAGATGAGGTAGTTAAATGCATACAATCAGGGGTAAAAAATTGAGAAGACATTACAACCTTGCACAACATCAATTTACCTTCCAAGTTTAGATGAGAATAATAACCTCATGCAATGCAATTAAAATTATATGCACCTGAAGTGCTGGTACTGCTTGATCTATGGCAGCGGCCTGAAGTGTGGAGTCAGGTGTTGTTGCCAGCCAAAGCTTTCCACCAGCATCGTACCATCTTCCAGTCCAACCAGCAATCTCAGACAAAGTGTTCACTCTGGTCTTTTTGAAGGACGAGTGTTCACTCTGGTCTTGATGAGGCCGAAGCACCAGTCGGGGGTGAACTTGGTGTGGCCTGTGATCAGGAAGTGAAGGTCCAGAGAGTGGTGGAGCTTGTGCAGGGTCTGCCAGGCACAATACCAATACCTTCTAGGCAGAGTTCCTCTGTCCAGTGTCTGTGTTCTTTTGCCCATCTTAATCTTTTCTTTTTATTGGACAGTCTGAGATATGGCTTTCTCTTTGCAACTCTGCCTAGAAGGCCAGCATCCCGGAGTCACCTCTTCACTGTTGACGTTGAGATTGGTGTTTTGCGGGTACTATTTAATTAAGCTGCCAGTTGAGGACTTGTGAGGCGTCTGTTTCTCAAACTTGACACTCTAATGTACTTGTCCTCTTGCTCAGTTGTGCACTGGAGCCTCCCACTCCTCTTTCTATTCTGGTTAGAGCCAGTTTGCGCTGTTCTTGGAAGGGAGTAGTACACAGCGTTGTACAAGATCTTCAGTTTCTCGCATGGAATAGCCTTAATTTCTCAGAACAAGAAGAGACTAACGGGTTTCAGAAGATAGGTCTTTGTTTCTGGACATTTTGAGCCTGTAATCAAACCCACAATTGCTGATGCTCCAGATACTCAAATAGTCTAAAGATGGCCAGTTTTATTGCTTCTTTAATCAGAACTACAGTTTTCAGCTGTGCAATAGTAATTGCAAAAGGGTTTTCTAATGATCAATTAGCCTTTTAAAATGATAAACTTGGATTAGCTAACACAACGTGCCATTGGAACACAAGAGTGATGGTTGCTGATAATGGGCCTCTCTACGCCTATGTAGATATTCCATTAAAAGATCTGTCATTTCCAGCTACAATAGTCATTTACAACATTAAGGTAGAGGCTTCATATTCAGGATTCTGTTTATGTCTACCCCAAAGACAACATGTGTTGAGTAAGAGCTTCCTGTGACAACCGGAAGTGGTTAAAAACAGCCTAGAGCTATTGTCATATGGCCACCTGCAGATAGTGAAAATCACACAACTCAACCATGTGTCATTCAGTCAATTCTTAAGGTAGAGGTTTCATATTCAGGATTCTGTTTATGTCTACCCCAAAGACAACGTGTGTGGAGCAAGAGCTTCCTGTGACAACCGGAAGTGGTTAAAAACAGCCTAGAGCTATTGTCATATTACCTGCACATAGTGAAAATCACGCAACTCAACCCTGTGTCATTCAGTCACTTCTTAAGGTAGAGACTTCATATTCATGATTCTGTATATGCCTACCCCAAAGACAATGTGTGTCTATTCTTTTTGCAAAAAAAACAAAAACACACACACACAATTTGGCCATAGGGACATAGTGTGGGGCTTAGATTCTTATACCGCCTTCAATAGTTACTTTTGTTCAAACGATTCAAGAACCGTCAGACCTAGAGCTCCGAAATTTTAGAAACCTGTTCTAGAGCTCAAGTCGATAGTGCATGGTGATTTATGGGGCTCTAGAAGGTTCTCAGACCGAGAAACCGCCTCGTGCATTTGCAATATGTTCAATTCATTTTGAATATCACGGACATGGCGACATGTAGAAATGTCCCAGAGTCGCAAGACTAGGTGCATTGAAACCGGCTCGGCCCATAGAGATGGACCCCAATGTCTCTGTCCGATAGCTCATTCAGGGACCCCGTAGTAACGCCCTGAAAAAGTGGATTTTCAGCACCAATTAAGGCCATTGCTCGGGCACCGAATGACCTATCGAGCCAAAACTTGGGATTCGGGGTCGCCTCACGTAGGCCTACACATAATGTCAGAGCTGGACCCGCAGCTATAACGTAACTATGTGTTTTATATTTTTTTATGGTTAAAATTGAAGCACTGTGAATTATGGGCCTTCTCTGACATATGTGATAGTTGGCTTCTATACGAGTTGGAAAAAGTGGATTTGGTGTCAGGTGGTATCAGTTTGGTGTCAAAATGACATCTAATTGACTGATGGACGCTGAATGCTGGGTGACGAGCAATGGAGAGGAACCACAGTCACTGCCCGGCCATCCCGAGTTCATCGAGCCAGTCAATAATGCATTTCTGCAGTATTTTTGAGCATGCCTAAATTCGTGATGCTAAATGCCCATTGAATCATATTGCAAACGTAACGCGCAATATTGCAAATGTAACGCACATTTGCAATATGATTCAACAGCAAAAAATATCACCAAAGTTGACATGATGAAATCAACACAACGAGCGATGGAGAGGGACCACAGTCACTGCATGGCCATCCCCAGTTCATCGGGACAGTCAATTATGCATTTCTGCAGTATTTTTGAGCATGCCTAAATTCATGATGCTTAATGCCCATTGAATCATATTGCAAACGTAACGTGCAATATTGCAAATGTAACGCGCATTTGCAATATGATTCAACAGCAAAAAATATCACCAAAGTTGACATGATGAAATCAACACAACGAGCGATGGAGAGGAACCACAGTCACTGCACGGCCATCCCGAGATCATCGGGCCAGTCAATTGTGCATTCTGAGCTTGTCAAATTCGTTAAAAACGTTAAAAGCAACAGAGTCCCACTTCTCCCTCATCATACATGACAAGTAGACCATCTGCGTTGATTCATGGCTTAACATAGGGCTATATATCATTTGGGCAATATAAATGCCATTTGGACCATGCTTCACTGACTTTTGGGTTTGGAAACCGACTTCCTATGATCGTACATGGCAAACGGACAAACATCCTGATTTGGCACATTCAATACTTTCATACGTGTATAATTGACAAAAAAAGAATTGGACATTTCATTTGCACATTTCTAATGGCATTTGGCAAAAAAAGAAAAAAATATGTCACTTTTGACTTCCTATGAAATCATATTCCAAATGCACAAACATATGCCTTATGCACAAGCAAAAACAACCCAAAAAATTATGTCAATAAAATATGTCAAAAGTATGTCCATACAGCTCTTATACATGTGTAATTGACATAAAAATCGAAAAAATTTCGAAAATCGGTCCAGAAACCACTTTTTAAGGGGTTGAAATGTTTTCAAAAAATGTCATTTTTTCAAAATTTGACTCTTGGGACTTGAATTGTGTTACATTTGCAATATGTCACGATTCCTACCGACGGTGGCGCCCCCTCCTGCTCGGGTGGCACTCGGCGGTCGTCGTCACCGGCCTATTAGCTACCACCGATTCCCTTTTTGTTTTTCCCTTTTCTTATGTTTTCTCACCTGCCCTGAGTTAGTCAATTAAGAGGGCTATTTAGTTCAGCTGGCCCGCTCCCTATTGTGCGGGATTGTCCTTCTGTGTGTCGACTGCGTTTCGTTCGACTGTGCTTGTCGATTGTATTTTCCCTGTTGTTGGGAGACCTTTTATTTTGTACATGTGGTTTATTAACCTGTTTGGTATAGGGGGCAGTATTGAGAATTTTGGAAAAAATATGTTCCCATTTTTAACTGCCTCCTACACCAACTCAGAAGCTAGAATATGCATATTATTGTTCAGGTTTGGATAGAAAACACTCTGAATTTTCTAAAACTGTTTGAATGGTGTCTGTGAGTATAACAGAACTCCTATGGCAGGCAAAAACCTGACAAGGTTTCAAGCAGGAAGTACCCTGTCTGACAAGGAGTCGTGCGTCTTACCTCTTTTTATTGAAAAGTAAGGATCTTAGCTGTAACGTGACAATTCCCAGGGCTCCAATAGGCTCTCAGAGCCCGCGAAATAACTGAAGGTTTACGAGGGAACCTCAGGTTGAAATATATTATCGCCTTTTGTAAGTGGATGCTCGGAGGACCTTTCAATGATGCGCGTGCATGAGTCGCTTCTGAGGAGAAATTTTATTCGGCTGTTTAGGCTCAATGCATACTCCCGGTCGGAATATTAACACTTCTCTACGACATAAATGGCATAAAAATTGGTTTTAAACAGCGGTTGACATGCTTCGAAGTACGGTAATGGAATATTTAGACATTTTTGACACGCCAATGCGCCATGCGCGACACCGCGAAGAAGCATTCTAGAACTCACGAACAAAACGTCGCTGTTTGGATATAACGATGGATTATTTGGGACCAAACCAACATTTGTTATTGAAGTAGAAGTCCTGGCAGTGTATTCTGATGAAGAACAAGCAAGGTAAGAACATCTTTCTTATAGGAAATGTGATTTTGGTGGATGCTGACCTGGGTGGGTATCTAAATAGCTAGCCCTGTAATGCCGGGCTATGTACTTAGATTATTGCAAAATGTGCTTCATCCGAAAAGCTATTTTAAAATCGGACATATCGAGTGCATAGAGGGGTAATGTATCTATAATTCTTAAAATAATTGTTATGCTTTTTGTGAACGTTTATCGTGAGTAATTTAGCAAACTGTTAGTAAATTCACCGGAAGTTTGCGGTGGTTATGCTTTTTCTGAACGTCACATGCTAATGTAAAAAGCTGGTTTTTGATATAAATATGAACTTGATTGAACAGACATGCATGTATTGTATAACACAATGTCCTAGGTGTGTCATCTGATGAAGATTATAAAAGGTTAGTGCTGCATTTAGCTGTGGTTTGGGTTTATGTGACATGATATGCTAGCTTGAAAAATGGGTGTCTGATTTTTTCTGGCTGGGTACTCTGCTGACATAATCTAATGTTTTGCTTTCGTTGTAAAGCCTTTTTGAAATCGGACAGTGGGGTTAGATTAACGAGATTCTTGTCTTTAACTTCTTGAGGCTACCTGGGACGTTAGCGTGCCACCTGTGGCGCACCCTATCAACAGCAGGTGCATTTCAAGAGCGGCAAATTTGAAACCAAATAAATGTACAAATTCAAATTTCTCAAACATACAACTAACTTACAGCCTTTGAAAGATAAACATCTTCTTAATCTAACCACGTTTACCGATTTCAAAAAGGTTTTACGGGGAAAGCATAAAGTTAGGTTATGTTAGGAGAGTACATTGACAATAGCTGTGTGCAATGCATTGTCGATTCAAAGACATGCCTCACCAAAACCATACAATCAGCTAAAATTATGCACTAACCTTTTACAATCTCCATCAGATGACACTCCTAGGACATTTTGTTAGACAATGCATGCATTTTTAGTTCTATCAAGTTCATATTTATATCTAAAAACAGTGTTTTACTATGGCGTTGATGTTCAGGAAATCGTTTCCCTCCAATACCGGCAGTCAAGTCATGACGACAAAATAATTAATTAATATTAGAAAACATTGCTAAAATATTATATTGTCATTCAAAGAATTATAGATTTACATCTCTTGAACGCAATGGACTTGTCAGATTTTAAATTAACCTTACTGGGAGATCACACTTTGCAATAATCTGAGCACTGCGCCAGACAAATACGCATCGCGATACAGACTAACCGCCATGTTGGAGGAATCTAAAATCGAAAATACTATATAAATAATCCATTACCTTTGATTCTCTTCATCAGATGTCACTTCCAAAGAGTCCCAGGTCCATAACGAATGTATTTTTGTTCAAAAAAGCTCATCATTTATGTCGAAAAACCTCCGTGTTGTAGCGCATGATCTAAGCCAGCCGGACTTCACTTCACTTCAAGAACGGAAAAAATATATTTCCGTTCGTTCAAACATGTCAAACGTTGTATCGCATAAATCATTAGGGCCTTTTTTAACCAGAACATGAATAAAATTCAAGGCGGACCATTGGGTTTTCTTTTAAAACGTTTCGGAATGAGAGTACCCACCATCAAATCGCGCGCCAGGGTGAATGATGGACCATCACGTTCCATGGCTCTTATTCGGTCAGATCTCACTGTAGAACACTCAAAACACTTTGTAAAGGCTGGGGACATCTTGTGGAAGCAATAGGAAGTGCCAGAATATAATTCACCCCCTTTGTTTTTCAATGGCATAGGCTCAAAGTCAATTCAACACATCAGGTATCCACTTCCTGTCAGAATCTGTCTCAGGGTTTTGCCTGCCAAATGAGTTCTGTTATACTCACAGACACCATTCAAACAGTTTTTGAAACTTTAGGGTGTTTTCTATCCATATATAATAAGTATATGCATATTGTAGTTACTGGGTAGGTGTAGGAGGCATTTAAAAATGGGCACATCTTTTTTCAAAAAATTCTCAATACTGCCCCCTATACCCTAACAGGTTAAATAGCTGTGAAATAGTCATATGTTTGAGAAATTGAAGTTATAGCATTTCTAACGATTCAAAAATCGCGCCACTGGATTTCAGTGGCTGTTACGTAGGTGGGACGAGTTCGTCCCACATGTACTAGAGAGGTTAAAATTACCACACAGTGTTCGCTGCTTCCTGCGCTTCTTTCCGCCACACCACAGACAAGCCGTTGCAGAATCCCGCACCACAAAGAGCATGGAATCAGCGGGAGCAGCGGGCACTCCACTACCCTCGATGGAGGAACGTGTCCTGCATAATACATCGGTCCTGCATCGCATCGGATCCGCCATGGACCAGATGATGGAGAGGATGGACCGATGGGAGAGGAGTGGTATCCTCTCTCCACCTACACCCCCCCCAATACAACCATCTCCTACGACGTCTGGCTCTGGCGCGCTTCGCCTGGCACTCCCGAGGGAGTACGATGGGACGGCGGCTGGGTGCAAGGGGTTTCTTCTCCAGTTAGAGTTGTACCTTGCCACCGTCAGACCTGCACCTACAGGAGAGGAGAGCGTGAGTGCCCTCGTTTCCTGCCTGACGGGCCAAGCTCTGGAGTGGGCTAATGCGGTCTGCAACGCTCCAGACTCGGCGAGGGACCACTACCCAGAGTTCACCCGCCGCTTTCGGGCTGTTTTCGACCACCCCCCCGAAGGTAGAGCGGCGGGTGAACGGCTGTTCCACCTCAGGCAGGAGACGAGGAGCGCTCAAGACTTCGCGCTGGAGTTTAGGACCTTGGCTGCTGGAGCGGGGTGGAATGACAGGGCCCTCATAGACCACTACCGGTGTGGTCTCCGGGCGGATGTCCGCAGGGAGCTGGCCTGTAGGGACACCAATCTATCCCTGGACGAACTCATTGATATGTCCATACGGTTGGACAATTTGCTGGCTGCCCGCGGGCGTTCGGAGAGGGTCCTGCCCGTTCCACCCCCGTGCACCCCCGCCCCTACCCCTATGGAGGTGGGGGGGGCCGTGCCAAGGGGCACCGGAGGAGGTGGCTCCTCCTGCACCAGCTGTGGTCGGAGAGGACACACGGCCGACCGGTGCTGGAGGAGCCAGTCTGGGAGTCGAGAAGGCAGGCAGAACACTTCTCGGTCACCTCAGGTGAGTCAGCACCAGACTCGCCCAGAACCCCCTGTTGGTCATGTGTTTTTGCCTGTTTCATTTTCTAAATTTTTTCCCTCTTCTCAGCATAGGGCGCTAGTCGATTCAGGCGCAGCTGGGAACTTTATGGACCGTGGACTTGCCATTAAGCTGGGCATTCCACGGGTGCCGATAGATTCCCCCTTCCCCGTGCACTCCTTAGATAGCCGACCATTAGGGTCAGGGCTAGTCAGGGAGTCTACGGTGCCGCTGGACATGGTAACGCTGGGGAATCATAAGGAAAGCATTAACTTTTTTCTTATTGATTCACCTGTGTTTCCGGTGGTGCTGGGGGTCCCCTGGCTGGCTGGTCACAATCCCCTCATTTCATGGAAACAGGGGTTCTCCAGGGGTGGTCGGAGGAGTGTTCAGGGAGGTGTCTAGGAGTTTCCATAGGTGCCACGTCGGTGGAGAGTCCAGACCAGGTGTCCACCGTGCGCATTTCCCCTGAATAAGCCGATTTGGCGATCGTTTTTTGTAAAAAGAGAGCGACTAAATTACCACCTCATCGACAAGGGGCTTGTGCGATAGATCTCCAGGTTAACGCTGCGCTTCCCAGGAGTCACGTGTACCCCTTGTCACAAGAGGAGACGGCGGCTATGGAGACATACGTCACGGAATCCTTGGGACAGGGGTACATTCGGCCCTCCATCTCACCCGCTTCCTCGAGTTTCTTTTTTGTGAAGAAAAAGGAGGGAGGTCTGCGTTCGTGCATTGATTATAGAGGTCTAAACGCGATCATGGTGGGGTTTAGTTACCCACTACCTCTTATCGCTACGGCGGTGGAATCATTTCACGGAGCACAGTTCTTCACAAAATTGGATCTCAGGAGCGCGTATAACCTGGTGCGTATCAAGAAGGGAGATGAGTGGAAAACCGCCTTTAGTACCACATCAGGCCATTATGAGTACCTCGTCATGCCGTATGGGTTGAAAAATGCTCCAGCCGTCTTTCAATCCTTTGTTGACGAGATTCTCAGGAACCTGCACGGGCAGGGTGTGATTGTCTATATCGATGACATTCTGATATATTCCGCCACCCGCTCCGCGCATGTGTCCCTGGTGCGCAAGGTGCTTGGTAGACTGCTGGAGCATGACCTATACGTTAAGGCTGAGAAGTGTGAGTTTTTCAAACGAGCCGTCTCCTTTCTGGGTTATCGCATTTCCACCACGGGGGTGGTGATGGAGTGTGACCGCGTTAACCTGTTAGGGTATAGGGGGCAGTATTTTCACGGCTGGATAAAAAAATGTACCCGATTTAATCTGGTTACTAATCCTACCCAGTAACTACAATATGCATATACTTATTATATATGGATGGAAAACACCCTAAAGTTTCTAAAACTGTTTGAATGGTGTCTGTGAGTATAACAGAACTCATTTGGCAGGCAAAACCCTGAGACAGATTCTGACAGGAAGTGGATACCTGATGTGTTGAATTGACTTTAAGCCTATACCATTGAAAAACAAAGGGGCTGAGGAATGTTTTGGCACTTCCTATTGCTTCCACAAGATGTCCCCAGCCTTTACAAAGTGTTTTGAGTCTTCTACTCTGAGATCTGACTGAAGAAGAGCCTTGGAACGGTGATGGCCCATTAGACACCTTGCGTGCGAGTTGATGGTGGGTACTCTCATTCCGAAACGTTTTAAAAGAGAACCCAATGGTCCGCCTTGAATTTTATTCATGTTCTGGTTAAAAAAGGCCCTAATGATTTATGCGATACAACGTTTGACATGTTTGAACGAACGTAAATATATTTTTTCCGTTCGTGAAGTGAAGTGAAGTCCGGCTGGCTTAGATCATGTGCTAACAACACGGAGGTTTTTGGACATAAATGATGAGCTTTTTTGAACAAAACTACATTCGTTATGGACCTGGGATTCTTTGGAAGTGACATCTGATGAAGAGAATCAAAGGTAATGGATTATTTACATAGTATTTTCGATTTTAGATCTCTCCAACATGGCGGTTAGTCTGTATCGCAATGCGTATTTTTCTGGCGCAGTGCTCAGATTATTGCAAAGTGTGATTTCCCAGTAAGGTTAATTTTAAATCTGGCAAGTCCATTGCGTTCAAGAGATGTAAATCTATAATTCTTTGAATGACAATATAATATTTTACCAATGTTTTCTAATATTAATTAATTATTTTGTTGTCATGACTTGACTGCCGGTATTGGAGGGAAACGATTTCCTGATCATCAACGCCATAGTAAAACGCTGTTTTTAGATATAAATATGAACTTGATAGAACTAAAAATGCATGCATTGTCTAACATAATGTCCTAGGAGTGTCATCTGATGGAGATTGTAAAAGGTTAGTGCATAATTTTAGCTGATTTTATGGTTTTGGTGACGCCTGTCTTTGAATCGACAATGCATTACACACAGCTAATGTCAATGTACTCTCCTAACATAACCTAACTTTATGCTTTCCCCATAAAACCTTTTTGAAATCGGACAACGTGGTTAGATTAAGGAGATGTTTATCTTTCAAAGGGTTTAAGTTAGTTGTATGTTTGAGAAATTTGAATTTTGACATTTATTTGGTTTCAAATTTGCCGCTCTTGAAATGCACCTGCTGTTGATAGGGTGCGCCACGGGTGGCACGCTAACGTCCCACATAGCCCCAAGAAGTTAAGGCCGTGCGTAATTGGCCGACTCCAACCACGGTGAAGGAAGTGCAGCGGTTCTTGGGCTTTGCCAACTACTACCGGAGGTTTATCCGGGGGTTTGGCCAGGTAGCGGCTCCAATTACCTCACTGCTGAAGTGGGGGCCGGCGCGTTTGAGATGGTCGACGGAGGCGGACGGAGCCTTCAAGAAGTTGAAGACACTGTTCACCGACGCGCCCGTGTTGGCGCACCCGGACCCGTCTTTAGCGTTCGTAGTAGAGGTGGACGCATCCGAGGCTGGGGTGGGTGCCAGGCTGTCACAGCGCTCGGGTGCGCCACCGAAACTCCGCCCCTGCGCTTTCTTCTGAGGGAAGCTCAGTTCGGCGGAGCGTAATTACGATGTGGGGGACAGGGAGTTGCTAGCGGTAGTCAAAGCCTTGAGGGTGTGGCGACACCTACAGGGTCTGGCTCTCGACCCGGAACCTGTCCCTCCGCGTGCCCTGCCGGAAGCTGGGGCCGCAGTGTGTGGGGCCCTTCAAAGTCCTGAGGAGGATAAACGAGGTGTGTTATCGGTTGCAACTCCCTTCCTATTACCGTATTAACCCCTCGTTTCATGTGTCTCTCCTCAGGCCGGTGGTGGCTGGTCCCCTACAAGAAGATGAGGTGCCGGAGGTCCCTCCACCCCCCCTGGACATCGGGGGGTCCCTGGCGTACAGCGTAAGGGCCATTCTGGACTCGAGACGCCGGGCGGGGGGCCTGCAGTACCTCGTGGACTGGGAGGGGTACGGTCCGGAGGAGAGGTGCTGGGTGCCGGCGGAGGACGTCTAGGACCCATCCATGTTGAAAGAGTTCCACCGCCTCCGTCCGGATCGCCCTGCGCCTCGTCCTCTGGGTCGGCCTCGAGGCCGGTGTCGGCGCGCTGCAGGAGCCGCGCTTCAGGAGGGGGGTACTGTCACGATTCCTACCGACGGTGGCGCCCCCTCCTGCTCGGGTGGCGCTCGGCGGTCGTGGCCACCGGCCTATTAGCTACCACCGATTCCCTTTTTGTTTTTCCCTTTTTTTATGTTTTCTCACCTGCCCTGAGTTAGTCAATTAAGAGGGCTATTTAGTTCATCTGGCCCGCTCCCTATTGTGCGGGATTGTCCTTCTGTGTGTCGACTGCGTTTCGTTCGACTGTGCTTGTCGATTGTATTTTCCCTGTTGTTGGAAGACCTTTTATTTGGTACATGTGGTTTATTAAAATTACCACACAGTGTTCGCTGCTTCCTGCGCTTCTTTCCGCCACACCACAGACAAGCCGTTACACAATATGAAAATTCACTGCGGAGAGCTCTAGCTATCTATTGGATATTTGCTGTGATTTGGCACATGCAATACTTTCACAATTGACAAAAAAAAGCATTGGACATGTCATTTTGCAAAAAAAATGAAAAAAAGTCACTTTTTTCCTATGAAATCATATTGAAAATGCACAAAACATATGCCTTGTGCACAAGCAAAAGCAACCCAAAAAACAACGTCAATAAAAAACGTCATAAGCATGTTCATACAGCTCTTATACATGTGTAATTGACATAACAATCGAAAATTTTTCGAAAAACGGTCCAGAAACCACTTTTTTTAAGAGGTGATAAGTTTTCAAAAAGAATTTCATTTTATCAAAATCTGACCCTTGGGTGTAGACTTGGGTATCATTTGCTGTATGAAAATCCACAGTGGAGCGCGCTCGCCATCTAAAGGAAATTTGGGGTGTTACAATTGGCAATTGCCATCGGAAAATTGCCATATGATTGGCCCGGAGATGGGCCGCTTTCGGTGGTATTTACAATCGTGTGTATGATTCGTGCTGTGCCAATATGTTCCCATGTTATTTTGTCCAAATCAGGGGGGGTTTCCCTTACGCTTTTTAGGGACTGGCCTGCGCCTTATATCCAGAGGTCTCTTTTTTTGGTCTTCGAGACAACAGCATAAGCCCCAAGCCTTCTTCATGCTCGGCATCTGATGACGCCCTGCTCATAGCATTGGCTACAACATCACTTACAATATTTTTCACCGCTGATTTTAAATGTGGTTTGGCTATGCTGAGGCCTCTCTTCATAAACGGTAAAACCATCCTAAAGAGGTTACGAAATATGCCGCCTATCCCCGAACTGTACATGGTCGGGGATCCGTCATAGCCGAGTAATCCATTACCCACTTGATCAACATAGTATGAGACATAGCGGTTAGGGTCGAGATGTTGGTTGTGTTCCATAACCATTTAAAATGATTTGTATTATGTTTATAATTTTTTTTTAAATAAAATACTAATAATATATTACATATGTAGAGAGGTTTTGGTGGGTCTAAAGTGGAGTTTTACAATCGTTTTACCATAAGTAAATTCGATGTTTTCGTTCTGATCTGTTTTAAGCTCAACCAGAATGTTTTCAATATATTTCTTGCTTACAGGTACGTAGTGTGGCTTGTCATAGTTAACAGTGACTACATCACCATCCTTTCCCTCTATATGAACTGTTCTCAGGTGGGGCTGTCTCCTACCCTTTGATAGGATATTGTAACGGTTGTCGTCTGGAATGGAGGACCAAAACGCAGCAGGAATGTGGATGCTCATCTTGTATTTTATTTTAAACCAAGAAAACACCAAAATAATAAAATGAAGAACGAACGATCAACAAAACAGTCTTGTCAGGCTCACACAGGCAAAACAAGAAACAATCTCCCACAAACACTAAACCAAACACATACCCATATATAGGACTCCCAATCAGAGGCAACGAGAAAACACCTGCCTCCAATTGAGAGTCCAATGCCAATAAACCAGACATAGAAATACAAAAAAACCAGAGACCACATAGAAATACAAACATAGAACATTACCCAAAAACCCGGAAATAATAAATCAAACGCCCTACTAAATAAACCACCACCCCGAACCACATAAAACAAATACCCTCTGGACGTGACAGTACCCCCCCCCAAAGGTGCAGACCCCGGATGCACCTCATAAAAAAATATTAAAAAAACAACAACAACAAAAAATCCCCCTAAACTAAAGGGAGGGAAGGGAGGGCACATCTCAGTCTCACTGTCCCCAGGCTGACCACTCACAAACTCTCCTGCTGTTCTTCGCCCAGAGACAGCAGACACCCCATTCCACTTTCTGGCGGCTTTAGAGAGCCAATGGAAGCCTTTTTCTTGTGTTGGAACTGTCCTAACATAATCTAACTTTATGCTTTCGCCGTAAAGCCTTTTTGTAATCGGACAATGTGGTTACATTAACCTCCCTGGGCAAGGTGGGACGTTTGCGCGTGCACATTTCGTGACAAAAATATCTAAATATTCCATTACCGTACTTAGAAGCATGTCAAACGCTGTTTAAAATCAATTTTTATGCTATTTTTCTTGTAAAATAGGGATAATATTCCAACCGGGCAACGTTGTATTCATTCAAAGGCTGAAAGAAAAAAAGGGACAATTCTCATGAACGCACATCTCCAGTGTCACTGTTCTCAATCTGACCACTCACAAAATCTCCTGCTGTTTTTCGCCCAGAGACAGCAGACACCCCATTCCACTTTCTGGCGGCTTTAGAGAGCCAATGGAAGCCTTAGAAAATGTCACGTTACAGCAGAGATGCTGTATTTTCGATAGAGATGCCACAGAAGGAGAACAAATTGTCAGACAGGGCACTTCCTGTATGGAATCTTCTCAGGTTTTGGCCTGCCATATGAGTTCTGTTATACTCACAGTCACCATTCAAACAGTTTTAGAAACTTTAGAGTGTTGTATATCCAAATCTACTAATTATATGCATATTCTCGTTTCTGGGCAAGAGTAGTAACCAGTTTAAATCAGGTATGTTTTTTTATCTGGCCATGAAAATACTGCCCCCTATCCCAAAGAAATTAACAAAAAATAAATTCTGGTTGGTTTTTCTTTGGATTTATGCCTGCCATATCAATTCTGTTATAGTCTCAGACATTATTTAACAGTTTTAGAAACTTCAAAGTATTTCCTATCCAATGCTACCAATTATATGCATATCCTGGCTTCTGGGCCTGAGTAACAGGCAGTTTACTTTGGGCATGTCAGTCAGGCAGAAATTCCGGAAACTAGACCCTACCCTTAACAAGTTTTTAACAATAGCTTGCATGTTTTTTATCCAGCCGTGAAAATACTGCCCCCTATCCTAAAGAAGTTAAATTACCTCTGCTTTTTTGATGCAGGCTGTTCTGTGGAATCGTGGATACCGGGGATTCTAGACTTTTTTCACATGGCTTTACAAATTCTGCCGGGCGTGTATCGTTGGAGTCTGAAAAAAACATTATTTGACATTGTTTTAACATATTCTATAAAAAATGTATAACAAAAAAAAATGTATAACTAATAACAAATGTTCACTGCATGCACAATTATTAGGCAAGTGAGTATTCTGATCTTATCATTGTTTCTATTCACATTTTCAAACTCCAAACCATATAAACTTGAATGCTTATTGGATTTAATCATTTTCAGGTGATATGTATTTGTGTAATGAGGGAGTGTCACGAATCCCACCGAAGGTGGCTCCCCTGCCTGCTCGGGCGGCGCTCGGCGGTCGTCGTCACCGACCTATTAGCCGCCGCTGATCCCTTTTTCCTTTTTGTTTGGGTTGTCTTATTGTTTGCACCTGTTCCTCATTTGGTCTTTTGATTTTGGTTATTTAAGCCTGGTTAGCCCGCCCAGTGTTGTGCGGGATTATTTTAGCGTCAGGTTGTGTTTTTGTAGTTGGATGTGCTGGCGATTTACTACTGTAATATTGTATGCATGCTGTGCACCTGTTTTGGGCACTTGGCATTTTTTCCACGCCGTTTGTGTTGGCGTCGATCGTGTTGTGTTTTTGTTTAAATAAACACAAAGTTCCGTACCTCTGCTCTCTGCGCCTGACTCCTACCACCACTCCTAGCAACCGTCTGACAGAATCCCGCACCACACTGGGCGGGCTAACCAGGCTTAAATAACCAAAATCAAAAGACCAAATGAGGAACAGGTGCAAACAATAAGACAACCCAAACGAAAAGGAAAAAGGGATCAGCGGCGGCTAGTAGGTCGGTGACGACGACCGCCGAGCGCCGCCCGAGCAGGCAGGGGAGCCACCTTCGGTGGGATTCGTGACAGGGAGGGTGTGGCGAAAGTGAATAACACCTTATATCAAGGTGTGCATAATTATTAGGCAGCCTCATTACCTCAGGTAAAATGGGCCAAAAAAGAAATTTAACTGATACTGAAAAAACAAAAATGTAAAATGCCTTTCAGACTCTTTAAATAGCTAAACTATTTAGGTGTGACCACCGGACATTCAAACGTTTTGTTGCGAATAGTCAACTGGGGCGCAAAAAACGCATGGGGAAGAAAACGCGCAAATTAACTGCAAAAGACTTGAGAAGAATTAAACGTCAAACTACCAGGAACCCATTATCCTCCAGTGCCACTATATTCCAGAACTGCAACCTACCTGGAGTGTTCAGAAGTACAAGGTGTCAAGTGCTCAAAGACATGGCCAAGGTCAAGAAGACTGAAACAAGACCACCACTGAATAAGATTCACAAGTTGAAGCGTCAAGATTGGGCAAAGAAATACTTGAAGACAGATTTTTCAAAGGTTTTATGGACAGATGAAATGAAAGTGACTCTTGATGGACCAAATGGATGGGCCCATGGCTGGATCAGTAATGGACACAGGACACCACTTTGAGTCAGGTGCCAGCAAGGTGAAGGAGGGGTACTGGTATGGGCTGCTATCATTGAGGATGAGGTAGTTGGACCTTTTCAGGTTGAAGATGGACAGAAAATCAACTCCCAAACCTACTGCCAGTTTCTGGAAGATTATTTCGTCAAACAGTGGTACAGGAAGAAGTTCTCAGCATTGTAGAAGGCCATGATCTTTATGCAGGACAATGCTCCATCACATGCATCCAAGTACTCCACTGCTTGGCTAGCCAGCAAGGGCCTCAAAGATGCCTGAATAATGACCTGGCCTCCTTCCTCACCTGACTTAAATCCTATTGAGAACTTGTGGGCCCTTCTCAAATGTGAGATTTACAGTGATGGAAGACAATACACCTTTTTGAACAGCATTTGGGAGGCTGTGGTTGCTGCTTCAGCGAAAATTGATCGTGAACAGATCAAGAAACTGACAGACTCCATGGATGGAAGGCTCATGGCAGTTATTGAAAATAAGGGTGGCTATATTGGTCACTGAATATTTTTGAAAGGCCAAAAATGTTATATAATTGTCATTTTGTGTAACTTATCTGTTACACTTACTCTAAAAATTGAGAATAAACAAGTGAGTTGAGAGAACTTATTTTTGTAATTTAGTTGCCTAATAATTCTGCACACTAATAGTTGCCTAATAATTGTGCACACTTATATATTTCCATTAGAAAGACAACTCACTTTTCCTTTGTTAAACATTCAGGTTTGAGGTTCAATAACATTTTGGATTGACTGAGAGCATTGTGTTTGTTCAACAATAAAATGAATCCCGAGGAATACAATTTGCCTAATAATTGTGCATGCAGTGTATACTGGGGTCATACCGTATCCATAGAGCTCCTGTTCTTGAATCCGTACGTTTTCAGCCCAGTAGCCCTTCTCGGACTGGGGTGATTCTGTGCAATGCACTTGGGCCACAGTTGTGCGGAGTTGTGAAGGACTGTGATGCGTTGTAAATGCCAGATTATCGAGTGATTGGCTTGAGGTTCCCGGGGGTGTGTAACTACCGGTTAAAGCTGTGGTTCTTGGAGTGTTTGGAATTCGGGAAAAACCATTCGTACAAAACGGCAGAATACTCTCTGTTTCATCTGCTCCTCCAAAGTCTTTCAGAGTCCATAATGCATCACATATCCTTGCTGGGGGGCTGTACGCTGTAAACACAACATTGGCTTTTAAAATAGGGTACACACTTTTTGTTTTTAAATGTATAAATATTATTATGGATTTTATTTTTGTACTTACGTCGAAAATAGCATGATGGGGATGGGCTTCGTAAAGAAGACACGGTCTCGGTTTGAACCTCGGATTTCTCATCTAATGTTGGATGATCCAAATCAATTATTTCTGGTAGCAACTGGGTAAATGACGGGTAGCCTATAGATGTTAGATAATAATAACATATATTTATACGAAATATATACATTTTAATTTATAAAAATATGTGCAATTGTCATAAATACATACCTAAAAAAATCGATGTCCACCCGTTTTAGAATATCTGTAAAAACATATATAACACCGGTTTAATATTAGAGGGAGAGAGATAGTTCCCAACAGGGAATTAATTTCGTAAGATCAAACAATTCACAGAAAATACCTAACACACCCAAAAGTTAAAATATGAATATCCTCACCTTCGAAATTCTCCATGTGTATAGGCTTGCAGAAAAGCAGGAAAATAGTTTTCAGCTGGGCTGCTGTGTCCTGACTGAGACAAAGTATGGAATGAATTTACAGAGCGATGGGTGAGTTTAGTGTTTTTCGGGCGACAGCCTCTATGCAAAAATGAACCGATAGTAACAGTGTTGTTTAGAAATAAACATTGTTTTTCATCCTTGGGGGGGGGGGGGGGCTGTCTAGACCTATTATATGCAGGGATGGCTGGAGTGCCTTTTGCTTTCTACATCCTTGGGGGACATAACACCTGCTATTTCTGTTGACACCCAGTATGCATAATGAACCGTTAGGACCGGTGTTGATTAGAAATAACATCGTTTTTAAACCTTAGGGGGTGTCTAGACCGTTTATATTGTGGCTGTGGGGTTTGACAATTGAGCCCCCACATCCTCTGGGGGGGAAATGAATTAGGTTTTGAGAGGGTTGTGTGCTAATGACACGAAAGTGCCTAGCTGGTTTCAAACACCCCATGCAGACACACACCCTCGAAAAACACATTGTTTTTGAAACACACACACATACACGCCCGCACGCGCACGCACACACACACGTCTTTCCTGAAAACCTTTTTTTCTCAGACACCTAGGGAGAGAGGGAGCGTCATATTTCAGGCGTTAAAGGTGAGATACAATTTTAAAACCATTTATTTAATTCAAAATATTTAGTACAGACCTTTTAAAACAAGCTATAATTAGTACAAACAATTTTACTATTCCTTTCTTACAGATAAAGGGGCCGGCTATAGGGTTAGCCCTGACATCCATCCATTTCCAATTCACCATCGTCAAGACAGGCTCTCTTGCTCGCTAGATATTCCGCACATTCCACGTTCCGTAAGTTTTCATTCCATTGATAGATCAAACGTTGTGCATGTAGGCCCTGGGCATGTCTTAACGATAGAAGCGCCCAGCAGCGTAATTGTTCACGATTTTGGAAAAGATTCTCCAGCTTTTTCATCATGGCCAGGAATATATGATAATCGGCCCACTTAAAGCTAAAGACAGGCATAAAATAGTTCACATCCTTGCAGGCTTTGGAAAATACATATGAACTAACTGATTTTGTAGCGTTTGAACTATCATATTGTTCACATACTAAAATTGTCACTTTGGAGTCGGGGCTATACGCCATTGAAGAGATTCTTATGGCTTTCAAATCATCGCGCCCGCACACCTCCTCTTCCAATGCGTAGCCGGCAGGGATATACCACTCAGGGCGTGTTCGATCTGACATAGCGCTAGCCGTATCTTAAGCCATTCTCTCATACGCAGCGCAGGAGAAAAACTCCAGGGTTTTGCTTGATTAAGGGGCTGGGGCCGCTGTCTGTGAAAATCTTCACAGTTGAATCCTTAGGTTGGAATATGTAAGCCATATGTCCATCACTCATATCCAAAACTCCTTTAAAACATTCATGGGCCTCACACAAAATGTCCTCGATGCTTTTGTCATTGGGTTCTTGACACGAGGCACAAAGTACACCCAGAATTGTCCTAGGAAATATGCTTAATGTTCTGGGTTTATTTTTTATTTCTTGTTTAGTGTTCTGGGGCGCTTGTGGTGTTCTGGGGCTTATTTATAATGCGTCTGCCCCCCCCAATACCCCCGGACATTCCTGTTTCATAGACAACAGCCCTAAGGTCACTAAAAAAGGGTGGGGGCCATACTCTTTGAAATGTTCAAACGCATCCCCCAGTTCAACAAGGTCCCTACACATCAATCATCATGACAGCTTCAAAGGAACAGATGAAATATATGCATAAATTAACACTCACTCTAACGCGTGAGAACAGGAACGACAGGATGCCCATATATGTGCACTCACTAGAGCACGTGATAACTTCCTGCCAGGATGTCCTGACAGGATGCCCATATATGGGCATACACACGTGACCCATGACATAGGGTCATAAATCACGTGTGCCGTCTACTGTATTCTCTCTAATGGTATCAAACATATAGAAATCACACGTTTGACTCTGTTACATTAATTACATTCCAGCCATTACAATGAGCACGTCCTCCTATACCTCCCCCTACTAGCCTCCACTGGTCAATGTCAACCTGGCTGTGTACAATCCTGGAAGCTATGAGACTAGCTAACTTGGGTACATACCAGCTCAATATGAAAGTTTGATTCACTCTACATTTACATATTCAAACATTTCTTACTGTATTTCTCATTTCAAACTTTCCCAAAGTTCTCCTGCCCAATCAATACCAGTTGTAACATTAACTTACCACATGTATTCATCTTTGCATGCATGCCGCATAATGTTCTGCTTGTGGCCACAAATAGGACACCTCACAGATTTCTTGAGCAGGTCTTTCTTCAGGAGGTAATTGATAACCTTCTTTTCATTTTTTTTTTGCCAACAATATATCACCTAGCACACGAGCCATGTTCTATTAAAATCCTTGGGTCAGGTAAAAACAGTATTGAATTTTCCAGCTGGATACAAATTTTAACTTAACGAGTTAAAATTTGTATCCAGCTGGAAATTACGGTAGTATCTTTACTCACTTTATTTTACTCACTTGTTCACATGATGTTGAACGACATCGAGAACAAAAGCACAGTGACAGTCAACGTTGACCAATTGGGCTAAACATTTCTTAAGTTGCTTGTTCCTGTGTAGAAACATTGTAGTTACGAAATGTTTCTTTATAACAACATTGTAATAACTGACATTTTGATATATCCTGTGAAATATGTAGTTCCATTGAAAGTACATTGTAATTACACTTATAGGTGCTGTAACAGTTACTCAACAATGAAGTGTATTTTCCCAATGACTGCAATACAAAGGGTAACCCTACTGCGTTTCACTTTACTTGAAGCTGCTTGCTAATGAGTACCTACATTAACATTACACATTATATTATTTTTAACAACATTTCACTTACATTACACATTTGAAGCCAGGGAAATAAACCCTTACATCCCTTTTCAAAGGCAGGTACATAGTATTTACAAAGGTTAACCACTATGTGTTTCACTTTATATTAAGTTGCTTACTCCTAGGGCTTCCCGAGTGGCACAGTGGTCTAAGACGCACTAGCGACTCCTGTGGCTAGCCGGGTGCAGTGCACGCTGACATGGTCGCCAGGTGTACGGTGTTCCTCTGACACATTGGTGTGGCTGGCTTCCGGGTTAAGTGGGCATTGTGTCAAGATGCAGTGCGGCTTGGTTGGGTTGTGTTTTGGAGGACGCATGGCTCTCGACCTTCGCCTCTCCCGAGTCCAAATGAGAGTTACAGCTATGAGACCAGACTGTAACTATCAATTGGATACCACAAAATTGGCGGAGAAAATGGGGTAAAAAAAAAGAAAAAGGTTGCTGGCTCCTTTGTAGGTGCATAATAATTACAAGCATATCCATTGTAAATACATTGCTCTTACGTTTAATTCAGTACATCCTTTAAGCCAAATAATATGGAAATAAGATAACTGAAGCTGTAGTTAATGATAAGGTGTGCATTGTTACAACAGTTGATGGAGTCTTAGCCTAGCTTATTTTGGTGGTAGTGACTTAAGTAGTTACATGTAACAAGGTTACATATTAGGATGTATTGTTAACATGGTGCTACACAGGAGACTGCAAAAGTGTAATTACAGAACATGTTAGTTACATTTGGAACAAGACATCTTGTAATTACATATACATAAATCATGAGTAATTACACGTGCTCGTTCCGCTTGTGTAATAACCTATACAGCTAAACCCTTATTACAGTGTAATTACAGTGTAATGTAACTACTACAGTATGTTATACATTTACTTATTACTATTTAGTTATATATTAATTAATGTACACTTAAGGTAAAGTGTTACCACTTGATCTGATTGAATCTAGGCCTAAGGTCCTGTGGTCAACCTATAGAGAATAACGAGGAAAAAGCCATACTGCTCAAAAAACATCGACAAAATGTGCACTCCAGAATTTTAAAAGAAATTGAAGACGGTAATCCAAAAATCAACATGGCCAAAAGTATGTTTCTTGAATATATCTCAGTCCAAAATCATGGGCATTAATATGGAGTTGGTCCCCTCTTTGCCACTATAACTGCCTCCACTCCTCTAGGAAGGCTTTCCACTAGATGTTGGAACATCGCTGCAGGGACTTGCTTCCATTCAGCCACAAGAGCATTAGTGAGGTCGGGCACTGATGTTGGGCAATCAGGCCTGGCTCGCAGTTGGCATTCCAATTCATTGGTTGAGGTCAGGGCTCTATGCAGGCCAGTCAAGTTGTTCCACACCGATCTCGACGAACCATTTCTGTATGGACCTCGCTTTGTGCACGTGGGCATTGTGATGCTGAAACAGGAAAGGGCCTTCCCCAAACTGTTGCCACAAAGTAGGAAGCACAGAATCGTCTAGAATGTCGTTGTATGCTGTCGTGTTAAGATTTCCCTTCACTGGAACAATGGGGCCTAGCCCGACTCATGAAAAACAGACCCAGACAATTATTCCTCCTCCACCAAACTTTACAGTTGGAACTATGTATTGGGGAGGTAGCGTTCTTCTGGCACCCGCCAAACCCAGATTCGTCCGTTGGACTGCCAGATGTTGAAGCGTGACTCATCACTCCAGAGAACACATTTCCACTGCTCCAGAGTCCGTTGGTGGAGAGCTTTACACCACTGCAGCCGACGCTTGGCATTGGCAATGGTGATCTTAGGCTTGTGTGCAGCTTCTCGGCCATGGAAACCCATTTCACGAAGCTCCAGATGAACAGTTCTTGTGCTGACGTTGATTCCAGAGGCAGTTTGGAACTCGGTAGGGAGTGTTGCAATTGAGGACAGACAATTTTTAAGCGCTATGCGCTTCAGGACCACGCGGTCACATTCTGTGAGCTTGTGTTGTCTACCACTTTGCGGCTGAGCCGTTGTTGCTTCTAGACATTCCTCCTCACAATACCAGCACTTACAGTTGACCGGGGAGGGCAGAAGTTTGACAAACTGACTTGTTGGAAAGGTGGCATCCTATGACGGTGCCACGTTGAAAGTCACTGAGTTCTTCAGAACGGGCCATTCTACTGCTAATGTTTGTCTATAGAGATTGCATGGCTGTGTACTTGATTTTATACACCTGTCAACAACGGGTGTAGCTGAAATAGCCGAATCCACTAATTTGAAGGGGAGTCCATATACTTTTGGCCATGTAGTGTACCTCTCTTCTGGCTCCAGCAGACCACCAACTCATCCATGCTGTAACAATTTAAAAAAACACCACTTACCTCTCAACCAACGCTTACCTCTCCCCTGGCACCAGCAGACCACTGACCAGAGCTGTGACAATCCTAGAAATCAGGGCTCAACTAAAGACAATTTTAAGAAATGCAACTGGGGAGGACAACATTTACACCATATTGCTAAAACAAACACTTTATGTACCTCCTCTCCAACCACTTCACCTTATGTCTCACCCACGGCCATTTTCTCAACCCTGGAAAACAGCAGTGGTCACCACAATCCACAAATCTGGCAAAGACCCACAGAATGTTTCAAGCTATCGACCAATATGCCTCCTCAGCCATGTGGGGGAACCATAGCCGTGGGAAGTAGGGGTGTTACTGATAAAATACAATACAATAAATGTACCGGAAGTTTACATACACCTTAGCCAAATACATTTCAACTCAGTTTTTCAGAATTCCTGACATTTAATCTTAGTAAAAATTCCCTGTCTTAGGTCAGTTAGGATCCCCACTTAATTTGAAGAATGTGAAATGTCAGAATAATAATAGAGAGAATGATTTATTTCAGCTTTTATTTCTTTCATCACATTCCCAGTGGGTCAGAAGTTTACATACACTCAATTAGTATTTTATAGCATTGCCTTTAAATTGTTTAACCTGTTAGGGCTAGGGGGCAGTATTTACACAGCCGGATAAAAAACGTACCCGATTTAATCTGATTATTACTACTGCCCAGAAACTAGAATATGCATATAATTATTGGCTTTGGATAGAACACACCCTAAAGTTTCTAAAACTGTTTGAATGGTGTCTGTGAGTATAACAGAACTCATATGGCAGGCAAAAACCTGAGAAGATTCCTTACAGGAAGTGCCCTCTCTGACCATTTATTGGCCTTCTACACTCTCTTTATTGAAAACTGAGGATCTCTGCTGTAACGTGACACTTCCTACGGCTCCCATAGGCTCTCAGAAGGCGGCAAAACGTTGAATGGTGACTTTGCAGGCCATGGCTGAAAAACAGTAGCGCATTTGGATAGTGGTCGATCAGAGAACAATGAGACTGGGGGCGCTTGCACGAGCCGACACCATGTTTTTCGTCTTTGAACGAAAACAGGGTTCCCCGGTCGGAATATTATCGCTTTTTTAGAGAAAAATCGCATAAAAACTGATTTTAACTGCTACAAACTAATTTAAATTGCAATCAATAATCATATGAAGCTTTATTTATACAGTACACTTCAGACATGGAATGCAACACAATGTTCTTTACAGGAAAAAATTATAAAAAATTATGAAAATAAAACCTGAAATATTTACTTCACAACAAACAACTAAAAAGCACTCTAAGGAAAAGCAAAGCTAAAAATATGTGTTTTAAGACCTCTTCTAAATGTCCACAGTTTAGGCCTCCCTCAGGTTCTCTGGCAGGCTATTCGAGAGGCTGGGGCAATAATAACTAAAGGCCTCCTTTCCAGGAGTCTTGGTCCTAGGCTTTGGGATAGTGCCAGAGGACCTGAGGGACCTACTGTGTAGATAACTTAAAAGTGTTTCTGGCATGTATTGTGGTGCACATTCGTGGATTGATTTAAAAAATTAAGAATCTTAAAATCAATTCTAAAAGTCACAGGCAGCCAGTGCAGAGACCATACATGTGTGTAATGTGTGCTCTCCATCTGATCTTGGTCAGTACCCGTGCTGCAGCATTCTGTATGTTTTGCAGTTGACCAATGCATGGGTGTCTCTCTATAACAGCCTGAGAGAGAAACAGCTGAACCTTGGCAATGTTCCTCAGTTTGTAAACATTTATTTTCGTCACATTCGTAATGTGTGATTCAAATTTTTGTTCAGAATCGAAAATAACACCTAGGTTTCTTTGCTGTTTTTTATCTTTATTGCCTGTGAATTCAAATGTGTAGCTAGATTCTCTCTTGTGCTTTGGCTCCAACAATAAGTACCTTGGTCTTGTCTTGATTTAGCTGGAAGAATTTGTGAGTATTTAAATCACTATTACAGTGTAATAATTTATTGTGGAGCACCTCTGGTGACAGAAATTTGTACCTGCGTAGCAATGCTGTGTTTTCTGATAACGCTGCCAAGGGGTAACATATTTAAACTGAACAGTACTGGACGCAAAATCTAACCTTGTGGAAAACCACATGTGATGTGTATTTTCTCTGAGATGTTGACCGCTAGCGGGACACCAGCCGGTAGCGGGACACCGTGAAATTGGAGGGCGCGTATTTCAAATAAATAATTGTAATATTAAACATTCATGAACATACAAGTATCTTATATCATTTAACCTCTATGGGCTAGGTGGGACGCTTGAATTCGTCCCATCTACTCAACAGCCAGTTTAATCCCGTTGCGCGATATTCAAATACCTTAGAAATGCTATTACTTCAATTTCTCAAACATATGACTATTTTACACCATTTTAAAGACAAGACTCTCGTTAATCTAACCACACTGTCCGGTTTCAAAAAGGCTTTACAACGAAAGCAAAACATTAGATTATGTCAGCAGAGTACCCAGCCAGAAATAATCAGACACCCATTTTTCAAGCTAGCATATAATGTCACATAAACCCAAACCACAGCTAAATGCAGCACTAACCTTTGATGATCTTCATCAGATGACAATCCTACGACATTATGTTATACAATACATGCATGTTTTGTTCAATTAAGTTCATAATTATATCAAAAACCAGCTTTTTACATTAGCATGTGACTAGCATGTGACTAGCATTCCCACCGAACACTTCCGGTGAATTTACTAAATTACTCACGATAAACGTTCACAAAAAAAACATAACAATTATTTTAAGAATTATAGATACAGAACTCCTTTATGCACTCGCTATGTCCGATTTTAAAATAGCTTTTTGGTGAAAGCACATTTTGCAATATTCTGAGTAGATAGCCCGGCCATCACAGGCTAGCTATTTTGACACCCACCAAGTGTGGTACTCACCAAACTCCGATTTACTATTAGAAAAGTTTGATTACCTTTGCTGTTCTTCATCAGAATGCACTCCCAGGACTTCTACTTCAATAACAAATGTTGGTTTGGTTTGGTATATCCAAATAGCGACACTATCCGAAGGGTAAATAAGGGTGACGTGCCCGACGCGTTTCATGACAAAAAAATTCTAAATATTCCATTACCGTACTTCGAAGCATGTCAACCGCTGTTTAAAATCAAAAAGCGGGAGAGAGAGAGCGAAGGTTGGGACGGCGCAATACCATCCGAGTAGGGGCAGAGTGAGAAGTGTTGGATGAGAGCGAGAGGGAAAATGATACAAGGTAGTGGTCGGAGATTTGGAGGGGAGTTGCAATGAGATTAGTGGAAGAACAGCATCTAGTAAAGATGAGGTCAAGCGTATTGCCTGCCTTGTGAGTAGGGGGGGGAAGGTGAGAGGGTGAGGTCAAAAGAGGAGAGGAGTGGAAAGAAGGAGGCAGAGAGGAATGAGTCAAAGGTAGACGTGGGGAGGTTAAAGTCACCCAGAACTGTGAGAGGTGAGCCATCCTCAGGAAAGGAACTTATCAAGGCGTCAAGCTCATTGATGAACTCTCCAAAGGAACCTGGAGGGCGATAAATGATAAGGATGTTAAGCTTGAAAGGGCTGGTAACTGTGACAGCATGGAATTCAAATGAGGAGATAGACAGATGGGTCAGGGGAGAAAGAGAGAATGTCCACTTGGGAGAGATGAGGATTCCAGTGCCACCAACCCGCTGGCTCGATGCTCTAGGGGTATGCGAGAATACAGTGTTATCTGTAGCAGTGTTATCTGTGGTAATCCATGTTTCCGTCAGCGCCAGGAAGTCTAGGGACTGGAGGGTAGCATAGGCTGAGATGAACTCAGCCTTGTTGGCCGCAGACCGGCAGTTCCAGAGGCTGCCGGAGACCTGGAACTCCACATGGGTCGTGCGCGCTGGGACCACCAGGTTAGAGTGGCAGCGGCCACGCGGTGTGAAGCGTTTGTATGGCCTGTGCAGAGGGGAGAGAACAGGGATAGACAGACACATAGTTGACAAGCTACAGAAGTGTTGTTTCTTGTATTATTGTCTCTTGTGTCTTTAGAGAACTGTTTCACTTTGATATCCTTTTTCTTCTGTCCTGATTTTCTCTTTCTTTTCTTCTGTTAACTAGATATTCTTTGTTATTCTTCGTTAGCTAGCTAGCTTCTTCCAAAATAGTCCCTAGCAACTGCTTAGCAACTGGTAAACAATTCAGCTAGCTAAGATAACTACAATTTTATGAAAAATAGTAACTTTTTTCAAAAGCCTATCTTCTTTGTTTGTTGCTTGTTTTTTCTCCTATTCAGTCTTGCAGTTTTCTTTTGATTTTTTCTGATGTACTTCACTCTAAAAACCATGTACATTTCAATATTTGTAGGAGCTCATTTTTCAACTGCTGCTGCTCAAATACTCTAAAATGTAAATAAACTATACTATTTCATACGGAAAGTAGGATGTTCAATAGGAAAGCAAAAGTAAGCGCGCCCTCTCCCTCGTGCGCCGAATGACTGATATTGTTCCGGTGCTCTCCTAACCAAAACTCAAAATTCTTGCTTGTTTTTAAAAAAAGCCTGAGACCTTGAATAAAGACATCTATTGGAAGCCATAGGAATTGCAATCTGGGAGACGGAATTACATAGGTACAATTAGTTTTCATAATGAGAGCCTGGGACCTTAACAAAAAATAAATTCTGGTTGGTTTTTCTTTGGATTTATGCCTGCCATATCAATTCTGTTATAGTCTCAGACATTATTTAACAGTTTTAGAAACTTCAAAGTATTTCCTATCCAATGCTACCAATTATATGCATATCCTGGCTTCTGGGCCTGAGTAACAGGCATTTTACTTTGGGCATGTCAGTCAGGCAGAAACTCAGGAAACTAGACCCTACCCCTAACAAGTTTTTAACAATAGCTTGCACTTCTTCAGATATTCAATTAAAAACTGTTTTGAAGAAGGTGGTGGGGATAGGATCGAGAAGGCAGGTAGAAGGCTTAAGTTGTGAAATCACTTCCTGAGCATGTCTGTGTCAACTAGGGAAAATAAATCCATACTCAATTAGCGTGGTAGGCTAGGGCACATACTGTATCAGTGGGTTGGAAAACATGTTCCACGGTCAAATAAATGCCCCCAATACGAAGGGAATACATATTGGCTTAGAGCAAGAACTATTCTGGGTGCCGCAGTAAAAGTATCGTAGGGAATACTCGGTAGGGTCTGTATAATGTATACATGGTGTCATTTCATGGGGCTCTGAATAATATAGAGTGTTGGTGGCCTTTCACTCCATCCATTCCAATGGCTTCCGAATCACATCACGTGTGCTTACTGCGCTACAGAAAACCCGCTAACCAAACAACAGTCCAGGGCAAGCTCACCGAATAAAGGGAAACTACACAAAAAAAATCAAGGTTTCTTAGATTTTTCAGAGACCTCAAAAGTCATCCCCTTATGTGGTTGTGAACACAGAAAATCCAATGTTGTTGTTTTCTATGAAAAAGTGTGAAAAAACTGGGGTAAACCATAAAAAAAAAATCTGAAACCTGTATAAACAAAACCAAGGAAACGGAATTTGGGGAACATTTTCCCCCAAAAATATAAACTGATTTTAAAAGGCTATACCAATGTTTTTTTGCTGTGCATGACTGCACTTTAGAGTGTGTGTCATCCTGCAGCACAACATTTTGGGGGAAGTTGAGATCAGGTCCAATATTAATTGTGCACCCAAGAGGCAAAGAGGTTGGACCATCCTAGAAATGTTTAGTGAAATGTAATATAATATATAACATTTAGCAGACACTTTTATCCAAAGCAACTTACAGTCATGCCTGAATATATTTTTAAGTATGGCTGGTCCCAGGAATCGAAACCCAATATCTAGGCGTTGCAATGCTCTACCAAGATGCATGACAGGGTTATAAATGCTTTTTGAAGCCTCAATTTGAATGATTTATAAGGCTTTATTAAGCGGTGCTTATGCCACCCTATAAAAAGCACAGATTTATGTCATATTTGACATTGGTGGTTATGTCACACAGTTATGCCACATTAATGAGCCCTTATAAGCTGCACGTCATTTAATGCGGGACCCATTAGGTCATGACTATCAGAAGGCATTTTAAGAAATTGTAAAGAAAAAAACTCTTGCTGTTTTCTGCAACATGATATCATAGCGAAACATCAGACCACAGGCTGTGAGGATTGGCAACAACATCTCCTGCACACTGACTCCTAATTTAGAGACCCCCAGGGGTGTGTCCTTAGACCTTTGCTGTACTCCCTGTTCACGACACCAACTTCATCAAGTTTGCTGACGAAACCATTGTTGTAGGCCTAATCACCAACAACGACGAGTCAGCCTATAGGGAGAATGTAAGTAACAACGTCTCCCTCAACATCAGCAAAACAAAGAGGTTGATTGTTGACTTCAGGAAACAGAGGGAACATGGCCTGATCAACATCAACGGAACTGCAGTAGAGAGAGTCAGCAGTTTTATGTTCCTCGGTGTCCACATCACGGACCAACAACATCACCAATCTTGACATGGACCAAGAATACCACCATTTCTCTACATCCTAAGGTGACTGAAGAAATTTGGCATGCCACCCCGGGTCCTCTCCAAACACTACCCCTGGACCATCGAGAGCGTCCTGACCGGTTGCATCACAGAAATTGCTCCGTCCACAACTGCAAGGCCCTCCAGCGGGTGGTGACGACGGCACATCACTGGGACCGTGCTCCCACCCATCCAGGACATTTACTCGAAACGGTGCCTGAGGAAGGCCATCAACATCATCACACCCCAGCCACGAGCTGCAAGAGGTCTGATAGAAACTGTCTCTGAGCCTGTTGCTATTTCCAAGCCATCAGACTGCTGAATACTTCAACTGGACTGACCACGTGCACTGATTCTCAGCACTTTAGCACACTTGTACTCACCCACACACCCATGCTACACACACATCATGCTGCACACACACACAAATCACAACTGATGCTACCAGATTCTTATTATGATTGCTAAATACTGCACGATTTAAACACTTGCCCCCCAATCTGTCATTCCCTAAAACACGTGTAAATATTGGACTATAAGTTGTGCCTTCCTCTGACGGACTTATGCTAAAATGTTGATCATTACCTACTTCGCTATCACTTTGTGTTTGTATTCTTATCTTTTGTTATTTCTTATTATTTTTGCATTGTCGAGAAGGAACCTGCAATTAAGCGTTTCGTTGGATGGTGTATAGCATGTGTATCCCATACATACGACTAATAAAACGTCAAACTGTCACGTTTTTGCAATAAGTTAGGCATCAACCACTTGATGCTTATGTCAATACATCACAGTCAATGGGAAAAGAAACTGCCGGACCCAACCCCTCACCGGTCTGCCTTCGGCCCGCCGGCGGACACCACCCCGATGAACCCCCACACGTAGCCCTTTGCAAGACCACGAACGAGAGCCCCCGAGATGGGCCGCACGTCGAACTTCCAACGGTGGCGAGAGGAGGGCGGCGGAGCAACTGCTCCCCCAGCCGCGGCTCGAGCCCAGCCCTGCTTCACACCCCAGCCCGACCAACCCAGCCCTTAGAGCCAATCCTTATCCCGAAGTTACGAATCTGACTTGCCGACTTACATCGCAATCAAGATGAATGACAATTAATTAAGTTGCCGCCTCCCCCCACATTGCAGAAAGGTAGGCCTCACTGGAATCCTGACATAGAGTTGATGAGGTTTTGAGTGACATCGGTAGAACTGTTAGGGTTAGTTTCAAAATTCAGGTATTGGAGCGTTCAACAGATGCCCTGATGAACTCAAGCCTACACCTCACCATGTGAAATGAACAGTTAAAACTTCAGTTAAAACTTGGTCCCACATAGAACAAGGCCTTCCTTCCATAGAAAAACATGACCTACAGCCCTCACATAACCATGAGGAAGGCCTGAAAAATGGCCAAATTCTTTCCTTCCACCTTCCACCGTACTCCCTGTATATACAGTATTGTTGTGTATTTTATTCCTCTTTTGTTGCTATTTGTATTATTCTTTTTTAACTCTGCATCTGTCACGTCCTGACCAGTAAAGGGGTTATTTGTTATTGTAGTTTGTTCAGGACGTGGCAGGGGGTGTTTGTTTTATGTGGTTCGGGGTTTGTTGGGCTATGTACTTATGTAAGAGGGGTGTTTGTTTTATGTGTTCCGGAGTTTTTTGGTCTATGTTCTAGGTTAGTGTTTTTCTATGATAGTTCTAGTCTTTCTATTTCTATGTTTAGTTAATGGGGTTGACCTTCAATTGGAAGCAGCTGCTCTTAGTTGCTTCTAATTGAAGGTCTTACTTAAGAGGGATGTTTTTTCTATGGGTTTTGTGGGTAGTTGTTTCTTTAGGGAGTTTTCTATCCAAATCAAACAATTATATGCATATTCTAGTTACTGGGCAGGAGTAGTAACCAGATTAAATCGGGTACGTTTTTTATCCGGCCGTGCAAATACTGCCCCCTATCCCCAACAGGTTTTAAAGATCCAATTGTTGATTATCCCCACTCAGGTTGAATTCCAATAGAAATTACACATCACTTTGCAAGCCAGTATAATGTTACTTGATGCTTGTTTTGCATGTGTCCAAAACTCAGCGAATGGCTGGTCACCAGCGAAAACACAACTAAGGTTGGTCACCAGCCTATGCTGGTCTATGCTGTTTTTTTCAGCAGGGTATTTAGCTGGAGCTGAATCAGTCTCTGCCCATCTTTGCTGTGATTGTGGCCCAAGTACCCAGTAGCGCATTTTACTCTGTAAATATGATGGCGAAAATAATCACTGATGTTGATCAATGCAGTGTGAGAGTGATGCGAAGGGTGTCTTATTGCAGATTTTCCCAAACTTGGTGCTGGGGCCCCCCCTTTGTTTTTTGCCGTAGCACTACACAGCTGATTCAAATAAGCAAAGTTTGATGATGAGTTGGTTATTTGAATCAGCTGTGTACCTTGCACACTCTTGCCTGCATCTAGCTGATCTAGGGTGTAATCATTAGCCCAACAGTTGCAAATGAGAATTTCTATTGGACAAATTCAGATACTGTATGTTTATCCCCGTTTCGTTCCGTTTGCTTCCACTTAAGAAATGTTTTTTAACAGAATCGGCGGAATGAATATACTGTACCCCTGATCACACACAAACGGTTCACTTTCATAGTAGCCACATAAAAACAGCATGATCACTTTGCTCGTTGTATATATAAGTTGTTCTTGCAACTATCTACGCGCTCTCCTCCTTTCACCTTTTGCAATTTGCTTGTGGACTTCAGTGCACAACACATCAGCTGTCCGTGACCAAGCAAAAAAAATACTTTCCAAACCTTCATATCATGACCGCTAACCGCTACACACAGCCAAAACCCTCAGAAAGTAGTTTAGCTGGTACACCGGATGGCCATACAGTAATAAAACCAAAACCTTGGAAGAGTTTGAGTGACGAATAGCAATAGCCAGCTAGCTAACATAGCATCCCTCTCTGTTTGAGCCGGGTGATTGAGTCGGCTAGCTGCATAAGCAGTTTAGCAGTTACAACTGCGAGCTCCTGTGGCAATACATTTATAAAACCAAAAGCTTACCTTGTCTTGCAAGAGTTCCAGTGTTGGATAGACATAGCCAGCTAGCTAACATAGCATCCCAATCTGTTTGAGTAGGCTAAACGAGTTAGCTGCATTTGCAAGCTAAGGGAAAGTAAAAAAATACAACCAAATATAGCTAGATCTCTCTCTATCGCTTTCTCTTGCTTCTTCTTAATTTTGGAATGATTGAATTTCTTCAAAACTGTTAAATTATTGTCTTTCTCTATTTATGAGCCAACTACTCAACACATTTTCTGCACTGCAGTGCAAAGATAGCTGTCGTTTATACTTTCAGTGCTAGATTCCTTCTCTGATCCTTTGATTGGGAGGACAACACTTCAGTTCATGCTGCAAGAGCTCTGGTGGTTGGACGACGTCATCTGGAAGTTGCCATGATTACTGTGTAAGTCTAATTACTGTGTAAGAACCTCCTAAGTTTTGTATTGAAGTCAATGTACCCAGAGAAGGACAGAAGCTAGCTGTCCTCTGGCTACACCATGGTGCTATCCTACAGAGTACTGCTGATGCTACTGTTTTAAGAAATTATTTGATTAGGTGTAAATATGTTTAGTATAGTTCTATCTAAAAAGGATAACTTTTTTTATATTTCTCTATTTTTATGGAATTTACTGAAGAAGATGGTCCTCCCCTTCCTCCTCTAAGGAGCCTCCACTGATCTATATGTATATGCTATATGTCATTCTTATTGGTTGATCCTGAATGTCAACTGCCAAGCAATATATCAACAGGTACACACGTAGCTTATACGATAGAGAGTGAACCAGTACCTTTGTGTGTGTCAGGGACACAGTTTAAAACTGGAAAATCAAGTATGGACCTCAAAGCCATGTCATACAAACCTGAAAGCAAGACAGGATGAGGTTACGCATTATACAGTGACATTGTCAAAGGGCTCTTAGTCATGTGGTCTTTCACTTGGAAACCCTTTGAAGGTATGACCATCTCACCAATGGCAAGGCCAATGCAGGTAAAGCGATATCAAGATAACATGTCGGTTTTGTCTTAGGCAAATCCCGGGGCACTCACGGTGCAGTTAATTTTGATAGTATTGCATTTTTCCACACAATTAAAGAATTTACACACAAGATGAGACTTTGTCTTTGTTACCTACAGTTCATTCGGAAAGTTTTCAGACCCCTTCCCTTTTTCCACATTTTGTTACGTTACAGCCGTATTCTAAAATGGATTAAATTTCAAAAGCGTTTTGTCATTTCTTAAGTGTAGTGACTGTTCAATAATCACATGACAGATGATGAAAGTATTATGCTGTTGGATAGCACATTGCTTCATCATTTAGGGTTGACTCAGGATAAGACAGTGCAATCTATTAATATCACACTGGTTATGAAAAAATATTTATCTACAAAGACAATATTCAGCATTATGTTACTTTACTCCATGAGTAACATTATTGATCATACTTCGTTAAGTCTGCAACCTCAAGGTGCTTATGCTCTTATAATTAAGTAGCATTGTCCTTGCCAGAATGGCCCATCATGGCTCTGGATAGGACGCTATTCTACCACATTAAATTGTGCTATGTTAAACAGTGGTACATTAAATAGTGCTACATTGTGTCTATGGTGATGTCGTAATTAGCGCTTGGATTCAAACTACAGTTCAAGAGTGTCTGTCGATAACCACTTGAAATAGAGGAAATGGGTTACTGTCCTCTTAAATACTTTGACAGGTGGAGATTGTATTGTTTCAATGTGGGTTATATTTGCAGCAACCATTTTTAAGCACATGAAGGCATCAAGCTGTCAGACATCAGCTAGCACCTTACCAGAAGCCAAAAGAAAAACTCTGCACTTACATAACACATTTAATCAATCTATTTACCTTACCTGTCATGAGAGAGCTTAATCACAGTGAACAGTGAGCATGTGTTTGACTTCATGTTCTGTGAGTGTGTGTGCCTGTATTTTGTATGTTTGTACAATAAGTAAAGTAGGGTATGTATAGTGCATTCGAAAAGTATTCAGACCCCTTGACTTTTTCCACATTTTGTTATGTTACAGCCTTATTCTAAACTGGATTTAATTATTATCTTATTATCCTCCAATCTACACACATTACTCCATAATGACAAAGCAAAAACAGGTCTTTAGAAATGTTAGCAAATTTTTTACACATTAAAAACAGAAATGCCTCCGGGTTAGAGTCCAGCTCCCTGAAATCGGCAGCTCTACCCTTCAGCAGAAATACCTTATTTATATAAGAATTCAGACCCTTTGCTATGAGACTTGAAATTGAGCTCAGGTGGATCCTGTTTCCATTGATCATCCTTGAGATGTTTGTACAACTTGATTGGAGTCCACCTGTGGTAAATTAAATTGATTGGATATTATTTGGAAAGGCACACGCCTGTCTATATAAGTTCCCACAGTCGACAGTGCATGTCAGAGCAAAAACCAAGCCATGAGGTCGACGGAATTGTCCATAGAGCGCCGAGACAGGATTATGTCGAGGGACAGATCTGAGGAAGGGTACCAAAACATTTCGGCAGCTTTGAAGGTCCCCAAGAACACAGTGGCCTCCGTCATTCTTAAATGGAAGAAGTTTGGAACCAACAAGACTCTTCCTAGAGCTGGCCACCCAGCCAAACTGAGCAATCAGGGGAGAACGGCCTTGGTCAGGAAGGTGAACAAGAACCTGATAGTCACTCTGACAGAGATCCAGAGTTCCTCTGTGGAGATGAGAGAAACTTCCAGAAGGACAACCATGTCTGCTGCTCTCCATCAATCAGGCCTTTGTGGTAGAGTGGCCAGACGGAAGCCATTCCTCAGTAAAGGACATGACAGCCCGCTTGGAGTTTGCCAAAAGGCACCTAAAGGACTCTCAGACCATGAGAAACAAGATTCTCTGGTCTGATGAAACCAAGATTCAAATCTTTGGTCTGAATGCCAAACGTCACGTCTGGAGGAAACCTGGCACCATCCCTACGGTGAAACATGGTGGTGGCAGCATCATGCTGTTGGGATGTTTTTCAGTGGACTGGGAGACTAGTCATGACTGAGGAAAAGATGAATGGAGCAAATTACAGATATCCCTGATGAAAATCTGCTCCAGAGTACTCAGGACCTCAGACTGGGGCAAAGGTTCACCTTCCAACAAGACAATTACCCTAGCACACAGCCAAGACAACGCAAGAGGGTCAAGTCTCTGAATGTCCTTGAGTGGCCCAGCCTGAGCCTGGACTTGAACCTGATCGAACACCTCTGGAGAGACCCGAAAATAGCTGTGCAGCGACGCTCCCATCCAACCTCATAGAGCTTGAGAGGATCTACAGAGAATAATGGGAGAAACTCCCCAAACACAGGTGTGCCAAGCCTGTAGCGTCATACCCAAAAACACTCGAGTCTGTTATTGCGGCCAAAGGTGCTTCAACAAAGTACTGAGTAAAGGGTCTGAATACTTATTTAAATGTAATATTTTATTTTTATATATTTGCAACAAAAAAAATAAGTTTTTTGCTTTGCCAATATGGGGTATTGTGTGTAGATTTATTAGGGGAAATAAACCATTTTTATACATTTTAGAATATGGCTGTAACTCAAGAAAATGTGGAAAAAGTCAAGGGGTCTGAATACTTTCTGAAGGCACTGCCAGTGTGCATGTGTGTGTAGCGTATAACAGGGTTTCCCAAACTCGGTCCTGGGGCCTCCCCTGGGTACACATTTTGTTTTTTTCCCCTAGCATTACACAGCTGATTCAAATAACAAACTCATTATCAAGTTTTGATAATTTGAATCATCTGTGTAGTGCTAGGGCAAAAACCAAAACGGGTCCCAGGACCGAGTTTGGGAGACCCTGGTCTATACTGTAGGTCTGTATGAGTGGTTGATTGCACAGACACCAATGTTGGCATTTTACATGCAGGCCTTTATTTGTGTTTGTGTATGTATACGTGTGATCTTAAACATTGCCAATCTCCCCTATTCTCTACTCTCCCCCTGTAGAAAAGCTAATTTATCTAGCTCTAAACAATAAAAAATTAACTGAAAAGTCTCAATTGATTTCTGTGTTTATTCGGGTTTTCGTCATTTGTTTTTGCTTTGGACGAATATGGGGTAATTTTTGAAAAACTTCCCAAACTCAAGGATTTCTTCTAGTTTCTAGGGGTTTGTCATTTAACATGTTCAAACGGTTTAATTTGTTTACAGTAACAGACAACCGCACGTATCAGAGAGAACGCTTAGCGAGGACAACCAGAAAAAAATCTGCTTGGTTTGATTTTCCCAAAACACTTGATGTTGAGATAGACAGCTATTAAGGGTGGGAAACCCTAGGAGACCTATGCTCATCCTGTGTGATCTGTTTTGAGAAGTCATCTGAGGTATTTGTTCTGGGAGGAGATGATAGGTGTAAACCGAATAGGGTGCCTCGAGTAGGAAGAAAGGCCTCAGGCTTCTGACTAGTGCAAATTGGCATAGAATAAAAGGCTGTGTGTCATTAGGATAGACTATTAGTTTAGGTAATGTACTTTTGGATGATACAGCATAAACAGCGATCTGAAAAAGAACAGTTAGAGGAAATGAACACTGCCAGAGACACACATTGAAAAGGCATTGTTATCTGCACACTGTGGTTCATTTTTCTTTGTCATATCACACGAAACCACCAGGGGTTTTAAAATGCACTTAAGCGCGTTGACCCCACTTATCTTTGCCTTTTGGTAGGCCATCATTGTAAATAGTTATTTGTTCTTAACTGACTTGCCTAGTTAAATAAAATAACATCTTCAGTGTGTGATTTTGAGTTTGCTAGTTTGCATATAGATGTAGATATAGACGTAAAATGGTTTAAATCCTATTATAATCATCCTGGAACGTGTGAGCATTTGGGGGACACCTCCCTCACCAATCACCAATCACCAGACCTGCTTACATCACTCCATATTGACTCAATGTTTATCGAGGAGAGGAATCTGCTGAAAAAAAACAGCATAGACCAACCTTGGTTGTGTTTTCGCTGGCAACCAGCTTCGCTGTGTTATTTTTCTGGTGACCAGCCTCACACACAACACCAGCATCAAGTCACATTATGCTGGTTATGCTGGTTTGCAAAGTGATTAATCATTTCTATTGGAATCCAGCCTGAGTGGGCATAACCAAGAGTTGGATCTTTAAAACCAGCTGACAGCCGTTTTGCACTGTTAAGCTATGGTTTAGTTAGCAATCCAGCAATAGGGCAATATTTTATTAACGTAGTAGTGTCCCCCCCCTAGAAAGATATGACCTTTGGCTTTCACCTGGAATTATTTATGTACTTTTCAACCCATATGATCTAGTACATAATAAATGTATAACATACAAATATGGTTTGAGAAACGAGAAACATTTTTTTTATTGTGAGTGAATATGCCTTTTCATACTTTATAATATTTCACCTTCTTTATTACTTTACCAAACATATCATGACATTAGTGATAGTCAAACTGTTAAATTTGTGAACGTCTAAATCAACATTTGGGCCATTTAAACAGCATGCATCCCTCCTAGAGACAAGGGGAGAAGGGCTATGTAGAGGGCTCAATTTTGTCGTTCTGAGTAAATTTCAAGTTTACCCTCTGTTTTGGAGTGAGTAGTCGTGCTGTACTTCGCTCCACGGGTAATATTACATTACAATACAACGGAACGATTTAATTAGTGTAATGTTAGCTAGCTAGCTACATAGTTGTCTTTGCATCAAGGATAAAGGTGTAGCTAAAGGTGTAGGTGTAGCTTTGAGAAACTAACTTTGAGAAACTAACAAGGTTAGCTAGCCAGCTGTATTCGTTCGTTCGCGCCGTTTTCCAAACGGCGTCAACACCACAACGCCACAGCCACTGCTATCTAGCCAACTTTACCAACTAGCAGTACTGTAGAAACTAAATACATTACAACGGAACGATTTGATTAGTGTAATGTTAGCTAGCTACATAGTTGTCTTTGTATCAAAGATAAAGGTAAAAGCAGCCACTGCTAGCTAGCCAACCCTACCAGCTAGCAGTACTGTATCATTTTTAGTCAATAAGATTTTTGCAACGTAAGCTTAACTTTCTGAACTTTCGAGTTGTGTAGTCCACTTGTGTAGCTAGCAAGACTGACTTTGTGTTAGCTAGCCAACGTTTAATTACTTCTGCGTTATGAAAGGAACTAGACACGGACACGAATGATCCATTGGTAGTTTGTTGTAACCAAGTATTGGTGCTAACCGTGTGTTATTGGATGCTAGCATGCTAGTTAGCTATGGCGTCATAGGATACGGTGCACTGGGTGGGTTTCACAGAAGAATACTGTACCAAGTTATCTAGCTGAATAAACTAAGTTTGAGCCTATTCCTGGAAACATTGAACCACCGTAGTTTACATCAATTATAATTTCTAAAGTGGAAGTTGTAAAAGTTCATTTGAGTGTTTCAATGAATGGTTAGTGAGGAAGGCCCTGCTCTCTTGCATTCCCCAGTTGTTTAGTTAATTTTCATTCCAATCTCCTTTGTATTAGCGTAGCCTCTCCTGTAGGCTGTCAACTATGTGTCTGTCTATCCCTGTTCTCTCCTCTCTGCACAAGCCACACAAACGCTTCACACCGCATGGCCGCTGCCACTCTAACCTGGTGGTACCAGCGCGCACGACCCACGTGGAATTCCAGGTCTCCGGCAGCCTCTGGAACTGCCGGTCTGCGGCCAACAAGGCAGAGTTCATCTCAGCCTATGCTACCCTCCAGTCCCTCGACTTCTTGGCGCTGACGGAAACATGGATTACCACAGAAAACACTGCTACTCCTACTGCTCTCTCCTCGTCTGATCACGTGTTCTCGCATACCCCGAGAGCATCTGGTCAGCGCGGTGGTGGCGCTGGAATTCTCATCTCTCCCAAGTGGACATCCTCTCTTTCTCCCCTGACCCATCTGTCTATCTCCTCCTTTGAATTCCATGCTGTAAAAATCACTAGCCCATTCAAGCTTAACATCCTTATCATTTATCGCCCTCCAGGTTCCCTTGGAGAGTTCATCAATGAGCTTGACGCCTTGATAAGTTCCTTTCCTGAGGATGGCTCACCCCTCACAGTTTTGGGTGACTGGGGGCAGTATTTTCACGGCTGGATAAAAAACGTACCCGATTTAATCTGATTATTAGTCCTGCCCAGAAACTAGAATATGCATATAATTATTAGCTTTGGAGAGAAAACACTCCAAAGTTTCTAAAACTGTTTGAATGGTGTCTGTGAGTATAACAGAACTCCTATGGCAGGCAAAAACCTGAGATGGTTCTGTTCGGGAAGTACCCTCTCTGACCATTTATTTTCTTTCTTTGACATCTCTTCCAAAAACTAAGGATCTCTGCTGTTACGTGACAATACCCACGTCTCCAATGGCCTCTCAGAGCCCGGGAAAAACAGGAATGACGTAATTCAAAGCCCTGGCTGAAACAAAGGAGAGCAAAAGCTAAGTGGTCTCTCAGTGGAGTAAGCCTTACGCTCGCGACCCGCCCCGCCCCCGCCTTTCGGGTTTTTTCCTCAGTTTACAGACAGGCAGATTCCCGGTCGGAATATTATCGCTTTTCTACGAGATAAATTGCATAAAAATTGGTTTTAAACAGCGGTTGACATGCTTCGAAGTACGGTAATGGAATATTTAGAATTTTTTTGTCACATTCTGCGCCATGCTCGTGACCGAGATTTAGCGTTGGGATAGTGTCTAGAACGCACGAACAAAACGTCGTTGATGGAATATAACGATGGATTATTTGGGACCAAACCAACATTAGTTATTGAAGTAGAAGTCCTGGGAGTGTATTCTGATGAAGAACAGGAAAGGTAATAACATTTTTCTTATAGGAAATGTGATTTTGGTGAAGGCTAAACTGTGTGGGTGTCTAAATAGCTAGCCCTGTGATGCCGGGCTATGTACTTAGATTATTGCAAAATGTGCTTCATCCGAAAAGCTATTTTAAAATCGGACATATCGAGTGCATAGAGGAGTTCTGTATCTATAATTCTTCAAATAATTGTTATGCTTTTTGTGAACGTTTATCGTGAGTAATTTAGTAAATTCGCCGGAAGTGTTCGGTGGGAATGCTAGTTCTGAACGTCACATGCTAATGTAAAAAGCTGGTTTTTGATATAAATATGAACTTGATTGAACAAAACGTGCATGTATTGTATAACATAATGTCCTAGGTGTGTCATCTGATGAAGATCATCAAAGGTTAGTGCTGCATTTAGCTGTCTTCTGGGCTTTTGTGACATTATATGCTAGCTTGAAAAATGGGTGTCTGATTATTTCTGGCTGGGTACTCTGCTGACATAATCTAATGTTTTGCTTTCGTTGTAAAGCCTTTTTGAAATCGGACAGTGTGGTTAGATTAACGAGAGTCTTGTCTTTAAAATTTTGTAAAATAGTCATATGTTTGAGAAATTGAAGTAATATCATTTCTAAGGTATTTGAAAATCGCGCCACAGGATTCAACTGGCTGTTACGTAGAGAGGTTAAACAACTTGGAAAATTCCAGAAAATGATGTCATGGCTTTAGAAGCTTCTGATAGGCTAATTGACATAATTTGAGTCAATTGGAGGTGTACCTGTGGATGTATTTCAAGGCCTAACTTCAAACTCAGTGCCTCTTTGCTTGACATCATGGGGAAATCAAAAGAAATCAGCCAAGACCTCAGAAAACAAATTGTAGAATTCCACAAGTCTGGTTCATCCTTGGGAGCAATTTCCAAACGCCTGAAGGTACGACGTTCATCTATACAAACAACAGTACACAAGTACAAACACCATGGGTCCAAGCAGCAGTCACACCGCTCAGGAAGGAGACACGTTCTGTCTCCTAGAGATGAATGTACTTTGGTGCGAAAAGTGCAAATCAATCCCATAACAACAGCAAAGGACCATGTGAAGATGCTGGAGGATAAAGGTGCAAAAGTATCTATATCCACAGTAAATGAGACCTATATCGACATAACCTGAAAGGCCGCTCAGCAAGGAGGAAGCCACTGCTCCAAAACCGCCATAAAAAAGCCAGACTACGGTTTGCAACTGCACATGGGGACAAAGATTGTACTTTTTGGAGAAATGTCCTCTGGTCTGATGAAACAAAAATAGAACTGTTTGGCTATAATGATCATCGTTATGTTTGGAGGGAAAAATGGGGAGACTTGCAAGCCAAAGAACACCATCCCAACTGTGAAGCACGGGGGTGGCAGCATCATGTTGTGGGGGGTGCTTTGCTGCAGGAGGGACTTGCGCACTTCACAAAATAGATGGCATCATGAGGCAGGAAAATTATGTGGATAAATTGAAGCAACATCTCAAGCCATCAGTCAGGAAGTTAAATTTTGGTCGCAAATGGGTCTTCCAAATGGACAATGACCCCAAGCATACTTCCAAAGTTGTGGCAAAATGGCTTAAGGACAACAAATTCAAGGTATTGGAGTGGCCACCACAAAGCCTGACCTCAATCCTATAGAAAATGTGTGGGCAGAACTGAAAAAGTGTGTGCGAGCAAGGAGGCCTACAAACCTGACTCAGTTACACCAGCTCTGTCAGGAGGAATGGGCCAAAATTCATCCAATTTATTGTGGGAAGCTTGTGGAAGGCTACTTGAAACATGTGACCCAAATTAAACAGTTTTAAAGGCAATGCTACCAAATACTAATTGAGTGGATGTAAACTTCTGACCCACTGGGAATGTGATGAAAGAAATAAAAGCTAAAATAAATCACTCTCTCTACTATTATTCTGATATTTCACATTCTTAAACTGAAGTGGTGATCCTAACTGACCTAAGACAGGGAATTTTTGCTAGGATTAAATGTCAGGAATTGTGATACTGAGTTTAAATGTATTTGGCTAAGGTGTATGTAAACTTCTGATTTCAACTGTATATACAGTACCAGACAAAAGTTTGGACACATCTACTCATTCCAGGGTTTTTCTTTATTTGTACTATTTCCCTCTTTATAAAATAGAATAATAGTGAAGACATCAAAACTATGAAATAATATATATGGAATAATTTAGTAACCAAAAAATTGTTAAGCAAATCAAAATATATTTTATATGTAAGATTCTTCAAAGTGAAAAAAAGGTTTTAATTTACCCTTTATTTAACTAGGCAAGTCAGTTAACCTGTCTGGGGTATGTGGGACGATTTCGTCCCACCTACGTAACAGCTACTGATATTCCAGTGGCGCGATTTTTGAATCGTTAGAAATACTATTACTTCAATTTCTCAAACATATGACTATTTTACAGCTATTTAAAGACAAGAATCTCGTTAATCTAACCCCACTGTCCGATTTCAAAAAGGCTTTACAACGAAAGCAAAACATTAGATTATGTCAGCAGAGTGCCCAGCCAGAAAAAATCAGACAGCCATTTTTCAAGCTAGCATATCATGTCACATAAACCCAAACCACAGCTAAATGCAGCACTAACCTTTGATGATCTTCATCAGATGACACACCTAGGACATTGTGTTATACAATACATGCATGTCTGTTCAATCAAGTTCATATTTATATCAAAAAACAGCTTTTTGCATTAGCATGTGACGTTCAGAAAACGCATAACCCCCGGCAAACTTCCGTTGAATTTACTAACAGTTTGCTAAATTACTCACGATAAACGTTCACAAAAAGCATAACAATTATTTTAAGAATTATAGATACATTACTCCTCTATGCACTCGATATGTCCGATTTTAAAATAGCTTTTCGGATGAAGCACATTTTGCAATAATCTAAGTACATAGCCCGGCATTACAGGGCTAGCTATTTAGATACCCACCCAGGTCAGCATCCACCAAAATCACATTTCCTATAAGAAAAATGTTCTTACCTTGCTTGTTCTTCATCAGAATACACTGCCAGGACTTCTACTTCAATAACAAATGTTGGTTTGGTCCCAAATAATCCATCGTTATATCCAAACAGCGACGTTTTGTTCGTGAGTTCTAGAATGCTTCTTCCCGGTTTCGCGCATGGCGCATTGGTGTGTCAAAAATGTCTAAATATTCCATTACCGTACTTCGAAGCATGTCAACCGCTGTTTAAAACCAATTTTTATGCCATTTATGTCGTAGAGAAGTGATAATATTCCGACCGGGAGTATGCATTGAGCCTAAACAGCCGAATAAAATTTCTCCTCAGAAGCGACTCATGCACGCGCATCATTCAAAGGTCCTCGGAGCATCCACTTACAAAAGGCGATAATATGTTTCAACCTGAGGCTCCCTCGTAAACCTTCAGTTATTTCGCGGGCTCTGAGAGCCTATTGGAGCCCTGGGAATTGTCACGTTACAGCTAAGATCCTTACTTTTCAATAAAAAGATGCAAGACGCACGACTCCTTGTCAGACAGGGTACTTCCTGCTTGAAACCTTGTCAGGTTTTTGCCTGCCATAGGAGTTCTGTTATACTCACAGACACCATTCAAACAGTTTTAGAAAATTCAGAGTGTTTTCTATCCAAACCTGAACAATAATATGCATATTCTAGCTTCTGAGTTGGTGTAGGAGGCAGTTAAAAATGGGAACATATTTTTCCAAAATTCTCAATACTGCCCCCTAGCCCAGACAGGTTAAGAACAAATTCTTATTTACAATGACGGCCTACCCCGGCCAAACCCGGACAACCCGCGTCACCCATGGGACTCCCAATCACCGCCGGATGTGATACGGGTTGGATTCGAACCAGGGACTGTAGAGAGTAGCCACCCTTTGCCTTGATGACAGCTTTGCACACTCTTGTCATTCTCTCAACCAGCTTCAAGAGGTAGTCACCTGGAATGCCTTTCAATTAACAGGTGTGCCTTAAGTTAATTTGTGGAATTTCTTTCCTTCTTAATGTGTTTGAGCCAATCAGTTGTGCTGTGACATGATAGGGGTGGTATACAGAAGATAACTCTATTTAGTAAAAGACCTTGTCCATATTATGACAAAAACAGCTCAAATAAGCAAAGGGAAATGACAGTCCTTCATTACCTTAAGACATGAAGGTCAGTTAATACAGAAAATGTAAAGTTTCTTCAAGTGCAGTTGCAAAAACCATCAAGGGCTATGATGAAACTGGCTCTCATGAGGACCACCACAGGAAAGAAAGTCCCAGAGTTATCTCTGCTGCAGAGGACATGTTCATTAGAGTTACCAGCCTCAGAAATTACAGCCCAAATAAATGCTTCACAGAGTTCAAGTAACAGACACATCTCAACATCAACTGTTCAGAGGAGACCGCGTGAATCAGGCCTTCATGGTCAAATTGCTGCAAAGAAACCACTACTAAAGGACACCAATAAGAAAAAGAGACTTTCTTGGGCCAAGGAACACGAGCAATGGACATTAGACCAGTGGAAATCTGTCCTTTTGGTATGATGAGTCCAAATTTGCGATTTTTGGTTCCAACCATTGTGTCTTTGTGAGACTCAGAGTAGGTGAACGGATGATCTCAGCGTGTGTGGTTCCCACCGTAAAGCATGGAGGAGGAGGTGTTATGGTGTGGGGGGTGCTTTGCTGGTGACACTGTCTGATTTAATTTTTTTTAATTCAAGGAACACTTAACCAGGATGGCTACCATAGCATTCTGCAGGGATATGCCATCCCAACTGGTTTGCGCTTAGTGGGACTATCATTTGTTTTTCAACAGGACAATGACCCAACACACCTCCAGTCTGTGTAAGGGCTATTTGACTAAGGAAAGTGATGGAGTGATGCATCAGATGACCTGGCCTCAACAAACACCCAACCTCAACCCAATTGAGATGGTTTGGGATGAGTTGGAACACAGAGTGAAGGAAAAGCAGCCAACAAGTGTTCAGCATATGTGGGAACTCCATCAAGACTGTTGGAAAGCATTCCGGGTGAAGCTGGTTGAGAGAGTTCCAAGAGTGTGCAAAGCTGTCATCAAGGCAAAGGGTGGCTACTTTGAAGAATCTAAAATATATTTTGATTAGTTTAACACTTTTTTGGTTACTACATGACTACAATAATGTGTTACTATTATGTCTTCACTATTATTCTTCAATGTAGAAAATAGCAAAAAAATAAGAAAAACCCTTGAATGAGTAGGTGTGTCCAAACCTTTGACTGGTACTGTGTATAGTCTTATGAGTATGCATAGAGTTAGTGCAAGACAAGAAGGTCTGGATGGCTGTTTTATTACCAAATGGTGGGAAATATTTAGCATAAGTCATGTTAAGATACATTGTCACGTCCTGACCAGTAAAAGAGCTTGTTTGTTATTGTGGTTTGGTCAGGGCGTGGCAGGGGGTGTTTGTTTAGAGTGTTTCGAGGTTTGTTGGGCTATGTTCTTGTTATTCTATTTCTATGTTAGTTCTAGTATGTCTATTTCTATGTGGTGTTTATTGGGTTGACCTTCAATTGGAAGCAGCTGCTCCTCGTTGCTTCTAATTGAAGGTCCTTTTTAAGAGGGGTGTTTTTTTCTATGGGATTTGTGGGTAGTTATTTCCTGTTTTGTGTTCGTGCACCTGACGGGACTGTTTATTGTTGTTTTTGTTTTCCTTCTTTAATAAAATAAGAAGATGAGTTTACACGTTCCCGCTGCGTTTTGGTCCAATCCCTACGACACCCGTGACATACATCTTTTTTATTAATTCTAGTGCCGAATTTCAGGGACTGTCAGTTTACCAGGTTATCAACACACATTCAGAGACTGTTGCGGTGAAGAAATATAACTCATAAGACTAGTTAATCATTAAAAACTGCAACATCCATTTCAGTAACTGTGCAATAAATCCAACTAACAGATTGGATTAGTTTAGATTTTTTTGTTTGTTATTTATCTTTGTGTAGCATTTGATAAATTAATTGATTCATTAATCAGTCAATGTATATGCAAAAACACAGATATTGAAACAAATAATTTAAAAAAATCTAACTACAGTAGAGGATTCTGGGAAATATGATAATGCTGAGCATTGTTTTGCAGACCTCCTAGCCTGGACCATGCTGGACCAGCATACAGCGGTGAGGGTGATATGTCAAACATTTATTTTGCATATCAGGAATGGTTCTTTACTGCTGTGATGCTTGTGAAGAACCATCCTGAGACCTATAATATGAATCAGGTTTGAGGAGTTAGTGAGGTAACTTTGGTCAACTCTGAGTTCAACTTGAATAACAGGTACCACGAAAGTGGCTCAACTTTTAGCCAGGTAAAATTTTATGGCAACAAATTCTTTAGATCTTAGCCTGCCCCAGAGCAGTTAACTCAGGGCTTATTAAATTTTTCCTGAATGAAGTGTCTGAGCCATGAGTTGAGGTCCAATGAAATCAGGTACCCTGCCTCTGGCAAAGATTGTGTCATCATCCCCTTCATTTGAGGAAATTATTGATTCAATATTTTACTAATCAAATTTTGGTGTGTAAAAAAAAAAGTAATGCTAAAAAACACTACATGTATATGGACACCTGCTCGTCAAACATCTCATTCTAAAATCATGGGCATTAAAATGGAGTTGGTCCCCCCTCTGCTGCTAAAACAGCCACCACTCTCCTGGGAAGGCGTTCCACTAGATGTTGGAACATTGCTGTGGGGACTTGCTTCCATTCAGCCACAAGAACATTAGTGAGGTTGGGCACTGATGTTGGGCGATTAGGCCTGGCTCGCAGTCGGTGTTCCAATTCATTCCAAAGGTGTTCGATGGGGTTGAGGTCAAGGCTTTGTGCAGGTCAGACAAGTTCTTCCACACCGATCTTGACAAACCATTTCTGTATGGACCGCGATTGTATTTAAAAAATTGTGAAAAGCAAACTGACAGCCACAACCAACCATAGGCATGTAATCCATAGATTATAGATCCATAGATTACAGTTACCATTCAAGTCAGGACTGGCAGCTATTGATAGTGTACCCTTGAGTTTAACGGTCAAATTGCCCTGGTTAGAGGTTTCAAAACTATTGATTATATATTTATTTCTTTATTTTACCTTTATTTAACTAGGCAAGTCAGTTATGTCTATGGCCACAATGCAATAAGCTGTTCCACAGATATAAGAAGGTGCGATAGGAGTGGGAAAAAGGTGCCCCTTGCATTGATAAGCACACCAACAACAAAGTAAAATCCTATTTCACACCATAGCCTGCTGAATTTGCACGATAACTTTACTTTCATTTTGATTTCGACACAAATGAAAATGTGGAACTGACCCATGGATTGATGTTTCAGCATTGTCTCAATGAAGAGTTTGGTGTTTCACTAGCCATGTGCAAAATGCATGCGCAGTTACAAGACCGCTAGAGTTAATGGCAGGTGGACAAGCAATATCCACTGTCGTAGTACGGATGAAGCCTGACCTGGAATGTGAAGCTAACTGAAGATGGATATCTTTACAGTATAAAAGCCTGAGTAGATCAACCTTGCTTCGTAGTATACACTGTTCTTTCCCTCTCCACCATGTTTTCCTTTTATGCCATGAATTCCTACAATGTTAAGTTCCTGTAATTTTACGGTACACTACATGCTACTGATTGCAGTGAAAGCAAGTTAAACAACAACAAGTTACTTGAATTTATGAAGGTGTTTTTGCTGTAAAAGGACAGTTGAATGCTGGTTACTTGAGACTATGCCTCACTTGGGAGTTGAACCCACAACCTCTTAGTTGCTAGTGACTTGAATGTTCTACTAAGTCACTAGGTCAGTTGACATGACAGAGATTGGTCACAGATTTAGAGAATACATTTCTGCACTTTGCTAAAAGTGGCCCAGAATCAAGTCAATTATTGTCTGATTATCTGACAAAACTAACCTAAAAATAGCAGTGCTCAGGGGAAATTGATGTAAAGTGTGGATAAATGCTTTGGGGATTTGAACTTGCAAGCTTTTGGGCAGAAAGTTCATTAATGTTTCAGCAGTGCCACCAGGTACATCTTTATTACCAAGAACCAGTGGCGACCCGTCAATCAGGGCAGGTGGTGAGCCCCACATATTAGCAAAAAAACTAACAAACTAACAAACAAAAAAATAATAAATGTTTATTTTTGGGGCCTTATCAGTTTGTTACATATCAGTTTGCAAACAATGTAAAGTGTGTGTGTGTGTGTGTGTGTGTGTGTGTGTGTGTGTGTATATATATATATATATATATATATATATATATATATATATATATATATATATATATATATATATATATATACAGTCGTGGCCAAAAGTTTTGAGAATGACACAAATATTAATTTTCACAAAGTCTGCTGCTTCAGTTTGTATAATGGTAATTTGCATATACTCCAGAATGTTATAAAGAGTGATCAGATGAATTGCAACTAATTGCAAAGTCCCTCTTTGCCATGCAAATGAACTGAATCCCCAAAAAACATTTCCACTGCATTTCAGCCCTGCCACAAAAGGACCAGCTGACATTATGTCAGTGATTCTCTCGTTTACACTGGTGTGAGTGTTGACGAGGACAAGGCTGGAGATCACTCTGTCATGCTGATTGAGTTTGAATAACAGACTGGAAGTTTCAAAAGGAGGGTGGTGCTTGGAATCATTGTTCTTCCTCTGTCAAACATGGTTACCTGCAAGGAGACATGTGCCATCATCATTGCTTTGCACAAAAAGGTCTTCAAAGGCAAGGATATTGCTGCCAGTAAGATTGCACCTAAATCAACCATTTATCGGCTCATCAAGAACTTCAAGGAGAGTAGTTCAATTGTTGTGAAGACGGCTTCAGGGCGCCCAAGAAAGTCCAGCAAGCGCCAGGACCGTCTCCTAAAGTTGATGCAGCTGCGGGATCGGGGCACCACCAGTACAGAGCTTGCTCAGGAATGGCAGCAGGCAGGTGTGAGTGCATCTGCAAGCACAGTGAGGAAGACTTTTGGAGGATGGCCTGGTGTCAAGAAGGGCAGCAAAGAAGCCACTTCTCTCTAGGAAAAACATCAGGGACAGACTGATATTCTGCAAAAGGTACAGGGATTGGATTGCTGAGGACTGGGGTAAAGTTATTTTCTCTAATGAATCCCCTTTCCGATTGTTTGGGGCAGCCGGAAGAAAGCTTGTCCGGAGAGACAAGGTGAGCACTACCATCATGCCTGTGTCATGCCAACAGTAAAGCATCCTGAGACCATTCATGTGTGGGGTTGCTTCTCAGCCAAAGGAGTGGGCTCACTCACAATTTTGCCTAAGAACACAACCATGAATAAAGAATGGTACCAACACATCCTCCGAGAGAAATTTCTCCCAACCATCCAGGAACAGTTTGGTGACAAACAATGTATTTTCCAGCATGATGGAGCACCTTGCCATAAGGTAAAAGTGATAACTAAGTGGCTCGGGGAACAAAACATGGATATTTTGGGTCCATGGCCAGGAAACTCCCCAGACCTTAATCCCATTGAGAACTTGTGGTCAATCCTCAAGAGGCGGGTGGACAAAACAAAAACCCACAAATTCTGACAAACTCCAAGCATTGATTATGCAATAATAGGCTGCCATCAGTCAGGATGTGGCTCAGAAGTTAAATGACAGCATGCCAGGGCGGATTGCAGAGGTCATGAAAAAGAAGGGTCAACACTGCAAATATTGACTCTTTGCATCAACTTCATGTAATTGTTAATAAAAGCATTTGACACTTGTAACATCTGTAACATAGTAACATCTGACAAAAATATCTGAAGACACTGAATCAGCAAACTTTGTGGAAATTAATATTTGTGTCATTCTCAAATCCTTTGGCCACAACTGTGTATGTATGTATGTATATATATATATATATATATATATATATATATATACTGCTCAAAAAAATAAAGGGAACACTTAAACAACACATCCTAGATCTGAATGAAATAAATAATCTTATTAAATACTTTTTTCTTGACATAGTTGAATGTGCTGACAACAAAATCACACAAATATAATCAATGGAAATCCAATTTATCAACCCATGGAGGTCTGGATTTGGAGTCACACTCAAAATTAAAGTGGAAAACCACACTACAGGCTGATCCAACTTTGATGTAATGTCCTTAAAACAAGTCAAAATGAGGCTCAGTAGTGTGTGTGGCCTCCACGTTCCTGTATGACCTCCCTACAATGCCTGGGCATGCTCCTGATGAGGTGGCGGATGGTCTCCTGAGGGATCTGTGGTGCAACGTGGCGTTGGTGAATGGAGCGAGACATGATGTCCCAGATGTGCTCAATTGGATTCAGTTCTGGGGAACGGGCGGGCCAGTCCATAGCATCAATGCCTTCCTCTTGCAGGAACTGCTGACACACTCCAGCCACATGAAGTCTAGCATTGTCTTGCATTAGGAGGAACCCAGGGCCAACCGCACCAGCATATGGTCTCACAAGGGGTCTGAGGATCTCATCTCGGTACCTAATGGCAGTCAGGCTACCTCTGGCGAGCACATGGAGGGCTGTGCGGCCCCCCAAAGAAATGCCACCCCACACCATGACTGACCCACCGCCAAACCGGTCATGCTGGAGGATGTTGCAGGCAGCAGAACATTCTCCACGGCATCTCCAGACTCTGTCACGTCTGTCACGTGCTCAGTGTGAACCTGCTTTCATCTGTGAAGAGCACAGGGCACCAGTGGCGAATTTGCCAATCTTGGTGTTCTCTGGCAAATGCCAAACGTCCTGCACGGTGTTGGGCTGTAAGCACAACCCCCACCTGTGGACGTCGGGCCCACATACCACCCTCATGGAGTCTGTTTCTGACCATTTGAGCAGACACATGCACATTTGTGGCCTGCTGGAGGTCATTTTGCAGGGCTCTGGCAGTGCTTCTCCTGCTCCTCCTTGCACAAAGGCGGAGGTAGCGGTCCTGCTGCTGGGTTGTTGCCCTCCTACGGCCTCCTCCACGTCTCCTGATGTACTGGCCTGTCTCCTGGTAGCGCCTCCATGCTCTGGACACTACGCTGACAGACACAGCAAACCTTCTTGCCACAGCTCGCATTGATGTGCCATCCAGGATGAGCTGCACTACCTGAGCCACTTGTGTGGGTTGTAGACTCCGTCTCATGCTACCACTAGAGTGAAAGCACCGCCAGCATTCAAAAGTGACCAAAACATCAGCCAGGAAGCATAGGAACTGAGAAGTGGTCTGTGGTCCCCACCTGCAGAACCACTCCTTTATTGGGGGTGTCTTGCTAATTGCCTATAATTTCCACCTGTTGTCTATTCCATTTGCACAACAGCATATTACATTTATTGTCAATCAGTGTTGCTTCCTAAGTGGACAGTTTGATTTCACAGAAGTGTGATTGACTTGGAGTTACATTGTGCTGTTTAAGTGTTCCCTTTTTTTGAGCAGTGTATTTGTAAAGAGGCATACACATATGGTCAATTTTTTTCTTCTTGATTAAGGCAGCTTCAAAATGCAGGTGTTTCAGCATAGCTCAGTGCTTTCTGTGGTGGTGGGGCGAGCCTGCAGAAAATAGGAGCACTGCGCTGTGATTGGCTCAGTGTTCTGTCGAAGTCCTTAGTAAGGGTAGACATCCAAAATGTCAGCCCTTTGGGTCCTGCCTAAGAGTTATATTACAAGTGCCCTTTCAAGAAGGCTCAAAGTCATTGGCCACAGATATAATTACGTCAAATCACGTTATATATACAGTAGCTTTGTTTGGACTGATCATGTCAACATCTTACTTTCAAAGTCTTAGCTAGCAGTCATCATCATGAATCAAGTCGACAATCTACTGGCAAATCCTTTTTAATCCTTCTCTTATTAAGACAAATAATGAAGAGAAATTATAGATAAAACGTATTGGTGCTCATCGGCCATTGGACATGAAGATTACACAACAAGTTGGAAATTGCAAATTCAACAATGAGTCGTTTGGACGGAATCAGTAGCTAACTGCAAGCATTGCAAAGCAACCACTAACGTTAGCCTGCTATTCAATGGAGTGGCTGTGTGTTATTTTTTCAGAGTTCCCACCATAAATCCAGAGAACGCCAGACTTTGATGACAAAGTTTGATGACAAAATTTGCACACAAAGGACCACCCCGCCACCTTCACAAGGTAAGTCCAAAAATGTCTGCACAAAATTGTCTGCACAAATGATGTAATACGCAAGGGAAATATGTATACTGTAGCTAAGAAAGTAATACTAAGTGTACATTATCTAGTAAGCTGTTAGTAGCCCATGTGCCTCACCCTAATAATTTGGTCTATTTTCATCAACGCGGTATTGTCAATAACATCGTTCGTGGCCGGTGTGTGTCACGTCCTGACCAGCAGAGGGAGCAATTGTATTAGTTTTGGTCAGGACGTGGCAGAGATTTTTGTTACGTGTGAGTTGGTTGTTGGACTCCCAATTGAAGGCAGGTGTGTTGAGTTGCCTTTGATTGGGAGTCCTATATAGTAGTGTGTGTTTTTCCTTCTGGTTGTGGGTAATTGTTTCTGTTCAGTTGTGTTTCAGCTGTCAGTGCTGTTGAGCTGTCGGTGTTTTCTTGTTTTGTAGTGTTCCAGTGTTCTTTTTGAATTAAATCATGAACACTAACTCCGCTGCACCTTGGTCTTCTTCTCTCCAGAATGACAGCCCTAACAGAATTACCCACCACAAAAGGACCAAGCAGCGGAGGAGGAATGAGCCACAGGAGAACAGCGTGATGGACTGGACATGGGAGGACATCCTGGACGGCAAGGGATCCTACACTTGGGAGGAGATCCTGGTCGGATGGGATCGCCTCCCAAGGGAACAGGTAGTGGCACTCAGAAGAGTGGAGGCAGCAGGAGAGAAGGACCAACGGCGACGGTATGAGGGAACACGGCTGGGAAGGAAGCCCGAGAGGCAGCCCCAAGATTTTTTTTGGGGGGGGCACAGGGGCTGTTTGGCGGGGCGAGGATGGAGCCCCAGGCCAGCTCCCCACACTAGCCCTGAGGTGCGTCAGCCCAGTCTGACTCGGCCTGTTCCCGCTCCCCGCACTAGCCCTAAGGTGCGTGTCTCCAGGCTGGCATGTCCTGTACCAGCCCCATGCATCAGGCGTCGAGTGCGTCAGCCCAGCCTCGCCAGTCAGGAGTCGCCTGAGCTGCCCGCCAGTCAGGAGTCGCCAGAGCTGCCCGCCAGTCAGGAGTCGCCAGAGCTGCCCGCCAGTCAGGAGTCGCCAGAGCTGCCCGCCAGTCAGGAGTCGCCAGAGCTGCCCGCCAGTCAGGAGTCGCCAGAGCTGCCCGCCAGTCAGGAGTCGCCAGAGCTGCCCGCCAGTCAGGAGTCGCCAGAGCTGCCCGCCAGTCAGGAGTCGCCAGAGCTGCCCGTCTGCCCGGATCAGCCAGAGCGGCCCGTCTGCCCGGATCAGCCAGAGCGGCCCGTCTGCCCGGATCAGCCAGAGCGGCCCGTCTGCCCGGATCAGCCAGAGCGGCCCGACTGCCCGGAGCTGCCAGAGCGGCCCGACTGCCCGGAGCTGCCAGAGCGGCCCGACTGCCCGGAGCTGCCAGAGCGGCCCGACTGCCCGGAGCTGCCCGAGCGGCCCGACTGCCCTCCGGCCCAGCCCGAGCGGCCCGACTGCCCTCCGGCCCAGCCCGAGCGGCCCGACTGCCCTCCGGCCCAGCCCGAGCGGCCCGACTGCCCTCCGGCCCAGCCCGAGCGGCCCGCCTGCCCTCCGGCCAAGCCCGAGCGGCCCGCCTGCCCTCCGGCCAAGCCCGAGCGGCCCGCCTGCCCTCCGGCCCAGCCCGAGCGGCCCGCCTGCCCTCCGGCCCAGCCCGAGCGGCCCGCCTGCCCTCCGGCCCAGCCATAGCGGCCCGCCTGCCCTCCGGCCCAGCCTCCGGCCGAGCGGCCCGCCTGCCCTCCGGCCCAACCCGAGCGGCCCGCCTGTCTTCCGGCACGGCCGGAGCAGTCCGTCTGCCCGGGTGAGCCCGAGTGGCCCGTCTGCCCGGTGCAGCCATTGGCGCCACCGAAGTGGGCGACGCCGAAGGTGGAGCGAGGTCCACGTCCCGCACCTGAGCCACCTCCAGGATAGGTGGGTTGGGGAGGGAGGGTGTAGCACAGTGCCGTCGTTGACGGCAGCCACCCTCCCTTCCATACATGAAGGGAACTCACGTGCGCAAGCCGTATGGTTAGTGAGAAAGTCCCTTACTAGACGCTCCCTTACTAGACGTCCGACTACGTCCGATAAATCCGCGGATGGCGTCGGGCCGCTCACAGGGGCCGGATCTTCCAGGAAGTCATCGAACGGAGTCTCTCGGACCTTCCGTTTCCGTTTAATACAATTTTCACATTTTGGTCATTTCTTTGCAGTCCCGGATTATTCCACGAGAGGGTGAACGGAATCATATTGCAAATGTAACATATATCCCCGATCACGACACGGCTTTTTCTCCTAAACGGAAAAGAATTCGGAGACGAAACTCGGTCAGCGTGGGTTTGGCATAATGGGCAGTTGGCCCTGAACGGGATGGAGTCGAGGCCTCGACGCTTTTCGAGTTAAGGCTATTTTTCTGGGATTGAAAGTCAAACAGGAAAATAGAGTGCTGATTTGACCGCTTCACATCAAACTACATGAGCCTACGGTGTCAGGAGAAAAGGAACCATGCATTTACCAGTGTTCATTTCAGAGAAATTGTACAATGACACATTGGTGATATTCAACAGTAGGAGGGTTTTTTTTCAAAAAAGTTACATATCCAGTTGCAGCGTGTTCAGATGAGTCCGTTAAGGTGGGTTTCGGAGCTCTGCGAGATTTCTGTGATTTTCTGAAACAACACACACTTGTTCAACCCTCTGTAAATAAGTCAGTCCTTAACAGAAAAACTTAACTCAATATTATATAAGAGCCTAAATTCAGATTCCTGTGTCAACCAGAAATGCCTTAAAATGGTGTCATAGGGGCTGTTTTGAAGGGTTAAAATGGTCAGATCGTTCCACAACTTCATATGTGTGACTAGGCAACCCTCATGAACTGTAAATCGGTCATTTATCCCATCAGATGTCAAAGAAAAGCTCTCTCACACACACACAGCAAGGACGGAGTGACACAGTGCGGTGCTTAAAGACACAAAGAGCCTGCAACCATTATCTCTAGGCTGAGACGAGTTCTACGAGATGCCCCGCTTGACCATAGCTCGTTCGGTCTGAGCGCAGCGACCGTGAGAAAACTAGGCCCAAAATGATGCCTGCACCAATATGTGAAGTGCTTTTGGGTGACAGTGAGAGAACCGTTAGGGTTAGAACCTAAGGTGCGTTCCTGAGGCCCTCCGGATCTGTGCAAGCCTAATGTTGACCCTGTGGCATTAACCCTTCACATTGAAAAGAAGGTGTTTAGATCAAAAAGTGTGCAATGACTTCTCTCCCCATAGGAATACATTGACTATTCTGCTAAATTCAACCTGAAGTCTATGTGGGTTATGAATGCCTTATGAACCTGTCTTCTATAACAATCCATCAGGCTACTGTGAGGTCTACCTGTGTCGATTCTAAGGTTCCTGGAGCAACCGGAAGTTGTTAAAATCACCCTAGAGCTATTGTCATATAACCTGCACATAGTGAAAATCACGCAACTCAACCATGTGTCATTCAGTCAATTCTTAAGGTAGAGGCTTCATATTCAGGATTCTGTTTATGTCTACCCAAAGACAACGTGTGTGGAGCAAGAGCTTCCTGTGACAACCTGAAGTTGTTAAAAACAGCCTAGAGCTATTGTCTTATAACCTGCACATAGTGAAAATCACGCAACTCAACCATCTGTCATTCAGTCAATTCTTAAGGTAGAGACTTCATATTCAGGATTCTGTATATGCCTACCCCAAAGACAACGTGTGTCTATTCTTTTTGCAAAAAATCTAAAACACACACACACAATTTGGCCATAGGGACATAGTGTGGGGCTTAGAGGCTTATACCGCCTTCAATAGTTACTTTCGTTCAAACGATTCAAGAACCGTCAGACCTAAAGCTCTGAAATTTTAGAAACTTTTTCTAGAGCTCAAGTCGATAGTGCATGGTGATTTATGGGGCTCTAGAAGGTTCTCAGACCGAGAAACCGCCTCGTGCATTTGCAATATTTTCAATTCATTTTGAATATCACGGACATGGCGACATGTAGAAATGTCCCAGAGTCGCAAGACTAGGTGCATTGAAACCAGCTCGGCCCATAGAGACGGACCCCAATGTCTCTGTCCGATAGCTCATTCAGGGACCCCGTAGTAACGCCCTGAATAAGTGGATTTTCAGCACCAATTAAGGCCATTGTTCGGGCACCGAATGACCTATCAAGCCGAAACTTGGAATTCGGGGTCGCCTCACATAGGCCTACACATAATGTCAGAGCTGGACCCGCAGCTATAACGTAAGTATGTGTTTTATGTTTTTTATGGTTAAAATTGAAAGCACTGTGAATTATGGGCCTTCTCTGACATATGTGATAGTTGGCTTCTATACGAGTTGGAAAAAGTGGATTTGGTGTCAGATGGTATCAGTTTGGTGTCAAAATGACATCTAATTGACTGATGGATGCTGACTGCTGGGTGACGAGCAATGGAGAGGAACCACAGTCACTGCCCGGCCATCCCAAGTTCATCGGGCCAGTCAATTATGCATTTCTGTAGTATTTTTGAGCATGCCTAAATTCGTGATGCTAAATGCCCATTGAATCATATTGCAAACATAACACAGCTATATTGCAAATGTAACGCGGATTTGCAATATGATTCAACAGCAAAAAATATCACCAAAGTTGACATGATGAATCATATTGCAAACGTAACACGCAATATTGCAAACGTAACACGCATTTGCAATATGATTCAACAGCAAAAAATATCACCAAAGTTGACAAGATGAATCATATTGCAAACGTAACGCGCAATATTGCAAACGTAACGCGCGTTTGCAATATGATTCAACAGCAAAAAATATCACCAAAGTTGACATGATGAAATCAACACAATGAGCGATAGAGAGGAACCACAGTCACTGCACGGCCATCCCCAGTTCATCGGGACAGTCAATTTTGCATTTCTGCAGTGTTTTTGAGCATGCCAAATTCGTGATGTTGAGATCCATTGAAACATATTGCAAATGCACATGGTGATCCGAAATGGGTTACCAGGAGTAATTTTTTAGAAGGGTTTTAAATGCCTTTAGTGTGGTGCAAGGGGTCCACGGTTGGGTAGGGAGCACCTTCCATCAGTGCCCATCCAGTATGGGGCGCCCCTAGTCATTTTGGACATTTTTCAAAATATCGCTAAAAAACGACAGTCCCACTTCTCTCATGTTACCATCAAGCCATGGAGAGGAACCACAGTCACTCCACGGCCATCCCCAGTTCATCGGAACAGTCAATTTTGCATTTCTGCAGTGTTTTTGACTGTGCCAAATTCGTGATGTTGAGGCCCATAGAAACATATTGCAAATGCGCATCCGTGCACATGGTGACCCAAAATGGGTTACCAGGATTAATTTTTTAGAAGGGTTTTAAATGCCTTTAGGGGGGTGCAAGGGGTCCACGGTTGGGTTGGGAGCACCTTCCATCAGTGCCCATCCAGTATGGGGCGCCCCTAGTCATTTTGGCCATTTTTCAAAATATCGCTAAAAAACGACAGTCCCACTTCTCTCATGTCACCATCAAGCCATGGAGAGGAACCACAGTCACTGCACGGCCATCCCCAGTTACACGGGACAGTCAATTATGTATTTCTGCAGTGTTTTTGAGCATGCCAAAGTTGTAATGCTAAATGCCCATTGAATCATATTGCAAATGCGCATCCGTGTATTTGCAATATGATTCAACAGCAAAAAATATCACCAAAGTTGACATGATGAAATCAACACAACGAGCGAAGGAGAGGAACCAGGAGCGTTCCTGAGGTCCTCCCGATCTGCGCAAGCCCACCTTGACCCTGTGGCATTAACCCTTCACATTGAAAAGAAGGTGTTTAGATCAAACTGTGTGCAATGACTTCTCTCCCCATAGGAATACATAGGCTTCAGGTTGAATTTTGGAGAATAGTCTATGTGGGTTATGAATGCCTTATGAACCTGTCTTCTATAACAATCCATCAGGCTACGGTGAGGTCTACCTGTGTTGATTCTAAGGCTCCTGGAGCAACCAGAAGTTGTTAAAAACACCCTAGAGCTATTGTCATATAACCTGCACATTGTGAAAATCACGCAACTCAACCATGTGTCATTCAGTCAATTCTTAAGGTAGAGGCTTCATCTTCAGGATTCTGTTTATGACTACCCCAAAGACAACGTGTGTTGAGTAAGAGCTTCCTGTGACAACCGGAAGTTGTTAAAAACAGCCAAGAGCTATTGTCATATGGCTACTTGCAGATAGTGAAAATCACGCAACTCAACCATGTGTCCTTCAGTCAATTCTTAAGGTAGAGACTTCATCTTCAGGATTCTGTTTATGACTACCCCAAAGACAACGTGTGTTGAGTAAGAACTTCCTGTGACAACCGGAAGTGGTTAAAAACAGCCTAGAGCTATTGTCATATAACCTGCACATAGTGAAAATCAAGCAACTCAACCATCTGTCATTCAGTCAATTCTTAAGGTAGAGGCTTCTTATTCAGGATTCTGTTTATGTCTACCCCAAAGACAAAGTGTGTTGAGTAAGAGCTTCCTGTGACAACCGGAAGTGGTTAAAAACAGCCAAGAGCTATTGTCATATAACCTGCACATAGTGAAAATCACGCAACTCAACCATGTGTCATTCAGTCAATTTTTAACCTCTCTGGCGCATGTGGGACGAATTCGTCCCACCTACGTAACAGCCACTTCAATCCAGTGGCGCGATTTTTGAATCGTTTGAAATACTATTACTTCAATTTCTCAAACATATGACTATTTTACAGCTATTTAAAGACAAGAATCTCGTTAATCTAACCACACTGTCTGATTTCAAAAAGGCTTTACAACGAAAGCAAAACATTAGATTATGTCAGGAGAGTACCCAGCCAGAAATAATCAGACACCCATTTTTCAAGCTAGCATATCATGTCACATAAACCCAAACCACAGCTAAATGCAGCACTAACCTTTTATGATCTTCATCAGATGACACACCTAGGACATTATGTTATACAATACATGCATGTCTGTTCAATCAAGTTCATATTTATATCAAAAACCAGCTTTTTACATTAGCATGTGACGTTCAGAAAAAGCATACCCCCCGCAAACTTCCGGGGAATTTACTAACAGTTTGCTAAATTACTCACGATAAACGCTCACAAAAAGCATAACAATTATTTTAAGAATTATAGATACATTACTCCTCTATGCACTCGATATGTCAGATTTTAAAATAGCTTTTCGGATGAAGCACATTTTGCAATAATCTAAGTACATAGCCCGGCATCACAGGGCTAGCTATTTAGACACCCACCCAGGTCAGTCTCCACCAAAATCACATTTCCTATAAGAAAAATGTTCTTACCTTGCTTGTTCTTCGTCAGAATACACTGCCAGGACTTCTACTTCAATAACAAATGTAGGTTTGGTCCCAAATAATCCATCGTTATATCCAAACAGCGACGTTTTGTTCGTGAGTTCTAGACACTATCAGAATGCTACATCACGGTCTCGCGTATGGCGCATTGGCGTGACAAAAAATGTCTAAATATTCCATTACCGTACTTCGAAGCATGTCAACCGCTGTTTAAAACCAATTTTTATGCCATTTATCTCGTAGAAAAGCGATAATATTCCGACCGGGAATCTGCAATGAGCCTAAAGAGCCGAATTAAATTTCTCCACGGGGGCGAATCGTGCACGCGCCTCATTCAATGGTCCTCTGATCCGCCACTTACCAAAGGCGATAATGTGTTTCAGCCTGAGGCTGCCTCGTCAACCTTCAGGTTTTTCGCGGGTTGTGAGAGCCTATTGGAGCCCTGGGAATTGTCACGTTACAGCTAAGATCCTTACTTTTCAATAAACAGATGCAAGACGCACGACTCCTTGTCAGACAGGCCACTTCCTGCATGAAACCTTGTCACGTTTTTGCCTGCCATAGGAGTTCTGTTATACTCACAGACACCATTCAAACAGTTTTAGAAACTTTAGGGTGTTTTCTATCCAAACCTGAACAATAATATGCATATTCTAGCTTCTGAGTTGGTGTAGGAGGCAGTTAAAAATGGGCACATATTTTTTCCAAAATTCTCAATACTGCCCCCTAGCCCAAACAGGTTAAGGTAGAGACTTCTTATTCAGGATTCTGTTTATGTCTACCCCAAAGACAACGTGTGTTGAGTAAGAACTTCCTGTGACAACCGGAAGTTGTTAAAAACACCCAAGAGCTATTGTCATATGGCCACCTGCAGATAGTGAAAATCATGCAACTCAACCATGTGTTATTCAGTCAATTCTTAAGGTAGAGACTTCTTATTCAGGATTCTGTTTATGTCTACCCCAAAGACAACGTGTGTTGAGTAAGAACTTCCTGTGACAACCGGAAGTTGTTAAAAACAGCCTAGAGCTATTGTCATATGGCCACCTGCAGATAGTGAAAATCACGCAACTCAACCATCTGTCATTCAGTCAATTCTTAATGAGTAAAGAGATCATGTTGGTCTCATTAGAAAGCTAACATTCTCCTCTTTCCATCAATGTATAACATACCAAATGTGTTTTAGGGTCAATATGACTGATTATGATAGAGCAAGTCACACTTATGTCTGAAACACCCTCTCATCACTCATAATTATGTAGGGAGACTAGAAAAACACCCTAACAGTGTTTGTGGTGAAGTTTCCCTTTAAACGGTTGTACAGATTCAACTAGATATGTGGACCATACCTTTCAAACTTTCCAAAAGTAGTTTTATTTTTGAGGGTTTGGCTTGTACATAATCATACAACACTGAACAGCATCTGCTTTGCTGAGATGACACTCAGTCTGTCCCCGTTCATCCGCTTCCTACAGACGTTGATGGGGTATCTTGGGCCTCCCTGCCTGGTGCCATAGTCTTCCACTTGTAACCAGCTAATGAGGCTCCCCTTAAACCTTTCTGAGTCAGGCTCCTTCTACAATCTCCTCAGAGCAGCTTGCTGTGTAACGCTGGAGTCATTCTCTCAAAAGTCAGGCTTTGTATGTCCAAAGATAACACAGAGTGGTATGGATACATGCCAAATCATTACACTGCAGAAACCTCTCAACGAGCAGCTGATCCAATCCCACCCAAGCCAAACACTTTCCTTCCTGCTGACCCTCCTCCACCACTCCTTTGTATTTTATTCTCTTCCTAGCTTCATCAGATCTCTCTGTTTCTCAGAGAGCTGCCCCCCTGCTTGATCCCCCTTCATTGGAGGTACCTTGTCTAATCTCAGACTAAATTGAAAGAAGACATAAACCTATAGGTGATTTAAGGGATTTCATTGAGAAATGTGGGTAGGGTTTCTTACACCCATCCAGTATTTTATATAATTGTAATAGCACTCTATGTATTGGACAATACAAGTATAATACTCAGCTCTAATGTGCCCACAGGTTCAATTGACATATACTGTACGTGTGAGGTATATGTCTTGTGAAATCAATTCATCAAATGGCTGTAAAACAAACCAAAATGTATAATTGTGACTAATTCCATTTATAATAGTGTATAAAACATTAGAATGAATATCTGCTCTTTCTATGACATAGACTGACCAGGTGAATCAAGGTGAAAGCTATTATCCCTTATTGACGTTAAATCCACTTCAATTAGTGTAGATGAAGGGGAGAAGACAGGTTAAAGAAGGATTTTTAAGCCTCAAGATAATTGACATGGATTGCGTATGTGTGCCATTCAGAGTGCCTTTGAACGGGGTTTGATATTAGGTGCCAGGCACACCGGTGTGTGTCTGTGAAGAACTGCAACACTGCTGTGTTTTTCACGCTCAACAGTTTCCATCAATAATGGTCCACCACCCAAAGGACATCCAGCCAACTTGACACAAGCGTGGGAAACATTGGAGTCAACATGGGCCAGCATCCCTGTGGAAACTTTTTTGGCACTTTGTAGAGTCCATGCCTCGACGAATTGAGGCTGTTCTGAGGACAAAAGGAGGTGCAACTCAATATTAGTAAGGTGTTCCTAATGTTTTGTGCACTCAGTGTATATAATAATATATACCACTTAGCAGAGGCTTTATCCAAAACAACTTACAAGTAGTGTGTACATACATATTTTTTATGTGTGGCCCCAGCAGGAATCAAACCCACAACCCTGACTTTACAAGCGCCATGCTCTACCATCTGAGCCACATAAGACCACCAGTGTTCCATTGTGCCAAGTCTAGGTGGAGTTAAGGAACCATAGTCACTTGGTATGAATCACTGTGCTCTACTTTTCGTCCAGAAGAACTAAGGTTAATCTTTAGTTTTCTCATTGACTCATCACAAGAATGGCCACTGTGTTTCCTGGAACAGTACTTCCTTCTTCACAGTGGTGTAATGAACTTGAAGATTTTTTTCCTCCTGCATAAAAGTGCAGTAAAGCTAGGCTGGGCTCAATGGAAAAAGTGGCCTACGGTTCCGTTTGCTGATGATTGTAATTTAAATCCAAAGAAAAACTCAGCATCAAAAGGTCACTCCAGCATTAAGTTGATGCAGATTTCACTGATGTCACTGGTTTGCAGAGGTCCAATGGTAGCTTAAAAGATTCCATTTGAACATTTCAACCACAGGTCTTTAAATACATTCAAGAGTCCATCACAGTTATCCAATCTTAGGAAGAGTGGATAAGGACCACCTATTTTCAATGTTTTATCCCAAGATAACAGTATTTGTTATCTACCTGCATTATTGTTTAAAAAAGCAAGAATTCTGAACCTGAAAGTTATGAATCACACTCTTAGAATTTGTGGTGAACTCAAGGAACCATTGCAAGCCAATGGTTCATATTTGCACCTTCGGTTAGTTGGAGGAAACTTTAATGGTTCAATGTAGCAACGGATACCTGGAGGAACCCTGGGAATGGAGGCGTGGCTTAGCAGGGGTGTGGCTTTAAGATTTATATTTTTAGAGTGCCATGTCATTGATGTTCATCTGTTCTGTTGTATTGTTAGGGTTGAAAACTGACAGTTTTGTAGCTTCAATGAGGCTAACAGAGGTGTATTAGTTTCTCAAGAGCCTACGCTAATCCCAAAGTTGGGATAGTTACCACTATTACTGTATGAAATCAGCAATGTTAATATTATTAATATTATATTAGAATACGTAATATGCATAAATATTCAAGAAACATTTGTCCAAAAGTGATGACCAGGAATGACAGTTACTCTAATGGATGACCTAAAATCTGAAAGCCATGCCTCCAATCTGATATGCTGGCACCTCTACAATGTATTATAAAAAAAATAAAATTTAAACCCCTCCCATCACAAACAGGTTCCGGTTTGAACCTTTGCACATGGGTTCCTCAAGGAACCTTTTTCAAGGTTTCGCCGGTGTGGCAATTCAAAAGGTTCCTCAAGTCACCACTTATTCGAAGAGTGAAGGAAGCACATGATACATTTGAAGACCAGGCTGCAATTTGGGGAGGGAAACCACTAGAATTGTTTGGGTGGCAACCTCAGCATCACTCAGCTTGATGTCTGCATTCAAAATCAATTTAATCCTATCAAAATGAACATTGGAAAGAAGACAACTCACTGCTTCAGCACCTGCAATGCTGTAGACACAGTTAAAATAGTTCCAGATTAAGATTTTAATAGTCTCAGCTATATATGCAGCTATATAGTACGTATTTCATGTTAGGACTTGTCAGTGGGTTTGGAAATGTTAAGTTGGAGAATAAATGGAGCAAATGATGATGTACACAATGTTTGCATGTTACAAACATTATTTGAATAGAAATAAAATACATAAACAGTTATAAACAAATGAAAGGCGACATGATTCAGTGAAATTTACTCTTAATAATAATAATAGAAATGTATTACCGAAGAGCCCCTAAGCCAAACGTCACAGAACTATACAGCAAGCATGTTTGTGTCTAGGATTTTTCCCAGAGTGTTTTCAATAGGCTGCAGTTTTGTATGCCTTTGTTTTGTTCTTGGGATTTTTATGAATGAATTGAAGTACTTGGCACTCATTGGTGGCCTGCACAGAAACATACTCCTGTCAGACACTTGGTTAGAATTGCACCTGTGGGTTTGCACGGTGATGGATGGTCCTATTATGTGCTCAGTAAATGCATATGGAGATGCCTTCAGGTATAGAAGGAAAGGACCTGAGTGTTCAATAAAATGGCTTTTCATGAAGATGTGCTAATGGGAACTGAGGGAAGTGGTGCTGCTAAGCTGCCTGTTGTGATTCTTGACTTGATGAGATAAGATAAAGACACAGTATGTTTTCTCCCTCCATTACATTCACAGTAATGGCAGTGGCTTCCAAAGATCTCATTATACCGTCGCTCTACTGCGTTCTCCTACATGGGGAACCTAGCAAAATTGAGGATTTTTCTACTCACGTCATTGTTGTCAATAGTGGGACTAACTTACCAGATTCTCTGAAGATACATTTTCTTAACCCTTTTTTCAAAAATTGTGTAACGGCTGTCTTCATAAATGGACCAAGGCGCAGCAGGTATGTGAATACTCATCTTTAATTATCCAACAAAAGGAGTAAAGCATCCACAGGAAACAAAAAAAACACGACAGCAGCAGCAACAGTTTGCAGGCTTGAAAACGCAGTGCAAAACAACCACCCACAAACCCCAGTGACAAACATACTCCTACATATATGACTCCCAATCAGGAACAACGATCCCCAGCTGTTCCTGATCAGGAGTCACAAGACACACAGAACAATCAAACACACACACAAGACTGCCACGTCCTGACCCCCAAACTACTACAACAGCTCCATCTGCTGGTCAGGACGTGACAGTACCCCCCCCCAAGGTGCAGACCCCGGAATACACCTAACAACAAAAAAAACACCAACAAACAAAATCCCCAACAAAACCCATAAACACTAACCCTTAAACAATAAGGTAGGGAAGGGAGGGTGGCTGCCGTCACCGACGGCACTGTGCTACACCCCCCCTCCCCAACCCACCTATCTCTGGAGGTGGCTCCGGTTCTGGCCGTTCCAGGCTGTCGGGGCGGTCTGGCAGCTCGGGGCAGTCTGGGCAGTCTGGCAGCTCGGGACAGTCTGGGCAGTCTGGCAGCTCGGGGCAGTCTGGGCAGTCTGGCAGCTCGGGGCAGTCTGGGCAGTCTGGGCAGTCTGGGCAGTCTGGGCAGTCTGGCAGCTCGGGACAGTCTGGCAGCTCGGGACAGTCTGGGCAGTCTGGCAGCTCGGGACAGTCTGGGCAGTCTGGCAGCTCGGGGCAGTCTGGGCAGTCTGGGCAGTCTGGGCAGTCTGGCAGCTCGGGACAGTCTGGCAGCTCGGGACAGTCTGGGCAGTCTGGCAGCTCGGGACAGTCTGGGCAGTCTGGCAGCTCAGGACAGTCTGGGCAGTCTGGCAGCTCGGGACAGTCTGGGCAGTCTGGCAGCTCGGGACAGTCTGGGCAGTCTGGCCAATCCGGCAGTTCGGGGCAGTCTGGACACTCCGGCAGTTCGGGGCAGTCTGGACACTCCGGCAGTTCGGGGCAGTCTGGACACTCCGGCAGTTCGGGGCAGTCTGGACACTCCGGCAGTTCGGGGCAGTCTGGACACTCCGGCAGTTCGGGGCAGTCTGGACACTCCGGCAGTTCGGGGCAGTCTGGCCACTCCGGCAGTTCGGGGCAGTCTGGCCACTCCGGCAGTTCGGGGCAGTCTGGCCACTCCGGCAGTTCGGGGCAGTCTGGACACTCCGGCAGTTCGGGGCAGTCTGGCCACACTGGCGACTGTTGACTGGCGGGCAGCTCTGACGACTGTTGACTGGCGGGCAGCCCTGACGACTGTTGACTGGCGGGCACAATACAGACACCTCCTTAGGAGATATGCAGACACCTTAGGAGTTACGTTAGTCATTTAAGTCACAAAATATTCCTACATTTGTTAATTACTCTTAATTTGATAGCCTTGATGAATTGTTCTTCACTACAGTAATACAAAGTCTAATTACAGAGAACAGTTTTTTTCTCTCTGAATCTAAGAGGTTGAAAAAAGGAGGGAATCTTAGCAGACCGGTGAATTAGCTGAACATTTCTATTGCTTGTTTTGGCAGCGGACCACTTCCTTTAGCAGTGTGTGCTGTGTCCCAGCTGTGCTGTTCTCAACCTCAGAGCACTTTGTTATTAAAACATATGAGACAGACCGCACCGAGCAGCAGCCACTTAAGGCCTCAATGAGGGGTAGTGGCTCAGTGCGAACCATTTGTCTTTTTCTCTCGCTCTCCCTCTTTCTCAGCAGTTTACAGACCCTAGTCAATATAGGCTTCATTAACAACATAGTGCATAGTTCAAATGTTTGGGTTACTATGTTTTATTATGAAATGTGTACTACGAGGCATGTCCTGTGAGATTAACTTAAATAGACTGATCTTGGAAGAGAGTGGCGATTTTAAAAGATATCGCTTATGAGAACCTATTCCAAAACCAAAATATGTCCGATATTTTTTTGTTTATGGCTCCTTCTCTGTCCCCGTTTCTTGCATATCGTCATGTTGGAGGCTGAAGTGGCAATGGAATGCAGTTGACCTGAAAGATGTGGAAGTCGGAATTAGTTTAGAATTAGGAATTTGTTTCCATGGCGCTGTACTTAATATATATATATTTTTATCAACTTTAAAAAATGTAAATAAATTGTTGACAGATTAACTGAAATATCTGGCTGTGACCCACGGATTGCAGGACTGATCATGGCAAGTCAGTTTATATTTGCTTAGCTAGCTTACTAGTATGATTTGAATGGCGCAGCAACACCAGACCAACAGTATCAGCTTTTTGGCCCCCTGCTCCAGTTCCTAGAGGGAAGTGGATTGCGGTGTGAGGGAATGCAGAGGCTCGCTTCGTAGGGGGCTTTTCTGGACCACTGATACGGTGTGGTCACCTTACTGCTGCTTTTACAGTCACCAAAGCATCACCCAGGTGGGTGCTACATTTCCGTAGTGGATGATCCAGCTAACCTACAGACGAGGAGCTGTGACTATCGAAGACCCGTGGCCTGTCTGTCAGATGTTTCTCCCTGCCTGGCTCTACCATCTATGCTCCCTCCTCTCAAGATACTACCCTACTGAACTGCCCATCACTAAAGCTGTGGAATACCATTGACCAGGAACTGCCAGATTCCTACATTTGTTTTTTGTTAATTTTGTTTTTCAAGCATCTTTGATTCTACTTGTAATGAAAAGTCCTATTATAAAGTATACCTTAAGTAAACCTCATGCACATCCATCTAAAGTAGACCTAAATCACTGATAAACAGATGTAATGGAAACAGCATCTCCTTTCTGGTGAATCCTTGTAATTTGTGAGATTATTGGGGGGTAGTTGGCAGATGATAACAAAGAAATAGAAAATATCATCCACTTAAGCAACCTTTGTGACAACTGAGCTCCAGGGCTAACTCGCCAATTCGGAGCCAGTCCGAAATAATCATGTTTGCTTAATGCTTATTACAAATCCAATCAAAATTTAGTGACTGACTGTGTTTTTCCTTTTGGAGGGGACATATGCTTTAGCTCTGTCACTTTGATTAAAACATAAGAACTTGTGTCACCAGTGGACACTCCCATTGTAATATGAAATCCAGATTTCCATGATGCACACGGAGAAAGTTAATTGTTATGAATAACCCTGGTCACTTGGAGACAAGATTTGTTCTGCCTGTTGGTGTCAGCACGTGCTAAGCCGGAGCCAAGGGAGGTTCAGGCGATCACATGCATAGCTAGTGCCCCTCTGTGCCAAGCTCCACCAATGAAAGGCACCAGGGTGATGCTTCAAATCTCATGATAAATTCCTCCTCCTGGTCTCAAGAAAAAGGGCTACATGCTGCAAACCAGAAACCCAAACACAGGTATTGCAACTTGTCTTAAAAGAATGCAGCAAAAGCATATTATTTCTATGTTGCCATTTCGATGCGTATAAGTATGATTAATACTTACCAGAAATATGTCAATTTGTTTATGGCAGGAAGTCAATATGCATGTCTGAGCGGGCTGGCTCATCCTAAATTGAGATGCTACGCTATCATTGTTCATCACTGATAAAGGAAAACATTGTCTCAGCCTAAACAGAGGGACTCTGTTTATGGTTACCATTCATGCCATGGGCTAACTAACAATGACTCACCATTGTGGCTCATTTGAGAGTTACTTTCACAGCAAACGTAAACCCATGAGATAATCGGACCCCCGATTCACCATGGAATCGATATGGGAGGTGTGGTTCTAAGTATGTCCTCGTGTTTTGGAATGGTGTATCGTCATCGGAACTATGTATCATCCTCTTCGTTTCTGTCGTGTTCCTTTGGTTCGTCGCATCAGTCTTCTTAAATATGGCATTTGTTGGAGATGTAAAACAGACACAGCCTCACACTGACGACCTTTCCAGGATTGCCTCCTGAGCTTCCGTTCCTAGCTGTCTCTTATTAATGATGTTTTAGGGGGAGAGCAGAAATGCCTCAGTGCCAAAGGAGCGCAGGAAAGTGGGAGTCATTTTTATTAAGTATGGGGAAGGTTTTCAACTACATCAATAAAGCAGCCTGAGAGCCCATGCTGGAGTCTTATCTTGGGCTAAAGGCCTGTCGTTGGCCCGGGCAGACAGGAAGGAAACTGAGACACAAATCCTCTGCCCTCATTCCCATGACGAAAGTTTCATACTTGCCATAAAGAGAAACACTGCCCAAGCTTCCCTCCCAACAAACCAGAGGAGAAATCTAAGAGCTATTTATACTTCAATGAGCGACTCGACATGAGCAATCTGTGTAAAAGAGAGAGAATAATCTTTATTGACTTCTGTTTGTAGAAGAAGTGTGTCTGCAGTTGAATAACTTGTCACAGCTTATTTAGTGGGACATATGAGCAACTCTCATACTGGTGTTTGGTGTTCATTGTTAGTTGACAGAGAAAAGTGGTTGACCAGTCTCAGCCAAAGAGATGGCTCCAGTCCACTACATATGAGGATTTTCTCCCAAAATTAAAAAAGATACTCAGTCTGGGTCTCAACCTACTGTTCAGGGTTAGAATAGAGGATTACAGAAGGTGCAATTTCAAAACTGAGGTGTGAAACAGCATTTTTTTGTTAAATGTAATTTATACTTTATAATTATCCATCTATCATAGTTTTGGAAGTGTTACAACACAAAGCATTAGGTATCAAATGAGGGTATGAGATCAGCTCTGGTGGAAGTATTTAACAAGTGCAACTTTTCTTCGCTTCAGCAGGCTGGGGAGAGACTATGTTCGAACTTGTATACTAAAAACTCCTCATAGTTTGAGCGTATTTGATTAATTAATCAGTAGTGACAGCCACAGCATAATTTTGAAACCGATCCCAAGGTGTCAGCTCTGATTTAGAACATGAAACAACTGAGAGAATACAGCAATACTGGCAAGTGCCAAATTAACAATTCAAATCTGACTCGAGGGTCGAGGGTCTCAGATTATAACTATGTAGTGGGGTTCCAAAAATAATCTGAATGTTTAAATATTCCAACAGTCATCGCTATTCCATACTGCTTACTATAAATGTATTACTCAAATTGAAGCAATGTTCTCTATTTCCTACATCAAATCAAATCAAATCAAATGTTATTTGTCAGATGCGCCAAATACTTACAGTGAAATGCTTACTTACAAGCCCTTAACCAACAATGCAGTTTTTAGAAAATACCCCCCAAAAAGTTTTAAAAAGAAAGAGATAACAATGACAAATAATTAAAGAGCAACAGTAAATAACAATAGCGGGGCTTTGTAAGTCGCTCTGGATAAGAGCATCTGCTAAATGACGTAAATGTAAAAAATGAAATGTATATACAGGGGGTACGGGTACAATGGGCGGGTGCACCAGTTTCGAGGTAATTGAGGTAACATGTACATGTAGGTAGAGTTATTAAAGTGACTATGCATAGATAATAACATAGAGCAGCAGCAGCGTAGAAGAGGGGAATAGTCTGGGTAGCCATTTGACTTGGCGCTCCGGTACCGCTTGCCGTGTGGTAGCAGAGAGAACAGGCTATGACTAGGGTGGCTGGAGTCTTTGACAATTTTTAGGGCCTTCCTCTGACACTGCCTGGTATAGAGGTCCTGGATGGCAGTAAGCTTGGCCCCGGTGATGTACTGGGCCGTACGCACTACCCTCTTTAGTGCCCTGCGGTCGGAGGCCGAGCAGTTGCCTTACCAGGCAGTGATGCAACCCGCCAGGATGCTGTCAATGGTGCAGCTGTAAAACCTTTTGAGGATCTGAGGACCCATGCCAAATCTTTTCAGTCTCATGAGGGGGAATATGTTTTTTCGTGCCCTATTCACAACTGTCTTGGTGCGCTTGGACCATGTTCGTTTTTGGCGATGTGGATACCAAGGAACTTGAAGCTCGCAACCTGCTCCATTACAGCCCTGTCGATGAGAATGGGGGCGTGCTCGGTCCTCCTTTTCCTGTAGTCCACAATCATCTCCTTTGCCTTGATCACATTGAGGGAGAGGTTGTTGTGCTTGCACCACATGATCAGGTCTCTGACCTCCTCCCTATAGGCTGTCTCGTCGTTGTTGGTGATCAGGCCTACCACTGTTGTGTCGTCTGCAAACTTAATGATGGTGTGGGAGTCGTACCTGGCCATGCAGTCGTGGGTGAACAGGGAGTACAGGAGGGGACTGAGCATGCACCCCTGGGGAGCTCCAGTGTTGAGGATCAGCGCGGCAGACCTACCCTCACCACCTAGGGGCGGCCCATCAGGAAGTCCAGGATCCAGTTGCAGAGGGAGATGTTTAGTCCCAGTATCCTTAGCTTAGTGATGAGCTTTGAGGTGTTGAGTGCTGAGTTGTAGTCAATGAATAGCATTCTCACATAAGTGTTCCTTTTGTCCAGGTGGGAAAGGGCAGTGTGGAGTGCAATAGAGATTGCATCATCTGTGGATCTGTTTGGCCGGTATGCAAATTGGAGTGGGTCTAGGGTTTCTGGGATAATGGTGTTGATGTGAGCCATTACCAACCTTTCAAAGCACTTCATGGCTACGGACATGAGTGCTACAGGTCTGTAGTCATTTAGGCAGGTTGCCTTTGTGTTCTTGGGCACAGGGACTATGGTGGTCTGCTTGAAACATGTTGGTATTACAGACTCAATCAGGGACATGTTGAAAATGTCAGTGAAGACACCTGCCAGTTGGTCAGCACATGCCCGGAGCACACTACCTGGTAATCTGTCTGGCCCCGCAACCTTGTGTATGTTGACCTGTTGGAGCTAGGGGGCAGTGTTTGCACGGCCGGATAAAAAACGTACCCGATTTAATCTGGTTACTACTCCTGCCCAGTAACTAGAATATGCATATAATTGTTTGATTTGGATAGACAACACCCTAAAGTTTCTAAAAAACTGTTTGAATGGTGTCTGTGAGTATAACAGAACTCATATGGCAGGCCAAAACCTGAGAAGATTCCAAACAGGAAGCGCTCTCTCTGACCATTTCATGGTCTTATTGATCATCTCTAACAAAAACAGGGGATCTCTGGCATGACGTGACATTTTCTAACACTCCCATAGGCTCTCAGAAGGCGCCAGAAAGCTGAATCGTGGCTTTGCAGCCCATGGCTGAAAAACAGTAGCGCATTTTGATAGTGGTCGATCTGAGGACAATGGGACGGGGCGCACGTGCCCGAGTCGACTCCATGTTTACTTTCTCTCTCTTTGAACGAAAACCACCACTCCCGGTCGGAATATTATCGCTTTTTTACGAGAAAAATGGCATAAAATTGATTTTAAACAGTGGTTGACATGCTTCGAAGTACGGTAATGGAATATTTAGAAATTTTCTGTCACGAAACGCGTCGGGTGCGTGACCCTTATTTACCCTTCGGATAGTGTCTTGAACGCATGAACAAAACGCCGCAATTTGGATATAACTATGGATTATTTGGGACCAAACCAACATTTGTTATTGAAGTAGAAGTCCTGGGAGTGCATTCTGATGAAGAACACCAAAGGTAATCAAACTTTTCTAATAGTAAATCGGAGTTTGGTGAGTACCACACTTGGTTGGTGTCAAAATAGCTAGCCTGTGATGGCTGGGCTATCTACTTAGAATATTGCAAAATGTGCTTTCACCGAAAAGCTATTTTAAAATCGGACATAGCGAGTGCATAAAGGAGTTCTGTATCTATAATTCTTAAAATAATTGTTATGTTTTTTGTGAACGTTTATCGTGAGTAATTTAGTAAATTCACCGGAAGTGTTCGGTGGGAATGCTAGTCACATGCTAGTCACATGCTAATGTAAAAAGCTGGTTTTTGATATAAATATGAACTTGATTGAACAAAACATGCATGTATTGTATAACATAATGTCCTAAGATTGTCATCTGATGAAGATCATCAAAGGTTAGTGCTGCATTTAGCTGTGGTTTGGGTTTATGTGACATTATATGCTAGCTTGAAAAATGGGTGTCTGATTATTTCTGGCTGGGTACTCTGCTGACATAATCTAATGTTTTGCTTTCGTTGTAAAGCCTTTTTGAAATCGGACAGTGTGGTTAGATTAACGAGAGTCTTGTCTTTAAATAGCTGTAAAATAGTCATATTTTATGCAAGCGTCCCACCTAGCCCATAGAGGTTAAAGGTCTTACTCACGTCGGCTGCAGAGAGCTTGATCACACAGTCGTCCGGAACAGCTGATGCTCTCATGCATGCCTCAGTGTTGCTTGCCTCGAAGCGTTCATAGAAGTGATTTAGCTCGTCTGGTAGACTCGTGTCACTGGGCAGCTCGCGGCTGTGCTTCCCTTTGTAGTCTGCAAGCCCTGACACATAAGACGAGCGTTGGAGCCGGTATAGTATGATTCAATTTTAGCTCTGTATTGACACTTTGCCTGTTTGATGGTTCGGCGCAGGGCAAAACAGGATTTATTGTAAGCTTCTGGGTTTGAGTCCCTCACCTTGTAAGCGGCAGCTCTACCCTTTAGCTCAGTGCGGATGTTGCCTGTAATCCATGGCTTCTGGTTGGGGTATGTACGTACAGTCACTGTGGGAACGACGTCCTCAATGCACTTTTTGATAAAGCCAGTGACTGATGTGGTGTACTCCTCAATGCCATCGGCAGAATCCCGGAACATGTTCCAGTCTGTGATAGCAAAACAGTCCTGTAGTTTATCATCTGCTTCATCTGACCACTTTTTTATAGACCGAGTCACTGGTGCTTCCTGCTTTAATTTTAGCTTGTAAGCAGGAATCAGGAGGATAGAGTTGTGGTCGGATTTACCAAATGGAGGGCGAGGGAGAGCTTTGTACGCGTCTCTGTGTGTGGAGTACAGGTGATCTAGAATATTTTCCCTCTGGTTGCACATTTAACATGTTGATAGAAATTTAGTAGAACTTATTTAAGTTCCCCTGCATTAAAGTCTCCGGCCACTAGGAGCGATGCCTCTGGGTGAGTGATTTCCTGTTTGCTTATTTCCTTATACAGCTGACTGAGTGCAGTCTTAGTGCCAGCATCTGTCTGTGGGGGTAAATAAACAGCCATGAAAAGTATAGCTGAAAACTCTCTAGGCAAGTAGTGTGGCCTGCAATTTATCACAATATACTCTACTTCAGGCGAGCAAAATCCAGAGACTTCCTTAGATTTCGTGCACCAGCTCTTGTTTACAAATATGCATGGACCGCCCCCCCTTGTCAGAGTGTGCTGTTCTATCTTGCTGATGCAGTGTATATCCCGCTAGCTGAATATCCATGTTGTCATTCAGCCACAATTCCACAAAACATAGGATATTACAGTTTTTGATGTCCTGTTTGTAGGATGTTCGTGATCGTAGCTCGTCTATTTATTTGTCCAATGATTGCACGTTGGTGAGTAGTATTGACGGTAACGGCAGCTTTCCCAGTCGCCTTCTCAGGGTCCTGACCAGGCATCCGACTCTTTGTCCTCTGTACCTGCGTCGCTTCCTCTTGCAAATAACGGGGTTGTCGGTCCTGTGGGGTGTTTGGAGATTGTCTTGTGCGTCGTCTTTGTTGTAGAAAATATCTTTGTCTAATCTGAGGTGAGTGATCGCTGTCCTGATATCCAGAAGCTCTTTTTTTGCCATAAGATACAGTTGCAGAAACATTATGTACAAAATAAGTTACAAATAACGCGAAAAACCCCACATAATTGCACAATTGGTTGGGCGCCCTTAAAACTGCTGCCATTTGTTCCGGCGCCATTTTTGGGTTCAGGAGGCGGAATTATTAAGGGGATAGGGTGACATCACCCTGACACTCATTTTAATACACCAATGGAAATGTGATATTCTCTTAGCTAATTTAAATAAGTACCGCCTTGTAACCAACATAGGAGATGGCATGTTTGCACAGGGGTGTGGTTTATCTAGCTAGATACTGTAGATATTCTATTGGTGCCAACATTTGACTGTAGGGTGTCAACAAATATAATTAAAAGTTTACATTATTCACCATCTGTGTTTTGTGTTAGTTACTAGCTAGCTAGGTCATGTCAACAAAATACTTGTCAAATGGGAGATACAAAGTTGATGCAATTTCAACGTTGTTTGAGTTGCTTTGTGTATCTCCAAATATGCTTGAGATGATTTTACTGCAACACTGCTCACTGCACACACGTTTCTTGACATAGGCATTTAAAAGAGCTGTCAGTCAAGGCAAGCTCATTAAAACCTCTTAAGGATCGGACACTTTTTTTCAATTTTCATCTAAAATGATATACCCAAATCTAACTGCCTGTAGCTCAGGACCTGAAGCAAGGATATGCATATTCTTGATACCATTTGAAAGGTAAAACTTTGAAGTTTGTGGAAATGGTAAATTCATGTAGGAGAATATAACACATTAGATATGGTAAAAAATTATAGAAATAAAAAAGCATGCATTTTCTGTTTATTTTTTTTGTTCCTTCATATTTGAAATGCAAGAGAAAGGCCATTTTATGACTTAGGACTCTAGGCACATTTAGATTTTGGCCACTAGATTGCAGTAGTGTATATGCAAAGTTTAAGACTTATACAATTATTCATAGCATTACTGTTCAAAATGTTGTATCAAGTCTGCCCAAAATGTGCCTAATTGGTTTATTGATACATTTTCAAGTTCATAACTGTGCACTCTCCTCAAACAATAGCATGGTATTATTTCACTGTAATAGCTACTGTAAATTGGACAGTGCAATTAGATTAACAACAATTTAACTTCTTATGGGCAGGTGGGATGGTATCGTCATGGTCCTTTTGGTCGATAATGTCCTTCTTTATATCCATAAAAACTCAGGTTAGCTGGCGCGCTTCAGTCAATAATCCACCCAGTTTCCCTCCATCAAAATGCATACAAAATGAATCCCAAATGTTACTAATAAACTTTTCCAATCAGGTCAAACAACGTTTATAATCAATCCTTAGGTACCCTAATACGTAAATAAACGATAAAATTTAAGACGGAGAATCGTTATTGTCTTTACCGGAGAAAAATACCAAAGAACGCGCTCTCTTACACGTGCTTGGAAACACTACAGCCAAAATGGGAGTCACCTAGAAAAACTACCATTTCTGGCTAATTTTTCCAAAAACCAGCATGAAACTCTTTCTAAAGACTGTTGACATCTAGTGGAAGCCCTAGGAACTGCAATCTGGGAGGATTTCGCCTTATAATAAAATTGACAGCCATTGAAAACAGTGGTAGGCTGAATTTTTTTTTTTTGGGATGGTTTGTCCTCGGGGTTTTGCCTGCCATATCAGTTTTGTTATACTCACAGACATAATTTTAACAGTTTTAGAAACTTTAATTATATGCATATCCTTGCTTCTGGGCCTGAGTAGCAGGCAGTTTACTTTGGGCATGCTTTTCATCCGGACGTGAAAATACTGCCCCCTACCCAAGAGAGGTTAAGCTTTCTGCCCATATCAGATATGTCTATGTCCTTGTTATTTACAATAATATGCTAATCACATTAGCGCACTTTATATCAACCATCCCACGGGGAGGACACTGATCCTGTAGAGGTTTTTGTTATAAGCTCCCTGCCCACTCATCATGTCTTCTTAAACTCCCTGGTAGTAAGTACCTTATTTCAAATATTTATAATTTTGATCACCCAAAAATTATGGGTGATGTTTCAGTCACTCAAAAGGCCTTTTTAAATTGGAATCAGAGTAACTGTTCCAGACTAGGTTATTTTTAGGACACAAGGCCTATTGGGGGTGTGGCTTGCAGATAGTTTTTTGGGGCCACCGGTGAGAGTAAATGTCATTCCTGTTCATCGTGTTAAATTTGCTCACTGCAACATGTTTCTTGCATATATAATATGCATTTATTAACATTATTTAAATATTATAAAATGGTAACCATCCCAACATCAGAATATGCATAGACACTTGAAGAACTTAGTCTTGTGTAAGCTTCATTATAGCTACAAAATTGGCAGTGCTCAATCTGAATATGTGTGGACAATACAACAGAACAAATGAACTGGAATGACACGGGTAGCCAAAAATAACTTGCCGAAAGCCACGGCCTTACTAAACCATGCCTCCAGTCTTCAAAGAAAACAACCCAACTAAGTGACCCAACTGGCTGGGGCAAAATAATGTAATGTGTTCTGTGTAATGATCATTTGAGAAATCAGTCAATCTGCTTTAAAAAAAGAACCGATGAGCAAGTGGGCAAAGACTGACAATGTGAATCATTCTGCAAAAAGGACAAACACTCAAGTACCTGTTGACAGCTGGTTATCAACTCTTGAAAGCTGCAGCATCATTAGGACAAGAGAGAGACTGGAGAGATTACGCATTACGCATGTAGTCTGGTTATGCCTCTGGTCCATGAAAGTGTGACTGGGAAATTAAGCCGTGTTTACACCTTGATCTCAGCCATGCAGAAACCTGACTCTGTCAAGGTCTCCAACGCCTGTTCCATTTGGCCTGAAACAATAAACAGTCCATGCCTCAAAGGGCAAGCAGGATGGTGTGTTAAAAAGTGTATCGTTGCCCTTCAGAATAACTCAGGGGCCCATATTCAAAAAGCGTCTCAGAGTAGGAATGCTGATCGAGGATGAGGTCCTTGCTCTCAATATAATTATATTCATTACGATCTAAAAGGCATAACTGATCCTTTATCTGATCCTTCGCCCACTTCGCAAAAATCCCGATGGCTCTGGAGGGTATAGCGGACGTTTTACGGCTCCTGACCAATTGTGCTATTTTATGGCTTTTTTTGCACTGATCATAACTTGTTTGTACATAATGTTTCCACCATCATTTCCTTTGACCAAAAAGAGCTTCTGGACATCAGAACAGCTATCACTAACCTTGATTTGGACGAGGACTTCTACTTCAATGAGTCGGAGGCTAAAGACATATTGATTATCCCGGACCAGGCCCAAATCCCTGACACTTGAAGAAGGAGGAAACGGCCCAATAGAGGCGAGTTTGCAGCATACCTGACGAGACTACGTCGGAGAGTGGATAAATCTATCCTGCTGATTCCAGCTTACAAGCAAAAACTAAAGCAGGAAGTACCAGTGACTCGCTCAATACGGAAGTGGTCAGATGACGCGGATGCTACACTACAGCACTGTTTTTCTAGCACAGACTGGAATATGTTCCGAGGTTCATTCAATGGCATTGAGGAGTACACCACCTCGGTCATCGGCTTTATCAATAAGTGCATTGACGACGTCGTCCCCACAGTGACTGTACGTACATATCCCAACCAGAAGCCATGGATTATAAGCAACATCTGCATCGAGCTAAAGGCTAGAGCTGCTTCTTTCAAAGAGTGGGAGACTAATCCGGATGCTTAAAAGAAATCCCGCTATGCCCTCAGACGAATCATCAAACAAGCAACGCGTCAATACAGGATTAAGATTGAATACACCGGCTCTGATGCTCGTTGGATGTGGCAGGGCTTGAAAACTATTACGGACTACAAAGGGTAGCCCAGACGCAAGCTGCCCAGTGACGCGAGCCTACCAGACGAGCTAAATGCCTTTTTATGCTCGCTTCGAGGCAAGGAACACTGAAGCATGCGCAAGAGCACCAGCTGTTCTGGATGACTGTGTGATGACGCTCTCAGTAGCCGATGTGAACAAAATCTTTAAACAGGTCAACATTCACAAAGCAGGTGGGCCAGACAGATTACCAGGACGTGTACTCAAAGCATGCAGAGACCAACTGGCAAGTGTCTTCACTGACATTTTCAACCTCTCCCTGATCGAGTCTGTAATACCTATATGTTTCAAGCAGACCACCTTAGACCCTGTGCCCAAGGAAGAGAAGGTAACCTGCCTAAATGATTACCGCCCCGTGGCACTCACGTCGGTAGCCATGAAGTGCTTTGAAAGGTTGGTCATGGCTCACATCAACAGCATCCTCCCGGACACCCTAGACCCATTCCAATTTGCATGCAGCCCCAACAGATCCACAGATTACGCAATCTCAATTGCCCTCCACACTGCCCTTTATCATCTGGACAAAAAGAGCACCTATGTGAGAATGCTGTTCATTGACTACAGCTCAGCATTCAACACCATAGTGCCCACGAAGCTCATCACTAAGCTAAGGAACACCTCACTCTGCAACTGGATCCTAGACTTCCTGAAGGGCCGCCCCCAGGTGGTAAGAGTAAGCAGCAACACGTCTGCCACGCTGATCCTTACCACTGGGACCCCTCAGGGGTGTGTACTTAGTCCCTTCCTGTATTCCCTGTTCACCCACGACTGCATGACCAAACACGACTCCAACACCAACAGTGGAATGCCTGATCACCGACAAGACAGCCTATGGGGAGGAGGTCAGAGAACTGGCAGTGTGGTGCCAGGACAACAACCTCTCCCTCAATGTGAACAAGACAAAGGAGCCGATCGTGGACTACAGGAAAAGTCGGGCCGAACAGGCCTCCAATAACATTGACGGGGCTGTAGTGGAGTGGGTCGAGAGTTTCATGTTCCTCGGTGTCCACATCACCAACAAACAATCATGGTTCAAACATACCAAGACAGTCGTGAAAAGGGCACGAAAAAACCTTATCCCCCTCAGGAGACTGAAAAGATTTGATATGGGTTCCCAGATCCTCAAAAATTCTACAGCTGCACCATCGAGAGCATCCTGACCGGTTGCATGACCGCCTGGTATGGCAACTGCTCGGCATCTGACCGTAAAGCACTACAGAGGGTAATGCGAACGGCCCAGTACATCACTGGGCCAAGCTTCCTGCCATCCACGACCTATATAATAGGCGGTGTCAGAGGAAGGCCCATAAAATTGTCAGAGACTCCAGTCACCCATAGACTAGTCACCCATAGACTGTCTTCTCTGCTACCGCACGGCAAGTGGTACCGAGCGCAAAGTCTAGGACCAAATGGCTCCTCAACAGCTTCTTCCCCCAAGCCATAAGACTGCTGAACAATTAGTAAAATCGCCACCGGACAATTTACATTGACCCTCCCTCCCTCTTGTACACTGCTGCTACTCACTGTTTATTATCTATGCATAGTCACTTCACCCCCACCTACATGTACAAATTACTTCAACTAACCTGTACCCCTGCCCCCTGTATATAGCCTCATTACTGTTATTCTTATTGTGTTACTTTTTATTATTACTTTTTTATTTTAGTCTACTTGGTAAATATTTTCTTAACTCCCTGTAAGTAAGCATTTCACGGTAAAGTCTACACTTGTTGTATTCAGCGAATGTGACAAATAAAGTTTGATTTGATCTACCATCTGTTCTTTTGGCAAATGTGCTATCGCTGGAAAATAAACTGGAATGAGCTCTGTTCAAGGCTATCCTAACATGTTATCTGAAGAACTGTAAAATCCTATGTTTCTCCAAGTCATGTCTAAACAAGGACATGCTAAATATAAAGCTAGCAAGTTTTTCTACACATCGGGACGACAGAACGGTGGCGTCGGGGAAGCTCAGGGGAGATGGTGTGTGTATTTTTCTTAACAACTGGTGTGCAGTCTCTAATATTAAGGAAGTCGTGAGTTTCTGCTTGCCTGAGTTAGAATACTACATGATAAGCTATAGACCACACTATTTACCAAGACAGTTTTCACCTATATTTTTCGTATTCTATTTAGCACCATAATCCGATGCTGGCATTAAGACCGCACTGAACGTGCTGTATAGGGCTATAAGCAAACAAGAGGCGTCGCTCCTAGTTGCCGGTGACTTTAATGCAGGAAAACTGAAATCCGTTTTACCTCATTTCTAAGAGCATGTCACCTGCACAACTGGAGGCGAAAAAACTCTAGATCACCTTTAGTCCACACACAGAGATGCATACAAAGCTCTCCCTCGTCCTCCATTTGTCAAATCTGACCATAAATCTATTCTCATGATTCCTGCTTACAAGCAAAAACTCAAACAGGAAGTACCAGTGACGCACTCAATATGGAGTGGACCGACGAAGCGGATGTTAAGCTAACGGACTGTTTTGCTAGCACAGACTGGAATATGTTCCGGGAGTCATCCGATGGCACTGAGTTTACCACATCAGTCACCGGCCTAAGTGCATCGATGCCGTCGTCCCCACAGTGACCGTACGTACGTATCCCAACCAGAAGCCATGGATTACAGGCAACATCCTCACTGAGCTAAAAGCTAGAGCTGCCGCTTTTAAAGAGTGAAACACTAATCTGGACTCTTAAAATAAATCCCTCTATGCCCTCCGACGAACCATCAAAAAGACTAAGCATCAATACAGGACCAAGATCGAATCCTATTACACCTGCTCTGATGCTCGTCGGATGTGTCAGGGCTTGCAAACTGTCACGGATTACAAAGGGAAACCTAGCCATCGAGATGTCCATTGACGTGAGTCTAGAAGAAAAATAAACGCACACCTATTAAGGCGAGGTGCTGGCTAGCGGAGTAGAAAACATGAAAATAAGGGAGAGCTCTAGGAGCTCAGATCCAAAAATGTAATATCAAACGTTTTGACAGCCAAGCTGTCTTCATCAGGGTATGATCACAAACACTGCGAGATGACTCGTTTATATAGTGTCAAAAGACACACAGGTGTCTGTAATCATGGCCAAGTGTGACCTAATATCATTAGTTAATTCTCAAATATTAAAATGGCATACAAAGAACAGCATACAAAAAAACAAATGGATAGCATACGATCATAGATTCATTTTAGACTACACAAGCTTACAAACAATTACAATGGCAAAGTCACAATAAACACAAGAATGACTGTTGGGGCTAGGGGGCAGTATTGATAATTTTGAAAAAATATGTGCCCATTTTTAACTGCCACCTACACCAACTCAGAAGCTAGGATATGCATATGATTACCAGATTTGGATAGAAAACACTCTGAATTTTCTAAAACTGTTTGAATTGTGTCTGTAAGTATAACAAAACTCATATGGCAGGCAAAAACCTGAGAAAAAAAAGAATTTTGTGGCTGTACTATTTTTTTGAGTCATTGTTTAATAGATAACACAGTGAGAAAGGATTCATTTCGCAACTCCTACGGCTTCCACTAGATGTCAGCGATCTTTATAAAGTTGTTTGAAGCGTCTATGATGAACAGAGACCGGATGACAAGGAAGAGAAGTTGACCTCCCTGGGATGTCGTCACTTCATTATTGGCCGCACCTGCACAATCATGTGACGCGAGACATTTTTCAAAAACGTTTTTCTAGACACAGGAGAGGTCGGGTTGAAACATTACTGATGTTTCACGTTAAAAACGGCTCTAAAGATTGATGCTAAACAACGTTTGACATGTTTGAACGAACGTAAATAGATTATTTTTTTTTACTTTTTAACTTTTTGCCATGACTTCCCACCCCCCCGCGCTACTTTTTAGTAGCCACCGAAGCCTAACAACTTGGAGTTATTTGGACATCAATTATGAACTTTGTCAAAAGAAACCACATTTGTTGTGGACCTGGGATTCCTGGAAGTGCCAATGGATGAAGATAATCAAAGGTAATGGATTATTGACAATAGTATTATTGATATTACATGGTTACAAGATGATGCTAACCTATATAGCCTAGCCTATTGTTCTTAGCACAGCACCCGGTTTATTGCAACTTGTGATTTCCCAGTAAAGTTATTTTGAAATCTGGCAAGACAGTAGCATTTACGAAATGTTAAACTATAATTATTTGAATGACAATATTATAATTTACCAATGTTTTCGAATAGTAATTTTGTAAATTGTAACGTTGTTCACCGGAAGCATTTCAGAGAAGAAAAAAATCTGAATTTCACCGCTACTGTAAAATGCTCTTTTTGGATATAAATATGAACTTGATGGAACAAAAAATGCATGTATTGTGTAACATAATGTCCTAGGAGTGTCATCTGAGGAAGATTGTCAAAGGTTAGTGCATAATTTTAGCTGGTTATCTGTTTTTGTTGACGCCTGTCTTTGAATTGACAAAACATTACACACAGCTATTTTCAATGTACTCTCCTAACATAACCTAACTTTATGCTTTCGCCGTAAAGCCTCTTTGAAATCGGACAATGTGGTTGGATTTAGGAGATGTTTATCTTTCAAATGGTGAGAAATAGTTGATTGTTTGAGAAATTGAAATTATTAGATTCTTGCAGTTTTGAATTTCCAGCCATGGTCACTTGACAATGAATCCCATTACCGGGATAAGATCCCCAAGATTAAGATCAAAGTCTATGTTGAGACCGAAGGGTGCAAGGGTCTTTAAATTAAAGATCCAGGCAGCCTCTCGTTTTACAATAAACTATCAGGTCATTGACGTGAGTCTACCAGATTACATAAATACCTTCTATGCTCGTTTCGAGGCTAGCAAAACTGAATACAGAGCACCAGCTGTTCCGGACAACTGCGTGATCACACTCTTTGTAGCCGATTTGAGTAAGACCTTAAAACAGGTTAACAATGCCAAACGGATTACCAGGATGCGTACACAGAGCATGCGCTAACCAGCTGGTAAGTGTCTTCACGGACACTTTCAACCTCTCCCTGACCGAGTCTGTAAAACCTAAATGTTTCAAGAAGACCACCATAGTCCCTGTGCCCAAGAGGTAACGCTGTAGCAATCACGTGTAGCCATGAAATGCTTTGAAAAGCTGGTCATGGCTCACATCAATGCAATCATCCCAGACACCCTGGACCCACTCCAATTCGCATACCGCCCCAACAGATCCACAGATGACGAAGACTCTTGCACTCCACACTGCCCTTTCCCATCTGTACAGAAGGAACACCTACGTGAGAATGCTGTTCATTGATTACAACCCAGCAATCAAAACCATAGTGCCTTCCAAGCTCATCACAGTAGCTAACTACTGGAAATATACACTAGTTTTTACCCAAAATTGTATAAAATATTGGTGAATAAAGCAAGAATTTCCTTTCTTTTTTGGCATCACATTTTATTAACATCTGACTCCAGAATGAACTGCTCTTTCAATTTGTAGTCTACGACATTTCAGATTTAGTTTGATGCAGTGAACTACTTTTTCAAAGTAATTTAGTTAATTAAGTTAGCTATTTATTTTTAAGGATAGTTTTAGTGCAGCTTAACTTCTTTCAGTGTGAAGTAATTGGTAGCTTGGTAAACTATATTTTCAGAGTAGCTTCCCCAACAATGGTGACAGGATGCATTGTAAATCCCTACAATTTGGCTTCCCTCTCCCTTCACTTACAGAGGCTGTTAATCACTTGAAACATAGCAATAAGGCTTGAAAACATTACAGAACAGTCTCTTTGAACAGACTGTTCGGCAATGCGGACGCTCTTGTGCAATTCTCTTAGGTGTCCATTTTTTGGCAAAGTGCAAAGGAGTTGGAGTTTCAGAAAGTATAGCTCCGTCTCCCTTAAAATGGTGTTTATTAATATTATCATTAGCCTAAACATTAACTACAATGTTGTTAATTACTCAAATGAAGTGCTTTGATAAACGATTGTTTTGAAGCGACTTGTCAATCGCTGAGCTGGAAGTAGACGCAGCTGTATGCGGCTGTAGTAAACAAGGGAATAACAAAGCAATTCAGACAAATTACTGTCTCTCTCATGCAACCGTGAGGCAAGCTGAAGAGACATAAAGGACTATATTGGATGATATAAGTTAACCCAATCAACGATAAGAATGTTAGTATTTGCCGAAATGTGTCCAGTTCAACATAAGTTCCATAATTCAGTTGAGAATTACAAAATACATACATTTGACTATTGTTCAGATCTCATTCACTTTCTTCTGCTGCTTAGGTCATACCAGCCAGCACACGTACAACAGAGTATCTTTGAAACAATCTCTTTGCCTTGAAATTGGAGTGCTTTGTAAGCTTGCTTCTGGCTAAGCGAGATCAATGCATCTTAAGTGGAAGTGGGGAAAGCCTGCCTTTAATTCGAGTGAGGATGTGACCTCAGAGACCAACCCATACGTCGGCATATTGAGCCACTTATCCCCTAGTGGGGATAAGTGGCTCAATAACAAGACTGTTGATAACATCAATAACAAGACTGTTGGTGGGGAACATATAATTAGTGCTGATAGGAAAATTAGCACTGATTCATTCAGATTTGCCCACAGATCCGACCCAGTGTGAACGATTAATCATTTGAAATGCACTGCCCCTGATCTGAGTGAAAGGGTGTGTTTGTCTGTGTGTGTGTATGTAACCGATGTGAAATGGCTAGTTAGTTAGCGGTGGTGCGCGCTAATAGCATTTCAATCGGTGACGTCACTCGCTCTGAGACTTGAAGTAGGGTTTCCCCTTGCGTTGCAAGGGCCGTTGGGGCGAAGAGAGGGACGGAACCTACACTGTTACATGTACATTGTGTTTGTGTGTACGTTTGTGTGTGTTAATATGCAAGTGCATATGTGTGTGTGGACATAGGAAAGACAGAGAACAAGAGCAGGCCCGGTCAACTTGTCATGCTTGTCTGCTTAGCGAGGGCTGTTTGATCCAAGAACCTCATCAGAGTCTTAGAATAACTTCTGGATCGGCAACCATTATAACGCCTTGTAATTTGTTCCATACCCCCCTCCGAAGTAGGAAATCTCTTGTCAGACTCCCAATCTGCCTTCACTTAATTCCCAGGTAGGCTACTCGTGGCTGGCATCCAACTGGAAGTGAAACCTCTGCAAGCGGAGGGTCTGGTTGGTGTTGTGTGTTCAAATTGAGAGAGGATGCCGAACAACAGCAGCTAGAATTACACCATGATCTCACATTCACTGATCTCAAAGTCCAAGGTTCACTCCCCGGCTGTTTGATGTGACTGTGGGGCACTCGTTAGTACCTTACAAGAGTGCTGTCTTGTTTTTTCCATGTGTTTTCCCCTGGATTGATTAAAAGGTGTTCTGTAACAGTTAACATTAAGGTATACTTAAAATTTATTTACAAAGGGTTCATGTGATTTCTCTGCGATAGATACCATGGCGCCCAAGTAGGAGCTCCTGTAAATATGTGCATGTTTAGTTATTTTTATTCATATTTTTTATCCACTGTTTTGTTTTTGATACAATTACATTCTTATGGCATATATCTGGTGGTTTTGACCCACAAACTTGCAGATTAGCTGGCAGATCAACTATTTTTGGCTTGGGTAGCTAAGTAGTCAGCTGCCTGATGTTTTTGTTTGAATGATGCATCTGGACACAATATCCAGCTTTTTTGTTTCACCTGGCTGTGTCTTTCTCACGAAACTGACATTTGACCATTTTTCATGATAATTCCTCTTGGTTCACCGAGATTACGATGTGTACATATTTCATAATTATATTTGATCAGATGTTATGCATTTTACCACAATCTCCACAACTAAAACACTTTGAAATGTACATCATTACCATTACACATAACCGTTTTAAATGTTTTTGTTGTTGTGATAATCACTTGTGTCTACATGTTATTTATATTTTATTTATGTACACATATTTGGATAAAGTACAAAAGTCACACTATCAGATTATGCCAAAATTGCTAAAGTATATGTTTTAGTTTTCCTATTATTTCCTAAATGATCTCTATCAGATATTTACTAAGCCAAAAAAGTATCTAAATGTGTCCTTTGTTAATCCCAAATGACTTGAATACAAAATATACTCCTTATTTCAGTATAAGCATACGTACTGTAATTATACTGAACAACAATATAAACACAACATGTAAAGTGTGGGTCCCATGTTTCATGAGCTGAAATATAAGATCCCAGATATTGTCCATATTCACAAAAACCTTATTTCTCTCAAATTGTGTGCACAAATGTGTTTGAATTCCTGTTAGTAAGCATGTCTCTTTTGACAAGATAATCCATCCACCTGACAGGTGTCGCATATGAAAAAGCTGATTAAACAGCATGATCATTAAACTGGTGCACCTTATTCTAGGGACAATAAAAGACCACTAAAATTTTGTCTCACAACCACAGATGTCTCAAGTTTTGAGGGAGCGTGCAATTGACATAGGATAAAGTAATCCTTCTAAACCCCCCCCCCCAAAAAAAAGATATAGATGTACTATTGTAAAATGGTTGTTCCACTGGATATTGTAAGGTGAATGCACTAATTTGTAAGTCGCTCTGGATAAGAGTGTCTGCTAAATGACGTAAATGACGTAAATATCATGCTGACTGCAGGAATGTCCACCAGAGTTGTTGCCAGAGAATTGAGTGTTCATTTGTCTACCATAAGAGAATTTGGCAGGACGTCCAATTGGCCTCACAACCGCAGACCACGTGTATGGTGTTGAGTGGAAGAGCGATTTGCTGATGTCAACGTTGTGAACAGAGTTCTCCATGGTGGTGGTGGGGTTATGTTATGGGCAGGCATAAGCTACAGAAAACAAACACAACTGCAATTTATTGATGGCAATTTGAATGCACAGAGATACCGTGACAAGATCCTGAGGCCTATTGCCGTGCATTCATCCACCGCCATTACCTCACGTTTCAGCATGATAATGCACAGCCCAATGTCGCAAGGATCTGTACACAATTCCTGGAAGGTGAAAATGTCCCAGTTCTTGCATGGCCTGCATACTCACCAGACATGTCACCCATTGAGCAGTATGGGATGCTCTGGATCGACATGTACGACAAAGTTCCAACAACTTTGCACAGCCATTGAAGAGGAGTGGGACAACATTCCACAGGCCACAATCAACAGCCTTATGCGAAGGTGTGTGGTGCTGCATGAAGCAAATGGTGGTCACACCAGACACTGACTGGTTTTCTGATCCACACCCCTAACATTTTTTTGTACATATTTGTGTTCCCAGTCATTTGAAACCCATAGATTAGGGCCTAAAGAATTTATTTAAAATGAATGATTTCCTTATATGAACTGCAACTCAGTAAAATCTTTGAAATTGTTGCAGGTTGCATTTATATTTTTGTTCAGTATACATGCATGTATTTTCAAAAGTAAAACGTGGACATTTGAAAATGGTGCGTCAATCTAAATTACATAAAACAATTCCCATCAAAATCTTAAAGTTTAAGCCAGAGATATTGCATGGGCTGCGTCTCAATCCACTACATCCTCGCTATATCAGCCTTCCGCATCTGCGGTGGAAGGTGGCCGAGCTTCTCATGAAAACATCTGTAGCGTCCGAACGGTTTGGCTTATTATTATATATTTGGAAAGGGGGGACTCTCACGAACGCAATGGTGTTCACCGTTTTACTCTACGACCACCACAGATGTCACGGGACTCGTCTGAAGGTAACCCATACAAACAAATTTAAGTGTGGGGTAGTTTTGTGCCAACAAAAATTAGGGATTAAATATGTGTTCCAAAAAAGATATATATTTCCTGAGCTTTCTTATATCTCTGAGATATAGGACAGACACTTCAAAACCTTATTCCTTATGATTTATTTATAATTTGACATTTATGAATGTGTTATTCAATGCATTTAAATGGGCTATAGTAGTAAAGGCCAAATATATATATTTTTTATACCCAAAGGGGTCTTTAAATTCAACATCAAATAGCTAAATGATCCATGGTATGACCATCTTAAAACAATTTGATATGTTAGCTTAGTACACCTCATATTTCTCGACAAACCTTAATCAAATAACTGTTGTTTTACAAACATCTATACAATATGTCTAAGAAGTGGTCCTAGTAAGTAAATTAAGTTATCAGCACAGCACACCCATTAACTATACATAAGACATAGCTTATGATCAAGTCCATTCATGACGCCATGTTGGTAAGGTAATGGATCTCTGAATTCTTCCCAATTTGAGCTTTTTAGCCATTTCGGTAATGAAAAGACCAAGTGGGGTAAAGGGGGTGTTTGAGACTAAGAACCTCATTCTGAAGGCATATAAGCGAAAACATTCACTTAACTTGTGCTCATCTAAGGACTACTCCTCGAGATGATGCATCATGGCTGAATAAAACTTTATTTAAAAACTTTGTTTTTACAGGAACTTGAAACACTTTTACAGTAATGAAACACGTCCAGCGACACTGTTTTTATATAATACATATTTTAGTTTAATGTAAACCTCAACTAGCTATAACCATTTTATTACATACTACCAAACATATTTTGTGTTTTATTGAAATTAATTAGATTTTTCAACAACAACAAAAACATTTATCAAATTTGCCAAAAACTAGACATCTTAATCTTCAGAATGATTGTTGATTTTTGCAGATGCATTATAGTTTTGGAACTCAATTTGCTGCAGACATGTTTAAAACTGGTTTCATGGGAATCACTGAGGTGCTGGTTCCTAATCTTTTGAGAGCATCGTTTGAGGAGTCACCTGAAGATTGAGAGGAATGGGAGATGCAGTAAAGGAATGCAGTTCTGTGGCAGAGGGCTCGTAGTAAGGACAACTGGCTACTACTCTGAATTGTGTGTGATGAGGCTTCTGTCACCCAGAGCTGCTGAGACATCACCCATGTGGGTGCCACACATTGTGAAGTAGAATTCCAGTGGCTACACGACTCAGGCTGTTTCCCAGATTAGCCTTCAACAAGATCGTTACCAGACTTCAACCATCTCCCTGGCCGCCTTCCTCTGATCAAGTCATGAACTGTCCCTCTCCATCTTTAGAGGATGCACACACAAATACTTGGCCTCTATTGGTTGACTTAGCTAGCTATAGCTAGGCTGCTCATGATGATTTACAGTGCCTTCGGAAAGTATTCAGACCCCTTGACTTTTTCCACATTTTGTTACGTTACAGCCTTATTCTATAATGGATTAAATCAAATAAATTCCTCAGCAATCTACACACAATACCCCATAATGATACATTTAAAAACAGAAATACTTATTTACACAAGTATTCAGACTCTTTGCTATGAGAATCGAAATTGAGCTCAGATGCATCCTGTTTCCATAGATCGTCCTTGAGATGATCTGACATGCTCTGTCAACTGTGGTAAATTCAATTGATTGGACATAATTTGGAAAGGCACACACCTGTCTATATAAGGTCCCACAGTTGACAGTGTATGTCAGAGCAAAAACCAAGCCATGAGGTCGAAGGAATTGTCTGTAAATCTCAGAGAAAGGATTGTGTAGAGGCACAGATCTGGGGAAGGGTACCAACAAATTCCTGTAGTATTGAATATCCCCAAGAACACAGTGGCCTTCATCATTCTTAACCTTTTCAGACGTACCAACAAACGGGTGTGATCATTCAGCGTGCGCTCAAACCAGTGTGATTAGAACGCTTTTTTAGAACGTCCAGTTTCGATTGACGCAACAGTCGGCATTTGAGCTAGCCACACAATTTTTTCAGAGAAACATTTTTGCACAAACACAGTCCTTAGAAAGTTATGTCATGAATGTGACCAGTTTATTTCTGGATGTTCAGCTATTTACAGAAGTAGCAACAGCATACACAATCATCCAAACCAGAAAATGTAGGCTACATGAATCCTAGTGCTAACTGAGGAAAGATTGACATAACACAATCTGTCCTATTTAGATAACTCTCGGCTGCCAGAAACCACAATATGAATTAGCTAATAGCAATTACTATTTATAATTCATCACATCACGAGTGAGCTCAACATTGATCAAAATAATTGAGTAAAACACTTTCTAGAAATCGAAAGTAATCTGGCGATGGGTAGTTTGTGCAGACCTCCATGTTTGCTTTTTCGCATCAACAAAAGATAATAAGAGGAGACAAGATGAGTTTGATCTGTTTGAAGTATGCATGTTGAAGGGGGTGTGTAAATCTACGATCATTCACTTCCCTTCATTCACTTACGGAAGTTTACCAGAAAGTTGAGTGAACCATTCAGTCACCTCATTATAACATATTTGGTCTGACAGATGTTTAAGTGATACCCAGAATGCATTGAATAATGTCAACATACATGGCACCACACATAGCTGGCAAATAGCTAGCATTAGCTCATAATAATCAGTACAATCTTCAAAAGGTATTTTACTGTCACGTTCGTTTGTAGAAACGGACCAAGGCGCAGCGTGAGTAGCGTTCCATATCTTTTATTAGAAAGTGAAACTAAGCAAAGACAAAAAACAAATAAACAATAAACTAACAACAAACCGTGACTACAGATAATGCTACGTGCACTAACTCAAAATAATATCCCATAAACACAGGTGGGAAAAACAGCTACTTAAATATGATCCCCAATTAGAGACAACGATTACCAGCTGCCTCTAATTGGGAATCATACCAACATAGAAAATCAAACCTAGAACCCCACATTGAAATAAATAAACTAGATCAACCCCCCAGTCACGCCCTGACCTACTCTACCATAGAAAATAGGAGCTCTCTATGGTCAGGACATGACATTTACACACATTATAGGTGTCCATTACAATCTATACAATAATCGGAATGCATTATTTGTAACCAGTAATTGAAAACGTGAATAAAACTAAATACATTATGCTCCATACATACATACTCCATTATGCTCCATACATACTTTACGCTACAGTAGAAACGACATCACGATATGCAGAAAACAAGACACTTACTTTCAGAAGAACGGGTGTGATCAAATGTCCAAAGTTATTATTTGTAAAGAAAACAACAAACGAGGGAATGCGAGTGCCTGCCAGAAAATGTGCCAGTTCGTGCAAGACTGCGCAAATGTCTGCATATGTGACGGGGAAGAGCTCTCCTCGAAGAGAGAAGTTTGTCCAGCTCAGTAATGCCTCAAACATAAATTGTCCGCAACACTGAAATGGGATACTTCTATGTGAATTAATGAGGAGGCAGAACACACCTCAAGTCAAACTGTTGTTAGAAAATACAACTTGTTAGAAAATAATTTAAAATTGACAAGTTCACACATAGCCTATAGTCCTTTTGTTCAACTGACTTAGAATTCCTTACAAATCAAATGCCGACCGCATTATCTACCAAGAGAATTCTCTTCGATCATAATCATAGTCAAATATATTCCCCCACAAGCAGACACATCGACGGCCCTGAAAGAACTTCATTTAACTCTATGTAAACTGGAAACCACATATCCTGAAGCTGCATTTATTGTAGCTGGGGATTATAACAAGGCTAATCTGAAAACAAGGCTCCATAAATTTTACCAGCAAATCGATTGTGCGACCCGGGCTGGCAAAACCCTGGTCATTATTATTCTAAATTCCGTGATGCATATAAAGCCCTCCCCCGTTCTCCTTTCGGAAAAGCTGATCATGACTCCATTTTGTTGCTCCCAGCCTATAGACAGAAACTAAAACAGGAAGCACCCATGCTCAGGTCTGTTCAACGCTGGTCCGACCAATTGGATTCCATGCTTCAAGATTGCTTCGATCACGTGGACTGGGATATGTTCCGCATAGCGTCGAACAACAACATTGATGAATACGCTGATATTCAATCAATCCTTATCCCCGTCTGCTGTTCCCACATGCTTCAAGAGGGCCACCATTGTTCCTGTTCCCAAGAAAGCTAAGGTAACTGAGCTAAATGACTACTGCCCCATAGCACTCACTTCCGTCATCATGAAGTGCTTTGAGAGACTAGTCAAGGACCATATCACTTCCACCCCACCTGACACCCTAGACCCACTCCAATTTGCTTACCGCCCCAATAGGTCAACAGACGACGCAATCACACTGCACACTGCCCTAACCCATCTGGACAAGAGGAATACCTATGTAAGAATGCTGTTAATCGACTACAGCTCAGCATTTAACACCATAGTACCCTCCAAACTTGTCATTAAGCTCGAGACCATGGGTCACGACCCCGCCCTGTGCAACTGGGTCCTGGACTTCCTGACGGGCTGCCCCCAGGTGGTGAGGGTAGGTAACAAGATCTCCATCCCGCTGATCCACCAGACTGGGGCCCCACAAGGGTGCATTCTCAGCCCTCTCCTGTACTCCCTGTTCACCCATGACTGCGTGGCCATGCACGCCTCCAACTCAGTCATCAAGTTTGAAGACGACACTACAGTGGTAGGCTTGATTACCAACAACGACGAGACGGCCTACAAGGAGGAGGTGAGGGCCCTCGGAGTGTGGTGTCAGGAAAATAACCGCACACTCAATGTCAACAAAACAAAGGAGATGATCGTGAAATTCAGGAAACAGCAGAGGGAGCAGCCCCCTATCCACATCGACGGGACAGTAGTGGAGAAGGTAGAAAGTTTTAAGTTCCTCGGCATACCCATCACCGACAAACTGAAATGGTCCACCCACACAGACAGCGTGGTGAAGAAGATCATCAAGGACAACAACCACCCGAGCCACTGCCTGTTCACCCCGCTATCATCCAGAAGGCGAGGTTAGTACAGGTGCATCAAAGCGGGGACCGAGAGACTGAAAAACAGCTTCTATCTCACGGCCATCAGACTGTTAAACAGCCATCAATAACATTGAGTGGCTGCTGCCAATATACTGACTCAACTCTAGCCACTTTAATAATGGAAAAATGTATGTAATAAATGTATCACTAGCAACTTTGAACAATGCCACTTTATATAATGTTTACATACCCTACATTACTCATCTCATATACTCCCCATACACTGTACTCTATACCATCTACTGCATCTTGCCTATGCCGTTCGGCCATCACTCATTCATATATTTTTATGTACATATTCTTATTCATTCCTTTGCACTTGTGTGTGTATAAGGTAGTTGTTGTGAAATTGTTAGATTACTTGTTAGATATTACTGCATGGTCGGAACTAGAAGCACTCGCATTAACATCTGCCAACCATGTGTATGTGACAAATAAAATTTGATTTGATTTAATTAGCAGGCTATGTGTGTTAACTGTCCTGCTGCGTAACAAACACAGTTTGGAACAATGAGTACATTCTCACATCACGTGCATAAAACAACTCATGCTGGGGTGATCGTTAGACATCTTTGGAATTTACATATGAACAGGTTAAATGGAAGAAGTTTGGAACCAACAAGACTCTTCCTAGAGCTGGCGGCCAGGCCAAACTGAGCAATCAGGGGAGAAGGGTCTTGGTCAGGGAGGTGACCAAGAACCCGACAGTCACACTCACAGAGCTCTAGAGTTCCTCTGTAGCGATGTGAGAACCTTCCAGAAGGACAACCATCTCTGCAGAACTCCACCAATCAGGCCTTTAGGGTAGAGTGGCCGGACGGAATCCGCTCATCAGTAAAAGGCACATGACAGCCCGCTTGGAGTTTGCCAAAAGGCACCTAAGACTCTCAGACCATAAGAAATAAGATTATCTGGTCTGATGAAACCAAGATTGAACTCTTTGCCCTGAATGCCAAGCACCACGTCTGGAGGAAACCTGGCACCATCCCTACCGTGAAGCATGGTGGTGGCAACATCATGCTGTGGGGATGTATTTCAGCGGCAGAAAATGGGAGACTAGTCAAGATCGAGGCAAAGATGAACGGAGCAAAGTACAGAGAGATCCTTGATGAAAACCTGCTCCAGATTGCTCAGGACCTCAGACTGTGGTTAAAGGTTCACCTTCCAACAGGACCACGACACTAAGCACACAGCCAAGACAACGCAGGAGTGGCTTCGGGACGAGTCTCTGAATGGGCTTGAGTGACCCAGCCAGAGCCTGGACTTGAACTCGATTGAACATCTCTAGAGAGACCTGAAAATAGCTGTGTAGCAACGCTCCCCATCCAACCTGAGAGAGCTTGAGAGGATCTGCAGAGAAGAATGGGAGAAACTCCCAAAATACAAGTGTGCCAAGCTTGTAGCGCCATACCCAAGAAGACTTGAGGCTGTAATCACTGCCAATGGTGCTGCAACAAAGTACTGAGGAAAGGGTCTGAATACTTTTGTAAATGTGATATTTTAGTTTTAATTAGAAAACATTTCTAAAAAACAGTTTTTGCTTTGCCATTATGGGGTATTGTGTGTAGATTGATGAGGGGAAAAAAACAATTAAATCATTTTTAGAATAAGACTGTAACCTAACAAAATGTGGAAAAAGTAAAGGGGTCTGAATAATTTCCGAAGGCTCTCTATTGCTTTTTGCTTTTGAAGTGCTTTTGAGTGTTATGAAAAGTGCTATAGAAGTTTCATTAATTATTATAAATATTGTAGATTGATTGAAATGTTGTCAGTAACACTTTACATTAAGATATACAGTTTTACATAATTTACACAGCTTTTATAATTAACGCTGTGTATAAAGACTTTTTTCAACTATTCATAACCTACTTGTAAACACCTTTTAAGGCCATTCTTACCCCCAGCTGAGAGATCTTGTGAGATTGTACAGCAGCTTCAGAGTTACTGTAGAACAGGTAGTTCCTCACAAAATAATCCATTCATGCTGACTATGTAGTCATTATTTTACTCCGTAGTACTTGTAATGGATCCGTATAACGTGTCGTTATTTGACTGGGTAAGGTAGCCAAATTGTACAGGTTTTCCCCAGTCTGCCCATCTCAGTTACCACCAGAGGTTGGAATCAACATTTTCCAGTCGTTTCGTTCTGAACAGAACCATTATTTTGCATTCCATTCCACTGTTCCAAACTGCAAAATATAATTCTGAACCGGTTCGACCCCCCAAAAAGTATCAGTTTATTTTGTTCCTTTCTTTTCCTTTTTAAACGTCTGAAATCATATTTATTTACATTAGACATTACATTACTTTAAACAGTGCGGATAGAGCAGCTTGCTATGGAACGGGAAAGCTATAGTTGATTACATGCATTTTTGTGGGGTGGGGAGAGAACTAGAGAGGGTAGAGGAGGAGGCTTGACTTGAAGCTCTGGGCATCTTGTTATGACACTGCATTATCTGAGGAGCGGCTCCTTTGGAGGAACTTTGAATGTCTTTGAACTTCCTAGATGGCTTAGCGTTGGACCAGACAGGGCTAGTAAGCTTGTGTGTGTAGAGTGAAACCAGAATTAAAAACACATCTTACCTTTTTGTAGATAATAAATCCATTGTGAAACGTGATAACTATAGTATTCTTAACTAACATTGAAAAAGTTAATTCATTCTTAATTAATTAAGTCTCCCTAATTTCTGAATCACACTTGTAATGTCAGTAGACTACAGTAGCCTATGGTTCTGAGGGGGAGTGGTAGGTAGCCTACACACCACAGGAGGTTGGTGCCACCTTAATTGGACCTGCTCGTGGGAGGACGGGCTCGTGATAATGACTAGAGCGGAATTAATGGAAAGGTATCAAATACATCAAACACATGGTTTCCATGTGTTTGATGCCATTCCATTTCCTCTGTTCCAGACATTATTATGAGCGCTCCTCCCCTCAGCAGCCTCCACTGCTACACACGCACACACACACTGGCAAATATTTTCAGTTGAAAGGCAGACACTGGATTAAGTTTCTGAGTGACAGAGTAAGGGCTTTGCATAGGCGCCTTCTTAATGCCCGGAACGTAAAATAACGTTATTAACCGGTTCCAATGCTTTTAAAATAATGCTTCTGTTTACGGAACAGTATAGATCACTTTCATTCCAGGTACTGTTTCTCAAATTGTTTTGTAATTTTCCGGTTTTCTGTTCTGTTCCCTGAACCGGTTCCATCCCCTGGTTACTGCTTAATTTGCAGTTGTCATCATGAAATCATAGTCCTCAACTTCCATTACTCTCCATTGGATAATAGACCTTTTTCTCTCTCTGTACAATAACTACCACACTCTTATCAATGTACAATGAGGTAGACTTCAGCAGATCCAGAGCATGGCACAGATGTTAAATGGTTCTCCTTCACATACAATGCCTTCAGAAAGTATTCACACCCTTTGATTTTTTCCACATTTAAATTGATTAAATTGAGATTTTGTGTCACACCATAACGTCAAAGTGGAATTATGCTTTTAGAAATTTTTACAAATTCATTAAAAAGTTAAAGCTGAAATTTCTCAAGGCAATAAGTATTTAACCTATTTGTTATGGCAAGCCTAAATAAGTTCAGGAGTAAAAATGTGCACATAAGTCACATAATATGTTGCATGTAAAAATCATGTTAAACACAATTATTGCACACATAGTGTTTAACATTATATTTGAATGACTGCCTCATCTCTGTACCCCACACATACAATTATCTGTAAGATTCCTTAGTCGAGTAGTGAATTTCAAACACAGATTCTACCACAAAGACCAGGGAGGTTTTCCAATGCCTCGCAAAGAATGGCACCTATTGGTAGATAAAATAAAAACAGAAAAACATTGAATATCCCTTTGAGCATGGTGAATTTATTCATTACACTTTGGATGGTTTATCAATACACCCAGTAACTCCATAGATACAGGCGTAAAAATATATTGTTTAAATGCATCCTGTTTGCAATAAGGCACTAAAGTAAAGGAATTGTTATGTTTGGGACAAATACGACACATCACTTAGTACCTCTTCATATTTTCAAGCATGTTGGTGGCTACACCATGTTATGGGTATGCATGACATCAACAAGGTCTAGGGAGTTCAGTCTGCATTCCAACAGACAATGGGAGATGAATTCACCTTTCAGCAGAACAATAATCTAAAACACAAGGCCAAATATACTTACCAAGTTGCTTACCAAGATGACATCGAATGTTTCTGAGTTGCCTAGTTACGGTTTTGACTAAAATCGGCTTGAAAATCTATGGCAAGACTTGAAAATGGCTGTCTAGCAATGATCAACAACGAACTTGACAGAGCTTGAAGAACTTTAAAAAGAATAATGTGCAAATACTGTACAATCCATGTGTAAGGAGGCTTACCCACAAAGAGTCACAGCTGTAATCGCTGCCAAAAGTGATTCTAACACATTAAGGGGTGTGAATACGTACTGTATGTAAGTGGGATATTTCTGTATTTCATGTTCAATAAATGTGGGAAAATCAAATAAAAACATGTTTCACTTTTTCATTATGGGGTATTGTGTGTAAACGGGTAAGATAAAACATTGTTTAATCCATTTTGAATTCAGGCTGTAACACAACAAAATGTGGAATACGTCAAGGGTTAAGAATACTTTCTGAAGGCACTGTATGGAATTAAAGTATTTTCAATATAATTTAGTTTTGCGATAAAAGTCTATGTTAACATATCATTAAAATTAAATCCAGGTTTCTTTCAATTAAATGCTGTCTTTGACAATCTGATTGCTAGGACAACATTAATATCCCTCCACTCAAGAGTCCCCAAAAAATTACTAAGCTAAAAAATGTACCAAATATATACAGTAGATCTGTGAACTGTAACAGGTGATGACATCCACATTAATTATAATAAAATCTATCAGTACTCAGGTTACTGCCTAGTGCCTACACCAAACCAAGTGCAGAGGAGACTGTGTGCTTTTCTATAGTCATGAATAGGTGATTTATTCTGTATTTGGGCCTTGAAGGTCTCCCATTCAAGCTTTGAGATTTATCTCTAATACATTCTTACCCAGATCTATGGTAGATTTGGTGTTCTGTGTGCACTGAGGAGACAATGGGAGATGCTGTTCTCGCCAACATTGTATCTCTGTGTTGTCGTGTTGTTTATAGCACAGCCGTTGCCTGATTGGTTCACGGATTTATCTTCATTATCTACATTTTCTGTTGTTGCATATCTGAAATTGTTGGGATTGTTCCTACCCTAAAAGCATTAGGGGTTTCCCTCTTACTTACTTTCATCGAGCCCAAGGGAACCTCTCCAACAACCCCCCAAAAAGGCTCAACAACGGACATTGCTTGTTATGGGCTCAGCAAAGGTTGGCTGCTTGTTGGGATTTCACATTTTTGCTGACAGGGGTCGAAGAATGTGCCTCCTCTCTCTCTCTCGCTCCATACTTTGGGCATTCGAGAGGCTCCCTCGGCTCCCTCTTTGCTTGTTTTGGTGGCCGGCACCACCAAAAGACTGAGCAAACCACACACTGTAGTTTGTTAATTGTTAGCTTTCTTTCCTATCGCCCCCATGCATGGCAGGCCCCTTACATACGATTAATTTATTACACATTCAGCAAGTTTTCCGTTGCGAACAGTTTTGGTTGAAGTGTGTTTAGACTTTGAACAATAGTCCTAATTCAACCCAGAGCGTCATTGCCTGCGATTTACACGTCAGGGACTGAAATTTGTATTGAAAATCAAACGGTACCGATCTGAAGCAAATTACTGTTTCCCCCTCGCAGCTACCATAACAAGCAAACACTTTAAGGAAACTTGACAACCATTTAGATTTACAGTGTCATAATACCCAGATGCTCATTGTTTGTCAGTGGCATTTGGTTGGAATGACCATTGGTTGTAACGACACACACTGATCTGTTACCTACTTCATTCAAGCTGTACTCCACAACATGAGGTTTTCTGAAAACCCCAAAACCAAACCCCATCACGGGTTTGAGTCAATATGGTATTTCTTATAGTTCCTTGTCAACAGTGAATAAATACACATGTAATGGCTATCAATCCTGGCAGCCTTTGATAGCTCTCTTAGCAGCAGTTTTTTGACTGGAGGCATTCTGTGGTGAGAAGGTGGTTCTGGTGTTTTTCATACAGGAAAGGGGTTGACATGTTGGTTTTATCAGTTAGCTGTGGGCCAGGTCTGTAGGCCTCTTTGTCTCTCTCTACCTCTTTAATTGTCAACAGCGGCATTGAGGAAATAATGAATCACGCTTTTAATTGATGTCTTTTATGGAGGAGTTGAAAAAATTGTGAAAATTGGTTACAGCAATTGGAAGTCAACTTGTATCCTGCTGCTGCATACACCATTGCACTGCATGCACTTTCCTTCACCATAACATTTTGTGGATAGTTGAAGGGTATGGTGTTGTGGTTTGTGTTGACATTGACATATTCGGTGGCCCACTGTATAAGGACTTGAATTTTGGCATATGCCAAGTTCTCATTTCTCTGGGGTTCTTGCTAGTGTACAGTTTGCACATGTACCCCTTGGTGTGAAGTCTGTCATTGTGTTTAATTGTAACCAGTATCCCTTTTTTAAATGAACACATATGAGATTATCTCCAGGCTGCTAACAGAATCGTCCATTGGCTTCCAAGGAAAATCTGTCAGGCCTCCTGCTTGGGATGGGGGCTGGGATTAAAAATATATTTTTTATATAAGTATAAATATAGGACAAAACACACATCACGACAAGAGAGACAACACAACACTACATAAAGAGAGACCTAAGACAACAACATAGCAACGCATGGTAGCAACACAGCATGGTAGCAACACAAAGTCGTAGTAACACAACATGGTAGCAGCACAAAACATGGTACAAACATTATTGGGCACAGACAACAGCACAAAGGGTGAGAAGGTAGAGACAACAATACATCACGCAAAGCAGCCACAACTGTCAGTATGTGTCCATGATTGAGTCTTTGAATGAAAAGATTGAGATAAAACTGTCCAGTTTGAGTGTTTGTTGCAGCTCGTTCCAGTCGCTAGCTGCAGCGAACTGAAAAGACGAGGAACCCAGAGATGTGTGTGCTTTGTGGACCTTTAAAAGAATGTGACTGGCAGAACAGGTGTTGTATGTGGAGGATGAGGGCTGCAGTAGATATCTCAGATGGGGGGAGTGAGACCTAAGAGGGTTTTATAAATAAGCATTAACCAGTGGGTCTTGCTACGGGTATACAGAGATGACCAGTTTACAGAGGAGTATAGAGTGCAGTGATGTGTCCCGTAAGGAGCATTGGTGACAAATCTGATGGCCGAATGGTAAAGAACATCTAGCTACTCGAGAGCACCCTTACCTGTTGATCTATAAATTATGTATCCATAATCTAGCATGGGTAGGATGGTCATCTGAATCAGGGTTAGTTTGGCAGCTGGGATGAAAGAGGAGTGATTACAATAGAGGAAACCAAGTCTAGATTTAACTTTAGCCTGCAGCTTTGATATGTGCTGAGAGAAGGACAGTGTACCATCTAGCCATACTCCCAAGTACTTGTATGAGGTGACTACCTCAAGCTCTGAACCCTCAGTGGTAATAATCACACCTGTGGGGAGAGGGGCATTCTTCTTACCAAACCACATTACCTTTGCTTTGGAGGTGTTCAGAACAAGGTTAGTGGTAGAGAAAGTTTGTTGGATACTAAGAAATCTTTGTTGTACAGTCATGGCCAAAAGTTTTGAGAATGACACAAATATAAATTTTCAAAATCTGCTGCCTCAGTTTGTATGATGGCAATTTGCATATACTCCAGAATGTTATGAAGAGTGATCAGATGAATTGCAATTAAGTCCGTCTTTGCCATGCAAAAGAACTGTATCCCCCAAAAACATTTCCACTGCATTTCATCCCTGCCATAAAAGGACTAGCTGACATCATGTCAGTGATTCTCTCGTTAACCTGTCTGGGCTTGGGGGCAGTAATTTTTACGGCCGGATGAAAAACGTACCCAATTTAAACAGGTTACTACTCTTTCCCAGAAACTAGAATAAGCATATTATATTATTAGTAGATTTGGATAGAAAACACTCTGAAGTTTCTAAAACTGTTTGAATGGTGTCTGTGAGTATAACCAAACTCATATGGCAGGCAAAAACCTGAGAAACATCCAAGCAGGATGTGGAAAGTCTGAAAATTGTAGTTCTTCTTTTGATTCTCTATCGAAGCTACAGTGTCTGTGGGGTGACGTTGCACTTCCTAAGGCTTCCATTGGCTGTCTAAAGCATTCAGAAAGTGGTTTGAGCATTTTCCTGTCACTGAGCAGATAATAGGAGCTACGTTAAAAATACCATAAAGATTGATTTTAAACAGCGTTTGACATGCTTCTAAGTACAGTAATGGAACATTTGGACTTTGTCTCTCGTTCCGCGCTCGCGCATCATGCTTTTGGATAGTGACCTGAACGCACAAACAAAACAGAGGTATTTGGACAAAAATATGGAATATTTGGAACAAAAACAACATTTCTTGTGGAAGTAGCAGTCCTGGGAGTGCATTCTGACGAAGATCAGCAAAGGTAATACAATATTTTTATTACTAATGAGTTTAGGTTGCCCCGAATTTGGCGGGTGTCTGAATAGCTCGCCGTGATGGCTGAGCTATGTACTCAAAATATTGAAAAATGTGCTTTCTCCGTAAAGCTATTTTAAAATCTGACACAGCGGTTGCATAAAGGAGTAGTCTGTCTATAATTCTTAAAATAATTGTTATGTATTTTGTTAACGTTTATAATGAGTATTTTTGTAAATTGATGTCCACATTCACCGGAGGGTTTTGGTGGGAATACATTTTCTGAACATACACGCGCCAATGTAAAATGCTGGTTTTGGATATAAATATGAACTTTATTGAACAAAATATACATGTATTGTGTAACATAATGTCCTAGGAGTGTCATCTGATGAAGATCGTCAAAGGTTAGTGCTTAATTTCGCCGTGTTTTGGGTTTTATTGACACATGTCCTTGCTTGGAAAATGGCTGTGTGATTATTTTTGTCTATGTACTCTCCTAACAATCTAATGTTTTGCTTTCGCTGTAAAGCCTTTTTGAAATCGGACAATGTGGTTACATCAAGGAGAGGTGTATCTTTAAAATGGTGTAAAATAGTCGTATGTTTGAGAAAGTTGAATTATGACATTTTGTTGTTTTTGAATTTGCCGCCCTGATATTTCACTGGCTGTGTCCCGCAGGTGGGACTGGAAGCTTCAAAAGGAGGGTGGTGCTTAGAGTCATTGTTATTCCTCTGTCAACATGGTTAGCTGTAAGGAAACACGTGCTGTCATCATTGCCTTGCACAAAAAGGGCATCACAGGCAAGGATATTTCTGCCAGTAAGATTGCACCTAAATCATCCATTTATTGGCTAATCAAGAACTTCAAGGAGAGCGGTTCAATTGTTGTGAAGAAGGCTTCAGGGTGCCCAAGAAAGTCCAGCAAGCGCCAGGACCGTCTCCTAAAGTTGATTCAGCTGCAGGATCGGGGCACCACCAGTACAGAGCTTGCTCAGGAATGGCAGCAGGCAGGTGTGAGTGCATCTACAAGCACAGTGAGGCGAAGACTTTTGGAGGAGAGGCTGGTGCTAAGAGGTGCAGCAAAGATGCCACTTCTCTCTAGGAAAAACATCAGGGACAGACTGATATTCTGCAAAAGGTACAGGGATTGGGGTAAAGTCATTTTCTCTGATGAATCCCCTTTCCGATTGTTTGGGGCATCCGTAAAGAAGCTTGTCCGGAGAAGACAAGGTGAGCGCTACTATCAGTCGTGTGTAAAGCATCCTGAGACCATTCATGTGTGGGGTTGCTTCTCAGCCAAGGAGTGGGCTCACTCACAATTTTGCCTAAGAACATAGCCATGAAAAAAGAATGGTACCAACACATCCTCCGAGAGAAATTTCTCCCAACCATCCAGGAACAGTTTGGTGATGAACAATGCCTTTTCCAGCATGATGGAGCACCTTGCCATAAGGCAAAAGTGATAACTAAGTGGCTCGGGGAACAAAACATGGATATTTTGGGTCCATGGCCAGGAAACTCCCCAGACCTTAATCCCATTGAGAACTTGTGGTCAATCCTCAAGAGGCAGGTGGACAAACAAAAACCCACCAATTCTGACAAACTCCAAGCATTGATTATGCAAGAATGGGCTGACATTAGTCAGGATGTGGCCCAGAAGTTTACATTTACATTTAAGTAATTTAGCAGACGCTCTTATCCAGAGTGACTTAATTGACAGCATGCCAGGGCGGATTGCAGAGGTCTTGAAAAAGAAGGGTCAACACTGCAAATATTGACTCTTTGCATCAACTTCATGTAATTGTCAATAAAAGCCTTTGACACTTATGAAATGCTTGTAATTATACTTCAGTATACCATAGTAACATCTGATAAAAATATCTAAAGACACTGAAGCAGCAAACTTAATATTTGTGTCATTCTCACAAATGTAGAGCATTTAACACAAAATCCAGTGAGGGGCCCACTGAGTTTATTTTGGAGTTACCTCCAGTTAAAGTTTAAATGTAATCCTTCACTTCAGCTACTTTCCCACCTGAACAAAATGAACACCTACAAGAGACAGCTATTCATTGACTACAGCTCAGCATTCAACACCATAGTGTCTTCAAAGCTAAGGACATTTTACATTACATTTTAGTAATTTAGCAGACGCTCTTATCCAGAGCGACTTACAGTAGTGAATGCATACATTTCATACTTTTTTTGTGTACTGGCCCCCCGTGGGAATCGAACCCACAACCCTGGCATTGCGCACACCATGCTGGCGTTGCAAACACCATGCTCTACCAACTGAGCCACAGGGAAGGCTCAGGACCCTGGGACTAAATACCTTGTTACGCAACTGGATCCTGGACTTCCTGACGGGCAACCCCCAGGTGGTAAGGGAAGGTAACAACGTATCTGCCATGCAGATCCTCAACATGGGGGCCCATCAAGGGTGCATGCTCAGCCCAATCCTTTACTCCCTGTTCACCGATGACTGCCTGGTCAAGCACGACTACAACACCATCATTAAGTTTGCCGATGACACAACAGTGGTAGGCCTGATCACTAACAACGATGAGACAGCCTAAAGGGAGGAGGTCAGAGACGTAAATATTACCTCAATTACCTGGACTAACTGGTGCCCCCGCACAGTGACTCTGTACCGGTACCCCCTGTATATAGCCTCACTATTGTTGTTTTACTGCTGCTGTTTAAATATTTGTCACTTTTATTTTCAATTTTTTTACCTAAAACTTTTTTTCTTAAAACTTCTTAACTCGGGCTCGGCGTCCAGTGAAATTGGAGGACGCGCAATTCAAATACATAATCATAAAAATTGTGGATATTGAATATCTAGATACATACAAGTGCATTATATTCATTAAAAGCTTAAATTCTTGTTAATCTAACTGCATTGTCTGATTTACAAAAGGCTTTACAGCGAAAGCATGCCATGCAATTGTTTGAGGACGGCGCCCCACATCAAAATGTTTTTCAACCACCACAGGCTTCGTAAAAATCACAAATAGCGATTAAATATTCACTTACTTTTTGAAAATCCTCCTCTGATTTGCAATCCCAAAGGTCCCAGCGACAATCTGCATGGTCGTTTTGTTAGATAAAATCCTTCTTTATATCCCAAAAAGTGTGTTTAGTTTGCGCCATCGATTTAAGTAATCCACTCGTTCAACATGCAGAGAAAGGAATCCAAAAAGCTACCGCTAAACTTTGTTAAAATAAGTCAAACTACATTTCTATTAAATCCTCAGGTACCCTAAAATGTAATTAAACTATAATATTTCATACGGAAATAAGTATGTTCAATAGAAAATAAAAAATAGCAAGTGTGCGTCCTCTTTGTTGCGCTCTTTCCTTTGAAAGAGCATGGGCTCTCAATTTTTTTTATTGTTTTTCTTTGTATTTTCTCCTACCATATCTATTGCGTTATAGTCTCATACATTATTTTAACATTTCTATAAAATTAAAAGTGTTTTCTATCCAATGGTACCAATTATGGAGAAAAAGGAAGTGGAGAAAAATAGACCCTAGCCTGAAGAAGTTTTTACCTAACACTTTTTTTCTTAAAACTTCTTAAATCATTTTTGGTTAGGGGATTGTAAGTAAGCATTTCACTGTAAGGTCTACACCTGTTGTATTTCATGGCATGTGACAAACAAAATAAAACAATAATACATACAGTACCAGTCAAACATTTGGACACACCTATTCATTCAAGGATATTTTTTTTATTTATTATTATTTTCTACATTGTAGAAAAATGGTGAAGTCCTCAAAACTATGAAATAACACATTCCTTTGAAATAACACTACCCTTTGCCTTGATGACAGCTTTGAATTTCTGTCCTTCTTAATGTGTAGTTCTGTTGTGACAAGGTAGAGGTGGTATACAGAAGATAGCCCTATTTGGTAAAAGACCAGTTCAATATTATGACATGAACAGCACAAATAAGCAGTCACAAAAACCATCAAATGCTATGATGAAACTGGCTCTCATGAGGACCGCCACAGGAAAGGAAGACCCAGAGTTACCACTGCTTGCAGAGGATATATTCATTAGAGTTAACTGCACCTCAGATTGCAGCCCAAATAAATGATTCACAGAGTTCAAGTAACAGACACATCTCAACATCAACTGTTCAGAGGAGACCGCGTGAATCAGGCCTTCATGGTCGAATTGCTGCAAAGAAACCGCTACTAAACGACACCAATAAGAAGAAGCTACTTTCGTGGGCCATTAAACATCTGTCCTTTGGTCTATTGAGTCCAAATTTGTGATGTTTGATTCCAACCACTGTGTCTTTGTAAGAAACAGAGTAGGTGAACGGATGATCTCCGCATGTGTAGTTCCCACCGTGAAGCATGGAGGAGGTGTGATGGTGTGGGGGTGCTTTGCTGGTGACACTTTCTGTGATTTATTTAGAATTCAATGCACACTTAACCAGCATGGCTACCACAGCATTCTGCAGCGATATGCCATCCCATCTGGTTTGCGCTTTCTGGGACTATCAATGACCCAACACACCTCCAGGCTGTGTAAGGGATATTTAACCAAGAAGGAGAGTGATGGAGTGCTGCATCAGATGACCTGGCCTGCACGATCACCAGACCTAAACCCAATTGAGATGGTTTGGGATGAGTTGGACCGCAGAGTGAAGGAAAAGCAGCTAACAAGTGCTCAGCATATGTGGGAACTCCTTCAAAACTGTTGGAAAAGCATTCCAGGTGAAGCTGCCAAAGGTGTGCAAAGCTGCCATGAAGGCAAAGGGTGGCTACTTTGAATAATCTCAAATATAAAATATATTTTGATTTGTTAAACACTTTTTTGGTTACTACATGATACCATATGCGTTATCTCATAGTTTTGATGTATTCATTAATATTCATGTCTTCACTAATGTAGAAAATAGTAAAAATAAAGAAAAACCCTTGAATGAGTAGGTGTGTCCAAACTTTTGACTGGTACTATACAGTAAAAACGATAACATGATATACAGATAATAAAGCACTTACTTTGATTGGAACGCAGACATGCCCAAAGTTATTATTTGTAAGGAAAACAACAATGAAGGCAAATCGAGTGCCAGCTAGAAAATTTGCCAGGGGGGGAAAATGTATGCCAGACTGCGCAAATGTCTGCATCTGTGCTTGGGCTCTCCTCAAAGAGAGAAGTTTGTCCAGCTCAGTAAAACCTCAAACATAAATTGTCCGCAAAAGTGAAATGGGCTACTTCTCTGTGAATTAATGAGGTGGAAAACACCTTGGTGATTGACTTTCGAAGGAACACTACCGTGCACACATCAACACTGATTAAAGGTGAGCCCATTGACATAGAGGGGTACAAATCAAATCCAATAAAATGTTACGAGACCTTAACCAACAATGCAGTTCAAGAAATAGAGTTAAGAAAATATATACTAAATAAACTAAAGTAAAACATTCAATAAAAAGTAACAATAAAATTACAATAACGAGGCTATGTACAGGGGTACTGGTACCGAGTCAATGTGTGGGGGTACAGGTTAGTCGAGATTACCCCTACCTACATGTACAAGTTAAGTGACTATGCATAGATAATAAACAGTGAGTAGCTGTTGTACATGCATTTAAAATAAAGTAAAACATTTAATAAAAAGTAACACAATAAAATAACAATAACGAGGCTATTTTATTTATTTTATTTTATTTCACCTTTATTTAACCTGTTAGGGTATAGGGGGCAGTATAGAGAATTTTTTGAAAAAATATGTGCCCATTTTTAACTGCCTCCTACACCTACCCAGTAACTACAATATGCATATACTTATTATATACCCTAAAGTTTCAAAAACTGTTTGAATGGTGTCTGTGAGTATAACAGAACTCATTTGGCAGGCAAAACCCTGAGACAGATTCTGACAGGAAGTGGATACCTGATGTGTTGAATTGACTTTGAGCCTATGCCATTGAAAAACAAAGGGGGTGAGGTATATTCTGGCACTTCCTATTGCTTCCACAAGATGTCCCTAGCCTTTACAAAGTGTTTTGAGTGTTCTACAGTGAGATCTGACCGAATAAGAGCCATGGAACGTGATGGTCCATTAGACATCTGGCGCGCGATTTGATGGTGGGTACTCTCATTCCGAAACGTTTTAAAAGAAAACCCAATGGTCCGCCTTGAATTTTATTCATGTTCTGGTTAAAAAAGGCCCTAATGATTTATGCGATACAACGTTTGACATGTTTGAACGAACGGAAATATATTTTTTCCGTTCTTGAAGTGAAGTGAAGTCCGACTGGCTTAGATCATGCGCTACAACACGGAGGTTTTTCGACATAAATGATGAGCTTTTTTGAACAAAACTACATTCGTTATGGACCTGGGACTCTTTGGAAGTGACATCTGATGAAGAGAATCAAAGGTAATGGATTATTTATATAGTATTTTCGATTTTAGATTCCTCCAACATGGCGGTTAGTCTGTATCGCGATGCGTATTTTTCTGGCGCAGTGCTCAGATTATTGCAAAGTGTGATTTCCCAGTAAGGTTAATTTAAATCTGACAAGTCCATTGCGTTCAAGAGATGTAAATCTATAATTCTTTGAATGACAACATAATATTTTAGCAATGTTTTCTAATATTAATTAATTATTTTGTTGTCATGACTTGACTGCCGGTATTGGAGGGAAACGATTTCCTGAACATCATGCCATAGTAAAACACTGTTTTTAGATATAAATATGAACTTGATAGAACTAAAAATGCATGCATTGTCTAACATAATGTCCTAGGAGTGTCATCTGATGGAGATTGTAAAAGGTTAGTGCATAATTTTAGCTGATTGTATGGTTTTGGTGAAGCCTGTCTTTGAATCGACAATGCATTGCACACCGCTATTGTCAATGTACTCTCCTAACATAACCTAATTTTATGCTTTCCCCGTAAAACCTTTTTGAAATCGGTAAACGTGGTTAGATTAAGGAGATGTTTATCTTTCAAAGGCTGTAAGTTAGTTTGAGAAATTTGAATTTGTACATTTATTTGGTTTCAAATTTGCCGCTCTTGAAATGCACCTGCTGTTGATAGGGTGCGCCACGGGAGGAACGCTAACGTCCCAGGTAGCCTCAAGAAGTTAACAGGTAGGCAAGTTGAGAACAAGTTCTCATTTACAATTGCGACCTGGCCAAGATAAAGCAAGCAGTTTGACACATACAACACAGAGTTACACATGGAGTAAAACAAACATACAGTCAATAATATAGTAGAAAAATAAGTCTATATACAAAGTGAGCAAATGAGGTGAGATAAGGGAGGTGAAGGCAAAAAAGGCCATGGTGGCGAAGTAAAAACAATATAGCAAGTAAAACACTGGAATGGTAGATTTGCAGTGGAAGAAAGTGCAAAGTAGAAATAGAATAATGGGGTGCAAAGGAGCAAAATAAATAAATAAATAAATACAGTAGGGGAAGAAGGTAGATGTTTGGCCTAAATTATAGATGGGCTATGTACAGGTGCAGTAATCTGTGAGCTGCTCTGACAGCTGGTGCTTAAAGCTAGTGAGGGATATAAGTGTTTCCAGTTTTAGAGATTTTTGTAGTTCGATCCAGTCATTGGCAGCAGAGAACTGGAAGGAGAGGCGGTCGAAGGAGGAATTGACTTTGGGGGTGACCAAAGAGATATACCTGCTGGAGCGCGTGCTACAGGTGGGTGCTGCTATGGTGACCAGCGAGCTGAGATAAGGGGGGACTTTACCTAGCAGGGTCTTGCAGATGATTTGGAGCCAGTGGGATTGGCGACGAGTATGAAGCGAGGGCCAGCCAAAGAGAGCACACAGGTCGCAGTGGTGGGTAGTATATGGGGCTTTGGTGACAAAACGGATGGCACTGTGACAGACTGCATCCAATTTATTGAGTAGGGTATTGGAGGGTATTTTGTAAATGATATCGCCAAAGTCAAGGATCGGTAGGATGGTCAGTTTTACGAGGGTATGTTTGGCAGCATGAGTGAAAGATGCTTTGTTGCGAAATAGGAATCCAATTCTAGATTTAACTTTGGATTGGAGATGTTTGATGTGAGTCTGGAAGGAGAGTTTACAGTCTAACCAGACACCTAGGTATTTGTAGTTGTCCACATATTCTAAGTCAGAACCGTCCAGAGTAGTGATGCTGGACGGGCGGGCAGGTGCAGGCAGCGATCGGTTGAAGAGCATGCATTTAGTTGTACTTGCGTTTAAGAGCAGTTGGAGGCCATGGAAGGAGAGTTGTATGGCATTGAAGCTCGTCTGGAGGGTAGTTAACCTCTAGGGGCTATGTGGGACGCAAGCGTGCCACCCCTGGTAGACCCTATCAACAGCAACGTGAAATATCAAGAGCGCCAAATTTGAAAACAATTAAATGTCATAATTCAAATTTCTCAAACATACAACTATCTTACACCCTTTGAAAGATAAACATCTCCTTAATCTAACCACGTTGTCCGATTTCAAAAAGGCTTTACGGCGAAAGCATAAAGTTAGATTATGTTAGGAGAGTACATTGACAATAGCTGTGTGTAATGTTTTGTCAATTCAAAGACAGGCGTCACCAAAACCATAAAATCAGCTAAAATTATGCACTAACCTTTGACAATCTCCATCAGATGACACTCCTAGGACATTATGTTAGACAATACATGCATTTTTAGTTCTATCAAGTTCATATTTATATCCAAAAAGAGCGTTTTACTATGGCGTTGATGTTCAGGAAATCGTTTCCCTCCAATAACCGCCAGTCAAATCCGCACAACAAATTAAATAATTACTTTTCGAAAACATTGGTAAAATATTATATTGTCATTCAAAGAATTATAGATTTACATCTCTTGAACGCAACCGGCTTGCCAGATTTAAAAATAACCTTACTGGGAAATCACACTTTCAATAATCTGAGCACTGCGCCCAGAAAAATACGCTTTGCGATACAGACTAACCGCCATGTTGGAGAGATCTAAAATCGAAAATACTATGTAAATAATCCATTACCTTTGATTCTCTTCATCAGATGTCACTTCCAGGAATCCCAGGTCCATAACGAATGTAGTTTTGTTCGAAAAAGCTCATCATTTATGTCCAAAAAGCTCCGTGTTGTTAGCACATGATCTATGCCCGCCGGACTTCACTTCATGAACGAGGGGAAAAAAAATATTTACGTTCGTTCAAACATGTCAAACATTGTATAGCATAAATCATTAGTGCCTTTTTTAACCAGAACATGAATAATATTCAAGGCGGACGATTGCGTTCTCTTTTAAAACGTATTGGAACGAGAGTACCCAACATGAACTCGCGCTAGAGTCTAATCGGCCACCACCGTTCCATGGCTCTTGTTCGGTCAGATCTCACAGTATAAGACTCAAAACACTTTGTAAAGACTGGTGACATCTAGTGGAAGCCATAGGATGTGCTCAAAGATTAATAAGCCCCTGTGTGTTTCAATGGCATAGGCTTAAAGGTAATTCAACACATCAGGTATCCACTTCCTGTCAGAATTTGTCTCAGGGTTTTGACTGCCATATGAGTTCTGTTATACTTACAGACACCATTCAAACAGTTTTAGAAAATTCAGAGTGTTTTCTATCCAAACCTGAACAATAATATGCATATTCTATTCTTCTTCTGAGTCTGTGTAGGAGGCAGTTAAAAATGGGTACATATTTTTTTTTTATTCTCAATACTGCCCCCTAGCCCTAAGAAGTTTTAAGACAGTGTCCAAAGAAGGGCCAGAAGTATACAGAATGGTGTCATCTGCGTAGAGGTGGATCAGAGACTCACCAGCAGCAAGAGCGACATCATTGATGTATACAGAGAAAAGAGTCAGCCCAATAATTGAACCCTGTGGCACCCCCATAGAGACTGCCAGAGGCCCGGACAACAGACCCTCCGATTTGACACACTGATCTGTATCAGAGAAGTATTTGGTGAACCAGGCGAGGCAGTCATTTGAGAAACCAAGGCTGTTGAGTCTGCCGATGAGGATGTGGTGATTGACAGAGTCGAAAGCCTTGGCCAGGTCAATGAATATGGCTGCACAGTATTGTTTCTTATCGATGGCGGTTAAGATATCGTTTAGGACCTTGAGCGTGGCTGAGGTGCACCCATGACCAGCTCTGAAACCAGATTGCATAGCGGAGAAGGTGCGGTGGGATTCGAAATGGTCGGTAATCTGTTTGTTGACTTGGCTTTCGAAGACTTTAGAGAGGCTGGGTAGGATAGATATAGGTCTGTAGCAGTTTGGGTCAAGAGTGTCCCCTCCTTTGAAGAGGGGGATGACAGCAACTGCTTTCCAATCTTTAGGAATCTCAGATGATACGAAAGAGAGGTTGAACAGGCTAGTAATAGGGGATGCAACAATTTCCGCAGATAATTTTAGAAAGAAAGGGTCCAGATTGTCTAGCCCGGCTGATTTGTAGGGGTCCAGATTTTGCAGCTCTTCCAGAACATCAGCTGAATGGATTTGGGAGAAGGAGAAATGAGGAAGGCTAGGGCGAGTAGCTGTGGGGGGTGCAGTGCTGTTGACTGCGGTAGGGGTAGCCAGGTGGAAAGCATGGCCAGCCGTAGAAAAATGCTTATTGAAATTCTCAATTATAGTGGGTTTATCGGTGGTGATAGAGTTTCCTATCCTCAGTGCAGTGGGCAGCTGGTAGGAGGTGTTCTTATTCTCCATGGACTTTACAGTGTCCCAGAACTTTTTGGAGTTTGTGTTGCAGGAAGCAAATTTCTGCTTGAAAAAGCTCGGCTTGGCTTTTCTAACTACCTGTGTATATTGGTTTCTAACTTCCCTGAAAAGTTGCATATCATGGGGGCTGTTCGATGCTAATGCAGAACGCCACAGGATGTTTTTGTGTTGAGGCCACGGGTTAGCAATGAACCCTGAGACGGGATTGCTAGCAAGGCTGGAAATTCAAAACATCAAAAATCTAATAATTTCAATTTCTCAAACAATCAACTATTTTACACCATTTAAAAGATAAACATCTCCTTAATCTAACCACATTGTTCGATTTTCAAAGAGGCTTTACGGCAAAATCATAAAGTTAGATTATGTTAGGACAGTACATAGCCACAAAAGTACAAACATCCATTTTCAATTCAAGGTCAGGCGTCACCAAAAGCAGAAACCAGCTAAAATTATGCACCAACCTTTGACAATCTCCATCAGATGACACTCCTAGGACATTATGTTATACAATACATGCATTTTTTGTTCCATCAAGTTCATATTTATATCCAAAAACCGCATTTTACAGTAGCGGTGAAATTCTGATTTTTTTCTTCTCTGAAATGCTTCCGGTGAACAACGTTACAATTTTCAAAATTACTATTCGAAAACATTGGTAAATTATAATATTGTCATTCAAATAATTATAGTTTAACATTTCGTAAATGATACCGTCTTGCCAGATTTCAAAATAACTTTACTGGGAAATCACAAGTTGCAATAAACCGGGTGCTGTGCTAAGAACAATAAGCTAGCCTAATTAGCTTAGCATCATCTTGTAACCATGTAATATCAATAATACTATTGTCAATAATCCATTACCTTTGATTATCTTCATCCATTGGCAGTTCCAGGAATTCCAGGTCCACAACAAATGTGGTTTCTTTTGACAAAGTTCCTAATTGATGTCCAAATAACTCCAAGTTGTTCCATGTTGTTAGCGCTTCGGTGGCTACTAAAAGGTAGCGCGGGGGGGGTGTGTGAAGTCACGGCGAAAAGTTAAAAAAGTTACAAAAATAATCTATTTATGTTTGTTCAAACATGTCAAACGTTGTTTAGCATCAATCTTTAGAGCCATTTTTAACGTGAAACATCAGTAATGTTTCAACCCGACCTCACCTGTGTCTAGAAAAACGTTTTTTAAAAATGTCTCGTGTCTCATGATTGCGCAGGTGCAGGCCATAATGGAAGTGACGACATCCCAGGGACGTCAACTTCAATGCATTCTAATTTGCTCCCTGTTAATCATAGAAGCTTCAAACAACTTTATAAAGATCGCTGACATCTAGTGGAAGCCGTAGGAGTTGCGAACTGAATCCTCTCACTATGGTATCTAATAAACAATGACACTAAATAGTACAGCCACAAAATTCTCATTTTTTTTAATCAATTTTTCTCAGGTTTTTGCCTGCAATATGAGTTTTGTTATACTTACAGACACCATTCAAACTGTTTTAGAAAATTCAGAGTGTTTTCCATCCGAATGTGTTAATAATATGCATATCCTAGCTTCTGAGTTGGTGTAGGAGGCAGTTAAAAATGGGCACATATTTTTTCAAAATTCTCAATACTGCCACCGTGGCCCGTAGAGGTGGGCAGTCAGGTCTGGAGAGAACCAAGGGCTATATCTGTTCCTGGTTCTACATTTCTTGAATGGGGAATGCTTATTTAAGATGGAGGGGAAGGCATTTTTTTTAAATAACCAGGCATCCTCTACTGATGGGATGAGGTCAATATCATTCCAAGATACCCGGGCCAGGTCGATTAGAAAGGCTTGCTCGCTGAAATGTTTCAGGGAGCGATTGACAGTGATGAGTGGAGGTTGTTTGACCGCTGACCCATTACGCATGCAGGCAATGAGGCAGTGATCGCTGAGATCTTGGTTGAAAACAGCAGAGGTGTATTTAGAGGGCAAGTTGGTTAGGATGATATCTATGAGGGTGCACGTGTTTACAGCTTTGGGGTGGTACCTGGTGGGTTCATTAATAATTTGAGTGAGATTGAGGGCATCAAGCTTGGATTGTAGGATGGCTGTGGTGTTAAGCATGTCCCAGTTTAGGTCACCTAGCAGCATGAGCTCTGAAGATAGATGGGGGGCAATAAATTCACATATGGTGTCCAGAGCACAGCTGGGGGCCGAGGGTGGTCTATAGCAGGCGGCAACGTTGAGAGACTTGTTTCTAAAAGTAGAAGTTCAAATTGTTTGGGTACAGACCTGGATAGTAGGACAGAACTCTGCAGGCTATCTCTGCAGTAGATTGCAACACCGCCCCCTCTGGCCGTTCTATCTTGTAATTAGGGATGAAGATTTCAGAGTTTTTGGTGGACTTCCTAAGCCAGGATTCAGACACGGCTCGGACATCCGGGTTGGCAGAGTGTGCTAAAGCAGTGAATAAAACAAACTTAGGGAGGAGGCTTCTAATGTTAACATGCATGAAACCAAGGCTATTACGGTTACAGAAGTCATCAAAAGAGAGCGCCTGGAGTGGAGCTAGGAATAGGAGTGAAGCTAGGCATTGCAGGGCCTGGATTCACCTCTACATCACCAGAGGAGCAGAGGAGGAGGAGGATAAGGGTACAGCTAAAAGCTATGAGGATTGGTCGTCTGTGACGTCCGGAGTAGAGAGTAAAAGGAGCTGGTTTCTGGGGGCGATAAAATAGCTTCAAGGTATAATGTACAGACAAAGGTATGGTAGGATGTGAATACAATGGAGGTAAACCTAGGAATTGAGTGATGATGAGAGAGATATTGTCTCTAGAAACATAATTGAAACCGGAAGATGTCATAGCATGTGTGGGTTGAGGAACTGAAAGACTGGATAAGGTATAATGAGCAGGGCTAGATGCTCTATAGTGAAATAAGCTAATAAACACTAACCAGAAAAGCAATGGACAAGGCATATTGACATTAAGGAGAGGCATGCTTGGCCGAGTTATCAAAGGTTCCAGTGAGAATTAGACAGGTAGCAAGTTGGTAGAAGATGGATGGAGGTCTGTTTTTAGCCACCTCGTGCGTTTCCGTCTGTAGATTAGTGGGGTTCCGTGTGGTAGTGGGGACCAGTTCAATTGGCAAAATAGTTATAGTTATAGTGGCTGTTACGCACGCCTCTAGAAAGAGGGAACGCAACACCCTGCTACAACTTAACTCTCCTTGTTGTGAATAAGGTAGGGAAGTGTAGGTGTGAACAAGTATGACGAATAGGCAGAGAATACCGTTAACAGGGAATTTATTCCTTGACGTGGTAATGTTCGAGAAAAGGGGCTGGACGGAACCAAAGCAAAGAAAGTAAATATCAAAGCCCCCTCTCCTACCTTACCTGCCTACCCACTACTTACCTATCTAGCACCACCTGGTGCACTAACCAAAATACAGGGGATGGTCCGCCCAGGTCTTTCCTAGTGTGCATAGACAGCAAACTACTACGGGTATATGTATGCCCGCGGGCCTCTTGCCTAAGCACTCCCTAGGTGCCTTCCCCTTCCCCCCTGGGAATAAATGAAACAGAATTACACAAATGTAAGTCAATAATCAAAACACTGCATCCTATTGACACACACAACCAATCAGCTCCCTCAGCAACAACGGACACAGTACATACCAAAATTCTTAGACACAACCAACATGCTATAACCCTCAGCCATTAGCCTTGTCTCTCAGCAATCATCTCTTTTTCTGAGCAACAGAACTGGGGCTTATATAGCTTCAGAAGAAGTTAGTAATTGGAGACAGCTGCGTCCTGATGAGGGGGCGGGGTCAGCTCTCCAAACAATCAATGCTGATTGACCAATCAGCTGCTCGTAGAGAATTTCAGGAATCCATTTCCTGAAATACATACATGATAATACATAAACCACAACAGAAACTGGGGAACGTAACACGCCCAACACAAAAAATGCAAACATACAGTTTGCAATAACAAAAATCAACGCTTCCCCAGTTACTAAACCCGTGATAGAGCGTCGGCAACCACATTTGCCGAGCTCTTCACATAGGCTATCTGTACATTATATCCTTGTACAATCAGAGCCCACCGCATAAGGCGGCGGTTCTGATTGTACATTTGCTTTAAGAACACCAAAGGATTATGGTCCGTGAAGACCATTACAGGCAAGGCACTGGAACCCACATATACCTCAAAGAACTGTAATGCTAGCAATAAAGCCAGCGTTTCCTGTTCAATTGTGGAGTACCTTGACTGACACGAGTTGAACTTACGGGAGAAGAAACTGACGGGTCGATCCACTCCATCTTCATCTTCCTGCAAGAGAACCGCACCCACCCCCACTATACTAGCGTCTAACTCCAACTTAAAAGGTTTGTCAAAGTTGGGGGCGGCAAGCACTGGGGCACTACAAAGTAGCGCTTTAGCGGACTCAAAAGCATAGTTACAGTCCTGGGACCACTTAAATGGTACCTTCGGACTAAGCAGAGATGAAAGGGGAGCTACTACCGTCGAGAAATTCTTACAGAAAGTACGATAGTAACCTACCATCCCCAGGAATCTGCGCAACTGGCGGCGAGTCGTGGGAGCAGGAAAAGCAACAATTGCTTCCACTTTGCCAGTTACTGGGCGCACTTGACCTCGTCCCACTTGTTTCCCTAAGTAAGTCACTGTAGCCTTCCCAAACTCACACTTGGCCAAATTGAGGGTTAAAGAAGCATTCGCCAACCGCTGAAACACACTTTTCAAGGTGGCGAAATGATCAGACCAAGTAGACGAATGTATTACCACATCGTCAAGATAAGCAGTACAATTTGGTACATCGGCAAAAACAATGTTAACTAACCGCTGAAAAGTAGCAGGTGCATTACACATTCCAAAGGGCATCACAGAATATTGTACGAAGTTATCTGGCGTAACGAAAGCCGAGATGTCAGAAGCTCGAGAGGTCAAAGGCACCTGCCAATAACCTTTTAGCAAATCTAATTTACTAACGTAAGCAGCAGAGCCTATTCTATCAATGCAGTCATCTAAGCGAGGTAGAGGAAAAGAATCAGACTTTGTAACGGCATCTACTCGACGATAGTCCGTACATAAGCGAGACGTACCGTCAGGCTTAGGAACAAGAATACACGGGGAACTCCAGGAGCTGTTACTGGGTTTTGCCATGTCATTCTGTAATAAATAAGCTACCTCACTTTTCATTACCTCCCTTTTCTTTGCATTAACCCGGTACGGATGCTGACTTATAGGAACAGCGTCCCCCACATCCACGTCATGTTCCAAGATGGACGTGCGACTTGGAACATCCTGAAACACAGTGAGAAAACTGTTTATCAATAAGATAAGATCCTTAGTTTGGTCTTTATCCAAATGTTCCATTTGAGATGGTAACTTTTTCAGCATCTCTGAATTACATAAGCGTTCACACTGCTGTAACGTATGGCGTAACTCCAACCCATCCTCCTTATCCTCCTCTAGATACCAGCCAGGCTTCAGCACCACCGCAGCCACACTGGAAACGGCGGGCTTTATTGCTAGCATTACAGTTCTTTGAGGTATATGTGGGTTCCAGTGCCTTGCCTGTAATGGTCTTCACGGACCATAATCCTTTGGTGTTCTTAAAGCAAATGTACAATCAGAACCGCCGCCTTATGCGGTGGGCTCTGATTGTACAAGGATATAATGTACAGATAGCCTATGTGAAGAGCTCAGCAAATGTGGTTGCCGACGCTCTATCACGGGTTTAGTAACTGGGGAAGCGTTGATTTTTGTTATTGCAAACTGTATGTTTGCATTTTTTGTGTTGGGCGTGTTACGTTCCCCAGTTTCTGTTGTGGTTTGTGTATTATCATGTATGTATTTCAGGAAATGGATTCCTGAAATTCTCTACGAGCAAGAAAATTGTCCGATAGACCTATTCAGATTGCAGCCGATAAGACAGCTAACGATTAACGGGCCGCAGATGGGCGTTCAGGTTACGTCGCGACGGAGGGGCCAGTTGGATAACTCCCTCGGGCAGATAACGTTGGTAGTCCAGTCGTGAAGGCCCGATGGGGCTCCGCATCGGCAGTAAAACGGGTCTGGATAGGTGATTGTAGCTCAGGAGTGGCTGATGGAACTCTTCAGCTGGCTAGCTCCGGAATCATTTATGTTAGCTCCGGGACCGACGTTTGCCAATAGTCTCTCAGGTAGCAGCTAGCTAGCTGCAAGATCCAGGTGTAAATGTCCAGAGCCTGCGGTAGAAAATCCTGGGATATGGAGAGAGAATTGGTCTGGTATGCTCTGGTCTGAGTCACGCTGTACAAGACTGGCGATAGCTTTTCGAGCTAATGGATAGCTGATGACCGCAAACCGTGGCTAGCTGAACTCCAAACTGGCTAACCTCTGGCTAGCTTCTGGCTAGCTTCTGTTGTGGATTTCAGATTTGAGGTAAATAATACTTTTTTTTAAATTGGTGAGGCGGGTTGCAGGAGAGTGTTTTGAGATTGAGTTTTTAGAAAAAAATATGTAAAAACATATGCGAATACAGCAGTTTCTGGTTACTCAATTGAAGTTGGTGCCAATTTGGTTTTCTTCATGTAACTCTTGTAGAGGCATGTTTCCAGGAACATGGGTCAAACGGTGGGAAAATTTGGAAAGGGTATTTTTTCACTCTCATTGAACCTCTCCTACACATAAACATATTTCCTGTGAAGAAAACCACTAAGTTCGTGGGGAGGTCCTTTAAAATAAAATATTTATGAAGCTGTCCAAACCAAATGCCTTTACAGTCAAAACAACCCCATTTAACTTCATAAATATCCAAATAAAATAAAGCAACTGGAGTGAGAAAACAGTGCTTTAGCAAATATGATTCATCAGACTAAGTTGTGTAGATATGATTTTAAATGCTTAGCGGTCAAATAAAGTTATTAGTTTGCTGACAGATGGGAGAACTTTCCTGTACCTTTTCACAGGCCTACACTCTTTGAAAAAAATTGCTGAGTAGAACCATACACTGTTCCCTCGGTTTGTCCCTATAGGAGAACCCTTTTTGGTGCTGGGTAGAACCCTTTGCAGAAGGATCTAGAACCCTCTATGTAGGGTTATTTAAAAAAACGGTATATTATTCTACCTAGAAACATCTATGAAGGGTTCTACCAATAACCATTGTATCATCCAAATGTTCTTCCTAGAACTGTCTATGAATGGTTCTACCAAGAACCCTTTTATCTTTGGAGAGTTCTTCCTAGAACCCTCTATGAACAGTTCCACCAGCCTTATTAGCCTTTAAATTTGTACTGTTTTTGACAATACATTACATACTCTATATGATAAGATCTTTATTTGAGGGCGTAGTTATACCCTAACACACTGGTGTTAGGAATCTCCTGGTTTACAGGCCACATCAGGCCTACAAGTCACATTATGCTGGCTTGTAAATGTATGTGTATTTCATACTGGAATCCAACAAGTGGAATTGTTAATCACCCTCAACCTGCATTCAGAATGACTACCAGGGTAGGGAAGACTGAGACTACCTCAATCATTTAAACTGGAACAACCATCTCAGTAAAGGGTACAATAAATCCAACAGATTGGATTAGTTTAGAAAACTGTATGTTATTTATCTTTGTGTATCATAAAATGTATTAACCAATCAATGTACAGTACATGCCAAAAACACAGATATTACAGTACAAAATAGAATAACTGAAAATCTCACTGCATGCTTGGAAATATTATAAACTCAGCAAAAAAAGAAACATCCTTTTTTCAGGACCCTGTCTTTCAAAGATAATTCGTAAAAATCCAAATAACTTCACAGATCTTCATTGTAAAGGGTTTTAACACTGTTTCTCATGCTTGTTCAATGAACCATAAACAATTAATGAACATGCACCTGTGGAACGGTCATTAAGACACTAACAGCTTACAGACGGTAGGCAATTAAGGTCACAGTTATGAAAACTTAGGATACTAAAGAGGCCTTTCTACTGACTCTGAAAAACACCAAAAGAAAGATGCCCAGGGTCCCTGCTCATCTGCATGAACGTGCATTATGCATACTGCAAGGAGGCATGAGGACTGCAGATGTGGCCAGGGCAATAAATTGCGATTTCCATTCCGTGAGACGCCTAAGACAGCGCTACAGGAAGACAGGACATACAGTTGATCGTCCTCGCAGTGGCAGACCACGTGTAACAACACCTGCACAGGATTTGGACATCCGAACATCACACCTGCGGGACAGGTACAGGATTGCAACAACAACTGCCCAAGTTACAACAGGAACACACAATCCCTCCATCAGTTCTCAGACTGTCCGCAATAGGCTGAGAGAGGCTGGACTGAGGGCTTGTAAGGCAGGTCCTCACCAGACATCACCGGCAACAATGTCACCTATGTGCACAAACCCACTGTCGCTGGACCAGACAGGACTGGCAAAAAGTGCTCTTCACTGAAGAATCGCAGTTTTGTCTCACCAGGGGTGACGGTCGTTTTTGTGTTTATCGTCGAAGGAATGAGTGTTACACCGAGGCCTGTACTCTGGAGTGGGATCGATTTGGAGGTGGAGGGTCCGTCATTTCTGTTAGTCACATGTAAAACCCTTTCTTCCTAAAACATTTCTTAGGATATTAAAGGTTCTAGGTTGAACACTTTGCCTTACAAAGAGAACTTCCAAAAAGGGTTCTTCTGATCAAAATGGTTCTTGGTAGAACCCTATCCCTCTGCAAAGAAACCTTTTGGAACTTTTTTTTCTAAGAGTGTACACTAAGTGAACTCTCGCACAACACAACACGTTCTGCCCCCTTGATTAAATTAGCCACCTCATTATTGAGCCCCAATGCACATCACTTAGTGCAGGCACAAAATACATTCCAAAAAGCACTGGTCTCAAGTCAGAGTTAAAATGACCTCTGATATGATTAGCCATAGATATTCCCAGCACGTACCCTATCACAAAATAGGGAAGAAAGAAAATCAACACTTATTTTTCCGGGGACCACTGAGAACAAGTAGAACAAGGAGCAAGGACTAATAAAAAACCAAAGCCAAAAAGGAAGGACAAGGGGTAAAATACAGAGAATGGGGGGGTAAAATGGCCATTGAGAGGTTGCCCCAGACGGATTGAAAGTCGCATTGTTTGGAGTTTTTCAGTGGCAACAGCAGGGGTAGACTCCCAGTGACGAACGAGTCAGGTCACATGCTTCACCCGACAACTGAGGGACCACAGTGGGAAAAAGGGGCCAAAGCAGGGCCTTGAAATTGACACTCCAGGTATTTGAAGTCAAAGAAAGCCACCTCATCGATCATTAATTCACAGGGATTTTTCCCCTCCTTTCTCCTTCACTTTCTTTTCAATGTGTTGGCGGCTTTGTTTATTATCCAAATGAACCTGTTGTACAAGCCTCCACTTCTCTCCAGAAAGGCAAAACACCAGCATTCAGATCGTCTGAATTATTCCAAGTGAAGTAACAGCATTTAGATATCAAACAGAATAACTTTTATTTTGTTTAAGTATACATTTATATAAGGTGAAATACTTGCATATTTTTACATATTCAGCTTTTTGGGGAATTTTACAAAACCATCACACAATAATGGATTATAGCTGCCATTCTGCTACAGTATGACAACAACCCTTTAAGAGGGAAACACTTTATTTAAAGGTATAATAACCTGCAGGTATAATACATTATGAGGCAGTTAGAATGCAATATAAGAATTGCCATGAACATGCATAAGCCCCTGATAATATCTTATAATCATGTCATAATGATCCTGACTAAATACCAAAAATGTTGAGTGAATTGAAATGTTGATATATAGAGATACTGTTTATTAGGTACACCACTCTGTTCACAAAAATGGATCAGCTGCAGTCCTGTGGCCGAAAAGAATAGCAAGAATCATGCAAGCTAACAGGCGGGACACAAACACATAAATAACGGAGCAGTACAACAGTGGAGTACATACAGAATGGCATCTTGGAACGCAGAACTCGCCGATCCTTGTCACGGATTGGCTGTTGCAGCAGATGACCACACCGGGTTCTACTTCTTGTCAGCTAAAAAAAAAGAAGCTGCTCCAGTGGGCACGGTGAGTGTATACACTGTCATAAACCTTAATATAAGACATTATAAAGGTTAATTCATGCTCATAAGTTACAAGGCATCATGTGTGCAGGCTTCAAGTGAAGCATTGCCGATAAGAGCTACCCTAGAAACATAATTCAAAGCCTATTCTAAACTAGATGAAAATACAAAGATATACAAACTTCAGGATTGGTAATCTTAATCTCTGACCTACTTACAATCAGATTGGTAATGACTAAACTGGAACAAGTTTTAAAACTTCTTATGGCTCGGCCCCTTTTTTCTCCTCTCCCTGCCTGAATGACGTGCCCAAAGTAAACTGCCTGTAGCTCAGGCACTGAAGCCAGGATATGTATATAATTGGTACCATTGGATAGAAAACACTTTGAGGTTTGTATAAATGTTAAAATAATGTAGGAGAATATAACACAATAGGTATGGTAGGAGAAAATTAAAAGAAAAACCACCCGGAATTGTTCTTTTGAGAGAGATCATCCTCTTAGAGACCATCCTTCTCACGACTCCTACCGAGGGTGGCTCCTCTCCCTTTTCGGGTGGCGCTCGGCGGTCGTCGTCACCGGCCTACTAGCTGCCACCGATCCATTTTCCTTTTCTGTTTGTTTGGTCTAATGAGTTTCACCTGTTTTGTATTAGGCTTGTTAGTTGGGCTATTTTAGCCTGTAAGCCTAAAATAGAATTTTAAAGATGAATAAGAAATAACAGTTTTAGTAGAAGGACACAGTCTTGGAAATTCTTGTTTGCGCGCAACATGAAGACATTACACACCTGCTTATATCGTTTTCCTATTGAACATACTTCTTTCTGAAATAAATATTATAGTTTGATTACATTTTAGGGTATCTAAGGAGTAAATTTAAACATATTTTGACTTGTTGAAACAAAGTTTAGGGGTAGCTTTTTGGATTCCTTTCTCTGCAAGTTGAACGAGTGGATTAGTCAAATGATTTTATCTAACAAAACGACACTACATGTTATAGCTGGGACCCTTTGGATGACAAATCAGAGGAAGAGTTTCAAAAAGTAAGTGAATATTTAATCATTATATGTGAATGTATGAAACCTGTGCCGGTGGAAAAAATATTTTGATGTGGGGTGTCATCCTCAAATAATTGCATGGCATGTTTTCGCTGTAATAACTACTGTAAATAGGGCAGTGCAGTTAGATTAACACGAATTTAAGCTTTCAGCCGATATAAGACACTTATATGTACCTAAATGTATAAAATCCATAATATTTATGATTATTTATTTGAATTGCGCACCCTCCGGTTTCACCGGAAGTTGTCCCGCTAGCGGGACACCGATCCTTGGCAAAAAATGTTTTATGATTTCTCACACTTAGTAAAAGGGGCAAAAAAGTTTCCTTCACATGTCTCAATTCAGATGAGAGTCAATGGCTTGGATGCCAAAGAAATAGAAAAGATTTAGTAAGGTGAGGAAGTGATGGAAAAACATTTTTATACAGTATTATTAGATAAAGATTTCTGGAATAATGCATTGTCATTGATGCTGCTAGTGCCTGCTAATATGTAGGCCTACTATTATTCTTACATGATTATGTCATATGTCGAAAGGATGCTTTACAGTCAGGGTTGGGAGAAACAGATTACATGTAGTCTGATTGCAAAAAAATGTTTTGTTACATTACCAGATAAAATATTGTAATCAGGTTACAGATACTTTTAAAAAACTACATGATTTCTTCTTGGATTACTTTAATTAGAAAAAAAAATACATTATGACACCTTTCTGTTTTCTCAATGACATTCAGTTCAGCATTGAAAAAAGGCACAAGTGTAAGTTTGTTGCCTCTGGGCAAGTCTGACCCCAAGTCAGAGACCACTATGATGACACAACAAATATGTTTACTGAGTTTGGGTAATCCAAAAGTTCCGTTACTGATTACAATTATGGACAACTAGTAACTAACAGATTACATTTAGAAAGTAATCTACCCAACCCTGCATACAGATCCATCATCAAGTCATCACATCAGTTGTTGTCATAACATCATTCAGTGTTATAACAAGCCAAATTACATCTTGGTGAAACAAATCAAATGTTACCAAAGGAGTTCGTCCCTCAATGGCCAGAAAAATGGTTTACCCCCACTCTATGCATACATTTCACCTGGCAGTGGGTCTTATTCACCTCTTGGATGATCCCTGGGTAGAGGGTGTGGTCATACATCAGGGCACACCATTTCCCCACAACCTCTGGACTGTGCCACTGCACTTCTTTTGGTGTGCTGTGTATGCGGTCTTCTGTTCGGTCATCTGTGGGATTAAAGCTGAAGCACTTTGTTTTTTGCCAATCACACTCCAGATTCCCTGTCGCAGAACACATGCAACTGACATCCTGGTGGAGCCTCATTGTGGAGGGTACAGCTGGAAGGTCAGCTGGCATTTCTTTCACTGCATCCCCGATAGCTTGCCTCTGAAAGTAAAACAATTTCCCCTTTCGATTGTCCCTCACTCAGAGCCCTCTTCTTCAATGTGACACCCACACCATCTGGGGCACATTTGCCACGACTGGCTTCGAAGAAGTTCCAGGTCCCTCTTGTAAACCCCTTCTTGAACATTTCAGTACAAAAGAGGTAAAAATTACCACGATGCTTGTACTGTGTGCAGGGACCGTCGCTAAAAATGGATGTTGTCACATCTGGGCATCTCTCTCAGATTTCCCCCAGGATGGGATCCAGGTGTTGCCATATGGCAGGTGGTCCCTTCAGTCTAGATGCCGATATAGTGCAGAGTGGCCTGTTGATGTGATGCACCAAAATGGACAGTTGTACTTGAGTGCTGTACTTGCATCCGTAGTTTCAGAGAAGTCAATATGGACAGCACATTCATTTGCAGGGAGGTTCAGCTTCAGGGCCGGTGAGAAAGCATATTGCTGTCTGATGTTATAGAGATGGAACTTCTGGAGCAAAACATTAAAAGTTTCCACCAGGTCTTCTTGGGGGCATTCAAATCATTTTTTCAAAGTGATCTTTGAGTCTGCTCCAGGATAATTTTTGTGCTCTTTGTCCACAGTGGCCCACTGAAGGTAGAAGACGCGATCTGTGGCTCTGTAGTGGCTTTTGAGTGTATAGGTATTATTGCTGCATTGCTTACATTCCCCATACATACATTGCTTGCTTGTGGTGTCACACATGATGCCATGTGTCAGGCTCTCCAAATTGGATGTGTCGATTATGTGCATCTGGTGAAGCTTTTTGGCAATAAAGCCTAGATTTTCATGTTGTTTGCGCATGCATGTGTCATGATCTGCCAATGTTGGAAGCACAACCCAGTAGGGGCGATGTATGAAGAACAGCGAGTATGGTAGCCGGAGGTTGGTATGCTCATCCAGGAACTTCAAATGGAGGTTCTTCATTGAATCCACCAGTAATCTTTTCTGCATTTTCTTTTGTCACCGTTTACTTTTTTCCACTTGTGATCCTGCTGACATCGTCACGTAAAAATACTAATCTCACCATTGATCTCAGCGTGTCAGCAATCCCCTCGTGTTTCTTCCTCTGGTAGCTGTAGACATTTTCATTTGCCAGTTGTGTCCACCTCCTTGAAAATCCAAAAACCTCCTCTGCCAATCTCTGCAACCTGTACTTCTTCAGGATTTTGCTGGTGACTGACTATTCCTGCAATGACTTGTCTGTCACTCTCTCTCTTTGAATGTGCGTACTTGTTACGTACTTCCTCAGCTACTGCTGTATGAAACAACAGGGTTCTCCTTAGGGATGTGCCTGAGATTTGCCGAACCAACTTGTTGTCTTTGGATCTTGGAGAGGGGCAGTCCTTTTCCTGCTCGCTGTTCGAATTTCCTCAACTGATCTTGATGTTTCTGCAGCTCCCTGTTTAATTTTGCTTTGGCAGCCCTCCTTTTTCTTTTCCCAAGATCACATTGCCTAAAAGTAACATATAAACATAAATATATTGTCACTTAACCATTTCACCTGCAGCAAAATAGACATCACCAGCCATTAACTGTAACCATTATTCATTTCACAGTAGCAACTTATTTGAGAGTAATTACCCAGTAATTAATAGACATAAATGACTTACTAATGATGGTTATTATAAAGTGTTACCCTTGTAATTATTACATATTATACCTATCAAGTAAAAGTGATGTCTATTTCACTGTTCATTGTATACAAGGATACATTTCCTTGACCTTACTTTACTTAAATATATCCGTATGATCTATGCTTACACTAACTTGCATTCCTCAATAACCTTAACTTCTGTTCTTACCTTGATGTCCCAGGTTGAGAGCTGACTGGAGGATCAGGGCTGACTGGAGGTGTGTTTAATCCTTCAAATACCTTTTTCCTGGCATTCCTCCTCTTATGAACCTCTCTCCACTTTTTTTCGCTGGGCACGCTGCTGTCTAATGCTGCAGTCTTTTTGCCTTTTCTTCTTCCCTGTTTCTACGTCTTTCCTCCACTTCTCTTTTTCTAAGTGCTTTTGTCTCCTCTGTTCATCAGCATCACGCCTGGAACGGTAGCACCTCTGCTTTTCAGCAGCGCTCAATGGTGTGCCAGAACTCTGTTGAATGATGTGGCAAATCGCGGTTTTAGTGTTAATTTTACTATAGATAATAGATTGTCCCTTCTGAGTGAACTGAAGGAGATACAAGCCTGCTATGTAGTGCAACACTGTTACTTGAATTATAGTAACAGGGTTGTAAATCAATGCTAACATTAGATTTTTCTCAGGAATAGATGCTAGCTGTGGAATGTAGCATTACTATCAAGGTCAAGGACAAACTTCGTTATATAAATAAAAACAGACAACTTTGAAATTCATTTTTCTTATTCTGATAATATTACTCATATTATCAGAATAAGAGGGTTGTGTTGGTTAGCGTGACATACTCAATCAAGGCTGAAAAGACTGGAAAAATATGAAAAACAGAAGAGAGGACTAACCTTTGGTGTTAGCAAATGGCTTGATGATGTAATTTCCTCTGTGCCATCCAACTCACTGTTTTTTCTCTTCCTCTGCCAGACTAAATAGGTTTTGGTAACAGGACTGCGTGCATGTTGTGGGACACAACTTCAGTGCAAAATTGATATAATTTAAAATATGTTCAACAAAATCATACCAAAAAAGTAGATTTAAAACTTATTTGAACTGTTATATTTAATGTGCAAGTTGGCCATCAAGAAGGTGGGACAAGAGAAAAATGCTATTTTAGGGGGTGCTTGAGAGCTATTTGGTATTTCAAATCATTTTGGGACCACTTTGTTTCCATAAATATATTTACATTTTGTCTCAAGACAAGGATAATTTACACAACAAGTGCATGTTTTAGTATTTTGGGCATGGATTATTTGAAATGTCATGGGTGGGACAGAAAATGTCCACCAATTTATTGAAATTCCAAATAAACCACAATCACTGATATACTTAGATTGGTATGCCCACACAAGTTCTCAGGAATATGAATCACAGAGTTTCTGAATTTTCAGGGTAGGCCTAGTATCAGCTTGGAAGAAATTGATGTGTAATGCTTGACAAATGTCCTTCCCACACACAATGATATTCTAGTCAAAGATATTCCTATTCAGAAACCTGGTAAGGAACCTGCTCTTTCAAAATGTCCACATTCTTTTATCACTGCATGTGGGTGCCATTGGTTGCTTCATGGTGGGACTCATCATGATATACAATGAGGCAACAACAGAGTCCAATCAAAACTACGATAAGATGGCATAAGTGACCTATGCGTTGGAGGGACAATGTTGCGTGTTTATCCCCATGGTTTTAATCCTGGAACCAAGCGGGACTAATCGGCCCTGGCTTGCAGTTCTCGTTCAGTGCACCAACCTGTTTCTGACCAGTGCAGGTCTTTTGATTACGTTGACTATCATTAACGGGCCAGGAGTAGGGGCACATGTGGCTTGTGTGTAATGTGTTTGGACTGTGTCGTAGTCGTCCTGATCTGGTCATTTCACAAGCCTAATGCTGTTTGGAAGGAGGGTAATCAGTGTACAATTGTGCCCCTAATGGCTAGCATCTGGCTGAGGTGACTTCAAAACAAAACAGAAAACATCAGTGACTAATGTAATCAGAGGGTGAACTTCAACCTGTTCAGAGTGACAGTAGATGTACTGTAAATGTCAGCTGTACATATTGTCATTTGTACTGTAAATGATGTTTTTATGTAAAAAATACTTGTTCTTAATTTGTGACTCACAACCTGGATTCGGTCTTATGTAGCAAAATGTGACAGGGTGTTTTTTACATTGGATAAAAGTAGAGACTCAGAGCTGAAAAATTGTATATCATACGCTGCATTTGAGGAACAATGGGAAAGTAATTCTTCTTTGAAAGTTGATCAACTTGTAAACTCACTTTTGAGAAAATCGCCTTTGAATGTTTTGGTATCGAGTGAAGAGCCCCTCTATTTCTACACCATTTCAGCTTCGTTCACACCCTCTTAAGCTTTTGCCCCACCCATCTCATTTCACTCTCAGAGCAGTCAGAGCACACACTTGATGCTCTGGCTGACGATTTGTTTACCTCTGGATAACATGAAAACACCGTAACCAGCTCTGCTGGCAACAATTTCATTTCGCTTTTTTGCAGAAGTTTACTGACACTGGCCATATTCAACGGGTGTTGTACACACGTCACGCAATGTTAGGTAACGAGCCAGCCAGCAAACATTAGCTGGTTACAGTGCCATGCAAAAGTATTCATCCCTCTTGGCGTTTTTCCTACTTTGTTGTATTACAACTTGTAATTTAAATTGATTTTTATTTGGATTTCATGTGATGGACACACAAAATAGTCCAAATTGGTGAAGTGAAATGAAAAAAATAGCTTGTTTCAAAAAAAAACTATGCATATGTATACACTGTACTCCATACCATCTATTACATCTTGCCTATGCCGTTCGGCCATCACTCATTTATAGATTTTTATGTACATATTCGTATTCATTCCTTTACACTTGTGTGTACAAGGTAGTTGTTGTGGAATTGGTAGATTACTTGTTAGATATTACTGCATGGTCGGAACTAGAAGCACAAGCATTTCGCTACACTTGCATTAACACCTGCTAACCATGTGTATGTGACAAATATTTTTATTTTTATTTGATTTGAACGCATGTGGGAGACTCCCCAAACATATGGAAGAAGGTACTCTGGTCAGATGAGACCATAATTGAGCTTTTTGGTCATCAAGTAAAACGCTATGTCTGGCACAAACCCAACACCTCATCACCCCGAGAACCCCAGTAGATTACTCAAAGTGGTTCCAGTGGTCGTAGATTAATCTCCCTTTTAGTGGATGATGACAGGCACAAGATCTTGGTGGACCAATCCAAAAATGGTCAAATTGTCAGCCACCCAAGTCATAGACTGTTCTCTCTGCTACTGCACGGTAAGCGGTACTGGAGCGCCAAGTCTGGAACCAAAAGGCTCCTTAACAGCTTTTAGCCCCAGGCATAAGAATGATGAACAGTTAATGAAATAGCTATCCGGACTATTTGCTTTCAAACGCTTATTTTATTTGTATCTATATTATAGTTTTTTGCACTGACTCTCTTGCACAGACTTGATGTACAATCACTGGACTCTAACCACACACCCACACATACAGTACCTTGCAAAAGTATTCATCGCCTTGGCGTTTCTCCTATTTTCTCCAGAGTCTGCAACACCATTAAGCAAGGGGCACCACCAAGCAAGTGGCATAATGAAGACCAAGGAGCTCTCCAAACAGGTCAGGGACAAAGTTGTGGAAAAGTACAGATCAGGGTTGGGTTGTAAAAAAATATCAGAAACTTTGAACGTCCCACTGAGCACCATTAAATCCATTATAAAGAAATTGAAAGAATATGGCACCACAACAAACCTGACAAGAGAGGGCAGCCCACCAAAACTCACGAACCAGGCAAGGAGGGCATTAATCAGAGAGGCAACAAAGAGACCAAAGATTACCCTGAAGGAGCTGCAAAGCTCTACAGCGGAGATTGGAGTATCTGTCCATTGGACAACTTTAAGCGGTACACTCCACAGAGCTGGGCTTTACAGAAGAGTGACCAGAAAAAAGCCATTTCTTAAAGAAAAAATAAGCAAACACATTTGGTGTTTGCCAAAAGACATGTTCATCAAGGAAAAAGCTATGTCTGGCACAAACCTAACACCTCTCATCACCCCGAGAATACCATCCTCACCGTGAAGTATGGTGGTGGCAGAATCATGCTGTGGGGATGTTTTTCATCGGTAGGGACTAGGGAACTGGTCAGAATTGAAGGAATGATCGATGGTGCTAAATACAGGGAAATTCGTGAGGGAAACCTGTTTCAGTCTTCCAGAGATTTGAGACTGGGACAGAGGTTCACCTTCCAGCAGGACTATGACCCTAAGCATACTGCTAAAGCAACACTTGAGTGGTTTAAGGGGAAACATTTAAATGTCTTGGAATGGCCTAGTCAAAGCCCAAACCTCAATCCAATTAAGAATCTGTGGTATGACTTAAAGATTGGTGTACACCAGTGGAACCCATTCGACTTGAAGGAGCTGGAGCAGTTTTTCCTTGAAGAATGGGCAAAAATGCCAGAGGCTAGATAAGCCAAGCGTATAGAGACGTACCCCAAGAGACTTGCAGCTGTAATTGCTGCAAAAGGTGGCTCTACAAAGTTTTGACTTTGGGGGGGGCACTGTAAACAACAATGAACAAAATGCCAACACTGCCTAACATTAGGCTCTAACTAGGAAAGCAAAAAGCTCTGGGAAACTAATGATAACGAATGCTAGGGAGCTGGCTAGCTAACAGTACACTTTAGCTTAACCTAGCTTAACCTAGCTAGCTAGGTTAACAATGAACCTACCTACGTAAACAGCATTTAAGAAAACACACGTCAAGTAACGTTAGCAAACAAGCCAGCCAGCTAATGTTAGCTAGTTAACCTGTCTGGGATAGGGGGCAGTATTTAAACGGCCGGACAAAAAACGTACCCGATTTAAACTGGTTACTACTCTTGCCCAGAAACGAGAATATGCATATAATTAGTAGATTTGGATAGAAAACACTCTAAAGTTTCTAAAACTGTTTGAATGGTGTCTGTGAGTATAACAGAGCTCATATGGCAAGCCAAAACCTGAGAAGATTCCATATAGTTAGTGCCCTGTCTGACAATTTGTTGTCCTTCTGTTGCATCTCTATCGAAAATACAGCATCTGTGCTGTAACGTGACATTTTCTAAGGCTTCCATTGGCTCTCTAAAGCCGCCAGAAAGTGAAGTGGGGTGTCTGCTGTCTCTGGGTAAAGAACAGCAGCAGAGTTTGTAAGTGGTCAGCCTGGGGACAGTGAGACTGGAGATGCGCGGTCATGAGACTACTCCATTTTTTTCTTTCAGCCTTTGAATTATCGCTTTTTTACGAGAAAAATAGCATAAAAATTGATTTTAAACAGCGTATGACATGCTTCTAAGTACAGTAATGGAATATTTTGAATTTTTTTTGGTCAGGAACTGCACTCGCGCGTCACCCTTCGGATAGTGACCTGAACGCACGAACCAAATGGAGCTATTTGAATATAACTATGGATTATTTGGAACCAAAACAACATTTGTTGTTTAAGTAGAAGTCCTGGGAGTGCATTCTGATGAAGAACAGCAAAGGTAATCCAATTTTTCTAATAGTAATTCTGAGTTTAGTGAGCCCCAAACTTGGTAGGTGTCAAATTAGCTAGACTGTGATGGCCGAGATATCTACTCAGAATATTGCAAAATGTGCTTTCGCCGAAAAGCTATTTTAAAATCTGACACCGCGATTGCATAAAGGAGTTCTGTATCAATAATTCTTAAAATAATTATGTATTCTGTCAACGTTTATCATGAGTAATTTAGTAAGTTCACCGGAAGTTTTCGGTGGGTATGCTAGTTCTGAACATCACATGCTAATGTAAAAAGCTGTTTTTTGATATAAATATGAACTTGATTGAACAAAACATGCATGTATTGTATAACATAATGTCGTAGGAGTGTCATCTGATGAAGATCATCAAAGGTTAGTGCTGCATTTAGCTGTGGTTTGGGTTTATGTGACATATATGCTTGCTTGGAAAATGGCTGTGTGATTATTTGTGTTTATGTACTCTCCTAACATAATCTAATGTTTTGCTTCCGCTGTAAAGCCTTTTTCAAATCGGACAATGTGGTTAGATTAACGAGAGTTTTATCTTTAAAACCTGTTGGGGATAGGGGGCAGTATTTGCACGGCCGGATAAAAAAACGTACCCGATTTAATCTGGTTACTACTCCTGCCCAGTAACTAGAATATGCATGTAATTAGTAGATTTGGATAGAAATCACCCTAAAGTTTCTAAAACTGTTTGAATGGTGTCTGTGAGTATAACAGAACTCATATGGCAGTCAAAACGTTGAGAAAAATCCTAACAGGCAATGGAAATCTGATGTGTGGAAATCAGTTCAAACATTTGCCATTGAAACACACAGGGGCTTATTAATCATTTAGCACTTCCTAAGGCTTCCACTAGATGTCGACAGTCTTTACAAAGTGGTTTGAGTCTTCAATGGTACAAACTGACCCAAAGAGAGGCTGTGGAACTTGGTCACAGGGGGAGGGCCATTTACCATTATGATGCGGCCGCCCATGGCTACCCTCCCCTTTCGAAACGTTTAGAAAGACAATGCAATCGTCCCCCTTGAATATTATTGAAGCTCTGGTTGAAAAAGGCCCTAAAGATTTATGTTATACAACGTTTGACATGTTTGAACGAACTTAAATATATTTTTTTGCACATTCGTGATGAGAAGTCCCGCGCACTACGGTACATTTTGAGTAGCCTTCAGAACGCGCTAACAAGAAGAAGCTATTGGGACATAAATTATTAACTTTTTCGAACAAAAGTACAATTGTTGTGGACCTGGGCTCCCTGGAAGTGCCTTCTGATGAAGATAATCAAAGGTAAGGGAATATTTACAATAGTATTTTTGATGGTTGATGGTTCCAAGATGGAGCTAACATGAATCGCCTAGCCTATTTTTCTGAGCATATCACATCGTTTATTGCAAAGTGTGATTTCCCAGTAAAGTAATTTTTAATCTGGCAAAGCGGAAGCATTTGATGGAAAATATTTTCTGAACGTCACGCGCCGATGTAAAATGATGTTTTTATATATAAATATGAACTTTATCGAACAAAAAATGCATGTATTGTGTAACATGATGTCCTAGGAGTGTCATCTGGTGAAGATTGTCAAAGGTTAGTGCTGCATTTAGCTGTGTTTTGGGTATTTGTGATGCATCCAGTTGCTTTGAAAATGGCTGTGTGATTATTTCTGGCTGGTTACTCTCCTAACATAATCTAATGTTTTGCTTTTGCTGTAAAGCCTTTTTGAAATCGGACAACGTGGTTCGATTCAGGAGAGGTGTATCTATAAAACTGTGTAAAATAGTCATATGTTTGAGAAATTGAAGTTATAGCATTTATGAGGTTTTGTATTTTGCGCGACGCGATTCCACTGGCTGTTGACTTGCGTCCCACCTTGCCCAGACAAGTTAAAATGGTGTAAAATAGTTGATTGTTTGAGAAAATTGAATTGTGGTATTTTAGTTGGTTTTGTATTTCGCACCATGCGATGCCATTGGCTGTTGGCTAGGGTTTCCGCAGGCGGAACGGGGTTCCGCTAGCGGAACGTCTGTCCTCAACAAGTTAAGGTCCTGGAGTGGCCTAACCAGTCTCCAGACCTTAATCCCATAGAAAATCTGTGGAGGGAGCGGAAGGTTCGAGTTGCCAAACGTCAGCCTCGAAACCTTAATGTGCTTCTTCTTGAGCCACTCCTTTGTTGCCTTGTCTGTGTGATTTGGGTCATTGTCATGCTGGAATACCCATCCGCGACCCATTTTCGATGCCCTGGCTGAGAGAAGGAAGTTCTCACCCAAGATTTGACGGTACATGGCCCCATCCATCGTCCCTTTGACGCGGTGAAGTTGTCCTGTCCCCTTAGCAGAAAAACACCCCCAAAGCATAATGTTTCCACCTCTATGTTTGACGGTGGGGATGGTGTTCTTGGGGTCATAGGCAGCATTCCTCCTCCAAACACGGCGAGTTGAGTTGATGCCAAAGAGCTCCATTTTGGTCTCATCTGACCACAACACTTTCACCCAGTTGTCCTCTGAATCATTCAGATGTTCATTGGCAAACTTCAGAGGGGCATGTATATGTGCTTTCTTGAGCAGGGGGACCTTGCGGGCGCTGCAGGATTTCAGTCCTTCACGGCGTAGTGAGTTACCAATTGTTTTCTTGGTGACTATGGTCCCAGCTGCCTTGAGATAATTGACAAGATCCTCCCGTGGAGTTCTGGGCTGATTCCTCACCGTTCTCATGATCATTGCATCTCCACGAGATGATATCTTGCATGGAGCCCCAGGCTGAGGGAGATTGACAGTTCTTTCGTGTTTCTTCCATTTGCGAATAATCGCACCAACTGTTGTCACCTTCTCACCAAGCTGCTTGGCGATGGTCTTGTAGCCCATTCCAGCCTTGTGTACATCTACAATCTTGTCCCTGACATCCTTGGAGAACTCTTGATTGATTCTGCTTCTGTGCTTCTTCTGTGGACAGGTGTCTTTTATACAGGTAACAAACTGAGATTAGGAGCACTCCCTTTAAGACTGTGCTCCTAATCTCATCTCGTTACCTGTATAAAAGACACCTGGGAGCCAGAAATCTTTCTGATTGAGAGGGGGTCGAATACTTATTTCCCACATTAAAAAGCAAATCAATTAATAACATTTTTGACATGTGTTTTTCTGGATTTTGTTGTTGTTATTCTGTCTCTCACTGTTCAAATAAACTTACCATTAAAATTATAGACTGGTAATTTCTTTGTCAGTGGGCAAACCTACAAAATCAGCAGGAGATGAAATGCTTTTTTCCCCTCACTGTATGTGGTTGTTCATCTACCTCATTTGAATGCAATGTCTGTAAGAGTGTCTGCTAAATGAGCAAAATGTAAAAGTTTACGTAAAACTTGCCTGTTTCGGGGGCAGAACTCGTTAGAATAATGCCCAGCATGCTTTGCAAGTGTTCATTTTTACATTCACTAGACACTCTTATCACATCATAATACCCTCAGACTTCTGGTACTATTGCAGGGTGAAAGGCAGCCACAAAATTGTGAACCTCTACAATTATTATTTTTTAAATGGTAAAATATTGTTGTATTCTACACACAAAATAAAAAATGAGAGTTCTCAACATTTTCTTGTTACAAAATACATTGCATTGTTCAGGCCAGTAAAATATAAATGACTAAATACTTAAAAGTAATTGAAATACTGCTCATTTCTAATTATACAGTAGGGGTTAGAAGGACCACTGCCGAGGCTGCACAGTGTATCCTTCATAATAGGTTTCTGTGTGTATGCCTGTTCTTAAGTAGATAAAATGGCTCAGGCGAGTGGATGGATGCCTATGAATGGAAAACCAATCAACAAGGATAATGGGAATTATTCTTTTCTGTTTCTACACCCCTCAAAATGCAAAGAAGCATGATAATTTCCACCTGGTTATTGAGAAATGCTACCAAGAGTGAGAGAGCGACACCTCACACATGGACATACCCACAAGTATGAGCACACACGCACATACAATTGAAGTTGGAAGTTTACATACACCTTAGCCAAATACATTTAAATTCAGTTTTCAAAATTCCTGACATTTAATCCTAGTAAAAATTCCCTGTCTTAGGTCAGGTAGGATCACCATTTATTTTAAGAATGTGAAATGTCAGAATAATAGTAAAGAGAATGATTTATTTCAGCTTTTATTTCTATCATCACATTCCAGTGGGTCAGACGTTTACATACACTCAATTAGTATTTGGTAGCATTGACTTTAAGTTGTTTAACTTGGGTCAAACGTTTCGTGTAGCCTCCACAAGCTTCCCACAATAAGTTGGGTGAATTTTGGCCCATTCCTCCTGACAGAGCTTGTGTAACTGAGTCAGGTTTGTAGGCCTCCTTGCTCACACACGCTTTTTCAGCTCTGCCCACAAATTTTCTATAGGGTTGAGGTCAGGGCTACCGACGGTGGCGCCCCCTCCTGCTCGGGTGGCGCTCGGCGGTCGTCGTCACCGGCCTATTAGCTACCACCGATTCCCTTTTTGTTTTTCCCTTTTTTTATGTTTTCTCACCTGCCCTGAGTTAGTTAATTAAGAGGGCTATTTAGTTCAGCTGGCCCGCTCCTTATTGTGCGGGATTGTCCTTCTGTGTGTCGACTGCGTTTTGTTCGACGGTGCTTGTCGATTGTATTTTCCCTGTTGTTGGGAAACCTTTTATTTTGTACATGTGGTTTATTAAAATTACCACAGTGTTCGCTGCTTCCTGCGCTTCTTTCCGCCACACCACAGACAAGCTGTTACAAATACCTTGACTTTGTTGTCTTTAAGCCATTTTGCCACAACTTTGGAAGTATGCTTGGGGGTCGTTGTCCATTTAGAAGACCCATTTGCGACCAAGCTTTAACTTCCTGACTGATGTCTTGAGATGTTGCATCAATATATCCAAATAATTTTCTTTCCTCATGATGCCATCTATTTTGTGAAGTGCACCAGTCTCTCCAGCAGCAAAGCACCCCCACAACATGATGCTGCCACCTCCGTGCTTCACAGTTGGGATGGTGTTTTTCAGCTTGCAAGCCTCCCCCTTTTTCCTCCAAACATAACGATGGTCATTATGGCCAAACAGTTCTATTTTTGTTTTATCAGACCAGAGGACATTTCTCTAAAAAGTACGATCTTTGTCCCCATCTGCAGTTGCAAACCGTAGTCTGGCTTTTTTATGGCGGTTTTGGAGCAGTGGCTTATTCCTTGCTGAGCAGCGTTTAAGGTTATGTCGATATAGGACTCGTTTTACTGTGGATATAGATACTTTTGTACGTGTTTCCTCCAGCATCTCCACAAGGTCCTTTGCTGTTGTTCTGGGATTGATTTTCACTTTACACACCAAAGTACGTTCATCTCTAGGAGACAGAACGCGTCTCCTTCCTGAGTGGTATGATGGCTGCGTGGTCCCATGGTGTTTATACTTGCGTACTATTGTTTGTACAGATGAACGTGGTACCTTCAGACTTTTGGAAATTGCTCCCAAGGATGAACCAGACTTGTGGAGGTCTAGTTTAATTTATTTTGATGTCAAGCAAAGAGGCACTAAGTTTTAAGGTAGGTACACCTCCAATTGACTCAAATTATGTCAATTAGCCTATCAGAAGCTTCTAAAGCCATGACATCATTTTCTGGAATTTTCCAAGCTGTTTAAAGGCACAGTCAACTAGTGTATGTAAACTTCTGACCCACTGGAATTGTGATACAGTGAATTATAAGTGAAATAATCTGTCTCTAAACAATTTTGCGAAAAATGACTTGTGTCATGCACAAATTAGATGTCCTAACCGACTTGCCAAAACTATAGTTTGTTAACAAGAAATTTGTAGTGGTTGAAAAACTAGTTTTAATGACTCCAACCTAAGTGTATGTAAACGTTCGACTTCAACTGTACACACACACAAAAACAGAGCCATTTCAAACCACCCCACTTTGCTCATACTGCACTGTCAGAAGAATTGCAATTCCCCACTCATTCCCTCATCCCAGAAACGTGGGTGGTGTGGTGGAGGCTGATTTGGGTTGGTGTGAGGTTGGAGACAATAGTGTCAATGACCTGTAATGCACTTGGACCCAAATCATCCAGAGACACACACTGACCCCTCCAGGAGCCCCATGGGCCTTGTCACACCATTGTGCATGCAGACGTCACTGTGACCAAATCCCACTGTGTTTCAATGCAAGGCATCGTGGGAGTGATTTATGTTTTCACTCACAACATATATTGCTAATATCACATAAACAGTGACAGTCTGTCGGTCATCTGTTGATTGATTAGTCTGCAGTTCAATAGAATGTTCGCAACACTTAGCGTGGAGCTCTGAATCCGGTATCACCATGTACTATGTTCGAAAAATGTCACGGCAGAGAAATTGTAGGCTACAGTGACTAAATGGTCTGGCCCCAGAAGACAACCGGGTTAATTCTGTCTTGCAACAATTCCTTTTATCTTCGGTAGACTGCAAACAACTCAGCTGCCAAACAGCTTCCATTGACTATTCCCTCCTTAGACTGACAAACGTCCGGCCAACCTCTGCATGTGAGTTGGTGATGTCTTCTGCCACTGACTCACCCAGTTTTTTGCCATGTCCTTGCATCCATTTTGACTGTGATCTCCTGGGAGAGCCAAAGGGGGTCAATGCCTTGGATTTATATTAGTGGCTTCACTATCATTCATTCTCGCTCATCTCAGATTGATGGCCTTTTTAAAGGTTAATTGCGCCATCTAATTGCTCTCTCTCCCTTTAACTAATGAGGGTCCTTTCCTAAGACGTCATCAGTGGGCCAAAGCAACATACCTCTCTGGCTACCTTGGCAATAGCATTACACTTCAGAAGGGCACAGGGAATGTCTGTGAAGTTTGTCCATCAGGAAAGTTGTGACTTAGCAGTTGGCAGACAGAGTGCATTTAAATGGTAGATTCTCATTGACTAGCCTTGCTCAGTAAATTATCTGCTAAAGTCGATAAATAGGCACTAGGCATTCATACTATCTAGATTAGTTTGCCACAATCTGATAAAGGTATATCAGATCTGTGTCGATTCAGAGTACATTTGGGAAGACTTTTATCAAAGTAATCACCCCAACGACCGTGCAAACAAAAGGATTGAATGGGGCTCATTAAACATTATGTCACCTTCAGTCCTCAGAGAGAGAACATACACGTCAGATAGTGGCCCTCCATCTTTACCTCCCTTCATCTCTCTATCTATCTATCCATCCCTCCCTCAAACCCTTCAATCAGAAGTCAAGCACAATCGAGACAGCTTTCATGCCAGGGAGCACTTATTTTCAAACCATTCCAGTTGAATAGCAGGAATATCACGAATCTGAACCATAGTATGCATGGTCTAACTCTGGATTGTCCATTTATACATGCTCAACAAACTATTAACTATCATAAACATTGCAACTGCATGTCTGTACTCTGATTTGGGTTTTGAAATATACTATATATACAAAAATATGTAGACACCCCTTCAAGTTAGTGGATTCGGCTATTTCAGCCACACCCGTTGCTGACAGTTGTATATAATCAAGCACACAGCCATAGACAAACATTGGCAGTAGAATGGCTCGTACTGAAGAGCTCAGTGACTTTAACGTGGCATAGGATGCTACCTTTCCAACAAGTCAGTTTGTTGGAAAGGTAGAGCTGCCCCGGTCAACTGTAAATGCTGTTATTGTGAAGTGGAACCATCTAGGAGCAACAACGGCTCAGCCGCGAAGTGGTAGGACACACAAGTTTACAGAACGGGACTGTCGAGTGCTGAAAGCATGTAGCACGTAAAAACCGTCTGTCCTCAGTTGCAACACTCACTACCGAGTTCTAAACTGCCTCTGGAATCAACGTCAGCACAAGAACTCTTCGTCAGGAGCTTCATGAAATAGGTTTCCATGGCCGAGCAGCTGCACACAAGCCTAAGATCACCATGCGCAATGCCATGCGTAGGAGGGAGTGGTGTAAAGCTCACCAACATTTGACTCTGGAGCAGTCGAAACGTGCTCTCTGGAGTGATGAATCACTCTTCACCATCTGACAGTCCGACGGGCAAATCTGGGTTTGGCGGATGCCAGGAGAACGCTACCTGCCCAAATGCATAGTGCCAATTGTAAAGTTTGGTGGAAGAAGAATAATGGTCTGGGGCTGTTTTCCATGGTTCAGGGTAGGCCCTTTAGTTCCAGTGAAGGGAAATCTTAACGCAACAGCATACAATGACATTCTAGACCATTCTGTGCTTCCAAATTTGTGTAAACATTTTGGAGAAGGTCCTTTCCTGTTTCAGTACGACAATTCTCTCGTGCACAAAGCGAGGTCCATACAGAAATGATTTGTCGAGATTGGTGTGGAAAAACTTGACTGGGCAGCACAGAGCCCTGTCTTCAACCCAATCGAATACCCTTGGGATGAATTGGAACTACTGCGAGTGCTTGACCTCACTAATGCTCTTGTGGCTGAATGGAAGCATGTCCCCGCAGCAATGTTCCAACATCGAGTTATAGCAGCAAAGGGAGGACCAACTCTATATAAATGCCCATGATTTGGGAATGAGATTTGACAAGCAGGTGTCCACATACTTTTGGTCATGTAGCGTATATAAAAGAGTTCATACATTATTTGGGTAACACTTTTGATGAAGTTGCATTAAATGTAATGCCAAATTGTAGATTTTCGGCAAAATAGGCACACCCAGAAGTAATTACTTATCATGAGCGGGCATAAACAAAACCTAGTAATGCTTATACTGCCAGAAAGATTCGAATCTCACCTTCCTGGTAAAATTAGTTAGAAATTGCTGAGGTGTAGTCACTTTTGAGGACACAAGCTCAAATACAAAGTACAAATATGAAACATTTTATGTATTTACTATTCAACAAAACTGAATGTATAATGCATGAAATTACTTATGAGATACAGTAAAATATAACTATAAAATTTCACCTTCATTATAACTGTAAAATACATATGTGTGTTTAGTGTTAGAAAACATTATCATATTTTCTAAAGGTCTCTCTTGATGAAAGCTTATGCCCCCTGTCACAGCATCCACAGAAAATGGTGCCCCTCCTCAGCCGGGCAGCGCTCGTTGGTCGTCGTCGCCGGTCTACTAGCTGCCACCGATCTATGTTCTGTGTTCGTTGTGTTTTGTCTGTTTAAGTCCGCACCTGTTTCCGTTTCTGTAATTAGTAGGGGGGGTATTTAGTTTGTTCCTTTTGGTTTGTGTTTTGTGCGGGATTGTGCGGGATTGTTTATTCGTCAGCGGGCAGGTCTGTGAACGTTCTGAGTTTTTGCACATTTTTCCCCAGCAGATTCTCGCTAGAGGAATGTTATATTTGCCGGGCTGCGCCCCGTGCGTATCTTGGTTTTCTCGGGGTTAACTGTGTTCCCGTGTGGTCTCTGGGCACACCCTATGCCCTTTTGGTTACGCCGAGTGGTTTTTTCGGTGCAATAAATATACCGTTCTACGGCACTACTGGACTACGTCTCCTGCGTTTGACTCTGCCTTTTCCTCCTGCCTTACGGAATCGTGACACCCCCCACCTAAACAGGGCTCTAGTTTGGCCTCCTGAACTCGTTAGCAACTGGCCTTTCATCTTATGTTAATCGTGACCATCTATAACAAACAAAATAAACATTTTGTTTAAAATCTTTGAATTATTTTGATAAAGTTGACTATAAATCAGTCTCTGAATGTACTAGAGCAACAAAACCACTCTCCCCTGTAGCGCTAGGATCTATCATGCTGACTACACTGGCCACGTGGGTGTGTCCATGTGCGCCATACCGTGCGCATGTTGATTTTGTCTGTGTCAGAAACGATCATGTCACGCATGATAAAATACAAAAATCTTCTGTGAATCAGTTATATTAATTTTGGGGCAGGTTGAAACATGTAAAACTTTCATGGATATTTAGCTAGTTTGTCCTGTGAGATGAACATTGGGTTATTATTTAACATGACATGCATATAGTCCTCTTTTAACTGGTTCTTTGTAGAATTCTGATTCTTCATTTTTTGTTAGTTATCTTTAATTAATCTCTCCTCATTTGTCTTTCAAGGATCCACGTAGGGTTGTATCTTCCTGATATCCAATAAGGAGGGGACTTGCAGTATGTGGAGCATCTTTAAATAGAACCAAGTTCTATTTTAGCGCTTGGCTACGGAGACGCTCGTTCACGTGCACAAGTGGTGGGGGTGAAATAATTGAATAACTTGCATGTGTACATTTATTTTGCGAAGCTCTTGCCTGCAACGTGGCCTGTGCGGTTTGCTTGTAAGGATTGCAGGCATGTGTTTTGTCAGTGGCTGTGATGTTCAGTCAGGAGTTGATGGACAGTCAGATGAGAGAATTACATGGTAGGTGGGACATCCCAGCTTGAAGTGGTGTCAGATTTCACAGCGTCACACAGGCGGTAGAGATATACTCCAGAGTCCATGTGAATTAGGGCTATTGCTGAATGCAAGCTATTTCAATCTACGGTGTCACTGTCCACAGATCGATTTGTATGCGAAAATGATGGTCGGAACCGGTACCAGAACCACCTTAGTCCCCTCTTTAGGGGACTTTACATAAAATAGGGTTATTTTATGTAATTAACATAATATCAACAGACAAACTGTCCACCCATACAAGACACAATATTAGTTTATAGCCATGTTATTACACATACTTACACCATTTGTATCACAGGAATTAAATTACAATGTAATCAAATCAAGCTTTATTTATACAGCACAATTCAGACATGGAATGCAATACAAAATGTGCTTTACAGGAAAAAACAAATATATAACAATGAAAATAAAAGCTGAAATATTTATTACACAACAAACATAAGATTAAAAAAACTAAAGAATGACACAAACTGAACAACTAAAAAGCACCCTGAGGAAAAGCAAAGCTTTATTATGTGTTTTAAGATCTCTTTTAAATAGGTCCACAGTTTCAGCCTCATTCAGGTTCTCTGGCAGGCAGTTCCAGAGACTGGGGGCATAATAACTAAATGTATTCTAAAACTCACAGGCAGCCAGTGCAGAGACTTTAAAACGGATGTATTGTCAGAACCCGTGCTGCAGCATTCTATATGTTTTGCAGTTGACCAATGGCATTCTTGGGTATACCAGGCAGGAGAACATTACAGTTGTCAAGCCTGTTCGTAATAAAAGCATGGATGAGTCTCTCTGTATCAGCCTGAACGAGTCGGCTCTAAGAGCCAGCTCTTGTAGGTGAACGGTTGGGAGCCGACTCGCATATCAGAAGAGCCGAATCTATTTATAAAAATATTTAAAAAATGAAGATGTGAATAATCAAAAGATTTAAATGAAAAGAATTAACTAATTCAAAGAACGAAAACATAAAAAAAATAATATAGGCCTAAATGCTCAAGCGCACACACATTTGTTCTGACCGTCTGCTCAGACTAACATCCTCACCTGTTGTTTCTGTCAATCAGAAACGCAGTGTCAACCATTGAACCAAAAATGCGTGAGGGAGAGCCGAGCAACCAACTCAGTCACACACTTAGCAGCCAAGGAGAGAGAGGAAGGACAGCTGCGAAAACAACAGCTGGTAAATGAATCGAAGGAAGCACAGTAGCATTTGGATGCATTTTAATAATGTAGATTGTTAGAGCACAGTGTAGAATTTGCCAAAACAAAATCTCATATAAATCCGGTTCTACACATAACCTACACCGGCATATGCGAACTGTGCACCCAACTATGAAGCTAGCTGTAGCGGAGATTCGAGAAACTAGCGGGCCTGTTAGTGATAGTGGTGGAGCCATCACCTCCACACATGGAGATGTATCCACTCAGTCAAGTAGACCTACTCTGCGACCCACAGCAACGCAGTCTTCTATGGACCAGTTTATGCCAAAATCTATGTCTGTAGCAAAACAAGGCCAAATTGATTTTGCATTGGCTAAAACAATTGCCACCAATTTCCAGCCATTTTCCATCGTGGAGGACAGAGGTTTTAGAAATTATAGCAATAGTCTAAATCCAATGTACACAATTCCAAGCAGGAAAACCCTTTCAAAATCACTTATTACACAACTGTACGAGAGCACACAGGCTTCAGTGTGGGAATGAGTCCAAAAAGCTACTGCAGTTTGCCTTACCACTGACTGCTGGACATCAAGGGTAACCACTTCTTACATGTTGGTTACATGTCACTTACATTTACATTTTACATTTTACATTTTAGTCATTTCGCAGACGCTCTTATCCAGAGCGACTTACAGTAGTGAATGCATACATTTCATACATGGCCCCCCGTGGGAATCGAACCCACAACCCTGGCATTGAAGATTTTTCAATGTCTAGCGGTCTTCTGGATTGCTTTGAGTTCAGCGACAGACACACCTCAGAGAACTTGGCAGAGTGGCCAGAGAATGGCAAGTAGACGGAAAAGTGGTTTGTTGTGTTAGCGACAATGCAGCTAACATAACCAAAGCCATGAAAATGTTAAAATGGACCCATCATCCATGTCTTGCCCACACAATCAACCTGATTGTAAGCGATGCTCTGAAGGTGATGAAGCCCACTGTGGATAAAGTGAAAGCAGCTGTGGAATACTTCCACAGGAGCACAGTATGTGCTGAAAAACTAAGGTCTACACAACGCCAGATGGGGATGCCTGAGCTGAGGCCTAAACAAGACTGCACTACAAGGTGGAATTCGACTTTTTATATGTTGAAGCTGTTTCTTGAGTCAAAGGATGCCATCATCTCTACGTTGGCCATTGTCAATGCAGCTGTTGATGCTCTGACCCAAGAGGAATGGGAGGTGGTGGAGGAGGCGTGCAGAGTCCTGGAAACCTTTGAGCAGGTCACTGTGGAGATCAGTGGAGAGAGGTACAGTAAGCAGTTATTACTATATCATTATTTAATCCAGTATTATATATGTATATGAGCAGTAGATTAACTAATAAATTACTGTTCTATCTTTTCAGTTATGTGACAGCCTCAAAAATGATACTCCTGTGTAAGGGTCTGCAGTGAATCACAGCCAGCCGCCAGAGAAAAGCAAATGTAACCAGAGGACATGACAGAGTTGATGGATACTCTATGTTCATTCATGGACAGAAAGTTCCACAGAATGGAAAATAATCACGTGCTATCAGAAACCGCTGCTCTTGACCCCAGGTTTAAGAAGTTAGCCTTCAGTGATGCCAGAGCGATTGATGAGGCTCTTCAAAGAATAACCTCAGCAGCAGGGAGGGACAGCCCCAGCAGTCAGCTGGCTCAGGCACCAGGGCAACAGGAAGAAGAGGGATCAGATGGAGAAGAAGCACCAGCAGTAGTGCCACAAACGTCTGCTGTTTGACAAGAGAGCAACTGGGGATGCAGCACGAAGGAATCCCTCAGCAGATGCCAAAATGGGGGTCCGATCTTATTTGGAGGAGCTCCTCCTCCAAAGATCTGCAGATCCTCTGATCTGGTGGAAGAACAAGGCCTCTGTCTTCCAATGGCTTACTAAAGTCATGACAGGCAGACTCTGCATAGTGGCCACATCCGTTGCCTCTGAGAGGGTCTTCTCGAAAACGGGACAAATCATTTCTGAGAGAAGAAACCCCATCAGCCCCTCGAAAGTGAGGCAGCTTGCATTTCTGAATGCAAATCTCTCATAAATGCAAAATATGGTCAGCATTGCTGTGCGCTGCTAGTTATAACATGGCAATAAAGAACAGAGAGAAAAGAGGGACCAGTTTAATGTTTTAACTGGGATGCTGCAGTTTTGCATATTGTTATATATTTTTCTTTGATACTTTATACTTTAAATGCAAATGTATTACACCATCATTTTTCATAACAAACCAATGCATTTTTAAATACATTGTGGTTAAGGTAGTGTATGATTTAATTTAATAAGAATTGTTTTAACACCAATCATTGTCAAACTATCGCAAACTGTTTGACTTGAAAAAATACAAAACATATATTTTTTTAAAGAGACATTTGGGAGCCAAAAGAGCCGGCTCTTTTTGGTGATCTGAGCTGAACGAGCCGGCTAGCTGAAGAGAGCTGGAATGCCCATCACTACTATGGAAGGTTCTTCAGTTTCTCCCCTCAATCATCTAAACTGGAACAACGATCTCAGTAACGGGTGCAATAAATCCGACTGATTGAATTAGTTTAAAAAACGGTATGTTGGAGACACGTGATGCCGCGGAGCTGAACAGACGTTGACAAACCGAGCTCTTCAAAGTTATCCTATTATTACCTAAATAACGACGTTGAAACAATATTCAAACATCGGCTGATAAATTGTCAAATACTTACCTTCCCAAAGAGCCATGGACCTCCGACCGAGAGGCAAGAAGGACGACCAAAACGTTGTTGAATCGCAAGACAACGATAACGCCACAGCTAGCAAGTTTAGCATTATCCCTCATATCAGACGACAGTTCCAGACTATTGCTCTCGGCAGCCTCTTGCGAGCCTGCCGACATGCTGGCTACTCTCCTCCGGGAAATTCAGGATGGTAACAAAGGTCTTTCTATGAAAATTGACAAGAAATCGGCTGAACTCCATTCTTCCATTGACGACCTGAAATCCTCCATGAATGATCTCCTTCTGAGAACGACTGAGGCCGAGATGCGCATTAGCACAGTTGAGGACACCGTCGCTCGACATGACCAGGTTCTGATAGAACTGCAGAAGGATAATGCCTACCTCAAAAACAAAGTAGACCAGATGGAGAACCAGAGCAGACGCAGTAATATCCGTGTGGTGGGATTGAAAGAGGACAGCGAGGGCCGTGACCCGGTCCGCTTCTTCACTCAATGGATCCCGGATGTCCTAGGCATAATCAACTTCACCAAGCCGCTGGAAATCGAACGCGCCCACAGAACATCAGCGCCGAAACCCCGGCCAGAGGAGCCCCCACGTGTCGTTCTGGTCAGGTTCCTCCGTTTCCAAGACAGAAAGAAGATACTGCAACTCGCAAGAGCCAAAGGGGACATCACCATCGATGGCAAGAGGGTCAGCCTTTTCCCGGATATGAGTGCCGATCTCGCCAGACGTCGCAAGCAGTTCAGACCTGCCGCCAAAGCACTGAAGGAGAAGAACATCACCGGCTACCTCATCCACCCGGCGCGGATGAAAGTTCAGTACAAAGGCCGATGCCATATCTTCAACACACCGGGAGAAGTGTTCACTTTTCTCAAAGAACCGAACCTCGACTGAAAAACGGTCTCTCTGGGGGATAAGATCCAATCTGTTTGTTTTCTCTTATCTGGACTGAACTGCTGATATCGGATCCATTTACCCCGCTATCCGGTCGCTATAATTGATTTGTACATTTTCAACTAACCGTTTTTCCTCGGGGTGAGTTCTATTACATTTACAGGAGACTATATTTTGGTTTAGTCAATATCCACTGGGCGAAGCAATAAGTGGGTTTAGGCCCACCGCTTCCCCCCCATTTATGTTTCTCCTCTCCTGAAAAGAGACTCAAGCAGCCCTTACCGTGGGCAGTAATTATTCAGCCATAAATGTCTATTCACAACGTTTGTTTTCAATTTAGAGAGCTCGCAGGTTTTAGTTTAGCTAGTAAGAGTAAGGTGGAAAGCGAGCAGCAACGTATCTCTACAAGTGTATTCATGTTTGATTTTTGGGATTGTTGTTTTAGTCTGACAATCGGGGTGGGTGGGATTTTTTTTCTCCTTTTTTTCCATGTTTATTGTTGTTTCCTTCCTAAAGAGACACATAGGTCACTTCTGTGTTCAAACCAAAGTTGAAACATTTCCTGACTATTTACATATGAGAGAATTCCATTCGGTTACATATTTGAAACCCAACCTATGCTTAATCCACTAAAATATGTCACATTCAACGTAAAAGGCCTTAACAGCCCGATTAAAAGGAAAAGAGTCTATACATACCTTAAGAAATTAAAGGCTGACAACATCTTACAGCCAGCGAACACAAGAAATTGAAGAGGGAATGGGTAGGACAAGGTTTGCGTCCTCTTTTAACTCCAAAGCAAGAGGAACTGCAATTTTGATAAGTAGACATATCCCCTTCTGCGTCAACAACACCATCTCTGATCCCTCGGGCAGGTTTGTTTTGGTGCAGGGGCATATGTTTTCAGTCTTGGACCCTGTTGAATATTTATGCTCCTAACTTCGATGACCATATGTTTATACAGAATGTCTTCCTTCAGGTCGCTCAAGCACCACCAGGATGGCTACTGGTTGGAGGAGATCTACATTTTTGTTTAGATACAGTTCTTGATAGGTCCTCTGATAAACCCTCCCTTCTTACCAAAGCCGCCAAGCTCACCATGTCATTCATGAAAGATCTTAATTTACTAGACATCTGGAGACAGTTGCACCCACAGGATAGGGACTACTCTTTTTATTCACACCCACACAAGACACACACACGCATAGATAACTTTTTACTATCGACCCAACTGTTTCATAGAGTGTTAGATATCGAGTATCTCCCCAGATTGCTTAGCGACCATTCTCCTCTGGTATTATCAATCTCCATTCCTAACAAGGTAAATGGAGCATATAGATGGAGACTAAATCCTACACTCCTAAAGCAACCTGAATTCTGTGCATTTATCAAAGAGCAGATCAATATTTTTACTTTGACAAACAAACCCTCTGCTCCTGACAGTTTCATTCTTTGGGACACATTGAAAGCCTATCTGAGGGGACAGATCATTTCCTATACTAAAGGGTTGAAGAGAAAACACGGTGCGGAACTGAGTGTCCTTGAATCTGAAATCTCTGAGCTGGAGAAAAGCTACCAAAGAGGCCCGACTAAAGATCTATATAGGCTTTTGGTAGATAAAAAACTGAAATATAATATTCTGAACACATATCAAGCTGAGAGGGCCATCACTAAATCAAAACAGCGTTATTACGAGCTTGGAGAGAAAGCTCACAAAGTATTGGCATGGCAACTGAAAGCAGAGGAAAGTAAGAGGACAATTAATGCTATAGAAACTCTTACTAATGAGATATCTTTCGACCCTACCGAAATTAATAATACCTTTAACCTGTTAGGGTATAGGGGGCAGTATTTTCACGGCTGGATAAAAAAATGTACCCGATTTAATCTGGTTACTAATCCTACCCAGTAACTACAATATGCATATACTTATTATATATGGATAGAAAACACCCTAAAGTTTCTAAAACTGTTTGAATGGTGTCTGTGAGTATAACAGAACTCATTTGGCAGGCAAAACCCTGAGACAGATTCTGACAGGAAGTGGATACCTGATGTGTTGAATTGACTTTAAGCCTATACCATTGAAAAACAAAGGGGGTTAAGAATGTTTTGGCACTTCCTATTGCTTCCACAAGATGTCCCCAGCCTTTACAAAGTGTTTTGAGTCTTCTACAGTGAGATCTGACTGAAGAAGAGCCTTGGAACGGTGATGGCCCATTAGACACCTTGCATGCGAGTTGATGGTGGGTACTCTCATTCCGAAACGTTTTAAAAGAGAACCCAATGGTCCGCCTTGAATTTTATTCATGTTCTGGTTAAAAAAGGCCCTAATGATTTATGCGATACAACGTTTGACATGTTTGAACGAACGTAAATATATTTTTTCCGTTGGCTGGCTTAGATCATGTGCAACAACACGGAGGTTTTTGGACATAAATGATGAGCTTTTTTGAACAAAACTACATTCGTTATGGACCTGGGATTCTTTGGAAGTGACATCTGATGAAGAGAATCAAAGGTAATGGATTATTTACATAGTATTTTCGATTTTAGATCTCTCCAACATGGCGGTTAGTCTGTATCGCAATGCGTATTTTTCTGGCGCAGTGCTCAGATTATTGCAAAGTGTGATTTCCCAGTAAGGTTAATTTTAAATCTGGCAAGTCCATTGCGTTCAAGAGATGTAAATCTATAATTCTTTGAATGACAATATAATATTTTACCAATGTTTTCTAATATTAATTAATTATTTTGTTGTCATGACTTGACTGCCGGTATTGGAGGGAAACGATTTCCTGAACATCAACGCCATAGTAAAACGCTGTTTTTAGATATAAATATGAACTTGATAGAACTAAAAATGCATGCATTGTCTAACATAATGTCCTAGGAGTGTCATCTGATGGAGATTGTAAAAGGTTAGTGCATAATTTTAGCTGATTTTATGGTTTTGGTGACGCCTGTCTTTGAATCGACAATACACTACACACAGCTATTGTCAATGTACTCTCCTAACATAACCTAACTTTATGCTTTCCCCGTAAAACCTTTTTGAAATCGGTAAACGTGGTTAGATTAAGAAGATGTTTATCTTTCAAAGGCTGTAAGTTAGTTGTATGTTTGAGAAATTTGAATTTTGACATTTATTTGGTTTCAAATTTGCCGCTCTTGAAATGCGCCTGCTGTTGATAGGGTGCGCCACGGGTGGCACGCTAACGTCCCACATAGCCCCAAGAAGGTAAGAAATACTATGAAGACCTCTACACTTCCCAATCAAGCGATGATCTATCAGAGATCGACTCCTTTCTCTCCTCTCTCAACCTCCCATGCCTGTCAGAGGAAGACAGAGAGCGCCTGAGTGAAAACTTCTCTGTTCCTGAATTGGTGGAAGCCATTAAATCCTTACCTTCTAATAAATCTCATGGGGAGGATGGCTTCCCTCCAGAGTTCTATAAAGAATTTAGTGAGCTGTTGGTGCCCTACCTTATGGAGGTACTTCAAAAAGCCGGGGAAGACAACTGCTTTCCAGAGTCTTTCTCTCAAGCAGTGATTACTGTAATCCACAAGAAAGGGAAAAACCCGCTAAAGTGCGCCTCCTATAGACCAATCTCTCTCCTTAACACAGATTGTAAACTGGTCACCAAGATGCTATCTAAGAGACTGGAGTCATGTCTTCCCCTGCTGGTCAACCCAGATCAGACTGGCTTCATAATTAATAGAATGTCCTCCAATAATCTCAGAAGGTTCTTTGATATAATTCACCTTGCTAATAAAAACAAAATACCTAGTGTCGCAGTCTCCCTCGACGCTGAAAAGGCCTTTGATAGGGTTGAATGGCCATACCTCTTTCGCGTCTTGGAAAAGTTTGGTTTAGGTACCGTGTTTGTAAATTTGATAAAATCACTCTACAAATCTCCTAAAGCTAGGATTGCTACCAATTGGATTACTTCCTCCTCTTTCCCTCTCTATAGGGGGAACAGACAAGGTTGCCCAATTAGCCCCCACCTCTTTGCCCTCGCCATCGAACCGTTGGCTGAGGCTATTAGATCGTGCCCTGACATACATGGCTTTGAGGTGGGCCCCCATACCCATAAACTATCACTCTTTGCGGACGACCTTATCTTATTTCTAACAAACCCAGAACACTCCCTCTCTCACTTGCAGATCCTACTACAGTGTTATAGTTCTTTCTCTCGATTGAAGGTTAACTTCGATAAAAGTGAAATCTTACCGTTGTCTGTCTTTGACTATCATACCATCAAGCACAAGTTTCCTTTTCGATGGTCGCCTCTGGGCTTCACATATTTGGGCATAATGGTGGATGGTAACCTGAACAACCTCTATAAACTCAATCTGGCCGGCTTGTTGCAAAAGGTGGAGGGTGACCTGTGTAGGTGGATGGACTTGCCTCTCACCCTACTGGGTAGAATCAATGTGATTAAAATGAATATCCTGGCCAGATTTCTATATTTGTTTCAATCTCTCCCTATCCCTGTGCCCGCAGCATTCTTTTCCTCTCTCGACAAGCTGATCAGACGGTTTATCTGGCATGGCAAAACCCCGAGGGTTAGCCTGGACAAACTGACCCTAGATTACGGTCAAGGGGGCTTAAACCTCCCCAATTTTAGAATGTACTACTGGGCTGCACATTCTAGGTTTCTGGCTCAGAGGTTTGACAATGGTCCCTCTCCCTCATGGTTGAACATTGAAAAGCTTGAGATGAATGATGACACGGGGTCAGAATTGTTTTACAAATGGGACAGAAAATCTATAAAAACCATGACAGACAACCCTTTAATCATACATTCTGTCCTGGCATGGTGTAAACTGCATGAGCTGTTCAGACGAGGGGGATTTCTTTCCCCTAAAACCCCTTTATGGAACAACAGATTGATCCCTATGTTTTTCCAGAATAGTAACTTTAGATCATGGTCTGATAAGGGGATCACTCTTCTGGAACACTGTTATGAGGAGGGAGTTCTTATGTCTTTTGAACAGCTGAAACAGAAATACCACTTGTCTAACAGGGACTTCTTAAGCTACCTACAACTACGAGACTTTATTAGGGTGACTCTCAAGGGACAATGGAACCTACCTAAGATGTCACCTATTGAACAACTCTGCCATGCAGACCAACCACTATTCAAGACCATTTCCCGTGTTTACGATGCCCTAATGTCAGTACTAACACTGCCTGAGCTAGATAAACCCCGACTTAGATGGGAAAAAGATCTGGGTATTGATCTTGACCTATGCAGGGATGGTGTTACATCCACATTGAACTCCAGATACAGACTGATCCAGTTTAATTTCCTCCATCAGCTCTATATCACCCCATCTAGACTGCACAGGTTCAACCCTGACATCTCCTCCCTATGTTTTAGATGTGGCTCAGATGAAGGAACATTCCTCCATTCCACTTGGCAGTGTTCAAAACTACATGGTTTCTGGCAGGGGGTATGCAATACCATATCCTCAATCCACGGGGTTGCATTCCCTTTAGACCCGGAGGTCTGTCTACTGGGTAACTATACTAACACCAATCTTAGGCAAAGTCATACTATAAAGGTAACAGAAATATTGCTAGCGATTGCCAAGAAATGTATTGCCTTGAAATGGAAATCGGATTCCCTCCTGCCAGTTGCAATGTGGCTATCGGAAGTTAATAGTTGTATCCCACTGGAGAAAATCACTTACTGCTTGAGGAATAAGTTAAAGACATTTTACAGAATTTGGCAACCTTTTATTGACTATATGGAGAATCTCCCCTCACATCACATTGATTGAATGTCTAGATAATTCTTGTATAATGTTTCACATGTAGCTTACAGCAGGTGACCATATGATTCAATGTCTCATTATTATTATTTCTTATTTTACTCTTTATTATGATTTATGTATCATGTATGTTTTTTATGTATTATGTATGCCCGTATATATAATTTTTATTTGTTATTACGCTCGTCTGTTACCGTCACTTTGTCCTTTGTTGTCTAACATATTTTCACCTTTGTTTTGAATGTTCTTAATTGGAAAATGCAAAAATAAAATATTGAAGAAAAAAAAAACGGTATGTTATTTATCTTCGTGTAGCATAAAATGTATTAACCAATCAATGTACATGCAAAAACACAATGGTACAGTAAAACAAACAATTCTCAAAATCTTCCTGCATGCTGGGAAATATTAATTATGGTTCTATGTAGAATCCTTCTCGGGTTCCAAAAAATAATCAAAGAACCCTTTCTTCCAAAAACAGTTTTTAGGATGTTAAAGGTTCTAGGTAGAACCCTTTGCCTTACAAAGAACCCTTGTCTTCCAAAAAGGGTTCTTCTGATCAAAATGGTTCTTGATAGAACCCTACCCCTCCGCAAGGAACCTTTTTTTGTAAGAGTGTGGCTAGGTGGGACAATCACATCTCAGTCATAGTAATTTTTCCTCAACAAAGTACTGTAGTTGTCAGCAAAGTTAGTGCTAGGTGTAAAAAAGTCAAGTGAGAGTGTTAGTTCACGATAGGCGAAGGTGTTATTATTTAATAACCATTATATTTTAAGATACAATTTGAAGAGGTAGGGTTTTAGATGTTTTTGGAAGATGGGCAGAGACTCTGCTGTCCTAGCTGCTGTTCTACAGTATCTTCAGGGGGAAGCTCGTTACACCATTGGGGTGCCAGGACAGAGAATAGCTTTGACTCGGTTGAGCAGGAGCTAACCCCCGTAGTGGTGGGAAGGCCAAGAGACAGCAGGACATATTCCATAATACAGATAGTGCCTTCAGAAAGTATGCATATCTGTCACGTATACTCCCTCTCCGGCCTCTAGGTCATCAGGCTGCTGATTATCCCGCACACCTGTCCCCATCTTCTCACGCACCTGCGCCTCATGATACTCACCTGGACCCCATCTCCTCCTTGATTATCTTCCCTATATCTGTCACTCCCCTTGGTTCTTTCATCAGGTGTTATTGACTCTGTTTTCATGTCGGTGCGTTGTTTGTGGTTTGTGTTCATTGTTTCTTTTATTTACTAAAACACTCACTCCCTGAACTTGCTTCCTGACTCTCAGCGCACACGTTACAATATCCCTTGACTTATTCCACATTTTGTTGTGTTACAGCCTGAATTCAAAATGGACTCAATAGATTTTTTCCCCCGTACTCATCTGCACACAATACCCCATAATGACAAAGTGAAAACGTGTTTTTAGAAATCTTTGTAAATGTATTGAAAATGAAATACAAAACAAAATCTAATTTAAAGAAGTATTCACAACCTGAGTCAATACTTTGTAGAAGCATCTTTGGCGGCGATTACAGCTTTGAGTCATCTTGGGCATGTCTGTATCAGCTTTGAACATCTGGATTTGTGGATTTTCTCCCAATCTTCGTTGCAGATTTTCTCAAGCTTTGTTAAGTTACTGTAGATGGGGAGTGGCGGTGAAAAGCAATATTCAAGTCTGTCCACAGATTTTCACTGGGATTGAAGTCTGGGCTATGGCTGGGCCACTCAAGGACTTTCACATCCTTGTTCTGAAGCCATTCCAGCGTTGCTTTAGCTGTAAGCTTGGGGTCATTGTCCTGTTGGAATGTAAATCTTTGCCCTAGTCTAAGGTTGTTTGCATAAACATAACGCTCCCAGCTACTGTCCAATCAAAGCCAAATATACATTATCCCACTCCTGGTTAGCCACTATTGGTTTAAAAAGCCAAACAATATCTGCCAATTCATTTCCAGCAATATTGCCCCTCTCTGTTTTGTGTGCGCGTTTGACTATCACTCAGTATGCAGCTAGTCAGCGATGCTAATGATAACTGTCTTGTGCGTAGACAGAAAGACTTTCCCCAAAAACCTTATCAATTAAATGTTAAATGCAATGTAGGTTTACCTGACAGAACAATATTATGATTATTTGTATCAATTGGGTGGCCATTGTTTTGCAAACTCTGCCATGACATGTGCTGCAGCAGCAGGCCTCACTGCATAAACATTGCTAGACCAACACATTGCTCTCTTGCTAGATGCTCAACTAAAGGGGAATTACACAAAATAATCTAAATGTTTTTGTTTTTTATCCAGACCTCAAAAATTGTCTTCTGATGGGATTGAAGCATTGACATGGACTCAGAATATCAATTTCTGTGGTTTTTCTATGAATAATTTTAATATTGAGAGTAAAAAACTGAAACCCAAAACCAGCAAAAATAAAAAGAGAACTGAATTTGGGAAAATACAAATATAATTGTATGGTGCCTGTCGTGCCAAATACTGATTATTAACCATTCTTTTACCAGGCTCCCGAGTGGCGCAGTGGTCAAAGGCACTGCATCTCAGTGCAAGAGGCATCACTACAGTCCCTGGTTTGAATCCAGGCTGTATCACATCTGTTGTGATTGGGAGTCCCATAGGGCGGTGCGCAATTGGCCCAGCGTTGTCCGGATTTGGCCGGGTTAGGCAGTCATGGTAAATAAGAATTTGTTCTTAACTGACTTGCTTAGTTAAATAAAGTTTTAAAAAATACATCTCTTAGACACAAAGAACCCGGGGAAGACTTAGAGGAGGGTAGAGGAAAAGAATGTGCCTATTTGAAAGCAATGAAAAAAAAATTGTAGCTTGCAACATTTTTTAAAGGTAGCTCTCAAGCTAGAAAATGTTGGAGATCCCTGCATTAGAATATCTCCAGCTTTGGAGTCGGGTATCTTCTGTGTTGCTTCTAAGTGGTGCTTGACTCCTTCCCCTTAGACACACACACACTCACTGTGATTATTGCACAGCCATCTGCAGTAAACCTCACGCTGTACTAAGGGCCTATCCCAATTGGCACTCTATTCCCTATAGGGTGCACTACTTTTGTAGTAGTAAAAGTACTGCACTATATAGGGAATAGGGTGCCATTTTGAACGCACCCATTCGTTTTCTATAGCGAGAGAGAAACCTTGGCTGAGTTTGCTCTGAAGTCATTGCAGACGTAGATGTTATAAATGCATTAGGGTAAGAATAACACATCCTCAAAGACATACAGTATACCCACACTGCTGAAAGTGCCATATAGTGAGATCACTGGGCCATTGTCTGGAGAAAACACACACAAATACACATACACATCTTGGCAGGTGGTATTGTTAGCTTCTTATGTCATCACAGATATAGGGACATTAACAGAGATGCATAAACACAGGTAAAGAAACACACACAACTAGAGTGCAGGTCAAAAGTGGTCAGATCGTCACATTCACACTGGTAAACAATGGTGCCGAATGGCATGGTCACCCTGCTCCCAGCAAACTTTGCACTATTTTTTGTGTGTGTGTTATTTCTTATCTACTCACAATGTTTCTTGCATTATTACCTACAGCCGGAAATAACTTTGGGATATTAGATCTGAGGTCACTCACCAACATTTTGACCAGAAATGGAACCTTTGTTTGAACTTTCTGGGGCAATTACACTCATCCCAGGGGCTGCTCCAAGACACCATCGCCGGAGAAGTGGAATCAGAAGTGGGCTTTTAGTCAAACTCATGAGGTGTGCATGCCATCCACCACTTATGGGTATATTACTCACTAACGTTCAGTCCTTGGACAATAAAGAAGACGAGCTAAGGCAGAGGATCTCCTTCCAGAGAGACACCAGGGACTGTAACATACTCTGTTTCACAGAATCATGGCTCGCAAACGAATATACTGTCACCGTCCATTCAGCCAGAGGGGTTCTCCGTCCATCGCATGGACAGGAAGAAAGAACTCTCCGGGAAAAAGACAGGTGGCTGTGTATGTTTCATGATTAACTACTGTGATTGTGGTAACTGAGACGGCTCTCAAGGAACTACACTGGACTTTGCTGGACTTTGCTCAAACTGGAAACCGCATATCCTGAAGCCGCATTTATTGTAGCTGGGGAGAAAGGCCCTCCTTTCAGCAAATCAAATCACGCCTCCATTTTGCTCCTCCCCTCCTATAGGCAGAAACTAAACAGGAAGTACCTATGGTAAGGACTGTTCAACGTTGATCTGACCAATCGGAATCTATGCTTCAAGAGTGCTTTGATCATGTCGGGATATGTTACATTACAGCCGTATTCTAAAATGGATCAAATCGTTTTTTTCCCCTCAATCTACACACAATACCCCATAATTGTATTTAACCTTAATTTAACCAAAAGGCAAAAGGCCTCCTGCGGGGACAGGGGCTTGGATGAAGAAAAAAAAAATGACAAAACACACATCACAACACTACATAAAGAGAGACCTAAGACAACAGCATAGTGAGGCAGCAACAAATAACACAGCATGGTAGCAACACAACATGACAACAACATGGTAGCAGCACAACGTGGTATCAGCAAATAACATGGGACAAACATTAGTGGGCACAGACAACAGCACAAAGGGCAAGAAAGTAGAGACAACAATACATCACGCAAAGGAGTATAGAGTGCAGTGATGTGTCCTATAAGGAGCATTGGTGGCAAATCTGATGGCCGAATGGTAATGGACATCTAGCCGCTTGAGAGCACCCTTGCCTGCCTATCTATAAATGATGTATCTAATCTAGCATGGGTAGGATGGTCATCTGAATCAGGGTTAGTTTGGCAGCTGGGGTGAAGGAGGAGCAATTTCGATAGAGGAAGCCAAGTCTAGATTTAACTTTAGCCTGCAGCTTTGATATGGGCTGAGAGAAGGACACTGTACCATCTAGCCATACTGTACTCCCAAGTACTTGAGACTATCTCAAGGTCTAAAACTCTCAGAGGTAGTAATCACACCTGTGGGGAGAGGGGCGTTCTTCTTACCAAACCACATTATCTTTTGTTTTGGAGGTGTTCAGAACAGGGTTAAGGGCAGAGAAAGCTTGTTGGACACTAGTGAAGCTTTGTGGTAGAGCTTTTAACACAAAATCCGGGGAGGGGATTATAAAGCAATAACCAGTTTTTCGAAATGTTAACAAATTTATTCTAAACAAAAAAAATTCAGACCCTTTACTCAGTACTTTGTTGAAGCACATTTAGCAGTGATTACAACCTTAAGTCTTCTTAGGTATGGCGCTAAAAGGTTGGCTCACCTGTATTTGGGGAGTTTCTCCAGTTCTCTGCAGATCCTGTCAGGTTGGATGTGGAGCATCGCTGCACAGCCATTTTCAGGTCTCTACAGAGATGTTTGATTGGGTTCCATTCCGGGCTCTGGCTGGGACACTCAAGGACATTCAGAGACTTGTCCTGAAGCCACTCCTGCGTTGTCTTGGCTGTGTGCTTAGGGTCGTTGTCCTTTTGGAAGGTGAACCTTTGACCGAGACTGAGGTCTTGAGCACTCTGGAGCAGGTTATCATCAAGAACCTCTCTGTACTTTGCTCCGTTCATCTTTCCCTCGATCCTGACTAGTCTCCCAGTACTTGCCGCTGAAAAACATCCCCACAGGATGATGCTGCCACCACCATGCTTCACTGTAGGGATGGTGCCAGGTTTCGTCCAGACTTGACGCTTGTCATTCAGGGCAAAGAGTTCGATCTTGGTTTCTTCAGACCAGAGAATATTTTTTTCTCATGGTCTGAGAGTAATTTAGGTGCCTTTTGGCAAACTCCAAGTGGGCTGCCATGTGCCTTTTACTGAGGAATGGCTTCCGTCTGGCCACTCTACCATAAAGGCCTGATTGGTGGAGCGTTGCAGAGATGGTTGTCCTTCTGGAAGGTGCTCCCATCTCCACAGAGGACCTCTGATGCTCTGTCAGAGTGACCATTGGGTTCTTGGTCACCTCCCTGACCAAGGCACTTCTCCCCCGATTGCTCAGTTTGGCTGGGCGGCCAGCTTTAGGAAGAGTCTTGGCGGTTCCAAACTTCTTACATTTAAGAATGATGGAGGCCACTGTGTTCTTGGGGACCTTCAATGCTTCAGAAATGTTTCGGTACCCTTCCCCAGACACAATCCTGTCTCGGAGCTCTAAGGACAATTCCTTCCTTTGCTCTGACACACACAGTCAACTGTGGGACCTTATATAGACAGGTGTGTGCCTTTCCAAATCATGTCCAATCAATTGAATTTACCACAGGTGGACTCCAGTGAAGTTGTAGAAACATCTTAAGGATGATAAATGGAATAACGATGCACCTGAGCTCAATTTGAGTCTCATAACAAAGGGTCTGAATACATATGCAAATAAGGTATTTCTGTATAATATTTTTTATACATTTGCAAAAATGTATAACAAACCTGTTTTCACTTTTTCATTATGGGGTATTGTGCGTCGCCCTACGGGACTCCCAATCACGCCCGGTGGTGATACAGCCTGGAATCAAATCAGGGTCTGTAATGATGCCTCGAGCACTGAGATGCAGTGCCTTAGACCGCTGCACCACTCGGGAGCCCTAGGTCATGTCTTGAAGCTGGTTGAGAGAATGCCAAGAGTGTGCAAAGCTGTCATCAAGGCAAGGTGTGGCTACTTTGAAGAATACAAAATATAAAATATTTTGAACACTTTTTTGGTTACTTCATGATTCCATGTGTGTTATTTCATAGTGTTGATATCTTCACTATTATTCTACAATGTATAAATTAGGAAAAATAAAGAAAAACCCTTGAATGTGTGTCTAAACTTTTGACTGGTACTGTTTGTATTTATACTGGGGCGGCAGGTAGCCTAGTGGATAGAGTGCTGGCCTAGTAACCGCAAGGTTGCAAGTTCAAATCCCCGCGCTGACAACGTAGAAAAATCTGTCGTTCTGCCCCTGAACAAGGCCATCATGGAAAATAAGAATTTGCTCTTAACTGACTTGCCTAGTTAAATTAATAAGGTATGAAAAATATTCTGGACTGATATTTCTTGATTTATTTTGTATATATTTTTTTAATTGTTCGGTACTGCACTGTTAGAGCTAGAATCATAAGCATTTCGCTGCATCTGCGATAACGTCTGCAAAATATGTGTAGTGTATGCAACCAATAAAATGTTTGATTTGTTGGTTTAGTCAGAGCATGCACCCATACTGTATGCCACTGACAACAGAACGTACTCGCGCACACACACTCACAAACCTAATGAGATCTCTTTTAAAAATAACCCAACTGCTCTTTTTCAGTCTTTTAATAAGCCCTGACTTTGTAAGAAGCATTCGATAATCAAACCCAGGCGAGGGAGGTGTTCTACAGCATGTACTGTAACATGCAAAAGACTAAGTCTGAGATCTGACAATTTCCCATGGTTTAGATGTCCAGGCCAGACTGGTGCATGGGTGTAGTTCTGGCACTCCCTCTCTACATGCTTATCCGCACTCCACTTCCCCTTGGAAAGCCCTCTACAAATGCTTTGCGGACACAGAAAGCTGATAAAGGGGGAAAGAGGAAGCCGGGCACCTTGGAAACTACCGGAGTGATCTTTAACATGTCGGTGAGCCGCTCTGTTGATTTAGCAGCACGTGTGTCCACTCCCCCACAACTCCTATTATGGCCTTGTCATTATAAAACGGTGAGTCAGGGGCCCCGGTTTTGAAGTCATCTGTTTATATGGACCAATATCTCCAGATGACAAGGGAAAGCAAAACAATACATCACCATCTGACATTAAAACCATTCATCCCTGTCCATGAGAAGGAACCCAAAGGAGCCCTGTTTGGTAGGTGCATCATGGGATATGAGTGTGCAGTTACCGTAATTTCCGGACTATTGAGCGCACCTGAATATAAGCCGCACCCACTGAATTTAAAAAAATATTATTTTGAACATAAATAAGCCGCACATGTCTATAAGCCGCAGGTGCCTACCGGTACATTGAAACAAATTAACTTTACACAGGCTTTAACCTCTATGGGCTTAGCTTCCCTACATAAACGGTACATACTGTAGATGCTGATCCAATGCCTCCCAACACAGAAGTGAACTATTTAAGGGCCAAGTTAGCAGCCAACACTGATCTAATGTCATAACTGCACACAACACAAACCACACACAGAGTGAAAAAAACGAACAATTTACACACTATTCGTAATTAGAGTATTTAGAACACCCACAGTCCTCTACACAAGATTGTGCTGCTGATGCTAAGTCCCATAGCAGTCTCTTTCTGCTGTGAAGCAGAGGGTAACAGCACAAGAAGTGCAGGTGATGGGAGATTTCTTGTGGCACAGAGTATAACGACGCCTCCCTGCTGTGCTTTTTTTTCTCCCTGAGGCACATTCAGGTCTGCAGTATTTTGGCCTGGCTGGGGTTGGTGTGGAGCCAGAGACAGCAGCAGGGGTCAGACTGGAGGAACCAGTTCCTACGTTTGAATGAGTAGGGGATGGAGGACTTGAATGTGGTCTCTTTGGAGTTGGCTCCCAGAGGTAATCTGAGGATTAAAACAAATTCAGTTAGAACTCAAGTTTACTATTACTTATTTATCCTTTATTTTAGCAGGGGGTGAACCCTACATCAATACTTTTACGGATGACAACACATATCTATAAACATATATTATACAGAGTATGGGGAACATAATCACCATAATGAAATATGTGGACCAATAGGCAATAAGACACTCAAAAACCACAGCATGTCATAGCCAACATAAAAAGGTCTCTCTCCCCCCCCCCCCCACCTGGTCATGTTGCTTATCCAGTTTTGCCTGCCGCTATGGAACCCTTTCTGCATTGTAGAATAATCGCGAAGACATCAAAACTATGAAATAACACTCTTGTAGTAACCAAAAAAGTGTTAAACTGATCAAAACAAATTTTATATTTGAGATTCTTCCAAGTAGCCACCCTTTGCGTTGATGACAGCTTTGCACACGCTTGGCATTCTCTCAACCAGCTACACCTGGAATGCATTTCCAACAGTCTTGAAGGACTTCACACATATGCGGTCGGGTGATTGTGGAGGCCAGGTCATCTGATGCAGCACTCCATCACTCTCCTTCTTGGTCAAATACGTTACACAGCTTAGAGGTGTGTTGGGTCATTGTCCTGTTGAAAAACAAATTATAGTCCCACAAGCACAAACAAGATGGGATGGCGTATCACTGCAGAATTCTGTGGTTACCAAGCTGGTTAAGTGTGCCTTGAATTCTAAATAAATCACACATCACATCTCCTCCTCCATGCTTCACAGTGGGAACCACACGTGCAGAGATCATCCGTTCACCTACTCTGCGTCTCACAAAGACACGGCAATTGGAATAAAAAATCTCACATTTGGACTCATCAGACCAAAGGAGAAATTTCCACCAGTCTAATGTCCATTGCTGTTTCTTATCCCAAGCAAGTCTCTTCTCCTTAATGGTGGCATTTAGTAGTGGTTTCTTTGCAGCAATTCGACCATGAAGGCCTGATTCACGCAGTCTCCTCTGAACAGTTGATGTTGAGATGTGTCTGTGTATGTTCATTTTCCGTATTGACTGACCTTCATGTCTTAAAGTAATGATGGACTGTCATTTCTCTTTGCTTATTTAAGTTGTTCTTGACATAATATAGACTTGGTCTTTTACCAAATAGGGCTATCTTCTGTATACCCCCTATCTTGTCATAACACAACTGATTGGCTCAAACGCATAAATTAACAAGGCACACATTCCAGGTGACTACCTCATTAAGCTGGTTGAGAGAATGCCAAGAGTGTGCAAAGCTGTCATCATGGCAAAGGGTGGCTACTTTGAAGAACATTTTACTACATGATTCCATATGTGATATTTCACAGTTTTGATATCTTTACTATTATACAATGCAGAAAATAGTACAAAATAAAGAAAAACCCTTGAATGAGTAAGTGTCCAAACTTTAGACTGGTGCTGTATCTTCAGTCATTGCCACAGCCATGTTTATTCCCCTTCAAGCCGATACCACGATGGCTCTCAATGGAACTACACTGGACTTTGTGAAAACTGGAAACCACATATCCTGAGGCCGCATTTATTGTAGCATGGGACTTTAATACAGCAAATATGAGGAAAAAGTTTTACGAACACATTGCCTGCGTTACTCGCGCATCAAACTCTGCTGCTCTCTCTTCTGGGACGGCTACAAGGCCCTCCCTTGCTCTCCCTACAATGACACGGTGACTCAGTTCATCAGGAAGTGTATAGGTGACGATTAAAACCTATCCAAACCAAAAACTGTTGATAGAAGGCAGCATTTGCATAAAACTGAAAGAGCGAACCATCGCATTTAAGCATGGCAAGGTGACTAGGAATATTGTTGAGTACAAACAGTTCAGTTAGGGCAATCAAACAGGCAAAACATCAGTGCAGAGACAAAGTGGAGACACAATTCAATGGCTCAGAAGCAAGACATATATGGCAGAGACTCCAGACAATCACGGATTATAAAGGGAAAAACCGCTACGTCACGGACACCATCAACTTGCTCCCTGGCAAGCTAAACACATTCTTAGAACAAAACACCGTGCCGCCGACGCGGGGCCCCTGCCAACGTGAGCAACATATTTAAAAACCTGTTGGGGCTAGGGGGCAGTATTGAGAAATTTGAAAAAAATATGTGCCCATTTTTAACTGCCACCTACACCAACTCAGAAGCTAGGATATGCATATTATTACCAGATTTGGATAGAAAACACTCTGAATTTTCTAAAACTGTTTGAATGGTGTCTGTAAGTATAACAAAACTCATATGGCAGGCAAAAACCTGAGAAAACCTGAGAGAAAAAAAGAATTGTGTGGCTGTACTAATTGTTTTGAGTCATTGTTTAATAGGTACCACAGTGAGAAAGGATTCATTTCGCAACTCCTACGGCTTCCACTAGATGTCAGCGATCTTTATAAAGTTGTTTGAAGCGTCTATGATGAACAGAGATCGAATTAGAATGCAGGGAAGTTGACCTCCCTGGGATGTCGTCACTTCCATTATTGCCTGCACCTGCGCAATCATGTGACGCGAGACATTTTTCAAAAACGTTTTTCTAGACACAGGAGAGGTCGGGTTAAAACATTACTGATGTTTCACGTTAAAAATGGCTCTAAAGATTGATGCTAAACAACGTTTGACATGTTTGAACGAACGTAAATAGATTATTTTTTAAACTTTTTAAACTTTTCGCCGTGACTTCACACCCCCCCGCGCTACTTTTTAGTAGCCACCGAAGCGCTAACAACATGGAACAACTTGGAGTTATTTGGACATCAATTATGAACTTTGTCAAAAGAAACCACATTTGTTGTGTACCTGGGATTCCTGGAAGTGCCAATGGATGAAGATAATCAAAGGTAAGAGATTATTGTCAATAGTATTATTGATATTACATGGTTACAAGATGATGCTAACCTATATAGCCTAGCCTATTGTTCTTAGCACAGCACCCGGTTTATTGCAACTTGTGATTTCCCAGTAAAGTTATTTTGAAATCTGGCAATACAGTATCATTTACGAAATGTTAAACTATAATTATTTGAATGACAATATTATAATTGACCTATGTTTTCGAATAGTAATTTTGTAAATTGTAACGTTGTTCACCGGAAGCATTTAAGAGAAGAAAAAAATCTGAATTTCACCGCTACTGTAAAATGCTGTTTTTGGATATAAATATGAACTTGATGGAACAAAAAATGCATGTATTGTATAACATAATGTCCTAGGAGTGTCATCTGATGGAGATTGTCAAAGGTTGGTGCATAATTTTAGCTGGTTTCTGCTTTTGGTGACGCCTGACCTTGAATTGAAAATGGATGTTTGTACTTTTGTGGCTATGTACTGTCCTAATATAATCTAACTTTATGCTTTTGCCGTAAAGCCTCTTTGAAAATCGAACAATGTGGTTAGATTAAGGAGATGTTTATCTTTTAAATGGTGTAAAATAGTTGATTTTTTGAGAAATTGAAATTATTAGATTTTTGATGTTTTGAATTTCCAGCCTTGCTAGCAATCCCGTCTCGGGGTTCATTGCTACCCCGTAGCCCCAACAGGCATGTTAACCCTCACAAGGCTGCCGGCCCAGACAGCACCCTAGCCACGTTTTCAGAGCATGCGCAGACCAGATGGCTGGAGTGTTTATGGATATATTCAATCTCTCTCTATCCCAGTCTGCTGTCCCCACTTGCTTCAAGATGTCCACCATTGTTCCTGTACCCAAGAAAGCGAAGGTAACTGAACTAAGTGACTATCACCCTAGCACTCACTTCTGTCATCATGAAGTGCTTTGAAAGGCTAATTAACTTCTTCGATTTACCCTAGGATAGGGGGCGCCACAGCGCATTTTGGAAAAAAATCGTTCCCATTTTCAACGGCCTACTAATCAAAGTCAGAAGCTAGGACATGCATATACTTATTTTATATGGATAGAAAACACCCTAAATTTTCTAAAACTGTTTGAATGGTGTCTGTGAGTATAACAGAACTCGTATGGCAGTCAAAACCCCGAGACCGATTGAACCAGGAAGTGGAAATCTGAATTGTCGACTCGACTTCACAGCCTTACCTATAATTCACAACGTGAAAAAATGAAAATTGAGCACTTTCCAGTGCTTCCACTAGATGTCCCCAGTCTTTACAAAGTGTTTTGAGGGTTCTACGGTGGAAACTCAGTGAAAGAGACGATGTGGCAATTGGTCACAGTCGGAGGGCCATGAGCATTGTGACGTTGGCGGCCGTGTCTGCCCCCACCTTTGGAAGTTTTTTGAAACACAATGAAATCGTCCCACTCGAATCTGATTGGTTCTCTTGTTGAAACAAGCCCTGACGATTACTTGATACAACGTTTGACATGTTTGAACGACCCTAACTTACCGTAAACAGTCATTTTGCGTTAGACAGCTGCCGCCCACGGATCGACATTTGATTACAGCCTTAGGACGCGCTAACAAGAGGAAGCTAATGGAACATAAAGCATGGACTTTTTCGACCGAAAATACATTTGTCATGGACCTGGGACATCGGGAAGTGATTTCTGATGAAGACAACTAAAGGTGAGGGATTATTGGCGATATTATACAATATACGATGTTACGTGCTATTGTTCACAGGTGGCGCCGAGCTAGGTTTTCGAGCTCAATTTCTGGGTATCGCATCCCATTTGATCTCAAAGTGTGATTACCCTGTAAAGTTAATTTAAAATCTGTTTTGACTGGTGTTTTCAAGAGATATTCATCTATAAATCTTAGATTGACAATATGTATAAAAAAAATCGTTTTCGAATAGTTATTTATAAAATTGTAGCACAGTTTCCCGGGACGCATTTTATGGGAAAATGTTAGTCAACCTCAGGTGCCGATGTAAAATGCTGTTTTTATATAGAAATATGACCTTTATTGAACAAAAGATTGCATGCTGTGTGTAACATGATGTCCTAGGTGTGTCATCTGATGAAGTTTGTAAAAGGTTAGTGCTGCATTTAGCTGTTTTTTGTTTATATGTGATGGGTGTGCTTGCTCGGAAAATTCATATGATGCGACTTTTACCATGTACTCCTCTAACATAATCTAATATTGTGCTTTTCCTGTAAAACCTTTTTGAAATCGGACAACGAGGGTCGATTCAAGAGAGGTGTATCTATAAAACGATATGAGACAGCCCTATATTTGAAAAAAAAAAAATATTGAATTTCGTTATGCTAATGTCGCTAGGAGTTTTCGCTGGAAAATGATCCCGCTAACGGGATGGTAGGCTGAAGAAGGACCACATCACCTCCACCTTACCCGACACCCTAGACCCACTGCAATTTGCATACCGCACCAATAGATCCACAGATGACGCAATCGCCATTGCACTGCACACTGCCCTATCCCATCTCGACAAGACGAATATCTATCTAAGAATGCTGTTCATTGACTACACCTCAGCATTCACATTTACCATAGCACCCTCCAAGCTCATTAAGCTCAGGGCCCTGAGTCTGAACCCCGCCCTGTGCAACTGTGTCCTGGACTTCCTGAAGGGCCTCCCGCAGGTGGTGAATGTAGGCATCAAAACCTCCATTACGCTGATCCTCAACACAGCCCTGTGCAACTGTGTCCTGGACTTCCTGAAGGGCCTCCCGCAGGTGGTGAATGTAGGCATCAAAACCTCCATTACGCTGATCCTCAACACAGCCCTGTGCAACTGTGTCCTGGACTTCCTGAAGGGCCTCCCGCAGGTGGTGAATGTAGGCATCAAAACCACAATGGTGCATGCTCTGTCCCCTCCTGTACTCCTTGTTCACACATGACTACATGGCCACGCACTTCTCCAACAGGTTTGCAGACAACACAGCATTAATAGGCCTGATTACCAACAATGACGAAACAACAGCCTACAGTGAGGAGGTGAGGACCCTGGCTGAGTGGTACTAGGAAAATAACCTCTCCCTCAACGTCAACAAAACGAATGAGCTGAATGTGGTCTTCAGGAGACAGCAAAGGGAACACGCCCGAGCGCATTGACGTGGCCACAGTGGAGAAGGTGAAAAGCTTCAAGTTCCTCGGTTTACACATCACTGACAATCTGAAATGGTCCAAACATACAGACAGTGTGGTGAAGAAGGCACAAAAGTGCCTCTACCGTGTGTGTACACACACACACACACACACACACACACACACACACACACACACACACACACACACACACACACACACACACACACACACACACACACACACACACACTACAGTTCAAATGTTTGGGGCCACTTGTTTTTGTTTTTGAAAGAAAAACACTTTTTATTGTCCATTTAAAATAACATCAAATTGATCAGAAATACAGTATAGACATTGTTAATGTCGTAAATGACTATTGTAGCTGAAAACTGCAGATTATTTTTTTAAATGGAATATCTACATAGGTATACAGAGGGTTTTCTAATGATCACAGGAGTGATGGTTGCTGATAATGGGCCTCTGTACGCCTATGTAGATATTCCATAACAAATCTGCCATTTTCAGCTACAATAGTCATTTACAACATCAACAATTTTCTACACTGTATTTCTGATCAATTTGATGTTATTTAAATGGACATGAAATGTGCTTTTCTTTCGAAAAAAATGACATTTCTAAGTGACCCCAAACTTTTGAACGGTAGTGTGTATGTATGTATGCATGTATGTACGTACGTATGTATGTATTGCTGACAGGTGTATAAAATTAAGCACATAGCCATGCAATCTCCATAGGAAACATTGTCAGTAGAATGGCACGTACTGAAGAGCTCAGTGACTTTCAACGTGGCACCATCATAGGATGTCACCTTCCAACAAGTGAGTTTGTCACATTTTTGCCCTGCTAGTAAGTGCTGTTATTGTGAAGTGGAAATGTCTAGGAGAAACAACGGCTCAGCTGCGAAGTGGTAGGCCACACAAGCCAACAGAGCGGGACCGCTGAGTGCTGAAGCGCGTAGGACTTAAAAATCGTCAGTCCTCGGTTGCAACACTCACTAAAGAGTTCCAAACTGCCTCTGGAAGCAACGTCAGCACAATAACTGTTCAGCTGGAGTGGTGTTAAGCTTGCAGTCATTGAGCTCTGGAGCAGTGGAAACGTGTTTTCTGAAGTGATGCATTACACGTCACCATCTGACAGTCCAATGGACAAATCTGGGTTTGGCGGGTGCCAGAAGAACGCTACCTGCCCAAATGCATAGTGCCAACTGTACATTTTGGTGGAGGAGAAATGATGGTCTGGGGCTGTTTTTCATGGTTCGGTCTAGGCCGCTTAGTTCCAGTGAAGGGAAATCTTAACACTTCAGCATAGAATTACATTCTAGACAATTCTGTGCTTCCAACATTGTGGCAACAGTTTGGGGATGGCCCTTTCCTGTTTCAGCATAAGGTCCATACAGAAATGGTTTGTTGAGATCGGTCGACCTTTCAATTCTGCATTGTGTGTGTGTGTGTGTGTGTGTGTGTGTGTGTGTGTGTGTGTGTGTGTGTGTGTGTGTGTGTGTGTGTGTGTGTGTGTGTGTGTGTGTGTGTGTGTGTGTGAGAGAGAGAGAGAGAGAGAGCGAGAGTGTGTTTAGGCAAGGGCTCTCCAACCCTTTTCCCGGAGAGCTACCCTCCAGTAGGTTTTCACTCCAACCCCAGTTGTAACTACCCTGGTTCAGTTTATCAATCAGCTAATCATTAGATTCAGGTGTGCTAGATTAGGTTTGGAGTGAAAACCTTCAAGACGGTAGCTCTCCAGGAACAAGGTTAGAGAGCCCTGGTGTAGGCTGTGTAAAGTTGTCTGAAGAGTAGGCTAAAGATGGTTTCATATACAGTGGCTTGCGAAAGTATTCACCCCCTTGGCATTTGTCCTATTTTGTTGCCTTACAATCTGGAATGAAAATAGATTTTAGGGGGTTTTGTATCATTTGATTTACACAACATGCCGACCACTTTGAAGATGCAAAATGTTTTTATTGTGAAACAAACAAGAAATAAGACAAACAAACAGAAAACTTAACTTAACTCTACTTTGTAGAGCCATCTTTAGCAGCAATTACAGCTGCAAGTCTCTTGGGGTTTGTCTTTATAAGCTTGGCACATTTTTGCTCATTCTTCAAGGAAAAACTGCTCCAGCTCCTTCAAGTTGGATGGGTTCCGCTGGTGTACAGCAATCTTTAAGTCATATTACAGATACACAATTGGATTGAGGTCTGGGCTTTGACTAGGCCAATCCAATACATTTAAATGTTTCCCCTTAAACCACTCGAGTGTTGCTTTAGCTGTATGCTTAGGGTCATTGTCCTGCTGGAAGGTGAACCTCTGTCCCAGTCTCAAATCTCTGGAAGACTGAAACAGGTTTCCCTCAAGTATTTCCCTTTATTTAGCACCATCCATCATTCCTTCAATTCTGACCAGTTTCCCAGTCCCTGACAATGAAAAACATCCCCACAGCATGATGCTGCCACCACTATGCTTCTCGGGGTGATGAGAGGTGTTGGGTTTGTGCCAGACATAGCATTTTCCTTGATGGACAAATAGCTACATTTTAGTCTCATCTGACCGGAGTACATTCTTCCATATGTTTGGGAAGTCTCCCACATGACTTTTGGCGAACACCAAATGTGTTTGCAAATTTTTTTCTTTAAGCAATGGCTTTTTTCTGGAAACTCTTCCGTAAAGCCCATCTCTGTGGAGAGTACAGCTTAAAGTGGTCCTATGGACAGATACTCCAATCTCCACTGTGGAGCTTTGCAGCTCCTTCAGAGTTATCTTTGGTCTCTTTGTTGCCTCTCTGACTAATGCCCTCCCTGCCTGGTCCGTGAGTTTTGGTGGGCGGCACTCTCTTGGCAGGTTTGTTATGGTGCCATATTCTTTCAATTTTTTTACCTGTCTGGGAACCTGGGACGCTTGCCCTAGTCAACAGCCAGTGGAATCGCGTCGCGCGAAATACAAATACCTCATAAATGCTATAACTTCAATTTCTCAAACATATGACTATTTTACACCATTTTAAAGATACACCTCTCCTGAATCGAACCACGTTGTCCGATTTCAAAAAGGCTTTACAGCAAAAGCAAAACATTAGATTATGTTAGGAGAGTACCCAGCCAAAAATAATCACACTGCCATTATCAAAGCAACTAGCATGCATCCCAAATACCCAAAACACAGCTAAATGCAGCACTAACCTTTGACAATCTTCATCAGATGACACTCCTAGGACATCATGTTACACAATACATGCATTTTTTGTTCAATAAAGTTCATATTTATATATAAAAACAGCATTTTACATCGGCGTGCGACGTTCAGAAAATATTTTCCCTCAAATGCTTCCGGTGAATTAGCGCTACAATTTACAAAATTACTATTCGAAAACATTGTTAAAATTTAGTATTGTCATTCAAAGAATTATAGATTAACACCTCGTGAATACAACCGCATTGCCAGATTTCAAAATAACTTTACTGGGAAATCACACTTTGCAATAAACGACGTGGTATGCTCAGAAAAATAGGCTAGGCGATACATGTTAGCGCCATCTTGGAACCATCTAAAATCAAATATACTAATGTAAATATTCCCTTACCTTTGATTATCTTCATCAGAAGGCACTTCCAGGGCTCCCAGGTCCACAACAAATGTAGTTTTGTTTGAAAAAGTTTATAATTTATGTCCCAATAGCTCCTTCTTGTTAGCACGTTCCGAAGGCTACTCATAATGTACAGGGCGCACGGGACTTGTCGTCACGAATGTGTAAAAACATATATTTACGTTCGTTCAAACATGTCAAACGTTGTATAACATAAATCTTTTGGGCCTTTTTCAATCAGAGCTTCAAAAATATTCAAGGCGGACGATTGCATTGTCTTACTAAACGTTTCGGAATGAAAGGGTACCCATGGGCGCCCGCATCATAGTAGTAATGGCCCTCCCTCTATGACCAACTTTCCAGGCCTCTCGTTCGGTCAGTTTTTACCGGAGAAGACTCAAACCCCTTTGTAAAGACTGTTGACATCTAGTGGAAGCCTTAGGAAGTGCTAAATGAATCCTAACTCACAGTGTGTTTCATAGGCAAAGTGTAGAAGGTGATTCCACAAATCAGATTTCCACTTCCTGCATGGAATCTTCTCAGGTTTTGGCCTGCCATATGAGTTCTGTTATACTCACAGACACCATCCAAACAGTTTTAGAAACTTTAGAGTGTTTTCTATCCAAATCTACTAATTATATGCATATTCTAGTTACTGGGCAGGAGTAGTAACCAGATTAAATTGGGTACGTTTTTTATCCGGCCGTGCAAATACTGCCCCTTAGCCCCAACAACTTAATAATGGATTTAATGGTGCTCTGTGGGATGTTCAAAGTTTCGGATATTTTTTTATAACCCAACCCTAATCTGTACTTCTCCACAACTTTGTCCCTGACCGGTTTGAGAGCTCCTTGATCTTCATTGTGCCGCTTGCTTGATGGTGCCCCTTGCATACATGAAGGGAACATTTTGACGCCAGCTGTATGGTTAGTGAGAAAGTCCATATTGCAAATGTACGGTCCCTTACTAGACGTCCGCGAACGTTTTTAAAATCGGCGGATGGCGTCGGGCCGCGCACCGGATCTTCTGGGAAGTCATCGAATGGAGTCTCTCGGACGTTCGGTTTCCGTTTAATAAAATGTTCAAATGTTGGTCATTTCTCCCCAGTCCCAGATTATACCACAGGAGGGCAAATGGAATCATATTGCAAATGTAACAAACATCACCAATCACAACGTGGCCTTTTCTCCTAAACAGAAAAGACTTCAAAGACGAAACTTGGTGAGCATTTGATTTGGCATAATGGGCAGTTGGCCCCGAACAGGATGGAGTCTAAGCCTCAATGCTTTTTGAGTTAAGGCCATTTTTCTGGGATTGAAAGTAAAAAATGAAAATAGAGCACTAATTTGACCGCTTCACATCAAAGTACATGAGCCAATGGTGTCAGGAAAAAAGAACCAGACATTTATCTATGCTCAATTAAGAGAAATTGTTCAATGTCAAATTGGTGATATTAAAAAAATGAGGGGTTTTTCCCAAAAAGTTACAGATCCAGTTGCAACATGTTCAGATGAATCCGTTAAGGTAAGTTTCGGAGCTCTGTGAGATTTCTGTGATTTTCTGTGATTTTCTGAAACAACACACACTTGTTCAACCCTATGTAAATAAGTCAGTTCTTAACGTAAAGATTTAAAACTCAATATTCTATAAGAGCCTAACCCAAGGAGGATATGTGTTCACTTTCAGTTTCCTGTGTCAACCAGAAGTGCCTTAAAATGGTGTCATAGGGGCTTTTTCGAAGGGTTAAAAAGGTCAGATCTTTCCATAACTTCATATGTGTGACTAGGCAACCCTCATGCACTGTAAATCAGTCATTTATCCCATCAGATGTCAAAGAAAAGCTCTCTCTCACTCACACACACACACACACACACAGCAAGGATGGAGTGACACAGTGCGGTGCTTAAAGACACACAGAGCCTGCAATGGCATTGCCATAATCTCTAGGCTATGCCGAGTTCAACGAGATGCCCCGCTTGACCGTAGCTCGCTCGGTCTAAGCGCAGCGACCGTGAGAAAAGTAGGCCCAAAATGAAGCCTGGCCCTAATTTTCAAGTGCTTTTGGGTGACAGCGGTGGAACCGTTAGGGTTAGAAGCACAATTCGACCTCAGGAATGTTCCTGAGGTCCTCCCGATCTGGGCAAGCCTAACCTTGACCATGTGGCATTAACCCTTCACAGTTAAAATGTGTTTACATCAAAAAGTTTGCAATGACTTCTCTCCCCATAGGAATACATTGCCTATGTGGGTTATGAATGCCTTATGAACCTGTCTTCCATGACATACCATCAGGCCACTATGAGGTCTACCTGTGTCGATTCTAAGCTTCCTGGAGCAACCGGAAGTGGTTTAAAACACCCTAAAGGTGTTTTCTGTAACCAGCCTGCAGATTGTGAAAATCACTGCATTCAACCCTATGTAGATCAGTCAATTCTTAACGTAAAGACTTAAAACTCAGGATTCTGTAATAGCATACCCAAATCAGGATATGTGTTTACTTATAGCTTCCTGTGCCAACCGGAAGTACCTTAAATATGGATCATAGGGGCTGTTTCGAAGGGTTAAAAAAGTCAGATCATTTCAAAACTTCACATGTGTGACTAGGTAACCCTCATGAACTGTAAATCAGTCATTTATCTCATCAGATTTGCAAAAAAACAAACACACACACACAGCTAGGACATAGTGACATAGTGTGGGGCTTAGAGGCTTACAGTACCTGCAATAGTTACCTTCGTTCGATTGATTAAAGAACCTTCAGACCTAGAGCTCTGAAACTTTAGAAACCTGTTCTAGAGCTCACGTCGATAGTGCACGGTGAGTTATGTGGCTCTAGAAGGTTCTCAGACCGAGAAACAGCCTCGTACATTTGCAATATGTTCAATTCATTTTGACCATCACAAAAATGGCGACATTTAGAAATGTCCCAGAGTCGCAAGACTAGGTGCATTGAAACCGCCTCGGCCCATAGAGACGGACCCCAACGTTTCTGTCCGATAGCTCATTCAAGGACCCCATAGCAACACCCCGAAAAAAGAATATTTTCAGCACCAATTAAGGTCGTTGCTCGGACACCGAGTGACCTATCGAGCGGAAACTTGGGATTCGGGGTTGCCTCACATAGGCCTACACATAATGTCAGAGCTGGAACTGCAGCTAGAACGTAACTACGTGTTTTATGTTTTTTTATGGTTAAAACTGAAGGCGCTGTGAATTATGGGCCTGCTCTGATATATGTGATAGTTGGCTTCTAATCAAGTTGGAAAAAGTGGATTTGGTGTCAGATGGTATCAGTTTGGTGTCAGAATGACATCTACTTGACTGATGGATGCTGACTTGCTGGGTGACGAGCGATGGAGAGGAACCACAGTCACTGCATGGCCATCCCCAGTTCATCGGGCCAGTCAATTATGCATTTCTGCAGTATTTTTGAGCATGTGAAATTCGTGATGCTAAATGCCCATTGAAACATATTGCAAATGTAACGTGCATTTGCAATATGATTCAACAGCAAAATCGATCACCAAATGGACATGATGAAATCAACACAACGAGCGATGGAGAGGAACCACAGTCACTGCCCGGTCATCTCGAGTTCATCGGGTCAGTAAATTTTGCATTTCTGCAGTATGCTAAATGCCCATTGAAACATATTGCAAATGCACATCCGTGCGCCTGGTGATTGGAAACGGGTTACCAAGATATTTTTTTATAATTGTTTTAAATGCCTTTAGGCTGGTGCAAGGGGTCCACGGTTGGGTAGGGAGAACCCCCCATCCGTGCCCATCCAGTAGGGGGGCATGGATGGGGATTCTTTTTGGACGTTTTTTTTTAAATCGTTAAAAAACGACAGTCCCACTTCTCTCATGTCACCATCAAGTGATGGAGAGGAACCACAGTCACTGCCCGGCCATCCCGAGTTCATCGGGCCAGTCAATTATGCATTTCTGCAGTATTTTTGAGCATGTCAAATTCGTGATGGTAATGGTCATTTTGGACGTTTTTCAAAAAATCGTCAAAAAACAACAGAGTCCCACTTCTCCTTCATCATACATGACAAATACACCATCTAGGTTGATTCATGGCTTAACATAGGGCTATATATCATTTGGGCAGTATAAATGCCATTTGGACATGGTTCACTGACTTTTGGGTTTGGAAACCGACTTCCTATGATCGTACATGGCAAACGGACAAACATCCTGATTTGGCACATTCAATACTTTCATACATGTATAATTGACAAAAAAATAATTGGACATTTCATTTGGACATTTCTAATGGCATTTGGCAAAAAAAAGTAAAAAAAAGTCACTTTTGACTTCCTATGAAATCATATTCCAAATCCACAAAACATATGCCTTATGCACAAGCAAAAACAACCAAAAAAATGATGTCAATAAAATATGTCAAAAGTATGTTCATACAGCTCTTATACAAGTGTAATTGACGAAAGAATTTCGAAAAATATTTCAGAAAGCACTTTTTTAAGGGGGTGATAAGTTTTCATTTTTTTCTCACTTTTTCACTTTTTCAAAATTTGACCCTTGGGTGTTGACTTGTGTTACATTTGCAATATGAAAATCCACGGTGGAGCGTGCTCGCCATCTATAGGATTTTCGGGGTGTTACAATTGGCATTTGCAATAAGAAATTTGCAATATGATTTGGATGAATGTGGACCGCTTTGGGTGGTATTGGCATTAGGGTGTATGTTTCGTGCGGTGCCAATATGTTGCCATGTTATTTTGTCCATTTCACGGGGGTGTTCCCTTAGTGGCATTGCAGACTCTGGGGCCTTTCGGAACAGGTGTGTGTGCATATATATATATATATATATATATATACTGAGATTATGTGACACTTAGATTGCACTCAGATGGACTTTATTTAACCTGTTAGGGTATAGGGGGCAGTATTTTCACGGCTGGATAAAAAAATGTACCCGATTTAATCTGGTTACTAATCCTACCCAGTAACTACAACATGCATATACTTATCATATATGGATAGAAAACACCCTAAAGTTTCTAAAACTGTTTGAATGGTGTCTGTGAGTATAACAGAACTCATTTGGCAGGCAAAACCCTGAGACAGGAAATGGATACCTGATGTGTTGAATTGACTTTAAGCCTATGCCATTGAAAAACAAAGGGGAATGAGGAATGTTTTGGCACTTCCTATGGCTTCCACTAGATGTCACCAGCCTCTACAAAGTGATTTGAGTCTTATACTGTGAGATCTGACCGAATAAGAGACTTGGAACGGTGATGGCCGATTAGACCCCTGGCGCGCGAGTTGATGGTGGGTACTCTCGTTCCGAAACGTTTTAAAAGAGATCCCAATCGTCCGCCTTGAATTTTATTCATGTTCTGGTTAACCTCTCTGGCGCATGTGGGACGAACTCGTCCCACCTAAGTAACAGCCACTGAAATCCAGTGGCGCGATTTTTGAATCGTTAGAAATACTATTACTTCAATTTCTCAAACATATGACTATTTTACAGCTATTTAAAGACAAGAATCTCGTTAATCTAACCCCACTGTCCGATTTCAAAAAGGCTTTACAACGAAAGCAAAACATTAGATTATGTCAGCAGAGTGCCCAGCCAGAAATAATCAGACACCCATTTTTCAAGCTAGCATATCATGTCACATAAACCCAAACCACAGCTAAATGCAGCACTAACCTTTTATGATCTTCATCAGATGACACACCTAGGACATTGTGTTATACAATACATGCATGTCTGTTCAATCAAGTTCATATTTATATCAAAAAACAGCTTTTTACATTAGCATGTGACGTTCAGAAAAAGCTTAACCCCCGCAAACTTCCGGGGAATTTACTAACAGTTTGCTAAATTACTCACGATAAACGTTCACAAAAAGCATAGCAATTATTTTAAGAATTATAGATACATTACTCCTCTATGCACTCGATATGTCCGATTTTTAAAATAGCTTTTCGGATGAAGCACATTTTGCAATAATCTAAGTACATAGCCCGGCATCACAGGGCTAGCTATTTAGACACCCACCCAGGTCAGCCTCCACCAAAATCACATTTCCTATAAGAAAAATGTTCTTACCTTGCTTGTTCTTCGTCAGAATACACTGCCAGGACTTCTACTTCAATAACAAATGTTGGTTTGGTCCCAAATAATCCATCGTTATATCCAAACAGCGACGTTTTGTTCGTGAGTTCTAGACACTATCAGAATGCTACATCACGGTCTCGCGCATGGCGCATTGGCGTGACAAAAAATGTCTAAATATTCCATTACCGTACGTCGAAGCATGTCAACCGCTGTTTAAAACCAATTTTTATGCCATTTATCTCGTAGAAAAGTGATAATATTCCGACCGGGAATATGCATTGAGCCTAAACAGCCGAATTAAATTTCTCCTCAGGAGCGAATCGTGCACGGGCCTCATTCAAAGGTCCTCTGATCCGCCACTTACCAAAGGCGATAATGTGTTTCAGCCTGAGGCTGCCTCGTCAACCTTCAGGTATTTCCCGGGTTCTGAGAGCCTATCGGAGCCCTGGGAATTGTCACGTTACAGCTAAGATCCTTACTTTTCAATAAACTGATGCAAGACGCACGACTCCTTGTCAGACAGGGTACTTCCTGCATGAAACCTTGTCAGGCTTTTGCCTGCCATAGGAGTTCTGTTATACTCACAGACACCATTCAAACAGTTTTAGAAAATTCAGAGTGTTTTCTATCCAAACCTGAACAATAATATGCATATTCTAGCTTCTGAGTTGGTGTAGGAGGCAGTTAAAAATGGGCACACATTTTTTCCAAAATTCTCAATACTGCCCCCTATCCCAAACAGGTTAAAAAAGGCACTAATGATTTAAGCTATACAACGTTTGACATGTTTGAACGAACGTAAATATATTTTTTCCGTTCGTGAAGTGAAGTGAAGTCCGGCTGGCTTAGATCATGTGCTAACAACACGGAGCTTTTTGGACATAAATTATGAGCTTTTTTGAACAAAACTACATTCTTTATGGACCTGGGATTCTTTGGAAGTGACATCTGATGAAGAGAATCAAAGGTAATGGATTATTTACATAGTATTTTCGATTTTAGATCTCTCCAACATGGCGGTTAGTCTGTATCGCAATGCGTATTTTTCTGGGCGCAGTGCTCAGATTATTGCAAAGTGTGATTACCCAGTAAGGTTAATTTTAAATCTGGCAAGTCGATTGCGTTCAAGAGATGTAAATCTATAATTCTTTGAATGACAATATAATATTTTACCAACGTTTTCTAATATTAATTAATTATTTTGTTGTCATGACTTGACTGCCGGTATTGGAGGGAAACGATTTCCTGAACATCAATGCCATAGGAAAATGCTGTTTTTAGATATAAATATGAACTTGATAGAACTAAAAATGCATGCATTGTCTAACATAATGTCCTAGGAGTGTCATCTGATGGAGATTGTAAAAGGTTAGTGCATAATTTTAGCTGATTTTATGGTTTTGGTGACGCCTGTCTTTGAATCAACAATACATTACACACAGCTATTGTCAATTTACTCTCCTAACATAACCTAACTTTATGCTTTCGCCGTAAAACCTTTTTGAAATCGGACAACATGGTTAGATTAAGGAGATGTTTATCTTTCAAAGGGTGTAAGTTAGTTGTATGTTTGAGAAATTTGAATTTTGACATTTATTTGGTTTCAAATTTGCCGCTCTTGAAATGCACCTGCTGTTGATAGGGTGCGCCACGGGTGGCACGCTAACGTCCCACATAGCCCCAAGAAGTTAACTAATTATGTTACTTCTGAAGGTAATTGGTTGCATCAGATCTTTTTTAGGGGCTTCATAGCAAAGGGGGTGCCCTGTGGTATATCGACACTACGCGTAAATTATCCCTGAAGCTTGCTTTAGGTCTAACCTCAACCCTAAACCTTAGACCCTGTGAAATCCCTTTTTGTATTACATTAAAGGGTTAAGCCACAAGATAAAGATGTATACTTACTATTCCAAATGTAAACAGGAAAATTACATTATAAAAGTTAATCTCTGCATGTAAAATTTGATTGAATGTGTTTGATCAATTATTCACATTTTTATTGGCAACAAAAATTCTTCCAACAAACGTCATTGATGTCATTCTCTGGCCTCCTACATATTTGTCCTTACAATGGTCTATATGCCATTGAAGTCCTTTCATGTGTGCACAAGCATGTGGTGGAGGAACTGAAAGCATAATGGTGGTACTTAAAGATTGGGGAGCATTAAACCAAGGCACAGTTTCCTGTGTTATCATTTATACAGATGTGACATGGAGTACAGTGGAGGCTTCTGGGATATGGGGATCTCAGATTGGCGAGCCAAAATAGATTATCGGTGCCCCCTAGGCAACCTTGCTTAACCTGTTAGGGCTAAGGGGCAGTATTTACACGGCCGGATAAAAAACGTACCCGATTTAATCTGGTTACTAGTCCTGCCCAGTAACTAGAATATGCATATAATTATTGGCTTTGGATAGAAAACACCCTAAAGTTTCTAAAACTGTTTGAATGGTGTCTGTGAGTATAACAGAACTCATATGGCAGGCAAAAACCTGAGAAGATTCCTTACAGGAAGTGCATTCTCTGACAAGATCTTGTTCTTCTTGTCTCTGTTTATTGAAGACTGAGGATCTTTGCTGTAACGTGACACTTCCTACGGCTCCCATAGGCTCTCAGAGCCCGGGAAAAAGCTGAATGATATTGAGGCAGCCCCAGGCTGAAACACATTTGCGCTTTTGGCAAGTGGCCGATAAGAGGATAATGGGCTTAGGCGCATGCACGAGTCGACCCCGTGCTTTATTTTCTTTCGTCTATTTACCTAAACGCAGATTCCCGGTCGGAATATTATCGCTTTTTTACGAGAAAAATGGCATAAAAATTGATTTTAAACAGCGGTTGACATGCTTCGAAGTACGGTAATGGAATATTTAGAATTTTTTTGTCACGAAATGCGCCGTGCTGGTAACCCTTATTTACCCTTTCGGATAGTGTCTTGAACGCACGAACAAAACGCCGCTGTTTGGATATAACAATGGAGTATTTGGGACCAATCCAACATTTGTTGTTGAAGTAGAAGTCCTGGGAGTGCATTCTGACGAAGAACACCAAAGGTAATCAAACTTTTCTAATAGTAAATCGGAGTTTGGTGAAGGCTAAACTTGCTGGGTGTCTAAATAGCTAGCCCTGTGATGCTGGGCTATCTACTTAGAATATTGCAAAATGTGCTTTCACCAAAAAGCTATTTTAAAATCGGACATATCGAGTGCATAGAGGAGTTCTGTATCTATAATTCTTAAAATAATTGTTATGCTTTTTGTGAACGTTTATCGTGAGTAATTTAGTAAATTGTTAGTAAATTCACCCGAAGTTTGCGGGGGGTATGCTAGTTCTGAACGTCACATGCTAATGTAAAAAGCTGGTTTTTGATATAAATATGAACTTGATTGAACAAAACATGCATGTATTGTATAACATAATGTCCTAGGGGTGTCATCTGATGAAGATCATCAAAGGTTAGTGCTGCATTTAGCTGCGGTTTGGATTTATGTGACATTATATGCTAGCTTGAAAAATGGGTGTCTGATTATTTCTGGCTGGGTACTCTGCTGACATAATCTAATGTTTTGCTTTTGTTGTAAAGCCTTTTTGAAATCGGACAGTGGGGTTAGATTAACAAGAGTCTTGTCTTTAAAATGGTGTAAAATAGTCATATGTTTGAGAAATTGAAGTAATAGCATTTCTAAGGTATTTGAATAACGCGCCACAGGATTCCACTGGCTGTTACGTAGTTGGGACGATTTCGTCCCACCTACCCTCGAGAGGCTAAGAGTATAACATTTCCACACCCTAATTGTAGTCTAACCAATACCCAAACGGAGATTCAGTGAAACTAAAATTGTCATTGATTTATCAAGACCAGTCCCAATGGTTGTCTCAGAGCAACACGAGACGGTGCTGAAATGGTTATTGCTTCAAATCCTATTGCTTCAAACTTCAATATTATTTTTTAAATAAGACCTATAGCACATTACTCAACACTAGTGAGACTCATTTTGCCTACGGTAGACCTACAGTATATCGAAAATAAAAAAAAATTGCCGTGACTCAGCCAATAATTTGATTTAGAGGATTGGAGGATTCTAAATTAATGTCTAAGGGGCATTTTTTGCTAGGGCAAATTGGATCTGTGAGAATATCTAAGGGGCTTTTATATAATTCAAAATGAATTAATAATAATAATCACCTTGTTTTAAAATAACAATATTTTGGAGATTTTTTCAAATAACCTAAAGTGAGTGAGGAAAAGGCCATTCTTGAACATGGGGTGAGACATTGTTACTAATTTGTAAATAAAGCCAGTTAATTTAGAGTTTTTATTTCTGTTTTTAGAGGGAGGGAAACCAAAAGCCAACCATCGCCTCATGGGTCTCTCAGTCGCAGCCAGCACAGGTATTGAATCAGCATCTATTGCACTGCAATGCAGTGTCTTAGACTACGCCACTCAGGCGCTGTACTACATGACCGGTCGGGAGTAGGCTACAGCACAGTAAGAGCCAAAAAAATCCTAACATTTCCATACCCTAATTGTAGTCTAAGTTTCTCTTAGAATAAAAACATTAGTTTTAGTAAGTGCACAAATATCCGTTTCTATTTGGTTTATGTCGCCCAATCATTGTCAGTTAGAGACACAGTACCGCCTTGGGACCCAAAAGCATAATCAGTGCTCTAACTCCCCCTTGCGCTGGTCTGGAGCAATGAAGTAGTGACGCAGGGTACCATACTGAACGACACATTACCTTTAAGTCCCGCAGCATAATCACAAAACTTTTAGTTGAACAACCACTGTAGAGGTCTAGGCGTTGTTGTTCACTAGTTTACTCCAATTAGGGGAGGGCTGGTAGGGTTAGAAAATACTAAAGGAACATTTTTTTTGAAATATGTATGTATTTATATATCTATGTATTTATTTAGGTGTATGTACAGTACCAATCAAAAGTTTGGACACACCTACTCATTCAAGGATTTTCTTTATTTTTACTATTATTCTACATTGTAGAATAATAACATCATTTGATAACATCAAAACTATGAGATCACATATGGTATATTTGAGATTCTTCAAAGTAGCCACCCTTTGCGTTGATGACAGCTTTGCACACTCTTGGCATTCTCTCAACCAGCTACACCTGGAAGGCTTTTCCAACAGTCTTGAAGGAGTCTTGAAGGAGTTCCCACATATGCTGAGCACTTGTTCCTTCACTTTTCCTTCACTCTGCGGTTCAACTCATCCCAAACCATCTCAATTGGTTTGAGGTCAGGTGATTATGGAGGCCAGGTCATCTGATGCGGCACTCCATCACTCTCTTTCTTTGTCAAATAGCCCTTACACAGCCTGGAGGTGTGTTGGGTCATAGTCTTGTTTAAAAACAAATGATAGTCCCACTAAGCGCAAACCAGATGGGATGGCGTAGCGTTGCAGAATGCTGTGGTAGACATGCTGGTTAATTGTGCCTTGTATTCTAAATAAATCACTGACAGAATCACCAGCAAAGCACCCCCACACGATCACACCTCATCCTCCATGCTTTATGGTGGGAACTACACATGCAGAGATCATCCGTTCACCTACTCTGCGACTCACAAAGACACAGCGGTTGGAACCAAAAATCTCATGTCTATTGCTCATGTTTCTTAGCCCAAGCAAGTCTCATATTTTTATTGGTGTCCTTTAGTAGTGGTTTCTTTGCAGTAATTTGACCGTGAAGGCCTGATTCACGCAGTCTCCTCTGAACAGTTGATGTTGATGTCTTTTACTTGAACTCTGAAGCATTTATTTGGACTGCAATCTGAGGTGCAGTTAACTCTAATTAACTTATCCTCTGCAGCAGCGATAACTCCAGGTCTCCCTTTCTTGTGGCGATCCTCATGAGAGTCAGTTTCATCATAGGGGTTGATGGTTTTTGGGACTGCACTTGAATAAACTTTCAAAGTTCTTGAAATGTTCCGTATTGACTGACCTTCATTTCTTAAAGTACTGGACTGTCCTTTCTCTTTGCTTATTTGAGCTGTTCTTGCCATAATATGGACTTAGCCCTATTTGGTAAAAGACCATCTTCTGTAAACCACTCTACCATGTCACAACACAACTGAGTGGCTGAAACGCATTAAGAAGGAAATTAAGGCACACCTTAATTGAAATGCATTCCAGGTGACTTCCTCATGAAGCTGGTTAAGAGAATGCCAAGAGTGTGCAAAGCTGTCAAGGCAAAGGGTGGGTACTTTGAAGAATGTTTATTTTTTATTTTTTTTATTTCACCTTTATTTAACCAGGTAGGCAAGATGAGAACAAGTTCTAATTTACAATTGCGACCTGGCCAAGATAAAGTAAAGCAGTTCGACACATACAAGAACACAGAGTTACACATGGAGTAAAACAAACACACAGTCAATAATACAGTAGAAAAATAAGTCTATATACAATGTGAGCAAATGAGGTAAGATAAGGGAGGTAAAGGCAAAAAAGGCCATGGTGACAAAGTAAATACAATATAGCAAGTAAAACACTGGAATGGTAGATTTGTAGTGGAAGAAAGTGCAAAGTAGAAATAGAAATAATGGGGTGCAAAGGAGCAAAATAAATAAATACAGAAGAGGTAGTTGTTTGGGCTAAATTATAGATTGGCTATGTTCAGGTGCAGTGATCTGTGAGCTGCTCTGACAGCTGGTGCTTAAAGCTAGTGAGGGAGATAAGTGTTTCCAGTTTCAGAGATTTTTGTAGTTCGTTCCAGTCATTGGCAGCAGAGAACCGGAAGGAGAGATGGCCAAAGGAGGAATTTACTTTGGGGGTGACCAGAGAGATACACCTGCTGGCGCGTGTGCTACAGGTGGGTGCTGCTATGGTGACCAGTGAGCTGAGATAAGGGGGGCTTTACCTAGCAGGGTCTTGTAGATTACCATTAGCCAGTGGGTTTGGCGACGAGTATGAAGTGAGGGCCAGCCAACGAGAGCGTACAGGTCGCAATGGTGGGTAGTATTTGGGGCTTTGGTGACAAAACGGATGGCACTGTGATAGACTGCATCCAGTTTATTGAGTAGGGTATTGGAGGCTATTTTGTAAATGACATCGCCGAAGTCGAGGATCGGTAGGATGGTCAGTTTCACGAGGGTATGTTTGGCAGCATGAGTGAAGGATGCTTTGTTGCGAAATAGGAAGCACATTCTAGATTTAACTTTGGATTGGAGATGTTTGATGTGAGTCTGGAAGGAGGGTTTACAGTCTAACCAGACACCTAGGTATTTGTAGTTGTCCACATATTCTAAGTCAGAACCATCCAGAGTAGTGATGCTGGACGGGTGGGCAGGTGCAGGCAGCGATCGATTGAAGAGCATGCATTTAGTTTTACTTGTATGTAAGAGCAGTTGGAGGCCACGGAAGGAGAGTTGTACGGCATTGAAGCTCGTCTGGAGGGTTGTTAACACAGTATCCAAAGAAACGCCAGAAGTATACAGAATGGTGTCGTCTGCATAGAGGTGGATCAGAGACTCACCAGCGGCAAGAACGACATCATTGATGTATACAGAGAAAAGAGTTGGCCCAAGAATTTAACCCTGTGGCACCACCATAGAGACTGCCAGAGGCCCGGACAACAGGCCATCCGACATGATACATTGAACTCTATCAGAGAAGTAGTTGGTGAACCAGGCGAGGCAATCATTTGAGAAACCAAGGCTATTGAGTCTGCCAATGAGGATGTGGTGATTGACAGAGTCGAAAGCCTTGGCCAGGTCAATGAATATGACAGCACAGTATTGTTTCTTATCGATGGCGGTTACGATATCGTTTAGGACCTTGAGCGTGGCTGAGGTGCACCCATGACCAGCTCTGAAACCAGATTGCGTAGCGGAGAAGGTGCGGTGGGATTCGAAATGGTCGGTAATCTGTTTGTTGACTTGGCTTTCGAAGACCTTAGAGAGGCAGGGTAGGATAGATATAGGTCTGTAGCAGTTTGGGTAAAGAGTGTCCCCCCCCTTTGAAGAGGGGGATGACCGCAGCTGCTTTCCAATCTTTAGGAATCTCAGACGACACAAAAGAGAGGTTGAACAGGCTAGTAATAGGGGTTGCAACAATTTCGGCAGAAAATTTTAGAAAGAAAGGGTTCACATTGTCTAGCCCGGCTGATATGTAGGGGTCCAGATTTTGCAGCTCTTTCAGAACATCAGCTGACTGGATTTGGGAGAAGGAGAAATGGGGAAGGCTTGGGCGAGTAGCTGTGGGGGGTGCAGTGCTGTTGACCGCGGTAGTGGTAGCCAGGTGGAAATCAAAGCCAGCTGTAGAAAAATGCTTATTGAAATTGTCAATTATAGTGGATTTATCGGTGGTGACAGAGTTTCCTATCCTCAGTGCAGTGGGCAGCTGGGAAGAGGTGTTCTTTTTCCCCATGGACTTTACAGTGTCCCAGAACTTTTTTGAGTTTGTGTTGCAGGAAGCAAATTTCTGCTTGAAAAAGCTAGCCTTGGCTTTTCTAATTGCCTGTGTATATTGGTGTCTAACTTCCCTGAAAAGTTGCATTTCACGGGGGCTGTTCGATGCTAATGCAGAACGCCACAGGATGTTTTTGTGTTGGTTAAGGGCAGTCAGGTCTGGAGAGAACCAAGGGCTATATCTGTTCCTGGTTCTAAATTTCTTGAATGGGGCATGCTTATTTAAGATGGTGAGGAAGGCATTTAAAAAAAATAACCAGGCATCCTCTACTGACGGGATGAGGTCAATATCATTCCAGGATACCCGGGCCAGGTCGATTAGAAAGGCTTGCTCACTGAAGTGTTTCAGGGAGCGTTTGACAGTGATGAGTGGAGGTCGTTTGACCGCTGACCCATTACGCATGCAGGCAATGAGGCAGTGATCGCTGAGATCTTGTTTGAAAACAGCAGGGTGTTTTCTATCCAAAGCCAATAATTATATGCATATTCTAGTTTCTGGGCAGGAGTAATAATCAGATTAAATCGGGTACGTTTTTTATCCGGCCGTGAAAATACTGCCCCCTAGCCATAACAGGTTAAGCATGTCCCAGTTTAGGTCACCTAGCAGCATGAGCTCTGAAGATAGATGGGGGGCAATCAGTTCACATATGGTGTCCAGAGCACAGCTGTGGGCAGAGGGTGGTCTATAGCAGGCGGCAACGGTGAGAGACTTGTTTTTAGAGAGGTGGATTTTTAACCTCTTACATCTAGACGTTCTGCTAGCGGAACACCACTCCAATATCCAATGATGGGCGTGGCGTGAAATGCAAAGTCCTCAAAAATCCAAAAACTTCAATTTTTCAAACATATGACTATTTTACACCATTTTAAAGACAAGACTCCTTTAACTAACCACACTGTCCGATTTCAAAAAGGCTTTACAGCGAAAGCAAAACATTAGATTATGTCAGCAGTGTACCCAGCCAGAAATAATCAGACTCCCATTTTTCAAGCTAGCATATAATGTCACAAAAAACAAAACCACAGCTAAATGCAGCACTAACCTTTGATGATCTTCATCAGATGACACGCCTAGGACATTATGTTATACAATACATGCATGTTTTGTTCAATCAAGTTCATATTTATATCAAAAACCAGTTTTTACATTAGCATGTGACGTTCAGAACTAGCATTCCCACCGAACACTTCCGGTGAATTTACTAAATTACTCACAATAAACGTTCACAAAAAACATAACAATTATTTTAAGAATTATAGATACAGAACACCTTTGTGCAATCGAGGTGTCCGATTTTAAAATAGCTTTTCGGTGAAAGCACATTTTGCAATATTCTGAGTAGATAGCCCAGCCATCACGGCTAGCTATTTTGACACCCATCAAAGTTTGACCCTCACCAAACTCCGATTTACTATTAGAAAAGTTTGATTACCTTTGGTGTTCTTCGTCAGAATGCACTCCCAGGACTGCTACTTCAAAAACAAATGTTGGTTTGGTTCAAAATAATCCATAGTTATATCCAAATAGCGGCGTTTTGTTCGTGCGTTCAAGACACTATCCAAGGGTGACGAAGGGTTACGCGCCCGACACGTTTCGTGACAAAAAATGTCTAAATATTCCATTACCGTACTTCGAAGCATGTCAACCGCTGTTTAAAATCAATTTTTTATGCCATTTGTCTTGTAAAAAAGCGATAATATTCCGACCGGGAGTGGTTGTTTTCGTTCAAAGAGAGAGAAAGTAAACATGGAGTCGACTCGTGCACGAGCCTCCAGTCTCATAGTACTCTGACCGGCCACTATCGAAACGCGCTAATGTTTTTCAGCCAGGGCCTGCAAAGCCACGATTCAGCTTTTTGCCGCCTTCTGAGAGCCCATGGGAGCCGTAGGAAGTGTCACGTAACAGCAGAGATACCCTGTTTTGGATAGAGATATTCAAGAAGGCCAAGAAATGGTCAGACAGGGTACTTCCTGTACAGAATCTTCTCAGGTTTTGGCCTGCCAAATGAGTTCTGTTATACTCACAGGCACCATTCAAACAGTTTTAGAAACTTTGGAGGGTTTTCTATCCAAAGCTAATATGCATATTCTAGTTTCTGGGCAGGAGTAATAATCAGATTAAATCGGGTACGTTTTTTATCCGGCCGTGAAAATACTGCCCCATATCCATAACAGGATAACTAAGAAATTCGCTGGGAAAGAAACTTGAATATGAATTGTTTTATTGTTTTGTTGAATTGTAATGACTTGAGGTAGCGAAAGGATATCATTGCCACTTAATGCAGATCCAAGTTCAGTTTTGACTGGTCTTGGAACTGTGACAACGGGCAGCCTTTCCCCGCTTGGCTCGATGGGATATGTAGTGATTTTATAGCCAACACAGCCAGATACAGTGTATTAGGAAAGAATTCAGAACCCTTGACCTTTTCCACATTTCGTTATGTTAGTCTTGTTCTAAAATGGATGAAATCTTCCTCATCAATCTACACACAATACCCATAATGACAAAGCAACAACTGCGTTGAATGGACATTCGGGTGCTTTTGTAAATTCGCTCTGGCTATCTACTCCGATTTCAGAGCACTCTCGTCTGAGTGTACCAGAGCGCAGAATAATGAATTTGCAGAAGAATGAATTTATGCGTGCTCAACACCCATTGAATATGGCCGGTGTCAGTAAACGACCGGCAAAAAAGCAGCGTATTAAATTGTTTCCCGCAGCACAGTTACTGTCACCAACTCTCTGGTTAACATAAAAACAGCCTAACCAGCTCTGCAAGGGCGAGTAAAATGGTCAGAGTGGTCTCATTTGTGTCTGGAAGTAGCTAGCAAGCTAGCCAACGTTAGCTTGGGTGCTTGACTGCCTCTGCCCGAACGTCCAGTGTGCACTCCGAGAGCGAAACAGTCTGAATTTACCCAGAGGGTTTTGCATTTTTCATGGAATAGTAACACCATAATATTAATCAAATCAATTAAGCAAGTACCAGTCAAAAGTTTGTACACACCTACTCATTCCAGGATGTTTATATATTTTTACTATTTTCTACATTGTATAATAATAGTGAAGACATCACAACAATGAAATAACACATATGGAATTAGTTAAGAACTCATTCTTATTTACAAGGACAGCCATACTCGTTCCTCCCCATTGGGGATTGAAACCTGGTCTCCTGCGTGTCTGCAATATGGAAGACTATCAAATGCTGAGGCAGCACGCAAAGTGTGCCGCAGTATGACGCAACTTTTAAAGGAGGAACCACTGTAGCGGGACTTTATTCATTAATTCTGCACCACGAGAGCATTGGGACTCACGTAGCATGTTAATTTCTGATCTTTGATTATTATTGGGGTTTATAAACTTATCATGGTATACTACATTAACGCTGTGGGTCATTTTTTTAAACTTGGTAGCTACAAACAACAGACACTTTGTTGCGGACCATCTACAACTATTTTGGACTGTCCATACTGTAACATTAATGTTAGCCTCAGGCTTCACTAACTAACGTTACTGTTTAAGGTTGAGTTATTCTTTGCTACTTTTCAAACAAAGACTATGTGATATTTCACATAACATCTTGCTAGATATGCCTTTTGTTTTGTTCTTGAGGAGTAATAGCCAAGAAAAGGCAGGAGACACTGTTTTGTTTAGTATCGCTTAGGTTAGACTGCTCCCTCTAATGGATCAGTCATCCACCAAGTTTCACTTTACGATTAGAGGCAGGTGGGAGGGGCAGCACTGGGTGTCTCAATTAGCGAGACAGGGGAATGGGGTTTCACTGTTAAGATAGATTTATGTTTGTTTATTTCAATAGAGCTTTACATATTTTCCTCACTACAAAATACTCATGTGGTCCTTAACATATTTTAGATATGCCTTTATGCTATAGCTGATTCCATATTTACATCTTTGGTTAAATGACTTCAAATGCAAAACTGAAATCTACTTAATGGAATGTCTAGAGTTAGTAAACTATCCAAGCTTAAACAGGTTATTACTAGGCTCAAACAACTTCATTCATCTATTGTGTTCCTATAAGAAATTCAATTGTTGAAGGATGAGCTACTTAAAGTTTGCAGGAGATGGCAAGGGCAAGTAATAGCATCCTGTTTCTCCTCTCATTCTCTTGGTGTTATGGTTTTATTTCACAAATCTGTTCTGTTTCAAGTAGATAATATTATAACTGATATAGCTGGTAGATACACTTTGATACAAGGAACTCTATTGAATGAGAGTAGGAATCTGGTTAATGTTTATGGTCCTAATGATGATAATCAAAAATTCTTTGACAATTTATTTCTATTGATAGCCTTCCTTCCTAGTAAAGTCCTAATGGCAAGGAATTTAAATTGCGCCCTTGAGCCTCATCTAGATCGCTCCTCTGGTTTAAACACTTCCCACTCGCAGAGTAGAAAGAAATAACAGCATTTCATTAAGCACTTAAATCTGTGATCCTTGGAGGACTCAGAAACTGGGTAAAAGGGAGTATTCATGTTACCCGTCGACATTTAAGTCATATTCTCGTTTAGACTACTTTTTTTTCTTGCTCATTGTTCCCCAATGTAGCAGGAAGTGGATATAATAGTATTGTTTTGGGTGACCATTCCCCTGTGTCATTATTCTATAGGGACACAAAACTAGTCAAGGGATCCTCTAGATGGCGTTTGCATCCCAGATCGTTACATGACCCAGACTTCTTACATTACATGAGAGTGCATACAGTATATATGTTTATTTTACATTGAATTCTGACCAAACGTCAGCTAATACTAGATGGAAGGCTTTCAAAGCATATATTTTAGGGGGCAAATTATAGGTTTTACCATTTTCAGATAGATTACATCTGAAAATGAGAGAGATGGACAGCAAAATCAGAGAATTGGAGAGGGAAGCTTTTTTGGATAACTCAGTAAAAGTAAACCAGGAATTATTTGCTCTTTAAGCTCAGTTTGAGGAATTTTCCACCTAAAGGCTGCAAACAGCTTAACGAGGCTGAAACAGTCCTATGACCAAGGTGAAAAACCTGGTAAATTTGCTGGCCTGGCGCATTAAGAAGTTACATTCAGACAGAGCCAACGCAATTCATAATTTACAAGGACAATTATCAATGGATCCTGTAGAAATAAAACAAACATTTGCTTCCTACTACAACACACTTTACAACTCTGAATCTCCTGAGAACTTAACTAATCAGACATCATTTTTGGAAGGTCTTGATTTTACCTTAATTTCAGAAGATACAAATTTGGATCTAGAAAATGAATTGAATAGTGTTGAAATATCTGATGCTATTTTCAGATGGACCAGATGGTCCAGATGGACTCCCAATAGATATTAAATATCTTAAGTATCTTTCCCTTTTTTCCAATTTTTGCCTGAAATTACATACCCAAATCTAACTGCCTGTAGCTCAGGCCCTGAAGCAAGGATATGCATATTCTTGGTACCACTTGAAAGGAAACACTTTGAACTTTGTGGAAATGTGAAAGGAATGTAGGAGAATATAACAGAATAGATCTGGTAAAAGATAAAACAAAGAAAAAACCAACCATTCTTTTGTATTTTCGTACCATTTTGAAATGCAAGAGAAAGGCCATAATATATTATTCCAACCCAGGCGCCATTTAGATTTTGGCCACTAGATGGCAGCAGTGTATGTGCACCGTTTTAGACTGATCCAATTAACCATTGCATTTCGGTTCAAAATGTTGTATCAAGACTGCCCAAATGTGCCTAATTTGTTTTTAATAACTTTTCATGTTCAAAATTGTGCACTCTCCTCAAACAATAGCATGGTATTATTTCACTGTAATAGCTGCTGTAAATTGGACAGTGCAGTTAGGTTAACAAGAACTTAAGCTTTCTGCCAATATCAGATATGTCTATGTCCTGGGAAATGTTCTTGTTTCTTACAACTTCATGCTAATCGCATTAGCCTACGTTAGCTCAACTGTCCCGTGGAAGGGACACCAATCACGAATAAGTTTTTAAGAATAAACTTTTTGGATGTATGCTGATTCCTTTCAGCACAGTTGTCGCCCCCCCCCCCCTCTTTAAATCACTCTTATTCTGAAGCCTGATAAATCCCCAACACAATGTGAAAGTTACAGACTGATATCTCTTCTGAACTCCGACCCAAAAAGTATTGCTAAAGCCTTAGCCAGGCATTTGGATAGAGTGCTCCCATATCTAATACACAAAGACCAAGATTACTTTGTGAAAAACCATCAAGGATTTCAATGTGAGGAGCATAGGAGGTTGGCGGCACCTTCATTGGGGAGAACGAGCTCGCGGTAATGACTGGAGCAGAATCATTGGAATGGTATCAAACACAAACTCAGTTTCCAGGTGTTTGACGCTATTCCATTTGCTCCGTCTGGCCATTATTTTTACTCAGCAGCCTCCTGTGGTGAGGAGAGTACTAAACATAGTGCACATGTGTGAAGGGTCCCCTGATACTGCCATACTCTCATTTGATGCATTTGAAGGAGTTGAGTGGTCTTATTTATTTGAAGTGCTTAAATTTGGTTTGGGAACTACTTCTGTAAATGGATTAAGATATTATATACCGACCCCACTAAAGAAGTTGTCACTAACAACTTAATTTCACACACTTTTCAGCTTTTTTGGGGCACGAGACAAGGATTTCCGGCCAATCCAGGACTCTGGATAGAACTCTTTGCCATTGCAGTAATGGCCCATCCGTCATTTAGTGGAACTAAAACATCAGATTTTCAACATCGAGTGGCCCTGTATGCCGATGACACCCTCTTATTCCTAACAGATCTAAAGAATTCTCTATTCCCTCTCCAATTTAATTAATAACTGGTCAGTTTTCTGGGTTTAAAGTTAGTAAAATCAAATCTTCCATCCTTTTCCTAAACAGATACTGAATCTAATTGTACAGCATCCATTTGTGAATACAGAACAAGGTTTCACATATCTTGGTATTAAATTCACATCAGAAATTAGCTCCTTGAGTTCAACAAATTTTGAACCCATGGTAACAATTGTAACAGGATCCATCAACAGATGCACATTATTGCCTATGTCTATTATTGTTAGAATAAATATAAATAAAATGAATATTCTGTCTATTTAAAAAAAAATCTATTTCAATCAATTCCTCTGGCTCCACCACCTTTATTTTCCCCAAAGATCAGAAAGATACTCAAATGTTATCTGGAGCAACAGAAAACCAGGGCTTAGACTTTTTCTTCTTTACTTGCCCTATGACAGAGGAAGGTTGCATCTTACAAACCTACAGTGGTATTACTGGGCTGCACACCTGAGGGCTTGAATGTTTTGGTTCTCAAGAAACCATACTTACCCTGGCTGCAGACTGAAATATTGTCCACAAAACGCTTAACCTCTATGGGCTAGGTGGGACGCTTTACAACGAAAGCAAAACATTAGATTATGTCAGCAGAGGACCCAGCCAGAAATAATCAGACACCCATTTTTCAAGCTAGCATATAATGTCACAAAAACCAAAACCACAGCTAAATGCAGCACTACCCTTTGATGATCTTCATCAGATGACACTCCTAGGACATTATGTTATACAATATATGCATGTTTTGTTCAATCAAGTACATATTTATATCAAAAAACAGCTTTTTACATTAGCATGTGACGTTCAGAACTAGCATTCCCACCGAACACTTCCGGTGAATTTACTAAATTACTCACGATAAACATTCACAAAAAACACAACAATTATTTTAAGAATTATAGATACAGAACTCCTTTATGCAATCGAGGTGTCCGATTTTAAAATAGCTTTTCGGTGAAAGCACATTTTGCAATATTCTGAGTAGATAGCTCGCCATCACGGGTTAGCTAATTTGATACCCACCAAGTTTGGTACTCACCAAAACTCAGATTTACTATAAGAAAAATTGGATTACCTTTGCTGTTCTTCGTCAGAATGAACTCCCAGGACTTCTACTTCAACAACAAATGTTGGTTTGGTTCCAAATAATCCATAGTTATATCCAAATAGCGGCGTTTTGTTAGTGCGTTCAAGACACTATCGAAGGGTGACGCGCAGGCGCGTATCGTGACAAAGAAATTCAAAATATTCCATTACCGTACTTCGAATCATGTCAAACGCTGTTTAAAATCAATTTTTATGCGATTTTTCTCGTAAAAAAGCGATAATATTCCGGCCGGGAGACGTCCTTTCTGTTGAAAGACTCAAAATCTAAAATGGACTCCTCATGTGCACGCGCGCACCCGTCTCACTGTTCTCAGATTGACCATTTACCAAATGCGCTACTGTTTTTCAGCCATGGACAGCAGAGTCATCATTCAACGTTCTGGCGCCTTCTGGGAGCCTATGGGAGCCTTAGAAAGTGTCACGTTACAGCAGAGATCCTTTGTTTTGGATAGAGATGACAAAGAAGGCCAAGAAATGGTCAGACAGGGTACTTCCTGTACAGAATCTTCTCAGGTTTTGGCCTGCCATTTGAGTTATTTTATACTCACAGGCACCATTCAAACAGTTTTAGAATCTTTGGAGTGTTTTCTATCTTGCTCCTTTGCGCCCCAGTATCTATACTTGCACATTCATCTTCTGCACATCAATCACTCCAGTGTTTAATTGCAATATTGTAGTTACTTCGCCACCATGGCCTATATATTGCCTTGTATATAGACTTTTTCTACTGCATTATTGACTGTATGTTTGTTTATTCTATGTGTAACTCTGTGTTATTGTATGTGTGGAACTGCTTTGCTTTATTCTTGGCCAGGTCGCAGTTGTAAATGCGAACTTGTTCTCAACTAGCCTACCTGATTAAATAAAGGTGAAATACATTCATAAAAAATAAATTAAAAAATCCCAGCTCTTAATGACGGGAGAGCACTGGGGAATCACGCATCCCCACTTGATGATGGGCAGATGGGTAATAGAGAGCTATAATTAGCTGGTGAACCCTTAACGGGTATGGTAGGACAGTATCTGTCACACTGCGAAGTCGAACACGGGACCCTTTCCTTGTCACCCTCAAACTTGTCCGAGGGGGAGGCAAATGGGAGAGATGTCAGATGTCACAGGGAGGTTCCACAGGCACATCAAAGTCACCTCCCTCAGGATGGAAATCCTTGATTGGCATGGACATTCTCAACAGGAGATAAGGTCTCTCCTTAATCCCCATCCCACGGTTAATTATCAGACAGATTTAATTGAGAATGTCGCATTACATTTTTTTTAATGTCTTTTCTAAGTTATTGTTGAAAATGAATTATAGATAGGATATGAGTATTGTTTGCCTCTGCTCAAAGCCAGTACCTTCCACCTCCAAATATCCAGCAGATTTTAAATATGTTGTCGATGCCCAGATGTTGTATCATTGGATTCCACCAAGATCAGCAATTCAACAGTTTGGAAGACTCTTTGAGAATAGAGAGGGGGGTTTGGGATAAAGCCAGGGGTGCCCCCAAACTGCGATTGAGAGGATAGGGATTTATTGTGGTTATCTTCAAGCCCATTTGGGAATCTGCTTACCCCATCTCTTCCCATTAACTATACTGCATTCTGAAAATGTTTACAGCATGTTAGAAAACATTTTCACACTCAACACCCACTTGTCTTAGAAACCATTCTGAAGGTTCTCTTTGCTCTGTGTTTGAATTGTTATTTACCATGCCATAAAACCATGTTTCAATGGTGCCATTTACAAATGTGTATGGGTTTATTGGACAGTGGAATAAGAGTCCCGAAACATAACTTAGAATCGCTTATATCGCCTAATTAAGAATCGCCTATAGAATTGCCGATAAAATGAGGCAAATGATTAAAAGGAGGAAGTCAACATGGAGTGAAAATTGGTGTTCTCGTTGTAGTGGAGGGCTCTTGAGCAGACATCTCTCTTGTGATAATGCATGTAATAATACATGAGATCAAGAACACCCCAAACGGCTTGCTCTGCACTGATGTAACGAGCATTTAAGGCATGTTTATTATTACTAGGTTAACATTACTTATTACCCTTAAAACCTGTTGAGGATCTTATCCCGATCTTATCCCGGTATTGGGATTCATTGTCATGTGACCATGGCGGGGAATTCAAAACTGCAAGAGTAATCATTTCAAAAAATCAAATAATCAACTATTTTCCTCCATTTGAAAGATATATCTCCTAAATCTAACCACGCTGTCCGATTTTCAGAGGCATTACGGAGAATGCATAAAGTTAGGTTATGTGAGGAGAGTACATTGACAATAGCTGCGTGTAATGTTTAGCCAATTCAAAGAAGGGCATCAACAGACAGAAAACTAGCTAGAATTATGCACTTACCTTTGACAATCTGCATCAGATGACACTCATAGGACATTATGTTATACAATACATGCATTTTTAGTTCCATCAAGTTCATATTTATATCCAAAAACAGCATTTACAGTCGCGGTGAAATTCAGAATTTTTTTCGGCTCGACTGCACCCAGTGAATCCAGCATTACAAATCACGGAATTACTATTCGAAAAAATTGGTAAATTATAATATTGTCATTCAAAGAATAATATATTATCATCTCGTAATTGCTACCGAATGGCCAGATCTCAAAATAACTTTACTGGGAAATCACATTTTGTATAAACTGGGTACTATGCTAACAACAATAAGCTATATGCTAAGCTAAGCTAAGCTATACCGTTAGCATTAGCATCATCTAATATCGATAATAACATTCTAAATATCCCCTTACCTTTGATTATCTCCATCAGAAGGCGCTGCCAGAGATCCCAGGTCCAGAACAAATGTGGTTTCTTTTGACAAAGTTCATAATTTATGTCCAAATAGTTAGCGTTCAGTAGGCTCCCACAAAATGAGGTGGGCAGTGTAAAGTCACGTCGAAAAACTAAAGAAAACCTAGTAAATAATCTATTTACGTTTGTTTAAACATGTCAAACGTTGTTTAGCACTAATCTTTTGTTCCATTTTTAACGTGAAACATCAGTAAACATCAGTAATATTTTCACACAACCTATCAAGTGTCTAGAATAAACGATAATGACAAAGGCACTCTTCTCAGATTCATGCGCAGGCGCAAAAAATGAAGTGATGACGTGTCAACTTGTAAGCTTTCTAATTCGGTCTGTATTTATCACAGATGCTTCAAACAACTTTCTAAAGATCGTTGACATCTAGTGGAAGCAGTAGGAGTTGCGAACTGAATCCTTTCTCACTGTGGTATCTTTAAAACAATGACACTAAATAGTACAGTCACAAAATTCTCATTTTTTTTAATCTATTTTTCACAGGTTTTTGCCTGCAATATGAGTTTTGTTATACTTACAGACACCATTCAAACTGTTTTAGAAAATTCAGAGTGTTTTCTATCCAAACCTAAACAATAATATGCATATTCTAGCTTCTGAGTTGGTGTAGGAGGCAGTTAAAAATGCGCACATATTTTTTTCCAAAATTCTCAATACTGCCCCCTGGCCTCAACAGGTTTTAAATAGCACGTGCTTGGCTGGCCTGCCTATCACTACACCATTCAGCTGTACAATTTAGAATCAACAGACACAAGCTACTTTCAGGCTTTCAAACTTGTCATGTGATATAATAGCAGTGTGATCATCACTTTCTGCTTGAGAGACCGTGCCTCCTATGAAACCAGGTATACCATGAGTTTCAGCATGTTTAAAGGATAAAGTGGGAGATTATGTCACAAAATTGGTAATCTTGGCATGACACACAAACACAGTCTTTTGTGAATGTCTATAGTTTGTAATATTTTACTTGACGTTGATGAGAACGCCTGTCTGAAAGTTGTGCCGGGAGCACAATCAGTACATCTCTTGTATACAAATGTAATAATATTGAAAACACCTAAAAGAATCAGCCTTCCAGGAAAGCAAATTAGAGAGCATAACCCTGTGTGAAAATGGCTTCCAAAATATTCATTAAAACTCCTGCTTTCACAAACGAGGGGAGCCGCTGGTCTTGGTTTGGCCACGCCCCAGTTAGATGTAAAAGGACCATGACCCCACCTCAGAGTGTGTGTTGTTTATATGTGTGTGCATGCGCATGTTTGCGTGTGAGCGTCAGCAATCTAACGAAAGGGCAAAAACTATTTGAGTTTGTCCCTTATATTCACTCAATGAATGTAATTCCATGACTAAACAATTTGTTGTATTTGTTTCACTTTTCGTGGACATTTTGGCCAGTTTACAGTGTGTGATTATGGCAGCAGACAGTCACTACTCAGCTACAGTGCTGTCCTCGCACTGGTACTCCACTGAATCCTAAAAATCCAACAGCTATCTGAATACATCTCTGCCTAAACTACAGTATCTTGATATTACTATGTCACAATAATTTCATTAGAGAGAAAAAAACAAGTAGGGTGTGAGGCAAAACATGGCACATGTGAGCATTGTACTGTGGCAAGGTCTGTTAGATGTTCGCCTCTATACCGTAGGGCCACATTTGAGTCCCCACTGCAGCTCTTCCTCTCTCCCACTACAGTAGCAAATCCTAGATTTGTCTTGTTCCTCTAGTGTTTTTTTGTGTGTTAATGTTAGGTGGTCCTCAATGGGCCTTTTGACACCGTGTTGATGTCAAAGTACAGCCAGCTGCCATCTCCTCCCTTTGAGACCCCATTGTTTTGAACATATTCATCCCTGTTTCGGTTTTAATCCACTCTGTTCTCCAACTCGTCCTTGGTGCAGGGTCAGGAGAAACGACCTCCGCGTGACTGAATTGTCTTGGCACAAGTCGGTGGTTGTGGCCCTTTATTTCCTATATGCATGGCGGTTCACACGCAAATGTCCTCTGGAGTTAGAGATAGCCCACCCAATGGACCAACCAAGGACTGCCATTGACCTCCCCTCACACCCTGTAGCACCGTAGCGAGTCTTTTATGGGTGGGAGTCGGTACAGGTTAGTACAGGGGAAGAAATTCCTGTAAACGTTCACTTCCGTTCAGGTCAGACAAGAGAAGCGGGACGAACAGGGAGTATCGTCATGCGAATTGGGAATGTCCTGCTCATGGGAAAGACTGACTGTGAAGAAGACGGGAGTCTGAGAACTTTCTCCCCCTGCAAGAGTGCAGAGCCTGGCACACGTGGGCCTCATTCACGTCAAAGTCGTCATATCACCTATTTACACAGAAGCTGTCACATTATGCTTTTGACTAACAGGAGACTGTATTTAATTCCGTGACGTAGGCACTAATCCCTTCTAGATAATCACACCCTCTGTATCTTTTTGTTTACAACTGATTTAATAGGAGGTGACAGTCGTATCCGTGGCCTACTGGATGCTGAGATTAAAGATCGTGGATCTTTACCCTGTCAAAGGGTAGAGTAACCTGGGCTCTCATTCTCTCTTTTTTCAGTTGCTTTACAGGGCAAATTGTCTCAACTCAGCCCTTTTGAAATTCACTTAGATTAATTAAACTGGTGCTTTGTAGGAGGCAGCTATAATTGTTTGGTTCAGGTATCCATCTGTGAAAGTAAATTAAATACTAGCGGCATGATTCAATCGTCGGAGACGATACAGTTTCCGTAAGAGAAACCACCTGTGACATGCGCGTTTACGTCACAAACTCAAAAGGTTTGGTGGTTTGATCACCAGAGGAAGAGGGAAGGAAAAATAACACACCATTTTCTACAAACAAAAGCGTGTCCAGCGCTTCGATATAAGATTACCTAGAGAGAATAACCTTTTGAAACCGCAAAGTCTGCTCAATAGACAGATCAGCATTTCCCAATTCCCCCCCTTGACAAATAACGCAATAAGGCTGTCCAATGTCACTATTTTATTTTCCTTTGACTCTTTATCTAATGTGCTCTAAAGGGCAAGCCTCAACAGGAGGAGGAATGGAGTGCGTTGTAGCGAGGCCGACTCGGCAGTGACTATCAGAGCTTGCTGTGCCAGCGCTGAGGCATCAACCTCCTCTACAATGCCAGCCCAGCAGGGTAAAGGCCGACACAGTGCCACAGTGCCACAGCAACCGTCATGAAGGGAAAGAACACAAAACCCTCCCTAACTACACCAGACATCCATTACCCCCATCCTCCTACCTACCTTCCACTCCCCTCTTTTCCCAATTTCTCACGCTTCTTTGTACATGGGTAGAGGGTCACAATTGATGGAGACATGGCAATAGAGGAGAGGGAGAATCCTTTCCGTTTGTAATGTAAATAGAGATGATGTAAACCAGCAGCTGTTTTGCCCCTGCTCGGCATCAAACCAATGTTCTAAAAACGTAAGTGCAGTTGATAAGGCTTGAAAAGAAAGTAGCTTGACCATTGAGAACAAGAAGTGCCCCACTTTTCTGCTTTCAAGAAAGATTTAACAGAGTAAGCTTCAGATTGACTTCAGACTCCAGTACCCATAAAGGGGTGGAGTATACTTTTTGCAGCAGTCTGTTTTGGTGAATTTCATTGGGTTTGAACCAAAGGTCACAAATGAGAACACATAGATAGCAAAATGTAATACTGTATGTTTGTCAAGATAGACATCCAATGTCGTGGTGCCATTTAGACATCAGACAAATTTGCCATTGCAAGTCAAAAGCACAGTATTTTGGACTATTGCCAAACGGTGCCCTAAACCCAATAAAAAATGATTGACCAGTGTCAAGTTAGACTGCTTCGGTCAGTCCCTCGCTGACGTTCTGACTTTCCCAGGGAAAGAAAGCAGACAGTGTTTTGGACTTGCGCGCCACCTTTCCCAATTATGTAATTGGCCAGTGGATGCCGCAGGTCCCAACACACTTCTCTCCCAGGCCATGATAATCTTCTGCACAGATAAATCAAAACAGCACAACACAGCCTCCCAGGACCAGGCCCACCCTGGTCTGGTGAATGGGCTTCCCATAGTGCACCTCTCCTCTGCACCTGACACAGCCCTGTCATGGCTCGAGGCTACCACCCAGCATCTCCCCCTAACCAGACATCCAGGGATCAACTAGTATTCATTTTGTTTAAAATACTTTTGACTGTTTGATTAAGCCTGCCAGGAGTGCTAGATTTCTGGGTTTGCACTTATGGGACTATTCCATTGGATGTTGAATAGTCAGGCAAGTTGAAGTGCAGCTAAAGTATTTTAAAGAAAACATATACGAGTTGAACCCTGGTCTGCCCCTAACTTAAACTGTCCCTTTGCAACTCAATAAAAACACACCTCTTGCTTCACTCAATTCATGCTTTCTTTGGTATAGCTGATTCAAAATAAATCCCTGTTGCTTCAGTGAAACGAATCCTTGTGCATGTTCATCCAAATGAAAGAGATGTACAATAACATTGCTTTAACTACCCCTTTGTTGTAAATTCTCCCCAGAGCACCCCTATAGTCTCACACCCAAAAGCCTCTCCCCACCACCATTTTACCCCCACCCAGAATGAGACTTCTTTCGGCTCACGGCTGTATAAAAAATAAAACCAACAGGCTCATTCTCCCACTCAAAATCTGCCTTGTACCCTCCGCTCTCATGGAAAATGGGCTTCCAAACCTGCAGGCTAGTCTCCTCCTGAATAATTGACTTTTCATAAGCATCTAATTTCAGTTCCTGCATAAACATGTTCAACTTTTGTGTGATCCCTTTAATTCTGATTACCTCAAACAAAGAGTAATATTAGAATGACATCAGGTGTGGGGATGTCTTTAATGCCTCAATGGTTTATCTTATAATATGATACTTTTGTTATTATTTTTCTTGACAGTGTAACGGCTGTCGGGAGAGAGAGTAGACCAAGGCGCAGCGGAGTTAGTGTTCATCATGATTGTATTTAATTAACGTCAAAACACTATACAAAAACAAGATAACCGACAGCAAAACAGTCCTGTTCGGAAATGATCTAAACAGAAACAATTACCTACAAAACCCCAACGGAAAAACAGGCACTTATGTGTGACTCCCAATCAGCAACAACACTCTACAGCTGTGCCTGATTGGAAGCCACACGGCCAAAATCAACGAAACAAACCAACATAGAAAAATGCACATAGAACGCCCACCCAATGTAACACCCTGGCCTAACCAAAATAAAGAGCAAAAAACCCCTCTCTATGGCCAGGGCGTTACAGACAGGTTACATGCGAAAAAGAAAGTTAGAAGTTATTTCATCTAAAGGGATTTTGAACTGTGTTCTATTCACAGCAGTTTTCATCAAATCGCCTCCAAGAAAAAAGAAAGAAAGAAAAAACTTGGCACGTTGAAGTGGATATTTTGACTTCTTAATAGAGCATACAGTAAATATGGCAGCACTTCCCACTTACCCTTCTAAAGTGTTTCAAATAACCAATGGTGTAAAGTACTTAAGTAAAAATACTTTAAAGTACTACTTAAGTAGTTATTTTTGGGGTATCTGTACTTCATTTTAATATTTACGTTTTTGATAACTTTTACTTCATTACACCCCCTGACACCCAAAATTAGTCATTACATGTTGAGGGCTTAGCAGGACAGGGAAATGGTTCAATTCATGCATTTATCAAGAGAACACGTGGTCATCCCTACTGCCTCTGATCTGGCAGACTAACTAAACACAAATGCATCGTTTGAAAATGTTGGAGTGTTGGAGTGTACCCCTGGCTATCCGTACATTTAAAAAACAAGAACATGGTGCCATCTGCTTTGCTTAATAGAAGGAATTTGAAATGATTCATACTTTCACTTTTGATACTTAAGTATATTTAAGCAATTACATTTACTTTTGATACTTAAGTATATTTAGAAGCAAATACTTTTACTCAAGTAGTATTTTACTGGGTGACTTTTACTTGAGTAACTTTCTATTAAGGTATCTATATTTTTACTCAAGTATGACAATTTGGGTACTTTTTTTCACCGCTGCAAATAACTCAGCAAAATGGCTAGAAACTTGTTGATGGCTTACTTACTGTTTATTAGTAGATGTACCTTGAAACTGACAGCAAGCATGTACTGAAATGTGATACATCATGGTACGATATCATTAGATAAGCTGACATAGATAAGGATTCATAGTTTATATTACTGCATCTGAAAGAGGAAACCAGTGCTCATAAAATACACTCAATGCTTCTTTGATGTTCCAAAGGTCAAATTTTGCATTTTCTTGAGCGTTTTTGGTCTTGATACCTGCAGTACAAGCCCTCCCCATCCCCAAGCCTCTGCAAAAGCCACTTTGGAAAGCCACAAACTGTCAGGGATCCATTAAAACAACTCTGGACATGTAAATTAAGTAGTTTAGAGGAAAGGCCAACATATTGTTTCTCTTTTGGGATTAAATAAGTGCATCGTTTACTGGAAGTCATGCATTTTACAGCTCGTGGAAAGGATACAGGGGTTGAAGATACAGCACATTACAATTTGCTGATATAGGCTGTTGATGCGGATCACTAACCACTCTCTTCATTGCAACGTGTCTTTAGACTTTGTTCAAACCTGTTGTTTAAAATTAAAATCTAAATACAGCTACATCTTCTACGAGATGTGTATTTCCATACAAAAAGGAAAGTATCCCAGTAAAAGGTACATTAATGGGGTCATGTGTCTTGTAATGTTTAACCTGATTTGTCCTGTCACAGACGTAAGGATGTGTCCTGGGCTTCATAAATGTATGGTTGATACTTGATGACTAAGTATCCCCTTTACCTAATTCACATGACCCTCAGGATCCAAGGACAGACTACTGTAAGAGGTCATAGCCCCCCATTCCCACAGAAACTTGCTGTTGCCAGTAAGGCTTTTATAAGGCTTTTGTGTACAGTTGGATCACAGAGTTTCTAAACCCAGATGCGTAACATCGCAAAACTTCCGGGAATACTTGTGAAACAGACCAAACAGACAAGGCCGGGGTTTGGGAAGTCAGTGAGTGAAGTGAAAAAAATCTTCCTTAGTTTAAAATGTTCTTGAAATCTAAAGGGACAACCAAGATTCGAGACAGTCCTCGTACATGACATTACTCCAACCTTGTGAAAGTGACATTTTGACATTAATTTTCATCACAAACAACTTTATATTGAAGGAGTGCCTTTGTGCTGATGGATTGCACATGCGCAGTTCGGCGCGAGACGACCGTTACACCTGATGACGTGTTTCTACGCATGAGCTTAGCTAGCCAACGGTTGCCATGACATCGCCTACAAGTATGATCGGGGATTTCTATTGAAGATGCAGTTTCTGCCTATCTTCATACTGTACTGTCTTTGGTTGGATTCTGCTGTCTCAACTCTGACCTTTGACACAGTGCATCCTTGGTTTAGGATTGTATTGAGGCAACACAATTGTATTGGTTAATGAATTTAGGATCATCCGATGGCCTTATATGACATACTGTATGTGCACCTGTACTAGTCTGGAGGTTGGAGGAAGGGAGGGAGGGGGTGGGGGTTAGTGGAGGATGAAGTCAATGCACAAAGGTTATCTCAATTCCTGAGCTGCTTCAGTTGAATAAGGCTGTTCAATTAGTGTGTAAACAACTTTATGAGACCTGAATGAGGGTCTTTTGAGGGTCTGGATGATAAAACTAATTTCACTTAACTGCTTGTTATTTTATGACGCATTGCTCATAGGACATGTGTGGACACCGCGAACCTACCTATACTTAAACATAGATGGTGGTCCTTTTATAATGTCTTATGTAGCTGTTATAAAGGCTTTAAGGATGTATACATAAAGGGGTTTACTGTACAGTAAAACACAACCAACTTTTGCAGCACCAGCCGTAGTGTTATTTCTGTACGGGATCAGAGGTGGTTTGCCTCTGTGTCCCAATATTAAACCTAGGGGAGTAAAACCTGTTTCGTCTGATGTAAGTTCAACCCTCCAAGTCGGTCTTTGTCTCTCGTTCCCATGCTTCGCTGGTGCGGTAACGCTAACCCAAAGGGAACCACTGTAAAAACATCTCCAGTTACCACCATCTCTGTGGCTTTGTTCCTGTACAGATTTTAACGATTGAAGCGTTTGAAGTTGTGAATGAAAAATGACAATACACTAGGCCTGACCTGAGAATAGGCCAGTGAGAGCATTTATTCGCAATTACAAACCGCACAAGGATAATAAAACACAGGGAAACGGAGCAAATGCCCCAACGGAGCTATATAATACAGAGAAGTAGGCTGATTCGCTAATTTCCGCTTTTTATGCAACTTATACTGACATGGCCATTGTGTGTGCATGCGCGTGTCTGCTGTCTCTGTCTGTGTGTGTCTGAAAGAGAAAAAGGATTCAAATTAATGCCTGGAATATCCTCTCCAAATAATATTTGATACAACCTGGTATTTGAAAGTATTTTCTTTGTCCAGAAAAGAACAGACGTGACATCCCAAAGAGCGTAGAAGTCTGTTTACTAAAAGGACAACCTCTGGCTTGTGGTGATAAAGCATCATTTGAAAATACACATATACAATGGCTCAGCTGACATTCTGCATTCTATTAACTGGGCTAATGGGTAATAGACTGCCTGCATTAACATATGGTGATGTTCTACATGAAATGAAAGCAAAGGATTTTTATGCTCTGGCACTGGCCGCAGTGCTACAGTAGCTTTGTAGTGTGTCAGCAAACTCAGGACACACACATGTACTGTACACGAACACACACGCACACACACACTCTTTGTCTTTCTCTCCCTCTATTTATACCTTGCACAGGCCCTACTACCTAGACAATTACATTTGCCTGTACGTTTTTGCCTTGGAAATAGTAGACACTTTATGGGCAAGATACTGCACTTAAAAATAAACCATTTAGTATGCCCATGAAAGCCTACAGAGATTAACAATAATATGCTGCTCTAATAGGTGTAGATATCCCAAGCCCTTTACCTTGAAATTAATGGTTAGCTTTTTCCATTTGTAAATGTTACTCTTGTGCTAGTCATTGTATTTGTTTACGTTTGAGAGAGAGAGGTTTTTTTTCCTCTTCTTTCACCATGTCTTTGTCTATTTCTCATTAGTGAGTCCACTCAGTGTTGTGGCAATGAAAGCCACAGGAGTGGGACTCCCCTCTTTCTCCATTTTACACCACCATAATAGAGAACACCTCCCTGGCCCATTAAAAACTAGGGGAGCGTAAAAAAGTTGGCAGGTATAAGAGCACTAATCCTGTATTTATGCAATCACACCACTGGGGGTCGCTCTGCTATTCTCAGCCAAGAGGTGGAATCTGGATGGAATTCAAAGGCAACTCGGGTTCATAACCGTATCCCCAAAATGGTGCTCAAAGGTGTAATAGTGGAATAGTTACTGCTGTATAACAGAAAAGGCGGTGAAGGCTACCGTTTGGGTGAAAAAATGAACAGCAGATTGTGGATTTGAGGCCAATGTTCAGGGAGCCTCTCTATTCTGTTTTATTGTTGTAATCGTCAGTATGAGGCATTGTTTAGGGTCTGACATGACGAGAACATTCAAAAATAGACCTTTCGGTCATTTCGAAGCGATGTTAAACTCCTTGGCTCTGTTTAGTGGATTTACAATAAAAGGATGACAACGCCTCCATCAGAAGAAAGCATCCATAAAACATCCCTCTGTGTGGAAAGAACACTTATTAAGATGACCAGATGTGCTATACATGGAGATGACACCATGGTGGACATTTTGGGCCTCCCATCAAAAGCCACATGTGTTTTGTTGTCAGATCTGGCTCTTCACAAGACAGCAGAAGTTTTTGCAGCAGGCGTCTATGGCCAATACGAAGGCCCAGGAAGAACAGAGGTACGTGACAACCTGATGCTCTGGTGTCTAATACTTTTTCAAGGACACTCTAGTGCCACTCCTGCCATCTTCTGGAGCACCGGGTGAAGGTCTGTCATGTTATGAAGAGAAGGATGGGGAAGAGGTGGACATAAGCCTTAATTGTGTGTGTGTGTGTGTGTGTGTGTGTGTGTGTGTGTGTGTGTGTGTGTGTGTGTGTGTGTGTGTGTGTGTGTGTGTGTGTGTGTGTGTGTGTGTGTGTGTGTGTGTGTGTGTGTGTGTGTGTGTGTGTGTGTGTGTGTGTGTGTGTGTGTGTGAAAAGAGCTCTGGGTGGTTATGGATAAGATAGCCACTAGCGAGTCACTCTCTCTACACTACCCAGACCACCCACTTATCACCCCTTAATCATTAACGCAACGTTGCAGCAGTATCCAATTAAGTCTGCTGTTATGGAGACGAGGGTTAGGAGAACGTTGCATGTTAGTCAGGTTGTGCCTGCAGCTCTGTGGGTGGGAAAGTTGGCAGCCGCTTCAGACAAGCTCCAGCTCCAGTCTGGTCTCATCCCTGTCACAAAAGAGACCACGGCGGCATCGTCATGTCGGGAGCGCAGCAGCTAAATGCTTCAGGGGTGACGCCACATTAGAACTATTTACTTATATTGTCGTTTAAAAGCTCACAAACTGACGCAACATCAGACTAGTGTGGTTGAATAAGCCAGAGGATGACATGGTGTTTTGTAAGCAAAGCTATTAAAAGTGAGGATGTTCTGTGTAGGCTACAGCTTTTCCACTGTGTCTGCTAAGTGGATTGAGGCCATGAAAGCCGAAACACATTTGTAATGTTTCATTCAAATAACCCACTTGATCATGATAATGATGTCCCAGGATGTGATATCATGATATTGCTTATGTGGTTACAATAGCTGGATTTGGTTTGGTTATAAAAACAGATATCAGGTCTTAAATATTGGGCTGTATGCTGAGAAAATAACCTTTCTTAACTTAATTTTAGCAAAGTTGCGCACTTGAAGGGATATCTACTGATACGACATCCAATGCCTTATAAGTATGTATGATGGAAATCTAAGAGAGACATCCTGGGTACTGTACTGACCCATGTTCCAGTGCCAGGAAAGAAGTCCTCACCACCGAGTCTAGGTCCCGGCCAACGCAGGTTAGAGAGCGGCTACTGGTCCCTGTCCAACGCGACCCTGTGCTTATTCTCTCGTGAAAGCCACCCAGTTGGCTCCACGAACCCTCAAACCTCAAGGTTTATGTGAACAAGCTCCGTTTTGAATGGGAATCCAGAACACCAGTCACGGTAATAATAGACCTATCTAAAAGGTTGACAAGAAAACAATGAACAGTTCAAAGAACAGAGGGAAAGACCCACCTCATTTCCCCTCTCCGTCCTCCCTGCAGGATTTGTAAGAATGTTGAACACAGTCCCTGTATTCTATTTATTTATTCTTTTGTCCGTTTTGATTATAGGGGTCATTCGGCTCAACTACTGTTTGTTCTAGAGGTCATTTGTTGTTGTATGAGCTCATTTTGGAGCTAGAGAGGAAGACCAGGCTTACACTCATGCCGTAGGACCTAAATTAGTAGCAAATGTATAGCCTCTCGCCTGTACCTTAGCTAAAAGTATTTGGAGTGAGCAACATGCTCCAAGTTGCACGGCCCAGGGGCAGCTTCTGAAATAATATTTAGACAGCAGTTATGGACACAAAACGGCGCCGGCCTCACATCTTCGGTTGTTCCCACGAAAATGCAGTGGTATTTTTTTCTACTCTTTGAAGGTAGCAAGCATAGAAGTCAAGGATTATTATGAGCCTGCCATTTCCTTTGGACAGCTGAGAGGTTAGAGTGCTGCCTCGAGGAGATATAATTGCTGGGTAGCCGTTTTGTTTTCCCATGGTGATTTCTGTCATGAGTAGTAGTTGACCCTAGACACTGATCTTGGGTCAGTTTATCATTTTCCCGACTAATGGTTAAGATAAGAATTGGGGGAGGGGAAGTTGATCCGAGATCTGTACCTAGAGGAAACTTCATCACAGAGCTTAGGGGTACCTGGGAGATCACTCAACATGGCTCACAGCTTCAGAATGGGAAAGAAGGGGCCGAATCAGCATCCCAGCAGCATTAAAGCATCCATGATGAATTTAATTGTCTCATTCTCATTTAAATCAAACCCATTCTCTCCACTTAACAATGCAGCCCAAAGAGCCTAGTAAAACCAATGAGCTGATGAAATAGACCAACATTTGTCGCCATATGCAAATGGCATATGTTTTCCTCACTGCGACTGCACGCCACAGCACCCTTCAGAGTTAATTTCTTATTTTTGGCTGTTCTTTTCACAAAGTTGGCGAAGTTTACTTTCAAGACTCTAGTTGTTGTCTGCGCTGTTGTGACGGTAAAGAACTGGTGCTGTATTATGTTCTGTCACCTTAATTGATCCGGAGTTGTTTTCTGTTTGACAATGTACGTCATTCATCATCTATTCTCTGCTCTCACCGGACTGGCAATGTCTTCAGTTAGTCAGTCAGAGGGAGTGAGCACTGTGTAGTTTGACAAATCCTGCCCTGGACCATCTCAGAGCCTGGATGCTAGCTTGAACAAAGCACCAGGGGTTAATGAATTAACACCTTGTCTGACGCTAGAAGTTTTGTTTTGCCAAGCAGGATTCAGATGCAAGACATTTTGGCACAGACACGTAGGCTTCGGGTTCCTCCAGGTAAATGGGTGCTGACTGTGTGGAGGCACTGGTTGGATGGGAGAGGATAATTAAGTTGATGGCTCGTGCGCCTTCCCCTGCCTACCCTTCGGCTTGCGGCGTGCAGAGGCCTGTCGGCACCTGCCTGGGCCACGAGCTCTTGTTCCCAGAGGAAATGAGTCAGCACAGCCCAGTCAGCCCACAGTGGGATTACCTTAAGAGGCTTCTGTGGCCCTCAGCTCCATGGCTGTCAGTGATTGAGACTTCGTCACCCAGTGCTGCTTTTTCTCCTAGATGAGGCATCTAAGACATTTGGAGGGAAAAGCATCCTGGCTGGCTTGCCAATTCTTCCCTGTAGCATTCCTTTAGCATGTTCCCCAGAGGACTGAATGTTTGTGTGTGTGCGTGTGTGCGTATGTGCAGACGTGATATGCGTTCCTCTCTCTCTGTTTATTAAATTCTCCAGCACATTTACTAAGAGAGATTGATGTTTGACACAGTTGACTGTGCCATTTATAAACCGTGCCAACTACTGTTGTAACTGTTCATAATTATTTTCCATCTTACACTCAAGATATAGTTGTCAAACAGTTTTGTAATAGTCTTCCAAGTGAGGTGATTTTCCCCCCACAAATAAGTCTATACTTTAGAATCCTTATAGAGATCATTGGTGCAGCTGCTTTTGGCAATACATGAAGTTACTTATACTGAGTGTAAAAAACATTAAGAATATCTACTCTTTCCATAACATAAACCCTATTTGGACAGGATAAGTTTTACTGGGGGAGCTCAAGTAATGTAATAATGTAATTATGTGCACGCACACAAATCACCACATTACTCCCGTCCAAATCCGCCATATCAGTAATTTTTACTTGGTAGGAAGGTTATTATCCCAGCCCTAAAAACCTACTGTTTTTCAGCAAACTTCCAGGTCCTGTGATAATACGTGTCCTGTACATATCATCATCCCTGTCTTTGCACCCAGTTTGGGTTAGAATACAGGAACAAATTAATTCTTAAAACAAAGTGATATGCACGTAGGCTACAGATTAATTAACTATTTTGTCACATATCAACTTTCCTAGTGCCAAACTTCTCTTTTAGAAGATGAAGTGGATGATATTGTGCCAATGAATTAATAAATTGCCAAATATATCAGGAAATTAAATGTCTGAAAAGGTTTCAGTTCATGGTTCTTTTTGATATGCATTATTATTTGGACTTTCACAGCTAGAAGGGCCTCCAGGCTTTCGTCATAATGGTCCATTTTGAATGAGGAAAAAAATGAATTGCTTGGCCAGTTTCGTAAAACTAATCCCGTCTGGATCTTCCACTGGAAAAATGGACATGCTTGGGTAACAATTACATTACCAACGTTCTATAGTAATTCTAGTCCCATGTGAATAGGTTTATAGACTGAAGTAGATTTAGCAAGTGACATCAATAAGGGATCAAAGCTTTCACCTGGTCAATCAGTATAGATGAAGGGGAGGAGACAGGTTAAGCCATGAGACAATTGAGACATGGATTGTGTATGTGAGCCATTCAGAGGGTGAATGGGCAAGACAAAAGATTTAAGTGGCTTTGAATGGGGGTATGGTAGTAGGTGCCAGGCGCACCGGTTTGTGTCAAGAACTGCAATGCAGCTGGGTTTTTAACTGGTCCACCACCCCAAGGACATCCAGCCAACTTGACACAACTGTGGGAAGCGTTTGGAGGAAGGTGTTCTTAATGTTTTGTTCACTTAGTGTATATGTTCATGTGTGTTCCACTAGGTGGCATTCAAGTCTGTTGAATCGATTGGGACTGAAGTTACATTTACGTCATTTAGCAGGCGCTCTTGTCCAGAGCGACTTACAAATTGGTGCATTCACCTTATGATATCCAGTTAAAGGTTGTTTAAATTATATATTGGGTATCAGGGTTGGGGTCAATTCCATTTAAATTCCAGTCAATTCAGGAAGTACACTGATATTCCAAATCTCTTCAATTCTTTTCAATGAGGAACACTTGGAATTGAACTTGGTTTAGTGTCTGAATTAACTGGAATTTAAATGGAATTGACCCCAACCCTGCTGTCTATATTCACATTTAACAGACATAAAGCTACCTTTTTGAAAGGACAATAACTCAATTTAGTCAGCTAAGGGTCCAAAGACTTAATATAATGCATTTAAGCCTATGAATCTGTCAAAATATTTAATTCAGCCTGAGTTCTGACTGTATAGCAACATGTAGTAATGTAGTGTTCTGTACTGAAATATGAAAAAGATATAGGATAAATCTGAAACATCTTCATAGCAACACCAGAGAGCGCCACAAGAGCTCCTCATGACGCTTCAAAGCCAATCAATTAGCTGTATTTCCAGTAAAGCCAGAGCTGTGGTCTCTGTGAGGGGTTAATTAAAGGCAGTGTCAGACAGGCAGATAGAAAGTGTTGACAGATGTGAGGTCCCCAGACGTGCTCTCATCCTGTCTGTGACGCCGACTCGGTGGGCCCCATGTGCCTGCAGTTAGTGACAAACCAGCTTCTAGTACTCCCTGTAACAAGGACATGTGCACACACACACAAACATACATACATGCACGCACGCACGCACACACTAACTAACTAACTCATCAATTACAGACAATTGCATATACTTAAGGCTGGATTATGTGATATTGTACATCTTTCCCAGAATCAACTCAGTTTAAAGACTTTTCTCCACCACATTTCCCCTTGCCCTCTTACTCCCCTACACTGTACACCCCAAGGAATGTTTAAAACTTTACACCTTCTCCACTACTGTTCCGTCGATGTGGATAGGGGGCTGCCCCCTCTGCTGTTTCCTGATGTTCACGATCCTCTCCTTTGTTTTGTTGACATTGAGTGTGAGGTTATTTTCCTGATGCCACACTCCGAGGGCCCTCACCTCCTCCCTGTAGGCCGTCTTGTCGTTGTTGGTAATCAAGCATACCACTGTAGTGTCGTCTGCAAACTTGAGGATTGAGTTGGAGGCGTGCATGGCCACGCAGTCATGGGTGAACAGGGAGTACAGGAGAGGGCTGAGAACGCACCCTTGTGGGGCCCCAGTGTTGAGGATCAGCATGGTGGAGATGTTGTTTCCTACCCTCACCACCTGGGGGCGGCCCGTCAGGAAGTCCAGGACCCAGTTGCACCCAGGGTCTCGAGCTTAATGCCCAGGGTCTCGAGCTTAATGACAAGTTTGCAGGGTACTATGGTGTTAAATGCTGAGCTGTAGTCGATTAACAGCATTCTTACATAGGTATTCCTCTTGTCCAGATGGGTTAGGGCAGTGTGCAGTGTGATGATGATTGCGTCGTCTGTGGACCTATTGGGGCGGTAAGGAAATTGGAGTGGGTCTAGGGTGTCAGGTAGGGTGGAGGTGATATGTTCCTTGACTAGTCTCTCAAAGCACTTCATGATGACGGAAGTGAGTGCTACGGGGCGATAGTCATTTAGCTCAGTTACCTTAGCTTTTTTGGGAACAGGAACAATGGTGGCCCTCTTGAAGCATGTGGGAACAGCAGACTGGGATAAGGATTGATTGAATATGTCCATAAACACACCAGCCCGCTGGTCTGCGCATGCTCTGAGGACGCGGCTGGGGATGCTATCTGGGCCGGCAGCCTTGCGAGGGTTAACACGTTTAAACGTTTTACTCACATTAGCTGCAGTGAAGGAGAGCCCACAGATTTTGGTAGTGGCCCATGTCAGTGGCACTGTATTGTCCTCAAAGCGAGCAAAGAAGTAGTTTAGTTTGTCTAGGAGCAAGACATCGTGGTCCGCGACGGGGCTGGTTTTCCTTTTGTAGTCCATGATTGACTGTAGACCCTGCCACATACCACTCGTGTCTGAGCCGTTGAATTGTGACTACTTTGTCTCTTGATTGCCTTGCGGAGGGAATAGCTACACTGTTTGTATTCGGTCATGTTTCCGGTCACCTTTCCCTGATTAAAAGCAGTGGTTCGCGCTTTCAGTTTTGTGCGAATGCTGCTAGCAATCCATGGTTTCTGGTTGGGGAAGGTTTTAATAGACGCTGTGGGTACAACATCACCGATGCGCTTGCTAATAAACTCGCTCATCGAATCAGCATATTCATCAATGTTATTGTCCAACACTATGCGGAACATATCCCAGTCTACGTGATCGAAGCAATCTTGAAGCGTGGAATCCGATTGGTCGGACCAGCGTTGAACAGACCTGAGCACGGAAGCTTCCTGTTTTAGTTTCTGTCTATAGGCTGAGAGCAACAAAATGGAGTCGTGATCAGATTTTCCGAAAGGAGGGCGGGGTAGGGCTTTGTATGTGTCGCAGAAGTTAGAATAACAATGATCCAGGGTTTTGCCAGCCCAGGTCACGCATTCGATATGCTGGTAAAATTTAGGGAGCCTTGTTTTCAGATTAGCCCAGTTAAAATCCCCAGCTACACTAAATGCAGCCTCAGGACATGTGGTTACCAGTTTACATAGAGTCACATTAAGTTATTTCAGGGCCGTTGATGTGTCTGCTTGGGGGGGATATACATGACTGTGATTATGATCGAAGAGAATTCTCTTGATAATGCGGTCAAGATTTGATTGTAAGGAATTCTAGGTCAGGTGAACAAAGGGACTTGAGTTCCTGTATGTTGTTATGATCACACCACGTCTCATTAATCATAAGGCATCCACCCCCGCCCTTCTTCTTACCAGAGAGATGTTTGTTTCTGTTGGCGCGATGCGTGAAGAAACCAGGTGGCTGTACCGACTCTGATGATGTATTCTGAGTGATCCATGTTTCTGTGAAACAAAGAATGTTACAATCTCTGATGTCTCTCTGGAAGGCAACCCTTGCTCGGATTTCGTCTACCTTGTTGTCAAGAAACTGGACATCGGCAAGTAGTATGCTCGGGAGCGGTGCGCAATGTGCCCGTCTACGGAGCCTGACCAGAAGACTACTCCATCTGCCCCTCTGCGTCGCTGTTGTTTTGGGTCGCCGGCTGGGATCCGATCCATTGTCCTGGGTGGTGGACCAAACCGAGGATCCGCTTTTGGAAATTCGTATTCCTGGTCATAATGTTGGTGAGTTGACGTTGCTCTTATATCCAATAGTTTCTCCCGACTGTATGTAATAAAACTTAAGATTTCCTGGGGTAACAATGTAAGAAAAAACACATGAAAAAAAATACTGCAGTTTCCTAGGAACGCGAAGCGAGGCGGCCATCTCTGTCGTCGCCGGAAGTAGCGCTATGGGTCTGAGATACAAAGAATAAGATCATACACAATGTTAGCTAGCAACCCAGCCAGCTAATGTTAGCTAGCTAACAGTACAGTTGAAATGAAACCACTTTGTCAAAATTTGAAAATCTTACCAGTATACATCATGGTTGGACGCTTCCCCTGTCTGATGCCATGCATGGTTCCTTAGTTTGATGATGTAATCTAGATTGGTGTATTCTCCATCTCCTCAGATCTCATACTCGAATTCCACTAATTTCAAAACTCGGTCCTCCAGAAAGTGGAGAGCATACACATAACGTTAGCTAGCGAACCAGCCAGCTAACGTTAGCTAGCTAACAGTACATTTTAACTTGACATTAGGTATATGCCGTTTTACTACGAGATACTTTTTTTTTCAAAGTAGCGTTCGACACAGGGACACTTGAAGTCAATCTTAAATGAGTCATTGTTTATTGTCAGCACACTGGAGAGGTTCCAACCAACTCAATCAGAAGTTCTCCCTGGGCAGACCCAGCAGTTGTCTTATAAAATTCTAGATCACCTGTACTCCACACACAGAGACACGTACAAAGCTCTCCCTCGCCCTTAATTTGGTAAATCTGACAAATTCTATCCTCCTGATTTAGCAAAAGCTAAATCAGGAAGTACTAGTGACCCGCTCAATATGGAAGTGGTCAGATGATGCGGATGTTACGCTACAGAACTGTTTTGCTAGCACAGACTGAAATATGTTCTGTGATTCATCCAATGGCATTGAGGAGTATACGAGCCCAGTCACCAGCTTCATCAACAAGTGCATCGACGACGTCGTCCCCACAGTGACCGTACGTACATATCCCAACCAGAAGTCATGGATTACAGGCAACATCTGCACCGAGCTAAAGGCCAGAGCTGCCGCTTTCAAGGAGAGGGTCAATAATCTGGATGCTTATAAGAAATCCCTCTATGCCCTCAGACAAACAATCAAACAGGCAAAGCGTCAAACAGTACTAAGATTGAATCCTACTACACCGGCTCTGACGCTCGTCGGATGTGGCAGGGCTTGCAAGCTATTACGGACTACAAATGGAAACTCAGCCGCGAGCATACCAGACGGGCTTAACGCATTTTATGATCTCGTCGAGGAAAGCAACACTGAAGCATGCATGAGAACACCAGCTATTCCGGATGACTGTGTGCTCACGCTCTCTGTAGCCGATGTGAGCAAGACCTATAAACAGGTCAACATTCACAAGGCCACGGGGCCAGATGGATTACCAGGACATGCACTCAGAACATAAAATGGACCAACCAGCAAGTGTCTTCACAGACATTTTCAACCTCTCCCTGACCGTGTCTGTAATACCCACATGTTTCAACTAGACCACCATAGCCCAAGAAAGTGAAAGTTACCTGCCTAAATGACTACCGCCCACTCATGTTGGGAGCCATGAAGTGCTTTGAAAGGCTGGCAATGGCTCACATTAAACACTAGACCCACTCCAACAAGCATACCTCCCCAACAGATCCACTAATGACACAAAGCTCATCACTAAGCTAAGGACCCTGGGACTAAACACATCCCTCTGCAACTGGATCCTAGACTTCCTTACGGGCCACCCCATGTGGTAAGGGTAGGCAACAACACATCTGCCACGCTGATCTTCAACACGGGGGCCCCTCAGGGTGCAAGCTTAGTCCACTCCTGTACTCCCTGTTCACCCACTGCATGGCCAAGCACGACTCCAACACCATCATTAAGTTTGCTGACAACACAACAGTGATAGGCCTGATCACCGACAACGAGACAGCCTATAGAGAGGAGGTCAGAGACCTGTCAGTGTGGTGCCAGGACAACAACCTTTCCCTCACCTTGAGCAAGACAAAGGAGCTGATCGTGATCTAGAGGAAAAGGAGGGCCGAACACACCCCCATTCACATCGACAGTGCTATAGTGGAGCGGGTCGAGTGTTTCAAGTTTCTTGCGGTCCACATCACCAACAAACTATTATGGTCAAAACACATCAAGACAGTCATGGAGAGGGCATGACAATGCCTTTTCCCCCTCAGGAAACTGAAAAGATTTAGTATGGGTCACCAGATACTCAAAAAGTTCAACAGCTGCACCATCGAGAGCATCCTGACTGGTTGCATCACCGCCTGATACGGCAATTGCTCGGCATCCAACCATAAGGTGCTACATAGGCCAGTGCGTATGGCCCTGTATATCACTGGGGCCAAGCTTCCAGCCATCCAGGACCTAAATACTAGGCTGTGTCTGAGGAAGACCTCAAATCTTTTCAAAGACTCTAGACACCCAAGTCATAGACTGTTCTATGTGCTACCACATGGTAAGCAGTACCGGAGCGCCAAGTCTAGGTCCAAAAGTCTCCTTAACAGCTTCTAGCCCCAAGCCATAAGACTGCTGAACAATTAATCAAATGGCCAGCCGGACTATTTGCATTGACAGCCCCCTTTGTTTTTACACTGCTGCTACTCACTGTTTATTAACTATGCATAGTCACTTTACCCCTACCTACAGGTACAAATTACTTCGACTAACCTGTACCCCTTGTACATTTACTCGGTACCCCCTGTATATAGCCTCGTTATTGTTATTTTTTTTATTTTTTACTTTAGTTTATTTAGTAAATATTTTCTTAACTCTATTTTCTTAAAACTGAATTGTTGGTTAACGGCTTGAAAGTAAGCATTTCACGGTAAGGTCTACACCGGTTGTATTTGGCGCATGTGACAAATACACTTTGATTTGATTTGATCTGATCTTGAACCAAGTGGGAACAGCAGACTGGGATAGGGAGAGATTTAATATGCCTGTAAACACTCCAGCCAGCTGGTCTGTGCATGCTCCTTTTTTTCTTCTTTTTTAACCTTTATTTAACTAGGCAAGTCAGTTAAGAACATTCTTATTTACAATGACAGCCTAGGAACAGTGGGTTGACTTCCTTGTTCAGTGGCAGAACCTCAGATTTTTACCTTGTCAGCTTGGGGATTGATCTAGCAACCTTTCGGTTACTAGTCCAATGCGCTAACCACTAGGCTACCTGCCACCCCAAATGCAGTGGTTCGCGCTTTCAATTTTGCGCTAATGCTTCCATCTATCCACGGTTTTTGGTTTGGGTAGGTTATAATAGTCACAGTGGGAACAACATCCCCTATACACTTCCTGAAATCAGGCACCGTGTCCATGTATACATCAATGTTATTCTTAGAGGCAACCCGGAACATGTCCCAGTCTGCATGATCAAACCAATCTTGAAGCATAGACTCCAATTGGCCAGACCAGCGTTGAATAGACCTTAGCACGGGTACCTCCTCTTAGAGTTTCTGCCTATAGGAAGGGAGGAGCAGAATGGAGTCATGATCTGATTTGCCAAAGGGAGGGCGGAGAAGGGCCTTGTAGCCATCCCGGAAGGGAGAGAAACAATGTTTGAGATTTTTTGAAGTGCGAGTACTACAGGCAATGTGATGATAGAACTTTGGTAGCGTTTTCCTCAAATTTACTTTGTTAAAGTCCCAAGCTACAATAAATGTGGCTTCTGTATATATGGTTTCCAGTTTGTATAAAGTCCACTGTAGTTCCTTGAGGGCCGTTGTGGTATCGGCTTGAGGGGGAATAAAAATGGCTGTGACTAAAACCATAGAGAATTATTTTGGAGGTAATACGTTGGCATTTGATTGTGAGGTATTCTAGGTCAGGTGAAGAAAAGTACTTGAGTTCCTGTATATTATCACAAATCACACCATGAGTCATGGAACATCCACCACTGCCTTTCTTCTTCCCGAAGAGTTCTTTATTCCTGTCTGTATGGACGGGGACAGTATATCCGGAGAGAGCCATGATTCCGTGAAACAAGAGTGTGTTACAGTCCCTAATGTCTTTCTGGAACTAGATCCTCGCACTGAACTTGTCTACATTATTGTCCGGGGACTGAACGTTAGCAGTAATATACTCAGAAGTGGTGGATGGTGTGCACGCCTCCTGAGTCGGAGATGTCCACTCTGAATACCTCTTCTCCGCCGGATTAGTCTTGGAGCAGCCTCTGGGATAAATTCAATTGCCTTGAGGGGTACGAGCAAAGGACCCAATTCAGGAAAGTCGTATTTCTGGTCGGTATGCTGATGAGTTACCTCCGCTCTGATATCCAAAAGTTATTTCCGGCTGTATGTAACAAAACAAAAAATGTTCTGGGCTAATAATGTAAGCAATAACACACACAAAAACAAAATACTGCAAAATTGTTTAGCAGCTAGAAGCAGAGCTTCCATGTCTGTCGGCGCCATGTTCTGAAATGCAGGCAATAATAATTTATCATTTGTAATTCAACATTGTGTCTTGATTGTGTGTGTACAGTAGGAAAGGGATGGTAGAGAAGGCAAAAAATATGCAAGCAGGATGACACCCAAGTATTACATAAAAAAATGTATCTCCCAACCCAATGTGATGGTTTTATGTCTCAACCCAACACACTGGGTTGTTTTAACCCAGCAATATAGTCTAATTTGCCCAGCAGTTGGGTAAAGGGCTCACCCAATGCACTGGGTAAGAAGCAAAACCCAAACCCACTGGGTTGAATTAACCCAATGCTGAGTTTGTCCAATATTGATCTAAATGACCCAAATTGGCTTATTTTTAACCCAGCATTTTTTGGTAGTAACAATTTATTTGGGAAAAATTATATGAATTGCCATATTAAGCATAACTCAATTTCTACCTTTTTTTGTTTTCTGATTGTTTCAGTGCATGCATTCAACAAGCTTTGGACGAAGGACTTCCAACTTCCAAAGTTCACTCAAAAAGGCAATAGTTCTGAACTGGGTTGGATTTAGTTTTTGTTTTACCACAACTGTTAGCCAGAAGCCAGTTTTTCAGTAAGGGTTCAACGCTCCTAACTTATACTGAACAAAAATATAAATGCAACATGTAAAGTGTCTCATGAGCTGAAATAAATGATCGCAGAAATGTTCCATATGCACAAAATGCTTATTTCTCTCAAATGTTGTGCACACATTTCTTTACATTCCTTTTAGTGAGCATTTCTCCTTTGCCAAGACAATCCATCCACCTGACAGGTGTGGCATATCAAGATGCTGATTAAACAGCATTATCATTACACAGGTGCACCTTGTACTGGGGACAATGAAAGGCTAATCTAAAATGTGCTGTTTTGTCACACAACACAATTCTACAGATGTCTCAAGTTTTGACAGAGCGTGGATTTGGCATGCTGACTGCAGGAATGTCCACTGGAGCTGTTGCCAGATAATTGAATGTTAATTTCTCTACCATAAGCCGCCTCCAACATAATTTTTGAGAATTTGGCAGTACCTCCAGTCCAATCAATCAATCAATCAATCAGCAAATGTCACAAAGTGCTATAAAGAAACCCAGACTAAAACCCCAAACAGCAAGCAATACAGATGTAGAACCACAGTGGCTAGGAAAATCTCCCTAGAAAGGCCGGAACCTAGGAAGAAACCTAGAGGGGAACCTGGCTCTGAGGGGTGGCCGTTCCTCTTCTGGCTGTGCCGGGTGGAGATTATAAGAGTACATGGCCATTAAGGCCAGATTGTTCTTCAAGATGTTCAAACGTTCATAGATGACCAGCAGGGTCAAATAACAATCACAGTGGTTGTAGGGGGTGAAACAGGTCAGTACCTCAGGAGTAAATGTAAGTTGGTTTTTCATAGCCGAGCATTCAGAGGTCGAAACAGCAGGTGCGGTAAAGAGAGAGAGAGTCGAAAACAGCAGGTCCGGGACAAGGTAGCACGTCTGGTGAACAGGTCTGGGTTGCATAGCCGCAGGCAGAACAATTAAAACTGGAGCAACAGCATGACCAGGTGGACTGGGACAGCCAGGAGTCATCAGGCCAGGTAGCTCTGAGGCATGATCCTAGGGCTCAGGTCCTCTGGGAGGGAGAGATAATTAGAGAGATCATACTTAAAATCACACAAGACACCAGATAAGACAGAAGAATTACACCAGATAAAACAGACTGACCCTAGCCCCCCGGCACATAGACTATTGCAGCATAGATACTGGAGGCTGAGACAGGGGTGGGTCAGGGGACACTGTGGCCCCGTCCGACAATACCCCCAGACATGGACAACCAGGCAGGATATAACCCCACCCACTTTGCCAAAGCACAGCCCCCACACCACTAGAGGGATATCACCAGGCCACCAACTTACTACCCAGAGACAAGGCTGAGTATAGTACATGAAGATCTCTTCCACCTCATGAGACAGAGGGGGCGCAAAACCGGACAGGAAGATCACGTCTGTGACTCAACCCACTCAAGTTGAGTATAGCTGAAAAATCCTGTCACTATTTGATGCACCCCTCCTAGAGAAGGCATGGAAGAGCACTAGTAAGCCAGTGACTCAGACCCCGTAATAGGGTCAGAGGCAGATAATCCCAGTGGAGAGAGGGGAGTCGGCCAGGCAGAGACAGCAAAGTGCCTTGCCGTTCACCTTCGCACCACTGGGCCAGAATACACTCAATCATAGGACCCACTGAAGAGATGACTCTTCATTAAAGACTTAAAGGTCGAGGCCGAGTCTGCGTCTCTCACATGGATAGGCAAACAATTCCATAAAAATGGAGCTCTATAGGAGAAAGTCCTGCCTCCAGGTGTTTGCTTAGAAATTCTAGGCACACTATGCAGGCCTGCGTCTTGTGACCGTAGCGTACGTGTAGGTATGTACGGCAGGACCAAATCGTAGAGATAGGTAGGAGCAAGCCCATGTAATGCTGCGTAGGTTAGCAGTAAAACCTTAACAGGAAGCCAGTGTAAAGAGGCTAGCACTGGAGTTCTAGTCAAGATATTAGCAGCCGTTTTAGGCACTAACTGAAGTATATTTAGTGCTTTATCCAGGTAGCCGGAGAGTTGAACATTGCAGTAGTTTAATTTAGAAGTGACAAAAGCATGGATTAGCTTTTCTGCATAATTTTGTGTAACGAGTAACCCAGAAAGCTGATGAAACTGTGGGTTTACACGGCTGACGAATTTCAGCACAAACTGTCAGAAACTGTCTCAGGGAAGCTCATCTGCGTGCTCGTTGTCTTCACTACGGTCTTGATCTGACTGCAGTTCGGCATCGTAAGTGGACAAAGGCTAACCTTCGATGGCCACTGGCATGCTGGAGAAGTGTGCTCTTCATTGATGAATCCTGGTATTAACTGTACAGGGCAGATGGCAGACACCGTGTATGGTGGCAGTGGAATTATTGTATGGGCGGTATAAGCTACGGATAACAAACACAATTGAATTTGATAGAAGTTGAATGCACAGAGATACCGCGACAAGATCCTGAGGCCCACTGTCGTGCCATTCATCCTCCGCTATCACCTAATGTTTCTGCATGACAATACACAACCCCATTTCGCAAGGATCTGTACCTGTGCATAAAATGTTATTTGGTCCACTACCCACCGTGGCACGTCGATTTAAATATCTACCAGCCACTCAGATGTTTTACCAGACAATATATTTTTCCCCTGCTAAAATTACACAAACAAACCACAAATGTATGAGCAAGCTTTTATTCACAAATGCAAGTGAAATGTGAGCACTGTGGAGCCCTGACCACCAGCCAATGTGGCTGGTGAAATAAACATCTTACCCGCATGTCAGGTGACGGGTATTCATTTTAGGCCATGGTCTGTACACAATTTCTGGAAGCTGAAAATGTCCCAATTTCTCCATGGCCTGCACACTCACCAGAAATGTGACCCGTTGAGCATGTTTGGGATGCTCTGGATCAACATGTATGGCGGCATGTTTCAGTTTCCACCAATATCTAGCAACTTCGCACAGCCATTGAAGAGGAGTGAGACAATATTCCACAGGACACAATCAACAGCCTGATCAACCCTATGCGAAGGAAAGGTGTAGCATGTGAGCAAGACCTTTAAACAGGTCAACATTCACAAGGCTGGATTACCAGGACGTGTACTCAAAGCATTAAAACTCGTTTTTCAACCACCACAAATTTCTTGTTAACAAACTACAGTTTTGGTAAGTTGGTTAGGACATCTACTTTGTGCATGACAAGTAATTTTTCCAACAATTGTTTACAGACAGATCATTGCACTTATAATTCACTGTATCACAATTCCAGTGGGTCAGAAGTTTACATACACTAAGTTGACTGTGCCTTTAAACAGCTTGGATAATTTCAGAAAATGATGTCATGGCTTCTGATAGGCAAATTTTTATTTTTTTACTTATTTCACCTTTACTTAACCAGGTAGGCTAGTTGAGAACAAGTTCTCATTTGCAACCTGGCCAAGATAAAGCAAAGCAGTTCGACACATACAACAGAGTTACACATGGAATAAACAAACATACAATCAATAATACAGTAGGAAAATCTATATAAAGCATTTGCAAATGAGGTAGGATAAGAGAGGTAAGGCAATAAATAGGCCATAGTGGCAAAGTAATTACAATATAGCAATTAAACACTGGAATGGTAGGATGTGCAGAGGATGAATGTGCAAGTTGAGATACTGGGGTGTAAAGGAGCAAGATGCATAAATAAATAACAGTATGGGGATGAGGTAGCTTGGCTGTGCTATTTACAGATGAGCTATATACAAGTGCAGTGATATGTCAGCTGCTCTGACAGCTGGTGCTTAAAGCTAGTGAGGGAGGTAAGAGTCTCCAGCTTCAGAGATTTTTGCAGTTCGTTCCAGTCATTGGCAGCAGAGAACTTAATTTGAGTCAATTGGAAGTGTACCTGTGGATGTATTTCAAGGCCTACCTTCAAACTCAGTGCCTCTTTGCTTGACATCATGGGAAAATCAAAAGAAATCAGCCAAGACCTCAGAAAAAAAAATGGTAGACCTCCACAAGTCTGGTTCATCCTTGGGAACAATTTCCAAACGCCTGAAGTTACCACGTTCATCTGTATAAACAATGGTATGCAAGTATAAACACCATGGGACCATGCAGCCGTCATACCGCTCAGGAAGGAGACGCGTTCTGTCTCCTAGAGATGAACGTACTTGGTGCGAAAAGTGCAAATCAATCCCAGAACACCAAAGGACTTTATGAAGATGCTGGAGGAAACAGGTACAAAAGTATCTATATCCACAGTAAAATGAGTCCTATAGACATAACCTGAAAGGCCGCTTAGCAAGGAAGAAGCCACTGCTCCAAAGCCGCCATAAAAAAAGCCAGATTACGGTTTGCAACTGCACATGGAGACAAAGATCGTACTTTTTGAGAAATGTCCTCTGGTCTGATGAAACAAACTGTTCGGCCATAATGAACATCATTATGTTTGGAGGAAAAAGGGGGAGGCTTGCAAGCACCATCCCAACTGTGAAGCACGGGGGTGCTTTGCTGCAGGAGGGACTGGTGCACTTCACAAACTAGATGGCATCATGAGGGAGAACAATTATGTGGATAAGTTGAAGCAACATCTCAAGACATCAGTCAGGAAGTTAAAGCTTGGTCACAAATGGGTCTTCCATTTGAGGCCCACAAACCTGCCTCAGTTACACCAGCTCTGTCAGGAGGAATGGGCCAAAATTCACCCAACTTATTGTGGGAAGCTTGTGGAAGGCTACCCAAAACATTTGACCCAAGTTAAACAATTTAAAGGCCATGCTACCAAATACTAATCGAGTGTCTGTAAACTTCTGACACACTGGGAATGTGATGAAAGAAATAAAACATTCTCTCTACTATTTTTCTGACATTTCACATTCTTAAAATAAAGTGTTAATCCCAATTGACCTAAAACAGGGCATTTGTACTCAGATTAAATGTCAGGAATTGTGAAAAACTGAGTTAAAATGTATTTGGCTAAGGTGTATGCAAACTTCCGACTTCAACTGTATATGTCGCATTCTTCTTCGTCTGATAAAAATAAATCATTTTCGGACCAATACGCAGCGGGGAAATGTGCACTCATCTTTTTATTTAAACGGAAAAGGTAAACCAAAATAAACACGTACACAACTACTGATAACAGGCCGGTAAGGCAAACAAGCTATACCTAGCACAAACTACCAACACACACACACACACATACATACATAGGACTCTCAGAGGCAACTAGGAAACACCTGCCTCCAATTGAGAGTCCAACACCCAATGACCTAAACAAAGAAATACTAATACTAGAATGAATAGAAATTCAAAACATATAACATAGCCCAAAACCCGGAAATAATAAATCAAACACCCTTCTAAACAACCAACCACATAAAACAAATACCCTCTGCCACATCCTGACCAAACTACAATAACAAATAACCCCTATTACCGGTCAGGACGTGACAGTACCCCCCCCCCCCCCCCCCCCCTCCCAAAAGGTGCAGACCCCGTATGCACCTCAACAAAAATATTAATAAACCCCTAACTAAAGGGAGGGAAGGGAGGGTGGCTGCCGTCAACGAAGGCTCCTGTGCTACACCCCCCCTCCCCAAACCTCCTACAATGGAGGTGGCTCAGTCCTCAGTCCCCTACCTGACCCATCCACCCCCACTGAAATCCTCTGCCTGAGGCCATGCACTGATGACCCTGAACCCTGGACAGTAGGACGACTCACTCGGTGCCGGGCCGTAGGCAGACTGGACACTGTTGCCAGACACTCTGGACTGGACACTGTTGCCGGACACTCTGGACTGGACACTGTTGCCCGACACTCTGGACTGGACACTGTTGCCCGACACTCTGGACTGGACACTGTTGCCCGACACTCTGGACTGGACACTGTTGCCCGACACTCTGGACTGGACACTGTTGCCGGACACTCTGGACTGGACACTGTTGCCGGACACTCTGGACTGGACACTGTTGCCGGACACTCTGGACTGGACACTGTTGCCGGACACTCTGGACTGAGCTGACGCACTGGAAGCCTAATGCGTGGGGCTGGTAGTGGAGCTACCAGACTGGAGACACGCACTTTAAGGCTAGTGCGAGGAGCGGGAACAGGCTGAGTTGGACTGGGCTGACGCACTGGAAGCCTAGTGCGTGGGGCTGGTAGTGGAGCTACCAGACTGGAGACACGTACTTTAAGGCTAGTGCGAGGAGCGGGAACAGGCTGAGTTGGACTGGGCTGACGTATTGGAGGCCTGGTGTGTGGTGTTGGTACTGGATAAACCGGGCCGTGGAGAAGCATTGGCGGTCTCGATCGCACCTCCTGCACAATCCGTCCTGGCTGGATGGAGCTAGTAGCCCTGCACAAGCGAAGTGCTGGCACAGGGCGAACTGGGCTGTGCAGGGGCCTGATGGTTGCCGTGCGTAGAGCAGGCGTAGGGTAGCCTGGACCTAGGAGGCGCACCGGTGACCAGATGCGCTGCGCAGGCATCCTCCTACCAGGCTGGATACCCACTCTAGCACAGCACTTGCGAGGGGCTGGGATCACTCGCACAGGACTGTGCGTACGTATGGGCGAGATCGTGCGCACTTCCGCATACCTCGGCACCCTCCACTCCATACGTTCTTCCCAAAAAGCACGGGGAGCTGGCTTAGGGCTCACCCTTGGCCCAGCCAAACTACCCGTGTGCCCCCCCCAAAAAAATTATTGGGGATGCCTCTCCGGCTTTCTCGCCAGCCGTGTTCCCCGGTAGCGTTCCCGGTCTTCACCAGACTTCCTCCATGGGCCCTCTCCGGCCAGAATCTGCTCCCATGTCCAAAACTCCCGATAGTCCATATTAGTGTTCCATTGCTCCTTACCCTGCTGCTTGGTCCTTGGTTGGTGGTAGATTCTGTCACAGGCGTCGTTGAAGAGAGAAGGGGACCAAGGCGCAGCGGATTGCGTGCTCATCGTTATTTTATTTGTATTAAAGTGAACACGAAAACAATAAACAAAGAACGACAGACCGACAGTTTCACAGGCTAACTACCCACAAAGAGACAGGTGAAAACAAGCTCCCTAAGTATGACTCCCAATCAGGAACAACGATGTACAGCTGTTCCTGATTGAGAGCCACACCAGGCCAACAAAGAAATACAAAACCTAGAAAACCTAAAAACCCAAAACAAGAACATACACCAAAACCCCCCGGAACACATAAATACAATACCCCTCGACATACACATAACCCCCGAACTATATAAAACAAATACCCTCTGCCACGTCCTGACCAAACTACCATAACCAATAACCCCTATACTGGTCAGGACGTGACAGTATATTTTTTGCCCCACCAAGATTTACATGCCAAAATCACCACTGCATTGGGGATAAGACGTTTGAGGTTGGATTAATAGTTTTTTACTGTCTTTACTCAATTGACAGTCAAATAACCTAATCACACTGTGACAACACTGTTGTTATTTATGTTTACATAATTTCTTCTGTCTGTGTGTTTATATGATAAACCACTGCAGCGCTTACACTCATTGCCTTAAGTTGACAAATGAAGTTGTATTATTGTATTGTATTGCAAAGGACAATGACTATGAATGTGCAAATAAAATATATTACAATAACAAGTGTATGTCCATGTCTTTCCCACCATTTTGCGACAGAGACTGTGCTCCAAGGTGCAGTACATCTTCCAGGAGTGGAAGGCCGAGGAGGGCGTCATCTCTTTACACTGCTTCCAGAACGCCATCCCCGTGGAGGCGGAGGCATACACGTGCGAGGCCTGCATGGTGGACGCCATAGGTGAGTGGCCATTTTACTACATTTGGGGTCCATTTCAATAGTCTAAAGTGGCTTTCTCTCCTTATCTCCTATAGCCTTCATTTTTACTGATATGAAAATACAGGCCACAAACAAATTAATATGAAGGATGGCTTTCGGGAGTATTATTTAACATATGTAGTTCTTAACTGTCAGTGCAGATTGAGAAAAGGAGACAAGGAGAGGAAACCAGTTTAGACTACCGAGATGCAGCCTGGTTGTACTTCCATGTTTTAAGATAGATGTCTTGTGATAATCACCAAAAGCATGCAGATAATATCCCAAGTACATTGCAATTTAAGTGTTTAATCTCTCATTTATCATTTAAAAAAAATCTAATTTAGAGGTATTTTAATCAACTGTTTTTTAAATTAAATTCTTGCATTTCATTTCCAATATCAGTGGGAAACATAATCCAACACATGGCTCAAAATCTCACCAACCAGAAGTGAAAGGAAAGTACAGGGTGATGACCATGTGGCAGGTGAAGAGGAAGGGGGGCTGGAGGTGCACCTGCTCTACAGGGCCGTGCAGATCCTGGCCGAGGGGAAAGGCAGCTCAGGCCTCCTGATATCAAGGCGGGACAGTAGTGACCCCCAGAAGTGAGAGTTGGGTACTGCATCTTAAAACATGCAACAGAAAATGACAAATATGTTTTCTTATTGGACAAGGTCAAGATAGCACATCCCCGTTTCATTTAGTTTGGGATTGTTTTATTTTGTTTCGTGACTAGTGAACACGACCTGCAAACAAGAAGGGAGAGACTTTATGGCAGGGATTGGACAGGCTTTTGTTCCAGTCCATCTTTAATACACTTGTTTATGCAAAAATGTGTCTAAATTGAAGACGGTGTGTGAGTTTAATGAGGTGTGTTAGTGCTGGGTTGGAACAAAAGCCTGCTCACACTGGGTTTGTCCTCCACTACTGGGCGATGATATGGATGATGATAATCTCTGTTAGGCAGACGCATGTAACATAAACGGTAGTAGTGTCTGACGACAGACTGGGATGCAACGACTAACGAAGAACTTTGTTCCGATACGCAGATTTTTCGACACATCATTTGGACAAATCAAGATTTCGCAGGTGCTCGCATCTTTAACATTTCGGAAGGGGAGGGGACATTTGGCCCATAGACTTACCCAAAACTGTCCGAGAGTTTCTGTTTAGAGGGGTGGAGACTTTGCTAGTCTAGTTAGTATCTTTTCAAACACGTCTCCCCCAGAACTTAATTGAGTATCTGGCGCAATACGCAATATTTGTCACTGGTAGGCCAAAAAGATCATCAAGGGCATCAACTACCCGAGCCACGGCCTGTTCACCCCGCTATCATCCAGATCTCAAAGCCATCAGACTGTTAAATAGCCATTACCATCTGGCTACCACCCAGTTACTCAAACCTAGCCCTTAGAGGCTGCTGCCCTATGTACACTAGTCACTTTAATAATGTTAACATACTGTATTTTAGTCATTGCTCATCCTAATATTTCTATTTTTCTCAATTCCATTCTTTACTTTTAGATGTGTGTAATGTTGTGAATAGTTAGATACTACTGCACTGTTGGAGCAAAGAACACAAACATTTAGCTACACCCGCAATAACATCTACGTAATATGTGTATGTAACCAGTAACATTTGATTTGATATTTTAGTTCTGGGTGTGCTAGATTTGGATGAAAATAATGATTATGACAACTAATAATAATTCTTATTATCATAGTTGTAATTAGGGGTGTAAATGTGTAGCCCTTTCCTGCAGTCAATGACCAAAAACGCCCCCTTTTGCCTCATGGGTGGAATGTTATTAAAAAATTTCAGAATTTATACAAAATTAATTTAAAAAGACCAAAATCCGGTGTTTCTATGTCAAACAGTTTTGTTATATTTCAGTCTTCTGTGATGTGTATAAAGTGTAATATTGGGATGCAAACTCAAAATGTAATATATTTCAACTCTATATCTGGCATGGTACAGGTGTCATCCTTTTTTAAGCCCATAACCATCTGTATGAGTTGTATACATTTGTTTCAAAGTAGATTTGTTTAAGACTGCTAATAATCCCTCTGTGTGACCCTGATTTAGGCCCACTGCAGTAAAAGACAGGTTAAATGTTTAAATGTTTGAGATTCAGCCTATGACTGCAGTAGATAGAACTTCATTGCCCCCTAGCGGGCATACCCAATAGGAGCGTATTCTCCACTGTGCACGTGGAATTTTAAGAATTGTTCTTATCGTTTTAATGGGAAAAATGGCAGTGTAAACGGTAAGATTTTTTTCTCCTTTGTTCCATCCCAAGTCATAATTGTTATTATTATTATTATTATCATCATCAGGCATTTGTCGTCGTAACTACCCCAAACCAAAATGTCACAAAGCCATCCAGAAATGGGTAAATATGAGGAAGAAATGGTATATTTTTTAAAGATTAATGAAAAATAACACTAATCTTGATTAGATAAGTATTCAAACCCCTTATTCAATACATGTTATAATCACCTTTGGCAGCAGTTACAGCTGTTTGAGTAAGTCTAAGAGCTTTGCACACCTAAATTGGACAATATTTGCCCATTATTATTCTTTTAACTTTTCAAGCTCTGTCAAGTAGGTTGTTGATCATTGCTAGACAGCCACTTTCAAGTCTTGCCATAGATTTTTAGGCAGATTTAAGTCAAAATTTCAACTAGGCCACTCGGGAACATTCAATGTTGTCTTGGTAAGCAACTGTGTATATTTGGCCTTGAGTTTTAGGTTATTGTCCTGCTGAAAGGTGAATTTGTCTCCCAGTGTCTGTTGGAAAGCAGACTGAACCAGGTTTTCCTCTATGCCGATAACGAGCGTATCTATAATGATGCAGACACGACCATGCTTGAAAATATGAAGAATGGTACTCAGTGATGTGTTGGATTTTGACCAAACATAATGCTTTGGCGCAAAAGTTAATTTCTTTGCCACATTTTTTTTAATATAACTTTAGTGCCTTGTTGCAAACATGCTGCATATTATGTACATTTTACTCTTGTCATTTAGTTAGTCTTGTGGAGTGACTATAATGTTATTGATCCATCCTGTTTGCTCCTACAACAGCCATTAAATTCTGTAACTGTTTTAAAGTCACCATTAGCCTCACGGTGAAATCCCTGAGCACTTCCCTTCCTTGCCAGCAACTGAGTTCAGGACACCTGTATCTTTATAGTGATTGGGTGTATTGATACACCACCCAAAGCATAATTAATAACTTTACCATACTCAAAGTGATATTCAGTGTATGCTTTTTCTTTTTTTAATCCAAAATAGGTGCTCTTTGCGATTTAATGGTGAGGAAGCAGAAAAAAAGTGGGGGAAATATGCATACTATTTTTATGAAACACCAGTCAGGTTGCAGCAGTATGTTTTTTCAACCCTGGTCTGATTATCTGAATGCGATAGACAACATCCGGGACGAGCATTAGCCACTGGTGGTGGTGGAAAAGGTGTTTCATAAAGAAAATATGCATATTTTCCTGTTTTTTTTATCACCTTCTCGACATTAAATCGAGTTAAAGAAGAAATTGACACTTTTGCAGCCTGAATGGAGAATGTTTTATGTACGAACCGGTCCACGGAGGATACAAGTGTTAAGCTAGCTGCATAGATTCCCTTTGGACAGTAAGATGAAACAACTCAATATTGCCATCTGCCGGCCATTGGGCTATCTTTATGTGACTCTGTGCAGCCAATGGCAATGTCCGCTTTAGGCATAATGGCGGGTAGCCTATGCGGGGTCCCCAGAAAACGCTAAGATCTGGTTTTCAGGGTACAGTATTTTCAACCGAACTTCAGTTTCCCCTGTAAAATGGAAGTGGGAACTCAGCTCAAGCGTCTTTCAACACCTGCTACGTTAGGTTAAATGCCAGGAGCCTTGTGGATTTGACAGCTTTAACACAGTTCCACCTCCGACAGTTAAAACATCAGCTATGCAGATGTCGGCTAAAGAGGTTTTGATTGAATCTGGCCCATTGGATCTCTATGGCAGAAACAGACTGCCCCCAGGCTAAGGGTTTGTGCCAGCGTGCTAACCCTTCCACCGTAGTCAATTGAGGGTTATCTATTGTACTATTCACAGGAGGTTGGTTTCACCTTAATTGGGGAGGATGGGCTCGTGGTAATGGCTGGAGCGAAATGACTGGAATGGTATCAAATAAATCAAACACATGTGTGTTTTCTATGTGTTTGATGCCTTTCCTTTCCAGCCATTATTATGAGTCGCCCTCCCTTCAGCAGCCTCCACTGGTACTATTGCTAATGGAAACATAACAGCATAATGGGTCACAAATTCCTCTGTGATTATATTATTCAAGTGTTATTTCATGGAAAATACTGCAATGACCGGAAAAATGTATAAAGTATGAGAACACTTTGTAACAAATCACAAATGTATAAAATGTACTTCAAGTAATCAAATTCCAGGCACAATTCCATTTGGAATTCCTATGACCTGCCTTCCTCCTTTGTTTTCACTGTATATTTTAGTGTATACATTTATTATATACTGCCTACTAAATACCGTAATCACTAAGGGTGGGTTAGGATGCACTTACTGTTTCTCCAAGACAATTAGTGGGGCTATTGCCTTCAGGACATATTCTGTCCTCGATCTGTTAAACTTAGTGCTATAATCTAATAATTTTACAGTAGGCGCATGTGAGCTAAATATGACAGTCGCCCATATCGTGAAGGAGTGAGGGGCTAAAACGTGTCTTCAGATTTTCAGTTAAAGTTATGTAAACTATAGAGGAAAATTCACATCTTTAAACCTTGGTAATAACTGTCTATGGTATATTTAGCTATTATTTGTCTCATTGAGATTAAAAAAATATATATTTAGCAAGCAAGACCTATAATATATGCCTTTCAAAATCCTTATGACCCTCAGTCCAAAAAAATGTACCCACAGAATCACATGGATGGTTGGATATATCAATTTTATTCCCCCTTCTCCCATAGCCACATAAGAAAGCTCCAACAAGCATGATCAAGATTTTATATGATGCTTTGTCTACTTACATTTTCCATACAAGTTTGTGGGGGAAATACACAATATATATACACAATAAGCAGTAAATCCGGACGATATCCCCTCTGTCGTTTGGTTGGCGTGGAAATCTGGGACACAGTAGCATTCATTGTTCAGCGAGCTTTTCCACTTAGTTAAACCCACCGACAGCAATGAATGTTGATTGTGACCTTTGCTGTGGTTCGAGGCTGGAGGATTGGTTCGTGTGTGTGTGTGTGTTTAGGAGGGGGGTAGATGCAGAGGGGTGGAAAGGCAGATAGGACCATGGTGTTCATCTTCCTTCTTCCTCTGGTCACACTGAGAGTCAGTAGCTGTGTGCATTGTACGTCAAGCGACAAGGGCTGGCCACAGGGTACACTCAACGGTCGATGGTTTTTGTCAATTTAGCTCAAACTCACCGACAGCGTTGAATGTTCACCGGGGAAAACAGGGCCTGATGGTGAGTCGGGCTGACAGTTTGCTGCTTCAAGATGAGGAGAGCAATAGGCAGGGCTGGATTACCGAATGGAGGTCAGGGGCCCCCCAGAGAGCATATGATAGCAAAATGTGTAGAATTGCAGGAAATTAGCTATAAAACTGCAAAACTTTCTCTCAGCCTCATGACAAAATATGAACAATAGCATGAGATGAGCTATGAAAACAGAAAAACTAACATTTTATCCTGTGTAGAGAAATGTGTAGAATAATATTACAAAACTGCCCTTTCTTCAACACAAAATGTGTTGAAATGCAATTTCTCAAAACAGACCCGCCTGGAGGTCGGTGCCCCGGGCCCCAAACGTGGTAGTCCGGCCATGGCAATGAGCAGCTGAGCAGCTCCCTCTTTCTCTCTCATCCCTAATTTATTCTCTCTCCATCCCTCCATCTCATCCCTCTTTTATTCTCCCTTTCTCGTCCCTCTTTTATTCTCCCTCTCTCGTCCCTCTTTTATTCTCCCTCTCTCGTCCCTCTTTAATTCTCCCTCTCTCGTCCCTCTTTTATTCTCCCTCTCTCAGAGCTAGAATGACACCACAAAGACATGGCCATTGTCCCTCATGTCTTAAGTCACTTTTCAGACGCCTCCATTTACCTGTTGTTATAAGAGGATGGCTATTTAACTTTGAGTGTTTTATTCTACTTAAATGACTGAAACCATCTCATATTGCTCACCCACTTGAAATGTATGTAGCGAGACTGAATGCTTGGATATTAATGCAGACATCTTCTCTGCTTACTCTTGGTCTCGTCTTCTGGCATAGCTGAGAAAGCAAGGGAGAGAAAGACAGGGAGGAATTAAGAATTCAAATATGCACTTTGGTTGGGTTAATAAACCTGAATTTATTAACACGTCCATTTCCAATAAAGCCCCATTTGTTTCACAGACCGTTCAATGTCCTGATTGTCAATTGTATACTGAGTGGCACCCCCTTTCCCTATAATGTATAGTGTACAAAAGATTATGAACACCTTCTCTTTCCATGACATAGACTGACCAGGTGAATACAGGTGAAAGCTGTGATCCCTTATTGATGTCACTTGTTAAATCCACTTCAAATCAGTGTAGATGAAGGGAGGAGACAGGTTAAAGAAGGATTTTTTTAAGCCTTGAGACAATTGAGACAAGGATTGTGTGTGTGCAATTCTGAAGGGTGAATAGGCAAGACAAAAGATTTAAGTGCCTTTGAACGGGGTATGGTAAGTAGGTGCCAGGTGCACCAGTTTGTGTCAAGAACTACAACGCTGCTGGGACATCCAGCCAACTTGATACAACTGTGGGAAGCATTGGAGTCAAAATGGGTCAGCATCCCTGTGGAACGCTTTCGACACATTGTAGAGTCCATGCCCCAACGAATTGAGGCTGTTTTGAGGGCAAAAGGAAAGTGGGGGTGGGGGGTATTATAATATAATACAATGTTCTAATATAATATTTTTAATCCTAATATAATTAATTATTCAAAGCACTTCACACATTATCGTTTTGCTCTGAGTTTAACCTTCAGTTCAGCTGCTTATTTGTCTTAGACAAATTTAACGCAAGGTCATGTACTTCACTTTTTGTTAAACTGTACGTGGAGCAGGAAAACACATTTGTTTTCACTCTCGGTAGCGGTTGAGGCTTTAGTCATCTTTTAGTCATCTTGAAAGTCCTGACTCATTTGAGTCTTGGTAAACAGCGCACCGTGAGAGCGCTAGGGGTGGTTTCTGTTGTAGTCTATCGGCATGTGTTGCTAGCTACCTCAACTGAGAGGCCTTAGCATCAACACAACCTGCTGAGTCATGCTAATTGATAGCATCTGAAGTTTCACTATGATGTGGGGGCCTTTCAAAGGCAAGACAGTCATCTGCATTTGTGACCACGCCAAAAATCGGTGCATGCACTCTCATGGAATGTGTGTAGCGCTTCTTCAATAATTAATGTGAGTAATAATAAAATGTGTTCAGTAATTTAATTTAATCTAAATGTAATAATGAACAGAATGTAAATGTCTTTCAAGGACGTTTTTTTCTCATGGGTGGACTGAAAGTGAACAGGAGACTATCTATATGTTGACCCTTCTTCATTAGCTAAATTCTCTTGTCTATTCCGTACTGCAAAAAATGTACAAATTCCTAACCAGGCCTTTATTGGCTTGCTCCAGAAACATGACCAAAAGTACAGCCAGTCCTTGCTCGAGGGCCACATCAAACTCCCTGACCCCTGGCCACTTATTAAGCCATTGGATTGACATTGTGCGAATTGACAGAAGCAGATCAGCAGAGGTAGTGGCAGTGTACTCCAAGGTCTTCTATGTCCAGAGGACGAGCATGACTCAGACTGGTTAGGCCAGGAGTCAGAGAGAAACAGAGATGGACCCTGAGCTGACGTCCAAGCCCAAATCGGAGTGACGGGGCTGGGCATCACCGCCGACGGGCCGGGGTGGGTGGTGGGGAAGGAGGAAGTCTACAATATATGGGGCTAGGGGGGGAGGAGGGGGTAGTCTTTTTTACTCAGACAAGCTGGTCTTAATGGTATGAGCAGCTCTGACATTTGACCACTTCATTGTTGAATGTGCGACTCAGTGTAAAGGTTTTGTGTTAGAAGTGATTTCCCCTATAGTCAAACCATACTGAACAAGGTTTTACAAAATCTTCTCTACAAATGTATCCATTGCTGAAATGGAGACGATTTTATCTATTTTTGGATGAATGAGAAAGAGAAGACATAAGAGATAGCCAAATTAGAACCACATGTATTGGGACCCCTATCTAAAAACAACAGAAACTCCAGTGACAAATAATTTGGCGCAATCAAATTACGTAAAAATAACAATGGGAGCTGTCTGCACATTGCTATCGTAGCAGTGTGTGAATTTTAGACTATTTTACAACTCAGAGAGCTCCTTTCAGACATGAGGGGGTGCAGCGATGACACAGGGAATATTTTATGACAACTGGTTAGGGACAGCCAGGCAACACAACACAATACAATACAGGACAGACTGGTTTCCCCGCAGGGCAGCAGGCTACTGGGTCATGTTCATTAGGGAAGCGATTGGACAACAAAAATGAGAGTTTCTAATTGGACAAGTCCAGGTAGTCCCTCCCAGTTTCAGGCTGTTTTCATCCATTTGGTGCCAAATGAACATGACCCTTTTTGGTGTTACTGACATATGAGACTGGTTGGGCAGTGGGCACACTTCCTACACTGTAGTTATGGGAACTTGGAATCTTTTGGTGTAATTAGTTACATGTGACTATATTGTAACTACACTAGTTAGGAATTTAACAGAGAATTTGGTACGTTTATTTTTTATTAGGCTACACTATAATAAAACATTTTCATACTTATCTGCAGTAGTTACATTCTGGCTACCAAAGTAGTTATATGTTGGATCTACATAATGGCATTAGGGTAAAGTAATGCATTGCAGACAGGTTGTCTATCTGAGGAGGAAATTCCTTCCTGTTTTTTTGGTTAGATTTACAAGCTGCCAGCAGGTACAGACTGGTTAGCTCAGCCCGTCTGCAGCTCTCTCACACACACTATGTGATCTGTTTACCTCCATCTTAATGCTCACCTGCATCTCACCTTTGGGTGTGTTTGTGTGATCTTCTGGCTTCTTCTGTCTCTTCACAGCTGAATGGTCTCTCGAGTTGTTCTGTGACCTGCTGTCATGCGTGCACGGACACACACAAAAAAATATATAAAATACACTGTTACTATTTTGACATTTGACATTTTTCTGGATCAAAAAAAGGGGCTTGGGGGGTGGGCGTGCCTTGCCCGTTGGCGCAGCATAATTTCCTTGAACATTATAGAGCTAAATGGTCTCTATACACCATCTTGGCGGTGTAGAGAAATGTAAAACATTTTAGGCCAATTTCCTGCAACTCTACACATTTCTTTATGGAGCTGAGATATTTCTTTGCTGTTTTAAAGCACATTTCCTGCAATTCTATACACTTTGCTATGGAGCAGAAAGAAAATGTTGCAGTTTTAGAGCTAATTTCCTGCAATTCTATTAATTTTGCCATGGCTAATGCAGTATTCTTCTGCTTAAACATAATAACAAAATCAATATGAATAAAATCATTTTATTTTTTATTCTCCCTGACTGTCTAGCTTTTATTTTGGTGATTGTTAGTTCTCAAAGATTAAATAATAATAAAAAAATAGGTCCATTATCTTTTCTACATACTTTATATCTGATTTTAGTCATTTAAGTTTAAACTGAAAGCATTTTTCCATCACAAAAATTATTACTAATAAAAAAGTTTTGGACCAGCCCAAGGATTTCAATTGCATAAAAATCCCAGAAAAATACTTACTTTTGAAGAACAATTATAAGAGCACAGGCAAAGTATACTACAACAAAGCCTCACACCCTCTCGCTGCACTCAAACACACACACCCTCCATGTGACAGGCTGTGTTTGATTGGGTTGATTACAGTAATTGTGTGTGTGTGTGATCCTGTGGCAGGAAGGCCATTATGGAGTGGTGAGGACACACACGAGAGGACAGGCTGTGACTCCCGTATTGACGCCCAGCCACTGAGCACTGAACAAACCACAGACTCGCTCAGACCAAAGCCCTACTCAGACAAAACCAAAATGGCAGCAGTTTCCCAGCATCAGGCCTCGTGAATAGCACACAAAGAAAGCAATCCTCCATTTGGGCTCTGAGCTGCTAATCTGCCGCTACTGCTAACTAGAAAGACCGGCAGACCTGTAGCCTAGCAGACTGTATGCATATTTATCACACAGCCGGATCACAGCTGACAGGACTGGGCTGGGCTCTCTCCCTCTCTCAAAACACGGGTGAGCTCACACACACACACACACACACAAACACACACACACACACAAGCTGGGGGAGTGGCTCAGGCAGTTAGTCTCACTGTGGTAACTGAGAAGAAGAGGTTCACAAACACCTATATTATGTATCTCATACCATGTATTTCATAGAGTACATTTATGGCTACACATTAACCCATCTACACATTAAAGCCATTGCTCATCCATTGTTCAAAAGGCACTACACTTTAAGTATAACGCGCAACAAGACAGTGGCAAACAAATGTTCCCTTATTCACTCCTAAATTGTCATGACACTGAAGAAGGCTTAGACAAAGGTTTCGGCCTATCTACCTACCACTGAATGAAATATATACTAAAAATAAAATACAAAAATAAACCTTGAATCTCCTTTTTGAGTATGGACCAGCTACACAATTTTGGAATTCTATTACATTTTGGTCGACACACGTGTTCTGAGCGTAGTGGTCACACAAACTTTCATAGTGCCTTATTCATCCCTACAATAAGAAATTGGGCTGTTAAACTCAAAAGTTAGTGGTTGCCCTTATTCCCTCGTCTATTGCCCCCTATTTAATCCTTTTTTACCGACCTATTCACATAATCCATTAATTCTTTGACAAAAGCCAATATAAAACATGATAAAATGTTTAGTGTTCCACACATAAATTTGGATAATAGGGCAGTTTTCTGTTCTTTCTAAACCACATGATGTTTCTCTACACAACAACTATGCACACTGATCCTTTGGTTATGTGGACTGGGTAGACATTGGCGCCAGTCATTAGATTGACCACAGGTGATAAGAACATGTCAGGCCAGCTAGGCCACATCTCCACTCCTGGTCAGCCCACTGACATGCAGTGGGCAGTGAGAGAGATCTGTGTTGCGCTCTTTAGGGCATGCAATCGAAAATGGGCAAGTCTAGGTAATTCCAGTTTTTGTTCTTCATAAAGGTGCCTAACGAATACAACCATGAGGTAGTACATTTGGGTCCCACCTGACTACAGGACAGGCCAAGTGTTTGTGTGTGTGTGTCAATGGAGGCTGGTAGGGGGAGCTATAGGAGGACGGGCTCATTGTAAATGGTTGGAATGAATGGAGTTTGATACCATTCCATTAATTCCACTCCAGCCATTACAATGAGTCTGTCCTCCTACAGCTCCCACCAGCCTCCACTGTGTGTGTGTGTCTGTGTGTTAGAGAGAGAGAGATGACAGAAAGAGAGAGAGCAGAGATGACAGAAAGAGAGAGAGCAGAGATGACAGAAAGAGAGAGAGAGCAGAGATGACAGAAAGAGAGAGAGAGCAGAGATGGAAAACCTGAAAGAGATAGAAAGCCAGAGACAGAAACCGAGAGAAAGAGAGGGATGGACACAGAAACCCAGAGAGAGAAGAGAGAGACTGAGATAGAAATGGAGAGAGGGAAGAGAGGGAGAGAGAGGACTGAGATAGAAATGAAGAGGGCGAGAACGCCAGAGACAGAGAGAGAAAGAAAAAAGATAGATGGAGAGTTAAATAGTGAATAATCACCACAATCACTCCAGTATCCCTTACATTGGCTGATGAAAACATCAATAGTCATCCATTAGCCGTGCCGTCCTCTCTCTCTCTCTGCTCTCATTCTGAAGGTCTTAATAGCGACACTGTTTGTGTGTGTGTATGTGTGTCTGTATGTGTGCACACCATGCTCATCTAACCAGCTAACAGAGTCCAAACACCAAATTCCTGTGATTTATGAATCTGCAACAAGATGTATAGGACACATATATAGTTCAAGTTTTTCATAGTCAATGTTGAAGCTAAACTCAGCAAAAAAAGAAACATCCCTTTTTCTGGACCCTGTCTTTCAAAAATAATTCGTAAAAATCCAAATAACTTCACAGATCTTCATTGTAAAGGGTTTAAACACTGTTTCCCATGCTTGTTCAATGAACCATGAACAATTAATGAACATGCACCTGTGGAACGGTCGTTAAGATACTAACAGCTTACAGACAGTAGGCAATTAAGATCACAGTTATGAAAACTTAGGACACTAAAGAGGCCTTTCTACTGACTCTGAAAAACACCAAAAGAAAGATGCCCAGGGTCCCTGCTCATCTGCATGATCGTGCCTTAGGCATGCTGCAAGGAGGCATGAGAACTGCAGATGTGGCGAGGGCAATGAATTGCAATGTCCGTACTGAGAGACGCCTAAGACAGTGCTACAGGGAGACAGGACGGACAGCTGATTGTCCTAGCAGTGGCAGACCACGTGTAATAACACCTGCACAGGATCGGTACATCTGAACATCACACCTGCGGGACAGGTACAGGATGGCAACAACAACTGCCGTAGTTACACCAGGAATGCACAATTCCTCCATCAGTGCTCAGACTGTCCGCAATAGGCTGAGAGAGGCTGAACTGAGGGCTTGTAGGCCTGTTGTAAGGCAGGTCCTCACCAGACATCACCGACAACAACGCCGCCTATGTGCACAAACCCACCGTCGCTGGACCAGACAGGACAGGCAAAAAGTGCTCTTCACTGACGAGTTGCGGTTTTGTCTCACAAGGGGTGATGGTCGGATTCGCGTTTATCATCAAAGGAATGAGCGTTACACCGAGGCCTGTACTCTAGAGCGGATCGATTTGGAGGTGGAGGGTTCGTCATGGTCTGGGGCAGTGTGTCACAGCATCATCGGACTGAGCTTGTTGTCATTGCAGGCAATCTCAATGCTGTGCGTTACAGGGAAGACATCCTCCTCCCTCACGTGGTACCCTTCCTGCAGGCTCATCCTGACATGACCCTCCAGCATGACAATGCCACCAGCCATACTGCTCATACTGTGCGGGATTTCCTGCAAGACAGGAATGTCAGAGTTCTGCCATGGCCAGCGAAAAGCCTGGATCTCAATCCCATTGAGCACGTCTGGGACCTGTTGGATTGGAGGACTAGGGCTAGGGCCATTCCCCACAGAAATGTCCAGAAACTTACAGGTGCCTTGGTGGAAGAGTGGGGTAACATCTCTCAGCAAGAACTGGCAAATCTGGTGCAATCCATGAGGAGGAGATGCCCTGCGGTACCTAACGCAGCTGGTGGCCACAGCAGATACTGACTTTTAATTTTGATTTTGACTCACCCCTTTGTTCTTGCCTAGTTAAATAAAGGTAAAATAAAAAAATAACCGACTGGGACTCAAATGGGAACCAGATATTGAGACCCCTGGAGAGGGAGAAAGAGGAGAAGGGATGGGAGGAGTGTGGCAGAAAGAGAGAGGCTTTCCCATAGTAACTTGGCCTAGGGTGGCTTCCTTGATCCCGGCGCTCTGGTGTTTGGTCTTGTTGGTAAGTGGAGTAGGGATGTTTCCATAGTGGGTAAATGTAACAGTTGCCTTCTCTGTGTGTAAAAGGCCAACAGGGTCTTAGGGTTTCATTAGTCAGACAGAGAGGATGCACAGGCCAGTATGAGGGGAGCAACACACACAAAGTTCTTACTGCAAAATACTTGCATTCACTAATATGCAACAGTAGCCCTTTATACTCGTACCCGTATATGGGTGGAAAATTGCAGATTTGGGCACTGATAAGAACCTAAAATGGAACGCAGTGGAGGAACAGTAACATGTTCTAAATGACATCAGAGCTCAGGCTCTGCGATTCACAGTGTCGTATGGGTTTTGACTGACAGCCATTCTGAACTTCAGGACGCCACAAGAGGTTACCCCCATTCCACCCACTAATTGGGCAACATTTGCAAATTGATTGTTTTGTGAGAGAGAGAAATTCTGTAAATTAAGAGGACTCTATTTATTTTGAAAGATGAGATGTTGAGGATTATAATAAATACCGCTTTGATGTCGCACAAGCAAGCCAAACACCCGTGAGTCCAAAATGTGCACTTCACATTCCCCTATCATAAAAGTCATGTCATATTCAGCGACAATGTTAATGATCACTATGTTTGATGTACAGTCACAAGAAGATATGACATCATACCCTGGGTTGTTCTAAACAGAATGAGCCTATGTCTCTTGTGAAGAAAATCTGCTGCACAATAAGCACCTGAATGTACACATGAGGCCTTTCTATGCACATGATCTGTTGATTCTTCAAAGTAGCCACCCTTTGCCTTGATGACAGCTTTGCACACTATTGGCATTCTCTCAACCAGCTTCACGAGGAAGTCACCTGGAATGCATTTCAATCAACAGTTGTGCCTTAATAAAAGTAAATTTTTGTGGAATTTCTTTCCTTCTTAATGCGTTTCAGCCAATCAGTTGTGTTGTGACATGGTAGGGGTGGCATACAGAAGAAAGCCCTGTTTGGTAAAAGACAAGTCCATATTATGGCAAGAACAGCTCAAATAAGCAAAGAGAAACGACAGACCATCATTACTTTATGACATGAAGGTCAGTCAATGCGAAAAATGTCAAGAACTTTGAAAGTTTATTCTAGTGCAGTCGCAAAAACCAACAAGCACTATGATGAAACTGACTCTCATGAGGACAGCCACAGGAAAGGAAGACCCAGAGTTAACTCTACTGCAGAGGATAAGTTCTTTAGAGGTACCAGCCTCAGAAATTGCAGCCCAAATAAATGCTTCACTAAGTTCAAGTAACAGACACATCTCAACAGCAACTGTTCAGAGGAGACTGTGTGAATCAGGCCTTCATGGTTGAATTGCTGCAAAGAAACCACAACTAAACCACAACTACATCAACAAGAAGAAGAGACTTGCTTGGACCACGAAACACAAGCAACGGACATTAGACCCGTGGAAATCTGTCCTTTGATCTGATGAGTCCTAATGTGAGATTTTTGGTTCCAACCACCGTGTCTTTGTGGGATTCAGAGTAGGTGAACGGATGATCTCCGCATGCGTGGTTCCCACCGTGAAGCATGGAGGAGGTGGTGTGATGGTATGGGGGTGCTTTGCTGGTGACACGGTCTGTGATTTATTTATAATTCAAGGCACACTTAACCAACATGGCTACCACAGCATTCTGCAACGATACGGCTTCCACAATCACCCGACCTCAACCCAATTGAGATGGTTTGGGATGAACTGGACCCAGAGTGAAGGAAAAAATGCCAACAAGTGCATATGTGGGAACTCCTTCAAAACTGCTATAAAAGCATTCCAAGTGAAGCTGGATGAGAGAATGCCAAGAGTGTGCAAAGCTATCATCAGGGCAAAGGGTGGCTACTTTGAAGAATCTCAAATATAAATATATTTTGATTTGTTTAACACTTTTTTTGGTTACTACATTTTATTTATTTTTTATTTTACCTTTATTTAACTAGGCAAGTCAGTTAAGAACAAATTCTTATTTTCAATGACAGCCTAGGAACAGTGGGTTAACTGCCTGTTCAGGGGCAGAACAACGGATTTGTGCCTTGTCAGCTCAGGGATTTGAACTTGCAACCTTTTGGTTACCAGTCCAACACTCTAACCACTAGGCTACCCTGCCGCGCCATGATTCCATATGTGTTATTTCATTGTGTTGATGTCGTCACTGTTATTCTACAATGTGGAAAGTAGTCAAATAAAGAAAAACCCCTGAATGAGTAGGTGTGTCCAAACTTTTGACTGGTACTGTATGTGAGCTGCTTAATTAGCCATATATACAGAATACCTATCATTTCATTAAAAATCTTTCTCGTGCCGCCATTTCTGGTTATAGACTGCACGTACACGGACCCATAGAGATGCAGAGGGCACACTTGCCATTAGACGGGAAAGACCTATATAGGCTTTGCTATCACAGAAGCAATCAATTGCAAAGATCAGAGGTGCGACCTCTATCCATTTCTCCGGATAGCAGCTATCATGATATTTCTCCAAACAGCCGCCAAACAGAGGAGAAACAAGGAGATAAACTCAGGTGTACTGTACACAGTGTCACTAACTAGTCACACACACAGATACAAACGCACGCACACACACACACACACACACACACACTTGTTAGAGTTAGACAAAGAGAACAAAAAAAAAAGAACATGATTTACAAACTATGGGGTATGTCTCATTGCAAGGAGTCATATCTGTGATTATTGTACATAGTAAATACTGAGATTGCTCTGGCCAGTCGGCCCACAGTAGAATCCAGGGGCCTTTTCAGCCTGTTCAGATAGAAATGTATTGTGTAGAACGGATATGATTGTCTGTCATGTAGAATAGGGAAACGTGTCAGCTCTATTCATAAGGAACTGGGTCAGCTCTATTCATGAAATTTCTAGGCTTGCTGAATAGATCCCAGCTGCAGCTGGGAGCACTCAGTCCCTTCCTGTGAGATGTCCACGTGCCTGCCATAGCGCAAATACCAGCCAGGCCAACCGGTCACCACTGTGGCCCCTGAGATTTTCCCCTGGTTAAATATCCAGATGTACATTTTAAATGCACCCCAGTCACTAATTTCCTGTGCTGGTTCTAATACTAACTGTAGAATGTCTTTCCTCCTTAATGTAGAACAGCCTATTGAATAACTATGCCATATCGAATATAGACGTGGTGGAATAAATCAGCAAAACCTTTCTTTCAATCGTGTTTTTTTAATAAAAATGTACAAAACGGAAGGACAAAAAATGTCCATCCCAAAAGTGATGTGCTAAATATGGATTTGATGGTGAAATACAGCACCTGAACTATTTCAACACATCTACATTCACAGAGAAGGAGCAATGATTGACCTTGATTGTTAATACCTCACTTTGATGTTAAATATTACTGGGATGCGGTTGGCAGTGCTGCTGTAGCTGAGAGCAGGAAGAAAAATTAGGCCTTTATTCCAGTGACTGAATCTCTCTCTCTCTCTCTCTCTCTCTCTCTCTCTCTCTCTCTCTCTTGCTAAAACCAAGAAGGGCATTCTTCATTAGGACAGATATGGCACGACTCGCCAATTTATTCCTTCATTAGCAGATATATGTGCTGCTCACTACAGTAGAAACATGGGGACCACCCACACGTTTATGCCCTCTCAAACAACTACGCACAATAAAGAGCTGCTCTCTGGTGACTAAACGAGGGAATTCACACAAATAAAAACGGGGGGACATTCAAGGAAACGCAACTTTTGTACATGTTCACCAGAAGAAAACAGTGTAATATACAGTGCCTTCAGAATGTATTCACACCCCTTGACTTATTCCACATTTTGTTGTGTTACAGGCTAAATTCAAAATGGATGAAACAATTCTAATATCTTACCTATCTACAAACAATACCCCATAATGACAAAGTGAAAACATGTTTTTAAAAATATCTAGTTTATTTTTACAGTTCATATGAGGAAATCAGTCAATTGAAATACATTTATTAGACTCTAAATCTATGGATTTCACATGACTGGGATTACAGACAGATATTGGTCACAGAAACGTTAAAAATAAATGGGCCTCGGGATCATCACGGTATTGCTGTGCATTCAAATTGCCATCGATAAAATGCAATTGTATTCGTTGTCCGTAGCTTATGCCTCCCCATACCATAACATCTCTGCATGGTTTTACCGTAGGGTGTGTATAGAAATGTCTATGCATGGTTTTACCACAGCGTCTGCAGTAAAGCAACCAGTAGAGACATGCCTGTCTAGCTGTAGACCACCCAGAGCAGTCATCCAAACAATCCCCCTCCTCTCACAAGTCCTAATTGTCTCCATCCTCTGGTAGGGCCTTTCTACTTCCAACACATCTAAACTAAAACTAGCCCCACAGCAATCCTCAAACAAAACATGAGCCATGGGAGAATTTTAGGGCTTTAAGCAATATATATATGTATGCCTAAAATAGTACAAAAAATAGTTTTCCCTGGTCAATTCATATGGTAAGGAAAAACTCAAGTCCCCAATTATAGTAAGAAATCTGTTCTTTTGCATGCTTATTGATGCAGCTTTGCATGCACTAATTATCCATTTAAATTGCACTGTATAAGACTGTATAAGTCTCCTAAACAACAAGTCTTGTAAACGTTACCCATTGACGACAACGTTAATACAGAACCTCTGCTGGAGTTTAACTGCTCAGTGTACAGAGGTAGTCAGACTTGAGAAAACACATTGCTCGCGAATCCTTTTGACTTGAAAGATGCGACTTAAAAAAATACCTCTATATCAAGCCGTGCCAGACAGACAGAGGAAGACCCGGAAAGGAGAGAAGGAAAGGAACAGAAAGAACCCAAACATTGTAATAACGGAGTGTCAGTGTTATGAATACACTGCTAGATTTCCTTTCAGAGGTTTGTCATTTTAATATCAGGGGCAGCCGAGTCAAGGGGTAGGCAGGACCCGCAGCAATGCCTCTCTGCCAAAACCCTTTGATCATCTGCCCACCTCGCTCAGAATGTTTTGTTTCTAAACAAATAGTTTAGATGCTTTGCTAAAGTACGGTGACATTCCGATGCACTAAACAGTGCCCGAAAAAGACTCTGGGGAAAACAAAAGAACACTTGGAAAAAAGGGTTCTTCGGCTGTCCCTGTATGATAACCTTTTTTGGTTCTAGGTAGAACCCTTTTGGTTCTAGGTAGAACCCTTCCACTCAATGAATAACCCCCAAAAGCCCTTTGGAATTTGGAACCAATACCTTCAGGGACAGCATAAGAACCCTTTATGGTCCTAAGTAGCACCTTTTTTTCTAAGAGTGAAGAGAAGAAGCAGAAATGGAAACCAAGAGAGCATAAGAGAGAGAAGTTCCCCTCCCTCCAACCCTTCTCCTCGGCACCAAAATGTTCAGAAATCTCCAACCCTGAGGTATTAATCTGTTTCTGTCAGAGGTTAGCGCCGATGCTATCAAAGGCTGTTTATTCTAGGCAGCATGGCTAATGACCCCTAACCAATGCTAGCAGTTCCCAGGCCGCGGGAAAAGAGAAGGTAGGTAACCTAATACATTCCCGGTGGGAGGGGGCTACATCATCCAGTTAGTCCCAGGTCCATTAGAGCACACAGTAGCAAAACGTTCTGCAATGGAAAATGAAAATAAGCGTTTCTTATTGGACAAGTTCAGGTGGTCCCTCCCCATTTCAGTCAGTTTTCTTCTGTTTGGTGCCTAATGAACATGACTCAGGCATTCATTCCCAGAGATACTTATCCTCATACACAGTGGAGGAGATGGCCATTTCAGCTTCAGGGAACTGAATGTGTGCGCGTGTGTGTGTGTGTGCGCGTGTGGGGGGGGGGGGGGGGGGGGTGGGGTGGGGTAATGCTTCCAAGGGCAGCATAATGCTACCTCTGACACCCAGCCTTTGTCTGCAGTCTTGGGCATTATGGACGCCTTAAGGCCTTCCTTTGATTTACCAGCTGATCCGCAAAACCTCATAACTAAAATCTCACAACTACATTCAGTCCCAATAATCTCTCATTCCTCCTGAACTGTGCACTTGTTCAATTCTCCCCACAAATGTACAATTATTGGATTGGTATAGGCATTGGCTGGAAAAAGTTTTTATATATCTGTTATTTCCTTTCAAATCCAAGGGGGGAACAAGTGCATAATTCGTGAGAAAGGAGAGATTATTGGGACATTTCAATGAAGAGGTTGAGCCACCATACAATGTCAACTCCAAGCACTGTAGCTCTTTGAAAGCTGAGGAAGTTCATGAGCCAAAGAGAAAATATGGAGTATTGCTTCTATGAAAAATATATAAAACGGTCTCACAAAAAGGTGCTAATTGTAAACAAGGGTCTAAAGAGACTTTCAGGAGCATATTTCGTAGTCTATTATACACTGACCAAAAATGTGAATGCAACATGTAAAGTGTTAGTCCCATGTTTCATGAGTTGAAACAAACGGTCCCAGATATTTTCAATGCACACAAAAACCTTATTTCTCACAAATTTGGTGCACAAATTTGTTTACATCTCTGTTAGTGAGCATTTCTCCTTTGTCAAGATATGCCACACCTGTAAAGTGGATGGTATATCAAGACACTGATGAAACAGCACAATCATTACACATGTGCACCTCGTGCTGGGGACAATAAAAGGCCATTCTAAAATGTTGTCACACAACAATGCCACAGATGTCTCAAGTTGAGGGTGTGTACAATTAGCATGCTGACTGCAGAAATGTCCATATGCAGAGATCACCTGTTCACCTAATGTGCGTCTCACAAAGACTGTGGTTGGAACCAACATTTTTAAATTTGGACTCATCAGAGCAAAGGACGGATTTCCACCGGTCTAATGCCCATTGCTCATGTTTCTTGGACCAAGCAAGTCTCTTCTTCTTATTGGTGTCATTTAGTAGTTTCTTTGCAGCAACTTGACCATGAAGGCCTGATTCACACAGTCTCCTCTGAACAGTTGATGTTGAGATATGTCTGTTACTTGAACTCTGTGAAGCATTTATTTGGGCTGCAATCTGAGGTGCAGTTAACTCTAATGAACTTATCCTCTGCAGCAGAGGTAACTCTGGGTCTTCCTTTCCTGTGGCGGTACTCATGAGAGCCAATTTCATCATCGCACTTGATGGTTTTGCGACTACACTTGAAGAAAAGACTGTCGTTTCTCTTTACTTATTTGAGCTGTTCTTGCACTAATATGGACTTTGTCTTTTACCCCCCTCCCACCCCCACCTTGTCACAACACAACTGATTAGCTCAAACGCATTAAGAAGGAAAGAAATTCCACAAATTAACTTTTAAGAAGGCACACATGTTAATTGAAATGCATTCCAGGTCGCTACCTCATGAAGCTGGTTGAGAGAATGCCAAGAGTGTGCAAAGCTGTCATCAAGGGAAAGGGTGGCTACTTTAAAGAATGGCAAATATAAAATATATTTTTTGGTTGCTACATGATTCCATACACCTCACAAGACAACTGACAGCTTCATTAAATAGTACCTGCAAAACACCAATCTCAACATCAACAGTGAAGATGATGGCCTTCTAGGCAGAGTTGCAAAGAAAAAGCCATGTCTCAGACTGGCCAATAAAAATAAAAGATTAAGATGGGCAAAAGAGCACAGACACTCTACAGAGGAACTCTGCCTTGAGGGCCAGCATCCCTGTTGACATTGAGACAGGTGTTTTGCGCGTACTATTTAATGAAGCTACCAGTTGAGGACTTGTGAGGCGTCTGTTTCTCAAACTAGACAATACTGTACTTGTCCTCTTGCTCAGTTGTGCACCGGGGCCTCCCATTCCTCTTTCTATTCTGGTTAGCGCCAGTTTGCGCTGTTCTGTGAAGGGAGTAGTAAACAGCGTTGTACGAGATCTTCAGTTTCTTGGCAATTTCTCGCATGTAATGGCTTTCATTTCTCAGAACAAGAATAAACTGATGAGTTTCAGAAGAAAGTTCTTTGTTTCTGGCCATTTTGAGCCTGTAATCAAACCCCAAAATGCTGATGCTCCAGACACTCAACTAGTCTAAAGGCCAGTTGTATTGCTTCTTTAATCCCCACTGGTGGTCTATAAGCATGGTCGCAATATTGGAGATAGCTTGGTGAGATCTGACATGCCCCCTGAGCCCACTCAGACATTCCTGACACCCATTCCAAAATGGGAACTACAAATGTGGTTCATGCGCACAGTGCAATAGCACCATAAAACCATCCTTCTTCAGACACCCACATACAGGTCTAAAAATCCCTGTTAGGGGTATCATCTCAAGCAAGACCAAGGGAGAAATCTCTCTTCACCTGTGCATGTGGAAAAGCCTATGTAGGACAAACAAAAAGACAATTGAAACAACGCATAGCTGAACACAGCTCAATCAGGTGTAAGAACATTGACTATCCCGTAGTAGCCTACTTTGTTGAAGCTAACCATCCAATCTCCTCCCTCAAATACACAGGCATTGAGCATGTTGCTCTACCAAGGAGAGGAGGTAACATTCAGATCCTGCTTCTACAAAAGGGAGGCTTACTGGATATCCTATATAAAAACATTGACCCCTAGTGGTCCGAATATTGACTTTGATCTCAGACCCTTATGAACAATTCTTTCTTTTATGAACAAGTCTTATAAATTGATATATTCTTGCTACAGCTTATTAGCGTAAACCTAATATGTTCCCCCTGTTAATGATGCTCATTATACATTTAAGGTTGAACCAAAAGATTACATGTAACAAATATGAAATGAAAAACGAAACAATTAAATATGTGAAATTGAATTAAACAATAATATATGTTGATGATAATATTATGCACAACATTCAATTATGTTTCTATATGATAACAATAGCCTAATATATTAAAAACACCATACACATTATGACACACCCCTCACCATTGTCATTGGTTGCACTAATTGTACTGTTTGTCTACATAATCTGGTTCAACTATTCATGACATTACCCTGAAGAAGGCAGCAGTGATGCCGAATCATTGGTAAATACCAAATCAATTACTGGGAGTTTATATATGGAGTGTGTGACTCTCTATTTTGATAGTTTATTCTCTACTCAGCACAACAGTTTTCAGCTGTGCTAACATAACTGCAAAAGGGTTTTCTAATGATCCATTAGACTTTTAAATAATAAACTTGGATTAGCTAACACAATGTGCCATTGGAACACAGGAGTGATGGTTGCTGATAATGAGCCTCTGTACGCCTATGTAGATATTCCATTAAAAAAATCATCAATTTCCAGCTACAATAATCATTTACAACATTAACAATGTCTACACTGTATTTCTGATCAATTTTATGTTATTTTAAATGGACAAAAAATGTGATTTTCTTTCAAAAACAAGGACATTTCTAAGTGACTCCAAACACACACACACACACACACACACATACATACACACACACACACACACACACGTACAGTGCACAGACACAGCTGTACATTGCTTTATAAAATAAGCAACACCAGCTCAGACTGTATGTGTGAGAGATACACACACACACACACACACACTTGAAGTCGGAAGTTTACATACACCTTAGCCAAGTACATTTAAGCTCAGTTTTCACAATTCCTGACATTTAATCAGAGTAAAAATTCCCTGTCTCAGGTCAGTTAGGATCACCACTTTTTTTTAAGAATGTGAAATGTCAGATTAATCTTAGAGAGAATGATTTATTTTAGCTTTTATTTCTTTCATCACATTCCATGGGGGTTAGAAGTTTACATACACTCAATTAGTATTTGGTAGCATTGCCTTTAAATTGTTTAATTTGGGTCAAACGTTTCGGGTAGCCTTCCACAAACTTCCCACAATAAGTTGGGTGAATTTTGGCCCATTCCTCCTGACAGAGCTAGTGTAACAGAGTCAGGTTTGTAGGACTCCTTTCTCGCACAGGCTTTTTCAGATCTGCCCACAAATATTCTATTGGTTTGAGGTCAGGGCTTTGTGATTGCCATTCCAATACCTTGACTTTGTTGTCCTTAAGCCATTTTGCCCCAACTTTGGAAGTATGCTTGGAGTCATTGTCCATCTAGAAGACCCATTTGTGACCAAGCTTTAACTTCCTGACTGATGTCTTGAGATGTTGCTTCAATATATCCACATAATTGTCCTTCCTCATGATGCCATCTATTTTGTAAAGTGCACCAGTCCCTCCTGCAGCAAAGCACCCCAACAACATGATGTTGCCACCCCTGTGCTTCACAGTTGGGATGGTGTTCTTTAGCTTGCAAGCCTCCCCCTTTTTCCTCCAAACATAACGATGGTCATTATGGCCAAACAGTTCTATTTTTGTTTTGTCAAACCAGAGGACATTTCTCCAAAAAGTACGATCTTTGTCCCCATGTGCAGCTGCAAACCGTAGTCTGGCTATTTTATTGTGGTTTTGTAGTAGCGGCTTCTTCCTTTCTGAGCGGCCTTTCAGGTTATGTCGATATAGGACTCATTTTACTGTGGATATAGATACTTTTGTACCGGTTTCCTCCAGCATCTTCACAAGGTCCTTTGCTGTTGTTCTGGGATTGATTTGCACTTGTCACACCAAAGTACATTCATCTCTAGGAGACAGAATTTTTTTTCCTGGGGTCTTGGCTGATTTCTTTTGGTTTTCCCATGATGTCAAGCAAAGACGCACTGAGTTTGAAGGTAGGCCTTTAAATACATCCACAGGTACACCTCCAATTGACTCAAATTATGTCAATTAGCCTATCAGAAGCTTCTAAAGCCATGACATACTTTTCTGGGATTGTCCATGCTGTTTAAAGGCAAAGTCAACTTAGTGTATGTAAACTTCTGACCCACTGGAATTGTGACACAGTGAATTATAAGTGAAATAATCTGTCTGTAAACAATTGTTGGAAAAATTACTTGTGTCATGCACAAAGTAGATGTCCTAACTGACTTGCCAAAACAGTAGTTTGTTAACAAGAAATTTGTGGAGTGGTTGAAAAACGAGTTTTAATGACTCCAACCTAAGTGTATGTAAACTTCTGACTTCAACTGTGTGCGCGCACACGCACACGCACACGCACACGCACACGCACACACACACACACACACACACACACACACACACGTCTGAGCTGGTGCTGCTTATTTTATAAAGCAATGTACAGCTGTGTCTGTTGCTATACCCCATTCAGGGCCCCCTTGAGTGGGACTGGCACTGTGCTGCTGGTTGGCTGCTGGTGATTATGGCTATATGCAATTGCAATGGCATAGCATTGTTTGTTAATTTTGCAGAAAACACACTGTTATATTCCCCTGCCCTTATCACAGTGAAGACACACTTATTTTATAGTAACAATATAAAATGTATAACACAAAGTAGAAAATAATATTTAACAATGCCCATTACATGATTACGTATCACTTTTACCCAACAACATAACACATCTGTTTGGTGAGTATTAGCTTACTATAGTGTTCTTCCCTGTAACTTGTTTTGAAATGGCATCTGAAAGCAAAAGTAGTCTGTTCTATATTACATTATTAGATTGAACTATAGCCTAATAGGCACATGGGATTCAGTTCCTTGTGCTTGACTACAGAAAGCAACATTACATGTATTTGCCTGCTGCTTATTTTGTAGACTGCTGTCTACCTGATGTTATTTTGTTTACTGTCCAAATACAACAAAGTGTAGCCTAGGCCTAATTATTTATTCATGGTTCTGACTTGACCTGCTCATTGCGCATTGCCTTGTATTAACCTGTGCATAGATAATCTGGGCACAGATATAGCCTACTCAATGATTGTTGAAGACCATTCAAACATGAATGCATTATTATACCACGCACAAGCACACACACTACAATCAGAGAAAGGCCAGGAAACGCACAACTTTATGACCTTATATAAAGACAGACCTTGCCCACAGCTCCTCCCTATCTCTTTGTATATTTTTACCTTGCTCTCTCGCTCCAGAACAAGACCACATGGGCTCCCAACCATAATGAGTTGCAGCTCAAAACTGTGGCTGATGGATAGCCGTCTGTCTTTAGCCAAAGGGCAAAAGGCTAAAGGCAACCATTAGCCCTAAAGAACTTATGCTGGTACCACTTTACATTCAAGCTGGGCAATAACCGGGTAATAAGATGGTAATAAATATGTATTTACTCGGTAATTAGCAAGTAATCACCATTAGTTACAATTAGTAGTTATGTTGATTAATGGGTTCCACCATTTTAAAGTAGTCAACTAGGTGGGGATTCCTATGAATTGGGAGCAATCAGCCAATGAAGAAGAATATCATGTACTACTTTTATGGGCTCCCGCAGTCTAAGGCACTGCATCTCAACGCTAGACGCGTCATTACAGACAATGGTTCGATTCCAGGTTGTATCACAACCGGCCGTGATTGGGAGTCCCATAGGGCGGCGCACAATTGGCCCAGCGTCGTCCGAGTTAGGCCGTCATTGTAAATAAGAATTTGTACTTAACTGACTTGCCTAGTTAAATGAAGGTTAAATGAAGAAAAAAAAGATAACCTCAATGGCGCTGCCCATTCTGTCACAGACACTATAATGGCACGGATACGAAGATGAGTCCCCTGTTTCTGCCCCCTCAAACTCAGTAAAAAAAAGAAATGTCCTCTCACTGTCAACTGTGTTCATTTCAGCAAACTTAACATGTGTAAATATTTGTATGAACATAAGATTCAACAACTGAGAAATAAACTGAACAAGTTCCACAGACATGTGACTAACAGAAATTGAATAATGTGTCCCTGGGGGGTCAAAATCAAAATTAACAGTCAGTATCTGGTGTAGCCACCAGCTGCATTAAGTACTGCAGTGCATCTCCTCCTCATGGACTGCACCAGATTTGCCAGTTCTTGCTGTGGTATGTTACCCCACTCTTCCACCAAGGCACCTGCAAGTTCCCAGACATTTCTGTGGGGAATGGCCCTAGCCCTCATCCTCCAATCCAACGGGTCCCAGACGTGCTCAATGGGATTGAGATCCGGGCTGTTCGCTGGCCATGGCAGAACACTGACATTCCTGTCTTGCAGGAAATCACGCACAGAACGAGCAGTATGGCTGGTGGCATTGTCATGCTGGAGGGTCATGTCAGGATGAGGCTGCAGGGAGGGTACCACAAGAGGGAGGAGGAGGTCTTCCCTGTAACGCACAGCGTTGAGATTGCCTGCAATGACAACAAGCTCAGTCCGATGATGCTGTGACACACCACCCCAGACCAAATCGATCCCGCTCTAGAGTACAGGCCTCGGTGTAATGCTCATTCCTTTGACGATAAACGCGAATCCAACCATCACTCCTGGTAAGACAAAACCGCGACTCGTCAGTGAAGAGCACTTTTTGCCAGTCCTGTCTGGTCCAGCAACGGTGGGTTTGTGCCCATAGGCGAGGTTGTTGTCGGTGATGTCTGGTGAGGACCTGCCTTACAACAGGCCTACAAGCCCTCAGTCCAGCCTCTCTCAGCCTATTGCGGACAGTCTGAGCACTGATGGAGGGATTGTGCATTCCTGGTGTAACTCGGGCAGTTGTTGTTGCCTGTCGTGCAGGTGTGATGTTCGGATGTACCGATCCTGTGCAGGAGTTGTTACACGTGGTCTGCCACTGCGAGGACGATCAGCTGTCCATCCTGTCTCCCTGTAGCGCTGTCTTAGGCGTCTCACAGTACGGACATTGCAAATTAGTGCCCTGGCCACATCTGCAGTCCTCATGCCTCCTTGCAGCATGCCTAAGGCACAATCACGCAGATGAGCAGGGACCCTGGGCATCTTTCTTTTGGTGTTTTTCAGTGTCAGTAGAAAGGCTCTTTAGTGTCCTAGGTTTTCATAACTGTGACCTTAATTGCCTACGGTCTGTATGCTGTTAGTATCTTAACAACTGCTCCACAGGTGCATGTTCATTAATTGTTTATGGTTCATTGAACAAGCATGGGAAACAGTGTTTAAACCCTTTACAATGAAGATTGGTGAAGTTATTTGGATTTTTACGAATTATCTTTGAAAGACAGGGTCCTGAAAAAGGGACGTTTCTTTTTTTGCTGAGTTTAGCTAAAACGTCCAACCTGATCTCGCATCCTCCCGCCTGCCTTCCATCTTTGAAGACAAACAGTGCATTCAGAAAATACTCAGACCCCTTCATTTTTTCCACATTTTGTGACATTACAGCCTTATTCTAAAATTGATTTTACTTTTCTCAATCTGCACTCAATACCCCATAATTACAAAGCAAAAACATGTTTCAGAAATCTTTACAAAAATGTTTAAGACTCTTTACTATGAGACTCGAAATTGCTTTGAGACAAAAAAAATGCTCAGCTGCATTCTGCTTCCATTGATCATCCTTGAGATGTTTCTACAACTTCATTGGAGTCCACCTGTGGTAAATTCAATTGGTTGGACATGATTTTGAAAGGAACACACCTGTCTATATAAGGTCCCAAAGTTGACAGTGTATGTCAGAGCAAAAACCAAGCCATTAGGTCGAAGGAATTGTCCGTAGAGCTCCGAGACAGTATTGTGTCGAGGCACAGATTTGGGGAAGAGTACCAAAACATGTCTGCAGCATTGAAGGTCCCCAGCAACCCAGTGGCCTCCATCATTCTTAAATGGAAGAAGTTTGGAACCACCAAGACTCTTCCTAGAGCTGGCTACCCAGCCAAACTGAGCAATCGGGGGAGAGGTGACTGTGGAGATGGGAGAACCTTCCAGACGGAAGCCACTCCTCAAGTCACATGACAGCCCGCTTGGAGTTTGCCAAAAGGCACCTAAAGGACTCAGACCATGAGAATCTGGATGAAACCTGGCACCATCCCTACGGTGAAGCATGGTGTCATGCTGTGGGGATGTTTTTCAGCGGCAAGTACTGGGAGACTCGTCAGGATCAAGGGAAAGATGAACGGAGTAAAGTACATGGAGATCCTTGATGAAAACCTGCTCCAGAGCGCTCAGGACCTCAGACTGGGGCAAAGCTTCACCTTCCAATAGGACAACGACCCTAATCACACTGCCAAGACAACGCAGGAGTGGCTTCGGGACAAGTCTCTGAATGTCCTTGAGTGGTCCAGCTGGGGCCCAGACTTAAACCCGATTGAACATCTCTGGGGAGACCAGAAAATAGCTGTGCAGTGACGTTCCCCATCCAACCTGACAGAGCTTGAGTGGATCTGCAGAGAATAATGGGAGAAACTCCCCAAATACATGTCTGTCAAGCTTATAGCGTCAAACGAAAGAAGACTCAAGGCTGTAATCACTGCCAAAGGTGCTTCAACAAAGTACTGAGTAAAGGGTCTGAATACTTATGAAAATGTGCTGTTTCTGTTTAAATCTTTTTGATAAATTTGCACAAAAAAAATTAAAACCTGTTTTTGCTTTGTCATTATGGGGTATTGTGTGTAGATCGATGATGGAAAAAAACGATTGACTATATTTTAGAAAAGGACTGTACTGTAACAAAATGTCTAAAAAGTGAAGGGGTCTGAATGCTTTCCGAATGCAATGTATATTTCTATTGTTCGAGTGGTCACTCGACTATCTTGTCAATATAATAGATCATCTTTGCTGCAGTGGAGAAAGAGTGGAGAGTGCATGCACGCATTTGACATAGTCACAAAGCAACAGACATGAAAAATAAAGAGCATCGAAAAGGGATTTTGGTGAAATACAATAGTACAATATTATTACATTTGTTGTATTCACCCCTCTTGAAGTTCACCAAAATTCCCTTTCCGTTGCTTTTTGTTATTTTTCATGCCTGCATTGGCTTTTGTGGTTGACAATTGCTCTGTGATGGATTGATTTGGTCTACAGGAATGTCAGATGAACAGTACATGCGCTCTCTACCAGTCTCCTCAGTCTGCTGTTTTGAATGCTTTCTGTGAACAGGTACTTAGCAAGATAGCTATAATGTTTTAAAAAAAAAATGTTTAAAATAGAACACTAATTTCCATGAACATTTCATCAAGCCTTTGCTAATGTTGTTGTGATATTAGCTAGCGAACTAGAGGTAATGACATGGTATTGTGTAAAAACACAATTTTAGGTTGGCTAACATTGCTCTTTAGTTAGCTAAAGTAAAACAACACCAGGGTGTTTTACTTTCTACTTTATTGTACTTCAATAAAGAATAAATAAATACATAGATTACCATCTTATTACCAAGTTATTACCGAGCTGGAATGTAAAGTGCTATCCTCATGCTAACGCAGGACAGTTATTGGTAGTTCTGCAGTCCTAAAATGATACAGAAAGAGCTGAAATGCACTGTGCCGTCAGCGTGAGCCCTTATTCAAGGGGGCATCACAGCGAGTCATAATGTAAGAACAGTCAGGTGACATCCTGGCTTTGAAACCAGGCTTTGAGACAGAAGGCAACACCAGAGCTTGTCGAATAAACTTGGTTTTGTTTTCAGTTGAAAAATGTTTTGCCCTAATGAATAGGAGGAGGAAAAGCAAAGTGGGGTTGTTTGCTTGGAAACACTCACAGGTTTCCTAATGTAAAAAAAACAAAAAACAAGGAGCTACTTTCTATATAACTTTTTAATCGCCACCTGCCTTTAAAACAAGAGGCCTTTGTTGGACTGGTAGGATGAACCTGAGGGATGTGTGTGTGAGTGAATGAGTGAGAGAGACAAGGGGAACACTAATGTGAGTGTGGATAGGGATGGACTAGGAAAAAATATTTCCCAGAAGAAGGCTACAGCAACTAAGCTACCCCACCTTTTGATCGATCTCTCTCTCTCTCTCTCTCTCTCTCTCTCTCTCTCTCTCTCCTCTCTCTCTCTCTCTCTCTCTCTCTCTCTCTCTCTCTCTCTCTCTCTCTCTCCTCTCTCTCTCTCTCTCTCTCTCTCTCTCTCTCTCTCTCTCCTCTCCTCTCTCCTCTCTCTCTCTCTCTCTCTCTCTCCTCTCTCTCTCTCTCTCTCTCTCTCTCTCTCTCTCTCTTCTCTCTCTCCTCTCTCTCTCTCTCTCTCTCTCTCTCTCTCCTCTCCTCTCTCTCTCTCTCTCTCTCTCTCCTCTCTCTCTCTCTCTCTCTCTCTCTCTCCTCTCTCTCTCTCTCTCTCTCTCTCTCTCTCTCTCTCTCCTCTCTCTCTCTCTCTCTCCTCTCTCTCTCTCTCTCTCTCCTCTCTCTCTCTCTCTCTCTCTCTCTCTGAAGACAAGAAAAGAAGAGGGAAGAAATTACAGCTTTCCGGCATTCTCTTTATATCTTGGCGTAACCTATAATCTTAGAGCCCCAGTCAGTCTGACCACGCCACAGACTAGCATTTGATTTACTGTAGCTTTTAGCCCAGGAGAGGTGAAAGACAGAATGCTCTTAGACTAAGTGGCTCAGACATTGGCTTGGGAACACTAAAACACAGCAACACATTGCAGTATCTGTTTGTTCTCTAGGTGTGTTTCGTCTTTTTGCCCTGACAATGACCCTTCCATATACGGTGCCTTCAGAAAATATTCACACCCCTTGAATTTGTCCACATTTTGTTGTATTACAAAGTGCGATTCAAATGGATTGAATTGTCATTTTTTGTCAACGATCTACACCAAATACTCTGTAATGTCAAAGTAGAAGAAAAATTCTAACATTTGTAAAAAAAAAAGAAAAATAAATCAAAACACTAAATGTATGTTGATTAGATAAGTTTTCAACCCCCTGAGTCAATACATGTTAGAATGACCTTTGGCAGCAATTACAGATGTGGGTCTTTCTGGGTAAGTCTCTTAAGAGCTTTCCACACCTGGATTGTGCAACAATTGGCCATTATTTTCAAAATTCTTCCAAGATCTGTCAAATTGGTTGTTTATCATTGCTAGGCAACCATTTTCAAACAGATTTAAGTCAAATCCGTAACTCGGACAGTCAGGAACATTCACTGTCTTCTTGGTAAGCAACTCTAGTGTAGATTTGTCATTGTGTCATAGGTTATTGTCGTGCAGAAATATGAATTTATCTCCCAGTGTCTGGTGGAAAGCAGACTGAACCAGGTTTTCCTCTAGGATTTTGCCTGTGCTTAGCTCCATTCCATTACTTTTTTAATCCTGTAAAACTCCAGTCCTTAACGATTCCAAGCAGCTACCACTATACTTGAAAATATGGAGAGTGGTACTCGGTAATGTGTTCTATTGGATTTGCCCCAAACAACACTTTTATTCAGGACAAAAAGTTAATTGCAGTATTACTTCATTGTCTTGTTGCAAACAGGATGCATGTTTCTGAATATGTTTTATTCTGTACAGGCTTCATTGTTTTCACTCAGTCAATTAGGTTAGTATTGTGGAGTAACTACAACATTGTGGATCCATCATCAGTTTCCTCCTATCACAACACTTTGCAACTGTTTAAATGTCACCACTCCCCTCATTGTGAAATCCCTGAGTGGTTTCCTTACTCTCGGCAACTGAGTCAGGCAGGACACCTGTATATTCATAGTGACGGGGTGTATTGATAAGCCATCCAAAGTGTAATTAATAACAATGTGTAAAAAAAGAAAGAAAAAGAAGCAGACAATCTACTAATCCCTTCTTGGAAAACCTCCCTGGTCTTTGTGGTTGAATCTGTTTTAAATTCAATGCTTGACAGAGGGACCTTACAGATAATTGTATTTGTTTGGTACAGAGATCAGGTAGCCAATAAAAAAATTATGTTAAACACTAGTATTGCACACATATTCCATGCAACTTATTATGTAACTTGTTATGCAGATTTTTACTCCTGATCTATTTAGGCTTGCCATAACAAAGGGGTTGAATACTTATTTACTCAAGACATTTTAGCTTTTCATTTTTAATTAATTTGTAAAAATGTATGAAAACATAATTCCCCTTTGACATTACGGGATATTGTGTGTGTATGGCAGTCACAAATCTCAATGTATGGCAGTCACAAATCTCAATTTAATCCATTTTAAATTCAGGCTGTAAAACAAAACATTCGGAAAAAGTCAAAGCATGTGAATACATTCTGAAGGCACTGTATATGTTGTTTTGGAAATATAAGACCCTGAGAGAGTAGTTTTCTTATATTCAATTGCGTTATCGTTAAGAAAGGTAAGGTTCAACATCCAAGTAAACTTGGTTCAATCTGTGACCAAATACTGGATCAAGACCCCTTATTATTCAGTACAAAACTACCATAGCATGAGAGAAGATAGATAAGATGGCGATACATGATATACAGTACCAGTCAAAAGTTTGGACACACCTACTCATTCAAGGGTTTTTCTTTATTTTTACTATTTTCTACATTGTAGAATAAAAGTGAAGACATCAAAACCATGAAATAACACATATGGAATCATGTAGTAACCAGAAAAGTGTTAAATTAAAATATATATGTTTGATGTCTTCACTATTATTCTACAATGTATAAAATAGTAAAAGTAAAGAAAACCCTTGAATGAGTAGGCGTCCAAAATTTTGACTGGTACTATATGTGATAACAGATCTTAGGATTCAAAAACATATTTTTAAATGGGTAAAACTGGACTTAAAAGGTAAAAAAAAGATGATACTTTGAGCCCAATTGATGGCTGGAGTCAAGAAAAAAGCATTTCACGTGAAACACCTCTTAATTAACACGTGAAGGACAGATTAACTCTGGACTTTTAACTCTGAATCAGGGATAGAGAGATGAGAGAGGGAAAGAAAGTGAGATGAGAGAGGGTGACAAAGGAGGAGTTGAGGAGTCAGGGATGAGGCAGGTGCTGGGAGAGAGAACGGAAGGTTCCTCACCTGGCCTCGTATGGCTCAGTGCCTGTCACGCACGCCCGTACACACAAAAACACATTCAGAAGACAGACAAAAACACTTGCAAAAAGACACATTCAGAACGCACAAATCAAATCGTATTTGTCATATGCTTCATAAACAACACGTGTAGAAATGCTTACTTATGGGCCCTTCCCAACAATGCAGAGAAAAATAAAAAAAATAATAAAAAGATAATAACACAATAAATAAATACATAAGGAGTTACGATAACTTAGTTATATACAAACGGTACTAGTACCGAGTCAATGTGCAGGGAGGGGTATGAGGTAATTGAGGTAGATATGTATATATAGGACCATGTAAAAGGACTAGGCAACAGGATAGATAATAAGCAGTAGAAGCAGTGTATGTGATGAGTTAAAAGAGTTAGTGAAAAGGGGGGATAATAAAGAACCAAATAGCTATCTGGACTACTTAGCAGTCTTATGGCTTGGGGGTAGAAGCTGTTCAGGGTCCTGTTGTAGAGCTCTGCTACCCGACCCAAGCCCGACGGGCCCCAACATTATACAAAACAGTAGGGACTGTTTTTTCATCAATAACTAGGGTACAGGCAGGTCTCAGGTATCACTAAATTGATCTCTAACATTTTGAAGCGGAGCCATTTGCTCGTGCTCTGCTGCGCAGTACAGTCATATGTGACTAAGAGCATAACAAGGTGTCAGAAGTGCTTCAACCTCATCAAATATAAGACAGGAAAGATTATTTCACAGAAAATAATGTTTTGAGTTTTGTCTGAGTTTATATTGACGAAATGTAGCTAACAGGTAACTGCTCTCTCATGTCTCTTCATTGAGCAGAGCAGCCCTAGCGAAACTATGGATACTCACAGTCTCAGAGCCGCAATGAGCAGAGCAAGCCGTGTGCAGGGAGCGAGTGACAGAGAGGGTAGCAATTAATGGATTTACTAACGGAGAAAGTTATTTCGGATTTCGGATGTTGGGCCTGATCGTCGGGGGCATGGGTAGGGATCAAGCTTAAAATTTGTGCCCGTGAAGGGCTCTATCCTGTTGGTTCCAGACTTGGTGCATCGGTACTGCTTACCAAGCGATAGCAGAGAAAACAGTCTGACTTGGGTGGCTGGAGTCTGACAATTTTTATGGCCTTCCTCTGACACCTTGCAGATGTGGAAGAAGTTGTCATACCAAGCAGTGATGCAGCCAGTCAAGATGTTCTCAATGCTGCAGAACTTTGAGGATCTGAGGGCCCATTCCAAATCTTATCAGCATCCTAAGGGGTAATAGGCATTATCGTGCCTTCTTCACGACTGTGATGGTGTGTGTGGACCATGTTAATTCCTTAGTGATGTGGACACCGAGGAACTTGAAGCTCTCGACCCACTCCACTACAAGAGGGCTCAGGAGGACTCTCTCACACACACACACACACACACACACACACACACACACACACACACCTATCCCCCACCTCGTGTGCAGGTGACTCAGGCATCCAGGTGGAAGGGAGTTAAATGAGGACACCTTACCCTCTCCCACCCCTCTAACACGAGGCGCCGTTTGACCTCAGGGCTCTTACCTCTTTCATCTCACGGCAGTCATCCCTCCTTCCTCTGGTTCTGCTCCGGGGTTTATTCCATTCCTTCACACCGCGTCGGGCTGCTTCTCTTCTTATCCGTTTTCCTCTCTTATCACAGCTTTCTGATAACCTCTGAAATGTAAAAGGACAGAGGCAAAACGATAAAGAAACTGTTCCAGTATATGGAGTCGTCTTCGCAAGGCAAAGGCAGGGAACATTCCATTAAAAACGAAATTAGTCGAGAGAGAGAGACGTGCCCAGGTTGCTGGCTCCACTCATAACATCAGCAATTTGGTTATCTTTCAAAATGTAGATGTACAGTAATAGGAAGTCCTGTAACAGAATACCACGGTGGATGAGAGCACATTTTCAGTGGCACCTACTTCTACTCCAGAGGCAAGATGGTGTCTAAAAGCCCAAAAGGCATAGTTTTCAAAAGTGAGCAAAGCAGCAAAGCCAGAATACTTAACTGAGCTTGGGCCAAACGGCAACGCATACCTCAAGGAGAACTTGTGTGGAGAGGGAGGGGGGTTCAGCTAGAGAGGAATCCACGGCTGTTATAATTGTACTCAAGAAATCACTAACAGCTGTGCTCCCATTCAGCCAGCTAGACCCCCTCCCCTCCCCAGCCTTTTTTTCAAATGTACAGCTGCACAGATAAAGCAAAGAGGGTTAAGCAAATACTGCACAATGAAGAGTAAACAGAGCGGACCTTCCACTCTTCGCGCCTCACTTCGGGAGACACGGGCAAGAGAGCCCTACTGTTTTGTGTGTGTGAGAGAAACTCACTGCTTGTAGTCTTTATCTCTCTCAATAGTCCCCCTCTCCATATTTTAATCTTTATTCTACCCCCCCACTCCCTCTCCTACCCCGCCAGTCCAGCCAACCCTCCCCAAAAACCCCAGTGAGACAGTGACAGTGCCTCTTTGTTCGCCCACCTCTCCCCTTGCCCTCTGTCTGTGTTCACGTCAGTTGCGAGGGGAGGCATGCCACGACAGGCACAGGGAGGGGGAACCAGGGAGGCAGAAGAGGGGCGAGGAGGGGTCTCACAATAACTTCAGTCTCTCTCTCGCCCATTCCTCCACTTTTGAGAGAGGGGGGGAGCGGTAGGTCATCCGACCACGATGATCTAGCACTGAGGATCACGAGCCACCCAGACCTCATAGATGGGCCCTATTTCTTCAAAAGACTTTATAGAAAAACATAAAGAAACTCAAACTAAACAATGAGGAGAGAGCGGGAGAACAATAAACAGCAACTCCACAAGTAGACTTAGAGGCTCTGTGGCTTAAAAAGAAAAACAAGAAAAGTTTCTAGTTTTGGCGTTTACCTTAAAATGTTTTATTTTCACAGAAATAATGTGGCATGATATTCTGTGCCGTCTTGTAATTTCTCCTTTACGCAAAGGAAATAGTCTGCCCATTGAGGTCAGTGTGACAATTTTAGACTGTTCATTTTCTTAGCAACTCTTAAAAGAGTTAGCAAACCGATTTCTAAATAGTATAAATGAAGAAATAGAATTACTGGAACAGTCATTCCCTTTCAAGTTGACATTCTGTAATATAATTTCTATGCTGTATGGTGCCTGCATAGCATAAATAGTGTTGCCATCATAGAAATACAATTTCTAGAATGGATATTTTCATTCAAGTCAAGGTTTTGCTATTCTATTTCGATGCTATATTTTGCCTGCAGTACTGTATGTGTCTGGTGGTAGTAAGGGAGACGGGACAGCCAAGCACAACTTGTTTTCCCCCACCTCACTTTAAAGAGCCGCCTAGCCTCCCAGGCAATCGGATCATTAACCTCAGCTAATCTACAAACATTATGTTTAGAAAAACGCTTTCAGAGGCTTAAGCCCTGTGCACAGCCAAAGCGCCTTTCTAATTCACTAGGAGGATATGAGCGTGCGAGACTCACTATGTGTGTGTGAGATGGAGTGTACACATGCGAGTGTGCCCACACGCATTTGTATAGTCACACCCCTTGACTTTTTCAACATTTTGTTGTGTTAAAACCTGAATTTAAAATTGATAACTTTTAGATGTGTCACTAGCCTACACACAATACACCATAATGTCAAAGTGGAATTATGTTATTTGAATTTTTTACAAATTAATAAAAAAATTAAAGCTGAAATGTCTTGAGTCAATAAGTATTCAATCCCTTTGTTATGGCAAGCCTAAATAAGATCAGGAGTAAAAATATGCTCAAGTCGCAATGACTCACTCTGTGTTCAATAAGTGTTTAATATAATTTTGTGTTGTTCCCCACACATACAACGATCTGTAGGGTTCCTCAGTTGAGCATTGAATTTCAAACACTGATTCAACCACCAAAGACCAGGGAGGTTTTCCAACGCTTCGCAAAGAAGGGCACCTATTGGTAGATGGGAAAAACATTTGTTTATCAGACATTGAATATCCCTTTGAGCATGGTGAATTTATTAATTACACTTTGGATGGTGTATCAATACACCCAGTCACTACAAAAATACCGAGGTCCTTCCTAACTCAGTTGCCGGAGAGGAAGGAAACCGCTCAGGGATTTCACCATGAGGCCAACTTTAAAGCAGTTAGAGTTGAATGGATATACAGTAATAAGCGAAAACTGAGGATGGATCAACAACATTGTAGATACTCCACAATACGAACCTAATTGACAGAGTGAAAATAATGGAGCCTATACAGAATAAAAATATTTCAAAACATCCATCCTGTTTGCAAAAAGGCACTGAAGTAATACTGCAAAAAATGTAACACTTGTTTAGTTCAAAAAGTGTATGTTTGGGGCAAATCCAATACAACACATTACTGAGTACTAGTGATGCACCGATATGACATTTTTGGCCGATACCGATATCCAATATTTTCCTTGCCAAAAAAAAACGATACCGATAACCAATATTAAACATTTTAGCGGCCTATTAATCATTATAGTACAGTTAAATAGTTAACACACACATGGATGCAGCGGTCTAAGGCACTGCATCTCAGTGCAAGAGGCGTCACTACAGTCGTGACTGGGAGTCCCATAGGGCGGCGCACAATTGGCCCAGCGTCGTCCGGGATTGGCCGGGGTAGGCAGTCATTGTAAATAAGAATTTGTTCATAACTGACTTGCCTAGTAATATAAAGGTTACACACACACACACACACACACACACACACACACACCAAAAAGTTACTTTGTTTGGCATTTACGTATGTCCCCATTACCAGTAAAACATAGTCAAAACCTATTCCTTTCACTTACTTGCTGTGCTGTTCCGTTGTTCAGTCATTTCATTCTAGACCAGGATTTCTATGGAACGCCGTTTGGGTCTTTGCGTGTTCAGGATCTGAATATGACTGCACGTCACATAATAATTTAACACGATCATACATTTTTTTATGTTGTTATTACACTATCACTCGTATTTCATATGTCAGAACGATTCATCGATACGTATGCTATGATGCTGGTAAAGTTGTTTCGCGCACCTACAGTGCTGGTCATAAAAAAGAGCTAGCCAGCATCATGGATGCAAACAATGGTCTTCCCCAAAAACATAGCAAAACAACAATCTGTTCCAGTAGCTATAGTTGGCTAGCTAACTATATAGTTTGGTGCCATCATCTAAAATAACCCTAATTATAAGGCAATTCTTATTTGATTAATGGTGGTCGGCCCCATCTATGTGAAACTAGCCACAATAAGGATTAGCCACAATAGTGGACTTTGCAGTTAGCCTTCAAAATTAAAGAATGTAATTGACAGTGATGCTAATGAATACAAACAGTAGAATTATGCCATAATTTAATAGATCATGCTATCAGTCTACTCAGTGACACCCAGAGAACATTAGCGTCTTAGCTCTTATTGCGAGACTCTGAAACAACTGCTCATCGGCGCTCATCAGCCATAAAAATTACACAAGTTGGAAATCACAAATTCAACAATGAGTGGTTTGGAAGGAAGTGAGCACAGCACGAACAAGGTGAGTCCAAAAATGTACTGTATGCTGCTGCATAAATAGTGTAATATGCCAGGGAGAGATGTATACTGCAGCTAAGAAAGTCATACTAAGTGTATGTTGTGTAGTAAGCTGATAGTAGCCCATGTGCCTCACACAAATAACTTTCCCCCTCTTTCGCCTACTGTTCTGACTTGGTGGTGCACATGTAGCCTATAGCCTGTTTTAGAGAAATGTAATCATCAAATATTGTAAGAGCTTTCATTGTCTGCTTATATGGCCTCGTTATTTATCCTACGGTTCTGACTTGGTGTACAGGGAGAATACTGTAAGAACGGCCAATGTTCTGAATTTCAAAAGTGCAGAACAAATAGTTATATTGACAATGTCTGTCCTAGCTCGCTCATTAATGTCTTAATCAAAATTATGTATTGCCCCTTATCTGCTCGTCTTTCCCTTATGCCATAGTTTGTACATCTCAGTGGAAACCACATTTGCTTAAACAAGTCAGACATATCAGCTATGTTTTTTTAAAAAGGCAGTCAATGAGGCTGCATTTACTGTTTCGCTGCCAGACATGGCTCCACTGATAGCCAGGTATAGCAGTGGTAAGGTGTTGAGACTGCAGTTCGGACTCTGCTGTTGGGGCAGCTTTATGTGGACCCTAACAGTTTGTGGGCACTGTTTGTTACCATTATAGTGCAAGTTTTACATGCTAAAATCGCCACTGGGGCAGGGAAGGAGTAGAGAGCAAATTGAGACTGCTCAGTCGGTAACATGTTACTCTTCATAGGCTCACACCACATCTCTGACAGAAACTAGTGATCAGGACCCGAGCCAATGTGTACACAGGTGATTCGGAGGCGTCTCCCATGAACGCCTGAGATTCCTCAAACTGTCAATCTCAGAACAGGGAGTCGTTGTGTGAAGGGGGAGGAGTTTAGGGTTCTCCTGACTCAACTGCCACGTTGTTCCGAGAACAAAGAAGCGTCCAGAAGTGATTCATCAAAACAATTACTCATCTGACTGTCATATTTGCTCATCTGTGTATGCAGAAGGTAATCCCCTTAGGGAGCTTGAAAACATTACTCATGTTTATCTTTAAAATGACTTAAACCATCTGAAAAACATGAGTAATATCTATTCTAGACACAACAAGTTATTTAGAACATTATACTTTTTCTTGTAGAAATAGTTTTATTAGCATTTGGTTGAGATGTGCAGTACCATTCATTCCAGTAGGTAGACTACAGTGTGTTGTTTAAAAAAAAATGCTTTCTTATAATTTCATTTCCAGTTAATGTTTTTTAAAAGGATTTTCTCAGCAGCAGAAACAGTGCACTCCCTTATCTTCTACAACTGATCTCGCTACCACAGCTTGAATTAGATTTTATTGTAATTTCCTGGTATTCCAACTTCCACATGAATCGATGCGACAGCACAGAGGCCAATTCTTCAGTAGTCACCTTTTAGAACTCTTATACATCGAAGTTGGTGACTACTCATTTCTATGTGCATGTTTAAAAAGTTTATAATTTAGTTGGTAACATTTATCAATGTTCTTTTTGTTTGTAATATATCTTTTTTTCAAACTTGAGGGTCCCAATTATTCTACTAAACATGACTTAACATGACTGTATGTCCAGTGAATGAGCCAATCATCACCATCATATTTACAAACAATATTGCCAGTAAATGTTCAGAGATGAGAATAAACAACCCAACATAGACTTTCTATAGTGTTTGCAACACCAGAGCCCTATACTACATATAGGTTTGAGGAGTTAGTTAAGTAACTTTGGCCAACTTAACTCAGGATAACCGGTACCAAGAAAGTAGCTCACCTTTGAGCCAGGTACATTTTTATGGCAATGAATACTTCAGAACTAACCTGCTCCCACGCAGGTTAATGCAACGTTAACACCATTTATCCTGAATGAAGTGTCTGAGCCGCCGAGTTGAGGACCAGTGAATGAAATCAGATTCCCTCCCTCTTGCAAAGATTGCATCATCATCCCCTTCATTTGAGGAGAAGACTGATTAAATATTTTATTAATTCATGTTTATATATTCATGTTTATATATATATTCATGTTTATATATATATATATATATATTCATGTTTATATATATATATATATATATTCATGTTTATGTATATATATTCATGTTTATATATATATATTCATATATATATATATATATATATATATATATATATATATATATATATATATATATATATATATATATATATGCACATATATATATACATATATATATACATATATATACACACACACACACACACACACATATATATATATATATATATATATATTAATTAAAATATCTATCACATTACACATTTAGCAATAACAGAATGCATTTGAAACTTCATGCACAGTAAAACTTGCATGACTTAATACAATTATTTTATCGATAGAAGTGGGGAAAAAGGTGCTTGTGCATTGATAAGCACAGCAAAGATGGCATTAACGAAAAGTGATAAATTAAAGACGGCACATCAACAAGCCTATTTCACACCATAGCCTGCTGAATTTCCCATTTTCTTTTCTTTCATTTTGATTTCAGCACCCATTGATTGATGTTTTAGCATTGTCTCAATGAAGAGTTTGGTGTTCGACTTGCCACAAGCGACATGCACGCGCAGTTACAAGCCTGCTAGAGTTAGCGGCAGGCAGATGAGCAATATCCACCATCATAGTACGGTGAAGTTAACTGAAGCTGGCTAGCTTTAGTAAATCCTGAATAGATCTAGCTTCAAATTGTAGTATACCCCTCAAATCTCAAAAAGTTATTAGATATGTAAATTCCCTAGCCGAGATGCCCTGATTGCATGGGCACATTGTGCTGACATGCTACAAACCCATACGGCCCAGACAAAGACAAAGGAGGCGGCATGGGTTTCCGGGGGGGGGGCAAATGACAAACGCAGCTTAAATGCGGCCAGATGTAATCTTCGAGAACAAATGTATTTGGAGGGAGACTTATTCAGAACGCATTAGAGAGGTGACTGGGGCAAGCACCGAGGGAGTCCCCCCCCCCCACGCGCCCCGTTCCACCCTCTCAACACTCCTAATCAGCCCACACAACCCTTCAGTGATCCCTCCCTCCCTAGCCAACTCGACACATCCAGGGGCGTTTAAGAGGGGGCCACTAACCAAATGAATGGCCTCCTGGGAGCTGTAGTTTAATTGTCCGTCCTCTCCTCTAAATTGAACAAGCAGCCGTACTCACACAAGAGGCCGTGCTGATCTCTTCACCGTAATGGACGGGCACGTTGCATTATACTGCGTCACCAAGTACCATAAAGCAGCGTGGAATGGCCGAAACAGCTGCATTGTCCCATTATACAATTTGCAATTAAGAGAGTTAGACAGCTAAGGCGAGATGCCGAGACAAACATTTCTATTCACGAATCTGGCGAAGTCCCACTGAGAATCCCGACTTCATTACACGTAATGGCTCTTCTCAATGCTTGATAGAAGACGCAACTGTTTTATTACATTGCCACTGTACCACGTGCAAACAGTGAGGGTTTGAGGAAGGGAGGGGTGAAGTGAAAAAGTGTTAGATTTCAGGTGATAAAATTATGTCTAAGCGGAATGTGGAATGTGTTCCCCCATGGGTGTGATGTAGAATGTATTACCCATTTTGGGCCGTAAATAAGCGTGTGTGGAGCTCACCTGGACATCTCTTTCTTGAATTTTCTTATGTCTTCACCAATCCATACTTTTCCCAACTTCCTCTTCTCCTCTCCACCTTTCCTTTCTTCTGTAGTGTGGCAGTGTTTCCTTCACAAACTCTGCTGTCTCTTTTGACAAGGCGTGAAAAGTTGAACATGGGTCTATTGTAGGTATTGCCCAGCACTACAGGAAATGTGACACAATCATCTCTCTTTTCGCTGCAGGAGGTCAAGTCATCTGTCAATGACTGTTTGAGAGGCCAAACGGAGAACAAATCCATGGTTTCTTTCTGTCTTTCAAGGTTGAATTTGAACAACACTCAACTACAGTAACAGCCACACAACTTTAATCTTTGCCACTTAATTAAGGTGATACACGCTGCATTTGGAGAAAAGTAACTTTAGTAGTTGGGGTTATAGACCGGAGACGTCTGTAGAAATTAGACTTGTTTGAAAAGAGAGGAAGTCGAGTGGCCATGATCAGCATTTACCTGGAAAGCGTACAGTTAAGAATTAACCGGCATTTAAATAATGTACCTCGGTAGCTGTTCTGCTTTGATAGAGCCACCCAACAGGACAAATACCACTTTCATATAAAATTGTGCAAATCATTTTCTTTCATCTCAGATGGTGGTGGCATTGTTGCATTTTCTTACCCCCCCCCCCCCCCCCCCCCCCCCCCTCCTCATAGCAAAGGGAGCTAATCTGAGACAAACACTCATGCCAACTGAAATGTTGTCAAGTTCAAAACAGGGTGATTTTTTTTTAGCACGTAAAAGAGGAGAGCGAGGGAACAGGGCCCTCATTTCCCCAGAGGACACAGGGAAAGGGAGGGTGGGATATCGAACCCCACGCATCCTCTCGATGCACACAGTGGGGCTTTTTTCTGTAGGCCTACCACCATTGATTACCCCACCTTCACCCCCCGATCCTTCCATCTACCCCTCCATCCATCCGCCTGTACCAAGACTCTTTAAGGTCTGCCACGTCTAAAACCGAGCACAGTGGGGCCCCCGAACCCAAACATGGGTGGGTTGCCCATCTCGCAGATCCAATCTTCTAATACTGCCGGTCGGAAGGATATCCGTCTGATAGTGCTGCCCGAGGCCACGGAGGACCTTTCTGCAATGCCCCGGCTGCGTTATCTGATTCCAGCAGACGGGGAACAATACTGGCCATGCCAATAGCCCGCCCTCTTTGATTCTTAAAGCACATCCCTCTGCTCTGCGCTCCCTCTGCTCTGCGCTCCCCTTATTGATCGCCGGCAGGCTTCACTTTGTCTATCCTCGCACCAGGAACACCGGGAATTATCTATTTGTAACATGAGCTCCAAGATGAGGGGCGACACATAAGTGGACTGGACACTAATTCTTATTTTTCTCTCTCCGTGGTGAATTTCTTTGATGCATTGGTTTTGTTGAGTTTCAGATAGCCCAAGGGTAAGCAGACCCCTCCTTTTGGAAAGGTTTTGGCGTAATCCACACTTAAGTGGTGCCTTCACAAAGAACAATGGCACATGCCACTGACTGGCAATTTAAATCCCAGCAACGATGGGTTTGATGGTTCAAAATGACCTACGGTAGATCTACGCCTCTGCACATATCTGTGACCGCTAGCGAATGACAACTGCAAGACGGTTGATTTCAAAAGTTCATATACCGAAACATTTCACCTTACCGAAGCCAAAAGTCTGATTGATCTACAAGATCAACTCCCTCCCTGTTCAGTCCATCAGGGCTTTAGTGTTCTATGATAAAGCACATTAATAGCATCAGGAAGCCTTCACTATGGCCCAGGGCTGATTTGCTCTGGCATTATCAAACAGTGTAATAATTATACATGACAAGCCTTTGATTTTATGCTCGTGATTATTACACCATGTCATACCATCTGAGTTTTGCTTCCCCCTCTCTGCTTTGAATCTTTACCCCGAGACAAAACAATGGCACAAAGGGGAGAAAAGCAATGTGAAAAGGATCTGTGTTTTCACACAGCGTTTCCCCCAGGTTCTCCAGTGTGTGTGAAGAATAAATGGTGTGTGTGAGCTCCGGCGGAGAGGGCTTGCACCTGGAGCAGGGAGGAGCATGCAAGAGGTCAGGGGGCTAAAAAGGACTTGCTCACTCTCCTGAGAAGGCCAGAAAACCCCTGCGGCGGGGTTTTCTGGCCCATGTTGTGCCCATTGCACAACATAGGCATTTTTTTCTCTCTTGATCCCCCTCTCCTTCTTCTTTTCTCCTTTTGAGAAGCGCAGTAATCCATAACACACTCAACAACCGGCAGCTCAATTATCCTCCCCTTCGCCCATTTTCTCCCCTCAGATGGAAATTCTAAAACAATTAACCTCTTCATGGCCGCAGAGTTTTCCCAGGAAATAACACATTTATAACTGAATGAATCCTACATTTACATTCCTGACCGTGACTTCAGTCCACATAAATCTTGCTACAAAAATCCTAAATTGTTGCTCTGTGATTGTCCAATGACATTAGCAGCATGTGTTTTATATTATCGTGTAATTAAGATAGCAATTTATTTCAGTACAGATTTATGAACTATTGATAGACTTAAAAAACTTTGAATATCATTCCCAAATAACTATAGGCAAAAATATTAATGTAACATTTTACGACTTACCCCTAATGCAATTTTGTGTTAAGACGAATGCTAAATGAAAAGGTGAGGCAAAAAAATCCAGTGTGCAACATACATTTGTAAAAGAAACAAACAAATAAAGCACTACTCATTGCCATTTTGCTAAATTCAAACAAGGTAATTCAAATAAACTGAACATCTAATACAGCAAATCAATGTATTTTCCTCAACAGTGAGCGCAAACAGAACGATAGCTCAATGGCTTACCTACCACACATGGTATATTGCCTACTGGTTGCACCAAAACTATCTAGTCTGTGAGTATAACATGACTATAAGCCATGTAGCATCCCCCCTCTTTAGCCTTCAATAAACGCTTTTCTCTCTCCTTCGTTTTAGAGGGCCTCCTATTCATCTGCAGGTAGAATGCTTCAAAGTGCAGGAGGGAAAAAACAGCTTGTGGCTTCCATTCAGTATTTTATGGCCCCCTTCAAAGGATCATTACATCTCAAATTGCACCCTATTTCCTATATAGTGCACTGCTTTTGACCAGGGCCCATAGGAATCTGGTCAAAAGTAGTGCACTATATGGGGGCAAGGGTGTCATTTGGGAAGCATCCAAGGAGAGATCTAGGTGTGTTCTTAAATGTCACGCTACTCAAAGTAGGCTCTGAAAAAACAAACAAGTTGTTTTCATCTAGAGCTGCCTTCACATTTGACATGCATTAGACATGTTCATTACTTTGACAATTTGATGAACACATATCAACATAATTCACATAAATTATACATACTCTTATACATCAGCTAAATGTTTGAATATGGAACTTGGTTGTATTATGAATAAATCATTAAAAGTGTCAACTTGATCAATGTAAGGGGCTCCCGAGTGGCGCAGCAGTCTAAGGCACTGCATCTCAGTGCTAGAGGCGTCATTACAGACCCTGGTTCGACTCCAGGCTGTATCACAACCGGCTGTGATTGGGAGTCCCATAGGACGGCGTACAATTGGCCCAGTGTCGTCCATGTAAGGGTTTGGCCGGGGTAGGCCGTCATTGTAAATAAGAATGTGTTCTTAACTGCCTTTCCTAGTTAAATAAAAAAATGTAAAAGATTGTTCCTTATAAAATGAGGTATGTGAGGTACAATCTGCAAACAGCTCAATAAAGGCATTGAGGCGACCCACGAAGAAAGACTTGACCACGAGAGGAAAAAATATTTTATATTATAGATAAAGGTTTGTTATTATCAGATTAAACCAGGATGAATTGAATTTGTAAGAAATTTCTGTATTTGAGGCTAGCTCCACAAAAGCTGCTTTCACCCAAAGACAATCTTTATTATTGAAGCATTTTCATTAAATCGCTAGTCCTAATGAGACCTAGGTAAGTCAGCTTTTTGTTCATGTCTCCCATTAGAAACCTGCATGCTCTAGCTTTCAGCCCAAGGTGATTAACATTCACTATAGCAGTATGTGGCGAAACGGGTAGAAAATCTTCAAAGGCCTGAACATTACCACCAATGTAGTGCTGAAACAGGGGCAGGTTTCAATTAAAACAACATGATCAATTCACTGAGGCAACCGCATGAGGCGGAAAGGTAAATAATGCCAGACTTTTGTGCTGTAGAATGAATAAAAGCGAATGTACAGGCTAATAATCCAAGTCAACAAAAAACCTCTGGCTTTCAAAATGAGCCATACTGTGTGTGAATAAGCCCTCGCTCTGTTTGGACGAAAACACTAGGTGCTATTTAACAATTTTTCAGAGCCTTGCTAAAATAGCATGGCCAAAAACACACACACACACACATAAACCCGCACGCACTCGACAGGAACAGTGTTGTCTTTCATGTTTCCTTCCTCCTGTGTGTGTGTGTGTGTGTGTGTGTGTGTGTCTGCCAGACTCCATATCTATACATAGCGGCAGCGGAACTGGCCCCATGCAAACATAGCATGCTGGCTCCTTGATTGTGGATGGAGGAAGGAGAGGCAGGCAGGTAGAAGCAGGGGGGAGAATAAAATAAAACAACTGGCTGTGCTCCAAACTGACTGGAACTCTGTTGATCATTATGTCTAGCCTTCAGGTGTCTAGGGCGGCAGCCAGCGCCAGTTGGGGGAGGTTTAGATAACAGAGGAGCCAGACAAAGAAAAAAAGAGCATACCACCAGAATCAAACAGGGAGAAAAAAAATGGGGGTAATAAAAAAAAAAAGACTTTCTGTGTTGGGTTGTTTTTGCTCTCCCCCCACTTTCTTTTTTTTCCCCCAGAGAATGGGACAGAAAGATTTTATAGGTCCTAATTAAAACCATGTGAAGCCTTTCAAAACGTCAATCAGCCGGGCCAGTTATTTTCTGATAGCGCTTAAAATCAAGAAAAGCAGCCCTTTTAATGTGACGCAAAATATTATTGTGGTAATCAATATAGGGTGAAAAGAATGACATGACCTCATACAGTGTCTGTCAAATTAATTGGAAGGTGATCCGTCTCAAGCGAAGGCATGTTTGGTAGTGAGAGAGACTTTCTTGTAAGCTAGCCTACTGCTGACTTCAGTCTTATTTTCTTATAATTGAGACACGTGACATATTAGTCTACTGTGTCAAAACATTTTGCATGGAAATGAAATAAATGAGATGGGAGGATGGATGATCCACTCCCCCCCATCCATGTTGCAGAGCTTTGCACCTCAAGTGCTCCAGCCCTCTTGTTGGGTTAACAGCCCTCACTCAGCCGTGTCTGCACACACTTAGGGTCAGCGAGTTTGCAGTGCCTTTATTTAGGCTGTATGTCATGCCCTGCACATCACATATGCTATCCAATCAAAAACAGAATATTGGCTACCTTTTACCAACAGTTGATAACAAATCCAAGGGGAGGTAGACCTACGCCTATATGCGTGAAACTCACAAGTACAAGCCTCAATAATACAATTTGATAAAGACATTTGAACTCACAGCGTGCAAATACAGGACGTGTGATGCAAGGTGTGGAGAAAAAAATATGAACCACCATTGAAAAACGCGCATCTGATAAAAAAATCCATCTGAATTAAGTAACAACAATATTGACGGTTCATTTTAGTATTTTAACATGACGCATAGTCACCTACCGTTCAGGGATTTCTGCGGTCAACAGTCAGAGAAAGTCCATTCGAAAATACATGAGAATATATGTGGCCAGGAACCTGAAAAACTTCATTTTACAAATGGTCTTAATTTCTAATAATTTGTTGGCTGTTGTTGACGTCCTACCCCGCCGGTTTCAGATCTTCAGTGATGCCACAATCCCGCGATTGTACACTGTGTGGAAAGGCATGAGAGAAAGCCATCATGTGAGCTATGAGGACTCGCGCCATTGGCTAGGCAAGCATACATTGATAAGGCTGGTCTTTGTTCCATTGGACTAGCACGAGAACTGAGAGGCGCCTCCTGCGCGAGGTTGGTCTGTGTGCAAGAATGTGTGTGCATTGTGCAGTGGGTATCTGCTATCTGGTATCCTTGGGACATACATACCCCTATTGACATTTAAATGGTTTAAAGGTAAGAGTTACGGTTAGTGTAAGGGTAGGAGTTAAGGCAAGGGTTTAGGGTAGAGACGTCCCAATGATTCCGAATAGCACTTAATGTGTGCAGTGTTCACAATTTCCAGCAGAGGAAAAGTAATACATTGCTGAAATAATGGAATGACAAATAATAGTCTAATATTATGCTACTAAAAATTTTGAGAAACAAGTAATCTCAGAGAAAGACAAAAGCACGATAGATGAAATAGGCCAACACAAAATGTACACAGCAAATTGGCCAGTGTTACCTAGTAGAGATTTTTCAGTATAACAATTCTAGTGTTGATTCAGGAGTTAAATTAACTACATAAAGGCACTTACAGACAGGCCACGATAAACTGCAAAGGTCTCACAGACTTCAATGGGAGTAGGGCGGCAGGCAGCAAAATGCAAACAGATTTTCTTGCTGTTCAATTGTTGTTTACCGCAGCCCGTGTGTGAGCGCTTTAAGAGTGATATTAACACTCAATGGTGTTAAAGAACCCCACTGTTGGTGTTAACAACCAGTGTTGAGCGTGAGAGTGATTGTCAGTTTTACTCTGTGGAGAGTAAAACATTTCCATCAAACCATGCCCATCATTAAAATATTTCCCAGCATGCTCTACTGCAGGTAGATTTTTGAAGGATTGTTTTTCATGTCTATGTTTTTTTTTGGGGGGGGGGTCGTTCAAAAAAATGACGCAATTGTAAAGTCAACACATGTCAGTGCTGCTGTGAACTGCATCACAAGAGGCATACCAAATGATATCATTGATACAATTTCAATGTTTAATTTGCTTGAGGTATCACCAAATTTGCTTCAGATGATTTTACTGCTCACTGCATCCAAGTTGCTTGACATGTGCGTTTCAAAGTGCTGCCAGTCAAGGCAAGGTCATGAATATAAGCTAGTTAGCCATGAGAGAAAAAGTACTTTTCAGAATGACTGTTCAGGACTTTTAACTCTAGCAAGATTCCAATAGCAATTACACATTACTTTGCAAGCCAGCATAATGTGACTAGCAGGCCTAAAGTGGCCTGTAACCCATGAGTTTTAGGCCACTATATTAGGGTAAAACTAGGCCATCAGAGTAAGGCCTTGTGATATACACTACAGTTCAAAAGTTTGGGGTCACTTAGAAATGACCTTGTTTTTGAAAGAAAGCACATTTTTTGTCTTTTAAAATAACATCAAATTGATCAGAAATATAGTGTAGACATTGTTAATGTTGTAAATGACTATTGTAGCTGGAAACAGCAGATTTTTTTATGAAATATCTACATAGGCGTACAGAGGCCCATTATCAGCAACCATCACTCCTGTGTTCCAATGGCACGTTGTGTTAGCTAATCTAAGTTTATAATTTTAAAAGGCTAATTGATCATTAGAAAACCCAAAAAATTGGCTTTGTACATTTGCTGAAATTTATGAGTTACAAATATACCCAGATACGTTAAACTGTGAGAGAGACCATTTAAAAGGAAAGGGGGTTGAGGTAGTAGGTACAGAGTGAGGACTACCAAGTGGCATAGCCTCTGATTTAGTTAAATTAATCTTGTAGCCTGAAAATTCACTGAATAATATATATTTTTTTATTTAAACCTAACTAGGCATGTCAGTTAAGAACAAATTCTTATTTCCAATGACGGCCTACCGGGAAACAGTGGGTTAACTGCCTTGTTCAGGGCCAGAACGACAGATTTTTACCTTGTCAGCTCGGGGATTTGATCCAGAAAACTTTCGGTTACTGGCTCAACACTCTAACCACTATGCTACCTGTCGCCCCAACAAGAGATGTAATTGAAGTCTCGGGGCTAGAGATGAATATCAAAACATTATCAGCATACAAGCTTATTTGATGATGAACGTCACCAATGAGCAGACCCTGTATAGCAGGCGTTACTCTGATGGCCTCGGCCAGTGGTTCTGTAGCGAGCGCAAATAGGAAAGGGGACAGAGGACAGCCCTATCTGGTACCTCTGTGTGTGGAGAAGCTATGCGCTTAGCCCATTAGTAAGGACAGCAGCCTGAGGGTCATCATATCTCTCACTTTTGCCACTCCCTCAGCTCCCAGCTGTGGCTGGACACCATATGTGAATTGATTGCCCCCCATCTATCTTGAGAGTTCATTCTGTTAGGTGACCTAAACTGGGATATGCTTAACACAGCTGTAGTCCTACAATCTAAGCTAGATGCCCTCAATCTCACACACATTATCAAGGAACCCACCAGGTACTACCCTAAATCCATAAACATTGGCACCCTCATATATATTATCCTGACCAACTTGCTCTCCAAATACACCTCTGCTGTTTTCAATCAGGATCTCAGCGATTGCCTCATTGCCTGCATCCCCTATGGATCTGCGGTCAAACGACCACCCCTCATCACTGTCAAATGCTCCCTAAAACACTTCTGCGACCTGGCCTGTGTATCCTGGAAGGATATTGACCTCATCCCGTCAGTAGAGGATGCCTGGTCGTTCTTTAAAAGTAATTTCCTCACCACCTTAAATACGAAAGCCCCTTTCAAAAAATGTAGAACTAAGAACAGATATAGCCCTTGGTTCACTCCAGACCTGACTGCCCTCGACCAGCACAAAAACATCCTGTGGCGGACTGCACTAGCATCTAATAGTCCCCGCGATATGCAACTTTTCAGGGAAGTCAGGAACCAATACACACAGTCAGTCAGGAAAGCAAAGGCTAGCCTTTTTAAACAGAAATTTGCATCCTGTAGCTCTAACTCCAAAAAGTTTTGGGACACTGTAAAGTCCATGGAGAATAAGAGCACCTCCTCCCAGCTGCCCACTGCACTGAGGCTAGGAAACACTGTCACCGCCGATAAATCCAAGATAATTGAACATTTCAATAAGCATTTCTCTACGGCTGGCAATGCCTTCCTCCTGGCTACCCGAACCCCGACCAGCAGCTCTGCACCCACAGCAGCTACTTGCCCAAGCCTCTCCAGCTTCTCCTTCACCCAAATCCAGATACCAGATGTTCTGAAAGAGCTGCAAAATTTGGACCCGTACAAATCAGCTGGGCTAGACAATCTGGACTCTCTCTTTCTAAAATTATCCGCCACCATTGTTGCAACCCCTATTACCAGTCTGTTCAACCTCTCTTTCGTATCATCTGAGATCACTAAAGATTGGAAAGCTGCCGCGGTCATCCCCCTCTTTAAAGGGGGTGACACTCTAGACCCAAACTGTTACAGACCTATATCCATCCTGCCCTGCCTATCTAAAGTCTTCAAAAGCCAAGTTAATTAACAGATCACTGACCATTTTGAATCCCACCGTACCTTCTCCACTGTGCAATCCGGTTTCCGAGCCGGTCACGGGTGCATCTCAGCCACGCTCAAGGTATTAAACGATATCATAACCGCCATCGATAAAAGACAGTACTGTGCAGCCGTCTTCTTTGATCTGGCCAAGGCTTTCGACTCTGTCAATCACCCTATTCTTATCGGCAGACTCAACAGCCTTGGTTTCTCAAATGACTGCCTCGCCTGGTTCACCAAATACTTCTCAGATAGAGTTCAGTGTGTCAAATCGGAGGGCCTGTTGTCTGGACCTCTGGCAGTCTCTGTAGGGGTACCAAAGGGTTAAAGTCTCGGCCCGACTTTTCTCTGAATATATCAACAATGTCGCTCTTGCTGCGGGTGACTCCCTGATCCACCTCTACGCAGGTGACACCATTCTGTATACATCTGGCCCTTCTTTGGACACTGTGTTAACAAACCTCCAAACTAGCTTCAATGCCATACAACACTCCTTCCATGGCCTCCAGTTGCTCTTAAATGCATGTTTTTCAACCGATAATTGGTGCTAGCTTCGGGGCAGGGGCATTAGCCACTATAGCCACTCGGTAGCAGCGGTGATCTGGTGCCAAGTTCCAGAGCTTACGGCGAGGATCCGGTGGAGTAGTGGGTTCTAGCCCTGTTTGGGTGGAGTCCGGGTGAACAACTGAGTAGGCCGGGAGGTGGGCCTCAGGGATAGCTTCAGTACTAGGTAACTCAGTGGGTGCTAACTAGCTCTGAAGATCAGGAGTCCTGGGATTACGGCAGGAATCCGGCATTGTAGTGGAGAGACAGTCCGATACTGGTAGGCAGGCGAGTATTATCAAGGCTAAAAAAAGGGCTGGTATCTGTGCAGAAGGTAAAGGCCGCTAGCAGTGGCTAACAATGACTAAATAGCTTGTAGGTTAGCTTCTGATGGCTAGGTGGTTTCAATGTTCCCCATTCAACTCTTAAAGTTTTCAACTTGGCCTCCTGAGTGGCGCAGTGGTCTAAGGCACTGCATCACAGTGATTTTGGTGTCACCACAGACCTGGATTTGACTCCAGGCTGTGTCACAACCGTCCATGACTGGGGGTCCCATAGGGCGGGGCACAATTGGCCCAGCGTCGTCTGGGTTAGGGAAGGGTTTGGCAGGGGGGGCTTTACTTGGCTCATCGTGCTCTAGCGACTCATTGTGGCGAGCCAGGCGCCTGCAGGCTGACTTCCGTTGTCAGTTGAACAGCATTTCCTCCGACACATTGGTGCGGCTGGATTCCGGGTTAAGGGGTACGGTTTTGCATGTCATGTTTCGGAGGACGCATGACTTGACTTTCGCCTCTCCCAAGCCTGTTGGGAAGTTGCAGCAATGAGACAAGACCGTAATCGATTGCAATTGGATGTCTAGAAAAAGGGGGGTAAAAATATATTTTTGACGGTGCAAAAGAAATACTCTACATGTCTGTCATTGAATAACCACATGCCATGATTAGATAGTGAACAAATACACCAATCTCTTTCATAAGTTGTTTAATCAATAAAAGCTACTTTACAACATTTCTGAAAATGTATATATACTGCTCAAAAAAATAAAGGGAACACTTAAACAACACATCCTAGATCTGAATGAAATAAATAATCTTATTAAATACTTTTTTCTTTACATAGTTGAATGTGCTGACAACAAAATCACACAAAAATAATCAATGGAAATCCAATTTATCAACCCATGGAGGTCTGGATTTGAAGTCACACTCAAAATTAAAGTGGAAAACCACACTACAGGCTGATCCAACTTTGATGAAATGTTCTTAAAACAAGTCAAAATGAGGCTCAGTAGTGTGTGTGGCCTCCACGTGCCTGTATGACCTCCCTACAACGCCTGGGCAAGCTCCTGATGAGGTGGCGGATGGTCTCCTGAGGGATCTCCTCCCAGACCTGGACTAAAGCATCCGCCAACTCCTGGACAGTCTGTGGTGCAACGTGGCGTTGGTGGATGGAGCGAGACATGATGTCCCAGATGTGCTCAATTGGATTCAGGTCTGGGGAACAGGCGGGCCAGTCCATAGCATCAATGCCTTCCTCTTGCAGGAACTGCTGACACACTCCAGCCACATGAGGTCTAGCATTGTCTTGCATTAGGAGGAACCCAGGGCCAACCGCACCAGCATATGGTCTCACAAGGGGTCTGAGGATCTCATCTCGGTACCTAATGGCAGTCAGGCTACCTCTGGCGAGCACATGGAGGGCTGTGCGGCCCCCCAAAGAAATGCCACCCCACACCATGACTGACCCACCGCCAAACCGGTCATGCTGGAGGATGTTGCAGGCAGCAGAACGTTCTCCACGGCGTCTCCAGACTCTGTCACGTCTGTCACGTGCTGAGTGTGAACCTGCTTTCATCTGTGAAGAGCACATGGCGCCAGTCACGAATTTGCCAATCTTGGTGTTCTCTGGCAAATGCCAAACGTCCTGCACGGTGTTGGGCTGTAAGCACAACCCCCACCTGTGGACGTCGGGCCCTCATACCACCCTCATGGAGTCTGTTTCTGACCGTTTGAGCAGACACATGCACATTTGTGGCCTGCTGGAGGTCATTTTGCAGGGCTCTGGCAGTGCTTCTCCTGCTCCCCCTTGCACAAAGGCGGAGGTAGCGGTCCTGCTGCTGGGTTGTTGCCCTCCTACGGCCTCCTCCACATCTCCTGATGTACTGGCCTGTCTCCTGGTAGTGCCTCCATGCTCTGGACACTACGCTGACAGACACAGCAAACCTTCTTGCCACAGCTCGCATTGATGTGCCATCCTGGATGAGCTGCACTACCTGAGCCACTTGTGTGGGTTGTAGACTCCGTCTCATGCTACCACTAGAGTGAAAGCACCGCTAGCATTCAAAAGTGACCAAAACATCAGCCAGGAAGCATAGGAACTGAGAAGAGGTCTGTGGTCCCCACCTGCAGAACCACTCCTTTATTGGGGGTGTCTTGCTAATTGCCTATAAATTCCACCTGTTGTCTATTCCATTTGCACAACAGCATGTGAAATTTATTGTCAATCAGTGTTGCTTCCTAAGTGGACAGTTTGATTTCACAGAAGTGTGATTGACTTGGAGTTACATTGTGTTGTGTGTTCCCTTTATTTTTTGGAGCAGTGTATAATGTTTTGGATACAAACCTCATATGCTGCAGCACAATACTGTATTGATTTATGCTATCCTCTTTTCTTTGTTGTTATTTTTTATTTCAGGCAGATTTGATATCCTATGGCAGGGGTAGAGAACCCTGTTCCTGGAGTGCCGCAGGTTCTACAGGATTTTGTTCCAACTGATTGCCTAAATTCAACACAACTGCTCTTCCAGTTGAAGTGCCTGCAGCCAGAGGCACAACTTTCACTGGGGACATGGGGGGCATATCCCCCCACATTCTGAAGTAGCATTTTTTTTACCCCCTTTTTCGATCTTGTCTCAATGCTCCAACTCCCCAATGGGCTCTGGAGGCGAAGGTCGAAAGTCAAGCATCCTCCGAAACATGACCTGCCAAACTATGCTTCTTAATAACCTGATTGGGATAGGTGGCAGTATTTTTAAGGCCGGATGAAAAAAACGTACCCGATATAAACTGGTTACTACTCTTGCCCAGAAACGAGAATATGCATATTATTATTAGATTTGGACATAACTATGGATTATTTGGAACAAAAACAACATTTCTTGTGGAAGTAGCAGTCCTGGGAGTGCATTCTGACGAAGGTCAGCAAAGGTTTTTCTAATACTAATTTTTCTAATACTAATTCTGAGTTTAGTGAGCCCCGAACTTGGCGGTGTCAAAATAGCTAGCCATGATGGCTGAGCTATGTACTCAGAATATTGCAAAATGTGCTTTCTCCGAAAAGCTATTTTAAAATCTGACATAGCAAATGCATAAAGGAGTTCTGCATCTATAATTCTTAAAATAATTGTTATGTATTTTGTCAATGTTTATGATGAGTAATTTAGTAAATTCACCGGAGGTTTTGAGTAGGAATGCATGTTTTGAACATCACATGCCAATGTAAAAAGCTGTTTTTGGATATAAATATGAACTTGATTGAACAAAACATGCATGTATTGTATAACATAATGTCCTATGAGTGTCATCTGATGAAGATCATCAAAGGTTAGTGCTTCATTTAGCTGTGTTTTGGGTTTTTGTGACATATATGCTTGCTTGGAAAATGGCTGTGTGATTGTTTTTGGCTATGTACTCTCCTAACTTAATCTAATGTTTTGCTTCGCTGTGAAGCCTTTTTTAAATCGGACAATGTGGTTAGATTAACGAGAGTCTTGTCTTTAAAATGGTGTAAAATAGTCGTATGTTTGAAAAATTGAAATTATTGCATTTTTGAGGTTTTTGTATTTCGCGCCACGTTCTTCCATTGGATATTGGCGAGGCGTTCCGCTAGCGGAACCCCTAGATGTAAGAAGTTTTAACACCTGCCCGCTTAACCTGGAAGCCAGCCGCACCAATGTGTCAGAGGAAACATTGTTCAACTGACGACCGAGGTCCACCTGCAGGCGCCTGTCCTACCACAAGGAGTCGCTAGAGCGCGATGAGCCAAGTAAATTCCCGGCCAACCCCTCCTCTAACCCGGACATTGCTGGGCCAATTATGGACCACCCTATGGGACTCCCGATCACGGCCGGTTGTGATATAGCCTGGGACTGAACCCAGGTCTGTAGTGACGCCTCTAGCACTGTGATGCAGTGCCTTAGACCGCAGCGCCACTCAGGGGGCCCTCTGTTACCCCCAGTTTTATCATTGGAATGTGAAACAAACGAGGCAACGGTGTGCTTTAAGACCATGCGGACGCCTCCGAGTGGTTGGATAGGCTTTTTAGGAGTGTTTATCTGACTAGATAAAAAAAAATATATAACAATAAGAATTATGTCCCCTACTTCTAAAACCATAGTTGCACCCCTGCCTGCGGCACTCTAGGACCAGGGTTGTCTACCCCTGTCCTATAGCTTGACTTTCCACTTGAGATGATGCATGCATTTTCCAGTCTCTCTCTCTCCCTCTCTGGAGTGGAGGCAGCAGAACTCAAGGTATGGAGGGAAATAGAGCGTGGGTAATACAGAGACACAGATCTTCCACTGCTTGAATGCAGCATTAACAATAGTCGGCAAAGCGTTCTCTTGTTTTCACCTTCACTTGACTGCTGCCATAATGCGCCATGGGGGTTGTGTACTCATCCCCCTGATTTTTGTGACACTTTTCTCCCCCTTCTCTCTGGCCGGCCTCATCTAAATAGCTCCGAGGCGCATAATGCTCATTCCATTTGTCCCTCATCCTCAGAGCAGTCATGAGAAATACGTGTTATCACAACACAAAACGTTGTCATTATTGCATCACACGGTCGTTAAACATATCATGGTTTTTGAGGACAGTATGGGAGACTTAAGCCAGCCTTTGAACCCTTTTTGGGATATTATGAAATATAACCTACACTGTAAAAAATGTGTCTTTGGGATCAATCTAAAATTACAAGTAAATTAGTTAGGTTTTCTCAAGGGAAAATACTACATTTGTTGAAACCAAACATAGGATTCAATGCCAGCTGTTTTATTTGATTATTAGAGAACCTATAATACTATTTCCAGTTGGTGCAACCTATTTCTCCCAACACTTAACTTAATTTCCCTTTCTAATGAATAACAAATACAACCAAATATTTCCTGTAAACACAACTGTTTTTTTCTTACTCCATTTATATTTTTTACTTTGAAAATACCTATCCAATTTACCACAACTGGGTTACAAGCAATTACATCAATTCCATGTAAATCGAAATATTAAGTTGAACTAGATGGTAACTTTACATGAAGTTGTGGGGCTTACTTTAGGTCTGTAAAACTATTTTTGTGGTAGTGGAAGAAGTTTAAAACATTTTACTTTACTTTTTAAAGCAATGCTGATAAATATACAGTGCATTTGGAAAGTATTCAAACCCCTTGACTTTTTCCACATTTTGTTACGTTAAAACCTTATTCTAAAATGGATTAAAAAACAATTTCCCCACAATAGGTTTTAGGAGATTTTAGCAAATTAACTAAAATTAAAAAACAGAAATACCTTATTTACTTAAGTAGTCAGACCCTTTGCCATGAGACTCGAAATTGAGCTCAGGTGCATCCTGTTTCCATTGATCATCCTTCAGACGTTTCTACATCTTGATTGAAGTCCACCTGTGGTAAATTCAATAGATTGGACATGATTTGGAAAAGCACACATCTGTCTATATAAGGTTGCACAGTTGACAGTGCATGTCAGAGCAAAAACCAAGTCATGAGGTCGAAGGAATTGTCTGTAGAGCTCCGAAACAGGATTGTGTCAAGGCACAGACCTGGGGAAGGGTACCAAAACATTTCTGCAGCATTGAAGGTCCCCAAGAATACAGTGGCCTCTATCATTCTTAAATGGAAGAAGTTTGGAAACCCCAAGACTCTTCCAAGAGCTGTCCGCACGGCCAAACTGAGGGGAGAAGGGCCTTGGTCAGGGAGGTGATCAAGAATGCAATGGTCACTCTGACAGAGCTCCAGAGTTCCTGTGTGGAAATGGGAGAATCTTCCAGAAGGACAACCATCTCTGCAGCACTCCACCAATCAAATAAAATCAAATTTATTTACATAGCCCTTCTTACATCAGCTGATATCTCAAAGTGCTGTACAGAAACCCAGTCTAAAACCCCAAACAGCAAGCAATGCAGGTGTAGAAGCACAGTGGCTAGGAAAAACTCCCTAGAAAGGCCAAAACCTAGGAAGAAACCTAGAGAGGAACCAGGCTATGAGGGGTGGCCAGTCCTCTTCTGGCTGTGCCGGGTGGAGATTATAACAGAACATGGCCAAGAAATTCAAATGTTCATAAATGACCAGCATAGTCAAATAATAATAATCACAGTAGTTGTCGAGGCTGCAACAGGTCAGCACCTCAGGAGTAAATGTCAGTTGGCTTTTCATAGCGATCATTGAGAGTATCTCTACTGCTCCTGCTGTCTCTAGAGAGTTGAAAACAGCAGGTAGCACATCCGGTGAACAGGTCAGGGCCTTTATCAGGCCTTTATGGTAGAGTGGCCAGACGGAAGCCACTCCTCAGTAAAAGGCACATGACAGCGCGCTTGGAGTTTGCCAAAAGGCACCTAAAGACTCTCAGACCATGAGAAACACGATTCCCTTGTCTGATGAAACCAAGATTAAACTCTTTGGCTTGAATGCCAAGTGTCACATCTGGAGAAAACCTGTCACCATTTTTACGGTGAAGCATGATGGTGGCAGCATCATGCTGTGGGGATGTTTTTCAGCGGCAGGAGGAGACTCGTCAGGATCGAGGGAAAGATGAATGGATCAAAGTACAGAGAGATCCTTGATGAAAACCTGCTCCAGAGTGCTCAGGACCTCAGACTGAGGCGAAGGTTCACCTTCCAACAAGACAACAACCCTAAGTACACAGCCAAGACAACACAGGAGTGGCTTCGGACAAGTCTCTGAATGTCCTTGAGTGGTCCCAGCCAGAGCCTGGACTTGACCCCGATCAAACATCTCTGGAGAGACCTGAAAACAGCTGTGCAGCTACCCTCCCTATTCAACCTGACAGAGCTTGACAAGATCTGCAGAGAAGAATGGGAAAAACTCCCCAAATACAGGTGTGCCAAGCTTGTATCATCATACCCAAGAAGACTCGCGGCTGTAATCGCTGCCAAAGGTGCTTCAACAAAGAACTGAGTAAAGGGTCTGAATTCTTATGTAAATGTTATATTTCAGTTGTTGTTGTTTTTTTAGCACAATTTTCTAAATCACTGTTTTTGCCTTGTCATTATGGGGTATTGTGTGTAGATTGATGAGGGGAAAAAATGATTTAATACATTTTAGAATAAGGCTGTAACGTAATAAAATGTGGAAAAAGTCAAGGGGTCTGAAAACTTTCCGAAGTATTGACTCCCCCACCTCCCGCCTGCTGTGTACTGGTAGAGTCCTAACTAGCTAGCACACAGTGTCCTTCGCTCCTGCCTGCCGTCGCTGTCGTTAAGAGAACTGTGGGAAAGCAGTACCCGACAGGCAGGGGTGAAGTACACTGTCTAGCTAAGTACACTGTCTAGCTATAGCTATTGTTAGCTAGCTAGCTACCTAGCCCGCCTGCTATGTACCAAAGTTTTAGCTAGCTAGCACACAGTGTCCTAAACGCCTGCTGAACACCTGACCAGCTGAGTGTTAATTTACCTCTTTGTTACACTGAAAAACAAATATTATCATATAACTACAGTTAAAACATTCTCATACCTATCTTTTTAAACTGAGCATGACATCTTCATGCGTGTGTGCGCGCAAGGTTACTATTTAAACACTGAGGTAAACACTAATGCTCAAGGCACTATTTTAAAGAAAAACATTTATCTAGATTCCTTCTTGCCTTCCAAAGAATACTTCTTGCTTTCCAAAGAATAATCTAAGAACCCTTTTTTCCAAAAACGGTTCTTAGAATGAAAATGCTTCTTGGTAGAACCCTACCCCTCTGCAAATAACCCTTTTGGAACCCTTTTTTTTTTTAAGAGTGCACTTTCATATTGCTGACAACAGGTGTTTCCAGAGTACCGGCGTCTGAAGCTAACTGAGCATTAACACCATCAAAGTTAACTAGGCTCTCAAAGGCTTATTTCCTATCAGCCAATTATGCTAAATGTTCTGAACTGTCAGTATAAATATAGGAGAAATAACAAAGAGCAGATTAGTTTATTCTGTGATCTGCCGGTAAGACTGTTTTTCTCTCATCTTGCTTTGTGAGAGGCATTGGTTTTGTCTCCACACCGGCTGGCAGTGGTTTGCTGTTTGTGGGTGTGTTATCCAAACTGAGATGTTACTTAAATATATTAAGTTGGATGTGCGGGTTGGGTAAGCGCAGGCCTAGAACCAGTTTGCCCTGGCCCCTAAATTGACCTTTACTCTAGGTAAAAAGCAAAACTGGCATGACATCAGAATTTAGGGGTAACGCATGCGCAAGCACACACAAAGTGTCATTATGACTAGACATACAGAGGTACATTCTTTGAGATACAGTGATGTATGACCTATTTTTGCAGAGACAGAATTTTGCTTTCATAATGATGCTTTTGCATTTGTGTGTGTGCGCAGGCTGTGCTTACCAGTGTCATACATTTAGATGATGCAGTGCGGCATGGCTTAAATCTTGAAAGGAAGTGCTATGCTGGTTTCTGGTAAATACTACTGTCGCATGCTCACTTCACAAACCATTAGAAAGACCAGCATGACGGTGGCCAGTGGCTTCTTCTGCTGATCCAAAAGTGCAGGAAAGGGGAACCTATCGTGACACTGTGGGTGAAAAATAAGGATTATTGGAAAAGAGGACCTGTATTACACTGTAAAAAGTGGGATGACGCTGTTGTTCATCTAAAGTGCTTTTACTGATTGGAATGATTGAAAAGTACGTTTTGGTCCGTTAAACCTTTTCTAGTTAATTTGTCTGAAATCAAATGACAAATCAGACAGATCAATGTGAGTTTTCAAATGTAATTAAAACTTTGAAATTGCTTTAGACACCTCATGCGCATATGCAATATCGGTGGGTGCGATGTAGCGGCGGCAGCCTATCATAAGAGTTGGAGGCGTGGCTTATTGGGGACGTGGCTTTCAGGTTGTTTTTTTTTGCCCACTCGACAGACTGAACGTCAGTCTAGTTAATTTGGTCGATTGTTGTCAACATTTAAACGTAACCTTATACACCGCCAGTATCTGCACTTGCTCAATACTTGCATAAATACATGTGACAAAGTGTAAATGCGCGTTGGCACTGTTCTTCATCTTAAGTGTTTTTACTGACTTGTAGAGGCTTTGGTTTGTTCAACCTATTCTATTCATTTTATCTGAAATCAAATAACAAAGTTGATAGATCAATGTGTTTTTTAACTGAATTGAAGTTTCTAAATTGCTTTCAACACCTCAAGTAAATGCGCATTGCATAGTGGTGGGGCAGTGTAGCAGTGGCAGCCTATCAGAAATGGAGGTGTGGCTTATTTGGGCTGTGCCTTTAAGGTTGTTATTTTTAGTCACCCATCACAGTGAATGTCATTCAAATTAATATGTTCTGTGGTATTCTTTTCATAGACTCTTACTTGTATACTACACACACTGAATCTCTAATGATACTTGCATAAGTTAGTGATGGGCATTCCGGCTCTTTTCAGTGAGCCGGCTCGTTCGGCTCAGCTCACCAAAAAGAGACGGCTCTTTTGGCTCCAAAACGGCTCTTTAAAAAATATGTTTCGTATTTTTTCAAGTCAAACAGTTTGCGATAGTTCGACTATGATTGGTGTTAAAACAATTCTAATTAAATTATTAAATGAAATCATACTCTACCTTAACCACAATGTAATTTAAAAATGCATTGGTTTGTTATGAAAAAGAATGCTATTAAACATTTGCATTTAAAGTATAACTTTTTAAGGTATTTAAACAAGGTGCATATAAATCTAACCATTCAAATCGAATACAATCTGAACAGCATAATAGAATATTGCAACATATCAAAGAAAAATAAATAACAAATTGCAAAACTGCAGCATCCCACAAATTGAAATAAATGTAAAAAAGCAGGATGCTATTACACATGTACATTTAAAGTATAACTTTTTTGATGTATGTAAACAAAGTGCATATAAATGTAACAATTCAAAATGAATACAATCTGAACAATATAATAATAGAATATTGCACCATATCAAAGATAAATAAATAACAATATGCAAAACTGCAGCATCCCACTTAAAACATTAAACTGGTCCCTCTTTTCTCTCTCTTATTTATTGCCATGTTATAACCAGCAGCACACAGCAATGCTAACCATATTTTGTTTTTATGAGAGATTTGCATTCAGAAATGAAAGCTGCCTCACTTTCGAGGGGCTGATGTGGTTTCTTCTCTCAGTAATTATTTGTCCCGTTTTCGAGAAGACCCTCTCAGAGGGTACGGATGTGGCCACTATGCAGAGTCTCCCTGTCATGACTTTAGTAAGCCGTGGGTAGACAGAGGCCTTACTATTCCACCAGCTCAGAGGATCTGCAGATCTTTGGAGGGACTCCTCCAAATAGGATCGGACCTCCGTTATGGCATCTGCTGAGGTAATCCTTCGTGCTGCATCCCCAATTGCTTTCTCGTCAAACAGCATCCAAACAGCAGACGTTTGTGGCACTACTGCTGGTGCTTCTGCTCCATCTGATCCCACTTCTTCCTGTTGCCCTGGTGCCTGAGCCAGCTGACTGCTGGGGCTGTCCCTCCCTGCTGCTGAGGTTATTCAATCGCTCTGGCATCACTGAAGGCTAACTTCTTAAACCTGGGGTCAAGTGCAGCGGTTTCTGATTACACGTGATTATATTCCATTCTGTGGAACTTTGTGTCCATTGATGAACATAGGGAGTCCATCAACTCTGTCACATGTCCTGTGGTTACATTTGCTTTTCTCTGGCGGCTGGCTGTGATTCGCTGCAGACCCTTATCATTTTTGAGGCTGTCACATAGCTGAAAAGAGAGAACAGTAACTTATTAGTTCAGGTTCATGTTTTGTCTACTGATACTAAATTCTCATCTACTGCTCATATACATATATAATACTGGATTAAATAATGATGTAGTAATAACTGCTTACTGTACCTCTCTCCACTGATCTCCACAGTGACCTGCTCAAAGGGTGCCTGGACTCTGCACACCTCCTCCACCACCTCCCATTCCTCTTGGGTCAGAGCATCAACAGCTGCATTGACAATGGCCAGGGTAGAGATGATGGCATCCTTTGACTCAAGAAACCACTTCAACATATAAAATGTTGAATTCCACCTTCTAGTGCAGTCTTGTTTAGGCCTCAGCTCAGGCATCCCCATCTGGCGTTGTGTAGACTTTCGTTTTTCAGCACCTATTGTGCTCCTGTGGAAGTATTCCACAGCTGCTTTCACTTTGTCCACAGTGGGCTTCATCACCTTCAGAGCATCGCTTACAAATCAGGTTGATTGTGTGGGCAAGACATGGATGATGGGTCCATTTTAACATTTTTATGCTGTGTTGTCGCTAACACAACAGACCACTTTTCCATCTACTTGCCATTCTCTGGCCACTCTCAACAGTTACTCTGCCAAGTTTTCTGAGGTGTGTCTGTCACTGAACTCAAAGCAGTCCAGAAGACAGCTAGACATCGAAAAATCTTCAATTAAGTGACATGTAACAGATATGAAAGAAGTGGTTACCCTTGATGTCCAGCAGTCAGTGGTAAAGCAAACTGCAGTAGCTTTTTGGACTTATTCCCACACTGAAGCCTGTGTGCTCTCGTACAGTTGTGGAATAAGTGATTTTGAAAGGGTTTTCCTGCTTCGAATTGTGTACATTGGATTTAGACTATTGCTATGATTTCTAAAACCTCTGTCCTCCACAATCAAAAATGGCTGGAAATCGGTGGCAATCATTTTACCCAATGCAATATCAATTTGGCCTTGTTTTGGTACAGACATAGACTTTGGCATAAACTGGTCCATAGAAGACTGCGTTGCTGTGGGTCGCGGAGTAGGCCTACTTGACTGAGTGGATACATCTCCATGTGTGGAGGTGCTGGCTCCACCACTATCACTAGCAGGCCCGCTAGTTTCTCGAAGCTTTGCTACAGCTAGCTTCACAGTTGGGTGCACAGTTCGCATATGTTGGTGTAGGTTGTGCGTAGAACCGGCTTTATATGAGATTTTGTTTTGGCAAATTCTACACTGTGCTCTAACATTGTCTACATTATTAAAAGGCATCCAAATGCTACTGTGCTTCCGACTAATTTTCCAGCTGTTGTTTTCACAGCTGTCCTTCCTCTCTCTCCTCGGCTGCTAAGTGTGTGACTGTGAGTGAGTTGGCTCGGCCCTCCCTCACGCATCTTTGGTTCATTGGTTCACACTGCGTGTCTGATTGACAGGAACAACAGGCGAGGGTGTTAGTCTGAGCAGACAGTCAGAACGACGAATGTGTGCGCTTGAGCATTTAGGCCTATATTATGTTATATATTTTTTTGTTCTTTGAATTAGTTAATTATATTCATATCTTAATTTGTTTATATTTTTATAAATAGATTTGGCTCTTCTGATATGCGAGCAGGCTCCCAACGTTCACCTATAAGAGCCGGCTCTTAGAGCCGACTCATTCGCGAACGACCCATCACTAGCATAAGTGCATGTGTTATTTAGAAACCAGGTCAAGGCTGTCATTGAGAAATCACTATTCGGCTTTAGTGTGGGCTATAAATGTGAAAACTTTAAGTGAAGATCAGTTTGGAGTGACTGTTTCATGTCATTGAAGCACTGTAAATTCTAGGTAATTCCTAAGTTAAAATCTACTTGGCACAAGATAAGAATGGGTTGAATTTACAGGAAATACTATATTGCATTTAACCTAATATTTTGATTGACGTGGAATTGATGTAATTGCTTGTAACCCGGTTGAAGTAATTTGGATAGGTAGTTCTAAAGTGAAAAATAATCTTGGAGCAAGATAAAACATTTTTTAAAGGGTTGTATTTACAGGAAATATAATATTTTATTAATGGCTCACGAAGCAAGAGTTCCCATTTTAAATATTAGACATGTTTCTTATTAGTGGGGCTTGCGAAGCATTTTAAATCCTCACTTTACATTTTTAACATACTTCTGACTTATTTGTGTGATTGTGAAGCAACACATTACTGTTATTCGTCATACTTCAATTACTTATTACCTTCCCACCTCTACTCCTCCTACAGCATTTATGCAACACATACAATTTTCACTTTATAACCTGCAGAGAGGTCTAACTTGAAAAAAATAAAAATTTTGACATGGAGGTCTATGGTGACCAGAATATGATATTTTTGAAACACTGCCGTTGTCACGTCCTGACCAGTAAAAGGGGTTATTTGTCATTGTAGTTTGGTCAGGGCGTGGCAGGGGGTGTTTGCTTTGTGTGTTTCGGTGTTTTTGGTTTAGGTTCTATGCTTTCTATTTCTATCTTTAAATCTAGTTTTCTATTTCTATGTTGGGTTTTTGGTAGGACCTCCAATTAGAGACAGCTGGTTGTCGTTGCCTCTAATTGCAGGCCACATTTAGTTGAGGTTTGTTTCACTTGTGTTTGGTGGGTGGTTATTTTCTGTATAGCCTGGGAGCCTTATGGAACTGTTTTTTCGTCGTTTCTTTATTTTGTTTAAGTGTTTTCTTTAAATAAATTAAGAAAATGAGCACTTTACCCGCTGCGCCTTGGTCCAATCCTTACGACAGCTGTTCACACCTTTTAACCCCAAAAACACTTCAAAATGTGCAGAATTCCAAAACCTAAAATATAATTAAGATAACTATTATACTTTTTATACCTTATACCTATTATACCTTTCACAATATTCAACTTTTTGTAACTCCAAAAACTCACATTAGTTAACATTTCCTTGCAACTGTCACGTCCTGACCAGTATAAGGGTTATTTGTTATTGTAGTTTGGTCAGGACGTGGCAGAGGGTATTTTGTTAAAGTGGATTGGGGTGGTGATTTATGTAGTAGGGTGTTTGATTTATTATTTCTGGGTTTTGGGTTACGTTCTAGGTTTGTATTTCTATGTGGTCTCTAGTCTTTTGTATTTCTATGTCTAGTTTATTGGGGTTGGACTCTCAATTGGAGGCAGGTTTTTTTCGTTGCCTCAGAGTCCTATATATGGGAAATTGTTTGGTGTAGTGTTGTGGGAGATTGTTTCTTGTTTTGCCTGTGTGAGCATGACAAGACTGTTTTGTTGTTCGTGAGTTCTTTGTTTTGTTATTTTGGTGTTCTCTTTATTTATAAATAAATACAAGATGAGCATCCACATTCCTGCTGCGTTTTGGTCCTCTATTCCCGACGACAACCGTTACAGAATCTCCCACCAAATAAGGACCAAGCAGGAAGGAGCAATGGAGGGATGATCGTGAGAAGTGGACGTGGGAGGAGATTATGGCCGGAGAAGGTCCATGGAGGAAGTGGAGCGAAGACAGGGAATGCTACAGGGGAACACGACTGGCGTTTAAGCCCGAGAGGCAGCCCCAATAAAAAAAATTGGGGGGGGGGGGGGCACACGGGTAGTTTGGCTGGGCGAGGATTGAGCCCAGGCCAAATCCCCGTACCTTTTCTGGGCAACCAGTGACTGGACAGGTCCCGTGCTTCGGGGTAATGGGTACTGTGGCGAGGCCAAGTATTTTTAGGCCGGTACGCGCAGTACCAGCGCCCCGCATTTGCCAGGGGGAAGTGGGCATCCAGCCAGTAAGAGCGATGCCAGTTCTGCGCTCGAGACCGCCAGTACGCCTCTACGGTCCAGTGTGTCAGCCCTGTCCGACTCGCCCTGTTCCCGCTCCCCGCACTAGCCCTGAGGTGCGTGTTCCCAGGCTGATACCTCCAGTAGCAGCACCACGCATCAGGCTTCCAGTGCGTCAGCCCAGTCCGACTCGTCCTGTTCCCGCTCCCTGCACTAGCCCTGAGGTGTGTGTTCCCAGGCTGATACCTCCAGTACCAGCACCACTCATCAGGCTTCCAGTGCGTCAACCCAGTCCGACTCGGCCTGTTCCCGCTCCCCGCACTAGCCCTGAGGTGCGTGTCCCCAGACTGGCACATCCAGTACCAGTACCACGCATCAGGCTTCCAGTGCGTCAGCCCAGCCTCGAGAGTTTGGCAATAGTGTGCAGTCCAGAGTATCCGGCGATAAAGTGGACCAAGACTTAGTGGGGAAATGTGCACCCATCTTCTTTATTAATAGGACAAAGAAGGAAAAACCAAAATAAACACGTACACAAAAAGACACAACGACGAATAATAGTCTGGTAAGGCACAAGGCTATACACAGAACAATATCCCACCAACTCCAAACACATACCTAATTATAGGACTCTCAATCAGAGGCAACTAGGAAACACCTGCCTCCAATTGAGAGTCCAACACCCAATACCTAAACATAGAAATACTAAACTAGAAAGAACATAGAAATACAAAAACATAGAACATAACCCAAAACCTGGAAATAATAAATCAAACACCCTTCTAAACAAACCACCACCCTGAACCACATAAAACAAATACCCTCTGCCACGTCCTGACCAAACTACAATAACAAATAACCCCTATACTGGTCAGGACGTGACATGTGCTAGTGAAAAAGTACCTAGCTAGCTAGTAAGTTTCTTATGTCTCTAGCTCACAGAAGGCTGCTGAGGGGAGATCGGCTCATAATAATGGCCAGAACGGAGCAAATGGAATGGAATCAAACACCTGGAAACCATGTGCTTGATGTATTTGATATCATTCCACTTATTCCGCTCCAGTCATTAACACCAGCCTGTTCTCTCCCATTAAGATTTTAAATTGAATCAAATTTTATTGGTCACATATACATGTTTAGCAGATGTGTTTGCGGGTGTAGCGAAGTGCTTGTGTTACTAGCCCCGCAGTACAGTAATATCTAACAATTTCAGAACATATGCCCAATACACACAAATCTAAGTAAAGGAATGTAATTAAGAATATATAAATATATGGACGAGCTATGTCAGAGCGGCATAGACTAAGATAAGTCTTATTACATACAGCCGGGAGAAACTATTGGACATAAGAGCAACATCAACTTATCAACATCAAGACCAGGAATACGACTTTCCCGAAGCGGATCCTCTGTTTGGTCCCCCACCCAGGACAATGGATTGGATCCCAGCAGGCGACCCAAAACAACGGCGCCGCTGAAGGGGCAGGCGGCGCATTCTTCTGGTCAGGCTCCGTAGACGGGCACATCGCCCACCACTCCAGAGTATACTACTAGCCAATGTCCAGTCTCTTGACAACAAGGTAGACAAAATCTGAGCAAGGGTTGCCTTCCAGAGAGACATCAGAGATTGTAACATTCTCTGTTTCACGGAAACATGGCTCATTCGGGATACGTTATCAGAGTCGGTACAGCCACCTGGTTTCTTCACGCACCGTGCCGACAGAAACCAACATCTCTCTGGTAAGAAGAAGGGTGGGGGTGTATGCCTTATGATTAACGAGTCATGGTGTGATCATAACAACATAAAGGAACTGAAGTCCTTTTGTTCATATGACCTAAAATTCCTTACAATCAAATGCCGACCACATTATCTACCAAGAGAATTCTCTTCGATTATAATCAAAGTCGTGTACATCCCCTCAAGCAGACACCTCGACGGCCCTGAAAGAACTTCATTGGACTCTATGTAAACTGGAAACCACATATCCTGAGGCTGCATTTATTGTAGCTGGGAATTTTAACATGGCTAATCTGAAAACAATGCTCCCTACATTTTATCAGCATATCGAAAGCGCGACCCGGGCTGGAAAAATTCTGGATCATTGTTATTCTAACTTCCGCAACGCATACAAAGCCCTCCCTCGCCCTCCTTTCGGCAAATCTGACCACGACCCCATTTTGATGCTCTCAGCCTTTAGACAGAAACTAAAACAGGAAACGCCCGTGCTCAGGTCTGTTCAACGCTGGTCCGACCAATCTGATTCCACGCTTCAAGAATGCTTCGATCACGTGGACTGGGATATGTTCCCGGATAGCGTCGAACAACAACATTGATGTATACGCTGACTCGGTGAGCGAGTTTATTTGCAAGTGCATCGGTGATGTTGTACCCATGGCGATAATTAAAACCTTCCCCAACCAGAAACTGGGGATTGACTAAGGATTGACTGCTTTTAATCAGGGCAAGGTGACCGGAAACATGACCAAATACAAACAGTGTAGCTATTCCCTCCGCAAGGCAATCAAACAAGCTCAGCGTCAGTACAGAGACAACGGCTCAGACACGGCTCAGAGACGAGAGCTATGTGGCAACCAGCCCCGTTGCGGACCCCGATGTCTTGCTCCCAGACAAACTAAACAACTTCTTTGCTCGCTTTGAGGACAATACAGTGCCACCGACATGGCCCTCTACCAAAACCTGAGGACTCTCCTTCACCGCAGCTAACATGCGTAAAAGAGTTAAAAGTGTTAACTCTCGCAAGGCTGCCGGCGCAGACGGCATCCCCAGCCACATCCTCAGAGCATGCGCGGTCCAGCTGGCTGGTGTGTTTACGGACATATTCAATCAATCCTTATCCCAGTCTGCTGTTCCCACATGCTTCCAGAGGGCCACCATTGTTCCTGTTCCCAAAAAAGCTAAGGTAACTGAGCTAAATGACTACCGCCCCATAGCACTCACTTCCGTCATCATGAAGTGCTTTGAGAGACTCGTCAAGGATCATATCACCTTCTCCCTACCTGACACCCTAGACCCACTCCAATTTGCTTACCGCCCCAATAGTTCGACAGACGACGCAATCGCAATCACACTGCACACTGCCCTAACCCATCTGGACAAGAGGAATACCTATGTAAGAATGCTGTTAATCGACTACAGCTCAGCATTTAACACCATAGTACCCTCCAAACTCACCTACAGTACCCTGTGACATTGGGTACTGTAGGTGTCCTAGAGGGCAGGTAGTGCACCACCCTCTGGAGAGCCCTGTGGTTGTGGGTGGTGCAGTTGCCATACCAAGCAGTGATACTGCCCGATAGGATGCTCTCAATTGTGAGTCTGTAAAAGTGTGTGGGAGTTTTAGGTGCCATGCCAAATTTATTCAGCCTCCTGAGGTTGAAGAGGCGCTTTTGCGCCTTTTCCACCACACTGTCTGTGTGGGTGGACCATTTTAGTTTATAGTGATGTGTACGCCGAAGAACTTGAAGCTTTCCACCTTCTCCACTGCGGTCCCGTCGATGTGGATAGGGGGGTGCTCCCTCTGCTGTTTCCTGAAGTCCACGATTATCTCCTTTGTTTTGTTGATGTTGAGTGAGAGGTTATTTTCCTGGCACTACAGTCCCAGAGCTCTCACCTCCTCCCTGTAGGCTGTCTCATCATTGTTGGTAGTCAAGCCTACTACTGTTGGGCCGCCCGCAAACTTGATGATTGAGTTGGAGACGTGCTTGGCCACGCAGTCATGGGTGAAAAGGGAGTACAGGAGGGGTCTGAGCACTCACCCTTGTGGGGCCCCAGTATTGAGGATCAGCAAAGTGGAGGTGTTGTTTTCTACTTCCACGGCCCATCAGGAAGTCCAGGACCCAGTTGCATAGGGCGGCGCTCAGACCCAGGGCTTCGAGCTTGATGAGCTTGGAGGAAACTATGGTGTTGAATGCTGAGCTATAGTCAATGAACAGCATTCTTACGTAGGTATTCCTTTTATCCAGATGGGATAGGGCAGTGTGAAATGTGATATGTGATTGCATCATCTGTGCATCTATTGGTGCGGTAAGCAAATTGAAGTGGGTCTAGGGTAACAGGTAAGGCAGAGGTGATATGATCCTAGACTAGACTCTCAAAGCACTCGCCATGAGTGATAGTCATTTAGCCGTTGAATTGCGACTCCACTTTGTCTCTATACTGATGTTTTGCCTGTTTGATTGCCTTGCGGAGGGAATAACTACATTGTTTGTGTTCTTCCATACTCCCAGTCACTTTGCCATGGTTATATGCGGTGGTTTGCGCTTTCAGTTTTGTGCAAATGTTGCCATCTATCCACGGTTTCTGGTTAGGGTAGATGTTAATAGTCACAGTGGGTACAACATCTCCTATACACTTCCTGATAAACTCAGTCACCGTGTCAGTATATACGTCGATGTTATTCTCTGAAGCTACCCGGAACATGTCCCAGTCCGCATGGACAAAACAATCTTGAGGCGTGGATTCCAATTGGTCAGACCAGCGTTGGACAGTCCTTAGCATGGCTACTTCCTTTTTGAGTTTCTGCCTATAGGATGGGAGGAGCAAAATGGAGTTGTGGTCAGATTTGCCAAAAGGAGGGCAGGGGAGGGCCTTGTATGCATCCCGGAGGTGGAGTAACAGTGGTTGAGTGTTTTAGCAGCGTGAGTACTACAGTCGATATGTTGATAGAGCTTTGGCAGCCTTTTCCTCAAATATGCTTTGTTAAAATCCCCAGCTACAATAAATGCATCTGCAGGATATGTGGTTTCCAGTTTGCATAAAGTCCAGTGAAGTTCTTTGAGGGCCGTCATGGTATCGGCTTGAGGGGTGATATACACGGCCGTGACTATAACCAAAGAAAATTCACTTGGGAGATAATAATACGGTCGGCATTTGATTTGTGAGTTATTCTAGATCGGGTGAACAAAAGGACTTGAGTTCCTGTATGTTATCACAATTACACCATGAGATGTTAATCATGAAACATACACCCCCCGCCCTTCTTCTTCCATGAGAGATATTTATTCCTTTCTGTGCGAAGAACTGAGAACCCAAGTGGGTAGACCGACTCAAACAGTGTATCCCTGAGAGCCATGTTTCCATGAAACAGAGTATGTTACAATCCCTGATGTCTCGCTGGAAAGAAGCCCTCGCCCTGAGCTCGTGAACTTTATTATCCAGAGACTGAACATTTGCGAGTAACATATTTGAAAATGGTGGGTGGTGTGCATGAAAAAACAAAATACTGCAAAGTTTCCTAAGAGCGAGATGCTAGGCAGCCCTCTCTGTTGGCGCCATTAAGCCACCAACCTCCTATGCTCTAGCTCTATCTTTTAAGAAAACTACTGACCACAACCACACAACTACTGACCTAACAACAACTGAACCACATAACCTCTGACCACAACCACACAACTACTGAACCACCCAACTACTGACCAGAAACACAGAACTACACAACTTCTGACCACAACACAACTACCCACCATAACTACTGACCACAACCACACAACTACTGACCACACAACTACTATCACTAGTGCTAGGGGAAAAGTTGCTAATAAGCTAGATGGCTAGCAAGTTTCTTGTCTCTAGCTAGCAGTCTTTTAAGAAAACTACTGACCACTACTGATTACACTACTGACCACAAAACTACTGACCACAACCACACAATTACTGACAACAACCACACAGCTTCTGGCCACACAACTACTGACCACACCAACATAACTACCTACCATAACTACTGCCCACAACCACACAACTGGTGACCACAACCACACAACTACCGACCACAACTACTGAACCAACCACACAACTATTGACCACAACTACTAACCACAACCACACAATTACCAACCATAGCTACTGGCCACAACCATACCACAACTACTGACCACAGCTACAGAACCACACAACTACTTACCACATCTAGGTGAACCACACAGTCACTTACTGACCACAACCACACAACTACTGACCACAATTACTGACCACAATGAAGATTGTGTTTGGCTGTGTGTTGTGTAGGCGATGCATTCGGGTACAGTAGTCTATGTATCATCATGCACAATTTGCGTTTTAAAGTGTGTATTATTTGAAGTGCTTCAGTTCAGGCCAGCCCAATTTTCCATAGTCCCACCCACGTACAAACTCCTGGCTACGCTACTGACATGAAGATGTCCATTGTCCTCACCAATCAGGATTTTGTGAATGTTGGATTATTGTTTTGTTTTTTTTACAAATAAAATTACCATAATTACACAGTTGTAGGCAACGGATTTAACCCCAAGCTGAAGTGTGTACGATTACATAATCTAACCACTCGATATGCCTACAGTGGCGACAAATTCAACCTGCTAGTCTACAAGCTCTGTAACACTTCAATGAAGCTGTCATGACTTTTCTCATGTTTTTATCCTTTGCATCAGCTAAATAAATAAACTTTCCCCAGTCATAACCACAATTAGGCCTACCTGCCACATTGATGTAGTCTTACAGTTGCCTAGGCTATATGTATTTCGTTATATAATTTCCCTTACACGTTTCTTCTCTGTAAATGCGGCAAGACTGTATTATTACTGTATGCCGACTTAGGGTCGCTGGCAATCGCAGATCATATTCAATCGCAGATCATATTCAATGTAAAAAGTATGGTGTCCAATCAAAAACAACATTTTTGACCAAGGGGTTTGGGAATATGTTCACTGTGTAGATAATCATCTCAGAAAACAAATGGTCAAAATCGTATGATAGTTGTTTCCCCCTGTAGAATTGGTAATATTTTGGGAACAAAATCAACAGAGGTGCGAGATAAAAAGTGGTCGCTAAGGGTGAAAAATGCTTCTCGGAAACAAGACAATTTGTAGCCTAAGCTTTGTGACAAGCATGGGGTTCATTGTAAGTCATAAAACTATAACCTATACATTTAGGCTTGATCTTATATTATGTGTAAATTCAATAATTGGAAAGCAATTGTAAAGCAATATTTATAATTGATTAGGACGTATAGGCTATCCCATTACTACAGTGAGGGAAAAAAGTATTTGATCCCCTGCTGATTTTGTACGTTTGCCCACTATTTGACCCCCTCACAATCAGAAAGAGTTCTGGCTCCCAAGTGTCTTTTATACAGGTTACGAGCTGAGATTAGGAGCACACTCTTAAAGGGACTGCTCCTAATCTCAGTTTGTTACCTGTATAAAAGGCACCTGTCCACAGAAGCAATCAATCAATCAGATTCCAAACTCTCCACCATGGCCAAGACCAAAGAGCTCTCCAAGGATGTCAGGGACAAGATTGTAGACCTACACAAGGCTGGAATGGGCTACAAGACCATCGCCAAGCAGCTTGGTGAGAAGGTGACAACAGTTGGAAGAAACACAAAAGAACTGTCAATATCCCTCGGCCTGGGGCTCCATGCAAGATCTCACCTCGTGGAGTAGCAATGATCATGAGAACAGTAAGAAATCAGCCCAGAACTACACAGGAGGATCTTGTCAATGATCTCAAGGCAGCTGGGACCACAGTCACCAAGAAAACAATTGGTAACACACTATGCCGTGAAGGACTGAATCCTGCAACACCCGCAAGGTCCCCCTGCTCAAGAAAGCACATATATATGCCCATCTGAAGTTTGCCAATGAACATCTGAATGATTCAGAGGACAACTGGGTGAAAGTGTTGTGGTCAGATGAGACCAAAATGGAGCTCTTTGGCATCAGCTCAACTCGCCGTGTTTGGAGCAGGAGGAATGCTGCCTATGACCCCAAGAGCACCATCCCCACCGTCAAACATGAAGGTGGAAACATTATGCTTTGGGGGTGTTTTTCAGGACAACTTCACCGCATCAAAGGGACGATGGACGGGGCCATGTACCGTCAAATCTTGGGTGAGAACCTCCTTCCCTCAGCCCAGGCATTGAAAGTGGGTCGCGGATGGGTATTCCAGCATGACAATGACCCAAAACACACAGCCAAGGCAACAAAGGAGTGGCTCAAGAAGAAGCATATTAAGGTCCTGGAGTAGCCTAGCCAGTCTCCAGACCTTAATCCCATAGAAAATCTGTGGATGGAGCTGAAGGTTCGAGTTGCCAAACGTCAGCCTCGAAACCTTAAAACCTGTTTGGGACAGGGGACAGTATTTTCACGTTCGGATGAAAGCCCAGAATCAAATATTTGCATATTATTAGTGGATTTGGATAGAAAACACTTTGAATGATGTCTGTGAGTATAACAGAACTCATATGGCAGGCAAAAACCTGGGAAAAATCCAACCAGGAAGTGGGAAATATGAGGTTTGTATTTTTTCAAGTGATTGCCTATACAAATCACAGTGTCTGTGGGGTCATTTTCCACTTCCTAAGGCTTCCACTAGATGTCAACAGTCTTTAGAACCTTGTTTCATGCTTCTACTGTGACTGGGGAGAGAATAAGAGCTGACTCAACAAGTGGACTGCCTGAGGCCAATGAGTTGTTTACTGCGCTGTCACACAGGCGTGCCGTTCCTTCTTTTTCCTCTGTAACGAATACGCTATTGTCCGGTTGGAATATTATTGAAGATTTATGATAAAAAGACCCTAAGGATTGATTATAAACATCGTTTGACATGTTTCTACGAACGGTAATGGAACTTTGACTTTTCGTCTCGGGTTTTGCGCTTGCGCATTTTGCCTTTGGAATAGTGATCTGAATGCGCGAACAAAAGGAGGTATTTGGACATAAATATGGAGTTTATCGAACAAAACAAACATTTCTTGTGGGAGTCCTGGGAGTGCATTCCGACGAAGATCAGCAAAGGTAAGTGAAGATTTATAATACCATTTCTGAGTTTTGTTGACTCCAGAACTTGGCGGGTTACTGTATAGCTTGCTTTGATGGCTGAGCTCTGTACTCAGAATATTGAACAATGTGCTTTCGCCGTAAAGCTGTTTTGAAATCTGACACAGCGGTTGCATTAACTTGTTATGGATGGGGGCAGTATTTTCACGGCCGGATAAAAAACGTACCCGATTTAATCTGATTATTACTCCTGCCCAGAAATTAGAATATGCATATAATTATTAGCTTTGGATAGAAAACACTCCAAAGTTTCTAAAACTGTTTGGTGTCTGTGAGTATAACAGAACTCATATGGCAGGCCAAAACCTGAGAAGATTCCAAACAGGAAGCGCCCTCTCTGACCATTTCTTGGCCTTCTTAATCATCTCTATCGAAAACAAGGGATCTCTGCTGTAACTTGACATTTTCTAACGCTCCCATAGGCTTTCAGAAGGTGCCAGAACGTTGAATGATGACTTTGCAGGCCATGGCTGAAAAACAGTAGCGCATTTGGATAGTGGTCGACCTGAGAACAATGAGACTGGCGCACGTGTGCACGAGAAGAGTCCATTTTACTTTCTCTGTCTTTGAACGAAAACAACGACTCCCGGTCGGAATATTATCGCTTTTTTTACGAGAAAAATGGCATAAAAATTGATTTTAAACAGCGTTTGACATGCTTCGAAGTACGGTAATGGAATATTTAGAATTTTTTTGTCACGAAACGCGCCGGGCGCGTCACCCTTCGTTACCCTTCGGATAGTGTCTTGAACGCACAACAAAACACCGCTATTTGGATAGAACTATGGATTATTTGGAACCAAAACAACATTTGGTGATGAAGTAGAAGTCCTGGGAGTGCATTCTGACGAAGAACAGCAAAGGTAATCCAATTTGTCTTATAGTAAATCTGAGTTTGGTAAGTACCAAACTTGGTGGGTGTCAAAATGGCTAGCCATGATGGCCGGGCTATCTACTCAGAATATTGCAAAATATGCTTTCCCTGAAAAGCTATTTTAAAATCGGACACCGCAATTGCATAAAGGAGTTCTGTATCTATAATTCTTAAAATAATTATGTTTTTTGTGAACGCTTATCGTGAGTAATTTAGTAAATTCACCGGAAGTGTTCGTTGGGAATGCTAGTTCTGAACGTCACATGCTAATGTAAAAAGCTGGTTTTTGATATAAATATGAACTTGATTGAACAAAACATGCATGTATTGTATAACAATGTCCTAGGAGTGTCATCTGATGAAGATCATCAAAGGTTAGTGCTGCATTTAGCTGTGGTTTTGTTTTTTGTGACATTATATGCTAGCTTGAAAAATGGGTGTCTGATTATTTCTGGCTGGGTACTCTGCTGACATAATCTAAGGTTTTGCTTTCGCTGTAAAGCCTTTTTGAAATCGGACATTGTGGTTAGATAAAGGAGAGTCTTGTCTTTAAAATGGTGTAAAATAGTCATATGTTTGAAAAATGGAAGTTTTCGGATTTTAGAGGACTTTGTATTTCGCGCCACGCCCATCATTGGATATTGGAGCAGGTGTTCCGCTAGCAGAACGTCTAGATGTAAGAGGTTAAGGAGAAGTGTATCTATAATTATTTCAATAACTGTTGTAAATTTTATCAACGTTTATGATGAGTATTTTTGTAAATTGATGTGCTCATTCACTAGATGTTTTGGAGGCAAAACATTTTCTGAACATCACGAGCCAATGTAAAATGTATTTTTTTTATATAAATATGAACTTTATCGAACAAAACATATAAAACATTGTGTAACATTGAGTCCTGGGAGTGTCATCTGATGAAGATCGTGAAAGGTTAGTGATTCATTTTAGCTGTATTTCTGGTTTTTGTGACGCCTCTCCTTGCTTGGAAAATGTCTGTGTGGTTTTTCTTGTTTAGGCGCTGTCCTAACATAATCTAATGCTATGCTTTCGCCGTGAAGCCTTCTTGAAATCGGACAATTTGGTTGGATTAACGAGAAGATTATGGGATCTAATAGTTGTATGTTTGAGAAATCTGAATTATGAGTTTTTGTTGATTTGAATTTGCCGCCCTGCTATTTCACTGGCTGTTGGCAGTGTGTCCCGCGGGTGGGATGCTAGCGTCCCACATGTCCCAGAGAGGTTAAAAGAGGTCCACTACCACATACAATCTCCAAAAGTTGAGAGGCAGTGGGACCACTGCCAACAGTGCTTGGTGCTTTGTTGTATGATGAATTACGTCACAAAATCAATTTTGTATATAGGCCTAATGTTGATGATTTGTTAGAGAAATACTGCACTGAGCACCTCAGAAACTGAAGGTTCCTATTTTTTGGGTGAAATGTATTTTGTACCATAAGGAAATGAAATTTACTAACTAAGCTGACGTATGTCGCGGGTCGCTACTTCACAGGAGAGCCGTTTGAAAATAAACTTTTTTTTAATCAAAATATTTTTGGGGGCAGAAATGCCTTCTCGAACATTTGCACTTTCATGTGCTTTAATAACAAAGTTGCATGCCATCTGTAAATACGAATAAAATAAAACTGTTAAATTACGAGCCTAGTTGGTTAAGCCACAGAAAAAGGGAGCAACCTTCCAGCTAGCCATGATTGGCTGAGATAATGAGTGGGGTGGACATCCCGAGAGATGAGTTTGGATTGGTCTGCCATATAGCACGCTTCTGTCTATTTGCACTGGTTAGCATGTGTAGGGTAATCCTGTCTAATGCTGCTTTTAAAAAGAAATGTTTTGCGTATTAAAAAGACTTCAGTATGCAAGTATCCATTTCAATAGAACATCCCTGCAGCGACTGTTTCAGAGCACTCACATCTGAGTGTACCAGAGTGCAAAATAATGGATGAATTTACAAATGCTTAACACCGGTTGAATATGGCCGGTGTCAGTAAACGTCAGCAAAAAAGTGTAATTAAATTGTTGCCAGGAGCACAGTTACAGTCACCAACACTCTGGATAACATGAAAACAGCCTAACCAGCTCTGCTAGGGTGAGTAAAATGGTCAGAGTTTGGGTGGGGGCTAAAGCTTAAGATGATTCTTATGGAATTGCACACGGTCAGTGTCAACCCGAGTGACTTGACACAACAATGGGCCAAGCAAGCTGTACATACAAAACGGAAATGACACAAGACGTCTTATTTAATGAAAGGGGATGCAGTCTGCCTTGAAGCATTCGTCCATGTATACAGGTAAGAGTCTAGCTACAGTTTCAGATGTTATACGTTTCTAATTTTGTCAGAAAGTTGTTTTCATGTCAAGCTTACTGTTAGCTAACTAGCTAACATTGAACCTATTTGGTAAACTTTAGCTAGCTATGACAATCGGTTTGTATTGCTAGTACTCTATGGATTGGGATTATGGTTCCTTGTTTAGCTAGCTAGCTAGCTCCATGTATAAACAAAAGACCCCAAGTTGAAGCTTACTTTTAGCTAGCTGATGTTAGATGGCTGGCTCGCTAGCTAACATTACATTTATGATCTGTGTGTAGTAATGTTCTCATAATTGCTAGTTATAGCCTAATGTTAGCTAGTTAATTAGCTAACATTGAACCTATTTTATTAACTTTAGCTAGCTATGACAATCAGTTTGTATTGCTAGTACTCTATGAATTAGGATTATGGTTCATTGTTTAGCTAGCATGTATAAACAAGACTTCACTTCGCCAGATGATTACATGACCCATCAATTTAGCCAGGTGTGTCTGATGGTGATTACGGCTATCTATTGTATAATAAAGCCAAAATGTTTGCATCTGGAAGTTGTCTTTCAGCATCAGTAGAACTCTCCTCCACCAGTCATATGAGGAGAATGGTCTAATGCCTCCCACCAAAAAGAGATCTGGTCCAAGCAAGCACAGGTTACACCTGAAGCATGAGGACTTGCAGCGAGTGGTGAACTTCATCAACAACTACAGGATAATGCAATAGTATTACCAGGACACAGCCAAGACAAACACTTTGGTGGAAAGCTGCTGCCATGCCATGTGACAAAAGCAGCAGTGTGGCATTCCTACAAGGAATCGATGACAACACTTGGTATGTAAAGCCTAAACAACACGTTTTGATTATTTAATTGACCAACATGATTGGCAATACTTTAATTGATCTCACATTATTTCTGTATTTTCCAGAGGTACGTGTTGTCAGGCTTTGTGTTATCATTTTAACTTCCAGTTTCCAAGATGATGTTTCTGTATACAGTGCTGCTGCTCTGCACATTTATAGGTAATTGAAACTTACCTGATAATGATGCATTAAAAAATGATATTACATTTTACATTACATTTTATTTTCATTAAATTATCTTAAGGTTCTTTTGTTGTTTGCAGGTGCACTATCCTTCTATGCAGCCAGGTCCCATCTACTTATTAACTCCTCGCAACTGCAGTGGCCAAAACAAGAACAAGTTTGTGCACTGGTACTGTGCCTAGCGGACCATGCACAAGCTACACCAGTCTTGACCTTCACTTCCTGATCACAGGCCACACCAAGTTTGCCCCTGACTGGTGCTTCGGCCTCATCAAGCAGCGCTTCAGAAAGACCAGAGTGAACTCTTTGTCTGAGATTGCTGGTGTTGTGAAGGACACTGTGACAGGGGTTGACATCCCACAGCTGATTGGACTGGAGGATGGTACAGCCCTGGTGGAAAGCTATGGCTGGCAACAACACCCGACTCCGTAATTCAGGCCACTGCCACAGTTCAAGCAGTACCAGCACTTCAGATGAGTATCATTTTCATTGTATTGTATGAGGTTATTCTTCTCATCTAAACTTGGTGAATTGATGTTATGCAAATTGTAATGTCTTCAAATTTGTATTTAATTTCCTGTTTTACAGCGTCGATACTCTGGAGCCTGGTGTTGTTGTCGCCAAGGAGCGTTTGGACTCAGCCGGGACCAGGTTTCAGTTGCTGCGCAACACTGACATCCTTCCTCCCATAGATGGTCTGCCTGTACAAACACCACCTAGACTGGACACAGCTAGACAAACTGATGTTTTTGAGAAGATCAGGGAGTTTTGCGATGAAGAGGCTATGGACATCACATGCCATGCACCAAAGTCAATGGCAGGACAGAAACAGGCTCTCCGAATATAGATACCCTTGTTCATGCGTGGTTCGGACAGACACGTCATCAGCACCATCTGCAATGCCTCTATTCAAATGACTCTCTCCTAACACACTCCATACGTTGCTGCTACTATTTTATTTTATCCTGCTGCTCAGGCACTTTGCCCCTGATTGTATGCATTTAACTACCTTATCTATCACTGATATTGTTATTGTACTGTATATTATTTTATTTATATTGACACTATTTCTGATATTGCTACTATGCAAGTAACCATTTGGCTGTGCTGTTTACACCTTCTGTAGAGACCAATCGACTTGGCATGATGTGGCTGGGTGGTATAGCATTTCTTTCACATGACCCATCAATTTAGACAAGTGTGTCTGGGTAAGTGTCATCTAATATTTATAAAATATTTTTATCTGGAAACTTTTTGTTAACCTGAAATTGTTCCTTATTGTAGGCTACTACTTTTGCCACTTGTAGTCTTAATCTTTAGTACACTGCTCACTGTTTAGCACATGACCTCACATGTGAATCCTTAAAGAGATGGGTGGGGCTGGCTTAAGAGGGTGTGAACAATGCTGAATGGGTGTAGACAAGGAGAGCTCTCCAGTAGGTACCAAAACATTCAAAGGCCATTTTCTCAAAAGTGAGTTTACAAGTTTATCAACTTTCAAAGCAAAGAAAATGTATTTATAAAGCCCTTCTTACATCAGCTGATATCTCAAAGTGCTGTACAAAAACCCAGCCTAAAACCCCAAACAGCAAGCAGTGCAGGTGTAGAAGCCCGGTGGCTAGGAAAAACTCCCTAGAAAGGCCAAAACCTAGGAAGAAACCTAGAGAGGAACCAGGCTATGAGGGGTAGCCAGTCCTCTTCTGGCTGTGCCGGGTGGAGATTATAACAGAACATGGCCAAGATGTTCAAATGTTCATAGATGACCAGCAGGGTCAAATAATAATCACAGAGGTTGACGAGGGCGCAACAGGTCAGCACCTCAGGAGTAAATGTCAGTTGGCTTTTCATAGCCGATCATTCAGAGTATCTCTACCGCTCCTGCGGTCTCTAGAGAGTTGAAAACAGTAGGTCTGGGACAGGTAGCACATCCGGTGAACATGTCAGGGTTCCATAGCCGCAGGCAGAACAGTTGAAACTGGAGCAGCAGCACGGCCAGGTAGTTAGTCCTGAGGCATGGTCCTAGGGCTCAGAGAGAGAAAGAAAGGGAGAAAGAGAGAAAGAGAGAAAGAAAGGAGAGAAAGAGAAAGAGAGAAAGGAGAGAAAGAGAGAAAGGAGAGAAAGGAGAGAAAGAGAGAAAGGAGAGAAAGAAAGAAAGAGAATACTTAAGTTCACACAGGACACCGGATAAGACAGAAGAAATACTCCAGATATAACAGACTGACCCTAGCCCGACACATAAACTACTGCAGCATAAATACTGTAGGCTGAGACAGGAGGGGTCGGAAGACACTGTGGCCCCATCCGACGATACCCCCGGACAGGGCCAAACAGGCAGGATATAACCCCACCCACTTTGCCAAAGCACTGCCCCCACACCACTAGAGGGATATATTCAACCACCAACTTACCATCCTGAGACAAGGCCGAGTATAGGCCGAGCCCACAAAGATCTCCGCCACGGCACAACCCAAGGGAGGGTGCCAACCCAGACAGAAAGATCACGTCAGTGACTCAACCCACTCAAGTGACGCACCCCTCCTAGGGACGGCATGGAAGAGCATTAGTAAGCCAGTGACTCGGCCCCTGTAATAGGGTCAGAAGCAGAGAATCCCAGTGGAGAGAGGGGAACCGGCTAGGCAGAGACAGCAAGGGTGGTTCGTTGCTCCAGTGCCTTTCCGTTCACCTTCACACTCCTGGGCCAGACTTCACTCAATCATAGGACCTACTGAAGAGATGAGTCTTCAATAAAGACTTAAAAAGGTTGAGACCAAGTCTGCATCTCTCACATGGGTAGGCAGACAGTTCCATAAAAATGGAGCTCTATAGGAGAAAGCCCTGCCTCCAGCTGTTTGCTTAGAAATTCTAGGGACAGTTAGGAGGCCTGCGTCTTGTGACCATAGCGTACGTGTAGGTATGTACGGCAGGGCCAAATCGGAAAGATGAGTAGGAACAAGCCCATGTAATGCTTTGTAGGTTAGCAGTAATACCTTGAAATCAGCCCTTGCCTAACAGGAAGCCAGTGTAGAGAGGCTAGCACTGGAGTAATATGATCAAATTGATTGGTTCTAGTCAAGATTCTAGCAGCCGTGTTTAGCACTAACTGAAGTTTAGTGTTTATCCGGGTAGCCGGAAAGTAGAGCATTGCAGCAAGCATGGATACATTTTTCTGCATCATTTTTGGACAGAATGTTTCTGATTTTTGCAATGTTACGTAGATGGAAAAAAGCTGTCCTTGAAACAGTCTTGATATGTTTGTCAAAAGAGAGATCAGGGTCCAGAGTAACGCCGAGGTCCTTCAGTTTTATTTGAGACGACTGTACAACCTTCAAGATTGATTCAACAGAAGATCTCTTTGTTTCTTGGGACCGAGAACAAGCATCTCTATTTTGTCCGAGTTTAAAAGTAAAACATTTGCAGCCATCCACTTCCTTATGTCTGAAACACAGGCTTCCAGCGAGGGAAATTTTGGGGCTTCACCATGTTTCATCGAAATGTACAGCTGTGTGTCATCCGCATAGCAGTGAAAGTTAACATTATGTTTCCAAATGACATCACCAAGAGGTAAAATATATAGTGAAAACAATAGTGGTCCTAAAATGGAACCTTGAAGGACACCAACATTTACAGTTGATTTGTCAGAGGACAAACCATCCAGAGACAAACATATCTTCCCGACAGATGAGATCTAAACCAGGCCAGAACTTGTCCGTGTAGACCAATTTGGGTTTCCAATCTCTCCAAAAGAATGTGGTGATCGATGGCAGCACTAAGGTCTAGGAGCACAAGGACAGATGCAGAGCCTCGGTCTGACGCCATTAAAAGGTCATTTACCACCTTCACAAAAGCAGAATTACTTATTCATAATCACTGTGCTTGGATTAGCACCCTTGTTAGCCTTTGGAGATAAGTAACTCGCCACACATCGGTGGAATCTTTAAACAGTGGTAATCGATGCTTCACCGCTACAGGAATAAGAGGTAAATACATTCCCGAAAACCTTTAGGAAGTCCACTGCGGGGGAGAAAATGCCATCAAAGTCACAATCATCATCAATGGTTCACTCTCCCCTGCCAAATTCAACGCTGGTGCTTCCGGCTGCCCCAGAATGATTTTACCAGATTCACACTCTGAAAACCATCCAGAGTCAATCAGGGATAGTATATCATCCCTGGAATCCGGACTCTGAACACTCCCGAAAGGTTAACCCAGCCGGAGACAATGGTTACATGAACTGGTCCGAGCCAAGGTCTCCTGAGCTTGTTTCCACCCCAGGCAACAGGACAGCACTCGAGAGTATCTTTAATTTTTATTGTGAAACAACATGCCCAAGGCACTGTTGGAGGTTCAAACTCGGCTGGTTATCCTTTTTTAACTTACTCTTACCACTGACCATCTTATCAAAGAAGCACTAGCTACACAATTAGAGCAGAAAGTAGTGTTTTTTTTGCCAACACAAATCTTACCCAAGCATGGAAGCATTAGTTACAGAAGTAGAGCAGAAAGCAGTTAGCTTTTAGCCAACATAAAAAAACGATACCAAGACAACTAAGTTGGAGCCGAGTCTCGTAACTTTCGTGTACTTGAAAAGTTTGTAAACTGCGTGACACATTCTTCCTTCAGGCGAGCTGAAGAACAAAGAATTCAGGAAATGAATGCAAGCCCTGGTATTATAGCCAGGAAGGCAGGGCTTCCGAGGGTGGGCTTGGCATCCATTGGCCATGATTACAGTTTGCATCAGGTGAATAGGATTGGTTGTTGACTCCCCATAGTATTATGTACCGAGTGACTGACTGAAAGGGAAACTTTTTCTGTAGGCTATTTTTAGAAATCTTTGGAGTGCTGTTCATTGTCATTGCCACTGTCGGCTTTCCAACTTTGTGACAGTGCCATTGTAAAAATGTCCTTTCTGTATAAACTATATGGTAGCCTGACAACATTGAGTTAATAAAGCAATCAAACATGTTTTACTGTCTGTGGGATGAGGTGGTGCAAGTTTTTAGGCTAATATCCTATTTCATTTTATACCTTATCAAATACATGCACAATTGCATGATTTCATTAGCAATTTGCACGAGGTGATCGATGTATGCAACAATGGTCATTCAATGTTTGAGGGAATATTTTGCTGTTTACATAATTTAGTAATGCGACACTAGGCCTACTTTCACATATTAGTATAGGATATGTAGACTACCGGTGGTATTAGGGATTATCCCTGACCAATGGTGTGCCTGTTACGATCAAATAAGTGTGTATTTTTGTTTTTGGACATGTTTTTAGTGTTGCGTGCCACTGTTTAGCTGAAGCAAATTGGAGCCCAATGTCATTTAGCTACATATCATTTTCTAAGGTGTAATCTTTACTGTTAACTGTGTTTTACGGATGAGTCATCAAGCCTGCATGTGTAGTCATGGTGACCAGCATGTGTAGTTATGGTGCGCCAGGGGGATAATAAAGCAGGTGCATTCATTTGAATTTCAAGACATGGATGGTCTCTTTCATCTTCTAAGGTAGAAATCAAAAACACAATTTTATCTTACTTTAGCTGCTTCGACGCATCATTTTGATAACTGTTAGGCTATACTTTTTAAAGTTGCATTAATCAACATTGGAACATTGGTTTCAATGATCACCAAATATTTACTTTTCATTGGTTTTACTGGAAGATACAGTATGTCAAAGATATAGGCCTTACTAATATAGCTCACTATGTAAATGTCTTCCACTACCATTAATAATAATACTTCCAGCCAGCTGAGCAAGCACACAAAGGTTCCACCGATTGCGAAACAACACACTGTTATTAGTCATACTTTAATTACTTATTATTATTCCCAACGCTATACCTCCTACAGCTTATATGCTAAACATACCAATTCAACTTTATAAATTTGCAGAGAGGTCTAACTTGAGTTGATACATTTTTGGGGGGGATACTCATCATTTTAACATGGAAGACTATGGTGGCCAAAATATGACATTTTTTGGAACACTGCTGTTCGTACACCTTTTAAGATACACACTCCATGCCAACATTAAAATGTGCAGAACACTCCAAATGAAAAACCCTGTAAAAAACCTGATAACTATTATACCTTTTACACCTTTTACAATGTTTTTATAACTACAAAAACTCCCATTAGTTAACATGGTGTTTCAAAATGAAACATAATTGCCTAGCAACCCAGTAGCCAGTTTATATGAACAAGTAAGTCGTTTTAAAAGATGAATTATGCAAATGTTGTCAAAATAACAATTCAAAACCTGATATTTCCTATAGTCTTACATATGCTTTTTCACTGAAAGAATAAGCCATTCAGAAGATAGCCAATATCACTAGTGCTAGCAAAAAAGTAGCTAGATGGTTTCTTATGTCTCTAGCTAACTAGCTAGCTATGTCTTTTAACAAATCTCTAACTAGCTAGCATGCCATCCTTTAATCAAATCTAGAAATATAGCTAGCTAGGTAACTAGCAAGCCAGGAATAACAACTATGTTTTCACTCTGGGACAATGTAAAAACAACCATTTCACCTGGAGCTGTCTAAATCCACCATTTTAGACTGCCAACACTCACGTCTCCATCGCATAAAGGCAATGACTACCCCAACTACAGACCACAAAAACTACTGACCACAACTAGACCATAAAAACGACTGACTACAACTACTGACCACAACCACACAACTACTGACCACAACTACTGACCACAAAAATGACTGACTACAACTACTGACCACAACCACACAACTACCGACCACAACTACTGACCACACAACTAATAATCACAAACCTCTTTTCCATCAATAAAGAGCATATGAAATCTTCCTCTACTTCTCTGCTTTTCATATCTGAAATCGGCACACAAATATATCTTACCGATCAAACATTATAGCTGTTTTAGTAACCATATCAACAACATTTATGTGAACTCTTAGAAACAACTGCCATTTTGACCACTCCCTCAACAAGTTAGACCAAAATCTTTGTCTACTTCTCTGGTACTTAAAGGATAGGTAGCATAAACATAATGACATGTAACATAGGGATTTGCATTAATATACACATCAAAACTCCCCGTGCAAAGTTACACCTTACTTTTCTATTTTTGTAGTTAGTACATAAAACTGATCAGAATTCTGAAGAATGCCGAAATCATGTCGAAAAATGTTTTTACGGAGTGGGATGTAATATGGAGGACCCAGCAAGACAGCCTTTTACCTATAATGTAAACTCAAACAGAAATAACTTCAAATGTATAACTTCATATTAAACCAAATCGTTTGGACTCGTGACCAATAGTTTCAATTTAATTTTCAGCCAACTTATAAGCAAATACTTTATGAATTGATTGGTACAAATCAACCTGCAAGGTTGCCTGCCAATTAGCCTGCTAACTTTAGCCCTACTAGCCCGCTAACATTAGCCCTACCAGCCTGCTAACGTTATATTATCACTGAATGAGTCAGTTGCTATCAAAACCTAGCCTACAGCTACATTAAACTAAATCAAAGTTTTTGCCATCTAACTAAATATCGAAGAATGTTAGCTTTATGCAGTTCTTAGCCTGCAAGCTAGCCAGCCAGCTAACGTTAGTTATTTAGCCAAATAATGTTAGCTATTAGCCTAGCAAGCCCAGCCTACCAGTATGAATATGGTCAACATGCTAGAGCCCAACTACTGGAGACCAGTTAGAACACTACTAACACAACATAACTAAAACATAACCGCAGAGCAAAGGAGCAGAGATTTACAGATTTACAGGCCCCGCCAATGGTAAAGGTCAGGGAAAATCCAATAGATATAGCGAGAAAAGTCCAAAGTAGATAGATTCCAGATGTCCGTCAGCTAAAGCACTAGCTCTAAGCCAAGGTGGAAAAAGGTACAAAACTCCCATAGCCTACTTCACAGAGAATATTCCGAAACATTGACAAAACAAAAAGGAGAACAGACGAGGTACCACGGTAAGAAGGCACCAGATCCTGCAGTACTAAAGGAAGTCTTTGACCATATTGTGTTGTTACTTTAGTGAGTAAAACTGATGATTCCTACCCTTTAAGGCCTCTAGAAGTGCAAGTGATATAAAACACCAAAAATTCATTCATATGCTGTAATGTGTAAATACTTTACCTTAGTGATGGGGAAATGAAGCTTCCTGAAGCATTGCCTTTTTGTCATCTACCGAAACCAATGAGCGGGATATCTTTTGTCATTTCGGTGACCAACATTGGTCAACACCATTCAAAGTGTGTTGGTTGCATGATGGGGATAAAAATTGTCTGACTTATGCCAACAACGTGAGCAAAGGTCATGAAGTTGACTGCAGTCGACTTAAACTTTCTGCAGTTTCTCCTCATGAGCTGCAACTTGCATCTGTTGACTGCATTGTGGGAGGCACTATTTGTTAACCAATCACTTGTGTTTTTGTGACTGAAACAGAAGCAGTTTTCCTGTATACAGTGGATATGTACAAATGAATGTGATATTTTGGGCTCCCTCTCCACAATTGATAGTACAATGTACACACATATATTTACAGTTTGTGAGCGTGTGATATGGGGGTTGGAGATATATTTATTTCAACATTACAAAAATATGTTTTTATGAACAATGGCATCACTGCCATATTGCACTGAGCCTTGCTGTTGGAAAACCTAAAACCACTGTGTTAGGGTATAACTAGGCCCCTCAGAAAGGCCTTATGATATATGTATTGTCAAAGAATTTTGAAAGCCAATTAAAGGCTGGTGGAACCTCTCAGTAATACTATTTAAGAGTCTATTGACATACCAGTGCATCAATCAAAGTAACATAATACAAAAATTCCAATCAAGATCTGTGAGTTTAAGCTAGAGATACAGTATGATACATAGGTGAATGCAGTGGATTGAGACACAGCCTATGTCGGCCTTCCGCATCTGTGGTGCAAGGTGGCCGAGCTACAGCGGTGTTTGTCAGACAATGAGACATCCCGAAAATGGGTTCTCACACAAATGTCTGAAGTGTCAAACGGTTTGTCCTACAAACTAATATGACCACTCTATAGAAAGGTGAGACTCTCACGGACAAAATGGTATTTTCCGACCCCCACAAGTGTCACACGACTCATCTGAATATAACCGGTACTGGTTTAAAAAAATATATGGAAGTATGGAGGTAGCCCAAAAAATTTTTGAATATGTGTCCAAAAAACAAATTGTTTTCCGTAGCTTTCTTATACACTGAGTGTACAAAGCATTAAGGACGCCTGCTCTTTCCATAACATAGACTGACCAGGTGAATCCAGATGAAAGCTATGCTCCCTTATTGATGTCACTTGTTAAATCCACTTCAATCAGTGTAGATGAATGGGAGGAGACAGGTTAAAGAAAGATTTTTAAGCTTTGAGACAATTGAGACACAGAGTGGTTTGTGTCAAGAACTGCAATGCTGCTGGGTTTTTCCACACCCACCAGTTTCCTGTGTGTCTCAAGAATGGTCCACCACTCAAAGGACATCCAGCCAACTAGGCCAAACTTTGGAAAGCATTGGAATCAACATGGCCCAGCATCCTTGTGGAACGTTTTCGACACCTTGTAGAGTCCATACCCTGACTAATTGAGGCTGAGGGGGGGGGGGGTTCAGAGGTGTTGGGTTAAATGCAGAAGACATTTCAGTTGAATGCATTCAGTTGTACAACTCACTAGGTATCCCCCTTTCCCTATTGTGGCTATTTGATCACAATGTAGGCATAATATAGCTGTTCTGTCATTCAACCTACAGTAGCAGCCAATGTGTGGTGTTCATTGTAGGCAAACATTCCATGAGAATTTTGATTAAAAACATGCAGGGCTTGACAGTAACCGGTTTATCTACATCGAATAAAATTGTATTTGTCACATGCGCAGAATACAACAGGTGTAGACCTTACAGTGAAATGCTTACCATTAACCAACAATGCAGTTTTAAGAAAATACCTTAACAAAAAAGTAAGAGATAAGAATAACAAAAGATTAAAGAGCAGCAGTAAATAACAATAGCGGGGCTATATACAGGGGGTACCAGTACAGAGTCAATGTCAATGTGCAGGGGCACCTAATGCAAATAGTCTGGGTAGACATTTGATTAGCTTTTCAGGAGTCTTATGGCTTGGGGGTAGAAGCTATTCAGGAGCCTCTTGGACCTAGACTTGGCGCTCCGGTACCACTTGCCGTGCGGTAGCAGAGAGAACAGTCTATTACTAGGGTGGCTGGAGTCTGATAATTTTTAGGGCCTTCCTCTGAAACCGCCTGGTATAGAGGTCCTGGATGGGAAGAAGCTTGGCCCCAGTGATGTACTGGACCGTACGCACTACCCTCTGTAGTGCCTTGCGTTCGGAGGCCGAGCGGTTGCCATACCAGGCAGTGATGCAACCTGTCAGGATGCTCTCGATGGTGCAGCTGTAAAACCTTTTGAGGATCCGAGGACCCATGCCAAATCTTTTCAGTCTCCTGAGGGGGAATAGGTTTTGTCGTGCCCTCTTCACGACTGTCTTGGTGTGCTTGGACCATGTTAGTTTGTTGCTGATGTGGACGCCAAGGAACTTGAAGCTCTCAACCTGCTCCACTACAGCCCCATCGATGAGAATGGTGGCGTGCTCGGTCCTTCTTTTCCTGTAGTCCACAGTCATCTCCTTTGTCTTTATCATGTTAAAGGAGAGGTTGTTGTCCTTACATTACACGGTCAGGTCTCTGACCTCTTCCCTATTGGTTGTCTCATCGTTGTCAGTGATCAGGCCTACCACTGTTGTGTCATCAGCAAACTTAATCATGGTGTTGGAGTTGTGCCTGGCCATACAGTCATGAGTGAACAGGGAGTACAGGAGGGGGCTGAGCACACATCCCTGAGGGGCCCCTGTGTGGAGGATGTGTTGTTACCTACCCTTACCACCTGGGGTGGCCCGTTTATTATAAATCCCGCTATTTCTCATAACCTTCCGGATTAGAGTCCCACTCCTTGAAAGCGGCAGCTCTACCCTTTTGCTCAGTGCGAATGTTGTCTGTAATCTATGGCTTCTGGTTGGGGTATGTACGTACAGTAACTGTGGGACCAACGTCCTCGATGCACTTATTGATAAAGCCAGTGACTGATGTGGTGTACTCAATGCCATCGGAAGAATCCCGGAACATATTCCAGTCTGTGCTAGCCAAGCAGTCCTGTAGTTTACTGTCTGCTTCATCTGACCACTTTTTTATAGACCAAGTCACTGGTGCTTCCTGCTTTAGAAATGCTGATAGAAATGAATTAAAACTGATTTAAGTTTCCCTGCATTAAAGTCTCCGGCCACTAGGAGTGCTGCCTCTGGATGAGCGTTTTTCGGTTTGCTTCAGACAAGATGACTGAAAATGTTGTGTTGTTTGATACAAGAAACCACTTCACAAAATAAAATGCATAAATTATTCCCATACCATTATTACAGAGAATCAGACAAATTATGCTACCTTCTGCCTATTGGCTACTTAGCTTATCCAAGCCTGTCTCAGTATACAACATTGCCCCTTTAAGAACAAGAAAAGCTCTTTACCGGACTCGCTTTTCAAAGAAGTCTAGAAATGTACACGTTTTGTGCTCTTGTAGGAAGCAATCACTCCCGTATTGCCGACTACAAATTATCTATAACGGGGCTAATAACTCACTAACTAGCAAAGGATATGAACAAAATGTGCTTACGAGGCTATATGCAGATCTCGCTTTGATCTCAAAACAAGCTCATCTACTCACGACTGCTCATGTTGTAAACACAGTCCAGTTCAAACTCAATGGCACAGATCCATATATGGCAATTGTCTATTTGCATATAGGCCTACTACAGCTCTGATTGTTTATGCCGCACTGGTCTGTGTTGCGTTTGGGCTGAGTCGTGCGTGTCAATGCAATAGAATCCTACTCTGACGTTTTCTGCATACAACAAAATCTCTTGCATAGTTAGTTTGGTTTCGGTATGCTGCATTGAAAGTGGCTAATATTGCGTTGATTCGATCACAATTGCCACAGTAAAGTGTTAACGGAAAACCCTAGATCAGTGGTCACCAGCCTTTCCTGAGTGAAGATCATTTTCTGAGTCAAAATGCAAGCCGAGATCTACCCAGATTTTTTTACAACTTAAAAACATAAGCCTTTGCAACATTAACCAATTAAAAGTAGTACTGTTGCAATGAGGTTTGTGCAGTAAGCTATAGTCCCAATACATTATCACCGCATATTGGCTTTGCTTGAATTGCCCTGCCAATTAATTGTTGCTTGGGCAACGTTTTGAAATTATATTTCAACAACATCCCTCTGTTCTCCCTTTCCTTCACTGACACTGACCAAAAAGTGACACCATCTTCTAGTTGATGGGGAAACTCAAGTCACACCGCATTGTTTCTGCCTCATGCACAAATTCATGTTGTTACTCTTATGAAGAGAGAATGTAAATATTCCTCGATATTAAAAAAGACATGCCACTAATAATAACAACATCGCAAGACTATCGATATACTTTCCTACTCATTCATTACTGCTGCAGTGCTTGTTGTAGCGCTGAGTGGAAATAGGAAGAACGTGCATTTTATGGCTTATAAAAGCATTGAATACAAAGTGTTGACAATGCTGAATAAGAACTTAAACATGAACTCACTCGTTGACAGTTTCTTTCTAGTCATGGTTTTAAAAAGTGTCACTCGTGCTCCCTCTCCGGCCTCTAGGTCAGCAGGCTGCTCAATATGGCGCACACCTGCCACCATCGTTACATGCATCAGCGCATAATGACACTCACCTGGACTCCATCACCTCCTTGATTACCTGCCTTATTTATGTCACTCGCTTTGGTTCCTCCCCCAGGTGTTATTGTTTCTGTTTGTTGTCTGTGTGTTGTTCTTGTTTTGTATTATGTTTTCATTTATTATATGATTCACTCCCTGAACTTGCTTCCCAGCGCAAACGTTACAAAAAGTATACATTTTGCAGTAGCTTTGGCCAGTGGTAGGCCTGTTGTCCACTCTCCAGAGGCAGAGTTTGTACCTTTAGACACATGAAATGGTTCAAAATGGCAGCTGAATCGGGTGCACCTACTGTACCACCAAGACGAATAACAAAAAAAGGCTTTATCATTGGGTTTTTTACAGAAATGATTGGCGACCGACTAGGAATGTGATCAACCTGTTGTTGACTACTGCTCTAGAAAGTTGATTGAAGTTCAATATTGTGCTTCTCTCTGTGGGCTGATATTTATTCTGTACTGCAGTCCTGGGGAGCTGCAAGGCAGTCTCGGGTTAATGCGCGACTGCGCACACTTTAGTGAGAACAATGGTTGTAGGTAGAACCACATACAGGAGGTTCTATGAAGAACCTTACATATACAAAGACCTAGCCCCCAATAAAGTTCCCCTATGGGGACAAACCAAAAAACCCTATATGGTTCTACTCAGCAGTGAATCGGTTCTTTTCCAAATATTTGTGTATGCCTGAGAGCAATTTACACTGCTCAAAAAAATAAAGGGAACACTTAAACAACACAATGTAACTCCAAGTCAATCACACTTCTGTGAAATCAAACTGTCCATTTAGGAAGCAACACTGACTGACAATAAATTTCACATGCTGTTGTGCAAATGGAATAGACAACAGGTGGAAAGTATAGGCAATTAGCAAGACACCCCCAATAAAGGAGTGGTTCGGCAGGTGGTGACCACAGACCACTTCTCAGTTCTTATGCTTCCTGGCTGATGTTTTGGTCACTTTTGAATGCTGGCGGTGCTTTCACTCTAGTGGTAGCATGAGACGGAGTCTACAACCCACACAAGTGGCTCAGGTAGTGCAGCTCATCCAGGATGGCACATCAATGTGAGCTGTGGCAAGAAGGTTTGCTGTGTCTGTCAGCGTAGTGTCCAGAGCATGGAGGCGCTACCAGGAGACAGGCCAGTACATCAGGAGACGTGGAGGAGGCCGTAGGAGGGCAACAACCCAGCAGCAGGACCGCTACCTCCGCCTTTGTGCAAGGAGGAGCAGAAGGAGCACTGCCAGAGCCCTGCAAATGACCTCCAGCAGGCCACAAATGTGCATGTGTCTGCTCAAACGGTCAGAAACAGACTCCATGAGGGTGGTAATGAGGGCCCGACGTCCACAGGTGGGGGTTGTGCTTACAGCCCAACACCGTGCAGGACGTTTGGCATTTGCCAGAGAACACCAAGATTGGCAAATTCGCCACTGGAGCCCTGTGCTCTTCACAGATGAAAGCAGGTTCACACTGAGCACGTGACAGACGTGACAGAGTCTGGAGACGCCGTGGAGAACGTTCTGCTGCCTGCAACATCCTCCAGCATGACCGGTTTGGCGGTGGGTCAGTCATGGTGTGGGGTGGCATTTATTTGGGGGGCCTCCATGTGCTCGCCAGAGGTAGCCTGACTGCCATTAGGTACCGAGATGAGATCCTCAGACCCCTTGTGAGACCATATGCTGGTGCGGTTGGCCCTGGGTTCCTCCTAATGCAAGACAATGCTTGACCTCATGTGGCTGGAGTGTGTCAGCAGTTCCTGCAAGAGGAAGGCATTGATGCTATGGACTGGCCCGCCCGTTCCCCAGACCTGAATCCAATTGAGCACATCTGGGACATCATGTCTCGCTCCATCCACCAACGCCACGTTGCACCACAGACTGTCCAGGAGTTGGCGGATGCTTTAGTCCAGGTCTGGGAGGAGATCCCTCAGGAGACCATCTGCCACCTCATCAGGAGCATGCCCAGGTGTTGTAGGGAGGTCATACAGGCACGTGGAGGCAACACACACTACTGAGCCTCATTTTGACTTGTTTTAAGGACATTACATCAAAGTTGGATCAGCCTGTAGTGTGTTTTTCCACTTTAATTTTGAGTGTGACTCCAAATCCAGACCTCCATGGGTTGATAAATTGGATTTCCATTGATTATTTTTGTGTGATTTTGTTGTCAGCACATTCAAATATGTAAAGAAAAAAGTATTTAATAAGATTATTTCATTCATTCAGATCTAGGATGTGTTATTTTAGTGTTCCCTTTATTTTTTTGAGCAGTATAAATTCAAACTGCTGCTATTTAGTGCATGAGTTGAGCCAGTACTCATCTGTTAAAGAATACTGGCTCTAAAATATGAATACCCGTACTGTAAAATGGGTATCTGCAGCTAAAATAAGCACCCACATTTATTTAATTCCACTTCAAGCACTGCTGCTATTCAAAGTTATATAGAGAATCTCTATGAAAACATTGTATTGACAGGTTATTTTGTCAACACCCTAGAAACTGGATTGTTTAATGTAGCAGAAAAACATTAATCACCTTGGAAAATCCACAGTAAAACAATATTGATATGAATATTTTAATCAGTTTTAATCAATTCTTCGCCAGAGAGCATCTTTTGACAGTACATTGCAACGGTCAAAATGAACAACGTGACTAAAGCAGAATGAGATTTGTCTCTATCTTAAAAACAGATTGTTGTGTTTCCTAAATGCCAGCCAGGAGTAAGTCCACCAAATGCTGTGCTTCAGACGAGGGCCCCGAGGGACCTGGAAACACGCACACCCACATCTGTTGTGTGTAGTCCACACACTGAGGGTCACTGTGGACCAAGTCTAACTGCATCTCCCTTAAGCTTTAAAGACCTATAGGTTTGGCCCCAAAGTCACATTGGGGACTGGCATGGCATCTGTCCCCAAACCATGAGCCAACGGCTGGGGTGAGGGAGGGAGGACCAGGTCCTGTAGCCCAGATAAAGACAGCCTACCCTGACTATGGCAGTAGGGGACTGGGGGGCATGGTGGACAGGCCTTTGGGTTCAGCTGAAGACTGCTGATAATAATCCACATGGGTGTGAAAAGCCCGTAAGGAAAGACCTGCAGGAGAACGAGGCCTAGGAAAACAAGATTAAAATTAGTCTGTGCTCAATGCTCAGGACTGTAACGCATTAAGGAAGCCATAATCCATCCTCCATTGCACTGCTACTACTTCTACTACTGTATATCATTACCATTTTTACACAGAGAAAATGTTGTACGGCGAATGCACTAGCCTTCATGAGTACACTTCTACTAACGCTAATTGGTTTGCTGTAAACAAATCAAGCCATTCTCGTTCATTGAATTTAATATTGGATTTAATAATGTAGTGTTTATTTAATAGGATTTTAATCAAACCAGTTTACTGTCTCAGCGAACAAGCGCTTTGCTTTTCTTTCATTATCATTCCACTTGTATAATCAACATTTTAATTTCCCAATCAAAGGAGTTAAGGGTCACTTTATTACATGAACCAGTGAGGTGAATCAAATAAATTCTGGGCTCATGGATAGTTCAGGGTACAGTGTATTCTAGTTAATTCAATATGATATGCTATACTGACTGTTCAATTTATATGGCAAATAATTGAATGTATAACTTACATTTAGTTATACAGGGGATTTATACATCAAATGATAGCTTATGTGTAATATAAAAAAGTAAATGAGGTAATTAATTTAGCTTATTGTAACATTTCACTGAATAACACAATAGCTGTGACATAATATGAAAAATAATAACCGTACGACGTACACAGTTGAGCGCTTTGCTCAATATCAGTTTACCAGTCATGTACTGTATGCAGGTCAGCTGTGAGGCCTCAGCTGGAGTAGAGGAGGCTACACCTGTCAGTGCCCGTGGGCCGCTTTCTTTCTATCTCTGTCTCTCTCCCTCCCTCCATACATCCCTCTCTTTCTAGCTGGATGTGCAGGAACCCCTCACCCCAGATAGATCCAGGCTGCGTCAGCCAGTCCAGCTCAGCCATGCGTGTCCTACTCTGGGAATTCACTCCGGGAGCTTCAGTTACATCCATCTTTCTTTCTTTCTCTCCCTCCCTGTCTCTCTGTCTCTCTGTCTGTTATTAACCTCCCACATTGCTGTTTCTTGCCTCTCTCTCACAGTGACTGCCCTCTCACTTTTTCTTTCCCTCCCTCCATCTCTTTATCATTCTCTCCTCATGCTCTCTTCCACTGGTCTCTCTTCCACTGGTCTCTCTGTCTGTTGTCTCTTCCTCTCCTCTCTTTGTATCTACATTATCTCTCTACCCACTTCCCTCATTCTCTATCTTTCTTTCTCCCTCATTCTTACCTAGCTCTCTCTCCCTCTCTCCGGCCTTAGTCACCCCATCCCTCTCAACAGTAGTCCAACAGGAGTGAGCGAATCCGGTGGTGAGGGTGAAAATGAAAATGAGTTGGTTGCAGTAGGAATGTGTAGCCTTGGCTTGTTGATGGAAACCCTGCCATTAGGCTCTGGCCCAGAAAGGTTGAGAAACAGAGCGTAAACAATGGCTCTCCCAAAGGAGGCCACTCACTTCCTGGATGGAATGCGAGGCACACACACACACACATACCGGCAAAAATCATCACGTTCATCATCAGCTGTGTACACACACACACACACACACACACACACACACACACACACACACACACACACACACACATATTCTGTAGTACGAATTCATTACACTTTGTGAAAAAAATTGCCCTACCATCTAACCCTGCACCCATTAAAACCTCACCACTATTCCACTACTTTGGCCCCATCTGATCCTACTCCAGGCCAGCGGACTGGGAGGATGGGACAATATCGTTCAAAACATTTGAACTCTTCTGCTGTAAAATCTCGTACACCCAAATACTTTTCTGCAGCTGCCACCACAACATCTATCCTCTGTGATTTACCTTCCATTCCTGTGGTACAATTGACAACCATGGCCATAAATGCCAAAAAAAACACTTACTGAAGCACATGTTATTCCTATCACTCTCTACTCTCTAATCACAGAGATCCTCTCAGGATCCCTCACCCTGGACCCATCTTCCTCTACTACTCTCGCCACTGCCTCAGCATATGACATCTTCTGCACTACTCTGATCCTGGCAACCTCAACTTCTCGCCGGACACTTCTCAAAGACAGTGTCTTCTCAGATGAAGCATATGCTAAGCTACAGGACTGTTTTGCTAGCACTAACTGGAATATGTTCAGGGATTCTTCCGATGGCAGTGAGGAGTACATCACATCAGTCACTGGCTTCATCAATAAGTGCATCGATAACGTCGTCCCCACAGTGACTGTACGTACATTCCCCAACCAGAAGCCAAGGATTATAGGCAACATCCACACTGAGCTAAAGGGTAGAGCTGCCACTAACCCAGAAGCTAATAAGAAATCCCGCTATGCCCTCTGATGAACCATCAAACAGGCAAAGCGTCAATACAGGACTAAGATCGAATCGTACTACAATGGCTCCGACGCTCGTCGGATGTGGCAGGGCTTGCAAACTATTACAGACTACAAAGGGAAGCACAGCCGAGAGCTGCCCGGTGACACGAGCCTACCGGATGAGCTAAATTACTTCTATGCTCGCTTCGAGGCAAGTAACACTGAAACATGCATGAGAGCATCAGCTGTTCCAGACGACTGTGTGATCACGCTCTTCGTTACCGATGTGAGTAAGACCTTTAAACAGGTCAACATACACAAGGCTGCAGGGCCAGACGGATTACCGGGATGTGTACTCCAAGCATGCGCTGATCAACTGGCAAGTGTCTTCACTGACATTTTCAACCTCTCCCTGTCTGAGTCTGTAATACCAACATGATTTAAGCAGACCACAATAGACCCTGTGCCCAAGAACACTAAGGTAACCTGCCTAAATGACTATAGACCTGTAGCACTCGCGTCTGTAGCCAGGATGTGCTTTGAAAGTCTGGTCATGGCTCACATTAACACCATGATCACAGAAACCCTAGACCCTCTCAAGTTTGCATACCGCCCCAACAGATCCACAGATGATGCAATCTCTATTGCACTCCACACTGCCATTTCACACCTGGACAAAAGGTACACCTATGTGAGAATGCTATTCATTGACTACAGCTCAGCGTTCAACACCATTGTGCCCTCAAAGCTCATTACTAAGCTAAGGACCCTGGGACTAAACACCTCCCTCTGCAACTGGATACTGGACTTCCTGACAGGCCTCCCCCAGGTGGTAAGGGTATGTAACAACGCATCCACCACGCTGATCCTCAACACGGATGCCCCTCAGAGGTGCGTGCTCCTGTATTCCCTTTTCACTCATGACTGTATGGCCAGGCACAACTCCAACACCATCATTAAGTTTGCCAATGACACAACAGTGGTAGGCCTGATCACCATCAATGACGAGACAGCATATAGGGAGGAGGTAGGAGACCTGACCTTGTGATGCCACCAGGACAACAACCTCTCCCTCAAGTTGATCAAGACAGAGGAGATGATTGTGGTCTACAGTAAGTGGGGGACAGAGCATGCCCCCATTCTCATCGATGGAGCTGTGGTGGAGAGTTTCAAGTTCCTTGGTGTCCACATCACCAACAAACTAACATGGTCCAAGCACACCAAGACAGTTGTGAAGAGGGCACGACAAAACCTATGCCCCCTCAGGAGACTGAAAAGATGTGGCATGGGTCCTCGGATCCTCAAAAGGTTTTACAGCTGCACCATCGAGAGCATCCTGACGGGTTACATCACTGCCTGATATGGCAACTGCTCGGCCTCCGACCGCAAGGCACTACAGAGGGTAGTGCGTACGGTCCAGTACATCACTGGGGCCAAGCTTCCTGCCATCCAGGACCTCTATACCAAGTGGTTTCAGAGGAAGGCCCTACAAATTGTCTAGCAGCTTCATTAAATAGTACCCACAAAACACCAGTCTCAACGTCAACATTGAAGGGGCGAATCCGGGATGCTGCCCTTCTAGGTAGAGTTGCGAAGAAAAAGCCATATATCTAAAAATTATTTTTTAAGATGGTCAAAAGAACACAGACACTGGACAGAGGAACTCTGCCTAGAAGACCAGCATCCCGGAGTCGCCTATTCACTGTTGACATTGAGACTGGTGTTTTGGCCTGTAAGTAAGCATTTCACTGTAAAGTCTACACATGTTGTATTCGGCGCATGAGACAAATATAATTTGATTTGATTCTCAGTTTCACCACGCTCTCCACAGTGTCTGTGGCGCACCAAACGGCAGGCGTCACAGTTACTGAGAATCTTCAACTTCAGTTGATCCTCCTTAACACTTAACGCCACTCCAGTTATCACTCCTTTCAACGGCTCCCTGATCCGGAGAGGAAAGCAAGTCACAGCTCTTGTCCCCATACCTCTGGATTGCAGAAATGTAAAAAATCTACACGATCCATTTCTTTTTGACTTTCAACGACCCAACATTCGCCAAACTCTTCTCCATTCAACCTGACAATACATATGGATCTGCCAAATATCTCACTCTCACTGGGCCAGAAACATCTTTGTCAACATCAGGGCGATGTTCAAATTTGGCGGTCTTCACCACACCTGCCATTGTAATTAATTTATCCTCACTCTCGCCACCTTCAGTTTTCTTCTGTAGCTTCCAAAAGTTCTGTGTGATCCACCACTCCATATACACTTAAAACATATTCCACTTTTCATAAGAAAATCCTGTCTGCCATCTTCTCCTTCATCAGATCTTCCAGAGGGATTGTGCATTCCCCCATTCCATATTTACTTATAATATGTTCCACTTTATTATGTAAAATTCACTGAACAGTGTGCCGATGCAGGTATCACTTTATCAGAAGCACTTGATCAATGACGTCCGAAGCTTTGTTTCGTTGAACAACCACCTGATTAGTTTGGTATTGGTTTCGGTCGAAGACAAAATGTTACCCCGCGCTACTGCGTGCACGACATCATCTATAATAATTTGTCTGTTCTAAGTTTTTGTTGACCAGCAGGTGCCACTAGTGTAGAATGTGTCGATCAAAGCCTCGCGTAATGAACCTATTTTCCAACACAATTGGCTGGAAATACTCAATGCTTCATTTCCCCATAACTATTTCACTTTACTCCTTTTTTTCCTGTCCACCATCTTACCCCCACCTCATAGCCACAACACAACATTATTTACGCTATAGGGAACACAATATGGTCTACACTGTACTTGGCATATAGAGTTGAATACGGAAGTTTACATACACTTTTGCCAAATACATTTAAACTCAGTTTTTCACAATTCCTGACATTTAATTTCCTTTCTTAGGTCAATTAGGATCACCACTTTATTTTAAGAATGTGAAATGTCAGAATAATAGTACAAGAGAATGATTTTATTTCAGGTTTTATTTCTTTCATCACATTCCCAGTGGATCAGAAGTTTACATACACTCCATTAGTATTTGGTAGCATAGCCTTTACATTTTTTTTACTTGTTTCAGGTAGCCTTCTACAAGCTTCCCACAATAAGTTGGGTGAATTTTGGCCCATTCCTCCTGACAGAGCTGGTGTAACTGAGTCAGGTTTTTAGGCCTCCTTGCTCGCACACGCTTTTTCAGTTCTTCCCATACATTTTCTATAGGATTGAGATCAGGGCTTCGTTGGCCAATCCAATACCTGGACTTTGTTGTCCTCAAGCCATTTTGCCACAACTTTGGAAGTATGCTTGGGGTCATTGTCCATTTGGAAGACCCATTTGTGACCAAGCTTTAGCTTTCTGACTGATGTCTTGTGATGTTGCTTCAATATATCCACATCATTTTCCTTCCTCATAATGCCATCTATTTTGTGAAGTGCCCCAGTCTCTCCTGCAGCAAAGCACCCCCACAACATGATGCTGCCACCCCCATGCTTCACGGTTGGGATGGTGTTCTTTGGCTTGCAAGCATCCCCCTTAGTATACTACAACATTCTACAATAAGTACTACACATGATCGAGGGACACTACATTCTACAGTTTACTATAACATTCTACAGTAAATAAGTAAATAGTACATTTTCATGTGGGTAGACCTACACAATACACATTTATTTTTCATGGGTATTTTTTTTTTAGATTTAACAAGTCAGATGTGGGGTAAATATATTTATTGCTCCACACATTATATCAGTAGTATGATTTTTTTATTTAAGCAGGCAAGTCAGTTAAGAACAAATTCTTATTTACAATGACGGCCTACCGGGGAAAAGTGGGTTAACTTCCTTGTTCAGAGGCAGAACGACAGATTTTTACCTTGTCAGCTCGGGGATGCCATCCAGCAACCTTTCAGTTATTTGCCCAGCGCTCTAACCACTAGGCTACCTCTCACCCCATAAATGTAATGTGTTTATGTGCTTACATAGTAAATATAGAACTTTTAGGGGAAGGATGTTTTAGTTAGTTATATAATGGCATGCTATTGTGGTGATACAATTAATATCATTGGCTTAGTTGCCCTCAAAGCATTTGTCATTTCATAACAGTTTTATGAAAACACTATACTGTTTTGCAGCATAGTGAAAAGCCTGGCTTGTATAGTGGTCAGATAATTCTGCCGCTCGAAATGTAAACTCAAGAAGCACACTGCTGTGCATCTTGAAATATGACCATAACAAAACCTTTGTCTTCGGCCATTGTTCGCCACAATATTTCAACCGGCTCTCCCTGGGTAAAACGTTTCCTCAATGTTACCTCAACAACCACGTTGATCCTAAACACTTCCAAAAGATGCAGCGAGGGCCACATTCACAATTCTCAGACACAATTATAAAAATATCACATTTTAAAAACTGCAAAAGCACCTTTCTATCCTTTCCTAAATCAAATAGGCCTGACTCAAGGTATTTCAAAAATTGCAAACAGTAGCCTACACACTAACAAGGCTAGCACAGTTAGTGTTGTGCAATAGCCGTGGCGAAATCCTCACATCTTTCCAAAATGGGAATTATAATATCTCCACCTTGCAGGCGGCAGCCGGAGGAAGGCTTAGCACTCGCTGCTTTTTTCTGCAGGAGGCTGTGAAGTGAAGTCTGATGGTGTCAGGGCTTTTTCTCTCCACCGAGGGAGTTGAGTATAGCGGGTGAGCCTGTCTGTGTGTGTTTGTGTGTATCCTTAAAAAGGGAACACTGTGAGACACTGATAAGAGATTGAAAGCAGATATATACACACTAGACTGAACAGCTAGCGGATGCAGACAGACAGAGACAGTAAACACATCACATGCATTAACCTTCTAGGATTTGCACGTCACAGGTGTAAGTGACAGCAACTGGAATTCATTAGCATGTTAGGTAGGTAAATGTAAATCTTAATGCAGAATTCTGTATCGTAAGTCATGCTATGCAAAGCTAACAGCTCCATGTTAGAAGTGCAAATACTTCTGTTGGTGCTTTAACCAGATTCTAGGTTAATTTCTTTCCCTATCTCAGTGGCAAAAAACTACTGGTTTGAGTAATAAACAGTGTGTGTGTTTAGTGCAGTCTGCAATTGCAGAACAAGCATTTCCCTCTTTCCCCCAGAAGACCCTGCAATTTACTTTTCTGGTTTGATAACACCATGAATACCAATACTACAATGCATATGTTCTTCCTCTGCATAGTTTTCCCCATCCCCTTTTCTCCCCCCTGCTCAAATACAAAGTTGCCAGTCGTTGCCATGACTACAGTTGGAGTTCATAAATTCAGCTGCAGAGGGACTATTCATTCTCTGTAAATTATCTTTTTTGGGGGAGAGAGGATAAAGGATTTGGAAAGAGGGTGGAAGGAGGGGCTATAGACCCTTACCTCTGTGTGCCCTGCTAAAACAGATGGTGGATATGAGAGAGAGAGCAAAAGAGAGAGACTGTGCGTCTGGTGGCATCATAGCTGGGCCAACATAAGAAGACAAATTGAACAAAGTGATGACGTACAGACAGACTGCAGACAAGGGAAGCTACCATTCTGTTTGTGTCACGGTCATTTAGCCCCTCATATGCAAACCCAGTGTAAATGGCAAACATTCTTCACAAAATAAATATAGAATTCTGCGATTGACATTATCATCTGCTATCACTATCAGTTCTGTAAGCAGTTCAGTGAGGGAACACATCATGCGACATCCTGCACACAATCGAAAATGGTTTGCAACATATGAATGTTTTGCAATGAAAATTAGTGCTTCTTATTGGTCCAGATAGTCACTCCCTGTTTCTGTCCATTTTCTTCCAATTAGTCCCTAATGAACTCGACCAGGGTTGGATGATAATAGGACATCATAACAGCAAAGGCCTCCCTCACCAAACTTTGCTTAGGCTACTCCAGGACAAATGCTATGTCAGAAATATTAATAATCCATAAATCATTATTAATCATGTGGGCATAATAAATAAATCCCAAAACGAGGGCCCTGTGGGGGCACATTGCTATTTATTCATTTTCCCTCCATTTTCAGATGTCAAAACAGACAGGCAGGTAATTGAAGCAAATACCAATCAAATCCACCTAACAATATCCTGTGCCAGGAAATAACAGCCCAGTTTCTCACTAGAGAATGGTGTACCGGTCTGTGCAGGGCTGGGTAGGGGGCGGTGGCTGGATGCTCTTACACACCACCCTGGCACACTCTCTCACATACACTGGTGCACTCTTCTACCCCCAAACCATAAGACAACTAAATAATTAATCAAATAGCTACCCGGACTATCTGCATTGACCCTCTTTGCACTAACTCTTTTGACTCATCACATATGCTGCTGCTACTGTTTAGTATCTATTGCCTATTCACTTTACCCCACCTAAATGTACATATCTACCTCAATTACCTCGTACCCCTGCACATCGAATCGGTACTGTTATCCTATGTATATAGCCAAGTTGTTGTTACTCATGGTGTATTTATTCCTTGTGTTATAATTTGTTCTATATTTTTCTCTGCATTTTTGGGATGGGCCCATAAGTAAGAATTTCAATGTTAGTCTACCTGTTGTTCACGAAGCTTGCGACAAATAAAATTGTATTTGAATCACTGGCCCCTCACACACACTAGAATACAGCAGGCACATTTATTACAGAGGCACGCACACATACGCACACGCATGCCCGCACACACGCATGGACACACACACACACTTGATCTCACTCACTCACTCTCTCTCTCACACATACACACACACATACACACATCAGCCCCTCTCAGTCCGTGGGCTGGAAGAATGGAGCTAGTGTGCAGCAAGGCAGCCAGTAGCAGAAATGAGGGCAGGGCGGGGGTTTACAGGGGTGGGGGCACAGGGAGGGTACGAAGGGGGGGACATCGGTGGAGTTCGGGGGACTGAGGTTAGCCAGGGACTGTACATTTGAAGTACATTAAAGTAAACAAGTGGTCAAAAATAGAAGCTGTGGCCTTTTGGGGACATCACTTGGTTAACTTGAATATTCTCTTGAAGTCAAGGCTTTGGGGAATACAGTGAAGAAAGGCCTCCATTCTTTCAGTAAATGTAGAATACTGTATTAATCTCTAACCCATAATCATAGCTGTAACTCTGCACTGTAAAACCTTTCCTGTTGTTTTACGGTAACTTACAGGAATTCATTTGCCTGTAAATTACTGTAAGAAAAGGTACAGTATGTTACCATACCGTATCCAACACTGTTACTGTACCCTTTTGGTAACACTTTACTTGAGATTGTCATGACTCTCTCTCCTTGGTGAGGATCAAAGGTGCCAGATCAGCTAGGCACATGGCTGACATGTGCCTAGCAACCCCCCCCCCCTCCCACGGGGGGGGGGGGGTTGAGACGGTTTTATGACTTAACAGCCAGTCATAAATAGTTTGCAGAAACTATCTCTTTCTTGCCCTGCAGTATTGGAAAACAGAAACTCCTTTGTTACAGAGAAACTTTTGCCAGCAAAGAATGAACTATGGAACAATATTCATAAGATAGGAATGTTATTAATGGTCCCTGGGGATCTAAAGAATAATCTTGTCATATGGTTTATTATTTCATGATGTCATTAAGGATGGTATGACAAAGTACCTCTAACTCTGAAAGTGTATGCGTTCTATGTATCAAGTTTCCATCAAAATGTGGTATAAAATATATTTTATATGTCGCGCCTGCTTCCGCTTCCCCTCTCTGGCGCTCGAGGGCACCAGGCTGCCCTTCATTATGCACACCTGTCACCATCATTATCCGCATCAGCGCTCATTGGACTCACCTGGACTCCTTTACTTTGTTGATTACCTCTCTATATCTGTCTGCTCCTCAGTTTGCTCCCAGTGTCAGCATTATTGTTGTTTTGTTTTCCCCTGTCCAGACTCTGTCCGTATTCTGTTAATGTCTGTGTTTCATTAAATGTTCACTCCCTGTACTTGCTTCTCGTCTCCATCGGCTGTCCTAACAATATATGATTAAATAAGATAGCAATGCAATACAATACCGTCCAAAAGTTTGAGGACACTTAGAAATGCCCTTGTTTTCCATGAAAACATACATGAAATGAGTTGCAAACTGAATAGGAAATATAGTCAAGACGTTGACAAGGTTATAAATAATGATTTTTAATTGAAAAAAATAATTGTGTCCTTCAAACTTTGCTTCCGTCAAAGAATCCTCAATTTGCAGCAATTACAGCCTTGCAGACCTTTGGCATTCTAATTGTTAATTTGTTGAGGTAATCTGAAGATATTTCACCCTATAATTGCTGGTACACCTCCCACAAATTGGATTGACTTGATGGGCACTTCTTACGTATCATACGGTCAAGATGCTCCCACAACAGCTCAATAAGGTTGAGATCCGGTGACTGTGCTGGCCACTCCATTATAGACAGAATACCAGCTGACTGCTTCTTCCCTAAATAGTTATTGCATAGCTTGGAGCTGTGCTTTGGGTCATTGTCCTGTTGTAGGAGGAAATTGCCTCCAATTAATAAGCGGCGTCCACAGAGTATGGCATGGCGTTCCAAATTGGAGTGATAAGCCTTCCTTCTTCAAGATCCCTTTTACCCTGTACAAATCTCCCACTTAACCACCACCAAAGCACCCCCAGACCATCACATTGCCTCCACCATGCTTGACAGATGGCGTCAAGCACTCCTCCAGCATCTTTTCATTTTTTCTGCTTCTCACGAATGTTCTTCTTTGTAATCTGAACACCTCAAACTTAGATTCGTCTGTCCATAACATTTTTCCAACCTTCCTCTGTCCAGTGTCTGTGTTATTTTGCCCATCTTAATATTTTCTTTTTATTGGCCAATCTGAGATTTGGCTTTTTCTTTGCAACCCTGCCTAGAAGGCCAGCATCCCGGAGTCGCCTATTCACTGTTGACGTTGAGACTGGTGTTTTGCAGGTACTATTTAATGAAGCTACCAGTTGAGGACTTGTGAGGCATCTGTTTCTCAAACTAGACACTCTAATGTACTTGTCCTCTTGCTCAGTTGTTCACCGAGGCCTCCCACTCCTCTTTATATTCTGGTTAGAGCCAGTTTGCGCTGTTCTGTGAAGGGAGTAGTGCTCAGCGTTGTATGAGATCTTCAGTTTCTTGGCAATTTTTCGCTTGGAATAGCCTTAATTTCTCAGAACAAGAATAGACTGACACGTTTCTGTCAGGGAACTCCAAGCAGCAGGAGGGGTGAAGTCAGGCGCAGGAGACTGAGGTCCGTCAGGGCAGCCAGCAGGTTGTCCAGTCTGATGTACAGATCAATGAGCTGGTCCAGGGTGATGGGGGTATGCTGACATGCTAGCTCCCGGCGGACGTCCTCCCTCGGACTACAGCGGTAGTGATCTATCAGGGCCCTCTCATTCCAACCCGCTCCAGCGGCCAGCGTCTGGAACTCCAACGCAAAGTCCTGCGCGCTCCTTGTCTCCTGTCTCAGGTGGAACAATTGCTCACCCGCCGCTTTACCCTCCGGTGGATGATCGAATACTGCACGGAAGCGGCGGGTGAACTCCGGGTAGTGGTCCCTGGCCGAGTCCGGACCGTCCCAAACGGCGTTGGCCCAGTCCAGGGCTCTACCCGTGAGACACGAGACGAGGACGCTGATGCTCTCCTCTCCCGAGGGAGGGGGGCAGACGGTCGCTGGTAGGGGCGCAGGCTGTTGAGCAGCCGCGTTAGTGTGGGAGGGAGCGCTTCTCTCCCAGCTCTCCAGACACGCCAACACCTGGTCCATGGCGGTGCCCAGACGATGGTGGAGTGCTGGGCAACCCTTTCCTCAATGGACGGGGTTGGTGCTTCTGCTCCTGCTGACTCTATTAGGGGGGTGCGTGATTCTGTCAGGGAACTCCAAGCAGCAGGAGGGGTGAAGTCAGGCGCAGGAGACTGAGGTCCGTGAACACACTTTTAATAGGCAATAATCCAACACTGCCAACAACAGGTAAGGCAGGGCAAAATACAAAGTACAGAACGAGCCGGTGGACAACCAGAGCCTTACATCGAGCCACTCCCCATCGACGGATCGATTGGTTTAAACAGAGAGACGACAGAGAAAGGCAGCCACACGTAAATATGTATTGCATTTCTAATCCAAACGAGCGGTGGTTAAGGTGCTAAGTATTCTGGTTACTGTGAGCATAGTTTCCAAATGTATGTACAAAAAGTTGACTCTCTTTGTCTCTCCCTCTCCTTATCTTTCCCCATCCCCTTTCCATTATGTAACATATGTAACAAGCTGTCATGTCGTGTCAGTCCACCAGGGACTTTTATCTCATGTAAGTGCGTATGGGTATTCTGTGTTTTTATTTAGTTAGTTAATAAATAAATGATTAAATCAATTTGAGTAGTACAGAATACATTTTATTTAACCTTTATTTAACTAGGCAAGTCAGTTAAGAACAAATTCTTATTTACAATGATGGTCTACCAAAAGGCAAAAGGCCTCCTGCAGGGACGGGGGATTAAAAATAAATAAATAAAATATAAATATAGGACAAAACACACATCACGACGAGAGACAACATAAAGAGAGACCTAAGACAACAACATAGCAAGGCGGAAACGCATGACAACACAGCATGGTAGCAACACAACATCACGCAAAGCAGCCACAACTGTCAGTAAGAGTGCCCATGATTAAGTCTTTGAATGAAGAGATTGCGATAAAGCTGTCCAGTTTGAGTGTTTGTTGCAGCTCGTTCCAGTCGCTAGCTGCAGCAAACTGTAAAGGGGAGCGACCCAGGGATGTGTGTGCTTTGGGGACCTTTAACAGAATATGACTGGCAGAACGGGTGTTGTATGTGGAGGATGAGGGCAGCAGTAGATAACTCAGATAGGGGGGAGTGAGGCCTAAGAGGATTTTATAAATAAGCATACCCGTCTTGCAACGGGTATACAGAGATGACCAGTTTACAGAGGAGTATAGAGTGCAGTGATGTGTCCTATAAGGAGCATTGGTGGCAAATCTGATGGCCGAATGGTAAAGAACATCTAGCTGCTCGAGAGCACCCTTACCTGCCGATCTATAAATGATGTCTCCATAATCCAGCATGGGTAGGATGGTCATCTGAATCAGGGTTAGTTTGGCAGCTGGGGTGAAAGAGGAGCGATTATGATAGATTTTACTTTAGCCTGCAGCTTTGATATGTGCTGAAAGAAGGACAGTGTACCGTCTAGCCATACTCTCACATACTTGTATGAGGTGACTACCTCAAGCTCTAAACCCTCAAAGGTAGTAATCACACCTATGGGGAGAGGGGCATTCTTCTTACCAAACCACATGAGCTTTGTTTTGGAGGTGTTCAGAACAAGGTTAAGGGTAGAGAAAGCTTGTTGGACACTAAGAAAGCTTTGTTGTAAAGCATTAAACACAAAATCCTGGAGAGGCCAGCTGAGTATAAGACTGTATCATTGGCATATAAATGGATGAGAGAGCTTTCTACTGCCTGAGCTATGTTGTTGATGTAAATTGAGATGAGCGTGGGGCCTAGGATTGAGCCTTGGGGTTCTCCCTTGTGGACAGGCAGTGGCTGAGACAGCAGATTTTCTGACTTTATACACTGCACTCTTTGAGAGGTAGTTAGCAAACCAGGCCAAAGACCCGTCAGAGACACCAATACTCCTTAGCCGGCCCACAAGAATGGAATGGTCTACCATATCAAAAGCCTTGGCCAAGTCAATAAAAATAGCAGCAGAACATTGCTTAGAATCAAGGGAAATGGTGACATCATTGAGGACCTTTAAGGTTGCAGTGATATCAGAGCATAAGTCAGAATTGGGGCTAGCAACAGTAAATGGGCCTGGGTGTACATGCACATTTCTAGATATCACCAACAGTAATACAATCAAGGCACGGCGTAGGACAGGGAGAGCAGTGCAGTGCATTGCTAATTTATGACATCGGAATGTGCATCAGATGGCAACAAGATCATGTTGTACAGCAATTTCATCAGGTAACATGAATACAAAGCCGGTGAGAGGTGGTTAGAATAGGATGGGAGGCCAAAAGTCAGTGTAACCGATAGAGAGTCAGAGTCCCGAGTGTGGCAACAAACAGTCTGTCCCACAGTTGGGTAAAGAAAGTTCATAGTCAACCAAGCATGCAGGAGTCATGAGGCAAATAGCAAAATGCGCAAGAAAAAAGATATAATAAATTCAGAGTCCCAACAGTGCATGTGAGCTGGAGGTGAGCGAAAACTCAGGAGAGAGGGGGAGTGTGGTGGGGGTACCTTTACCGGACAGGGGTTGACAGGCCAGGGCAGACGGTGAACAGATCGCCAGGTGGAATCCAAGCAGCAGTGCAGCAGGCAACGGGAGTAGGTGTCACACCCACTTGGGAGAAGCTTTTATTTCTGGAGGCAGATTTCTTGTAGAAAATGCCAGTGGATGGTCTTTGAACAGCAGGAGGGAGCTTCAAAGACTCCTACCACATGTTGGGGCCAAAGACATTGACAACTTTCACTTCACACCTCAGTGCTAATTGAAGTTGTATCTGGTCTGTCCTAGCAAGCCTGGAATATTCAAAAGGGATTAGGGTTCTTGCTGATCCAAGGATTATGCGACATTCATAATGAGACTAATGAGGAAATAGTTGACTGTTATTGATGTAAGAGATATCTGTATATCTTTAGAGTTCAAGTCGGGAGATAGTAACTCGTTAAACAACTTTTCCCGTGGTGCCCCAAATTCCTAATGAGTTATTTGTTACATGATTAATTTAATCGAGTAACAATTAAACATAATTAGTTTGATTCGATAAATAACAGTCATCAGATTAATGATGGTCACGTCACAACAACATCTAGTGTCATAACATGTTATGACACGGTCATAACCATGTCATAATACAGTATGTCATAACAGCTGACATAATTTGTCATAACCTGTCATAACAGTGTCATGACCCATATATTTACACCTGTTGTGACATATATTGCGTTATTTTATGGCTGGACATGACACCTACATAAGAGTGCCAAAAATCCACATTAATTCAAATGTATTCTTTCCCTGCCAAGAAGTTTAATTTAGTTTCTTAAATCATTTGTTGTTGTGATGAATTCATTAGAGTCATTTTCCCCCCCATTATATTTTAAATAACTTGTAGAAAATACACTTTATGACATTGTTAAAAAGCATTATGACCATCCTGTGTCACTTTCCTTGGACTAAGAAAATGCACTTTCTATCACTGTCATGAACCATTATGACTATACTGTGTCACTTTACTTGGTGTGCGTTCATAAATTCAATCTGGCCATCTACTCCGATTTCAGAGCACTCTCATCTGTGTGCCAGAGTGCAGAATAAATGAGGAATTTACAAATGCGCAACACCCGTTAAGTATGGCGTCAGTAAACATTGGCAAAAAAACATAATTAAATTGTTGCCAGCAGCACAGTTACAGTCTCCAACACTAGATAACAATGAAAATAGCCTAACCAGCTCTGCTAGGATGAGGAAAATGGTTAGAGTGAGGTGTTCTCTCATTTGTCTGGAAGTGGCTAGCAAGCTAGCCAACTTTAGCCAGTTAGCTTGGGTGCTTGACTGCCGTTGTGTGGTCAGAACGCTCGGATCACTCCTACTTCTCGGTCAGACAAACGGACAATCTGACAACACTCTGAATTTAAGAACGCCCAGAGCGCACTCTGAGCACACTCTGGCACTGCAGAGTGATTTTACAAACACACCCTTGGACTAAGAAAATTGTATTTATGACGATGTCAAGAAGCATTATGACCATCATAATCATATAAGCCAGATAGGCCTATCATGTACATGCCCGTATGTCAGTCATCAGTCAAAAAGAGCTGCTCCTGCATTCATCCCAGTCATCAGCACAGAGCATTGGGGTAGGTGCATGTCTGACGTGTGGACATTTACAATGATTGCAATTAAAATGTTGTATATGATAAAAATACTGTTGACACGTAGGCTATGGTGTAATGGAGTGTGTTGCTTTGTGTGGTAGGTTTTGTGGGTTTTCACACTGAAATTGTCACTCCTGCTCACGCTCTTTCCCCCTGGCGCTCGAGGGCACCGGGCTCCCCAGCATTACGCACTCCTGCCACCATCATTACGCACACCTGCTTCCCTCGTCACGCGCATCAGCGTTCTTTTGGACTCACCTGGACTCAATCACCTGTGTTATTTCCTTCCCCATATCTGTCTGTCCCCCAGCTCTGTTCCCCGCTTCTGCAGCTCTGTTCCCCGCTTCTGCATTTATGTTCGTATGTCGTTTTGTTACCCGTGTGCTGATGCTGTTCCTGTCTTGTTCCTTGTCCGTTCCTCATTAAATGTTTGACTCCCCGTACCTGCTTCTCGACTCCAGCGTCGGTCCTTACAAAAATGCAATATATGTCACAGGTCTAAATATTTGTGTCATGAAAGTGTTATGACCATATTATGTCAGCTGTTATGACATATTATAACATGTTATGACGCTAGGTGTCAAGTAAGATGTTACTGTACATTACTGTAATCTTATTACGGTAATTGTAACAAATGAATGAATGCCTGAATTAACTAATGACATTTTTTTTGAGGGGAGATGGGGTTTGTATTTTACCATAATTGCAAGCGGTTGGTGCAAGCAGGTTGGATGCTAATTCACGTGTCTACATATTACAGCATATCGATGAATGCGAGTTTAGAAGCCTTTGTTAAGGCCTCTAGAATTGCAAGTGATATAAAATACTAAATGTTTTATATCACTTGCACGTCTAGAGCAAAGGCTTCCAAACTGGCAGTGACTGCAGGGCAAAACAAACCAATAGACATGGCAAATTCTCAACCATTAAAGGTTTGTTGGGTCACTACTACCACATATCAGTGAAATTGGTGTAGCACTCTCACTAACGGATAGGGTTACGGATTTTGTCCGGATTTTGTCCCTTTGTCTCACGTCCCACAATCAAACAATTTTGATTAAGGGCTGATTTCAAGGTTTTACTGCTAACATACAAAGCATCACATGAGCTTGCTCCTACCTATCTTTCCGATTTGGTCCTGCCGTACATACCTACACGTACGCGACGGTCACAAGACGCATGCCTCATAATTGTCCCTAGAATTTCTAAGCAAACAGCAGGGCTTTCTCCTATAGAGCTCCATTTTTATGGAATGGTCTGCCTACCCATGTGAGAGACGCAGACTCGGTCTCAACCTTTAAGTCTTTATTGAAGACTTATCTCTTCAGTAGGTCCTATGATTGAGTGAAGTCTGGCCCAGGAGTGTGAAGGTGAACGGAAAGGCACTGGAGCAATGAACCGCCCTTGCTGTCTCTGCCTAGCCGGTTCCCCTCTCTCCACTGGTATTCTCTGCCTCTGACCCTATTACAGGGGCCGAGTGACTGGCTTACTGGTGCTCTTCCATGCCGTCCCTAGGAGGGGTGCGTCACTTGAGTGGGTTGAGTCACTGACGTGGTCTTCCTGTCTGGGTTGGCATCCCCCCTTGGGTCGTGCTGTGGCGGAGATCTTTGTGGGGTATACTCGGCCTTGTCTCAGGATGGTAAGTTGGTGGTTGAAGATATCCCTCTAGTAGTGTGGGGGCTGTGCTTTGGCAAAGTGGGTGGGGTTATATCCTGCCTGTTTGGCCCTGTCTGGGGGTATCATCGGATGGGGCCACAGTGTCTCCTGACCCCTCCTGTTTCAGCCTCCAGGATTTATGCTGCAGTAGTTTATGTGTCGGGGGGCTAGCGTCAGTCTGTTATATCTGGAGTATTTCTCCAGTGTCCTGTGTGAATTTAAGTATGCTCTCTCTAATTCTTTCTCTCTTTCTTTCTTTCTCTCTCTCGGGGGACCTGAGCCCTAGGACCAGGCCTCAGGACTACCTGGCATGATGACTCCTTGCTGTCCCCAGTCCACCTGGCTGTGCTGCTGCTCCAGTTTCAACTGTTCTGCCTGCGGCTATGGAACCCTGACCTGTTCACCGGATGTCGCAGACCTGCTGTCGCAGACCTGTTGTTTTCAACTCTCTAGAGACAGCAGGAGCGGTAGAGATACTCTCAATGATCGGCTATGAAAAGCCAACTGACAATTACTCCTGAGGTGCTGACCTGTTGCACCCTCAACAACTACTGTGATTATTATTATTTGACCATGCTGGTCATTTATGAACATTTGAACATCTTGGCCATGTTCTGTTATAATCTCCACCCGGCACAGCCAGAAGAGGACTGGCCAACCCTCATAGCCTGGTTCCTCTCTAGGTTTCTTCATAGGTTTTGGCCTTTATAGGGAGTTTTTCATAGCCACCGTGCTTCTACACCTGCATTGCTTGCTGTTTGGGGTTTTAGGCTGGGTTTCTGTAAAGCACTTTGAGATATCAGCTGATGTAAGAAGGGCTATATGAATAAACATGATTTGATTTGATAAAAAAAATGAAAACACCACTAATTTAGAAAAAAAGGTTGTTTTGTCCTGTACAGTGAGGGAAAAAAGTATTTGATCCCCTGCTGATTTTGTACATTTGCCCACTGACAAAGAAATGATCAGTCTATAATTTTAATGGTAGGTTTATTTGATCAGTGAGAGACAGAATAACTGCAAAAAAATCAAGAAAACGCATGTAAAAAATGCCAGAAATTGATTTGCATTTTAATGATGGAAATAAGTACACTGCTCAAAAAAATTAAGGGAACACTTAAACAACACAATGTAACTCCAAGTCAATCACACTTCTGTGAAATCCAACTGTCCACTTAGAAAGCAACACTGATTGACAATAAATTTCACATGCTGTTGTGCAAATGGAATAGACAACAGGTGGAAATTATAGGCAATTAGCAAGACATGCCCAATAAAGGAGTGGTTCTGCAGGTGGTGACCACAGACCACTTCTCAGTTCCTATGCTTCCTGGCTGATGTTTTGGTCACTTTTGAATGCTGGCGGTGCTTTCTCTCTAGTGGTAGCATGAGACGGAGTCTACAACCCACACAAGTGGCTCAGGTAGTGCAGCTCATCCAGGATGGCACATCAATGCGAGCTGTGGCAAGAAGGTTTGCTGTGTCTATCAGCGTAGTGTCCAGAGCATGGAGGTGCTACCAGGAGACAGGCCAGTAAATCAGGAGACGTGGAGGAGGCCGTAGGAAGGCAACAACCCAGCAGCAGGACCGCTACCTCCGCCTTTGTGCAAGGAGGGGCAGGAGGAGTTGCACCACAGACTGTCCAGGAGTTGGCGGATGCTTTAGTCCAGGTCTGGGAGGAGATCCCTCAGGAGACCATCCGCCACCTCATCAGGAGCATGCCCAGGCGTTGTAGGGAGGTCATACAGGCACGTGGAGGCCACACACACTACTGAGCCTCATTTTGACTTGTTTAAGGACATTACATCAAAGTTGGATCAGCCTGAAGTGTGGTTTTCCACTTTCATTTTGAGTGTGACTCCAAATCCAGACCTCCATGGGTTGATAAATTGGATTTCCATTGATTATTTTTGTGTGATTTTGTTGTCAGCACATTCAACTATGTAAAGAAAAAAGTATTTAATAAAATTATTTCTTTCATTCAGATCTAGGATGTGTTGTTTAAGTGTTCCCTTTATTTTTTTGAGCAGTGTATTTGAACCCTTCTCAAACAGAAAGATTTCTGGATCCCAGGTGTCTTTTTTACAGGTAACGAGGTGAGATTAGGAGCACACTCTTAACGGGAGTGCTCCTAATCTCAACTTGTTACCTGTGTAAAAGACACCTGTCCACAGAAGCAATCAATCAGATTCCAAACTCTCCATCATCGCCAAGACCAAAAAGCTCTCCAAGGATGTCGGGGACAAGATTGTAGACCTACACAAGGCTGGAATGAGCTACAAGACCATCGCCAAGCAGCTTGGTGAGAAGGTGAAAACAGTTGGTGCGATTATTCACAAATGGAAGAAACACAAAAGAACTGTCAATCTCCCTCGGCCTGGGGCTCCATGCAAGATCTCACCTCGTGGAGTTGCAATGATCATGAGAACGGTAAGGAATCAGCCCAGAACTACACGGGAGGATCTTGTCAATGATCTCTCAATGCTGCCTATGTCCCCAAGAACACCATCCCCACCGTCAAACATGGAGGTGGAAATATTTTGCTTTGGGGGTGTTTTTCTGCTCAGGGGACAGGACAACTTCACCGCATCAAAAGGATGATGGACGGGTCCATGTATCATCAAATCTTGGGTGAGAAGCTCCTGCCCTCAGCCAGGACATTGAAAATGGGTCGTGGATGGTTATTCCAGCATGACAATGACCCAAAACACACGGCCAAGGCAACAAAGGAGTGGCTCAAGAAGAAGCACATTAAGGTCCTGGAGTGGCCTAGCCAGTCTCCAGACTTTAATCCCATAGAAAATCTGTGGAGGGAGCTGAAGGTTCGAGTTGCCAAACGTCAGCCTCTAAACCTTAATGACTTGGAGAAGATCTGCAGAAAGGAGTGGGACAAAATCCCTCCTGAGATGTGTGCAAACATGGTGGCCAACTACAAGAATCGTATGACCTCTGTGATTGCCACCAAGTACTAAGTCATGTTTTGCAGAGGGGTCAAATACTTATTTCCCTCATTAAAATGCAAATAATTTTATAACATTTTTGACATGTGTTTTTCTGGATTTTTTTGTTGTTATTCTGTCTCTCACTGTTCAAATAAACCTACCATTAAAGTTATAGACTGATCATTTCTTTGTCAGTGGGCAAATGTACAAAATCAGCAGGGGATCAACTACTTTTTCCCCCACTGTATTAGCACGGCAAACCGTACCAATATATCCAACAAACACCGGCTTCTCGGGCATTATCACTTTTTATACAACGGGTTACCAACATATTCAATAATGATCAACATTTTTCATTAAAAATGTTTTATTAATTTATTCATACTATTTCATCCTGCCCCAATTTTTTTCATTCTTTTTGTTCTGTATCTATAGATGCAACACAGTCGTTTGTTCTAAAGGTTTCATTACCATACTGACTGGCAACGTTCTTATCCCTTGCTTGCTAGCTAGCCAACTTTTGGCAAATTTACAGTCATGTCAAAAAGTGCAGCCAGAAAAATAGCAAAGTATTTTGCATATGTTTAAGTTGTTTTCTAGTTCAGATTTATTTGGATACATCCATAAGATGTGAGACTTTGCCTGGCAGAAACAAATTGCTCTCTTGTCAGGACACTGTTCAGACAAAAAAAGGACAATTCATGACATAAATCTGAGCTGATTTTAATAAATTAAACCATGCATTATTTTTGTTACCAACCACAGCTAACATAGCTATAGCTATTTATTGTATGTCACATTTATCTGTACATTCCCCTGGATTATGCATTGGTTGAAATATCTGTTGGAGTCTGTGCTACTACTTCTGCTGCCTTGCTTCAGCCTTTTGGGTGTTGATGGTGCTGCAGTGTTCTCTTTGTTTTCCGCCAGGATGTTGCTCCAGCGTTTTCTGTCTGCCAGTGACGGACGCCAGTAGGTATGGAGCGAAGCTTCGCACCGATGCCCACCCACTGACATAATCTCCCTCGCTTCTAAACCAGCATTGGCCATTTTCAGGACTGTCGTGGTCCTGATGTTGTGATTTGTGTATGTAGTTGTTTCCGCTGCCCTGCAGATCTTGGGTAGAAGTGCTGCCAGATAGTTCACGCCCATCGGCTCTGACGTGTACCAGATCAAGTCCCCGATACACTCTCCTGTCCTTGGGGGAGATAAAATGCAAGGGTGTTCTCCCAGCATATCGATAGATATTTCTCCAGTGATGCCACTGGGCATAGTGGGTTCCCTGGCTGCTCGAACATGAATCCCCTTTTGGACTCCCTGCCCCTCTCCCTTGAGTCCAGATTATTCTTTGTGGCCTCGTTATATGCGAGAGTGACGTATCAGAGAGATTGCGTTGTTATAATAGTGCAACTTAGAAATAACACAAACAGACCGTTCTAGTCTGTTTTTACAAGGAATAAGTTGGGCTTTAGTTGTCTGTTCCCCTCTTTTCCTGTAACTGGAGGTCGAACTACACTTTCTGGACCAGACTCCTTGGTGTACCGGAATTCAGAGCCTGGGAATTTTGGAGCTGGGCCATGTCCTTCTCGGTGATGGGAGGGTGGCTGTTTGTGATATCTTTTCCTTGCCGCCTTAGCTGTTGGGTGGTTGGGTCATTTAGAAACCGGTTGAGCGCACGCCAGAGTGCCAGGTAACTACTTATACAGTACTGCTCCCCCTACTCATTTCGTACATTTCCATAAAACTGTTGGAGAAGGATGTTACACTCTTCCTTAGTGACAGTTTTGATGTCAACAACTTTTTTCTTCTCTGCTAGCCAGCCCTTGAAGTAACACACAGCCCAGTTTGCATTCTTAACTTAGTTTTTTCCGATGCGGCTTTTCTCTAGGCCATTCAATGCAGTATCCTCCAAATCTGCATGCCTGGGTAGTATTGCTATCTCTTTTTCGCATTTATCCATTGTCATGATGTCGAAAAGATGAAAATAAATGTTCCACTCATCCATTTTAGTTTTTGCAACAAAGTATCAATTTTGCCAGTCAACTGAAAAAGTTTTGTATGTTGCTACGACAACAAGCTCAATTTGCTGTCATTTTCGTTCGGACACATTCACTTTATATTGGACGGTGGAGATCACAATTCAATATTGAAACAAGCACTATGATGAAACTGGCTCTCAATGAGGCCCGCCCTAAGAAAGGAAGGCCTATGCTGCAAAGGAAGACCTACCTATTACCTATGCTGCAGAGGATAAGTTAATTAAAGTTACCAGCCTCAGAAATTGCAGCCCAAATAAATGCTTCACAGAGTTCAAGTAACAGACACATCTCAACATCAGCTGTTCAGAGGAGACTGTGTGAATCAGGCCTTCATGGACGAATTGCTGCAAAGAAACCAGTACTAAAGGATACCAATAAAAGGAAGAGACTTGCTTAGACCAAGAATCACAAGCAATGGACATTCCTTGGTCTGATGAACTGCCGTGTCTTTGACAGATGCAGAGTAGGTGAACGGATGATCTCTGCATGTGTGGTTCCCACCGTGAAGCATGAAGGAGGAGGTGTGATGGTGCGGGGGTGATGACACTGTCTGTGATTTATTTAGAATTCAAGGCACACTTAACCAACATGGCTACCAAAGCATTCTGAAGCAATACGCCATCCCATCTGGTTTGCGCTTAGTGGGACTATGATTTGTTTTTCAACAGGACAATGACCCAACACATCTCCAGGCTGTGTAAAGGTTTTTTGACCAAGAAGGAGAGTGATGGAGTGCTGCATCAGATGACCTGGCCTCCACAATCATCCACAATTTTCGAAGATGGCGTCGCAGTCAGACGTGTGTTTGTCATGTCCGTGTAAATAATAGTTTTTTTTCGTATAGTTTTTTTTCGTATATATTTCGTATATATTTTAATCTCACTTTCCATCTACGGACTGAATATACTCTCTTTTCTCTACCACATCTCCAATTTCCTACCGCAAGCTCTGGACCATTGCACCCGATCATCGCAGCTAGCTAGCTGCAATCCGAGTGGCTACTCCTGGCTAACGCCTCTGTCCCGAAGCAAGCACCAGTCAGCCTTGAGCTAGCCTCGAGCTAGGCCCATCTCACGTATAGCCGAAGAGATCTACCAGCCAATTCTTGAGCAAGAATACCTATTTTGCCAATTGGCCTGGACCTTTTATTGCCGACGACTGGTCTGCCGACGTAATCGTCCGAAGTGGTTTCAACAAGATTTTCCGTTGTGACGTCGCTGAAGGCCCATCTGCTGGCCCCGACCCGCTATCTTCATGAAACGCGTGTCTCCAGCTCGCCTAGCATAGTAGCGACTACCGAACGGCTCTCTGACTCACCAATTGCTGCACATTGGACCCTATGATCACTCGGCTACACATGCCTCTCCATAATGTCAATATGCCTTGTCTACTGCTGTTTAGGTTAGCTATTATTGTTTTATTTCACTGTAGACTCCCCAGCCATGACCTAAATGCCTCCCACCCTCCACACATGCGTAGACCTCACCTGGCTTAACTGGTGCCTCCAGAGACAGAACCGCTCTCATCGTCACTCAATTCCTACATTTACCTCCACTGTACTCACATCCTACCATACCCTTGTCTGTATATTATGCCCTGAATCTATACTACCACGCCCAGAAATCTGCTCCTTTAATTCTCTGTTCCCAACGCACTAGATGACCAGTTCTTCTAGCCTTTAGCCGTACCCTTACGCTAATCCTCCTTTGTTCCTCTGGTGATGTAGAGGTTAACCCAGGCCCTGTAGTCCCCAGCACCCCACCTATTCCCCAGGCGCTCTCATTGGTTGACTTCTGTAACCGTAAAAGCCTTGATTTCATGCATGTTAACATCAGAAGACTCCTCCCTAAGTTTGTTTTATTCACTGCTTTAGCACACTCCGCCAACCCTGATGTCCTAGCCGTGTCTGAATCCTGGCTTAGGAAGGCCACCAAAAATTCTGAAATTTCCATCCCCAACTACAACATTTTCCAACAAGCTAGAACTGCCAAAGGGGGCCGAGTTAGTTAGTCTACATAGTTCTGTCATACTATCCAGATCTGTGCAAAAACAATTTGAGCTTCTACTTTTAAAAATCCAACTTTCCAGAAATAAGTCTCATACGGTTGCCGCTTGTTATAGACCCCCCTCAGCCCCCAGCTGTGCCCTGGACACCATATGTGGATTGATTGCCCCCCATCTAAGCTAGATGCCCTCAATCTCACACAAATTATCAAGGAACCTACCAGGTACAACCCTAAATCTGTAACCATGGGCACCCTCTTAGATATCATCCTGACCAACCAGGATCTCAGCGATCCCTGCATCCACAATGGGTCCGCGGTCAAACGACCACCCCTCATCACTGTCAAATGCTCCCTTAAACACTTCAGCTAGCAGGCCTTTCTAATCAACCTGGTCCGGGTATCCTGGAAGGAAATTGCCCTAATCCTATCAGTAGAGGATGCCTAGTTGCTCTTTAAAAAGTGCTTTCTTCACCACCTTAAATAAGCATGCCCCATTCAAAAAATTTAGACCTAAGAACAGATATAGCCCTTGGTTCACCCCAGACTTGACTGCCCTTGACCAGCACAAAAACATCCTGTGGCGTATTGCATTAGCATCGAATTGCCCCCGGGATATGCAACTTTTCAGGGAAGTCAGGAACCAATATATTCAGTCAGTTAGGAAAGCTAAGGCTAGCTTTTTCAAACAGAAATTTGCATCCTGTAGCACTAATCCCCAAAAGCTTTGGGACACTGTAAAGTCCATGGAGAGTAAGAGCACCTCTTCCCAGCTGCCCACTGCACTGAGGCTAGGAAACACTGTCACCACCGATAAATCTACGATAATCGATCATTTAAATAAGCATTTTTCAACGGCCTGCTATGCTTTCCACTTGGCTACCCCTACCTCGGCCAACGGCTCTCTACCCCCTGCAGAAACTTGCCCAAGCCCCCCCCCCCACTTCTCCTTCACCCAAATCCAGACAGCTGATGTTCTGAAAGAGCTGCAAAATCTGGATCCCTACAAATCAGCTTGGCTAGACAATCTGGACCCTTTCTTTCTAAAATTATCCGCCAAAAATGTTGCAAACCCTATTACTAACCTGTTCAACCTTTCTTTCATATCATCTGAGATCCCTAAAGATTGAAAAGCTGCCGCAGTCATCCCCCTCTTCAAAGGGGGAGACACGCTAGACCTAAACTGTTATAGACCTATATCCATCCTGCCCTGCCTTTCTAAAATCTTCGAAAGTCAAGTTAACAAACAGATCACCGACCATTTTGGATTCCACTGAACCTTCTCCACTATGCAATCTGGTCTCCGAGCTGGTCATGGGTGCAACTCAGCCACGCTCAAGGTCCTAAACTATATCATAACCGCCATCGATAAAAGACAGCACTGTGCAGCCGTCTTCATCAACCTGGACAAGGCTTTCGACTCTGTCAATCACCGCATTCTTATCGGCAGACTCAATAGCCTTGGATTCTGACTTTCGTGTCGCACCTGCTTGGTTGAAATATGATTTTCATGTGTTTGTATGGTAGGGTGCTGTCCTCAGATAATCGCATGGTTTGCTTTTGCCGTAAAGCCTTTTTGAAATCTGACACGGTGGCTGGATTAACATGCGGAACGTCTAGCCGTAACAGGTTTTAACAAACCTCCAAATGAGCTTCAATGCCATGCAACCCTCCTTCCGTGGCCACCAACTGCTTTTAAATGATAGTAAAACTAAATGCATGCTCTTCAACCGATTGCTGCCTGCACCAGCCCACCCGACTAGCATCACAACTCTGGAAGGTTCTGACTTAGAATATGTGGACAACTAGAAATACCTAGGTGTCTGGTTAGACTTTAAACTCTTCTTCCAGACTCACATTAAGCATCTTCAATCCAAAATGAAATCTAGAATCAGCTTCCTATTTCGCAACAAAGCATCCTTCACTCATGCTGTCAAACATACCCTCGTAAAACTGACTATCCTGCCGATCTTTGACTTCGGCGATGTCATTTACAAAAATAGTCATTTACAAAATAGCCACCAACACTCTCAACACAAAATAGCCACCAACACTCTATCACAGTGCCATCCATTTTGTCACCAAAGCCCCATATACTACCCACCACTGCGACCTGTATGCTCTAGTTGGCTGGGCCTCGCTACATATTCGTCGCCAAACCCACTGTCTCCAGGTCATCTATATGTCTTTGCTAGGTAAAGCCCCACCTTATCTCAGCTCACTGGTCACCATTGCAACACCCACCCGTAACACGCGCTCCAGCAGGTATATTTCACTGGTCATCCCCAAAGCCAACACCTCCTTTGGCCACCTTTCCTTCCAGTTCTCTGCTGCCAATGACTAGAACAAATTGCAAAAATCACTGAAGCTGGAGACTTATATCTCCCTCTCTAACTTTAAGCATCAGCTGTCAGAGCAGCTTACTGATCACTATACCTGTACACAGCCCATCTGTAAATAGCACAACCAACTACCTCATCCCCATATTGCTATTCTTTTGTTGCTCTTTTGCACCCCAGTATCTCTACTTGCACATCATCATCTGCACATCTATCACTCCAGTGTTAATGCTAAATTGTAATTATTTCGCCTCTATGGCCTATTTATTGCCTTACCTCCCTAATCTTACTACATTTGCATACAATGTACATAGACTTTTCTATTATGTTATTGACTGTATGTTTGTTTATCCGATGTGTAACTCTGTTGTTGTTTTTGTCGCACTGCTTTGCTTTATCTTGGCCAGGTCTCAGTTGTAAATGAGAACTTATTCTCAACTGGCCTACCTGGCTAAATAAAGGTGAAATAATAATACAATTTTTTTTTTAAACTCAACCCAATTCATATGGTTTGGGATGATTTGGACCGTAGAGTGAAGGAAAAGCAGCCAACAAGTTCTCAGCATATGTGGGAATTCCTTCAAGAAAGCTGGTTTAGAGAATGCCAAGAGTGTGCAAAACTGTCATCAATGCTATAGGTGGCTACTTTGAAGAATCTCATATAAAATATATTTGTTTAACACTTTTTTGGTTACTACATGATTCCATGTGTGTTATTTCATAGTTTTGACGTCTTCACTAATATTCTATAATGTAGAATATAGTAAAAATAAAGAAAAACCCTTGAATGAATAGGGGTGTTCAAACTTTTGACTGGTACTGTATTTGCTGCTACTTCACCCAATTCCGTTTTAAAAGTCTCCCTACCTGACTGTTTTACATTCTCTGAGACCAACCAGAAATGTTTTTCCTTGGACAAATATTTCCAGATTGTAATATAATAGTCACACATGTAGTCTCTCATTTTGCATCAACAAATTTTGCACAAGGCAAAAGAGTAGGCAAGGAATGATTCAATTAGCTCATTAGGTGCAGCGGAATCAGAGGTGTAGTGGTGCACTCAGCCACTTCTCACAATGGTGTCTGTTTAGTGAAGTTAGATCAAAGCTGATCCATGATCACATAGTGATTCATTTGTATTCTACATAACAGAACCAAATATAATAGCATAGTATAACGATACTGTTACAGCAAAACACCACCTAATCTTTTATGAGATTTTAGGATGGTTAGCTGAATAGTCACACTTTCTTTCTCATTCGCCCAAATCTAAACCGCGAGCGCCACTAGGCAGAATGTGCTTGGATTGAAACAAAATACATAGGCTATAGTTTGTTCACACCATCTGCTCTAATTTGTTCACAAAACAGTAATTCAGTATGATCTAAATGAATATTCCCATGAATCTGATTGAGATCAAATGACTGGCATGCAGATGCAGTTTGGACATTTCACCCGTAAAATGTAAATAATTCTCATTCACATTGACAGTGATGATGGACTAATTTCAAATTATGTATGCCTAACTTGGTGTTTGAGGTTATTAAAGTTGAAAATGTTATTGAAACAATACGTGTGATCATAGGCATACGTTTCAATTGGAGGATGCACTTTATGCATATTCTATGATGAGATTCAATAGGCTAAATTTGTCGGTGCTGCCAAAAATGTTTTTAATGTAGGCGACTAAATCACCCTGTTGTCCTGAATTTGGTCACCTTACTAACAGGGGGCACAAATGTAGCCTCTTACAAGTCTCGGCCAAGATATGTTAATGAGCCAGAAACAACAATACCATGCAGCCATGGCGCTCCAAAAATACGGTAAGGTACTGTATTCTGTGGTGTAAAATTACAGTACTTTTCGAAATACAGCAATTCTTTCCCTGCCCACAACATTTTTCCACAATACACCATAATTTACAATATGTTGCAGTATAATGCTTCACATTCTTTTACTGATAAATGTAAAAATGTACAGTATAAATCACAGCTTTTCATTACAGTGTGATATTTTGTACATACCTTGTTTGGTTGGTTTAGTCAAATTATTTGAAAAAGTCGCAAGTTGCCAATCACACAATGATGTGTGGTTACAGTAATGTACTGTTAAACCAAAGTTTTTTCGGAGTGTACGGTATCATTTACTGTTTACGCCTACAATCACCCAGAGTGCATTGCCATTTAATAGGGATGAAACGATTCCCCGATACTCATCGGTTCCGATTCAAATGTTTAAGATAGAAGTACATCGATCCGTGGACCCCAAACCGATCCAAATGTAGCATGCATTAGTCAGAAAATCGGTTCATTAAAATGTTTTGCTCATATTACATTCTTTTTACCTTCCAAAAGTATTCAGACCCCTTGACTTTTCCACACTTTGTGACCTTACAGATTGTAATGTGACGTTACAGCCTTATTCTAAAATGTATTAAATCATTTTTCCCTCATCAATCTACACACAATACCCCAAGATGACAACAGGTTTTTAGAAAAAAATGGTTTTTAGAAATGTTTGCTAATTTATAAGAATAAAGGGAAAAAAACTGAATTATGACATTTACATAAGAATTCAGACGCTTTTCTCAGTACTTTGTTGAAGAACCTTTGACAGCAATTACAGCCTCAAGTCTTCTTGGGTATGACGTTACAAGCTTGGCACAGCTGTATTTGAGGAGTTTCTCCCATTCTTCTCTGCAGACCCCATTATTTATATTTCTACTTTGCACTTTCTTCCACTGAAAATCTACCATTCCAGTGTTTTACTTGCTATATTGTATTTACTTTGCCACCATGGCCTTTTTTGCCTTTACCTCCCTTATTAACTCACCTCATTTGCTCACATTGTATATAGACTTATTTTTCTACTGTATTATTGACTGTATGTTTCTTTTACTCCATGTGTAACTCTGTGTTGTTGTATGTGTCGAACTGCTTTACTTTATCTTGGCCAGGTCTCAATTGTAAATGAGAACTTGTTCTCAACTTGTCTACCTGGTTAAATAAAGGTGAAATAAATAAAAAATAAAAAGATCCTCTCAAGCTCTGTCAGGTTGGATGGGGAGCGTAGCTGCACAGCTATTTTCAGGTATTTCCAGAGATGTTCGATTGGGTTCAAGTCCAGGCTCTGGCTGGGCAACTCAAGGACATTCAGAGACTTGTCCCAAAGCCACTCCTGCATTGAGTTGGCTGTGTGCTTAGAGTCGTTGTCCTGTTGGAAGGTGAACCTTCGCCCCAGTTTGAGGTCCTGAGCAGGTTTTCATCTCTTTGCTCCATTCATCTTTTCCTCGATTCTGACTAGTCTCCCAGTCGCTGAAAAACATCCCCACAGCATGATGCTGCCACCACCATGCTTCACCATAGGGATGTGCTAGGTTTCCTCTAGACGTGATGTTTGGCGTTCAGGCCAAAGAGTTCAATCTTGGTTTCATCAGACCAGAGAATCTTGTTTCTCATGGCCGGAGAGTCTTTAGGTGCCTTTTGGCAAACTCCAAGCGGGCTGTCATGTGCCTTTAACTGAGGAGTGGCTTCCGTCTGGCCACTACCATAAAGGCCTGATTGGTGGAGTGTTGCAGAGACGGTTGTCCTCTGTCAGTGACCATCGGGTTCTTGGTCACCTCTCTGACCAAGGCCCTTCTCCCCCGATTGCTCAGTTTGATGGAGACCACTGTGTTCCCTGGGGACCTTCAATGCTGCAAACATTTTTTGGTACCCTTCCCCAGATCTGTGCCTCAACACAAGCCTGTCTCGGAGCTCTACGGGCAATTTCTTGGACCTCATGGCTTTGTTTTTGCTCTGACATGCACTGTCAACTGTGGGACCTTATATAGGCAGGTGTGTGCCTTTCCAAATCATGTCCAATCAATTGAATTGACCACAGGTGGACTCTAATCAAGTTGTAGAAACATCTGAAGGATGATCAATGGAAACAGGATGTACCTGAGGTCAATTTCGAGTCTCACAGCAAAGGGTCTGAATACTTATGTAAATAAGGTATTTCTGTTTTTTTCATCTATAATAAATGTGAAAAAAAATCAAAATACCATCACGGGTTATTGTGTCTAAATTGTTTGGAAACAGAAGTGGGCCTCCCAAGATGGCCATCATATTTTAGAGGAAGAAGGAGCTGAGTTAACTGTGCTGCGTTCATGAACGATCGGCGATGGCACTGATTTACTCCACAGCACTTTAAAGATGTGGAGTGAGAAGGTGGGTGACACAAAGTTCACTGATAGAGTAGATTAGCTGATTTGTGCGCCAGACGGCAACATTTTGATATTTAGATAAGGCATCTCGCTTATTTGGATTAATTGGGACAATAACAGAGATGCCAGATCTATAATCCAATCCATGTGATCACTATGGCTGAATATTTTCATCGAGAAGCATTTTCATGAGGTTTCGTGCAAACACTGGACCTGAAAGAAAGGGTTCACCTTCTTTTAATCTAAAGTGTGTATCATCATGGTGTGGCAAAAGCAGTGGTGAAAATATACATTTTAGCAGTCTTTCAAAAAGTCTGCAATTGTGCAGACTGTGAAGTTTCTCTAACCAACCTCGATCTCTTCTCTCCTTAGTGAAAATGACTTGACACATGAGCTCACTTCCAGTTTCGCTCAGCCTCATAAGGCCTTAACTTACAAAAGCTATAAATTGCAAGCTATCAATCCTGTACCGAAGTGCCACAGGAGACTGAGCTAGTGGTGCTTTGACCTTCATAAGTGGATATCACTTTGGGGAGAGGACTGGAGAGTTCTTGGAGAGTTCCCATGCCTTGTACACATCTGGCGCTTCAGCCACGAGACACACATGTTTGGCTCCAGACCCCTCTCCCTACCTCCTTCCACTCCTCCCTCCCTTCCACGCTAAAAAGTGGCAGTGTGTTTTTCGTTTGTGATGCTATCGGTTCTGCCTGCTGGCTTGGCACCTGCAAGTTGCAGGCATGTAGCCCCTATCCAACTAGGCAGCAAGGCTGAGCGTAGAGCTGAGGAGGTGGAAGTGGTTAGAAACCGTTAAAGCTGTGGTCGAGAAGGTGTAGGCCTCTGTGGCGGATGGTGGGAAACAGTCGTTAGGGAGGGGGGCGGGTGTGAGATTCATCACCCAGCACAGATAGAAGATAGGAGAAAGAAGGAGGAAGAGAGAGAGAGGTACATAGACACTGTAGATACAGTAATTGAAAAAAAAGAGAGAGAGAGAGCGAGAGAGAGAGAAATAGAGAGAGTAGACTTTTATTTGAACCAACTCCCCAGATCTGTGCCTCAGATCACAAAAAAATAATCTGCCGGACATTCAGGCAGAGAACTAAAAATATAGAAAGCTGTTGTGGAAAAGCAGTTTGAATGCCCCTGACACAGTTCTGTGTGCAACGTTTCACTGGAACAAACGTAGTTTACGAATATTCAATCAGGAAGGCTGGTCTGAGTGATCATTTAACTTCATGCAGTAAGCATAAAATAATTTATTTTGTTTCCTATTGTACTGGCATAATGGGAATTAATACAAAGGTTTCATCATCAGCATAGGGTCTTGTTTTTTCGGCTGAATGTCTTTCACCTATTTACCTTTTAGCCTACAGATGTAGGATCTTAATTTGATCACCCTGTTGCATGAGAACTTGTAGGACATTTTTTACTTGGAGTGTATTTGAGATTTAAAAAGGCTTCAGAAATGTCTATTAATTATAATCATAATTAAAATGTCCTGTTGCTGCAGGATTATTTTCCTGTTGTAAGAAATTGGCTCAAATGAAGATCCCACATCTGTATAAGAATGGCACAATAATGCACATTCCTCAGGCTTGCCGTTTAACCTATGGGCTCACCCTTGCAATTATCACCTTCCTCTCTCTCAACCAATGGCGTAAATCTTGGGACGTATTTATATGTCAATTTACCCTCGTTCTCGCACCAACAATTTTTCAGCAACAGTTTTTTAACGATGGTCATTACCTTCACTGTTGGTTAGTCATGTCAGACGGCGTAATCTCCACCTGAGGGAGAGGATACTGTAGCAACCTGCAAAGACAGCTGTGGGTTATGAGTTATGCTTTTAGTTTGTTTTGTTATACTTACCAGTACCCAGTGTTCGTGGGGTCCGACATGCCAGTCAACCTGCTATCTGCCAAACACGGGAATGCCTGGAATGTTCCGGTGCCGGGCATCCTTGTGGTTGGTGGAGCGGCGGGAGGGTTTGGAAGGGGGGTGGAGCACCGCAAGTTTAAGACCATGCTTAGCCATTGTTCTCGCTCTTTACGTCTTAACAAGAGATGGGTCACCATTATTTGATACTGTTTTCCTTGGTTTATTTGGCATGGGCTACGGCTAAACAGTAGCCTGTGTTGAGTTTGGTTAATAAACCGGGAATTCATAAACCCAATCCTCTGTCTGGACGTTTGTTAATTTATGATCTAGCCAGGTCGATACATTAGTTTCAGAAGTAAAAACGTAGGTAAAAGTTAGCCAGCTAGCTAGCTGTCTACCGTGGCTAGCAAACGTTACATGGAGAACGGAGGTTGAAAATTCTTCGAGGGAATCCGAAATTGAAGGAGGAGGCAGGGTACGATTATGGCCAAGGAGGTGCATGTGCATGGCCAAGGGGATCGCCAGGGCATCGGAGCACTGAGGCCGCATGAGGGTGACCGTTAGAAGGATGGCGACTGTGCTTTGCACGGATTCTGGGGGTTGGACCGAAGGGGTGACATCAACGCTGGAGCTCAGGATGTAAACAAAAATGGTGGTGCCCAGTCCCCGATGCCATCCGTATCTGTGAAGACCCCGAAGTACTCCGGTAAGGCGGATTGGGAAGCTTTACATCCTTAGTTTGAACTAATGCTGGGGGGTGGTGGAATGAAGATAGGGCACTGCAGCTGGCTTTGTGCCTCACTGATGATGCTCTGTCCTGTTTGATATTGATTAGCCCCGAGGACAGACATGATTATGGGGCTTTAGTTGGAGCACTGAGGAGGCGCTTTGGACAGTGTGTAGAGCCCGGGCTGCTGCGCTCTGAACTGATTAATAGACGAAGGCAGCCTGGAGAGCCACTACGGGTGCTAGCTAATGACAATGAGAGCCTCTCTCAGCGGGCATATGCTCACATGCCCCACCTCCGTGCAGAGCGAGCTAGCTCAAGACCAGTTCATACAGGCGCTCTCTCCTACGGAGCTGCGCATACATACCCAGCTGGCATCCATGAAAGGGAATGGGAATAATGACTCTGACAGTAGTGGTAGGACTGTGCGCCATCCTGCATGGAGACACACCCACTGTGCGGGCTGTGGTGCAGAGCAGCCCAGAGCCGGAAAATCCTGCATGGGTCGCTGAAATGACTGAACTCGTTCGTGCTGTGTCGCTACAGGTGGCACGGAACACACGCCCTGGTCCCATGGTCTGCTGGGGGTGTGGCCAGCCAAGCCATCTGCGCCGCAATTTCCCCATATCCCCCAGAGCTCAGGGAAAAGGCTTGGGATCCGCATAGATGGGGCAGTGTGGGTCCCTGGTTCTCTTTCCCAACCACCACCATCGCCAGGAGGAGCCCACCGGCACAGACGAAGGAGCAAGGTTCCACTTCCCCCGGAAGCAGACGAGTGCAAGCAGATGGAGCCTGTTGTTGTGGTGGGCCAGACCTGTGTTGGGGACTTTTGTCATGACACTGTGAAGGTGGCGGCTTGCTCTGCCCTGGTGGACACTGGATTCACAGTAACCCAGGTGAGGTCGGATATTGTGCCAGGATGGACTCAGTTTGAGCACACAACTGTTCAGCTCTGCACAGTCACAGGTGAGCTGGTACTCATGAAAGAGAACGGGAATAATGACTCTGACAGTAGAGGGCAGGACTGTGTGTTATCCTGTGTGGGTGGCAGCTGTTCAAGACCCTTGTATCCTGGTGTTGGACTTTCTTAGGAGCACAGGCTGCCAGTTAGACCTAAATGGGGGCACACTGAGCTTCCAGGGAGGGCCGGCAGTCACCATGGCCCCCCCTAATGTCACATTCGCACAACCTCCTTGCTCCAACAGTTAAAGCAGCAGAGACTCATGGCTGCCCCCCCCCCCCACATCTGTGTGTGACTTTTCCCCATCCCCTCTGTCACCTACGGCTGTGAGTTACACTCCCCCAGCTACTACCATGGCAGGCTGCAGCTGTTTACATACTTTAGTCTGGTAAATGCTTCAGATCTAAAAACATTTCCAAATGGTACTCTGAAGTTTCCATTATAACAACCTACAACTCCGACAGACTTTGACCTCTGGGTGGACAAACCAGAGGCTTTCTGTCAACTGACTATGCAGCAGACGGACCGGCGATCGCAGAGAGGGACAACAAAGGCATACACTTGTAAATATGCTAGTCACATGCTAGTCACATGCTAATGTAAAAAGCTGTTTTTTGATATAAATATGTACTTGATTGAACAAAACATGCATGTATTGTATAACATAATGTCCTAGGAGTGTCATCTGATGAAGATCAAAGGTTAGTGCTGCATTTAGCTGTGGTTTTGGTTTTTGTGACATTATACGCTAGCTTGAAAAATGGGTGTCTGATTATTTCTGGCTGGGTACTCTGCTGACATAATCTAATGTTTTGCTTTCATTGTAAAGCCTCAGTGTGGTTAGATAAAGGAGAGTCTTATCTTTAAAATGGTGTAAAATAGTCATATGTTTGAGAAATTGAAGTAATAGCATTTCCTAGGTATTTGAATATCGCGCCACGGGATTCCACTGGCTGTTGACTAGGGTGAGACGCAAACGTCCCACCTAGCCCAGAGAGGTTAAAGCCTGTGTTCATAATGGCTGCTCAGTGAAACGACCTGCCCTGGTTTGTCATAGACGCTTGCTAAAAAACTTTAATGAGCAAGCATTCCTTCATGAACTGGCCTTTGTGAAATGGTATTCGAATCAGCTTGATCCCCTCTGTCATAGATGCTTGGATACACTGCTCAACAAAATAAAGGGAACACTAAAATAACACATCCTAGATCTTAATGAATGAAATAATCTTATTAAATACTTTTTTCTTTACATAGTTGAATGTGCTGACAACAAAATCACACAAAAATAATTAATGGAAATCCAATTTATCAACCCATGGAGGTCTGGATTTGGAGTCACACTCAAAATGAAAGTGGAAAACCACACTACAGGCTGATCCAACTTTGATTTAATGTCCTTAAAACAAGTCAAAATGAGGCTCAGTAGTGTGTGTGGCCACCACGTGCCTGTATGACCTCCCTACATCGCCTGGGCATGCTCCTGATGAGGTGGCGGATGGTCTCCTGAGGGATCTCCTCCCAGACCTGGACTAAAGCATCCGCCAACTCCTGGACAGTCTGTGGTGCAACGTGGCGTTGGTGGATGGAGCGAGACATGATGTCCCAGATGTGCTCAATTGGATTCAGGTCTGGGGAACGGGTGGGACAGTCCATAGCATCAATGCCTTCCTCTTGCAGGAACTGCTGACACACTCCAGCCACATGAGGTCTAGCATTGTTTTGCATTAGGAAGAACCCAGGGCCAACCGCACCAGCATATGGTCTCACAAGGGGTCTGAGGATCTCATCTCGGTACCTAATGGCAGTCAGGCTACCTCTGGCGAGCACATGGAGGGCTGTGCGGCCCCCCCAAAGAAATGCCACCCCACATCATGACTGACCCACCGCCAAACCGGTCATGCTGGAGGATGTTGCAGGCAGCAGAATGTTCTCCACGGTATCTCCAGACTCTGTCACGTCTGTCACATGTGCTCAGTGTGAACCTGCTTTCATTTGTGAAGAGCACAGGGCACCAGTGGCGAATTTGCCAATCTTGGTGTTCTCTGGCAAATGCCAAACGTCCTGCACGGTGTTGGGCTGTAAGCACAACCCCCACCTGTGGACGTCGGGCCCTCATACCACCCTCATGGAGTCTTTTTCTGACCGTTTGAGCAGACACATGCACATTTGTGGCCTGCTGGAGGTAATTTTGCAGGGCTCTGGCAGTGCTCCTCCTGCCCCTCCTTGCACAAAGGCGGAGGTAGCGGTCCTGCTGCTGGGTTGTTGCCCTCCTACGGCCTCCTCCACGTCTCCTGATGTACTGGCCTGTCTCCTGGTAGCGCCTCCATGCTCTGGACACTACGCTGACAGACACAGCAAACCTTCTTGCCACAGCTCGCATTGATGTGCCATCCTGGATGAGCTGCACTACCTGAGCCACTTGTGTGGGTTGTAGACTCCGTCTCATGCTACCACTAGAGAGAAAGCACCGCCAGCATTCAAAAGTGACCAAAACATCAGCCACGAAGCATAGGAACTGAGAAGTGGTCTGTGGTCACCACCTGCAGAACCACTCCTTTATTGGGGGTGTCTTGCTAATTGCCTATAATTTCCACCTGTTGTTTATTCCATTTGCACAACAGCATGTGAAATGTATTGTCAATCATTGTTGCTTCCTAAGTGGACAGTTTGATTTCACAGAAGTGTGATTGACTTGGAGTTAGATTGTGTTGTTAAGTGTTCCTTTATTTTTTTGAGCAGTATATTTTCAGTGGTATTGTTAACCTCTCTCGGGTATGTGGGACGATTTCGTCCCACCTACGTAACAGCTACTGAAATTCCAGTGGCGCGATTTTTGAATCGTTAGAAATACTATTACTTCAATTTCTCAAACATATGACTATTTTACAGCTATTTAAAGACAAGAATCTCGTTAATCTAACCCCACTGTCCGATTTCAAAAAGGCTTTACAACGAAAGCAAAACATTAGATTATGTCAGCAGAGTGCCCAGCCAGAAAAAAATCATACAGCCATTTTTCAAGCTAGCATATCATGTCACATAAACCCAAACCACAGCTAAATGCAGCACTAACCTTTGATGATCTTCATCAGATGACACACCTAGGACATTGTGTTATACAATACATGCATGTCTGTTCAATCAAGTTCATATTTATATCAAAAAACAGCTTTTTGCATTAGCATGTGACGTTCAGAAAAAGCATAACCCCCGCAAACTTCCGGAGAATTTACTAACAGTTTGCTAAATTACTCACGATAAACGTTCACAAAAAGCATAACAATTATTTTAAGAATTATAGATACATTACTCCTCTATGCACTCGATATGTCCGATTTTAAAATAGCTTTTCGGATGAAGCACATTTTGCAATAATCTAAGTACATAGCCCGGCATTACAGGGCTAGCTATTTAGATACCCACCCAGGTCAGCCTCCACCAAAATCACATTTCCTATAAGAAAAATGTTCTTACCTTGCTTGTTCTTCATCAGAATACACTGCCAGGACTTCTACTTCAATAACAAATGTTGGTTTGGTCCCAAATAATCCATCGTTATATCCAAACAGCGACGTTTTGTTCGTGAGTTCTAGAATGCTTCTTCACGGTCCTGCGCATGGCGCATTGGCGTGTCAAAAATGTCTAAATATTCCATTACCGTACTTCGAAGCATGTCAACCGCTGTTTAAAACCAATTTTTATGCCATTTAACTCGTAGATTAGTGATAATATTCCGACCGGGAGTATGCATTGAGCCTAAACAGCCGAATAAAATTTCTCCTCAGAAGCGACTCATGCACGCGCCTCATTCAAAGGTCCTCGGAGCAGCCACTTACAAAAGGTGATAATGTGTTTCAGCCTGAGGCTCCCTCGTAAACGTTCAGTTATTTCCCGGGCTCTGAGAGCCTATCGGAGCCCTGGGAATTGTCACGTTACAGCTAAGATCCTTACTTTTCAATAAAAAGATGCAAGACGCACGACTCCTTGTCAGACAGGGTACTTCCTGCTTGAAACCTTGTCAGGTTTTTGCCTGCCATAGGAGTTCTGTTATACTCACAGACACCATTCAAACAGTTTTAGAAAATTCAGAGTGTTTTCTATCCAAACCTGAACAATAATATGCATATTCTAGCTTCTGAGTTGGTGTAGGAGGCAGTTAAAAATGGGAACATATTTTTTCCAAAATTCTCAATACTGCCCCCTAGCCCAGACAGGTTTTAACAAACACGCCCCCATAAAGAAAATTAGAATTAAAAACAGGTTCAGCCCCTGGTTCGACCGGGATCTTGCCGAGTTACTCCACCTCAAGAATTGCATTTGGTGAAAGGCTCGCTACACGCATACGAGTCTAACTGGCTCTCGTTCAGGCAAATGAGAAATAAGTGCACTCAGGCTATCCGGAAGGCCAACGTTAGTTACTTTAAGGAGCAGTTCTCTCTCTGTGGGTCTAACCCCAAGAAGTTCTGGAAAATGGTTAGAGACCTGTAGAATAAACCCTCCTCCTCACAGCTGCCCTTAAAATGAATGTTGATGACGTGGTTGTTACTGACAAGAAGCACATGACTGAGCTCTTTAATCACCACTTCATTAAGTCAGGATTCCTATTTGACTCAGCCATGCCTCTTTGCCCATCCAAAGTTCTCATCTCCCACCCCTTCTAATGCGACTATCCCCGATGCTTCTCCCTCTTTTTCCCATGCACCGCTACAAAGTTTCTCCCTGCAGGCAGTCACTGAGTCCGAAGTGCTAAAGGAGGTCCTGAAACTTGACCCAAATAAACCATCTTGGGTAGATGGTTTAGACCCTTTCTTCTTTCAGGTTGTTGCCCCTATCATCGCCAAGCCTATCTCCAAACTTTTTAACCTGTCTCTCAGTTCTGGGGAGGTTCCCGTTCCTTGGAAGGCAGCCACGGTCCATCCTTTTTTTAAAGGGGGATATCAAGCTGATCCTAACTGTTACAGGCCTATTTCTATTTTGCCCTGTTTATCAAAAGGGTTGAATTCTTTCTGGTATGCAATCTGGTTTCCGCTCAGATTATGGATGTGCCACTGCAACCTTAAAGGTCCTCAATGATGTCACCATTGCCCTTGATTCTAAGCCATTTTGTCCTGCTATTTTTATTGACTTGGCCAAAGCTTTTGATACGGTTGACCATTCCATTCTTGTGGACCGGCTAAGGAGTATTGGTGTCTCTGAGGGGTCTTTGGCCTGGTTTGCTATCTACCTCTCTCAAAGAGTGCAGTGTGTAAAATCAGAACATGTGCTGTCTCAGCCACTGCTTGTCACCAAGGGAGTACCCCAAGGCTCAATCCTAGGCCCCACGCTTGTCTCAATTTACATCAACAACATAGCTCAGGCAGTAGGAAGCTCTCTCATCAATTTACAGTTGAAGTCGGAAGTTTACATACACCTTAGCCAAATACATTTAAACTCAGTTTTTCACAATTCCTGACATTTAATCCTAGTAAAAATTCCCTGTTTTAGGTCAGTTAGGATGACCACTTTATTTTAAGAATGTCAAATGTCAGAATAATAGTTGAGAGTAGGATTTATTTAAGCTTTTATTTCTTTCATCACATTCCCAGTGGGTCAGAAGTTTACATACACACAATTGGTATTTGGTAGTGTTGCCTTTAAATTGTTTAACTTGGGTCAAATATTTCAGGTAGCCTTCCACAATAAGTTGGGTGAATTTTGGCCCATTCCTCCTGACAGAGGTGGTGTAACTGAGTAGGGTTTGTAGGCCTCCTTGCTCACACATGCTTTTTCAGTTCAGCTCACAAGTTCTATAAGATTGAGGTCAGGGCTTTGTGATGGCCATTCCAATACCTTGACTTTGTTGTCCTTAAGCCATTTTGCCGCAACTTTGGAAGTATGCTTGGGGTCATTGTCCATTTGGAAGACCAATTTGCGACCAAGCTTTAACTTCCTGACTGATGTCTTGAGATATTGCTTTAATATATCCAAATAATTTTGCTCTCTCATGAAGCCATCTATTTTGTGAAGTGCACCAGTCCCTCCTGCAGCAAAGCACTCCCACAACATGATGCTGCCACCCCCGTACTTCATGGTTGGGTTGGTGTTCATCGGCTTGCAAGCCTCCCCCAATTTCCCTCCAAACATAACGATGGTCATTATGGGGAAACAGATCTATTTTTGTTTCCTCAGACCAGAGGACATTTCTCCAAAAAGTGCAATCTTTGTCAACATGTGCAGTTGCAAACCGTAGTCTGGCTTTTTTTATGGCGGTTTTGGAGCAGTGGTTTCTTCCTTGCAGAGCGGCCTTTCAGGTTATGTCGATATAGGACTCGTTTTACTGGGGATATAGATACTTTTTTACCTGTTTCCTACAGCATCTTCAGAGGGTCCTTTGCTGTTGTTCTGGGATTGATTTGCACTTTTCACACCAACGTATGTTCATCTCTAGGAGACAGAACTCATCTCCTTCCTGAGCGGTATGATGGCTGCATGGTACCATGGTGTTTATACTTGCGTGATATTGTTTGTACAGATGAACGTGGTACCTTCAGGTGTTTGGAAATTGCTCCCAAGGATGAAGCAGACTTGTGGAGGTCTATTTTTTTCTGAGGTCTTGGCTGATTTCTTTTGATTTTCCCATGATGTCAAGGAAAGAGGCACTGAGTTTGAAGGTAGGCCTTGAAATACATACACAGGTACACCTCCAATTGACTCAAATGATGTCAATTAGCCTATCAGAAGCTTCTAAAGCCATGACAGAATTTTCCAAGCTGTTTAAAGACACAGTCATTTTACTGTATGTATACTTCTGACCCCCTAGAATTGTGATACAGTGAATGATAAGTGAAATAATCTGTCTGTAAACAATTTTTGGAGAAATTACTTGTCATGCACCAAGTAGATGTCCTAACCGACTTGCCAAAACTATAGTTTGTTAACAAGAAATTTGTGGAGTGGTTGAAAAACTAGTTTTAATGACTCCAACCTAAGTGTATGTAAACTTCAGACTTCAACTGTATATGCAGATGATACAGTCTTATACTCAGCTGGCTCCTCCTCCTTGATTTTGTGTTAAATGCTCTACAACAATGCTTTCTCTACCCTTAACCTTGTTCTGAACACCTCTAAAACAAAGGTAATGTGGTTTGGTAAGAAGAATGCCCCTCTCCCCACAGATGATTACAGAGGATTACTACCTCGGAGGGTTTAGATCTTGAGGTAGTCACCTCATACAAGTACTTGGGACTATGGCTAGATGGTACACTGTCCTTCTCTCAACACATATCAAAGATGCAGGCTAAAGTTAATCTAGGCTTTGTTTCCTCTATCGTATTCACTCCTCTTTCACCCCAGCTGCCAAACTAACCCTGATTCAGATAACCATCCTACCCATGCTGGATTACGGAGACGTAATTTATAGATCGGGAGGTAAGAGTGCTCTCGAGCGGCTAGATGTTCTTTACCATTCGGCCATCAGATTTGCCACCAATGCTCCTTATACCACACATCACTGCACACTTTACACTCTTGTAAACTGGTCATCTCTGCATACCCATTGCAAGACCCACTGGTTGATGCTTATTCATAAAACCCTCTTAGGCCTCACTCCCCACTATCTGAGATATCTACTGCACCCCTCATTCTCCACATACGACACCCGTTCTGCCAGTCACATTCTGTTAAAGGTCCCCAAAGCACACACATCCCTGGGTCGCTCCTCTTTTCAGTTCACTGCAGCTAGCGACTGGAACGAGCTGCAACAAACACTGAAACTGGACAGTTTTATCTCAATCTCTTCATTCAAAGACTCAATCATGGACACTCTTACTGACAGTTGTGGCTGCTTTGCGTGATGTATTGGTGTCTCTATCTTCTTGCCCTTTGTGCTGTTGTCTCTGCCCAATAATGTTTGTACCATGTTTTGTGCCGCTACCATGTTGTGTTGCTACCATGTTGTTGTCATGTTGTGTTGCTACCATGCTGTGTTGTCATGTGTTGCTGCCTCGCTATGTTGTTGTCTTAGGTCTCTATTTATTGTTGGGTTGTCTCTCTTGTCGTAAATTGTGTTTTGTTCTATATTTATATATTTTTTATATTTTTGATTTTTAATCCCAGCCCCATCCCCACAGGAGGACTTTTGCCTTTTGGTAGGCCATCATTGTAAATAAAATTTGTTCTTAACTGACTTGCCTAGTTAAATAAAGATTAAATACTAATAAAATACATTAAAGTAGATGCATAAGCTGCTTTTGACGCAAGCATTAGTGATATTGGCTATCTTCTAAATGGCTTATTTTATCAGTGAAAATGCATTTGTATGACTATTGGAAACATCAGGTATTGATTTTACAAGTGTTATTTTTCACATTTGCATAATTCAGTTTATAAAACAAGTTACTTGCTCATATGAAACTGGTTGCTGGGTTGTTAGGCAATTAAGTTTAGTTTTGAAACACCATGTTAACTAATGGGAGTTTGTGGAGTAGGAAAAAGTTGAATACTGTAAAAGCTAGAATGATTTTTATAGGTTTAGTAATTTGGAGTTTCTGCACATTGTAGCCCTTTCCTGCAGTTAATGACCAAAAGCGCCCTCTTTGGCCTCATGGTTGGAATGTTATATTTTTCATAATTAATAAAGTTTTTTTTTTAAACAATAAAAATCCGGTGTTTCTATGTCAAACAGTTTTGTTATATTTCAGTCTTCTATGATGTGTATAAAGTGTAATATATGGATGCAAACTCAAAATGTAACACATTTCAGCTCTATATCTGACATATTTTTTTAAGTAGATTTGTTTAAGACTACCATTAATCACTCTGTGTGACCCTGATTTAGCACACTGCAGTAAAAGGTTAAAGTTGGTTTGGAGTGTGTATGAACAGCAGGGTCCAAAATTGTCATATTTTGGTCATGATAGACCTCCATGTTAAAATGTACATTTTTAAGTGATTATATTTTTATTATATAAGTATGATGAGTATCAAACATTTAAATGTAAGCAACTTTATAAAGTTAAATGGTATGTTTTGCATAAAAGCTGTAGGAGGAGTAGTGGTGGGAATAATAACAAATAACAGTAGAGTGTTGCTTCCCAAGCACACTAATGATTGCCCTGCAGTAGAGGCTGGTGGGAGGACTGGCTCATTGAAAGCCCTCCTATGGCTCATTGCAATGGCTGGAATGTAATAAATGGAATGGTATCAAACACATTAAACACATGGAAACCACGTTTGACTCCATTATATTTATTCCATTCCGTCCATTACAATGAGCCCGTCCTCCTAAAGCTCCTCCCACCAGCATCCTCTGCTTCAACGCCACACAGCACATTTCAGATCAGAATTTTAACACCCACAGGGTTAAACTTAAAAACTTTCTTAGTGTGTATGTGACCCACCAAAATAGTGTTAAGCCAACTAACATTTCAAGAGTGTTGGGTCCCTAACACCATAGGTATTGTAAATACCGACTGAAATTAACATCATTATAGCTGATGCTGTTACACTTTCTCAGTGTTAGGGAATTAACACCTGTGTTGTTACAGTAACTTGTTTTGGGGTGTTGTTTAAACACTGTATGGCAGGGTTCCCCAACTGGCAAGCCTGGCTTTACTGAAAAAAAAAACAGCTTCTGGCAAACAGTTGTGGCAAACCTTTGGCCAATTTGCAGCGAGCTCATATTTTCACATGCAAATTAGTTTTGTGGCAAACTGTTGCAGTAATTTAGGGCAACTTGTGAACTTCTGGCAAACAATTCTGGGAAACTTGTGGCGAACATTCTGTTTGCTACAAACTCAGTATAAATATTGAAATTAGATCAGCATTAGGGTTACTGTGTGTTTAAACATTGTAATGCATCTACATAACCCAAATTAACTTACTTCACGGGGAAAAAAATAAACATACGAAATGTATTAAATATACTCAACAACATGTATTCAATGTCTAACAAATAAAAATAAATCCAATACAACTTGAAATCTTCAGTATGGTAATGAAGAAAATAGCAAAAACTGGATATTTGCCAAATTAATTGTTTAGTCATTTTATGTAGTTACAACATTTGCATGAGAGAAATGTGAACATTATGGGGATGTTGACCTTAGGATGTTTAAAGGGACAATTACATAACTGAGCAATAGATTAATCAATGGAAGTTTAAACAACAATTAACAAAATGTTAATAATTAAAACAAAAACTAAATCAATCCCAGTTCAGAACTATTTACTTTTTTAGTGAACTTTGGAGGTGAAAGGTCGTGAAAGGTCGTGCGTCCAAAGCTTGTTGAATATACAGTTGAAGTCGGAAGTTTATATACATTTAGGTTGGAGTCATTAAAACTCGTTTCTCAACTGCTCCACAAATTTCTTGTTATATACTTTAGTTTTGGCAAGTTGGTTAGGACATCTACTTTGTGCATGACACAAGTCATTTTTCCAACAATTTTTCCAAACAGATTATTTCACTTATAATTCACTGTATCACAATTCCAGTGGGTCAGAAGTTTACATACACTAAGTTGACTGTGCCTTTAAACAGCTTGGAAAATTCCATAAAATGATGTCATGGCTTTAGAAGCTTCTGGTAGTCTAATTGACATCATTTGAGTCAATTGGAGGTGTTCCTGTGGATGTATTTCAAGGCCTACCTTCAAACTCAGTGCCTCTTTGCTTGACATGATGGGAAAATTAAAAGAAATCAGACAGGACCTCCACAAGTCTGGTTCATCCTTGGAGTGCAATTTCCAAATGCCTGAATTTCCAAACACCAGGTTCATCTGTACAAACAATAGTACGGAAGTATAAACACCATGGTACCATGCTGCCGTCATACTGCTCAGGAAGGAGACGCGTTCTGTCTCCTAGAGATGAACGTACTTTGGTGCCAAAAGTGCAAATCAATCCCAGAACAACAGCAAAGGACCTTGTGAAGATGCTGGAGGAAACAGGTACAAAAGTATCTACATCCACAGTAAAACGAGTCCTGTATCGACATAACCTGAAAGGCCGCTCAGCAAGGAAGAAGCCACTGCTCCAAAACTGCCATAAAAAAAGCCAGACTACGGTTTGCAAGTGCACATGGGGACAAAGATCGTACTTTTTGGAGAAATGTCCTCTGGTCTGATGAAACAAAAATAGAACTGTTTGGTCGTAATGACCATCATTATGTTTGGAGGAAAATGTGGAGGCTTGCAAGCCGAAGAACACCATCCCAAATGTGAAGCATGGGGATGGCAGCATCATGTTGTGGTGGTGCTTTGCTGCAGGAGGGACTGGTGCACTTAACAAAATAGATGGCTTCATGAGGAAGGACAATTATGTGGATATATTGAAGCAACATCTCAAGACATCAGTCAGCAAGTTAAAGCTTGATCGCAGATGGGTCTTCCAAATGGACAATGACCCCAAGCATACTTTGAAAGTTGTTTCAAAATGGCTTAAGGACAACAAAGTCAAGGTATTGGAGTGGCCATCACAAAGCCCTGACCTCAATCCTATAGAAAATTTGTGGTCAGAACTGAAAAAGCGTGTGTGAGCAAGGAGGCCTACAAACCTGACTGAGTTACACCAGCTCTGTCAGGAGGAATGGGCCAAAATTCACCCAACTTATTGTGGGAAGCTTGTGAAAGGCTACCTGAAACGTTTGACCCAAATTAAACAATTTAAAGGCAATGCTACCAAATACTAATTGAGTGTATGTAAACTTCTGACCCACTGGGAATGTGATGAAAGCCATAAGAGCTGAAATGAATCAATCTCTCTACTATTATTCTGACATTTCACATTCTTAAAATAAAGTGGTGATCCTAACTGACCTAAGACCCCTGGATTAAATGTCAGGAATTGTGAAAACTGAGTTTAAATGTATTTGGCTAAGGTGTACGTAAAATTCCAACTTCGACTGTGTATGTTTTAAGCTAAAGTGTACTGTTAGCTAGCTAGCTAACAGTACACTTTAGCTAGCTAGCTAGCTAACGTTAGCTGGCTGGCTCTCTAGCAGACGTTAATTTTCGTTTCCCAGAGCTGTTTGCTTTTCTAGTTAGAGCCTAATGTTAGGCATTGTTGGCACTTTGTTCATTGTTGTTTAACTAGCTGACATTAGCTGGCTGGCTCGTTAGCTAACGTTACGTGACGTGTGTACAACACCCATTGAATATGGCCAGTGTCAGTAAATGTCTACAAAGAAGTGTAATGAAATTGTTGCCAGCAGAGCTGGTTAGGCTGTTTTCCAGAGGTAATCAAATCATCAGCCAGAGCGTCAGGCGTGCGCTCCGAGAGCAAAACGAGATGGATGGGGCTAAAGCTTAAGAGTGTGTGAACTATGCTGAATTGGTGTAGACAAAGAAGAGCACTTCACTAGATACCAAAATATTCAAAATATATCTTCTCAAAAGTGAGTTTACATGTTGATCAACTTTCAAAGCAGAATTACTTTCCCATTGTTCCTCAAATGCAGTGTATGATATACCATGTTGTAGCTCTGAGTCTCTACTTTTATCGATTGTAAAAAACACCATTTCACATTTTGCTACATAAGACCAAATACAGGTGGTGAGTCAAATTTATAAAATATTTTTATCTGGACACTTTCTGTCTACCTGGAATTGTTCCTTATTGTAGGTTACTACCACTTTTAGTCTTAATATTTACTACACTACTCACTGTTTAGCACATTACCTCACATAAGGATCCTAAAAGAGATGGGTGGGGCTGGCTTAAGAGGATGTAAACAACGCTAAAAGGGTGTAGACATAGGAAAGCTCTCCAGTATGTACCAAAACATTCAAAGGCCCTTTCCTCAAAAGAAAGTTTACAAGTTTATCAACTTTTAAAGCAGAATTACTTTCCCATTGTTCCTAAAAAACAGTGTATGATATACCATTTTGTTGCTCTGAGTCTCTACTTTTTACCAATGTAAAAAACCCAATTTCAAATTTTGCTACATAAGACCGAATCCAGGTGGTGAGTCACACATGCGAAAACGTCCCCATTCGTGATTTACACCTCCAGCAGAGGAATGACATTTCTGAGTGCATGTAATTCAGTTTCACTGGCATATAGTACGTTTTATGGATGGTCTTAAGCTGCAGTAATTTATGTCTGAGTGGATATGAACATGACTGGGCATTCAAACATATCTGTATCCATTACACATCATCAATAGCTTCTACCAGGTCTTCCTCACGTTTTTGTTTTACATGTTTTGTGTCATTGGGAAAAGTCTCTATCAACCCTCAACTTTGGAGGTTTGTCAGACTGTCTTAAAATAGCATCTGGCTTGTCCAGTGTTTGCTGCACAGAGATAATAAATTGTTGTATCTGCAAAATTCACCTCAGCTCTGTCACCAGACTGGCTTACCCTGGCTGTCTGACCCTGCTGAGACCCCTGTCACCATCTGATCCTCCTAGGCATGACACAGAATTACCTTGGTGTACATTTATACATTATATTACCGAAGAATAGAATCAGTGGTTCAATAATTGAAATGACAATTATTCCCAGATTCCAGACTGTAGCTTTACGCTTAAGATGCTGTCCTGTAGCTACTGTAGGTCTACCAATCAATTCAAAATGAAACTTTGTATCATTCACTGACATTGTTAATATACTGCAAAATTCACCTGGACTCTTCCCTGGCTGTCTGACACTGCTGGGACACCTGACACCATCTGATCCCGCTAAAACATGATGAGCATAGTGTTGTGTACTGACTGTGCACTAGAGGGCTGCATTCCTGTGGGATGCCTGTGGGACCTGTGGGTCCTGACAGAGATTATCGTTTTCAATCTGCGGGTTGGAACAGGCGGTCAGACAGCCAGGGAAGACTAACTTTGGGTTGAAAATAATTTTGCTGTCCCACAGATTATTTGGAAAGGGTCCCCTTTCTGCTTTGTATGCGTTAGCCTACCTATTATATTAAAAGCACATAGTTCTCGCATTATTCATACCCTCAGAATATGCTGCTTCAACTTCAGTAGCCTACCTCTGCTAGTTGGGCGTGAGAGTTTAAGTGAGGCTAGTATGTGTTGTCTTCTTGAAATAGAGTAGGCTGCCTACATGGGCGGAGAATCACGTGGCAGTTAATTTAAATATTACATTAAGTTAAATATGATTAGACTGTAGTTTACTACTGTGTCTATAAATAAATATTAATAATGGAAAGAATTGGAGGGTGCTTAACCAACGTGTCAAAGTGCAATCAAAAAATGTAATCATATGTTATGCTGCTGTAACGGCGTTCATCTGAAGAAGTGGACCAAAGCACAGCGTGGTAAGTGCTCATGATTTATTAAACAAAGAAACACTCGAACAAAAATAACAAAAAAACGAAAAGCCAAACAGGTCCGTCAGGTAACGAATACAAAACAGAAAACAACTACCCACAAACACAGGTGGGAAAAAGGCTGCCTAAGTATGATTCCCAATCAGAGACAACGAGAAACAGCTGCCTCTGATTGGAAACCATACTCAGCCAAAACAAAGAAATAGAATGCATAGAATGCCTACTCCACACCCTGACCAAACCAAATAGAGAAAAAACACGGCTCTCTAAGGTCAGGGTGTGACAGCTGCTATGATGAGTGAGCATTGTGCCTTTTCATTTTCTATAAGTATTGACTAACCATTTATTTGTCTCTTCCTGCAAGTTGTCCTCCTAAAAGCTAGGCTGTATCCTATGGGCCTAATCAAAATGTAACAAGTGTCCCTGTCATCATCGTTGCTGCTTCAAGTTCAGTAGTCATATTTGCTATCAGGTGCAGGTGTGGTCTCAATTAAAGAGAGTAGGCTATAGCCTATGAATGGGCGGAGAAGCACGGGGCAGTTATCATTCCAAGGAAATGTACTTCCTAAATAGGCCTATGATTAGTTTACTACATTATAGTTTATAGTTTACTATATAGTTTACTACATTGCCTAGAAATAAATAATGATCACCAATATTTCTCCGTCTGAAAATCTGCCCACTCCTAAAAGCTATAAAAATAGCTCAAGAGAAAGTGCAAGTCTCTCCAACTCTGCTCTCTTCAAAGTACATATACTGTAGCATATTGGCTGATGTAGCCCGGTAATACAGATAGCCTAATTTAATGGCCATGTGAGAATCTCTGGAAATTTGACCTATTCTTAAGTTATTTTTGTGCATTTGATATTGCCTATTGGGCAAAAAAATTGCTGGGATCATGGCTGGCAAGTGAGCTGCGTCACATAGGCCTAAAATAACCTTGTGGGACTGTTGCGGGTGGAAGTCGGACAGAAAGCCAGTTGGTGCTGGTAGAGTGCGGTATGAAAAGCTGCAGGTGAGGGCGGGAGTGGTATGAAGAAATAGGTACCTTGCAGATCTTTACTGTGCACTATGAAAGTGAAGCCTGTAACGTTAGAGCTGTTTATTACTGTGTCAGTGTGAAAAGTATGGAATTAGCTAGGGAAACTGACAGATCAATAATGGTACATGCCATGCTGGCTAATAAAAACTCACATTGCACTGAAAAAAATGTCAGAATATCAGTCTTCATCATTTGATTCAGGTCTAGTGTGATTGAGACAAAAGTAATAGCTGACGTTAGCCAAATTTTGCCAGCTCTTTCTTTAAAAGTAAATCAACTGGCAAATGCTAGCCAAGTTCATTTACTTCTGTTAAAATGGGACAAAACAAAGGCTAGAAAACATTTCCATGCAAACAACAGCTGTTAGATAGTAGTAGTAATAATAACCACCTCATATCGCTATCTGACAAATAGCTAGCTAGAGGCTAGAGCTGACCTGGCTATGGTAGCTACCACCTAAGCGTAGCTAATTAATTCACCTCAGTCAAGAGGGGATGAAACATTAGCTAATGGTACATGTCAGTTACAATATTAGCTCAGCACTGCGAATAAACACTAGTTTAGTTTTTTTCTGTTAAGTTAAACAGCAGTTACCTTGCTAGCTACATTAGTCAACTAAAGAGTAGCCAGTTTCTGCTCTGCTTGCTTTTACAACTTGGTGAAACACACACACTGAACTATGCTCAACTCTCATGTGCTAAGCAAACAAGCTTTATTTATACAGCACATTTTAGACATGGAATGCAACGCAATGTGCTTCACAGGAAAATACATAGAAAAGACAAATATAAAAGCTGAAGAATTTATTACACAACAAATATAAGATAAAAAACTAAAGAATGACAAACTGAACAACTAAAAAGCCAGCCTTCCAGAAGCTTTGCCTTCACACAGCCTGACAGCACGCTCTGTGGTGTCCACGCCAGTCCTCAATCCAGCCGACTGCTCTGAGGTGTCCGCATGGTCCTAAAGCACACCGTTGCCACTTTTTTGTATCAGATTGCAATGATAAAACAGGGGGACAAAAATGCAATTTCAGAATGTGGGGGGGACATGACCCCCATCCCCCGTGAATGTCGCTCCCTTGCTGGTGAGTATGCAGGCCATAGAAGAACTGGGACATTTTCAGCTTCCAGGAATTGTGTACAGATCCTTGCAACATGGAGCCATGCATTATCATGCTGAAACATGAGGTGATGGCGGTGGATGAATGACACGACATTGGGCCGTCTGGATCTTGTCATGGTATCTCTGTGCATTCAAATTGCCATCGATAAAATGCACTTGTGTTCATTGTCCGTAGCTTATGCCTGCCCATACCATAACCCCACGGCCACCATGGGGCACTCTGTTCACAACGTTGACATCAGCAAACCGCTCGCCCACACAATGCCATACACGTTACGCTGTCTGCCATCTGCCCGGTACTGTTGAAACCGGGATTCATCTGTGAAGATCACACTTCTCCAGCGTGCCAGTGGCCATCGAAGGTGAAAAATTTCCCATTGAACGTGGTTACGACACCGAACTGCAATCAAGTCATGACCCTAGTGAGGAAGACGACCATGCAGATTAGCTTCCCTGAGACGGTTTCTGACAGTTTGTGCAAAAACGATGAAGTTGTGCAAACGCATAGTTTCATCAGCTGTCCAAGTGGCTGATCTCAGACGATCCCACAGGTGAAGAAACCAGATGTGGAGGTCCTGGGCTGGCGTGGTTACACGTGGTCTGCTGTTGTGAGGCCGGTTGGACTTACTGCCAAATTCTCTAAAATGATGCTGGAGGCAGCTTATGGTAGAGGAATGTACATTAAATTCTCTGGCAACAGCTCTGTTGGACATTACTGCACATTTTAGAGTGGTCTTTTATTTTCCCCAGCACAAGGTGCACCTGTGTAATTATCATGCTGTTTAATCAGCTTCTTTATATGCCACACCTGTCGGGTGGATGGACTATCTTGGCATAGGAGAAATGATCACAAACAGGGATGTAAACAAAATTGTGCACATTTTAGGGAAATAAGCGTTTTGTGCATATGGAACATTTCGGGCATCTTTTATTTTTGTTCAGTGTAGTTACATGGTTTGTCATTACATATATTAGACAGATACACTTCTCATATCTGTTCATTATTAACCTGTGACAATTTTGAAGTACGTTAGCTTAGTTGACTGTCTTAGTTGCCGGACTAGCTAGCCAAATGGAATGAATCGCAAGACTGCATGCCTTTACAGCTAGCCACTGCCAGCTGTAGTGAAAAGTTTATCGGTATGTTTGCCCAGAGTGTGTGTGTGGGTGGGGGGGATGTATGTGTGTGTGAGAGAATGAGAGAGAAAACAGCAAAAACTCTGGCTATTCCCATAACAATGCCTGAACCCTAGACCCTATATCTTGCCTGATACCAGCTGGTTAGTTGAGATAATTTCAAATTACAATTTTCATATGTCCTCACAGGCGAAGGGGAGGCACATTATGGAGAGGCTGCTGTACAGATTGCAGAAGGCCATTCAACACCAGACCCTGACAAAGTGATTGTGTAGTCATTACTCAAACCCACGTGTTAAAATCATTCCATGGAGTTAAAACTTATTCCACTGTCTGTGGGTTTTCGCTCCTCCCTTGTAATTGATTGAAGAATGAAGGTCACTGATTAGTTATGAACTTGTTGTCACCTGGTTGTCTAGATCTTAATTGAAAGTAGAAACCAAAAACCAGCAGATACTACCCCCTCCATGGAATGAGTCTGACACCCCTGCTCAAACCAATAGAGTTACTGTGACCCTGTAGGGGTCTAGTAACTTGAAAAATTAGAGTAAATGGAATTTCTGGAAAACCTGGGAAATTTGCAATCCTTTTGCAATCCTACCTTTAAGTCACATTATGCTATTGATGTTACGTTTGATACCAGAGCTCCAAGGCGTGCGTCGAAATCGTTAAGCAGCTAACTTCAAAGCAGTGTGCCGATGTATGTATGACTTTATCAGAAGTACATCGTTCACATGCTTTTTCAAACTGTGTGTTGTAAAACGCAAGATCCTACTGATTTTGACGTGGTTCTGGTGCTCTCTTTGATTCTAAGCTGCTTTCAAACACCAACCTCTACTAGACACAGTATTTACTTGAAGGCAAAAAAGCATCACGTAAGATGCGAACTTGGTATTCTAACTGCCATTAGGTACCGAGGTGAGATCCTCAGACCCCTTGTGAGACCATATGCTGGTGCGGTTGGCCCTGGGTTCCTCCTAATGCAAGACAATGCTAGACCTCATGTGGCTGGAGTGTGTCAGCAGTTCCTGCAAGAGGAAGGCATTGATGCTATGGACTGGCCCGCCCGTTCCCCAGACCTGAATCCAATTGAGCACATCTGGGACATCATGTTTCGCTCCATCCACCAACGCCATGTTGCACCACAGACTGTCCAGGAGTTGGCGGATGCTTTAGTCCAGGTCTGGGAGGAGATCCCTCAGGAGACCATCCGCCACCTCATCAGGAGCATGCCCAGGCATTGTAGGGAGGTCATACAGGCACGTGGAGGCCACACACACTACTGAGCCTCATTTTGACTTGTTTTAAGGACATTACATCAACGTTGGATCAGCCTGTAGTGTGGTTTTCCACTTAAATTTTGAGTGTGACTCCAAATCCAGACCTCCATGGGCTGATAAATTGGATTTCCATTGATTATTTTTGTGTGATTTCGTTGTCAGCACATTCAACTATGTAAAGAAAAAAGTATTTAATAAGATTATTTCATTCATTCACATCTAGGATGTGTTATTTTAGTGTTCCCTTTATTTTTTTGAGCAGTGTATGAATACCTGCATTTAATGATCACACATACACAATGTTGTCTATACACTGTTTTTGGATCAAATGTATATATTTGTAGCATATATACAACAAATATTACATATCTCTCTATATGGCATTATAAAGTAGGCAAAGAAAACCACACTGTATTGCCAGGCTGATGCCAGATCCAATCACATTCAACCACTGATGGACAGCATTGACATTTCCTCATCAAAAGTCATTCTGCTTGACTGCACTGACCTTTCAAAATGCCCTTTCCTTTAAGTATGTGTAACGGAGGTAGTTCGAAACCACGCTCACCTGATGAATAACCTTGTCTGATGAGTAACCCAGAGGCTTGCATTAGTTAGGCTAAATGCCTAGGCTTTAGCTTAGAGGACTAATACAGCCTTGTGACGTAGGAAACGCTGATTTGAACCCTGGCCAGTCAATCACATTCTCAGTACTTAGAGCATTGACAGAGCGCCAGTGGTATTGAATAGCAAAACATATCAAAAGTCACCTCAGCACAGGGCAGAAATGGACATGGTATTTTATGCCTTGTGTAGGTGGCACAGCCTCGTTTGATCTGAGTTGTGTTTTGCCCTGACAGTGACAAGCCACTGACTTAATACATCTTAATGGAGGTTTACTCATTCCTTTCAGCTGACTTGCTAGGTTTGAAATGCATGATTCATAGAATAATTGGCACAGCCAATTATGTTCATGTATCACAAATGATAAGCTCTGGTAACGGCAAGAATAAGAACAAAAAGTACTGCGGTCGATTATACAAAAGAGAACACATTTGCATCATTGCTCTACATACCAATAATCTCAAATAACTATAAATGACAATAACCTAATTTAGGTTAAATCTCACTATTTTATCCATTTCTTTTTCATAAAAAAACATGTTTTCATACATTTTAGTTGATAGATATTTAATGCATGTTAACTGAAAACCCAACACTATAAAAAATGCTGGGTTAAAACAACCCAATTTGGGTTAATTGGGTTGGGTTAACCTCTTGACGGTCGCCTAGGATAGGGGGCACCACAGCGCATTTTGAAAAAAAAATCGTGCCAATTTTAAACGGCCTACTAGTCAAACTCAGAAGATAGGATATGCATATAATTAATACTTGTGGATAGAAAACACCCTAAAGTTTCTAAAACTGATTAAATGGTGTCTGTGAGTATAACAGAACTCATATGGCAGTCAAAACCCCGAGACCGATCGTAACAGGATGTGGAATTCTGAATTGCGGACTCAACTTCATCACTTTGCCTATAAATCACAATGTGAGCAATGGTTCATTGAGCACTTCCTATTGCTTCCACTAGATGTCCCCAGTCTTTACAAAGTGATTTGAGCCTTCTACTGTGAAAACTGACAGAATGAGAGTCTGTGGAATGTGGTCACATGAGGAGGGCCATCACCATTATGACGCCGGCGCCCCTGGCTACCCTCCCCTTTCGAAACGTTTTGAAAGACAATGCAATCGTCCCCCTTGAATGTTATTGGAGCTCTGGTTGAAAAAGGCCCTAAAGATTTATGTTATACAACGTTTGACATGTTTGAACGAACCTAAATTAAAAAAAATGCATTTTATTGAAAGAGGAGTCCCGCGGCCAAAGGAGCTTTTGGAGCAGCCTTCAGAACGCGCTAACAAGAACAAGCTAATGGGACGTAAAGGATTAACTTTTTCGAACGAAAATACATTTGTTGTGGACCTGGGATTCCTGGAAGTGCTTTCTGATGAAGATAATCAAAGGTAATAGTATACAAGAGTAGATTTGATATGCGATTGTTCCAAGATGGCGCTGACCTGTAACGGTAGCCTATTTTTCTGAGTATCATTCATTTTTCAAGCTAGCATATAATGTCACATAAACCCAAAACACAGCTAAATGCAGCACTAACCTTTGATGATCTTCATCAGATGACAATCTTAGGACATTATGTTATACAATACATGCATGTCTGTTCAATCAAGTTCATATTTATATCAAAAACCAGCTTTTTACATTAGCAGGTGACTAGCATGTGACTAGCATTCCCACCGAACACTTCCGGTGAATTAACTAAATTACTCACGATAAACGTTCACAAAAAACATAACAATTGTTTTAAGAATTATAGATACAGAACTCCTCTATGCACTCGATATGTCAGATTTTAAAATAGCTTTTTGGTGAAAGCACATTTTGCAATATTCTAAGTAGATAGCCCGGCATCACAGGGCTAGCTATTTAGACACCCAGCAAGTTTAGCACTCACCAAAGTCAGATTTACTATAAGAAAAATGTTACCTTTGCTGCCTTCGTCAGAATGCACTCCCAGGACTTCTACTTCAATAACAAATGTTGGTTTGGTCCCAAATAATCCATTGTTATATCCAAATAGCGGCGTTTTGTTCGTGCCTTCAAGACACTATCCGAAAGGGTAAATAAGGGTTACGAGCATGACGCATTTCGTGACAAAAAAATTCTAAATATTCCATTACCGTACTTCGAAGCATGTCAACCGCTGTTTAAAATCAATTTTTATGCCATTTTTCTCGTAAAAAAGCGATAATATTCCGACCGGGAAATCGTTTTTTATTACAAAGAGAGTGAAAGTAAAAGCATGCTATCCCCTCATGCACAAGCCTCAGTCTGATGGCCCTCTGATAGAGCACTTGCCAAACGTGCTAATGTGTTTCAGCCTGGGCCTTGAATTACGTCATTCAGGTTTTTCCCGGGTTCTGAGAGCCTATGGGAGCCGTAGGAAGTGTCACGTCATACTGCCTTGTTCAGGGGCAGAACAGATTTTTACCTTGTCAGCTCAGGGATTTGATCTTGCAACCTTTCGGTTACTAGTCCAACCCACTAACCACTAGGCTACCTGCCGCCCAGAAATGCTAAAATGATTGGACTGGATGTTACAAATAAGATGTTCAGTTGTAACAAATATTTTCAAATTAGTGAAAACATAGGGTAGTGCAAGAACATTCTATTTTCCTCAAGAGAGGGTACAAATTCAGGCTGCTGTATCAAAAATAATTGTCAGAGAGCTCTCTCCAAAGAATAAGAATACAAATTATCAGAGAAAAATATGCTTCTCCATAACGTGTGACTAATTCCTGGGTCCAAAGGGGGTCCGCTTCGAGACATCCACTGTGGAATATCGATCTCCTTCAGTGTTCAAACCAGGCCCTAACTCCTCCTTCTCCCACCATCGGCCCCCAATTGCCCCTGTGGTGAAAGTAGATGACATTGAGAACCAAGTGAGAAGGCTTCCCTACACCTCTTTTGTCTCAGGCTAATTCCATCGTCTCGTCCGGAGAAAAGGAGCCCTCTCACAATGGGCCTCTGAAGCATGACCCTTATTATGTCCGGACCCTCCCCTTACACCAGCAAGGGCCCCTAAGGGCAGCTAGCATCCCACCAGAGAAAAACAACAAATAAATGGGAAATTATTTGGAGCATGTTATTCTCCCTCTCAATATATAATACATATAGAAATCTGGGTGTTCTTGTTTATATACAGTTGAAGTCGGAAGTTTACATACACCTTAGCCAAATACATTTAAACTCAGTTTTTCACAATTCCTGACATTTAATCAGAATAAAATTCCCTGTCTTAGGACAGTTAGGATGACCACTTTATTTTAAGAATGTCAAATGTCAGAATAAGAGTTGAGAGAATTATATATTTCAGCTCTTATTTCTTTCATCACATTCCCAGTGGGTCAGAAGTTTACATACACTCAATCAGTATTTGGTAGCGTTGCCTTTATTTCTTTTGATTTTCCCATGATGTCAAGCAAAGAGGCACTGAGTTTGAAGGTAGGCCTTGAAATACATCCACAGGTACACCTCCAATTGACTCAAATTATGTCAATTAGCCTATCAGAAGCTTCTAAAGCCATGACATGATTTTCTGGAATTTTCCAAGCTGTTTAAAGGCACAGTCAACTTAGTGTATGTAAACTTCTGACCCACTGGAATTGTGATACAGTGAATTATAAGTGAAATAATTTGTCTGTAAACAATTGTTGGAAAAATGACTTGTGTCATGCACAAAGTAGATGTCCTAACTGACTTGCCAAAACTATAGTTTGTTTAACAAGAAATTTGTGGAGTGGTTGAGAAACAAGTTTTAATGACTCCAACCTAAGTGTATGTAAACGTCCGACTTCAACTGTATCTCAGGTGAATTTAATTTGTGCTAAATAGCAAGAAATGTCGCATTTCGAGGGGGGTGAATGTTTATCCCATTGTCAGCCTGAACTTCATCATGGTTTGACAAAGTGAACATGTAGAGTTTCTATCAACCTCGCGCGCAATGTAGATATCAAATAACATCTTAGTTCGCAGGAAGAGTAGTGGTGAAACCATTCACATCAGGAAAAGGTGTGATATAAATTATTTTCATTATGTGTTGTCAAATTCATCAAAATATTTGCTGCCATTGTAGGTTGGCAATACAAGAGGTCCATTGTATTATTTTCCTTGAAAGAACAACTAGTGGGTTTTGAGTGTTTCTCCCCTATTTGGAAAGTTGGTCTGCCTGCTCTTCTGTCTAAGAGCATGTTTGTGTCTCCTTCCTTTGTACATAAAAAACTGTTTAAAACTGTTTACCACAATAGTGTCTTTGGAAAACGGGTTTATATTCAATAGTGAATGTGACTATGTATATATTGATCTTACCGTTAATGTATTTAAGGCCTATTTCGGCAAGTTAACCAAGTTTTTGCTGGCTTAGCTAGCCATGTTAATGACGAGCTGACTAGCACCGTCAGTCAATGCAATGTAATGTCACACTAGCTATTGCTAGCAGGTGATTTGCTAGCAGATGATTTATCGAAATATTAACTGAATGTTTATTTTCTTACTACCTTAAAAGGTTTATATGAAAAGGGTGGTACTTGTGCTCTGTATTTATGGATTAATATCACTTGACCTTGAGGGCATGTATCATTACTGTTGCTCCTATCTAAAATATATCTTGTGTCCTACCTAACCAGGGAACGTGTGGCTGTGACCATCTTGTCAATGCCTGTCATCACTGTTTGATATCTTTTACTGCAGATAAAAACCAAGTCAACCTGAAGTGTGGGTGTCCGGGTGCCTTTCTTCTGGGGGGCTATGTGAAGTTGGTTACACTGGCACGTTTTTGCAAAAAGGTAAAATGTCACAGTAGCTGACGTTTTACTCAATACATTGCAGTTAATTAAAGGGGGGAAAAAATTGTGTCACAGGGTTGACGTTTTTGTCAATAAATTGCAGTCACTAGGAAAAGATGAGTGTCACAAGGTTGACATTTTTCTCAGTTTATTGCAGTCAATGGGATAAGATAATTGAATAGTATTTCAATAAACTGCAGTCAATAGGAAAAGATGAGTGTCACAGGCTTGATGCTTATGCCAATACATTGCAGTCAATAGTAGAAGATGAGTGTCGCACGGTTGTCAAGCATGTGCTGACCAACAGGCAAGTGTCTTCACTGACATTATCAACTTGTCCCTGACCGAGTCTGTAATACCAACATGTTTCAAGCAGACCACCATAGTCCCTGTGTCCAAGAACACCAAGGTAACCTGCCTAAATGACTAAAGACCCGTAGCACTCACGTTTGTAGCCATGAAGTGCTTTAAAAGGCTGGTCATGGCTCACATCAACACCATTATCCCAGAAACTCTAGACCCACTCCAATTTGCATACCGCCCCAACAGATCATGAACTCTATTGCACTCCACACTGCGCTTTCCCACCTGGACAAAAGGAATACCTATGTGAGAATGCTATGCAAAGCTCATCACTAAGCTAAGGACCCTTGGACTAACCACCTCCCTCTGCAACTGGATCCTGGACTTCCTGATGGGCCACCCCAACGTGGTAAGGGTAGGTAACAACACATTTGCCACATTCATCCTCAACACAGGGGCCCCTGTACACCCATGACTGCGCCGTCATTAAGTTTGCAGTTGACACAACAGTGGTAGGCCTGATCACTGACAACAATGAGACAGCCTATAGGGACGAGGTCAGAGACCTGGCAGTGTGGTGCCAGGATATCAACCTCTCCCTCAACGTGATCAAGACAAAGGAGATGATTGTGGACTACAGAAAAAGGAGGGCCGAGCACGCCCCCATTCTCATCGTTGGGGCTGTAGTGGTGCAGATTGAGAGCTTTAAGTTCCTTGGTGTCCAGATCACCAACAAACTATCATGGTCAAAACACACCAAGACAGTCGTGAAGAGGGCAAGACAACGCCTTTTCCCCCTCAGGAGACTGAACAGATTTGGCATGGGTCCACAGATCCTCAAAAAGTTCTACAGCTGCACCATCGAGAGCATTCTGACTGGTTGCATCACTGCCTGGTATGGCAACTGATCGGGCCAGGTTACCGTGAACCATAATCCTACAGAGATATCTCTCACACCCACCAGTGGGGGAGAGATCGAGAGGTATGTAGGTGGGGGGTTTTATGACACCTCCCGCCCATTGTAAATCTTAAAGCAGCAGACAAAATCCCTTTGTCCTCTCAGTATGGATAAATGGAAAGTATGATGGGCCTATGGAGAGTCTACCTCTGAACAGTAACATGCAATAAATGGACTTTGGGACAATATATTTCATCAGCCAAAATGGTAGTAATGACGATAGATGGAATATGAAAATTAATGTTGTTTTTGTTATGTTATTAAAAGTTAAATGGTGAACTTATAACGAAAACATTGTAACTTGAAGAGTTTTCACAATATGGACTTGATGTTTGCATACTGTACGTTGTGTGGAAAATGTCCAGATCAAAGAGAATGTTTTTGTAAAGATGAAATGTGAAGTTAGCTGTCTAAATTGGATCTGAGTTAAATCCAGACCTTGCCTCATAACTAGTTGCGCCCAAAGATCTTGCCCTAAAGGCAGAAATTGCCATTTCTGACCCGAGGGTATAAAACATGTGAATTAAGAATTAACATATCAGACAAAGTGACCACGAGCTGCAGCCAAGGTTCAAATTAGTTGTAAACCCAAAACGCAACACGAGGTTGAAGAAGACAAAGGAACCTTTTTAACAATCTATGCTACGGATGAGTAGCTGTGTCTAAGAGGGTGAATTCAAGCAGGACCACCCAGTTACCACTCTCCAAGGAATCATGTGTCTACACTGCTTTCATTCCCACACTGGAACCATCTACACGGCTGATTAGCCATCCTCAGAAGACCCATTTTTCAGAACAAGGGTGAGGAATTAGACCACTAAGAGAAAGGACACTGACATCGTGAGGACAAACAGAGAGTTACACCCTGTAACCGAAGACGGGCCGTCATCGGAGAAGGCTAACCCGGTCCACGAAGAGACACCCCATCGTCAAACTTCGACACGTACAGTGAGGGAATAAAAGTATTTGATCCCCTGCTGATTTTGTACGTTTGCCCACTGACAAAGAAATGATCAGTCTATAATTTTAATAGTATGTTTATTTGAACAGTGAGAGAAAGAATAACAACAACCAAAAAATCTAGAAAAACACGTAAAAAAAATTATAAATTGATTTGCATTTTAATGAGGGAAATAAGTATTTGACCCCCTCTCAATCAGAAAGATTTCTGGCTCCCAGGTGTCTTTTATACGGGTAACGAGCTGAGATTAGGAGCACACTCTTAAAGGGAGTGCTCCTAATCTCAGCTTGTTACCTGTATAAAAGAAGCAGAAGCAATCAATCAATCAGATTTCAAACTCTCCACCATAACCAAGACCAAAGAGCTCTCCAAGGATGTCAGGGACAAGATTGTAGACCTACACAAGGCTGGAATGGGCTACAAGACCATCGCCAAGCAGCTTGGTGAGAAGGTGACAACAGTTGGTGCGATTATTCGCAAATGGAAGAAACACAAAAGAACTGTCAATCTCCCTCGGGCTCCATGCAAGATCTCACCTCGTGGAGTTGCAATGATCATGAGAACGGTAAGAAATCAGCCCAGAACTACACGGGAGGATCTTGTCAATGATCTCAAGGCAGCTGGGACAATAGTCACCAAGAAAACACACTACGCCGTGAAGGACTGAAATCCTGCAGCGCCCGCAAGGTCCCCCTGCTCAAGAAAGCACATTTACATGCCCGTCTGAAGTTTGCCAATGAACATCTGAATGATTCAGAGGACAACTGGGTGAAAGTGTTGTGGTCAGATGAGACCAAAATGGAGCTCTTTGGCATCAACTCAACTCGCCGTGTTAGGAGGAGGAGGAATGCTGTCTATGACCCCAAGAACACCATCCCCACCGTCAGACATGGAGGTGGAAACATTATGCTTTGGGGGTGTTTTTCTGCTAAGGAGACAGGACAACTTCACCGCATCAAAGGGACAATGGACGGGGCCATGTACCGTCAAATCTTGGGTGAGAACCTCCTGCCCTCAGCCAGGGCATTGAAAATGGGTCGTGGATGGGTATTCCAGCATGACAATGACCCAAAACACACGGCCAAGGTAACAAAGGAATGGCTCAAGAAGAAGCACATTAAGGTCCTGGAGTGGCCTAGCCAGTCTCCAGACCTTAATCCCATAGACAATCTGTGGAGGGAGCTGAAGTTTTGAGTTGCTAAACGTCAGCCTCGAAACCTTAATGACTTGGAGAAGATCTGCAAAGAGGAGTGGGACAAAATCCCTCCTGAGATGTGTGCAAACCTGGTGGCCAACTACAAGAAACGTCTGACCTCTGTGATTGACAACAAGGATTTTGCCACCAAGTACTAAGTCATGTTTTGCAGAGGGGTCAAATACTTATTTCCCTCATTAAAATGCATATCAATTTCTAATATTTTTGACATGCGTTTTTCTGGATTTTTTTGTTGTTATTCTGTCTCTCACTGTTCAAATAAACCTACCATTAAAATTATAGACTGATCTTTTCTTTGTCATTGGGCAAACGTACAAAATCAGCAGGGGATCAAATACTTTTTTCCCCTCACTGTAATTACATCATTATAAGAGCGGCAGTTCGGGGCAAGGTTAGGGTTAAAATAAGCATAGGTTATTAATGTACCCAAGTGTGCTTTTCTCTCGTGCACTCTCTTTCTCTCTCTTTTGAAATCCCCATTTTGTGTAACGTGTCATATTGTGTTGGCCCGCTAGTGACCTGTTTCAGTATACTAAGTTCTAATCAATAGCCTAGACTGTGTGTTTGTGTATCTTATAATATCATTTTAGCTTGTTAGTAAATAAATAATCAACTCAATTGGTGTGGTACGGACTTATTTAGTGAGACTCGGGTTTGTGCAGATTCCCGGATTATGCGATGTTCAGAATGAGACTGTAGAGAAAATGAATTAATTAGCGAATGTTGTAAAATAGATATTCTTTGAGTTAATTTGGGAAATAGAAACTCAATAAAGCCAAAACCTTCCCATGGTGCCCCAGGTTAATGAGTTAATAATTGAATCACGTCATTATAAACAGTTAATCATTCGATGAACAGCATTAAAGTCTCATTAATCAATACAACTTTACGACAGAGGGTAATGCATATGGCCCAGTATTTCATTTGGGCCAAGCTTCCTGTCATCCAGGACCTCTTTACCAGGCGGTGTCAGAGGAACGCCCAAAAAATTGCCAAGGCCTCCAGAACAGTTAATCAAATGGCTACCCTGACTATTTGCATTGTCCCCATCCAACCCCCCATTTTTATGCTGCTGCTACCCTCTGTGTATTATCCATGCAGAGTCACTTTACTTCTACCGACATGTACATATTACCTCAATTACCCCCACACATTGACTCTGTACCGGTACCCCCTCTATATAGCCTTGCTACTGTTATTTTATTGTTGCTCATTTAATTATTATTTATTTTTTTATTTGTTAATTTTTTTCCTTCTCTTTTATTTATTATAATATTTTTACATTTTTCTTACTTCAGTTTAAATTACAGTTCTGGGATACGAATAATAATGTCATACACATAACGTTAGCTAGAAGCCAGCCAGCTAACGTTAGCGAGCAGTACACTTTAGCTTGAAATGAAACTGCTTTCTGTCAAAATTAGAAATGTGTAATATCTGAAAAGGTAACTAGCTAGACTAGCTTACCCATATATATCATCATGCATGATGGACGCATCTCCCTGTCACGGATGCCTTGCTACAGTTGCCCTTAGTTTGAAGATGTAATCCAGAGACAGGTGTTTTCTCCATCTCTTTAGCTATCATACTCTAATTCCAGTGATTGCAAAACCCAAACCTCCAGAAAGTGGAGAGCAAGACTTATGCAGCTCCACTACACAATATATTTTTTTTAAAGCCGTGTTCGACAGGATTACCAACACAGACTGACCAGCTCAAATAGACAGAAGCTTTCAATATTTCAGACCAATCCGAACTCCTCTCTCGGCATGTCCATCCCACTCATTATCTCAGCCAATCATGGCTATTGGGAAGGTTGTATTACTTTTTCTGTGGCTTAACCAACAATCTTATTTATATTTACAGATGGCATACATGTTCGTTATTAAGGCACATGTAAGTTCACATGTTCCAGAAGGCATTTCTGCCAAAAAAAACGCATTTTGATTAATAAAAAAAATACATTCAAATGTCTCTCCTGTGAAGTCGTGACTTGCGACATATGCCTAGTTCCCTGAAACGGGTCACATTTTAGTAAATACTTTCTTAACACTTTTTTTCATAAAACTGCATTGTTGGGCTTGTAAGTAATCATTTAACTTGTTGTATTCGGCGCATGTGACAAATTAAATTTAGGTTAGATTTTTCTTCTTTGGTATTATGGCGGTCTGCAAACAAATGTTATAGGTGCATGTCGCCACCTACTGTGTATCAGCCTTCTATTCTTTAGTATGATTTCGTTACACTTTGTGAGAAAATAAATTGCACCCATTATTAATTAAAACCTCACCACTATTCCACCCTATCTGATCTTACTCCAGGCCAGCAGTCTGGGAGGACGGGACGCTATTGTTAAATACATCTTGTAATTGTTCTGCAGAAACATTTCCTACACCCATGTACTTCTCTGCATCTGCCACCACATTATATATCCTTTGTGGTTTACATTCCTTTCCTGCGGTACAATTGACAAACATGAATGCCAACAAAAAAACTTACTGAAGCACGTTATTCCTATAACTCTCTATTTGCCTCGGCCTACTCATAATAGTTTGTACGTCAAACCGTTCAGACGGTACAGAAAATTTTATGAGAAGACAGATTTTCGGGATGTCTCAAGGTCTGACAAACACCATTCTAGCTCTGTCACCGCAGATGTGGAAGTGCGACATGCGGTGGATTGAAATGCCTCCAATGCAAACTGATGGATTTTTATGAGAATTTGTTATTATTAGGCTAATTAGATTTCTGCAGGGACATCAACTCTAGGTGGTTAACCTGTCTCCTCCCCTTTATCTTCACTGATTTGAAGTGGATTTAACAAGTGACATCAATAGGGGATCATAGCTTTACCTGCATTCCCCTGGTCAGTCTATGTCAGGGTAATAGCAGATGTTCCTAATGTTTTGTACACTAAGTGTAAATTGAAGCACACTGAGCTGGAACTTGAGAAGCTGGACAATAAACAAAAGCACATGTAATTCTTGCGCTGGACAAAGGTCTTTAACAGAGGCTGATGCGTCCAGGTCACATCCAACTCAGTCTCATGAAAGTCAAGAGCCTTAACTCTCCACCCTTAGCACTCTCCTCCGCCACACCATTCTCAGCTCCTTTGATGCCCTGAAGCAGGCTTGAGTAGGGGGGAATCATTGGTCACCTACAGCTTCTCTGCAGACTCCATGGGTAGTTATTCCTCAAACAACATGTTGCACCCACCTGGGTGAAGCCGGTGTATGCTAGATTGTGGAAGGGCGCCAAAGGCTCACTAGTCATTACATATACATTATTTGGATAGTCCACCTTGGAGCGAGAGATCCACTCAAAACTACAACAAACCTTGTTGTTGTTCAAGCCAGTGCCATCTCCAGTTTCAAATAAAAACAAAAGCTAGCTAGCTAGCTAGCCCACTGGGTTATCTTGACAAAACATATCAACTTGCCTGTCTTATGACAACGTTGAGTCGATATATAAATAATCAATAATAACTAAGCTAACAAAATAAAAAGTTGATAAAAAAATGCAATAAAGAACATAAAAATAATAAAGTATATACAAGAGCTCTCTGCCTAGGCAAATGTAACAGTGTTGCCTCCATCCCTTTCCTTGCCCAAACCTGGGTTTTGAACCAGGGACCCTCTGAACACAACAACTGTCACCCACAAAGCTTTATTACCTATCACTCCACAAAATCCACAGCCCTTGCAGAGCAAGGGATACAACTACTTCCAGGTCTCAGAGCAAGTGACATCACCGATTGAACACGACAACCACATAACTTGGCCCACACTATTACTGTACCTCTACCACAGAGGGAAAGGGGGAAGGAAAGTTTGCCTTCAGGCAAATTCTTCTAACTGTTATTTATTCCTTTTGAGAAGATGACTGTTTGTTTTTATATGTTTGTGTGTGGGTTCATGAGCACACCACTGACTCACACAGACAGTTGTAATTAAGGCAGCTGGGCTCTGAAAAGATGAATGTCACAGAGATGGATAAGCAGGAGTTGTGAGCAGGAGTTGTGTGGATGATGTTGAATTGCACAAGCCCCAAAGCACCCCGGTCACGTGACATGGGATTAGTCATACAAAGAAGCAGTCTAGCAGATGAAACCATTAGAGACCTCGGTAATGAGTTGAACAACTAGGACGGCACTCATTACAACTATTTGTTGCATTACTGCAGTTGTCTGAGGCAAAAAGGGTTCATTATTTCTGCATTAGAAATTCAATGGGTAGACGCACAGAAATTATTTGTTTTCAAGTGCTCAAATGAATTTAGTGGTCAAATGAACGAATGACGGACAATTTTTTTTACCACTGTATCATTCATGTTTAAGTTACTCTTGAATATCAGATATTTGTCAACAACACTGGTCGTTTTTGCCTTTCATCTACTCAGTATGTTGAAGCTGTCAAGAGAAACATGTTAAACACAATATGAAAGTCAAGAAAAAATCCCAAGCTATGGTGTTAACATGACAGGATTTCAAATGCGGATTCCAAAAATCACTTGCACTCGTCCTATTCCTCCTCGTAGGAGTGTGTTTGGCTTTCATATCTAACCATGACTAGTCGAACACCCCTACAACTTCTCATGCTTCCTCTCCAATACACCTTCCCACTCCAACCGCAACAGAGCCAACACTGATTAAACCAGAGAGGAGGCAAAACGAGAAGGTCGCTTATAGCATTAAGCAGACCAAGTGATGAGTTTTTGTATGGGGGGCAATGAGAGAGTGTTGAATTTGGTCAAGATAAAAGTTAACTGCTGGGCCTTCCGAGTGGCGCAGGGGTCTAAGGCACTGCATTGCAGTGCTTGAGGCATCACTACAGTCCCGGGTTCTGTTCTGGGCTGTGTCACAACCAGCCGTGACAGGGAGTCCCATAGGGTGGTGCACAATTTGCCCACCAGCATCGTCTGGGTTAGAGGAGGGTTTAGCCGGGGGGGGGAGGCTTGACATGGCTGTACAGGTTTTCCTCCGACACATTGGTGTGGCTAGCTTCCGGGTTAAACGGGTGGGTGTTAAGAAGAGTGGTTTGGTGGGTTATGTTTCGGATGATGCATTACTCAACCTTCGCCTCTCCTGAGACTGTTGGAGCTGCAGCTATGAGACAAGATCAGAATGGCATCGCAATTGGATATCACAAAATTGGGGGTAAAAATTAAAAACAAGAACTGTTTTTTTTATAGGTGAGGCTTATTTTATTGAATAGAAGTTTCATAATGCTTAGGTTGTTACGAGTTTATTGATGTTTTCTACAAAAGATAATTGTCTAGAATGTTCCCACCTGATCTCGCCTTCTCCTGCCTACCTTTCGCCTTTGCGGAAATGTATTTCCATTGTTAGAGCGGTCAGTTGACCATCTTGTCAATATAATAGATCATCTTTGATTAAACTCTCCTCTGCGGCCAGAAGGGGTCACTGAATAGACTAAAACTTCCTGTAGTTTAGGGACAGTGATCTCTACGCCTCACTTCCTCCCATTGGGGAGAGCAGAGAAAAAAATAGGCACGGTTCCTCAAGGTGCCTACTCAAACACACAACCGCAATAAGAGGTTCTGTTGTAGGCCCACTCCCATTGTGGAATGAGGAGGAGTAGTGGATAGAAACCTCATAGCCATAAAATTCTCATATTTAGAACCAACAGTTCCTTTCTGCGCTGGGCGTTGCCCCTAATTACGATGCTATTGAGGCCCCTTGCCTGTAATTACGCACCAGCCCTCGTCCACATGGAGCTCAAAGAGGGCCTCCCCATTTTGCATGAGAATCATACCAGCCACATTGTTAAAGTCAGTCTTTGTTTGGCCACATGAGGTGCAGAAGAAGAGGATGCTATTAACGCTCCAAATTCAAAATGGATGAATCATTTATGTTGTAGTAATACATGTTTTGTGAGGCACCTTTCTGAAACTCAAGGACATGGAAGATACAATTGCCTTCATATTGAATGCCTCAATTTGAAATGAACTCAATCATGTTTTTTGAAAACAATTATCCATTTTACAATTATTTCCTGGAAGATAAGGCTTTAAAATCTTTGCATAATTGGTCAAACATTAACACAAATCTAATTACTGGTTCTAGGGCTCAAACCTGGGTAGAACCTTCACAAAACAAATGATTTGTCATTTCATGAGTCACTAATGGAAGCAAAAGTTCGAAGTCAGTGGTTCTGTAGAATGCCAAACAAACTCAAAATCGAACGTCATAACCTACTTTGTTACATCATGCTGTTGTTTTGCATCAGTGTCCCCACTCAAATACACCCAGTCACATTTCGGAGACAGGTGGGAAGCTTCAACCCTATATCCCCAAATTTTCAGATTTCCACCCCATCCTGTTCCCGACCACAACTGAGCTTAGCATCAGGCTAGCCGCTAACATGAGCCTAATCATTACCAGCATTCTGCATCATCAAAAACACAACACAGGCATTGCAGAAAGTCTGACCTCCAATGACGTCATACCAAAGCAGGTGTGCCACAAAAATATATATATTTTCTTATGCTCCGACAGCTAAACAAAGGTTGTGAATCAACCACCACAATCAATAGTTGGTACAAGGGATAGTTCAGTAGTAGCTAGAAAGTGGATAGTTCGTAGTTTCACATATTTACATATCTGATTCCACTACAAGACCATGGTGCTTGCCAACAGAGCAGCAAGGGGAACTACCCCTCCCTACCTTCAGGCTATGCTCAAACTCTACATCCCAACTCGAACACTCCATTCTGCCACCTCTGATCTCTTCACCATCCCACATCTAGAGGAGGTCATCTCCCACTCAGCCCAGTCAAAGCTTTTCTCTTACCTGGTACCGCAATGGTGGAGCCAGCTTCCCCCTGATGCTAGGACAGAATCTTCCATCTTCTGAAAATGTCTGAAACCCTACCTCTTCAAAGAGTGTCTTAAATAAGACATCTCAGTCTTACCCCCCCCCCGCCGCCAAAAAAACTGTGCACTTGTCTTTTCCTACTAGCACTGACTTTGCTGATAACTTCTTTATTGAGGATTTATTTACTCGCTGCAACTGTGATATGTGGTTCTCACCTATGAATGCACTAACTGTAAGTCACTCTGGATAATGACTAAAATGGAAATGGAAATGTAATTCCTTATCCTAATTTACCAGTCTGGATTGAGATCCCTCCTTGTCCATAGACTGTAAAATCACTGAACTATGCATTTAAACTAAGGTCATATTACATGAAAGGGTGTATTCATTGTTTAGGAGTGCATCTTTAAAATACTGAAAAGATTGGACTAGATGTAACAAATACGATATTCGAACAAATCTTAAATTTGTGAAACATTCTATTTTCATCAAGAAGGGGTACAAATTCAGGCTGCTGTATCAAAAATTGTCAGACAGCTCTCTCCAAAAATAAGAATGCAAATTATCAGAGAAAATATCCTTCTTTATAATGTGTGACTAATTCCTGCGGACCAAATGGGCCCTGTTCTGGACATCCACTGTGGAATATTGATCTCCTTCAGCATTCAAACCAGGCCATACTTCCTCCTCCCTCCATCGGCCACCACTTGCCCCTGTGGTGAAAGTGAGAGGGCCTCCTTACACCTCTTTTTGTCTCAGGCTAATTCCACTGTCTCATCCGGAGAAAAGGAGCCCTGTCATAATTGGACCCTGAAGCGTGAACTCTCATTATGTCCGGGCCCTCCCCTTACACCATCAAGGGCCCCTAAGGGCAGCTATCATCCCACCAGAGAAAAACAACAACATTTCACAAATAAAGTAGTGAAATTATTTTGAGCATGTTTTTCTCCCTCCCTCTCTCAATCAATAATACATATGTTCATCCCATTATCAGCCTGAAAACTTCATCCTGGCACGTTTTTTGCAAAAATGTAAAATGCCACAGAAGTCAGATGTTTTCCTCAATACACTCCAGTCAATAGGAAAATATGAGTGTCACAGGGTTAATGTTTATCGCCGTACATTGCGGTCATTGGGAAAACATTTGTCACAGGGTTGACGTTTATCTCTATACATTGCAGTCAATGGGAGAAGATGAGTGACACAGGGTTGATGCTAATGTCAGTACATAGCAGTCAATGGGAAAAATAAGTGTAAAACAATTGAATCTTAAGTCAATATTTGCAGTCAATGGGAAAAGATGAGTGTCACAGGGTTGATGCTTATGTCAAAACAGCAGTCAATGGGAAAAGATGAGCATCAGCCAATTGAATATTATGTCAACATTTATGCAACTGCTATGTATTGACATAAGTATCAACCCTGTGACACTCATCTTTTCCAATTGACTGCAAATATTGACATAAGATTAAATTGTTTTCCATGGAAAAAGAATTGTCACAGGATTTATGTTTTTCTCAATACATTGCAGTCAATGGGAAAAGATGTGTCACAGGGTTGATGTTTAGATCAATACAATGTAGTCGATGTAAAGAGATGAGTGTCACAAAGTTGATGCTTATGTAAATACATAGTAGTCAACGGGAAAAGATAAGCTTCAACCAATTGAATCTTATGTCAATATTTGCAGTCAATGGGTAAAGATGAGTGTCACAGTGTTGCTGCCTAAGTGAATACATTGCATTCAATGGGGAAAGATATGCATCACAATATGGACACATGGGGAAAGGCATCAGACATGACACCCTCTCTCTCTCTCTCTCCCGCGCTCCTTCTTCGGTATTATGGTGGTCTGCAAACAAATGTTATAGATGCATGCCGCCATCTACTGTGTTGGATGTGTATCAGCCTACTATTCTGTAGTATGAATTCATTACACTTTGTGAATTTTTTCCCCCTACCATTTAACCCTGCACCCATTATTTGAACATCACCACTATTCCACTATGTTGGCCCTATCTGATCGTACACCAGGCCAGCAGCCTGGGAGGACGGGACACTATCGTTCAAAACATCTTGTAACTCTTCTGCTGTAAAATCTCATACACCCATGTACTTCTCTGCAGCTGCCACGACAACATCTATCCGCTGTGATTTATGTTCCATTCCTGCGGTACAATGGACAGCCATGGCCAATTTACAACCACGTACACAGACAGGATATTGACGCATACATATGCATCAAGGGTATTGGTGCATAAATCAATGCATCCCATTGAAGACAAAAGTTGGATATAAATGCAATGGGTAAATTGGTGAAAGATTCAGACAGACAGACATATCCACTCACAGACAGACAGACAGGCAGACAGACATATAGTAAGTTGACAAAACATTAGGAACACCTTCATGGACTCTACAAGGGGTTGAAAGTTTTCCACAGGGATGCTGGCCCAAGGGTTAAAATTCCTTCTTTAACCTGTCTTCTCCCTTTCATCTACACTGAATAAAGTGGATATAACAGGTGACATCAATAAGGGATCATAGCTTTCACCTGGATTCACCTGTTCAGTCTGTCATGGAAAGAACAGGTGTTTTATACACTCAGTGTATAAACTCACAGATAGACATGGGAGACAGGCAGGCAGGCAGACAAAGTCTAAACTCAACCCTAAACCTGACCCGAGTTTCATGTCCACATTAGGGTTGTGTATTTTACAAATATTCCATCATGAGAATAAATCACGTTTCTCCCGGGTAACCAGAAATGCCATTCAAAAGCATTATTAAGCATATTAAATAGGCCTATGTCAGGATTTAATTAGAGCTTTGATCGAAAATTCAAGTCTGATGCTACCTGAGCCTGATGAGCCATACATTAAAAATACATTTTATGAGCACCACATTAAAGATATTTAATGAGCCCTAGCCCAAAACAGCCCAAATGTTGTGGTGTTATCCAATACTGTAGAGCATAAGAGGAAGCCGGAGCAGACGTTTTACGTGCCCCCAACCGATTGTGTTTTTTTGTATGTTTATCTGCGTTGTTTGTAACTTATTTTTTTACTCGCTACCATCTCTTATGACCAAAATAACTTACAGACATCATGACTGTGATTACTCACCACGGACTAGCAGAATCCTTTTTCTTCTTTCACGACTCTGACGAGCCCGAGGCAGAGGATATACGGCTTCCTCCAGAACAGGCCCCGACCCCCGTGATCTGCGTGAAGAGGACGTGGAGAAAGAGAGGCCGGAGAGCGGGCTGCCTTCTGAAAAATCGGAGGCAATCGAATAAACCCCCACTTCCCTCATTTCTGCTAGCAAACATGCAATCTTTGGACAATAAAATCGACAAGTTATGGGGAAGATTAAACTACTAACAGGACATTAAAATCAGTAACATTGTAACGGGTGTCGTAATGATCAGACCAAAACGCAGTGGGAACATGTATACTCATCTTCTTTTTAATGTGAAGAAGGAAAAACAAACAAATCACGTATACAAAACGAACGAACGAACGAACGAACGAACGACACTAACAGTCCTATCACGTGCTCAGACACTAAACAGGAGACAACTACCCACAAACCCCCATAGCAAAACATCCCTATACATAGGACCTTCAATCAGAGGCAACGAGGAACAGCTGCCTCCAATTGAAGGTCAAAAACCCTAAACATAGAAATAGAAAGACTAGACTAGAACATAGAAATATACTAACATAGAACATTAACCAAAAACCCCGGAACACTCTAAACAAACACCCCTCTATATAAACACATAGCCCAACAAACCCCGAACCACATAAAACAAACACCCCCTGCCACGTCCTGACCAAACGACAATAACAAATAACCCCTTTACTGGTCAGGACGTGACAAACATCTTATGCTTCACGGAGTCGACAATATCAACATACTGGTTATACGATGTACCGGCAGGATAGAACAGCGGCGTCTGGTAAGACAAGGGGCGGCGGACTATGTATTTTTGTAAATAACAGCTGGTGAATTATATCTAAGGAAGTTTCGAGCTATTGATCGCCTGAGGTTGAGTATATCATGATAAGCTGTAGACCACACTACCTACTGAGAGAGTTCTCATCTGTATCCTTCGTAGCTGTTTACATACCACCTCAGTCAGAGGTTGGCAATAAGATAGCATTGAATGAGCTGTATTCCGCCCTAAGCAAAGAAGAAAACGCTCACCCAGAGGCGGCACTCCTAGTAGCCGGGAATTTAATGCAAGGAAACAAATCAGTTTTACCAAATTTCTATCAGCATGTTAAATGTGCAACCAGAGGGAAAATAACTCTGGACCATCTATACTCCACACACAGAGACACATACAAAGCTCTCCCTTGACTTCCATTTGGCAAATCTGACCATAATTCCATCCTCCTGATTTCTGCTTACAAGCAAAAATTAAAGCAGGAAGCACCAGTGACTAGATCAATAAAAAAGTGGTCAGATGAAGCAGATGCTAGGCTACAGGACTGTTTTGCTAGCACAGACTGGAATATGTTCCAGGATTCCTCCAATGGCATTGAGGATTACACCACATCTGTCATTGGCTTCATCAATAAGTGCATCGATGACATCGTCCCCGCAGTAACCGTACGCACATACCCCAACCAGAAGCCATGGATTACAGGCAGCATCCGCACTGAGCTAAAGGCTAGGGCTGCCGCTTTCAAGGAGCAGGCGTCTAACCCAGAAGCTTATAATAAATCCCGCTATGCCTTCCGACGAACCATCAAAGCATCAATACAGGACTAAGATTGAGTCGTACTACACCGGCTCTGACGCTCGTCAGATGTGGCAGGGCTTGCAAACCATTACAGACTACAAAGGGAAGCACAGCTGAGAGCTGCCCAGTGACACGAGCGTACCAGACAAGCTAAACTAATTCTATGCTCGCTTCGAGGCAAGCAACACTGAAACATGCATGAGAGCACCATCTGTACCAGAAGACTGTGTGATCACGTTCTCAGCAGCCGATGTGAGTAAAACCTTTTAGACACGTCAACATTCAAAAGGCCGCAGGGCCAGACGGATTACCAGGACGTGCACTGCGAGCATGCGCTGACCAACTAGCAAGTGGCTTGACTGACATGTTCAACCTCTCCCTGTCCGAGTCTGTAATACCAACATGTTTTAAGCAGACCACCATAGTGCCTGTGCCCAAGAACACTAAGGTAACCTGCCTAAATGACTACCGACCCATAGCACTCACATCTGTAGCCATGAAGTGCTTTGAAAGGCTGGTCATGGCTCACAACACCATCATCCCAGAAACCCTAGACGCACTCCAATTTGCATACCGCCCCAACAGATCCACAGATGATGCAATCTCTATTGCACTCCACACTGCCCTTTCCCACCTGGACAAAAGGAACACCTATGTGAGAATGTTATTAATTGACTACAGCTCAGCGTTTAACACCATAGTGCCCTCAAAGCTCAAAGGACCCTGGGACTAAACACCACCCTCTGCAACTGGATCCTGGACTTCCTGACGGTCCACTCCCAGGTGGTAAGGGTAGGTAACAACACATCCGCCACACTGATCCTCAACACAGGGGCCCCTCGGGGGTGCGTGCTCAGCCCCCTCCTGTACTCCCTGTTCACTCATGACTGCACGGCCAGGCACGACTCGAACACGATCATTACATTTGCCGATGACACAACAGTGGTAGGCCTGATCACTGACAACAACCTCTCCCTCAATGTGATCAAGAAAAGGAGATGATTGTGGACTACAGGAAAAAGAGCACCGCGCACGCCCCCATTCTCATCGATGGGGCTGCAGTGAAGCAGGTTGAGAGCTTCAAGTTCCTTGGCGTCCACATCACCAACAAACTAACATGGTCCAAACATACCAAGACAGTCGTGAAGCGGGCACGATAAAACCTATTCCCCCCCAGGAGACTGAAAAGATCCTCAGATCCTCAAAAGGTTCTACAGCTGCACCATCGAGAGCATCCTGACAGGTTACATCACTGCCTGGTAGGGCAAATGCTCGGCCTCCGACCGCAAGGCACTACAGAGGGTAGTGCGTACGGCCCAGTACATCACCAGGGCCAAGCTTCCTGCCATCCAGGACCTCTATACCAGGCTGTGTCAGAGGAAGGCCCTAAAAATTGTCAAAGACTCCAGCCACCCTAGTCATAGACTGTTCTCTCTGCTACCGCACAGCAAGTGGTACCGGAGTACCAAGTCTAGGTCCAAGAGACTAAACAGCTTCTACACCCGAGCCATAAGACTCCTGAATATCTAGTCAAATGGCTACCCAGACTATTTGCATTGCCCCCCTCCTCCCCTCCCCGACTCCCTCTCCACACCACTGCCACTCTCTGTTGTAATCTATGCATAGTCACTTTAATAACTCTCCCTACATGTTCATACTACCTCAACTAACCGGTGCCCCTGCACATTGACTCTGTACCGGCACCCCCCTGTATATATTGTTATTTTTTACTGCTGCTCTTGAATGACTTGTTACTTTTATCTCTTATTCTTATCCGTATTGTTTTTAAACTACAAGGTTTCACTGTAAGTTGAAGCTGTTGTATTCGGCGCATGTGACTAATACAATTTGATTTGATGTGATGATATAGGGGAATGCACATTACCCACGACAGAAAAACAAACATACATGTATCTAGATATATGCGCTCTTGGGGAAATATATGAAACTAGCTCCAAAACGCTAATATTTTTTGTGTAAACTATTACTGTAGTGTATTGTATAATATGGACTGGAATTACACACACCGTTCAAACCATGATAAAGCATGGACAGAACATGAGATTCCGGTGTATGACATGCGGCCTACAAAGTGTAGGCTAGCGAATTTGATTTTAATTTTGAAATATAATAGGGCCTATTTGTATAATTCGTAGGTTGACACATACTGTATATACCTTTCAGAACATTTCCCGTAATGTTATTAGCCTACTTCCTCTTTCGCTCTCTATTGTTGCTTCATTCCTTCCTCACTTTAAACAGTTAAATGAAATAAGTTTTGTTGTCCTTATCTTCATCATTTGAATGACAACCTTGAGTAATATAGGACTAGAATTAGATGCAGTGTCACAAAAGGTGCCGTGTTGAATTGACCAAACTGCAGCGGGTATGTGGATACTCATAGTTTTTTAATAAACAAAAGTAAAGCATCCACAGGGAAAAAACTATAAATGATACTCGCAACAGTTTTGCAGGCTATACAAAACGCAGTGCAAAAACAACTACCCACAGACACAAAGACAAACACACCCTATTATATAGGACTCCCAATCAAAGGCAACTCAACACACCTGCCTTCAATTGGGAGTCCCATCCCAATTAACTATACATAGAAAACGAACCTAGAACCTATACCCACAACTAACTAACTAAACATAGAACTACATAAACACAGAGCAGTGCCCAAAACCCCCGGAATACATAAATAAAACGACCTACTACCTACACCACCACCCCAAACCATATAAAACAAATACCCTCTGCCACATCCTGACCAAACTCCAACAACAAATAACCCTTAACTGGTCAGGATGTGACATGCAGAAGGCTTTCACTTCTCTTCACAAAGATTGAATGGTTATGGGTCTGAATAAATAACTGCTATAGCCTACTGCCATCGCGCATTTACTCTTCCTTCAAACTACCCCTGAGTTCTATTGGCTGCTGTATTTAACATTCAGCAAACAATTGCTTGCCTCCCTCTTAGTCTATTGGTATAAGAAATGATTAACAAATTATGCCCAGCAAGCTATTCTACAGTGAGGGAAACAAGTATTTGATCCCCTGCCGATTTTGTACATTTGCCCACTGACAAATAAATGATCAGTCTATAGTTTTAATGGTAGGTTTATTTGAACAGTGAGAGACAGAATAACAACAAAAAAATCCAGAAAAACGCATGTCAAAAATGTTATAAATTGAGTTGCAACTTAATGAGGGAAATAAGTATTTGACCCCCTCTCAATCAGAAAGATTTCTGGCTCCCAGGTGTCTTTTATACAGGTAAAGAGCTGAGATTAGGAGCACACCCTTAAAGGGAGTGCTCCTAATCTCAGTTTGTTACCTGTATAAAAGACACCTGTCCACAGAAGCAATCAATCAATCAGATTCCAAACTCTCCACCATGGCCAAGACCAAAGAGCTCTCCAAGGATGTCAGGGACAAGATTGTAGACCTACACAAGGCTGGAATGGGCTACAAGACCATCGCCAAGCAGCTTGGTGAGAAGGTGATAACAGTTGGTGCAATTATTCGCAAATGGAAGAAACACAAAAGAACTGTCAATCTCCCTCGGCCTGGGGCTCCATGCAAGATCTCACCTCGTGGAGTTGCAATGATCATGAGAACGGTGAGGAATCAGCCCAGAACTACATGAGAGGATCTTGTAAATGATCTCAAGGCAGCTGGGACCATAGTCACCAAGAAAACAATTGGTAACACACTACGCCGTGAAGGACTAAAATCCTGCAGCGCCCGCAAGGTCCCCCTGCTCAAGAAAGCACATATACATGCCCGTCTGAAGTTTGCCAATGAACATCTGAATGATTCAGAGGACAACTGGGTGAAAGTGTTGTGGTCAGATGGGACCAAAATGGAGCTCTTTGGCATCAACTCGACTCGCCGTGTTTGGAGGAGGAGGAATGCTGCCTATGACCCCAAGAACACCATTCCCACTGTCAAACATGGAGGTGGAAACATTATGCTTTGGGGGTATTTTTCTGCTAAGGGGACAGGACAACTTCACCGCATCAAAGAGATGATGGACGAGGCCATGTACAGTCAAATCTTGGGTGAGAACCTCCTTCCCTCAGCCAGGGCATTGAAAATGGGTCGTGGATGGGTATTCCAGCATGACAATGACCCAAAACACACGGCCAAGGCAACAAAGGAGTGGCTCAAGAAGAAGCACATTAAGGTCCTGGAGTGGCCTAGCCAGTCTCCAGACCTTAATCCCATAGAAAATCTGTGGAGGGAGCTGAAGGTTTGAGTTGCCAAACGTCAGCCTCGAAACCTTAATGACTTGGAGAAGATTTGCAAAGAGGAGTGGGACAAAATCCCTCCTGAGATGTGTGCAAACCTGGTGGCCAACTACAAGAAATGTCTGACCTCTGTGATTGCCAAAAAGGGTTTTGCCACCAAGTACTAAGTCATGTTTTGCAGAGGGGTCAAATCAAATCCTTATTTCCCTCATTAAAATGCAAATCGTTTTAGAACATTTTTGACATGCGTTTGTCTGGATTTTTTTGTTGTTATTCTGTCTCTCACTCTTCAAATAAACCTACCATTAAAATTATAGACTGATCATTTCTTTGTCAGTGGGCAAACGTACAAAATCAGCAGGGGATCAAATACTTTTTTCCCTCACTGTATTCTATCTTTTCCTGCAAGGGACTCCAAGAGCTAAGGATTGTTTCTTAAGTAGAGAGGCCAGTGGAGCACAGGTATTGTGCAAGAAACAGAAGTTAGAAGCTTATTATACATAAGCCATCATTAATTATCTAAATATAAGACTAATACTGCATTGAATGTATTACCTGAAAGAGCTACAGTGCCTTGCAAATGTATTCATCCCCCTTGGCGTTTTTTCCCATTTTTTGGCATTTACTTTCTGCATTTAATTTTTATTTGGATTTCATATAATGGACATACACAAAATAGTCCAAATTGGTGAAGTGAAATGAAAAAAAGAACTTGTTTGAAAAAAATGGAAAAGTGGTGCATGCATATGTATTCACCCCCTTTGCTATGAAGCTCCTAAATAAGATCTGGAGCAACCAATTAGCTTCAGAAGTCACATAGTTAGTTAAATAAGGTGTGTGCAAGCCAGGTCACAGTTGTAAATGAGAACTTGTTCTCAACTGGTCTACCTGGTTAAATAAAGTTGAAATAAAAAATAAATGAAGAATCTGTGTCACATGATCTGTTACATGATCTTAGTACATAGTTGAAGTCGGAAGTTTACATACACCTTAGCCAAATACATATAAACTCAGTTCTTCACAATTCCTGACATTTAATCAGAGTAAAAATTCCCTGTCTTAGGTCAGTAAGGATCACCGCTTTATTTTAATAATGTGAAATGTCAGAATAATAGTAGAGAGAATGAATTATTTAACAAATCATCCAGCGATCATACAGTGTTTAGCAGGGGGCAGGGCTACCGACGTTACGGCTAATCTGAAGATGGTGCTGGCTAAAGCTAAAACTGGAGAGTGTAGAGAGTATAGGGATATTGTTATCCACGTCAGCACCAACGATGATAGGATGAAACAGTCAGAGGTCACCAAGAGCAACATAGCTTCAGAGTGTAAATCAGCTAGAAAGACGTGTCGGCTTCGAGTAATTGTCTCTGGCCCCCTCCCAGTTATGGGGAGTGATGAGCTCTACAGCAGTCTCACAACTCAATTGCTGCTTGAAAACAGTTTTCTGCCCCTCCCAAAAGATAGAATTTGTAGATAATTGGCCCTCTTTCTGGGACTCACCCACAAACAGGACCAAGCCTGGCCTGTTGAGGAGTGACGGACTCCATCCCAGCTGGAGGGGTGCTCTCATCTTATCTACGAACATAGACAGGGCTTTAACTCCCCTAGCTCCACAATGAAATAGGGTGCAGGCCAGGCAGCAGGCTGTTAGCCAGCTTGCCAGCTTAGTGGAGTCTGCCATTAGCACAGTCAGTGTAGTCAGCTCAGCTATCCCCATTGAGACCGTGTCTGTACCTCGACTTAGGTTGGGCAAAACTAAACATGCCGGTGTTCGCCTTAGCAATCTCACTGGAATAAAGACCTCCTCCATTCCTGCCATTATTGAAAGAGATTGTGATACCTCACATTTCAAAATAGGGCTACTTAATGTTAGATCCCTCACTTCCAAGGCAGTTATGGTCAATGAACGATCATAATCTTGATGTGATTGGCCTGACTGAAACATGGCTTAAGCCTGATGAATTTATTGTGTTAAATGAGGCCTCACCTCCTGGTTACACTAGTGACCATATCCCCCGCGCATCCCGCAAAGACGGAGGTGTTTTGATAGCAAATTTCAATTTACCAAAAAAAAAAAAACGTTTTTGTCTTTTGAGATTCTAGTTATGAAATCTATGCAGCCTACTCAATCACTTTTTATAGCTAGTGTTTACAGGCCTACTGGGCCATATACAGCGTTCCTCACGGAGTTCCCTGAATTCCTATCGGACCTTGTAGCCATGGCAGATAATATTCAATTTTTTTGGTGACTTCAATATTCACATGGAAAAGTCCACAGACCCACTCCAAAAGGCTTTCGGAGCCATCTCAGTGGGTTTTGTCCAACATGTCTCCGGACCTACTCACTGCCACAGTCAAACTCTGGACCTAGTTTTGTCCTGTGGAATAAATGGATCTTAATGTTTTTCCTCATAATCCTGGACTATCGGACCACCATTTTATTAAATTTGCAATCGCAACAAATAATCTGCTCAGACCGAAACCAAGGATGATCAAAAGTCGCGCTATAAATTTGCGGACAACCCAAAGATTCCTAGATGTCCTTCCAGACTCCCTCCGCCTACCCAAGGACGTCAAAGTACAAAAATCAGTTAACCACTTAACTGAGGAACTCAATTTCACCTTGTGCAATACCCTAGATGCAGTCGCACCCCTAAAAACAAAAAAGTTGTAGGGGTTTAATGGCACAGGCAGGGAGCCCAGCCAACAGCGAGTTGCAGTAATCCAGACGGGAGATGACAAGTGCCTGGATTAGGACCTGTGTCGCTTCCTGTGTGAGGCAGGGTCGTACTCTGCGAATGTTGTAGAGCATGAACCTACAGGATCGGGTCACCGCCTTGATGTTAGTGGAGAACGACAGGGTGTTGTCCAGGATCACGCCAAGGTTCTTAGCACTCTGGGAGGAGGACACAAGGGAGTTGTCAACCGTGATGGCGAGATCATGGAACGGGCAGTCCTTCCCCGGGAGGAAGAGCAGCTCCGTCTTGCCGAGGTTCAGCTTGAGGTGGTGATCCGTCATCCACACTGATATGTCTGCCAGACATGCAGAGATGCGATTCGCCGCCTGGTTATCAGAAGGGGGAAAGGAGAAGATTAATTGTGTGTCGTCTGCATAGCAATGATAGGAGAGACCATGTGAGGATATGACAGAGCCAAGTGACTTGGTGTATTGCGAGAATAGGAGAGGGCTTAGAACAGAGCCCTGGGGGACACCAGTGGTGAGAGCGCGTGGTGCGGAGACAGATTCTCGCCACGCCACCTGGTAGGAGCGACCTGTCAGGTAGGACGCAATCCAAGCGTGGGCCGCGCCGGAGATGCCCAACTCGGAGAGGGTGGAGAGGAGGATCTGATGGTTCACAGTATCAAAGGCAGCAGATAGGTCTAGAAGGATGAGAGCAGAGGAGAGAGAGTTAGCTTTAGCAGTGCGGAGAGCCTCCGTGACACAGAGAAGAGCAGTCTCAGTTGAATGCCCAGTCTTGAAACCTGATTGATTAGGATCAAGAAGGTCATTCTGAGAGAGATAGCAGGAGAGCTGGCCAAGGACGGCACGTTCAAGAGTTTTGGAGAGAAAAGAAAGAAGGGATACTGGTCTGTAGTTGTTGACATGGGAGGGATCGAGTGTAGGTTTTTTCAGAAGGGGTGCAACTCTCGCTCTCTTGAAGACGGAAGGGACGTAGCCAGCGGTCAAGGATGAGTTGATGAGCGAGGTGAGGTAGGGGAGAAGGTCTCCGGATATGGTCTGGAGAAGAGAGGAGGGGATAGGGTCAAGTGGGCAGGTTGTTTATGCTTTCGCCGTAAAGCCTTTTTGAAATCAGACAACGTGGTTAGATTAAGGAGATGTTTATCTTTCAAAGGGTGTAAGATAGTTGTATGTTTGAGAATTTTGAATTATGACATTTAATTGTTTTCAAATTTGGCGCCCTTGATATTTCACCTGCTGTTGATAGGGTGTACCAGGGGTGGGACGCTTACCATGACATCATTTTCTGGAATTTTCCAAGCTGTTTAAAGGCACAGTCAACATAGTGTATGTAAACTTCTGACCCACTGGAAATGTGATACAGTGAATTATAAGTGAAATAATCTGTCCGTAAACAATTGTTGGAAAAATGACTTGTGTCATGCACAAAGTAGGAATCCTAACCGACTTGCCAACACTATCATTTGTTAACAAGAAATGTGTGGAGTGGTTGAAAAACAAGTTTTAATGACTCCAACCCAAGTGTATGTAAACATCCGACTTCAACTGTATATACACCTGTTCTGAAAGGCCCCAGAGTCTGCAACACCACTAAGCAATGTGCACCACCAAGCAAGCAGCACAAAGAAGATCAAGGAGCTCTCCAAACAGGTCAGGGGCAAAGCTGTAGAGAAGTACAGATCAGGGTTGGGTTATATTAAAATATCCAAAACTTTGAACCTCCACAGAGCACCATTAAATCCATTATTAAAAAACTGAAAGAATATGGCAGCACAACAAACCTGCAACGAGAGGGCCTGTCACGTCCTGACCAGTAAAGGGAGTATTTGTATTGTAGTTTGGTTAGGACGTGGCAGAAGGGTATTTGTTTCTTATGGTTCGGGTTGTGTGTGTTATTAAAGGGGTGTTATATTGATGTGTTCCGGGGTTTCAGGGTATGTTCTGGTTATGGTTTTCTGGTTTGTCTATTTCTTTGTTTTCTGTGTGGCTCCCGATCAGGAACAGCTGTACGTCATTGTTCCAGATTGGGAGTCATATATTAGGAGCTTGTTTTCACCTGGGGTTTTTTGTGGGTAGTTGATTTTGCACTGCTTATTGTTAGCCTGCGAAATTGTTATCTGTCGTTCTTTGTTTTGTTGTTTTTCCGTGTTCTCTTTACTTAATAAATATAAAGATGAGCATTCACATTCTCGCTGCGTTTTGGTCATCGCTACACAACAACACCCGTGACAGGGCCGCCCACCAAAACTCACGGACCAGGCAAGGAGGGCATTAATCCGAGAGGCAACAAAGTGACTAAAGATACCCCTGAAGGTGCCACAGTGCTCCACAGCAGAGATTGGAGTATCTTTCCATAGGACTGCTTTAAGCCATACACTCCACAGAGCTGGGCTTTACGGAAGAGTGGCCAGAAAAAAAGCCAGAGCTTAAAGAAAAAAATAAGCAAAGACTTTTGGTGTTCGCCAAAAGGCATGTGGGAGTGTCCCCGAACATATGGAAGAAGGTACTCTGGTCAGATGAGACTAAAATTGAGCTTTTGGCCATCAAGGAAAACACTATGTCTGGCACAAACCCAACACCTCTCATCACCTCAAGAACACCATCCCTATTGTGAAGCATGGTGGTGGCAGCATCATGCTGTGGGGATGTTTTTCATCAGCGAGGACTGGGAAACTGGTCAGAATTTAAGGAATGATGGGTGGCGCTAAATACAGGGATATTCTTGAGGGAAACCTGCTTCATTCTTCCAGAGATTTGAGACTGAGAAGGTTCACCTTCCAGCAGGACAATGACCTTAAGCGTACTGCTAAATCAACACTTGAGTGGTTTAACCTCTATGGGACCGGCGGGACGAATTCGTCCCACCTACGTAACAGCCAGTTGAATCCTGTGGCGCGATTTTTAAAACGTTTGAAATGCTATTACTTCAATTTCTCAAACATATGACTATTTTACAGCTATTTAAAGACAAGACTCTCGTTAATCTAACCACACTGTCCAATTTCAAAAAGGCTTTACAACGAAAGCAAAACATTAGATTATGTCAGCAGAGTACCCAGCCAGAAATAATCAGACACCCATTTTTCAAGCTAGCATATAATGTCACAAAAACCCAAACCACAGCTAAATGCAGCACTAACCTTTTATGATCTTCATCAGATGACACACCTAGGACATTATGTTATACAATACATGCATGTCTGTTCAATCAAGTTCATATTTATATCAAAAACCAGCTTTTTACATTAGCATGTGACGTTCAGAAAAAGCATAACCCCCGCAAACTTCCGGGGAATTTACTAACAGTTTGCTAAATTACTCACGATAAACGTTCACAAAAAGCATAACAATTATTTTAAGAATTATAGATACATTACTCCTCTATGCACTCGATATGTCCGATTTTAAAATAGCTTTTTGGATGAAGCACATTTTGCAATATTCTAAGTACATAGCCCAGCCATCACGGGCTAGCTATTTAGACACCCACCCAGTTTAGCCTTCACCAAAATCACATTTCCTATAAGAAAAATGGTCTTACCTTTCCTGTTCTTCGTCAGAATGCACTCCCAGGACTTCTACTTCAATAACAAATGTAGGTTTGGTCCCAAATAATCCATCGTTATGTTCCATCAGCGACGTTTTGTTCGTGCGTTCTAGACACTATCAGAATGGTAAATCACGGTCGAGCGCATGGCACAGAACGTGACAAAAATTTCTAAATATTCCATTACCGTACTTCGAAGCATGTCAACCGCTGTTTAAAATAAATTTTTATGCCATTATTCTCGTAAAAAAGCGATAATATTCCGACCGGGAATATGCAATTAGCTAAACAGCCGAAGGAAAATACTGCACGGGGTCGAATCGGGCACGCGCCTAATTCCATTGTCCTCTGATGGGCCACTTGGAAAAGGGGATTCTGTGTTTCAGCCTGAGGCTGCCTCGTCATCGTTCAGGTTTTTCACGGGTTCTGAGAGCCTATTGGAGCCCTAGGAATTGTCACGTTACAGCTAAGATCCTGACTTTTCAATAAACAGAAGCAAGAACAACAACACCTTGTCAGACAGGGTACTTCCTGCATGAAAGCTTCTCAGGTTTTTGCCTGCCATAGGAGTTCTGTTATACTCACAGACACCATTCAAACAGTTTCGGAAACTTTAGGGTGTTTTCTATCCAAACCTGAACAATAATATGCATATTCTAGCTTCTGAGTTGGTGTAGGAGGCAGTTAAAAATGGGCACATATTTTTTCCAAAATTCTCAATACTGCCCCCTAGCCCGTAGAGGTTAACCTCTCTGGGCGAGTGGGACGTCACCGTCCCACTCTATTCAAAAGCCAGTGGAACAGTGTGGCGCAAAATAGAAAACCTCAAAAATGCAACAATTTCAATTTTTCAAACATATGACTATTTTACACCATTTTAAAGATAAGACTCTCATTAATCTAACCACATTGTCCGATTTCAAAAAGGCTTTACAGTGAAAGCAAAACATTAGATTATGTTAGGAGAGTACATAGCCCAAAATAATCACACAGCCATTTTCCAAGCAAGCATATATGTCACAGCAACCCAAAACACAGCTAAATGAAACACTAACCTTTGATGATCTTCATCAGATGACACTCCTAGGACATTATGTTATACAATACATGCATGTTTTGTTCAATCAAGTTCATATTTATATCAAAAACCAGCTTTTTACATTGGCGTCTGATGTTCAGAAAATGCATCCCCACCGCAAACTTCCGGTGAATTTACTAAATTACTCATCATAAACATTGACAAAATACATAACAATTATTTTAAGAATTATAGATACAGAACTCCTTTATGCAATCGCTATGTCAGAGTTTAAAATAGCTTTTCGGCGAAAGCACATTTTGCAATATTCTGAGTACATAGCTCGGCCATCACGGCTAGCTATTTTGACACCCGCCAACTTCGGGGCACACTAAACTCAGAATTAGTATTAGAAAAATGTTATTACCTTTGCTGATCTTCGTCAGAATGCACTCCCAGGACTGCTACTTCCACAAGAAATGTTGTTTTTGTTCCAAATAATCCATAGTTATGTCCAAATACCTCCGTTTTGTTCGTGCGTTCAGGTCACTATCCAAAGGGTAACGCGCGAGCGCATTTCGAGACAAAAAAATTCTATATGTTCCATTACCGTACTTAGAAGCATGTCAAACGCTGTTTATAATCAATTTTTATGGTATTTTTCTCGTAAAATAGCGATAATATTCCAACCGGACAATAGTGTATTCATTCAAAGAGGAAAAGAAAAAACAGCGTGGTCTCGTGAACGAGCATATCCAATCTCTTTGTCACCAGGCAGACCACTGAGAAACTGAGCTCCTATACTCTGCCCAAAGACAGGAGATGCCTCAATCCGCTTTCTGAAGGCTTTAGAGAGCCAATGGAAGCCTTAGAAAGTGCTACGTAACCCCAGAGATACTGTAGTTTTGATAGAGAATCTAAAGAAGAACTACAAATTCTCAGACAGGCCACTTCCTGCTTGGAATTTTCTCAGGTCTTTGCCTGCCATATGAGTTCTGTTATACTCACAGACACCATTAAAACAGTTTTAGAAACTTCAGAGTGTTTTCTATCCAAATCTACTAATAATATATATTCTCATTTCTGGGCAAGAGTAGTAACCAGTTTAAATCGGGTACGTTTTTTATCCGGCCGTGAAAATACTGCCCCCTAGCCCAGACAGGTTAAGGGGAAACATTTAAATGTCTTGGAATGGCCTAATCAAAGCACAGAACTCAATCCAATTGAGAATCTGTGGTATGACTTAAAGATTGCTGTACACCAGCGGAACCCATCCAACTTGAAGGAGCTGGAGCAGTTTTGCCTTGAAGAATGGGCAACAATTCCAGTGGCTATATGTGCCAAGCTTAGAGAGACATACCCCAAGAGACTTGCATCTGTAATTGCTGCAAACGGTGGCTCTACAAAGTATTGACTTTGGTGGGGTGAATAGTTATGCACACTCAAGTTTTCAGTTTTTTGTCTTATTTCTTGTTTGTTTCACAATAAAACATATTTTGCATCATCTATTAGGCATGTTGTGTAAATCAAATTACACAAATCTATTTTAATTCCAGGTTAAAAGACAACAAAATAGGAAGCATACCAAGGGTTTGAATACTTTTGCAAGCCACTGTAGGCTAGGAAATCTATAGAGCTATATATAAATCTAGAACAGGATTATCTATTTTGGATGCAATTTGAATGGAGTTGATGGAGAGAGAGAATGACTGCGAGAGAGTGCTCCAGCATGCACTGATTTAAAGCAACTATATTTGAGTGACAGGCTGTTTTAAAACTCTGCAGCTGCAAAAAAACAAACATCTTTACAAATAAAACTAAGGTGACCCCGAAGGCCAGATAGAGATGGATAAAATAGACACACATTTGGTCTTTATATTACTGTAGCATTGACTATTCTGCAGCAAATGCAGGCCTACCTGTCAAATTAAAAGAAGTTACCATGTTGAGATCTACATACATTGTGAACTGCGCTCCATACTGGGATGGGCTGTCTGTCCCCACCATGAGCATTGATGATTCATCATGCCAAGACCATAGAGAAGCCAGATTTAGACATCACATATAATTTAGCAGTTCCATTTCACACCATGCTGTTCACATAAATTATTTATTATAATTTACCGGTTTCTTGAAGTTATTTATCCCGAGAAAAGGAAGTGGTTTTGGGGCAGTAAATCCCGGTCAATCTCGGTAACCGGGTTCCTGCCATTCAACCCTAGTCCACATCCCAGCTCAACGCTAACCCTAGCCATAACCCTAACCTTATCAGTGGAGGCTCCTCAGATGAGAAAGGGGAGGACCATCCTCCTCAGTGAATTTCATAAAAATGTAAATGGTAAAACTTTAAAAAGGTTATGTTAAATATAATCACGTCACCAAATAACTGATTAAAACACACTATTTTAGTTTGTATTCACCTGTGAACTTGCCTCAAAAAGAAAAAACATAAAAAAGGTACATAAATACAAAGTATTGAACACTAAGGTCATATAAAGTTTAATCTTCCCAAATTGTACATATTTATGACCGGGGGCCCCGGCATATTAAATCTGAAATCAATCGACCGAAAAGCATTTTGACCTCCATTGGACACAATGGTCTTGTAGTTCTAGAAATGATGAACCTTGTCATGAATTGTTGAATTAATTCTGAAGAGAATATTGGTTAATTTGTTTTTTATTAATTTGAAACTGTTTGTTTCTGTCTGCCTAACTGCCTGCCTGCCAGCCTGCCTGGCTGCCTGTCTGCCTGTCTGTCTGTGTGCCTTTCTGTGTCTGTTTTTCTGTCTGTGTCTGTCGGCCTGTCTGTCTGTCTGTCTGATTACGAGAAGTGACTTAATTGGGGGTAATAGGGGTCTGTTTTGAAGGGTTGAAAAGGTTTAATCTTCGCATAATTTACATATTTGTGCTTGGGGGAACTTCATGGCCTGGCATATAAAATGGGAAGTCAATCGACCCAAAAGCATTTTTGACCCCCATTGGCCTCAATGGTCTTGCAGTTCTAGAAACTAAGCGCCTTGTTATGATGTATTAAATGAATTCTGAAGAGGATATTGGTCACATCGTTTTAGAATGACTTGAAACTGTCTGTGTCTGCCAGTCTATCTGTCAGCCTGTGTGTCAGCCTACCTGCCTGTCTGCCTTCCTGTCTGTCTGTGTTTGTCTGTGTCTACGGATCGGTCTGTCTGCCTGTCTGTCGGCCCGTCTTTGGGAGAGAGGAGGGAGAGAGAGGAAGGAGAGAGAGAGATGCTAGAAGGAGGGTTAGAGAATAGAGGGGGGATGAGGGAGAGAGAAGGGGGAGAGAGGTGGTGAAGGAGGGATAGGAGAGACAGGACGGAGAGAAAATGGAGAGAGTGATGAGAGAAGGTAGAGGAAGGGAAATAAGGAAGGAGAGAGAAAGAAGGGGGAGAGTGAGGGAGGGGGAGAAAGACGGAGAGGGTGAGAGAGTGGCGAGAGGGTGGAGGAGGTGAATGAAGGGAGGGAGAAGAGAATGTATATGACTGCACAGACTGATAGTATTATTTTACATTGGTCATCATCATCCTCATCATCATCTTTTAGCTATAAAAGAGGAGGTAGAGAGTGAGAGAGACAGACATGAGAGGAATGAGAAAAACATCAACCCCGTGACACTTATCTTTTACCATTGACTGCAATGTATTGAGAAATATGTAAATTCTGTGACACATATTTTCCCATTGACTGCAATGTACTGCGCAAAAAGTCAAGCCTGTGACACTCGTCTTTCCCATGGATTGCAATGTATTGAGAAAAACGTCAGCTACCTTTTACCAAAAACGTGCCGGAATGGCGTTTTCCTGTGATATCATGTTGGAATGTTTCCTACCCTTTTAACAATTTCCTTTTACTTCCAGATTCATTCAAATGAATGGAAAAGCCTTAATCTAGTCTAACATGCACTTCATCCATTTGGTTTGTAAAGATTCTGAAAATATTTTGTGTGTCGGTCGGGTGTCTCTGTCCCAAATACGGCACGACGCAACCCAGCTGTCACTGAACATGTTCGTCACTTGCGCGTGGCTTTACGGGGATCTCTGTGACACTGGAAAACATATGTGGCTCAAATAATAATAATAAAAAAGACTCTAGAGAACGTGTTTCCAGAGTCCAATGTCGGCAAACTTTACACCACTCCAGACAACACTTGGCATTGCACATGGTGATCTTAGGCTTGTGGCTCTTGCAACATCAGTGTTGTGGGTTCAGTTCCCACAACACTATAAGTTGCTCTGGATAAAAGCTTCTGCTAAATGACTAAAATGAAACGTATGTTGCGCTGTAAAGCTATGTGTACTGTTAGATATTTGGGCTTATATTTATATCTATTAGACATGGACAATGTTATTTTACATGCATGTAATTTAGCTTTTGTCATGTAGCATTTGAACATTGTCAGGTAAACACATAATGAATGTAAAGAATCCTGAAACAGTGCAAAATCCATCTCAACATGGAGTGTACATTTAAACATCCCTAAAACACAATGCTTCCCAATATGATAATACATGGAAAATCATCTTCATGCGTACTTCAGGATGCTTCATGTTTACCAGATATTCAGAGGATAGGATATTATGGGATAGGATGGAGGAGGACCCTGCCTGGCCGCAGCTGGTGTGCTCGCATTGTATATTTTCTGATCAGAAATATAAATGCAACATTGCAACAATTTCAAAGATTTTACAGAGTTACAGTTCAAATGAGGAAATCAGTCAATGGAAATAAATACATTAGGCCCTAATCTATGAATTTTAGGTGACTGGGAAGAGATATGCATCTGTTGGGTTACAGATACCTTAAAAAAAAGGTAGGAGCATGGATCAGAAAACCAGTACGTTTCTGGTGTGACCCCCATTTGCATCACGCAGCGCGACACATCTCCTTCGCAGAGTTGATCAGGTTGTTGATTGTTGCCTGTGGAATGTTGTTCCACTCCTCTTCAATGCAAAGGAACTGGAACACGCTGTCATACACATCAATCCAGAACATCCCAAACATGCTGAAATGGGTGACATGTCTGGTAGGTATGCAGGGCATGGAAGAACTGGGACATTTTCAGCCTCCAGGAATTGTGTACAGATTCTTGCAACATGGGGCCGTGCATTATCATTTGTAAACATGAGGTGATGGCGGTGGATGAATGTCACGACAATGGGTCTCATGATCTCATTAAGGTATCTTTGTGCTTTCAAATTGCCATCGTTAACATACAATTGTGTTAGTTGTCCGTAGCCTATGCATGCTGATACCATAACCCCACCGCCACCATGGGGAACTCTGTTCACAAAATTGACATCAGCAAACCACTCGCACACACAATGCCATACACACTGTCTGTCATCTGCCCGGTACAGTTGAAACCAGGATTCATCCTTGAAGAGCACACTTCTCCAGCGTGCCAGTGGCCATCAAAGGTAAGCATTTGCCCACTGAAGTCAGATCAAGAACCTGGTGAGAACGAGCATGCAGATGATCTTCCCTGAGACGGTTTCTGACAGTTTGTCCAAAAATTATTTGGTTGTGTAAACACACAGTTTCATCAGCTGTCCGGGTGGCTGGTCTCAGGCGATCCCGCAGGTGAAAGAGCCTGATGTGGAGGTCCTGGGCAGGTGTGGTTACACATGGTCTGCGGTTGTGAGGCAGGTTGGATCTACTGCCAAATTCTCTAAAATGACATTTGAGGAGGCTTATGGTAGAGAAATTAGCATTAATATTCTCTGGCAACAGCTCTGGTGGACATTCCTGAAGTCAGCATGCCAATTGCATGCTCCCTCAAGACTTGAATCATCTGTAGCATTGTGTTGTGTGACAGTTTTGTCAGTGTCCTTTTACACTGAGTGTCCTTTTATTGTCCCCAGCACAAGGTGCACTTGTGTAATGATCATGTTGTTTTATCAGCTTCTTGATATGCCACACCTACCAGGTGGATAGACTATCTTGGTAAAGGAGAAATGCTCACAAACAGGGATGTAAACAAATTTGTGCATGAAATTTGAAAGAAATAAGCTTTTTGTGCGCATGGAACATTTCTGGGATCTTTTATTTCACATGAGGCCAACACTTTACATGTTGCGTTTATATTTTTGTTCAGTATAAATATAACCATGTTGTGCCTTTAAAGCAAATGCGATCTGAAAGGCAGGCAAAGGCGAGGGGACACAGCTGTCGGCGGAGCATGTCTCTTTTAAAGGCTGCCCCTAATGATTGGAGACAGTTGGCAATTACATAAGGATCACTCCGAGGCCAGCGGGCCATGTGTGGAGGAGGAAGAAGAGGAGGGGGACGAAGCTGGCCCCAGACCAATAGGGGAGCAGCCAGCAGCACACATGCAGGCTCAGAGACACATGCCAAAAGACAGAATGGAGGGGGGGAGGGGGGAAAGAGGGAAAGAGAGGAGGTAAGATGGGGAAACTAGAGAGGGGGGAAGGAGGAAATAGATAAATATGGGGTGAGAAAGAGAAGGGACAAGTAAGAAGTACTGCAAGTAAAACAAAAGCAAACAGAGCAAGTGGGGTGAGATTGAGGAGGAAAAGAGGGGGGAGAGGGAGAGAAATGTAGAGAGATATACAGGGAGATGGAGAGGCAAGGTTACAGAGGGGAGTGATAGAGGGAAATTAGACAGACAGCAAGAGGCAAAAGACATGAACAGGGAACTGAAAGTAGAGAAATAATGGAGGGAGGGATAGAGGAGAGAGACATTGAAGAGAGAGGGGGAAGGCATATTTCCATACTGTATGTGCAAACTAATGTCAAATTCTGAGGCTTGCTTGGTATTATTTCATTGTAATAGCTATTGTAAATTGGACAGTGCAGTTAAATTAACAAGAATTTAAGCTTTCTGCCAATATCAGATATGTCTATGTCCTACGTTAGCTCAACCGTCCTGTGGAAGGGACACCAATCCCGAAGAAGTTTAATTAACTGTCTTCTTGGTAAGCAACTCCAGTGTAGATTTTGCTTCCTGTTTTAGGTTATTGTCATGCTAAAAGGTGAATTTGTCTCCCAGTGTCTGGTGGAAAGCACACTAAAGCAGGTTTTCTTTAGGATTCTGCTTATGTTTAGCTCCATTCCTTTTCTTTTTAATCATGAAAAATTCCACAGTCCTTGAGGATGTTAAGCATACCCATAACATGATGCGTCCACCGCCATGCTTGAAAATATGGAGAGTGGTACTCAGTGATGTGTTTTGTTGGATTTTCCACAAACTTAACACTTTTAATTCAGGTCAAAAAGTTTATTCTTTTGACACATTTTTTGCTGTAATACTTTAGTGCCTTGTTGCAAGCAGAATACACGTCTGTACAGGCTTCCTTCTTTTCACTCTGTCATTTAGGTTAGTATTGTGGAATAACTACACCATTGTTGATCCATCCTCAGTTTTCTCCAATCACAGCTATTAACCTGTTGGGGATAGGGGGCAGTATTTGCACGGCCGGATAAAAAATGTACCCGAATTAATCTGGTTACTACTCCTGCCCAGTAACTAGAATATGCATATAATTGTTTAATTTGGATAGAAAACACCCAAAGTTTCTAAAACTGTTTGAATGGCGTCTGTGAGTATAACAGAACTCATTTGGCAGGCCAAAACCTGAGAAGATTCCAAACAGGAAGCGCTCTCTCTGACCATTTCATGGCCTTCTTGATCATCTCTAACCAAAACAGGGGATCTCTGGCATGACGTGACATTTTCTAATGCTCCCATAGGCTCTCAGAAGGCGCCAGAAGGATGAATGGTGGCTTTGCAGGCCATGGCTGAAAAACATTAGCGCATTTTGTAAGTGGTCGATCTGAGGACAATGAGACTGGAGGCGCGTGCACGAGCCGACACCATGTTTACTTTCTCTCTCTTTGAACGAAAACAACGACTCCCGGTTGGAATAGTATCGCTTTTTTACGAGAAAAATAGCATAAAAATGTATTTTAAACAGCGGTTGACATGCTTCGAAGTACGGTTATGGAATATTTTGATTTTTTTTGTCACGAAACGCGTCGGGCGCGTCACCCTTCTTTACCCATCAGATAGTGTCTTAAACGCACGAACAAAATGCCGCTATTTGGATATAACTATGGATTATTTGCAACCAAACCAACATTTGTTATTGAAGTATAAGTCCTGGGAGTGCATTCTGACAAAGACAGCAAAGGTAATCAAACTTTTCTAATAGTAAATCGGAGTTTGGTGAGTACCACACTTGGTGGGTGTCAAAATAGCTAGCCTGTGATGGCCGGGCTATCTACTCAGAATATTGCAAAATGTGCTTTCACCGAAAAGCTATTTTAAAATCGGACATAGCGAGTGCATAAAGGAGTTCTGTATCTATAATTCTTAAAATAATTGTTATGTTTTTTGTGAACGTTTATCGTGAGTAATTTAGTAAATTCACCGGAAGTGTTCGGTGGGAATGCTAGTCACATGCTAGTCACATGCTAATGTAAAAAGCTGTTTTTTGATATAAATATGAACTTGATTGAACAAAACATGCATGTATTGTATAACATAATGTCCTAGGATTGTCATCTGATGAAGATCATCAAAGGTTAGTGCTGCATTTAGCTGTGGTTTGGGTTTATGTGACATTATATGCTAGCTTGAAAAATGGGTGTCTGATTATTTCTGGCTGGGTACTCTGCTGACATAATCTAATGTTTTGCTTTCGTTGTAAAGCCTTTTTGAAATTGGACAGTGTGGTTAGATTAACGAGAGTCTTGTCTTTAAAATGGTGTAAAATAGTCATATGTTTGAGAAATTGAAGTAATAGCATTTCTAAGGTATTTGAATATCGCGCCACGGGATTACACTGGCTGTTGAGTAGGTGGGACGCAAGCATCCCAAGTGTCATCATTGGTGAAATCCCTGAGCGGTTTCCTTCCTCTCTGGCAGCTCAGTTAGGATAGCCACCTTTCCATTGAGGGGTCATATTAGTATGTTGCCCAAACTGTTCGGATGCTACAGACAGAAGTTGACAGATGAGCGTTACTGACTTCAGGCGAGTCCCGTGACGTTTGTGGGGTTCGTAGAGCAAAAGAGTGGTTATGTTTGTATTCCAGGCCAAACCATTTGGACACTACAGACATTCTCGGATGTTTCACGTCTGACAAACAACGCTGTAGCTCAGCCACCTTCCACTACAGATGCGCAAGGCTGCCATTGGCGGATGCGGTGGACTGAGATGCATCCCGTGCAAAACAACAGGTTGCTTTTTTATTATGCTAATTTATTATGCTAATTCGATTTTCACAGGAGCACAGACTATAGAAATACATTTGCAAGCAGCCAACATGAACAGCAACAACATTCTCAGTAACAGTTACAGAAACGTTTTACTTGCTATGACGATGACATGTTGTTGTTTGAATGCACTCATTGTAAGTCACTCTGGATAATGTAAATGCATATGTGAAAATGAACATACCAAAATTAACTGCAAAGCACACTGGATGTTATTATTGGTCTTTTATTGGGCTAATACTCAGCATTCTTTGGAATTATTCATTTTTTCACGTACATTTCTATTTATACTGAACAAAAATATAAATGCTACATGCAACAATTTCATTAATTTTGCTGAGTTGCAGTTCATATTAGGAAATCAGTCAATTGAAATAGATTAATTAGGCTCTAATCTATGGATTTCACATAATTGGGAATAAAGATATGAATCTGTTGGTCACAGATACCTTTAAATAAAGGTAGGGGCGTAGATCAGAAAACCAATCAGTATCTGGTGGGACCACCATTTGCCTCCTGCAAGCCATGAAAAAAATCGGCCATTTTATACCTTCCAGGAATTGTGTACAAATCCTTGTGAAATGGGGCCGTGCATTATCATGCTGAAACATAAGGTGATGGCGGCAGATGAATGGCATGACAATGTGCCTCAGGATGTCATCACGGTATCTCTGTACATTCAAATTGCCATAAAAAAAATGCTATTTTGCTCGTTGTCCATAGTTTATTCCTGCCCATACCATAACCCCATAATAATCCCACCACCACCATGGGGCACTCTGTTCATAACATTGACATCAGCAAACCGCTAGCCCACACAACGCCATACATGCTGTCTGTCATCTGCACGCTGTCTGCCATGTCTTCACAGCTGAAACCGTGATTCAGCCATGAGGAGCACACTTCTCCAATGTGCTAGTGGCCATCGAGGGTGTATTAGGCCACTAAAGTCGGTTATGACACCGAACTGCAGTCTGGTCAAGACCTTGATGAGGATGACAAGTACATAGATGAGCTTCCCTGAGACGGTTTCAGACAGTTTGTGCAGAAATGATTCGGTTGTGCAAACCCACAATTTCATCAGCTGTCCGGGTGGCTGGTCTCAGACGATCCCACAAGTGAAGAAGCCGGATGTGGAGGTTTTGGGCTGGCCTGGTTACCTGTCGTCTGCGGTTGTGAGGCCGATTGGACGTACTGCCAAATTCTCTAAAACAATGTTTTATGTTAGAGAAATTAACATTCAGTTCTCTAGCAACAGCTCTGGTAGACATTCCTGCAGTCAACATGCCAACTGCACTCTCCCTCAAAACTTTAGACATCTGTTATTAATATGCAACACCTCTCAGGTGGATGGATTATCTTGGCGAAGGAGAAATTCAGGGATGTAAACAAATTTCTGCACAGAATTAGAGCGAAATAAGCTTTTTGTGCGTACGGAACATTTCTGGGATCTTTTCTTTCAGCTCATGAAATATGCAACAAACAGTATATATTTCTGAAGGATATTGTAAACAATAACGGTAAAGTGATGTCACATATGCAACTAATAACAGTGTATGGAGGTGTGTGCTCAATACAAAATTATAACCAACATTGTGGCTCTGCCACAAAATTGGAAGAGACAATTACTTAAAGAAGAAATTAAAGAATTAGTCGGTCTGCCACCCATAAAAAAATCCTAAATGGCTTAAAATGATTATTATAAATCAAAAATGTATCAGTTTCAATTAATGTCGAAAGGTTTGACATCAATACCGTATAAAATTCAAATCAGTTGGGAACAGATTTTTGATGTCCCAATACCTTGGCATCGGGTCTATGAACTGAAATATAAAACAACAATTGACACAACAGACAATAAAACAACTCCAACACCATCATTACGTTTGCTGACGACACAACAGTGGTAGGCCTCATCACCGACAACGATGAGACAGCCTTTATGGAGAAGGTCAGAGAACTGGCGTCAGGTGTCAGGACAGCAACCTCTCTCCCTCAATGTGAGCAAGACAAACGAGATGGTCGTGGACTACAGGAAAAGGAGGGCTAATCAAGGCCTCCATTAACATCGATAGGGATGTAGTGAAGCGGGTCAAGAGTTTCAAGTTCCTTCGTGTCCACATCACCAACAAACTATCATAGTACAAACACACCAAGACAGTCGTGAAGGGGTCACGACAACACCTTTTCCCTCTCAGGTGACTGAAAATATTTCGCATGGGTCACCAGATCCTCAAAAATGTATTTAGCTGCACCATCAAGAGATGCTCAATCGGGTTCAAGTCCAGGCTCTGGCAGGGCCACTCAATGATATTCAGAGACTTGTCCCAAAGCCACTCCTGCGTTGTCTTGGCTGTGTGCTCAGGGTTGTTGTCCTGTTGGAAGGTGAACCTTCGCCCAAGTCTGAGGTCCTGAGCGCTTTGGAGCAGGTTTTCATCAAGGATCTCTCTGTACTTTAATCCGTTCATCTTTCCCTCGATCCTGGCTAGTCTCCCAGCCCCTGCCACTGAAGACATCCCCACAGCATGATGCTGCCTCCACCATGCTTCACCGTAGGGATGGTGCCATGTTTACCCCAGACGTGACGCTTGGCATTCAAGCCAAAGAGTTCAATCTCGGTTTCATCAGACCTGAGATTCTTGTTTCTCATGTTCTGAGAGTCCTTTTGGTGCCTTTTGGCAAACTCCAAGTGGGCTGTCGTGCCTTTTACTGAGGCGCTCTACCATAAAGGCCTGATTGGTGGAGTGCTGCAAAGATGGTTGTCCTTCTGGAAGGTTCTCCCATCAAAACAGAGGAACTCTGGAGCTCTGTCAGAGTGACTTTGGGGTTCTTGGTCACCTCCCTGACCAAGGTCCTTCTCCCCGGATTGCTCCTTTTGGCCAGGCTGCCATCTCTAGGAATAGTCTTGGTGGATCCAAACTTCTTCCATTTAAGAATGATAGCGCAGCGGTCTAAGGTGTCACTAGAGACCCCGGTTCGATCCCGGACTGTGTAGCAACCGGGAGACACATGATGGGGTGCACAATTGGACCGGGGTTAGGGGAGGGTTTGGCAGGCTGGGAGGTTCTTGTCCCATCATGCTTTAGCGACTCCTTGTGGCAGGCCGACGCATTGGAGCGGCTGGCTTCTGTGTTAAGCGAGCAGTGTGTCAAGCAGTGTGGCTTGGCGGGGTCCTGTTTCTGAGGACGTATGGCTCACGACCTCACCTCTCCCGAGACTGTACAGGAGTTGCAGCAATGGGAAAAGACTGTAAACTACAAATTGGATATCATCAAAAAGGGGAGAAAAAGTACCAAAAAAGAATAATGAAATAAAATAAAAGAATGATGGAGGCCACTGTTTTCTTGGGGACCTTTAATGCTGCAGAATTTTTTTTGTACCCTTCCCAAGATCTGTGCCTCAACACAATCCTGTCTCGGAGCTCTACCGACAATTCCTTTGACCTCATGGCTTGGTTTTTGCTCTGGCAGGTCTGTGCCTTTCCAAATCATGTCCAATCAATTGAATTTACCACAGGTGGATTCCAGTCAAGTTGTAGAAACATCTCAAGGATGATCAATGGAAACAGGATACACCTAATCTCAATTTCAAGTCTAATATCAAATCAAAATGTATTGGCCACATACACGTGTTTAGCAGATGTTATTGCAGGTGTAGCGAAATGCTTTGTTTCTAGCTCCGACAGTGCAGTAATATCTATCAAGTAATACCTAACAATTTCACAACATTTTCCCAAGATACACAAATCTAAGTAAAGGAATGGAATTAAGAATATATAAAAATATGGATGAGCAATGTCAGAGCGGCAAAGACTAAGAATAGAATGGAATACAGTATATACATATATCAGTCGCTTTGGTGCATTTTTCACATCAGCCCTAACATGTGCAAAATAATAAGTGCATTTCTCAGAAGAATTTGTACAAACTGCAATATACAACAGATGTGTTTCTAAAGCTAGTCAGTCACTAAAAATCCTTAGTACATCTCTCAAAAGTAAATATTCATGCCAATGATCATGTCAGTGTCATCAGAATGATAAGTCATTGAGTCATTGTTCACGAACAAGGTCGTCAAAATGTTTAGGCATGTTATCAATGGAACTGTGTACTTTGACAGTATTACCTGATGTAAACTTAGGCTACAGTTTGGATGACAGTTACTTTATTGAAAATGCACAAGGCTTCACTTCTATGGCATATATCAATTTCAACAGTACTATTTACATATTACTGTATGTGGGTTATTGATTGAAAGAGACTGGACAATCCAAGGGGCACAAAGGAAAAAAAACTCAATTCGAAAGAAACACAGGAAACCACCCCTAAGGCACAACTTTGCCCGCAGCACTGTTCTAGTGCTGTCTCTACACATCCAGACGTTCCTGTCTGTCGGCCCACATATTCTCATCCACATCACACCGGATATGTTCCCTTCCAATGCAACGTGGAAAGAATCTTTTGGAATGCCTTATCCATCCTCTGCAGGCGTCTACTGTGATGTCCTCACATGCTGCATCCATTGCAGCCAGCAGGGTCATCTGTGTGTGTGGCTGACGATCGTACACCTTCCACCTCCATGCTGAAAATAACTCCTCAATTGGGTTAAGGAATGGTGAATAAGTTGGGAGGAATTCTATGAGCATCCTCGGGTGGGTCGCAAACCATTGCCTTATGATGTTTGATTGATGGAAACTCACATTATCACAAATGACCACATACTTTGGCAAATCCTCTCTAAACAGACCCCTCTCATCATCAGGGATGAGAGCCCTGTAGAGAGTCTCTAAAAAGTTGAGTAGATGCTGGGTGTTGTATGGCCCTATAAGGGGGATATGGGTTAGGACACCATGCTCCGAAATAGCAGCACACATGGTGATATTTCCTCCCCGTTGGCCTGGCACATCCACAGTAGCTCTGTGACCGATGATATTCCGACCCCGCCTTCTGCATTTGGTCAGGTTGAAGCCAGCCTCATCCACGTATACAAAGTTGTGAGAGGGTTCACTTGATTCCAACTCCATTATACGCTATATCCCAGAACACACAGTTGAATTTGTTTTGATAAGTAAGAGTGACATAAAATTTACATATATTGCATGTTCCTTCCACAGCAATGGAAATGTGTGCAGTTTATGCTTACTGTACTATGTATCACTATAAAATGTTGCTGTAAAGTAGTTACATAGATATATGTTTTACCTGTACATACTGGTACCGTAGCTCCTTAACTCTGTCCTCATTCCTTTGGAATGGTACACGGTACAGCTGTTTCATACTCATCTGGTTTCTATGCAGCACCCTGTTGATGGTTGAGATGCTAACCGTATGGATGTTTTCAAAGACATCGTTGTCTCCTATACTGGTCCTTTGTATTTCTCTGAGTCTCATGTCATTGTTTGCTCGAACCATGGTGCAAATAGCCTCCTCCTATTGAGGTGTGAAAAGGCGTCCTCTGCCACCGGTTTGAGGTAATCTTGCAGTCCTATGTGGGGAAAAATGCAGTGATGCATCGCACACTTTCACATGGACAAAAACTATGCGAACACACATTTTACTGTAAAACATACAGGTGGGTGCATGTAAGGTGCAGTATGTATCTGTATAGAGTATATTTCTGTATGCTGTGAAATACAAGTGGACTACTGTAATATGAAGCATTGTAGGAAGTATACAGTATACTGCTTATATACAGTAACTGTGCACTGTACATTGGTGGACATACCTGTTCTCTCTTCGAAACGTTTGAACTATTGAGGACACAGTTGATCTCCCAATATTCGGCTGCACCCTTCGACCCGCCTCAGCCATTGTAAGGCCATGATTGACAACATGGTCTACAATAGTGGCCCTTATGTCATCAGATATGCGCCTATGTCCTCTTCTGCCTCTTCCTCTGTTTTGCCTTCCACCACGCATCCTTGCTCCTCTTCTTCCTCCTCTTGGCTGTTGAACCTGTTCGTTTCCTGGTCCATCCATTATTGGAAAATTGCAACTCTGTGTTGTGGTATGTCTATATATGCTTGCCAATTGATTCCTCAAGAGATGCACCTTTGAGCAATTTAGACAACTGGTTGATTGTTGGTTGAACTAACACTTTACATTCCTTCATGAGTGAGGGTCAATTTCACCTGCACCATTCATCAATTCACGTTTTTGTACAAAAGGTCTAATAGAAATGTGTAAAACTATGCTTGACAGTTTATGACAAATAGTTCAACAATTTTGCATGTAATGGCTTATGCAAGGAACTAATGCCTAGATGTTTTGAGGGGTAAGACTATTCAACAGAGAACCATCTACTATATTTTGATCAACATGACATGAGCAATTGAAAATGTGGAAAAAAGCTGACACTGGTACATTATCAATTGCAATATGTACAAAAGCAATTGCAATTTGTTCAAAGGAATAAGAAATTGCTTTAATGATGTGCACAAGTGACTAGATGATTTGGAATTTGTACAAGTAGTATCAAGAATGGCACTTTTGATCTAAGAAATGCACCAAAGCGACTGAGAAAAACTGTAAAGTGACTAGTGTTCCATTATTAAAGTGGCCAGTGATTTGAAGTCTATGTATATAGTGCAACAGCCTCTAATGTGCTAGTGATGGCTATTTAACATTCTGATGGCCTTGAGATAGAAGCTTATGTTCAGTCTCTCGGTCCCATCAGTGATGCACCTGTACTAACCTCACCTTCTGGATGATAGCGGGGTGAACAGGCAGTGGCTCGGGTGGTTGTTGTCCTTGATGATCTTTTTGGCCTTCCTGTGACATCGTGTGCAGTAGGTGTCCTGGAGGGCAGGTAGTTTGCAAAGGGTCTGAATGCTTATGTAAATAAGGTATTTCAGTTTTTAATTTTTTTTATAAATAAACCTGAGGAGAGACGCACTTGGAATCTCAGAACCTGGAGGTTGATGATGATAATCTTTTGTAGCCTGCTTGCTCTGGGCATAGGTCTAGATCTTTGTCCCTTCCACCACACCTCTTCTGGTGTGGTGATGAATGGTTCCTGGTTCTGTTAGAGGGATAAGTGTAGAGGGAGGAATGGGGAAAGGGATGGTGAGGGAGCAGGAAGGAGTGGTGGTGGAGGGTATGTCCATCGGCCTGGGCTGGTGCTGGAGGAGGAGCAATGCGGCGGCAAGGCTGGATTCTAGAGGCTGGAGGACAGAGGGAACAAACATGGCCCAAACCCTCCTGTCCACGGTGCACTCACAAACAGTTGGTAGGTGTGTTCAGTGTAAGTGCATCCATGGGGGCAGTTCTCTGTAAGTACTTTGTGCCGTTTATGGATGAATTCCCTCGTCGGGAGGCAATCATCTGGAGTGTGTCTTTCTTTTCTAGGTGTATTGTCAGGGTCATGGTGATGAGTTATCGGGAGTCCCGGCCCGCGTATGATCATTCCGTTGCAGAGGTGGATGAGGGCATCTAGCGGGTCGTTTGTGGTGTCGGATGGTTCTTGGCTGTTCAAAGGTCTTGACATGCCTCCCGACTGACTGCCTGGTGGCCCTCTGTACTGACTTGGTAAAATAATGGAAGGTGCTGGGAGTAGTGAAGGCCACAGGAGGTTGGTGGCACCAAAAGAAGCAGGGGAGGAGGGCTGAAGGGGTAGAAGCAGTAAAGGCTAGCCATGACAGCGCTTCTATTCAACTCGAGGCCTGCAGTCCATCATCTTCTCAAGCAGCTAGGCCGGTGCTGGTTCTGGATGCTGGGGGCTGGAGTCCAGGGTGGTCCGTGGACTGGGGAGTTAGGTCAGGTCGCGGTCAAGAAACTGTTACCATTCATTCATCCCCAGCCCTTCAGGTGTCGGGGTAGTCCATGGACTAAGGAGTCAGGTCGGGCCACATTCAAGCCACTGTTACCGTTCCTTCTTCCCCAGGCCTTCCGGTGTCGGAGTGGTCCATGGACTTGGGGAACAGCACCAGCCGTGCTCGAGCCAATGTTACTAGCAGTGTCTACTAGTCCGTCAAAAGAAAAGACACGAGAGAGAAAAGAGGGTAGAGAGAGGGACACAACTCCAGATAAATCTCCACCACACAGGGTTGTGCGTAATGAAGACAAACCAGAGTTTAATTTCTATGATAAAATAATCAACACTCACTTGATGAAAACTACAGGACTGAAAGCCATTGCATTCAACAACCATGTCTCTGTCACCAGCAAACACAGTCATGAAATATGCAAATAAGGCTATACCCCATACAGTGTTAAAACACCCCAAAAACTTTTAGAGGTACATTTTTGCCACTTAAAAGGAACAAACAGATTTTTTTATTATGGTGGTACCCTAAAAAGACACATTTGTACCTTTTCTAAAGGTACGCTTTTGTACCTGTACTATCTTGTCCCCTAAGGTACACTATTGGCTCTTTTTAAGGTACAATTATGTTCCTATAACTAAAGGTACAAAGGACATACCTTACAGGGTACCACTATAGTGAAAAGTGTTTGTACCCCTTTAAGAACAAATCTAAACCTTTATTTCTGAGTGTATAGTAAACAGTATACTGTAACTGTATAGTGTTTCACCTCATCCTTTGGAAACTATATAGCCTAGATCATTAAATCCCATTGTGAATTATCCAAAACAACATTTGCAGTGTTGATGGGCTGTGAGAATAAAAGCCCCTCTCCATTCATCTTAAACAATTACAAAATCAAAGCCTGGCAACCCACCGTGCGGGTGTTTTAAAATGCCACCTCATTTGCATGTGCGGTTTATGAATAATCGCCGCCTGATGACACGCAAGGCGAGTTTGTGTCCCCTCTCTACCGTCACTCTATTTCTAATCATTTGTAAATTCCAAGTGGATTTCCTCCCGTTTCAGACGTGTGTCAAAACCCTCAGACTTCCAAAGTTGCAGGGAGGCTTGTTAGACGGCTTTCTAATCTATGAGTGGGATTTGAATAAATTGCTCAATCGCTCCCTCACTGCATCTCATCCCTTAAACCCCTCAGAGCGTCACACGCCTCATAAGGAGGGCATCCACTCCTCGAGAGTCCCACGCAAAATTAAATTAATTTCAACATCGTAAATAACTGGGGATCAGCATTTTTTAAATTTGATTTAACTAGGCAAGTCAGTTAAGAACAAATTCTTATTTACAATGATGGCCTACACCGGCCAAACCCGACGCTGGACCAATTGTGCACCACCCTATGGGACTCCCAATCACAGCCAGTTGTGATTCAGCCTGGAATCAAACCAGGGTCTGTAGTGATACCTCTAGCACTGAGATGCAGTGCCTTTGACCGCTGCACCACTTGGGAGCCCACATTTGGAGAAACAAATGTATTTGACTGCCGCTTTAAGTTTTCATCTCTGACAACGAGATTTGAGATCTTAATCCAGCCTTTGTTTTAGAAAAAGTGCTAGGGCTGGGAAGGAAATATAATTGTGATATTGTTGAGTTGTCTCTCGCTTAATCTCCTCCCCTCAAAACTGGCTGCATGGTTTTAATGAATGTAGATATCCGATATCATATTTCCTCCCCCTTCCACACTTGACAGTCACCATTATCCTGTGACATATTTCAAATCAGACCTTAGCGAATAAAATGCAGTACATTTTATTTCATATAATTGAAATCCATTGATCCATTCTTTCAATGTGCACACCGAAGTAATACAGTATAGTACATTTTCAGGCATTTGAACCATAGAAATATAATCTACTCATTCTATGTCTACGCTTGGAAGTGGTCCATACTTCCAACTATCCAAGCTGGGGTTTATTGTAAGGATCCACTGAGGATGGCAGTTTATTAACTATTCATGTGTTTCAGCTATAAAGATGTCTGATTCCGAATACATGAATACCTAAATGCACAAAAAAAACATTTCACAAAACAAAAACAGAAAGATGTTGGACTTATGTAATTTAAGCAGGGTTGACCTTAACTCGGTCGACCTCTTCCAGTTCTCTCCTCGCAGTTTATTTGCATTTGTTTGTTGGTCTCCATTTATTTTTGGTGTCGTGGCTTGTTTCGGCTTGCTTACAGTTAATAGGATAAAAATGAACAGGCCAAATAGCTGCCCATTCATAAGCCTGTTTGTACTGTACATACAAATATTGGAGATGGTTTGCATCAACAGGGCTGCTGCCTGGCTGCCTGCGACTCTACAGTAGCTCCCCATATCTGCATGATGACAAATGAGAGAAGGTATCAGCTAAATAAAACTGTTATCCCTATGCCTGCTAGGAAAATGTGTATTAATGCTCTGTGTTGAAATTTCAACCAACAACGTAGCAGTGATAACAATGACTACAATGTCTAAACATATACACTACTGGTCAAAAGTTTTAGAACACCTACTCATTCAAGGGTTTTTCTTTATTTTTACTAGTTTCTACATTGTACAATAATAGTTAAGACATCAAAACTATGAAATAACACATATGGATTCATGTAGTAACCAAAAAAGTGTTAAACGAATCAAAATATATTTTAATTTTGAGATTCTTCAAATAGCGTTGATGACAGCTTTGCACACTCTTGACATTCTCTCAACCAGCTTCATGGGGTAGTCACCTGGAATGCATTTCAATTAGCAGGTGTGCCTTCTTCAAAGTTCATTTGTGGAATTTCTTTCCTTATTAACCTGTCTGGGAACCTGGGACGCTTGCGTCCCACCCTAGTCAATAGCCAGTGGAATCACGTGGTGCGAAATACAAATAACTCATAAACGCTATAACTTCAATTTCTCAAACATATGACTATTTTACACCATTTTATAGATACACCTCTCCTGAATCGAACCACGTTGTCCGATTTCAAAAAGGCTTTACAGCAAAAGGAAAACATTAGATTATGTTAGGAGAGTACCCAGCCCAAAATAATCACACTGCCATTTTCAAAGCAACTAGCATGCATCACAAATAACCGAAACACAGTAAATGCAGCACTAACCTTTGACAATCTTCATCAGATGACACTCCTAGGACATCATGTTACACAATACATGCATTTTTTGTTCGATAAAGTTCATATTTATATATAAAAACAGCATTTTACATCGGCGCGTGACGTTCAGAAATATTTTCCCTCAAATGCTTCCGGTGAATCAGCGCTACAATTTACAAAATTACTATTCGAAAACATTGTTAAAATGTAATATTGTCATTCAAAGAATTATAGATTAACATCTCGTGAATGCAACCGCATTGCCAGATTTAAAAATAACTTTACTGGGAAATCACACTTTGCAATAAACGAGGTGCTATGCTCAGAAAAATAGGCTAGGCGATACAGGTTAGCGCCATCTTAGAACCATCTAAAATCGAATATACTATTGTAAATATTCCCTTACCTTTGATTATCTTCATCAGAAGGCACTTCCAGGAATCCCAGGTCCACAACAAATGAGGTTTTGTTCGAAAAAGTTAATAATTTATGTCCCAATAGCTCCTTCTTGTTAGCGCGTTCCGAAGGCTACTCATAATGTACTGAAGCGCGCGGGACTTATTGTCACGAATGTGCAAAAAATATATATTTACGTTCGTTCAAACATGTCAAACTTTGTATAACATAAATCTTTAGGGCCTTTTTCAATCAGAGCTTCAATAATATTCAAGGCGGACGATTGCATTGTCTTACTAAACGTTTCGGAACGAAAGGGTACCCACGGGCGCCCGCGTCATAGTAGTAATGGCCCTCCCCCTATGACCAACTTTCCAGGCCTCTCGTTCGGTCAGTTTCCCCAAAATGATCTGTATGCACAAAAAGCTGATTTCTCTCAAATGTTGTGCTCAAATTTGTTTACATCTCTGTTAGTGAGCGTTTCTACTTTGCCAAGATAATCCATCCACATGACAGTTGTGGCATATCAAGAAGCTGATTAAACAGCATGATCATTACACAGGTGCACATTGTGCTGGGGACAATAAAATGCTGTTGTCACACAACACAATGCCACAGATGTCTCAAGTTTTGAGGAAGCGTGCAATTGGCATGCTGACTGCAGGAATGTCCACCAGAGCTGTTACCAGATCATTTTATGTTAATTTCTCAAACATAAGCCGTCTCCAACATCATTTTAGAGAATTTGACAGTACGTCCAACCGGCCTCACCACCACAGACCAGGTGTAACCAAGTCAGCCCAGGACCTCAACATCCGACTTCTTCACCTGCGCAATCGTCTGAGACCAGCCATCCGGACAGCTGAAAAAACGTTGGGTTTGCACAACCACAGAATTTCTGCACAAACTGTCAGAAACCATCTCAGGGAAGCTTATCTGCATGCTAGTGATCCTCACAAGGTTCTTGACCTGACTGCAGTTCTGGGTCATAACCGACTTAAGTAGGCATGTGCTCACCTTCGATGGCTACTGGCATGCTGGAGAAGTGTGCTCTTCACGGATGAATCACGGTTTCAACTGTACCGGGAAGATGGCAGACAGCGTGTATGGCGTTATGTGCGCGAGCTGTTTTTTAGATGTCAATGTTGTGTCCCATGGTGGCGGTTGAGTAATAACCTCTCACCTAACATCAACAAAACAAATAAGCTGATCGTGGACTTCAGGAAACAGCAGAGGGAGCACCCCCCATCCACATCGATGAGACCGCAGTGGAAAAGGTGGAAAGCTTCAAGTTCTTCTACGTACATATCACTGACAAACTGAAATAGTCCCCCCACACAGACGTGTGGTGAAGAAGGCGCAATAGCGCCTTTTCAACCTCAGAAAGCTGAATAAATGTGGCTTGTCACCTAAATCCTTCATAAACTTTTACAGACGCACAATTGAGAGCATCCTGTCGGGCTGTATCACTGTCTGGTACGGTAACTGCACCGCCAGCAACCGCAGGGCTCTCCAGCGGGTGGTGCGGTCTGCCCAACGCATCACCGGGGGCAAACTACCTGCCCTCCAGGACAGCTACAGCACACGATATCACAGGAAGGCCAAAAAGATAATCAAGAATAACAACCACCCGAGCCATTGCTTGTTCACCCCGCTATCATCCAGAAGGCGAGGTCAGTACATGTGCATCAAAGCTGGGACCGAGAGACTGAAAAACAGCTTCTATCTCAAGGCCATCAGACTGTTAAATAGCCATCACTAGCGCATTAGAGGCTGCTGCGCTACATACATAGACTTGAAATCGCTGGCCACTTTATTAATGGAACACTAGTCACTTTAATAATGTTTAAATATTTTTCATTACTCATCTCATATGTATATACTGTATTATATCCTATTTTACTGTATCTTAGTCTATGCCGCTCTGACATTGCTCGCCCAAATATTTATATATTCTTAATTGCTTTACTTTTGATTTGTGTGTATTGTGTCTATTGTTGTGAAAGTGTTAGATATTACTTCACTGTTGGAGCAAGAACCACAAGCATTTCGCTACACCCGCATCCACATCTGCTAAACATGTGTATGTGACAAATAACATTTGATTTGATTCGATTTAACTATGCCACTTATGATTTAACTTGCCTCCAAAACACCTTGTTCAGGTCTCAAAGCTAAGTGAGGGTTTGGCTCCTCTCACTTGGTCTAATAGAAGATAGGTGGGGAAACAAACCCTGACACACAAACGCAGTCTGAATTTAAATTGGATTACATTTAGATTTGTGTCACCGGCCTACACCCAATGTCAAAGTGGAATTATGTTTTTAGAATTTTTTACAAAATAATAAAAAAAACGAAAAGCTGACTCAATACCTCTCTGTTTTGGCAAGCCTAAATAAGTTCAGGAATAAAAATGTGCTTAACAAGTCACATAATAAGATTTGTGGACTCTGTGTGCAATAATAGTGTTTAACATTTTTGAATGATGACCTCATCTCTGTTTCCCACACATACAATTATCTGTAAGGTCCCTCAGTTGAGCAGTGAGTTTCAAACACATTCAATCACAAAGACCAGGGATGTTTTCCAATGCTCAACAATGGAGAAGGGCACCAATTGGTAGATGGGTAAAAAAAAGCAGTCATTGAACATCCCTTTGTTATTAATTATACATTGGATGGTGTGTCAATACACCCAGTAACTACAAAGATACAGGCATCCTTCCTGACTCAGTAGCCAGAGAGAAAGGAAACCACTCTGGGATTACCAACTAGCTCTCACAGTCTCACGTCAGAATTAGATGTTCACCCATGTTTCTTAAATGTCAAATTTAGAAGTTGTTGCAAACGTCAAATTCCAAAGAGTTTAAGGTAAAGTGTAGGCATTCACTCAGAATTTTTAAGGTTAGGTTTTACATTCATTCCAAGATGGCGTAGCAGTCGGACGTGTGTCTTTGTCTTGTCCCATGTATATATCGTTATCGTCGTATATATTTTGTATATATTTTAATCTCACTTTCTATCTACGGAATGAATATACTCTCCTGCAACCCGCCTCACCCAATGTGGTACGGATATGCTATTTTTATACTTTAGAACCAGAACCTCCTTCAGAAGCTAGCCAGTTAACTAGCAACTAGATAGTAGTCAGTTAGCCACTGCTAGCGGTCCTCACCGTTAACTCGGACATCAGCCAGCCTCAACCCGGTCAATTCCTGTGAGTCCGCACAGCGTGATACCAACCCAGAGCATATCGGACTGCTTTTCCTCTATCACATCTCCAGATACCTACCGCAAGCTCTGAACCTTTACACCGAATCATCGCAGCTAGCTAGCTGCTATCCGAGTGGCTAACGTCTCTGTCCCGAAGCAAGCACCAGTTAGCCTGGAGCTAGCGTCGAGCTAGGCCCATCTCCCGGCTAGCCAAAGAGGTCCAGCCAATTCTTGGGCTACAATACCTCTTTTGCCAATTGGCCTGGACCCTTTACTGCCGACACGGAGCCCCGCCGATCCATCAGGACTGGTCTGCCGACGTAACTGAGGTGGTCTCAACAGGCTCTTCCGTTGCGAGGTCGCCGGATGCCCATCTGCTAGCCCCAGCCTGCTAGCTGTCTGAATCGCCGTGTCTCCAGCTCACCTAGAGTAGCAGCAACTACGGAATTGGCTCCCTGACTCATCTAGTGCTACTCATTGGACCCTATGATCACTCGGCTACACATGCCTCTGCCTAATATCAATATGCCTTGTCTATTGCTGTTTTGGTTAGTGATTATTGTCTTATTTCACTGTAGAGCCCCTAGCCCTGCCTAATATGCCTTAGATAGCCCTTTTGTTCCACCCCCCACATATGCGGTGACCTCACCTGGCTGACATGGTGCCTCTAGAGACAAAACCTCTCTCATCGTCACTCACTGCCTTAGTTTACCTCCCCTGTACTCACATCCTACCATACCCTTGTCTGTACATTATGCCTTGAATCTATTCTTCCGCGCCCAGAAATCTGCTCCTTTAACTCCCTGTTCCCAACGCACTAGACGACCATTTCTTGTAGCCTTTAGCCGTACCCTTATCCTACTCCTCCTCTGTTCCTCTGGAGATGTGGAGGTTAACCCAGGCTCTGCAGCCCCCAGCACCACTCCCATTCCCCAGGCGCTCTCATTTGTTGACTTCTGTAACAGTAAAAGCCTTGGTTTCATGCATGTTAACATTAGAAGCTTCCTCCCTAAGTTTGTTTTATTCACTACTCTAGCACACTCTGCCAACCCTGATGTCCTAGCCATGTCTGAATCATGGCTTAGGAAGGCCACCAAAGATCCTGAAAATTCTATCCCTAACTATAACATCTTCCGACAAGATAAAACTGCCGAAGGGGGTGGAGTTGCAATTTACTGCAGAGATCTATTGTCATGCTATCCAGGTCTGTGCCCAAACAATTCGTGCTTCTACTTTTAAAAATCCACCTTTCCAGATACAAGTCTCTCACCGTTGCCGCTTGTTACCGACCCCCTTCAGCCCCCAGCTGTGCCCTGGACACACATATGTGAATTTATTGCCCCCCATCTATCTTCAGAGTTCGTTCTGTTAGGTGACCTAAACTGGGATATGCTTAACACCCCGGCCATCCTACAATCTAAGCTAGCTGCCCTCAATCTCACACAAAATATTAAGGAACCTACCAGGTACAACCCTAAATCCGTAACCATGGGCACCCTCTTAGATATCATTCTGACCAACTTGCCCTCTAAATACACATCTGCTGTCTTCAACCAGGATCTCAGCGATCACTGCTTCCTTGCCTGCGTACGTGCGTGATGGGTCCACGGTCAAACAACCACCCCTCATCATTGTCAAACGCACCAGAACTTTCTAATTGACCTGGCCCGGGTATCCTGGAAGGATATTGACCTCATCCCGTCAGTAGAGACTGCCTGGTTGCTCTTTAAAAGTGCTTTCCTCGCCATCATAAATAAGCATGCCCCATTCAAAAAATGTTGAACTAAGAACAGATATAGCCCTTGGTTCACCCCAGACTTGACTGCCCTTGACCAGCACAAAAAAACATCCTGTGGCGTACTGCATTAGCATCGAATAGTCCCCGCCATATGCAACTTTTCAGGGAAGTCAGGAACCAATATACTCAGTCAGTTAGGAAAGCTAAGGCTAGCTTTTTCAAACAGAAATTTGCATCCTGTAGCACTAATTCCCAAGTTTTGGGGCACTGTAAAGTCCATGGAGAATAAGAGCACCTCCTCCCAGCTGCCCACTGCACTGAGGCTAAGAAACACAGTCACCACTGATAAATCTACGATAATCAAGAATTTGAATAAGCCTTTTTCTACGGCTGGCCATGCTTTCCACGTGGCTACCCCTACCCCGGTCAACAGCTCAGCACCCACTGCAGCAACTTTCCCAAGCCCCCCCCCCCCCCCTTCTCCTTCACCCAAATCCAGACAGCTGATGTTCTGAAAGAGCTGGATCCCTACAAATCAGCTGGGCTAGACAATCTGGACCCTCTCTTTCTAAAATTATCCTCTGAAATTGTTGCAACCCCTATTACTAGCCTGTTCAACCTCTCTTTCGTATCGGCTTATATCCAAAAAGATTGAAAAGCTACCGCGGTCAACCCCCTCTTCAAAGGGGGAGACACACTAGACCCAAACTGTTATAGACCTATATCCATCCTGCCCTGCCTTTCTAAAGTCTTTGAAAGCCAAGTTAACAAACAGATCACCGACCATTTTGAATCCCACGGTACCTTCTCCACTATGCAATCTGGTTTCCGAGCTGGTCATGGGTGCACCTCAGCCACGCTCAAGGTCCTAAACGATATCATAACTGCCATCGATAAAAGACAGTACTGTGCAGCCGTCTTCATCGACCTGCCCAAGGCTTTCGACTCTGTCAATCACCGCATTCTTATCAGCAGACTCAATAGCCTTGGTTTCCCAAATGACTGCCTCGCCTGGTTCACCAAATACTTTGGCAGTCTCTATTGGGGTGCCACAGGGTTCATTTCTTGGGTCGACTCTTTTCTCTGTATGTATCAATGATGATGCTCTTGCTGCTTGTGATTCTCTAATCCAGCTCTACGCAGACGACACCATTCTGTATACATCTGGCCCTTCCTTGGACACTGTGTTAACAAACCTCCAAACGAACTTCAATGCCATACAACACTCCTTCCGTAGCCTCCAACTGCTTTTAAATGCTAGTAAAATGAAATGCATGCTCTTCAACCGATTGTTGCCCGCACCCGCCAGCCCGACTAGCATCACAACTCTGGACGGTTCTGACTTAGAATATGTGGACAACTACAAATACCTAGGTGTCTGGTTAGAATGTAAACTCTCCTTCCAGACTCACATTAAGCATCTTCAATCCAAAATTACATCTATAATCGGCTTCCTATTTCACAACAAAGCCTCTTTCGCTCATGCTGCCAAACATACCCTCGTAAAACTGACTATCCTACCGATCCTCGACTTTGGCAATGTCATTTACAAAATAGTCTCCAACACTCTACTCAGCAAACTGGATGTAGTCTATCACAGTGCCATCCATTTTGTCACCAAAGCCCCATATACTACCCACCACCGCGACCTGTATGCTCTTGTTGGCTGGCCCTCACTACATATTTGTTGCCAAACCCACTGGCTCCAGGTCATCTATAAGTCTTTGCTAGGTAAAGCCCCGCCTTATCTCAGCTCACTGGTCACCATAGCAACACCCACCACCAGCAGGTATATTTCCCTCTCTAACTTTAAGCATCAGCTGTCAGAGCAGCTTACCGATCACTGTACCTGTACACAGCCAATCTGTAAATAGCAACCCCAACTACCTCATCCCCATATTGTTATTTATCCTCTTGCTCTTTTGCACCCCACTATCTCTACTTGCACATCATCATCTGCACATCTATCACTCCAGTGTTAATGCTAAATTGTAATTATTTCGCCTCTATGGCCTATTTATTGCCTTACCTCCCTACTCTTCTACATTTGCACACACTGTACATAGATTTTTCTGTTGTGTCATTGACTGTATGTTTGTTTATCCCATGTGTAACTCTGTGTTTGTGTTGCACTGCTTTGCTTTATCTTGGCCAGGTCGCAGTTGTAAATGAGAACTTGTTCTCAACTGGCCTACCTGGTTAAATAAAGGGGAAATCAAATAAATAAATAAAACATTTAGGCAGTAAGGTAAGGGTTAAGGTCTGGGATAGGCTTAAAACAAAAATGTCAAAAACAACGTTCTATTGCTGGATTTGAACTTTCAACCTTTGGAATCAAAATCAGAGGCTTACGACCATCCACATCACCCTAGCAAAACTGAAAAATACTTGAACATAACAGCGCTTACTGTTGCCTCTAGTGCCTGGTTTCCACATCATCTGACATCCTCAGACATGGATGGCTGTCGAATACTGACTTGTATCCCGGTTGACCTGGCCAGGGATTTCACCATAAGGCCAATGATGACTTTAAAACAGTTACAGAGTTTAATGGCTGTGATATGAAAATACAGGATGGATTAACAACATTGTAGTTATTCCACAATACTAACCTAAAGGACACAGTGAAAAGAAGAAAGCCTGTACATAATGCAAGTATTCCAAAACATGCATCCTGTTTGGAATAAGGAACTAAAGTAAAACTGCAACAAATGTGGCAAAGAAATGTACTTTATGTCCTGAATACAAAGCATTATGTTTGGGGCAAATCCAACACAACCAATCACTGAGTACCACTCTTCATATTTTCAAAGATGGTGGTGGCTGCATCATGTTATGCGTCTGCCTGTCATTGGAAAGGACTAGGGAGTTTTTAGGATAAAAATAAACGGAATAGAGCTAAGCACAGGCAAAATCCTACAGGAAAACCTGGTTCGGTCTGATTTCCAACAGACACTAGGAGAAAAATTCACCACCTTTCAGCAGGACAATAACTGAAGACAAAAGGCCAAATATATACTGGAATTGCTCACCAAGACAACATTGAATGTTCCTGAGTGGCCTAATTACAGTTTTGACTTAAATCGGCTTGAAAATCAATGGCAAGTCTTGCTGTCTAGCAATGATCAACAACCAACTTGACAGAGCTTGAATAATTTATTATTATTTTTTATCCAGAAAGAGTCACAGCTGTAATCACTGCCAAAGGTAATCCTAACATATATTGATTAATTCAGGGGTGAAAATACTTATGTAAATGAGATATTTCTGTATTTCATTCTCAACAAATTTGCAAACATTTCTTAAAACATGCTTTCACTTTGTCATCATGAGGTATTATGTGTAGATGGGTGAGAACAAAATGTATTTCATCCATTTTAAATTAAGGCTGTAACACAACTGTGTGGAATAAGTCAAGTGGTGTGAATACTTTCTAAAGCCACTGTACTTGCACATGGACAGATCAGGACATATGTTGCAGGATGTTGCCCTTAGGCAGCATTTAGACAGGCAGCTCAAATCTGATATTTTTTCCACTAATTAGTCTTTTGACCAATCTTTTCACGTCAGATCTTTTTCAGATCTGATTGGTCAAAAGACCAATTAGTGAACAAATAAATCAGAATTAGGCGGCCTGTCTAAACGCAGCCTTATTACAGTTCACATGTTTTATTCACGATTGGCCGCTCAGTAACTATGCAAATGATAGTTCAAATGTGCAGACATGCAGCGCACATATGAATGCACTTGTACATGCTAATGAGGTCAGGTTACTCTGCGTGTGTGTGTGTGTGTGTGTGTGTGTGTGTGTGTGTGTGTGTGTGTGTGTGTGTGTGTGTGTGTGTGTGTGTGTGTGTGTGTGTGTGTGTGTGTGTGTGTGTGTGTGTGTGTGTGTGTGTGTGTGTGAGAGAAGGTCTGGTTAGAAAAGAAGAGTAAAAAATAACTACAAGCGAATAAATAACTGGCAGAACAAAGTTGTAGATTGTGGTGATACTGTGGACTTATATTACTTCCTGGTCTTATGGGAAATGGGCATATTTGCATATTAGACAACTTCGAATTGGGTAAGTTATGTAAGTTATGTATGAGCTAACAACTGGGAGTTAACGATGCAAATAAAACATCTCGATTCTAGAATACTAAGTATAATAGTTTGTGTTGAATCCCACGCACATATACATGCACAAACACATGCACATGCGCATATACACACACACTGAAAGACACATAACGCCTCTGACATTGAACAAGACCATTGTACCATTACCGAGTAAAGACCACACCATGCCATCAAATGTATTCACAATAAGCAGCACATACCATTCAAAAATAGTCAGGAAAGTTTAGAATATAGCGCCTCCATTACAAGAACCTGTCAACCCAGCACATCTCTCTTTATCTCCTTCAGTTTCTGTCTCCAGAGACAAGTAGTGATATCTCTCAACCACAGAGCCAACTCTGGTCAAAAGTAGTGCACTATATAGGCTGTGTTCAAAATGTAACCCTATTCCCTATCTCAACCCCATTCTCACCTGATCAGTGTTGTGGCTGTACAAGTCAGATTGCATCCAAAAAGGCACCCTATTACTTACATAGTGTATTACTTTTGATCAGGGCCAATAGGGCCCATAGTGGCCTATGTACTGAATAGGATGCCATTTTGAACGTAGACAAATTGTTCCCACTATCAGATGTTCCTCCCTCTACATAAATCTCCTATGGTTAGGCCATATAGTAGATTTCAGAGATTTAACTTGAAGGGGTGAAGTGTACTAAACTATCCTATTCAAGTAGAAGTACTGTTACTTTAATGAGATTTTACTCAAGTAGAAGTAAAACTACTGTTGTAAAAAGCTACACAAGTGAAAGTAAAAAGTAGCTAATTTAAAAAGTACTCAGAGTAAAAGTAATTGAGTAACTTTAAAATAAAAACATTGACCTTATAGCTAACTTTGCTATGGTTACCTGAACATTGTTATACATAGTTTCTATGCAATAAATGTAAAAAGGAAGAGAGGAAATTAATGTACAGTATGAGCTAAGTTAATTTATTGTTTGCGTTGCAGCAAGAATTTGTCAAAAATAAATTAAACATACAAAGCAATTCAAATGTGTTGATGAATTATCAGCAATACAAAATTAAGTACAAAAACAAAAAACAACCAATTCATTCTCTTATCCTCACTCACAAACTCTCTCATTGCCTCATTTTCTCTATCACTCAATCACTCACTCTCACACATACAAGGCCAAATGGGGACTGCCATGGCACATCGGGCATAGCTAAAGGATTTCATGTCAAATTAGTCCGCAGGAAGCAACAGAACATCATAGAAATACATTTGAATGAAAAAACTCTGTAGATGTTGCATTAGATTGATAAACTACAGTGCATTGGAAAAGTATTTAGACCCCTTGACCTTTTCAAAATTTTGTTACGTTAGCCTTATCCTAAAATAGATTAAACAAATGTTTTTCCTCATCAATCTACACACAATAACCCATAATGACAAAGCGAAAATAGGTTTAGATTTTTATTTATGTATTAAAAATTAAAAAACAAATACCTTAAGTATTTAGACCCTTTGCTATGAGATTCAACATTAAGCTTATCTGTATCCTGTTTCCATTGATCATCCTTGAGATGTTTCTACAACTTGATTGGAGTCCACCTGTGGTAAATACAATTGATTGGACATGATTTTGAAAGGCACACGCCTGTCTATATAAGATCCCATAGTTAACAATGCATGTCAGAGAAAAAACCAAGCCATGAGGTCGAAGGAATTGTCCGTAGAGCTTCGAGACAGGATTGTGTCGAGGCACAGATCTTGGGAAGGGTACCAAAAAAAATCTGCAGCATTGAAGATCCCCAAGAACACAGTGGCTTCCATCATTCTTAAATGGAACAAGTTTGGAACCACCAAGACCTTCCTAGAGCTGGTCGCCTGGTCAAACTGAGCAATCGGGGAAGAAGGGCCTTGGTAAGGGAGGTCAATCAATCAATCAAATGTATTTATAAAGCCCTTCTTACATCAGCTGATGACAGAAAATGCTGTACAGAAACCCAGCCTAAAACCCCAAACAGCAAGCAATGCAGGTGTAGAAGCACGGTGGCTAGGAAAAACTCCCTAGAAAGGCCCAAACCTAGGAAGAAGCGTAGAGAGGAACCAGGCTATGAGGGCTGGCCAGTCCTCTTCTGGCTGTGCCGGGTGGAGATTATAACAGAACATGGCCAAGATGTTCAAATGTTCATAGATGACCAGCAGGGTCAAATAATAATAATCACAGTGGTTGTCGAGGGTGCAACATGTCCACACTTCAGGAGTAAATGTCAGTTGGCTTTTCATAGCCAATCATTCAGAGTATCTCTACTGCTCCTGCAGTCTCTAGAGAGTTGAAAACAGCAGGTCTGGGAAGGTAGCACATCCGGTGAACAGGTCAGGGTTCCATAGCCGCAGACAGAACAGTTGAAACTGGAGCAGCAGCATGGCCAGGTGGACTGGGGACAGCAAGGAGTCATCAGGCCAGGTAGTCCTGAGGCATGGTCCTAGGGCTTAGGTCCTCCTCCTCCGAGAGAGAGAGAGAGAGAGAGAGAGAGAGAGAGAGAGAGAGAGAGAGAGAGAGAGAGAGAATACTTAAATTCACACAGGACACCAGATAAGACAGGAGAAATACTCCAGATATAAAAGACTGGCCCTAGCCCCCGACACAAACTACTGCAGAATAAATACTGGAGGCTGAGACAGGAGGGATCGGGAGACACTGTGGCCCCGTCCGACGACACCCCCGGAGGTGACCAAGAACCCAATGGCCACTCTGACAGAGCTCCAGAGTTCCTCTGTGGAGATGGAAGAACCTTCCAGAAGGACAACCATCTCTGGAGCACTCCTCCAGTCAGGCCTTTATGGTAGAGTGGCCAGACAGAAGCCACTCCTCAGTAAAAGGCACATGACAGCCGCATAGAGTTTGCCGAAAGGCAAAAGGACTCTCAGACCATGAGAAACAAGATTCTCTGGTCTGATGAAACCAAGATAGAACTCTTTGGCCTGAAAGCCACGTCACGTCTGGAGGAAACCTGGCACCATCCCTACTGTGAAGCATGGTGGAGGCAGCATCATGCTGTGAGGATGTTTTCAGCGGCAGGGACTGGGAGACTAGACAGGATTGAGGGAAAGATGAAATGAGCAAAGTACAGAGAGATCCTTGATGAAAACCTGCTCCAGAGCGCTCAGGACCTCAGAATGGGGCAAAGTTCATCTTCCAACAGGACAATGACCCTAAGCACACAGCCAAGACAATTCAGGAGTGGCTTCGGGACAAGTCTCTGAATGTCCTTGAGTGTCCCATCCAGAGCCCGGACTTGAACCCGATCAAACATCTCTGGAGGGACCTGAAAATAGCTGTGCAGCGATGCTGCCCATCCAACCTGACAGAGGATCTGCAGAGAAGAATGGGATCAACTCCCCAAATACAACTTGTGCCAAGTTTGTAGCGTCATACCCAAGAAGACTCAAAGCTGTGATCGCTGCCAAATGTGGTTCAACAAAGTACTGAGTGAATTGTCTCAATACTTATGTAAATGTTTTTTTAATTGTATTTGCAAAAATATATATGTTTTTGCTTCGTCATTATGGGGTATTTTGTGTGGATCAATGACGAAAAAAACGATTTAATCAATTTTAGAATAAGGTTATAACGTAACAAAATGTGGAAAAAGTAAAGGGGTCTGAATACTTTCCGAATGCACTGTATGTGCTGTATAGGCTACATGTACAACGGTGGTGGTCAGTGTCATTTAAGATGAGGGAGGACAAAAAAATGTTCAAGCATGGTCTCATTTCTATTACAGCGTATTGGATGACTGTCATTCATATTCCATTCACCCGGCTCAATGTAACATTGATATGATGGGTATAGTGAAAAATAGTGTAATGTAGTAGCCTAAACCTAAGGTTGCTATAACCTAGCCTATGAATGGACATTTACAACGTAGGTGCACAGGTCAAGAGATATTTGAGTAACCAAGGTGACAGACATTGACACACTCAATACCGCCTTCCACACTCTTGCTTGCATCTAGCTGATCTAGGGTGTAATCATTAATCCAACAGCTGCAAACAAGAGTTTCTATTGGGCAAATGCAGGTTTATTTATCCCCATTTCGTTCTATTTGCTTCTGTTTAAGAAACTTTTGTCAACAGAATCGTGTGGTGGTTAATTTCTTTACTATCAAATGAAGAGAGACAAACTCATCACACAAGTCAGAGTTTACTTAAACTAAATCTTTATTCACGTATTAATAAGGGAGCAGGTCAATACAACACACACATGAATCGATTGAGTGCTCTACAGTAATGATGGCTGGTCGAGGAATCATCCTCAAATGATTCGTTGAGAGTCCCGAGACAAAAGTACAAAGTTATTTTATAGCCAAGATACACTCCCTTCAGTCTACATGACAAACAACAGATGTATGAAATGGGACACAAGGTTAAGATTTATATGAAAGATACTTAAAATTCACAGCAGACAGTATCTGCTGTAAAAACTGTTCTCATTGTGTAGATACCAGGGTCTGGCCCTGGAATCATCTATCCCTTGGTACCTTATAGAACAGAAACATTAACTCATGCTCTGGATGGCGATCTCTTTAGGTTTTATTACCCAAAAGACATCGTAAATCTCCTGTCTGTGTTATTAAATCTCCCAGAGGCCCACTTTCAGTTCACACAGACACAATAGAGTTATAAGAACCCTCTATTCTGTTGCATATAACAACAATTTGATGCAATAAAACTATTATAATAACATCTTGTAATTTCTCTCACAATCGGCAGAATGAATACAGCCCTGATCACATGCAAACACAGTTCACTTTCATAGAAGGCACATACAAACAGTATGATCCCTTTGATCATTGTACAATTCCTTCTCACATCTACACACTCTTCTCCTCTCACCTTTTCCCTTCGGTTGTGAACTTCAGTGCACAAGACATCAGCTGAGAAAAAAACTTTCAGAGCCAAACCTTCATATAATAACTGCTACACACAGCCTACATCATTGTCATCATAGACTACATAGCTACTAGAACTAACGCTTTAATAAACCCGTTACAATCCTTCAGTACAATGTTCAGTCAGCAGCAAGCAGTTTAGCAGTTACACTGACGAGCCCTGATGGCAATAAATTAATAAAAACAAAAGCTTACCTTGGCTTGGAAGAGTTCCAGTCTCGGATAACCATAGCCAGCTAGCTAACACAGCATCTCTCTCTGATTGAGTAGGCTAAACTAGCTAGCTGTACAGGCTAGCTAGCTATCTGCACAGGCTAGCTAAGTAAGTGAAAGTGACAAACAATACAACAAAATATAGCTCTCTCTCGCTCTTCTCCTTAATTTTTGAAGAAATTAAAGGGAATTTCACCCTGGCTCTGCCATAGCATATAGTCATTACTATATTAACAACATTACGTTTTTATCATAAACATCACAATTATCCAAACCACAAGCTAAAACTTGCTCATTTTCCTTTCACTGGTAGAATCGTGAAGTTTCGACTCCCTGTGTATTCGTCTGCTCATAGTGAACCATAAAGTCCAGCATTCATAGCAAATGCTGATGCCGCCCGCTAGGTAGAGTGGACATCCCAAAACCTTGAATAATGCTGCTGTTTACTTCGAACAACCACCTCACAATAATCTTAGAACTTCTATAGGCAAGATTGTTTTGAAAACGTTTGTTTTCACTAATGTTTGTCAGCATGCCCGTGTGGTGTTCAGTGCCTGGCTGTGCTAATTACATACAAACGCAAAAATGTGTTACCTTTTTATCGTTCTACCTACCAGAGATTTCCCCAGATTCTGCCAGTGGCTTGTGGCTATCAAGAATGATGTGGTAGCTTTCATGTATATATCTACCTCAAATACCTCATACCCAAGGACATTGATATGGTATTGCTATTCCCTGTATATAGCTCCATTCTTGTGTATTTTATTCCTTGTGTTACCAAAAAAAAGCATACTTTTTTGCTCTGCATCATTGGGAAGGGTTTGTTAACAAGCGTTTCATGATTAGGTCTATTGTGAAAAATACAATTTGATTTTGAATATCCTCCTGACAATACTGATACTGTGTGGACAAAGTTGACAACATGTTATTGAGATAAGGTGTAACCATAGAGAATGATAGATGAATGATAGGGCTCCCGAGTGGCACAGCGGTCTAAGGCACTGCATTGCTAGTGCTAGATGCGTCACTACAGTCCCTGGTTCGAACCTGGGCTGTATCACAACCAGCCGTGATCGGGAGTCCCATAGGGCGGCGCACAATTGGCCCAGTATCATCCTGGTTAGGGGAGGGTTTAGCCGGGGTAGGCCGTCATTGTAAATAAGAACTTGTTCTTAGCTGACTTGCCTAGTTTAAAAAAAGTCAAATAAAATTGAAAAGATGACTTGTGCCCAAAAGCCAGTTTTAGCCGGGGCAGTGCCACTGAGGACTTTCGCCATTTCCACAAGTGGGAGGGACTTCCTATCGGTTAAGAAAGGATCACATAATTCCATCAGCCAATGAATTAAACTCATGAGCAAACTGCAGGTGGCAGTACAGTGGTTCTTCCTTTAAAAGTTATGAGCTTATGCCATGACCGTTATTCATAGATGGTGGCATTCTGTCATTGCACCACACTATCACAAGGGGGAGTTAGATCGCTGATCTATCGGTAGTCTAAACTGTGTCAATTAATGGAGGCGTTTTCAGTCTGAGAGTCTCTCCTCTGGTACTAGAGTCCTGCATCAGGCAACAACAATAAAAACTGTCGGTGGTCCTGGAGTTAAGCGCTTAGGGATCCGCCCCTTTTTTCCAATTTTCACCTAAAATTACATACCCAAATCTAACCGCCTGTAACTCAGGACCTGAAGCAAGGATATGCATATTCTTGATACCACTTGAAAGGAAACACTTTGACGTTTGTGTAAAAGTGAAATTAATGTAGGAGAATATAACACATTAGATCTAGTGAAAGATAATACAAAGAAAAAAGCATGCGGTTTTTTGAATTTTTTTGTACCATCATCTTTGAAATGCAAGACAAAGGCCATAATGAATTCCAGCCCAGGTGCAATTTAGATGTTTGCCACTAGATGGCAGCAGTGTATGTGTAAAGTTTTAGACTGATCCAATGAGCCATTGCATTTCTGTTAAAAATTTGGTATCAAGACTGCCCTAATGTGCCTAATTGTTTTATTAACAACTTTTCAAGTTCAAGTTTTCAAGTTCATAACTCCTCCTCAAATAATAGCATGGTATTATTTCACTGTAATAGCTACTATAAATTGGACAGTGCAGTTAGACTAACAAGAATTTAAGCTTTCTGATAAAATCAGATATGTCTATGTCCTGGGAAATATTCTGGTTACTTACAACCTCATGCTAATCGCATTAGCCTACGTTAGCCCAACCCGTCCCGTGGGGGACCCACCGATCCTGTAGAGGTTTTAAGAGACAACTTGAGTAAATACAATGGGGGAATTTCACTTGACATGCGGAGAGACAATTTTCGAAAAATAGGCACGGTGGGCTTTTGATTTCTCTCCCTCTAAAAACAGAAATAAATATTTCTAAATATAAACTGGCTTTATTTACAAATTAGTAAGAATGTCTCAACCAATGTTTAAGAATTGCTTTTCCCCTTTATTTAGATTACAATTGCTCACTTTCGGTTATTTGAAATGAAATCATCTCCAAAATATCATTATTCTTTAAACAAGCCATAGAAAATTGGCTGCAATTTCAGTAAAAAAAAAATTTAAGTAAGGAACTTGTCTGTCGGCCCTGCATTAAAGACCAAAATTGGTTGAAGAAAATTGTGATAAATAAAAATATATACCAGTTTCACTTAAGGACCAAAAAATTGACAGCTGTGCCATATCGATTGCAAAATAGTTGGGAAGAGATTTGATGTACCAATTCCATGGCACATGCTAATGAATTGACACCTCATTTTCCGTTTATTATAAACTACTGCAGGCTTTAAACTTATGGGTTTAACCTTCTAAATGAAATTATATTGAAGATAGAAGATGCCTCTTAATGAGTTCTGAGAGCTGATCTGTTATCCAATGATTATTATAATTATTATAATTAACAATGCATTATAATTACATAAAAGCCCCTTTAGCTATTCTCACAGACCAGATTTGCCCTTCAAAAAATGCTTTGACTGTTTTGACCAAGTTAATCTGCTCATGTTGTGTGTGTTCAATTATTTGTGACATTGTGGTTACAATGAAGCATGTAAACAAGCATTATGTGCAATATTTTTAGACGCTGTGTTTTTATTTACAGTAGTGATGGACTGCTGGAGGCATTTTGAAAACATGTTTGCAAACACTTGTTTTTCACAAGTGTACTGTAGCAGGTGTAGCCCATCATGCAAAACCATTTTCCATGATGGGCTATTAGCAGGACTCTTCATACATCGATTTCTTCACAAAATGGTAGCCTGGCTACTGTAGGTGTGAAAATCCCCCCCAACTTGCAATGTATTCAATGATTATTTCAAATACATTTTAGTTGCACTTCCCCCCACCTCCACGACCATGGGTAAAACCTTGCTGAGATGATCAATGTATTTGTTGCATTGTTGTATCGTCAATTTTTCAAGCCAAAATGTATTGATGGCCTTCACCAGTTCATATTTGCTTGTAGGCTTGGCAGAGTTGTGGATGAATGTTTTCAGTTGATGCCAAACAAGTTAGATCGGGTTTAAATCAGGAGACCTACATGTGGAGATGAAAAACATATTTTTAGATATACTTTAGGCCTACGGTAGGCGACATGAGTCTCACTAGTGTTGAGTAATGTGGTGTTAAAAGTGTTGTAGGTATTTTATTTATTTTTATTTAACCTTTATTTTACTACATACATACATACATACATACATACATACATACATACATACATACATACATACATACATACATACATACATACATACATACATACATACATACATACATACATACATAAAAGGTATACTTACTCTGCTGGCGTTTTGACCCAGTTTATGACCTCATTTGCAATGCAAACCCGGTAGCTGTGTGTTTTGGGTAATTGTCTGCATTTGGAGACACGGGGATTCTTTAGCTAAATAGCCAAGTACTGTACTCCCGACCATCACTTTGTACAGTGCCATATTTTCCATTCCTTCCTAACGTTTTTCTTGGAATAGAAACACCATAATATTAATCAAATTAATTAAGCAAGTACCAGTCAAAAGTTTGGACACAGCTACTCATTCCAGGGTTTTCTTTATTTTACTATTTTCTAGATTGTAGAATAATAGTGAAGACATCACAACTATGAAATAACACAAAGGAATCAGTTAAAAATTCTTATTTACAAGGACAGCCTACTCCTGTCTCCCCATCGGGGAATTGAACCCTGGTCTCCCGTGTGCCCGCATTCTCTAGTACAGCCATTATTGAAGGCTATCAAATGCTTCTCAAAGATGCCCTCTGGTGGTCAAACTAGCACTAACAAGCATTAGTGGTACCAGTGGTTCACACGTAAATAACGTGCCATAGAATTCTGCGGCAACATGCAAGCTGCACCACAACTTTTAAAGGAGGAGCCACCATATTTCATGTATTATCTCATTGATAAGGGAGATACCTAATCAGTTGTACAACTGAATGACTTCAACTGAAATGTGTCTTCTGCATTTAACCCAACCCCTCTGAGTCAGAGAGGTGCAGGGGGCTCCCACAATCGACATCCATGGTGCCCAGGGAACAGTGGGTTAACTGCCTTGCTCAGGGGCAGAACAACATATTTTTACCTTGTCAGCTCAGGAATTTGATCCAGCAACCTTTTGGTTAGTAGCCCAACACACTACCCACAAGACTACCTGATCAAGACAGGTGGATTTCCACCCAAAAGTGTTGCATGTCATGATGACAGAGACCTGTCTCGATCAGTGAGTGAGAAGACTTGAAATAGACACAATGGCAGTAAACATATTGTTGGATTACTTTATGGAGCAAAAACATTTTTTATTTTAATAACAGAGCATTATCTAAATTCAAATTGACCCCTTGCAACTGGACACAAACATTTTATGAGACCCCTGCAGTCCCTGAATTAATGACGAAGATGGCATCGTTAAGGTAGGTCAGCAATGGATAATCTTTGGTTAAATCACATTATCTGTTGTAACAATCTGTAGCTAAGAGAACTGGTGATCAGCAGATGATGGGAGAGGTGGTCATGATGAAATTGCCATTACAAATAAACATACAGTAAGTTCAGGGCATCCCTAGCCGCGTCCTCAGAGCATGCGCAGACCAGCTGGCTGGTGTGATTACGGACATATTCAATCGCTCCCTATCCCAGTCTGCTGTCCCCACATGCTTCAAGACGCCCACCATTGTTCATGTACCCAAGAAGGCAAAGATTACTGAAATAAATGACTATCGCCCCGTAGCACTCACTTCTGTCATCATGAAGTGCTTTGAGCGACTAGTCAAGGATCATATCACCTCCACCTTACCTGCCACCCTAGACCCACTTCAGTTTGCATACCACCCCAACGGGTCTACAGACGATGCAATCGCATCACACTGCACACTGCCCTATCCCATCTGGACAAGAGGAATACCTATGTAAGAATGCTGTTCATTGACTACAGCTCAGCGTCCAACACCATTGTACTCTCCAAGCTCATCATTAAGCTTGAGGCCCTGGGACTCAACCCCGCCCTTTGAAATTGGGTCCTGGACTTTCCAACGGGCCGCCCCCAGGTGGTGAAGGTAAGAAACAACATCTCCACTTCGCTGATCCTCAACACTGGGGCCCCATAAGGGTGCGGGCTCAGGCCCCCTCCTGTACTCCCTGTTCACCCATTACTGCGTGGCCATGCACGCCTCCAACTCAATCATCAAGTTTGCAGACGACACAACAGTAGTGGGTTTGATTGCCAACAATGACGAGACAGCCTACAGGGAGGAGGTGAGGGCACTCAGAGTGTTGTGTCAGGAAAACAACCTCTTACTCAACGTCAACAAAACAAAGGAGATGATCGTGGACTTCAGGAAACAGCAGAGGGAGATGGAGGCTCAGGAGGCTGAAGAAATTTGGCTTGTCACCTAAAACCCTCACAAACCATTACAGATGCACAATTGAGAGCATCCTTTTGGGCTGTATCACCGCCTGGTACGGTAACTGCACTGCCCTCAACCGCAAGGCTCTCCAGAAGGTTGTGCGGTCTGCACAACGCATCAATGGGGGCAAACTACCTGCCCTCCAAGACACCTGCAGCACCCAATGTTACAGGAAGGCCAAAAAGATGATCAAGGATAGCAACCACCTGGTCAGTTCTTTCAGTTTTGCCCAAAGGATTGCTGTTTGTGTCCGCCTCCTTTTCAAAAAAGCTTGTCTTAGGAGAGGGACGGGGGCCAGAACATGAAGCACTGCCCAACTAAAGCTGTAGTCTTTCAGAGACTGGAAAAAAATGTGTCTGCTTGTATATTTAGCAATGAATCCACGAATACGAACATTGCTGAAAGACATTCAATGGCTCTATCCAACAAGGATAACCATATCTACACCCACAAAAACATATAGTGCAATCAGCATAACATAGAGCCTTTGGGAAATGCCACAAAGCAGGACACCGAAAGCCATCAAAAGGTGTATCATTCAGCAAGCGAAGAATGTGCTCACTTTTCCTAAATGTGATTGATACGAAACAGGACAGTTAACCTGTGCTGTCCTCAAACCAAGCCACGCTGCCTGCTAATTATTTATAGGCTCTCTTTCAACTTGTCAATTTATTTTTCAATTATGTATTTTTATTTTTGAACAACAATTTGAATTGAGGTGTGTTCCGCCTCCTCATTAACTCACATAAGAAGTATTGCATTTCAATTTTGCGGACAATTTATGTTTGAGGCTTTACTGAGCCAGAAAAACTTTTCTCTTCAACGAGAGCCCAAGCACTTTCCAGTGTTTCCCCAGATCAAGTATGAAGACATTGCGCATCTCTAGTCAGAACAGGACTTGCAAAAACTTTTTCCCCCGGCACATTTCCTGGCTGGCGCCCGCATTGCCTTCATTGTTGTTTTCCTTCCTACTTGGACATTGGGCATGTGTGCATTCCTATCAAAGTAAGTGCCTTATTTTCTGTATATCGTCTTATCGTTTATACTGTATGTATGGATCATAATGTATTTTTTGTTTTATTCACATTTTCTAGTACTGGTGAAAAAATGTTTGTTGACATCGTACAATCCATTCTGGTTGTCACGTAAGCGTCTGTCAGACTTAAGATGTTATAAGAAGGGATAATTCACTCAACTGATTTATGGTGCTTTCAAGACAACTGGGAACTCTGAAAAATACAAGGTCAAATCATGACTTCAGTGATTTTCAGGTTGTAAGGTCGGAGCTCTAGAAAGAGGCCCGAGTTTCGAGCTGGAATTCCGAGTTCTGATACGTATCTCTTTTCGAATGAATATCACATTTCTCCCTTGTGCTCACCAGAGATGTTGTACATTGTAAACAAGTCTAACTGTTAGGGTGCTAACTTATGTTTAGTTTTTTTTTGTCAGAGAAACCTGTTATTTAGACTGGTTTATGGAATGAGTTTGGCTGTAGATGTGTTCTGTGTGATGTTTGGATGATGAAGTTCGCATTTATCTTTTACAATTCTTTTACAAGTCTTCTTGTAGTTGAGGAATAAAGTTCTGAATACCTTTATTTCCCAGTAGTACAAAACATTGTTTAGATGCTTTTGTTTGTTGCATCATACGTTCTGTTGCTACTGTTCAAATCACATATTTGTGATGGTACGCTGCAAGGATCGGACAACAATGATCACAAATATGTGATCGTATGGGTCAAAGGGTTAATTGCTTCAAAACGGTTCAACTATTGTCTTTCTCTCTCTTTGAGTCAACTACACAACACATTTTATGCACAGCAGTGCTAGCTAGCTGTTGCTAATGCTTTCAGTACTAGATTCATTCTCAGATCTTTTGATTTGGGGGACAACATGTCAGTTAATGCTGCAAGAGCTCTGATAGGTTGGATGATGTCCTCCGGAAGTTGTCATAATTACTATGGAAGTCTATGGAAGGCGGGTGAGAACCTCCTATGATTTGTATTGAAGTTAATGTACTCAGAGAAGGACGGAAACTGGCTGTCCTCCGGCTACACCATGGTGCTAGTTTACAGAGTGCTGTTGAGGCTACTGTAGACCTTCAATGCAAAACAGTGTGTTTAAAACAATTATTTGGTGACCTGAATATATTTAGTATAGTTTTACCTAAAAATGATAACTTTTGTAATATTAGACTATCTTTATTTTAATGCAATTAACTGATTAGATGGCCCTCCCCTTCCTCCTCTGAGGAACCTCCACTGATGTATAAAGTGCATTAGGTTATGTGGGTGCCTTGCCTGTGTGTCAGATGAGATGAACTTGCCCCATTCCTTTCCATACATAAAGAAGCTGTCCCTCAATCTGAACACAGGCCTGCCTGCCCACGCCACCTGTGATCGTCTTTTTAGCTGTGTTGGACTGCTTTTCATTGAAAAGTGAGGATTGATACACTACACAGTGCCTTCGGAAAGTATTCAGACCCCTTGAGTTTTTCCATATTTTGTTACGTTACAGCCTTATTCAAAAATGTATTCAATAGTTTTTTTTCCATCAATCTACACACAACACCCCATAATGACATTTTTTGCAAATGTATACATTTAAAAAAAAAACGGAATATACATTTACATAAGTATTCAGACCCTTCACTCAGTACTTTGTTGAAGCACCTTTGGCAGTGATTACAGCCTTGAGTCTTCTTGGGTATGAATAAACTTGGCACACCTGTATTTGGGGAGTTTCTCCCATTCTTCTCTGCAGATCCTTTCAAGCTCTGTCAGGTTAGATGGGGAGTGTTGCTGCACAGCTAATTTTCGGTCTCTCCAGAGACGTTTGATTGGTTTCAAGTCCGGGCTCTGGCTGGGCAACTCAAGGACATTCAGAGATTTGTCCCGAAGCCACTCCTGCATTGTCTTGGCTTTGTGCTTAGGGTCAATGTCCTGTTGGAATGTGAACCTTCACCCCAGTCTGAGGTCCTGAGCACTCTGGAGCAGGTTTTCATCAAGGATCTCTATGTACTTTCTTTCTTTCACCTTTGCCTCGATCCTGACTAGTCTCCAGTCCCTGCCGCTGAAAACATCCCCATGATGCATGATGCTGCCACCACCATGCTTCATCGTAGGGATGATGCCAGGTTTCCTCCAGAAGTGACACTTGGCATTCAGGCCAAAGAGTTCAATCTTGATTTCATCAGACTAGAGAATCTTGTTTCATTGTCTGAGAGTCTTTAGGTGCCTTTTGGCAAACTCCAAGCGGGCTGTCATGTGCCTTTTACTGATGACTGGCTTCCGTCAGGCCACTCTACCATAAAGGTCTGATTGGTGGAATGCTGCAGAGATAGTTGTCCTTCTGGAAGGTTCTCCCATCTCCACAGAGGAACTCTGGAGCTCTGTCAGAGTAACCATTGGTTTCTTGGTCACCTCCCTGACCAAGGCCCTTCTCCCCCGATAGCTTAATTTGGCTGGGCGGCCAATGTAACCGATGTGAAATGGCTAGCTAGTTAGCGGTGGTGCGCACTAATACCGTTTCAATCGGTGACGTCACTCGCTCTGAGACCGTGAAGTAGTTGTTACCCTTGCTCTGCAAGGGCCGCGGCTTTTGTGGCGCGATGGGTAACGATGCTTCGAGGGTGACTGTTGTCTGTGTGCAGAGGGTCCCTGGTTTGAGCCCAGGTAGGGGCGAGGAGAGGGACGGAAGCAAGACTGTTACACCAACTCTAGGAAGAGTCTTGGTGGTCCCAAACTTCTTTCATTTAAGAATGATGGAGGCCATTGTGCAGAAACGTTTTGGTACCCTTCCCCAGATCTGTGCCTCAACACAATCCTGTCTCAGAGCTCTACGGACAATTCCTTCGACCTCATGGCTTGTTTTTTGCTCTGACATGCACTCTCAACTGTGGGACCTTATAGACAGGTGTGTGCCTTTCCAAATCATGTCCAATCAATTGAATTTACGACAAGTGGAGTCCAATCAAGTTGTAGAAACATCTCAAGGATGATCAATGGAAACAGGATGCACCTGAGCTCAATTTCGAGTCTCATAGCAAAGGGTCTGAATACTTTTTATTTTTAATACGTTTTCATTTTGTCATTATGGGGGTATTGTGTGTAGATTGATGAGGAAAAACATTTATTTAATACATTTTAGAATAAGCCTGTAACATAACAAAATGTAAAAAGGGGTTCAAATACTTTCTGAAGGCACTGTACATGACTAGATAGCTAGCCACCACCACACATAGTGACATTGACATGCTAACCATAACAGCTATCATCATCAGGTGGTGGTTAGCCATGTAGCTAACTAGCTAACGTAGCTGCAAGAATAGCTTGCTAACATTAGCATGCTAAGATTAGACAACTAAGCTAGCACTAATGTACGTAAGTTATACCATTAGATAGATAGCTATACTAGCTGCTAAAGCCAACCAGAATGTTTTACAACTCATAGCTGTCTAGATATCTTACCTTTACAGTGAGCACGATTACATGCAATCTTTCCATGCCCTCATGGTCCACATACTATTATGGACAGCCTACAAAATTGTACTGTAATGGATAGTTTTTTTTGTAAGTTGCTAAGTACACTACTTAATTCAAAACATAACATAAAGGTAAATTACTGACTTTGAAAAAGTACTCGGAAAAGCTACTCAATTACAGTAACAAGAGTATTTGTAATTCTTTACTTCCACCCATGGATTTAATGAAATACGCACACCGACAAATGGTGATATTACATTTTCTTATATGGGATTAAAAAGCAGTTACAATCAGTACTAGATGAATTATAGCCAAAGGGGAAAAAAATGATATTGCCTTTTGATTGAAGCTAAAATATCGTTGTAGAGCATGCGCCTTTTTCTTCTTTTGATTTGAAATATTTTTGTCAACCTACCACCTGAAACCATGGATATTCATATACTGTAGTATGCTCTTCCTGTGGTTCTGACAGTTCAGTATGGTAAATATTCATATGGATAGAGAACAAATGGAGGAGTCTCACGATGGAAAGTGTGTGTGTGTGTGTGCGTGCGTGTGTGAGTGCGTGCGTGTGTGTGCATGCGTTTGTTGAGGAGACGCCACATTGAGCAGCCTAAGAGGAAGAGAGGAGAGAGAATAGGAGAGATTGAGAAAGAAGAGTGGATTCGGTCACATCTGCCAGAGTGTTGTATGGCAGCCCTCCATCTTGCCTCAGATGAACCCCGGTTTAAGTACAGGCTTTGAGGTTTCTTCCCAGTTCAAAAATAGTCCCTGCTAAATTCTTCACTCGCAACTCACAGCTACACTGGATGAATTGTATGGTGGGGTTTCAGTGTAAACATTGGCACTTTTTTACACTCTTTTGCAAATGGAACACCATAGTGCCAAAAATATTATGGTGTGTGTAGGCTTACAGAGGTAACATCTGTAAATGTCTGCACTGACAAATTTAAATTGTGGTCATACATAGGCCAATACTCCTGTCAACAAGAGCGCTCTATGCCGAGGGAAAGGTCTCCCATTGAAATTCATATGTCAGGAAAATGCCTGTAAAAGGGATTGGGTGAATTATCCTAGACAAGCTGTGAAGTGGTAAATTTTTTGCAACCTTTCCCTGCTATCATATCCTAGCATTACTGCAATAACAAATGGGAAGCTATTGGAAACCATAGCACACTATAGTAGCATAGTAGAGAGTGAATAGGCTGAAACTAACAGGGTGCCCTTTAAAGAAGATGCTTTATGACTGACAATGGTGTGACCCAACAGCCGGAGGAGGCTGGTGGGAGGAGCTATAGGAGGACAGCTCATTGTAATGACTGGAATGGATTTAATGGAACGGTGTCAAACTTATGGAAACCACATCTTTGAAGCCGGTTCATGTACAGTATTCCATTTCAGCCATTACAATGAGCCCGTCCTCCTAGAGCTCCTCTCACTAGCCTCCTGTGGTGTATAGCCCTTTACAAACTACCAGGCCCCCAGCAACAAAACGCTACAATCATCAGCATGTGGTGGTGAAGTGCAGCTGACCCATTAATGAGATTTGAACGTGTGCCATAATGCCCCTTAAACGGGTCCTACATTCACTGATTTTGATTGGTACTCCGGGAGGTAGGAAGGTAGGGGGCTATGGGGGCGGTGTGTGTGCGGGGGAGGGGGGGCGGGGGGCGAGTGTCTGTTGTATGTTCATTCAGGCAACAATGGGCAATAGCTGTGAAGGACTGCCATCACTCTGTAGAACATTTCTCATAGTCACAGTCGCATTCATTTCATTTATACATATGTATCGAATGTACAACTTTTATAAAAATGTACTGTGCACAATATTCCGTTTCAATGTTAGTACAGTGACACAGTAAAACGGATTTTACAACTGGATAGTTCTGCAGTGCATAAAAAAAAATCTGAATCGAAATAAAACAGGGAAGGGTAGCCCTATTTCTGAATAGGCCCTATAAGAGGAAATCAAGTAACTATACAGCTGATTAATATATCCTTGTGTCTGTGCATATAAAAGAGAGAGCATGCTTGTTGCTTGTTTAAGGGAATAGAAGGCAGGGGCTGTATCCCAAATTATACCATATTCCATCTATAGTGCACTACTTTTGACCAGGGCCCATAGGGCTGTGATTAAAATAAGTGCTATATATAGGGAATCGCGTGGCATTTGTAATGCAGTCTAGACTTCTCATTGAGGTCCTTGGTTGATTAACTGAGGGCAGTCATTTATGGGTGGAAGGGACAGTCGGGCAGTTGAGATTGTAGGAGAACAAGGTTACTTGATATTTGGGGGACTTCGGGAGTGTATGAAGAGAGAGTAGAGTGTGTATAGAGAGGGATGGACTGGGGGGGTGAATTTCCTCATTGTGCTGTTTTTGTGTGTGTGTACCAATGGAGAGCCGCTCATATGGAGAAGGACCAGCTGTGAGGGGTGTGTGTGTGTGTGTGAGTGTGTGCTTGCATGTGTGTGTGCGTGTGTGTGTGCTGTGGGCCTGTCTGAAGACATCTTTTGTATGAGATATGTATGCTCTTTGTGGGGGAAATTGAAAAACATTAGCATGATAAAGAGTGTCTGGGCCTGTCTCACGGGTCACGTGAAAACATTACTCAACAACCACAAAATGACAGCCAGGCCATTCATGGGTCTGTGCCTCTCTGAGAAAACCAATGGCTATGCCAATATCTGGGACCATTCATTGTGGCTACTTATATTCCCTGCCTGCCTGGGACTGCCTTCTAAGTTTTTTGGGGGCCAGTTTGTTTGTGTGTAAAATCATAAACTATGGTATTGTGTTATTGTCCCTTTTTTATGTCTTCTCTTTTCCTCTTCTCTTTTTCTTTGTCTCTTTTTCACTTATGCCCTCTCCTTCTCTTTCGCTCTCTCTTGTTCTCTCAACCTCTTCATTCATAACACAATTTCCAAAACAAAGATGACTATTTATATGTCTACCACAGCAATCCCAGGCATTCAGCGGATTTTGACTGAGAATGGCCTCTCTCTCTCTTCATTCTCTCTCACTCTCTCTCCCTCCACGTGTGGGCATCTTTCACTAAAGACTGTGGCTTAGATTTCAGACCCATGTTTTTCAGACCCATTTCATTGGGCTTGAGACAGAAGGCTTATTTTAGGATGGGAGAACGTGTTGGTTTGCCCCAAAACTCAGCTGTGGTCATGCAACGCGCTGGTACTGGTACTACTTCAGAAAGGGCATACACAGTGAAAAGAATACACTGAATGCCTGGGATTACATTGACATTTTTACATTTTAGTCATTTAGCAGACACTCTTATCCAGAGTGACTTACAATTAGAGATTGTTGGGGAAGACATAAAAATAGTAAACTTTGTGTTGGAAAATGTGTTGTGAATGAAGAGGTCATCCTCAAATAATATTTTAGCAGTAATCTCCTTGTTATCTCCACTGGGCTGGGCAGCCTGTGCTTTTGCTATCTCATCTGCCATAAGACTGCTAAATAGCCATACGAATGCTACATAGTAAATTAAATGATTACCCAGATTACCTGCACTGACCCTATCTATACTCAATAACAATACTAGAAACAGTTGAAGTCGGAAGTTTACACTCACCAGCCAAATACATTTAAACTCAGTTTTTCACAATTCCTGACATTTAATCCTAGTAAAAATAGTCTTAGGTCAGTTAGGATCACCACTTTATTTTAAGAATGTGAAGTGTCAGAATAATAGTAGAGAGAATTATTTATTTCAGCTTTTATTTCATCCATCACATTCCCAGTGGGTCAGAAGTTTACATACACTCAATTGGTATTTGGTATTGGTAGCGTTGCCTTTAAATTGTTTAACTTGGGTCAAATGTTTCGGGTAGCCTTCCACAAGCTTCCCACAATAAGTGGGTGAATTTTGTCCCATTTGTCCTGACAGAGCTGGTGTAACTGAGTCAGGTTTGTAGGCCTCCTTGCTCGCACATACTTTTTCAGTTCTGCCCACAAATGTTCTATGGGATTGAGATCAGGGCTTTGTGATGGCCACTCCAATACCTTGACTTTGTTGTCCTTAAGACATTTTGCCACAACTTTGGAAGTATGCTTGGGGTCATTGTCCATTTGGAAGACCCATTTGCGACCAAGCTATAACTTCCTGACTGATGTCTTGAGAGTTTGCTTCAATATATCCACATAATTTTCTTTCCTCATGAAGCCATCTATTTTTTAAAGTGCACCAGTCCCTCCTGCAGCAAAGCACCCCCACAACATAATGCTGCCACCCCCGTGCTTCACAGTTGGGATGGTGTTCTTCGGCTTGCAAGCCTCCCCCATTTTCCTCCAAACATAACGATGGTCATTATGGCCAAACAGTTCTATTTTTGTTTCATCAGACCAGGGGACATTTCTCCAAAAAGTACGATCTTTGTCCTCATGTGCAGTTGCAAACCATCGTCTGGCTTTTTTATGGCGGTTTTGGAGCAATGGCTTCTTCCTTGCTGAGCGGCCTTTCAGGTTATGTCGAAATAGGACTCGTTTAACTAGAAACTTTTGTACCTGTTTCCTCCAGCATTTTCACAAGTTCCTTTGCTGTTGCTCTGGGATTGAGTTTGAAGGTAGTCCTTGAAAGACATCCACAGGTACACCTCCAATTGACTCAAATTATGTCAATTAGCCTATCAGAAGCTGCTAAAGCCATGACATCATTTTATGGAATTTTCCAAGCTGTTTAAAGGCACAGTGTATGTAAACTTCTGACCCACTGGAATTGTGATATAATTAATTGTAAATGACATAACCTGTCTGTAAACAATTGTTGGAAAAATTTATTGTGTCATGCACAAAGTAGATGTCCTAACCGACTTGTTAACAAGAAATTTGTAGAGTGGTTAAAAACGAGTATTTAAACTTCCAACTTCAACTGTATACACACTATGTGCACACTCACTCACACACACACTACACTGACACTCACACAAAACCCATTCACATACACTACATACACACACACACACACACACACACACAAAAACACACACACACACATTTTTACCCTCACCATAAGCTGCTCCTACTCTGTTCTTTTTTTACTCTTATTATCTATCCTGATGCCTTTACCCTGCCTTTATGTACATATTTAGCAACCTCAACTACCTCGTACACCTGCACATTGATCTGGTACTGGTACTCCCTGTATATTCTTGTGTAGTTATTTCTCTTGTGTTACTATTATTTACTATACTTATTATTTATATTTTTTTACTCTGCATCATTGGGAAGGGCTCGTAAGCAAGTATTTCAGGTTAAAGTCTACACTCCTAGAAAAAATGTGCTAAGTAGAACCATATAGGGTTATTTGGTTTGTCCCCATAGGAGAACCCCTTTTTGGTGCTGTATATGGCTCTACCTAGAACCCTTTATGAAGGGTTTTGCCTAGAACAGTCTATGAAGGGTTCTACAGCGAACCCTTTCATCTTTGTACGGTTCTTCCTAGAACCCTCTATGAACGGTTCCACCAGCCGTTTAGCCTTTAAAATGTAATTATTGATGACAATACATTACATATATAACAAGGCCTTTCTTTGAGGGCCTAGTTATACCTAGTGATGTTACGTTTGATAGCAGAGCTCAGAGGAATTCGTCAAAATCGCTAAGCAGCTAACTTCGAAGCAGTGTGCCAATGCCTGTAACACTTTCTCTGAGGTACGTCATCAATGATGTCCGAAGCTTTGTTTGATCACGTGCTTTTTCAATTGGGTGTTGCAAAATGCAAGATCCCACTGGGGTTCCGATGCGTTCTTCCATTCCAAGCTGCTTTCACCGCTACAACATGCTGATCAAAGACTCAAGCAATAAACCTTTTTTCAACACAATTGGCAAGAAATACTCAATGCTTCAGGAAGCTTTGTTTCCCCATCACCAGTGTTATGCCTGTATTACAGGCCACATCAGGCCTGCAAGTGACATCATGCTGGCTTGCAAAGTGATATGTAATATGGAATTCAGCCAGAGTTAGGATAGCCAACAAGTGGAATTGCTAATCACCCACCACCTGCATTTAGAATGACTGCCAGGGTAGTGAGTATTGAAAATTGAGACTACCTCAATAATCTAAACTGGAATAACCATCTCAGTAATGGGTGCAATAAATCAGATTATTAACAGACTGGATTAGTTTAGAAAACGGTATGTTATTTATCTTTGTGTAGTATAACATCAATCAACCAATCAATGTGAATACAAAATGTCACGTCCTGACCAGTAGAGGGTGTAGTTGGGTCAGGACGTGGCAGAAGGGAGTGTGTGTGTTTTATTGTTTCATTGATTTTGGCCATGTGACTTCCAACCAGGCACAGCTGTAGAGGGTTGTGGTTGATTGGGAGTCACACATAAGTTGCCTACGTTTCCTTTGTGTTTCGTGGGTAATTGTTCTTGTCATTGCGGTTGCACCTGACAGGACTGTGTTGGCTGTCAGTTTTGTTGTTTTTGTAAATTGCATAGTGTTCGTGTATTAAATATGACGAACCCTAACTCCGCCGCATTTTGGTCCACTTCTTCCTCAGACAGCCGTTACACAAAACAGATATTGCTGTATAACAAACAATTCAGAAAAGCTCCCTGCAATAGAGCATGCTGCGAAATATTATCTCTGGTTTTATGTAGAACCCTTCTTGCCTTCCATAGAATCATTCTTGCCTTCCAAATAATCATCAAAGAATCCTTTCTCCCTAAAAGGGTTCTTCGGATCAAAACAGTTCTTGATAGAACCCTATCCCTCCGAAAATAACCCTTTTGGAGTGTACACCCATTGTATTCGGCGCATGTGACAAATACAATTTGATTGATATTGATGTCGTTTGAGATTTTGGCAGTGTTGAATTTGTAGCTCAACTCTGAAGACATCGAATACTGTATTTCATAATTAAAATGATCATAGAACAGAAATGTTGGAACACAATACCTGCTCTCCAAACTGTGGGATGATTGAGCTACACATCGCCCTCCAGTGAAAAACAGAGAGTACAGTGTGAGACTGGTTCATTTGATGCAGCTGTCATACAGTAATGCATTTCAGCCATCCAAATCAAATCATCAAATGTGGTGTGTGTGCGTGCACGTGCATGTGCTCGCACATGCAATAGAGTGCACAATCTGCAGGAAGTAATAAAAATCGATTGAGTACACAGCGTCCTGAATGGAACACAAATCTATTGACTCCAGTCCACACACTGACTCCTTCAACACTGACTATACCATTACCAAAATACTTGACACATTGTATGCCTAACATATTCCTTGGCTAATTCCACCAAGTTGCCAGACACTATTTGTTTTCGCACATGTTGCTATAGGCCTACTTTGGACCTGTGTCTTTTTCATAAATGGTATCTAATCAGTGTGCCTCAAGCCTTCCCAAAAACCCAGGTTTTGTGTCAACAATCAGAGTGCCAACATCTAAAAGCTTTACCAACAATATTGAATAAGAATGGTCATGTGATTCTGTTCTAACCTGTTACATTTACATTGGTATTCAGCTACATTGGTATTCAGTATACAGCTACATTTCCTGATACATTCCTGAAGCTAATTGCACATCAAAGGGAGACATGAGCTGAAAATGTACTTACTATGATTGGGATATGTGGTTGTCCCACCTAGCTTTCTTAAGACAAATGTTCTAACTGTACGTTACTCTGGATAAGAGTGTCTGCTTAATCAGGGGGTTCCAAACTCAGGCCCCCATTCCAGCATTGGGCAACATCCCCCGCACGCCACGTCTATTTCTATGGGCACAAGCACTATTCATGACACAAAATGTTCACACCCATCTTTTATTTTTTTACAATATATTTATTGGATTTTTTTACAATTTAATAATCAGAAAAATATGACACAGATAATGCCCCATTTATTCCTTCCACCTACACAAAACAGCATGATACATGGGAGCACATCATGCAAAACCCTTCCCTCCCTAACACATGAACACCCCCCTCCCTCCCCTCTACCGGTATTAGCATCAATGATTAACAACAAAAAAAGAAACAGAATGACCACATTCAATGCGGGGCTGTGGGGGGCTGTGCTTTGGCAAAGTGCGTGGGGTTATATCCTGCCTGTTTGGCCCTGTCCGGGGGTATTATCAGACGGGGCCACAGTGTCTCCTTACCCCTCCTGTCTCAGCCTCCAGTATTTATGCTGCAGTAGTTTGTGTCGGGAGGCTAGGGTCAATCTGTTATATCTGGAGTATTTCTCCTGTCTTATCCGGTGAAAAGCTTTTTCTGCGTCTAATGAAGCCGCCACTACAGGTTCTTGGTCATTCTCTACATAATGCACAATATTAAATAATATTCTGATATTACCTGGAGATGAGCAGTATCTTACAACGCCTGTTTGGTCCATATCAACCAAGTCAGGAAGAACCTTATCTAGTCTAAGAGCTATGAGTTTTGCAGGAATCTTATATGAAGTGTTCATTGGAGATATTGGTCTATACAACCCACAAAGCAGAAGATCTTTCCCAGGTTTTAACAAACTGTGATCAGTGCCTGTTCAAGTGTGTCTGGGAGCTTTTCTGTCTCTATGGCATAATTAAACATATTGCAAAGAGGCTCAATTAGTTTGGGTAAAAAGGATCGATAGAATTCAATAGGGAATCCGTCTAACCCTGGTGATTTTCCCCCAGCAATGTTGAAAATGGATTCCCTAATTTCCTCGGATGTAATCTCTTTCTCCAAGTACTCTCTATCCTAATCAGTTAAAGTTTGTAAATTGAGTTTGTTCAAAAACTCATGCATTGTGGCAGGGGCATCCCCTTCATACTTGTACAATGTTTCATAAAACTCCCTAAAGACTAGATTGATTTCCTCAGGACTCTGAACAACGGTGTTATTGGGTAGCTTAATAGAGCTAATAACTCTACTAGTTTCCTCTCGTCTTATCTGCCAAGCAAGCAACTTTCCTGCTTTATCTCCATGTTCAAAGTAGTTTTGATTTGTTCTCCTGAGCGTTTTCTGCTTTCTGGTCATCAGGGTGTTATATTCCAATCGCTGTGAGTCAAATTTTTGTAGAGTTGAGTCTTCAAATGTTATATACTATGTTAATTTTCCAGATCTCTAATTTCTTTCTCCAACGAACCTACTTGAGCCTTATACATCTTACGAGCACCTGAACTAAAGTATATTATTATTTGCCCCCTCAGATATGCAACGAGAGCTTCCCATAAAATTAGGGGGGAGGCAGAGTTGTTATTGGTGCTACAAAATATGTCGATATGAGTGTTCAGAAATGTTACAAATGTGGGATTATGTGCCAAACCTCCACCTTCTTGAGGGTGGTTGTGTTTTACTGACTGGTACTGAAGCCAGCAGGGCAGAATGATCTTGGCAAGTACTTACACCCAGCAGTTAAACTTCCCTTACCTGCAGGAATAAGAAATAAGTCAATTCTAGAGTAACTGTTATGGACAGGGGAGTAAAATGAGTATTCGTTAACCTTTTGGTTGTGAAATCTCCATACGTCTACCAAATCTTTAATTTCAGCTTTTAAAATGTTTGCTGCCTGCATGAGGTTGATACTATTAGAGGAATAGCTATCACTGGAAGGGTTCAGTACCAAGTTAAAATCCCCTGACATTATTATCTCTGATGATGGGCACTGTCAGCAAACACGACTTTACTGGGCAATGAAATAAATACAACCACAAAATCACATAGGTGTGGCTCGGTCCTTCTTCTCAGCTTCTGCTCTGTGTCGGTCTCTCTCTGTTCTTCCTCACGGTGTGCCACAGTGTTCCTTTTATGTGGCCTCCACAGCTGGTTGGCACTTTCCCCTAATTACCTCTACTTGGAGCCATCCATGTCGGGGTGCCCAGCCCGTGTACTCCCAGCAGAGGGAGCCAACGTCACAGCACGTGCCTCCCCTCTATTACCAACCCCGGAGGTTGACCTCCTGGGACACCACAGCACATCAACTTCAAAAAGATGTCTTGGTAAAATATAGGATCATCATGGTTAGGCCAATACACGTTCACAATGGTAGTGGGCTCAGTGTTAATGAAACCTTGAATGATCACAAATCTACCCCCTTTGTCTTTAATCTGAGATTGTAGCTGAAATGGGCAATGCTTATTAATGAGTATGGCCACCCACTCTCTCTTCAGTGTATCATGCTCAGAGTCAGTCAGGTGTGTCTCCTGAAGAAGAGCTATATCAACCTTATGCTGCTTTAGATAATTCAGAATGTGTTTGCGCTTGACTGGGCATTTAGTACCCCTAATGTTAAGTGTCATAAATGTATATTTATTAGGTGCCGACATCTTTAAAGAAAAAACAAATTGGGAAAAATATAAAAACGAAATCGAGTTGAGTGTAAACAACTTGTACAAAATGAAATTATGAAAGTATAAAATAGTAAACATCTCGGGAGCTAATACCCTGACCCTACTACAAACCCACTCAACCCCCTCCCCAACTGAGGGAGTTAAAGAAACCATACCCTTAGACGCTAGTCTTTCAACTAGATGTACCTGCTATGCATAGCATTGCCCAAATTAGGTTAATTCTAAATGATATGTATATGGCATTAGAAGTGCATTGTAACATGAAAATATAGTAAGTCAAATAACGAAATACAATGTGAATCAAAGCGACAAACATCGGCAACAATAATGACCGGACTATTTAGCCCCACTTGAGCATGTCTCAACAACAACAACAAAAAACAAAGGATGCGTTCATAGTCACCAACAAAGCCTACCCGCACACTCAAATGTCAAACAATCCGCATTCCCCAAGTCGCCCTGAAACCTGTGCCATGCGGCAGTAAAAGTGATGACCACAAACTCACCCAAGCAGCACAGGAAAAAAGACATCAAGCTATGATGAATAAATGAAAACCTTTACCAGATGATAACTATCATCCCTCAAATATAAAATAGGGACAAGTAGTTAAACAATCACCATCCTTCTGAGTTCACCCTCCCCCCAACAATATTATATATACACATGTACGCACATACACAACTGTAAAGCTATCAGCTAGCTGGCAATTAGGCGGCCAGCCAGTGAGTAGCTTATCCCTGCCTCGGTATCACTAACGCTAGCGTACCTCTAACAATAAACAAGCCTGCAAACGTAATAGTAGCTAAAATTCCCTGAAGTAATATAAACAACATAGTTTGAAACACAGTCAAAAGTCCCATAACTATTTAACCAAACCCGACTGAACCTCTATGCGTAAAATACAAGTATACAGCAAAAATGTAACTACCTGGCATTGTGTGGTTGTAGCTATAGTCACACCCTTGTAAACTTAGCGAGCTGGCTAAATAGGGCAGCCAACATTAGCTATGATCCAACTTTACCTCACCAGTCATTATCATGCTAGCCATCTAGCCAGCCAGCCAGTTGATCATATGAGTCATTTCGTTGTATCCTCATGTTCTAACAGTTCACTATCCACTGTATCGAAGTTCAAAAGACAGTTCCTCATGATGTAGTAGACGTGAACAAGTCAGGGAGTTCTTTCCTCATTTATCTTTTAGCCGTCTTCACAGAGTCAAATGTGGGCTCACCATTCTTGGTTTCGATACACAAAGTCGCCGGGTAGCACAGGCCATATGCCAAATCAGCCTGACATAGAAGCCTCTTCAGTGGGGAGAAAGCCATCCTCCTTTTGTGTCATATGGGAGAAAGATGCGGAAAGATCATGATTCTGGAATCGCCGTACTTGAGCTCTCCATTTGCTCGGGCAGCAGAGAGGATGCAAACAGTGTCCTGGTACCGTATAAATTTAATGACAAATGCCCTGGCTGCAACCTGGCCAGGCAGCCGCCTCCGTAGGGTGCAATGGGCCCTCTCGATTTCTAGTGGGTGCGTGGAATGGGGTAGATCCAGAATTTTGGGAATCCATTACTGTAGAAAGGAGATGGCGTCTCTTCCCTCCACGGCCTCTTGGAAACCTTGAAGTCTCAAATTCGAGCGCCCTTGGAAATTTTCATGAGAATCAAATTTCTCCTCGAGTTTAGCGATGGCGTCTTCCAACTTCTTGTATTTTTGGTCCACATCCTCTCGGAAGTCCAGGATGTCAGCCTAGTGGTCAGCATGGTCTTTTTCTAACTATGTCACTCATCCCTTTGTGACTTTCTGGTCTTCGTGGAGTTTATCGACCAGCACATCCATTTTGCTGAGGCGTTCAGAAAGTGTCTCTGGGATTTTTGTTATACACTTGTCCATCTCCATTCTGAACCATGCTGGTGCTTCTTCCGAGCTAGCATCTGCCGAGGCAGAAGAAGGGCTGTCAGAGGGGGGCGTTTTTCCATGCCTCATCTGAGGCATTGACATATTGGGCATCTTTTGTTTTGGCGATAAAAGATATGTTTTAACTTCCAACTCACTATTAACGAATGGTAAACCGTGTCAAAATGAAATAAAAAAATTGAAAGGTCGAGGACGCTACGCAGACGCGTCTTGTTAGAGCTTCGCCATTGCCGGAAAGTGTTCACACCCATCTTGTTGGCCGGAGAGAAAATGTTGCAGGTTTAACCTTTAAAAGTTTGAGGTGTTGAGGGGGGTACTAAGCTAACATATGGAATTGTTTTAAGGTGGTCATACCATGGATCATTTAGCTATTCGATTTGGAATTTTTGGACCGCTTCAGGTATAAAAAATAGATGCAAAAATAAGTTGATAAAATATTGAATTTGGCCTTTACTACTATAGTCCATAGAAGCGTATTGAATAACACATTCATAAATTGCAAAAAAGACAGTCAAAAAATAAATCCTAAGGATCTAGGAGATATAATAATGCGCAGGAAATATGTTTTTTAATACATATTTAACCCTTTATTTTTGTTGGCACAAAAAAACCTCCATACTTCCATTAGCTATGTATGGTTTGTGTCGTGAGAGTCTCCCCTTTCCATAGGGTGGTCATAATAGTTTGTTGGCAGTAATTCTTTGCTATAGCTCGGCCACCTTAGACCGCAGATGGGGTAGGTTAACATAAGCGGATGCAGCCCATGCAACAAAAAAAATGCTCTCGCTTAAACTGACGGATTTCAAAGGGTATTTTTTATTATGTTACTTAGATACTCTATATTATGTTACTTAGATTAAGGAGTATCGTTTATTTCCTGCAATTCTACAAATTTTTTCATGGGTGCAGAAAACATTTTGCATTTTTAAAGCAAATTTTCTTGCATTATTGCATTCTATACATTTTGCCATGTCTAATGTGTATTCATGTTATATTTGAGTGGCTCAAAAAACCTAACTAAATGATCTGGATATTTCTGACAAGTTATAAATAGCTCTCTAAGCTATGCAATGACTGACATGACAAGAGGATAACTGATGATGCCCTACCAAACTTTGACACTGCACCTTATGCATTCTACTATTACAACTTTCAAGAGTAAGTTGAAAGCCGGACTGGGGACTCCCGCGCCCCCCCTGCCGCCCTCCAGTTTGAGAACCACTGTGCTAAACGAATAAAATTTGAAATGTAAATGTATCAGGCATCAAGATAAGACCCAGATGCAGACACGTTGAATTGACAATGGTTTAATATTCCAACATGGGCAGGCAATAGACAGGTCAAGGAAGGCAGAGGTGGGGCAAAGGTATAGGTTGGCAGGCAGGCTCAGGGTCAGGGTAGGCAGAGGTCATCAGTCCAGAGGCAGGGCAAAGGTACAGGTCGGTAGGCAGGCTCAGAGTCAGGACAGGCAAGGGTCAAAACCAGTAGGGCGAGAAAAAGAGAGACTGGGAAAAGAAGGAGCCGATAACAAAAACGCTGGTTGACTTGACAAACAAGACGAACTGGCAACGGACAAACAGAGAAGACAGGTATAAATGCACAGGGGATAATGGGGAAGATGGGCGACACTTGGAGGGGGTAGAGACAATCACAAGGACAGGTGAAACAGATCAGGGTGTGACAGTACTTCCCCCTCTAGGGGTACCACCTGGCGTCCTACCTGGGCGCATACCTGGTTGACCGGGGTGTCGTTGTTGAAAATCCGCAATGAGGCCTGGGTCCAGGATGTCCCTGGCGGGGACCTAGCACCTCTTCTCCGTGCCAGAACCCTCCCAGTCAACCAGGTACTGGAACCCCCTGCCCCGAGGTCGAACCTTGAGGAGACGTCTCACCGCATAAGCCGATTGACCGTCGATGAGACAGGGGAGAGGGGTGGGCCTGGAAACAGGAGACAAACGGCTGTGAGACATAGGTTTGACTCTGGACACATGAAAGGTGGGATGTATACGAAGGGTACGGGGCAACAGAAGACGAACAGTAGAGGGGCTAATAATCTTGGAGATGGGAAATGGGCCGATAAACCGGGGGAGAGTTTGCGGGATTCCACACGGAGGGGCAAATCCCAGGTGGATAGCCATACCTTCTGCCCGAGACGATACCGGGGAGCCGGGGTCCGATGGCAATCCGCTTGTCGTCAATACCTGGAGGTGGTCTTGAGGAGGGCCAACCAGGCTCTCCTCCAGGTATGATGACAGCGGCGGACAAACATCTGGGCAGATGGTACACCGACCTCTTCCTCTGGCTTGGGGAAGAGAGGGGGCTATTACCCCAGGGAACACTCAAACTGAGATAGGCCCGTGGCAGAGCAGGAAAGGGTGTTGCGGGCGTACTTGACCCACACCAGCTGCTGGCTCCAGGAGGTAGGGTTGGCGGAGACCAGGCAGCACAGAGTAGTCTCAAGATCCTCTGGAACCTAGAGGACAGGCTGGAACGCCTTCCAGAACCGGGATAAGAACTGAGGACCCTGGTCGGAGACCATGGCCATGGGCAGTGCATGTATCCGGAAGATGAGCTACACCATGAGCTGGTCCGTCTCCTTGGCCGAGGGTAGTTTGGGGAGAGGAATGAAGTGAGCGGCCTTGGAAAACCGGTCGACCACAGTCAGGATGGCAGTGTTGCCCTCAGACAGGGGGAGACCCTTGACAAAATCCAGGGATATGTGGGACCAGGGATGGTGAGGGACAGGCAGCAGTTGCAAAAGACCAACCGGAGCTTGCCGAGGAGTCTTATTCTGAGCACAGACTGTGCAGGAGGAGAAAAACGCGGCGACATCCTGAACCATTGTAGGCCACCAAAAGTGTTGTCGCACGAAGGCCAGGGTCCAACGGGAGCCCAGGTGACAGGCAAACCTGGAGGAATGGCCCCACTCCAGGACCGCAGGAAGGACAGCGTCAGGCACAAACATCCGATCATCAAGGCCCGCTCCAGGGTTCGGCTGGGGCCGCTGCGCCTCCCGGACCTGAGGCGCAGCGTGGGGCTGTTGTGGCGGGACAGTGCATCCGGCTTGACATTCTTGGATCCCGGCCGGTACGAGAGGGAGAAGTTGAACAGTGTGAACAGCAGGGCCCATCTGGCTTGCCTGGAGTTGAGGCGCTTGGCGGTGCGGAGATACTCCAGGTTCTTGTGGTCGGTCCACACGATGAATGGGTGTTCCGCCTCCTCCAGACAGTTCCTCCATTCATTCTGTAAGGACCAACGCCGGAGATGAGAAGCAGGTACGTGGAGTTGACATTTAATTAGGAACAGACAAAGAGCAAGACAGAAACAGCGTCAGCACACAGATACACAATGACAAATGACAGTCAATGCAGCAGCGGAGAACAGAGATGGGGAACTGACAAATATAGGGGAAGTAATAAACAGGTGATTGAGTCAGGTGAGTCCAATAATACGCTGCTGTGAGTGATGGGGGAAGGCTGGTGTGTGTAATGATGGTGGCAGGAGTGTGCAATGCTGGGGATCCTGGCGCCCTTGAGAGAAGGGGGGAAGAGCGGGAGCAGGCGTGACAAAATGTAAATGTTGAGGATAGGGAGTAAATACCAAATGGCACCCTATTCCCTTTTTAGTGCACTACTTGTGACCCGGTCCTGCTCGCAATTGGTACTTTATTTAGGGGATAGGGTGCCATTTGGGACGCATCCGTGGTGGGGGTATTTTATGACCTGCTAGGCCTAGAGTGTTTCCTTCAGCAGGGTGGTGACTGGCTAGTGTAGGCACTAGGCAGAGAGAAATGCTTCCATCTAGTGATCAAAGTCATGTTATAGCAGCTTTGTGGCCTCAGCATGAGCCCATGGCAGAAGGATATAGTGGATCCTATATAGGCCAGGGATGGGTGGCCAACCCAAATTGAGAGAACTATCCATCTACAAACTTTGGAGACCTTTGCAATTGCAGCAAACTACAAATCACCTTGCATCATAAATAACTACTCAATATTATTTGTAAATCAGTCAGTCACACACAATTTACCATGACACTGTAGATCATGGTTTTGATGCTCTCGAACACGGCCTTTTGCTCCAACCATAATCTAGCACACCTGATTCTACTAATTAGCATTTCATCCAAACCTTGACCGAGTCAGGGATGTGTTTAACGGAAACGATGCTGTACTGAACGACAAGTTGAAAAATGGGGAGGGTTAAGTTGTGAAACACTGTCAGCATGGCCACTGCCCATTAAATGCATCACTCATTGCTTCAAGCCACACCTCACCACACCCACCAAATGGGAACAAATGTACCTCAAAGTCTGTTCAAGAACATACAAGAATGTTTTGTGGAAATGTGTCATTCAGTAGAAACATTTTCGCAACGTAGCAAACGTTCAAGCGAACTGAACGCCCCTTAGGTGTATTACAAAAACTGGGTTGGAACAAAAGCCAGCAGCATACTCAGTACAGTAACTCTCCAAGACGCTGATCTAAGATTAGTGTTACATTTTACCACCTTAGAATTTACGTAAGATGTGTAGGATGCTGTGTAAGACAGAGTCTACAGGCAAACCTAGCAACTCAACCACAAACAGCTCAAACCAACTTCCATTATCAACCAACTTAGTTTGTTTAGGCATTCATTGTAGAATGATAATAAAAAATGATTTATGTCAATGAGATGAATGTGAGTGAATGCACTACACAGTCATCACAATACTAATTCTAATCCTAATCACAATACTGTGAATACTTTTATTATTACTGCCCACATTGGTAACACTCTATATTAATGTCCCTTAATAAACCATTTATAAAAAGCTTGTAAAGAGTGTACTTATTATTTATTAATAATTATTCCTACATTTGTAAATGTCAATAAGCAGTCTCTAAATAGTCAATTATGCATTTATAAACCCTATTTAAATTACTTATGATTTATAACATCATTAAGTATGTTAACAATTTGTAAATGATTACTAATGTATTACTAACAAACTTATAAACCAGTTATAAAGGAGTTATTGTCAACTCATAAGATTATTCATAAGGTATTTGATAATGGTTAATTTATGGTTTAACTCTTCATTTACATACATATTTATACATGTCATTATATTGGTAATGAATGGTATATTTATTAATTGTTAATGAGGTTATACCTCAGTTGATGATTTATGAAAGTGTGGACTATATATACTTTATAAACATTTATAAATGACATGCTACTCCCCAAAAGCTGGCCACATTAGTAGACAGTGCCTGATGCTCCACCAATGGCAAAAAATATCCTAAAACATGCAATGGTAAAAGCAGAAGTACACCACACAACGTATAAGAACATTTTTTAATATGCACGTGAAGTCTGTACAAAGTCAACTAACACACACATTTCTTAATAATTTCTTTGGGATCGGTGTCCCTTCCACGGGACGGTTGAGCTAACGTAGGCTAATGCGATTAGCATGAGGTTGTAAGTAACAAGAACATTTCCCAGGACATAGACATATCTGATATTGGCAGAAAGCTTAAATTCTTGTTAATCTAACTGCACCGTCCAATTTACAATAGCTATTACAGTGAAAGAACATGAAAAGTTTTTAATAAACACATTAGGCACATGTTTGCAGTCTTGATACCACATTTTTAACAGAAATACAATGGTTCATTGGATCAGTCTAAAACTTTGCACATACACTGCTGCCATCTAGTAGCCAAAATCTAAATTGCACCTGGGCTGGAATAATACATTATGGCCTTTCACTTGCATTTCAAAGATGATGGTACAAAAAAAATACAAAAGAACGGTTGGTTTTGTTCTTTGTATTATATTTTACCAGATCTATTCTATTATATTCTCCTACATTCCTTTCACATTTTCACAAAGTTCAAAGTGTTTCCTTTCAAATGGTACCAAGAATATGCACATCCTTGCTTCAGGGCCTGAGCTACAGGCAGTTAGATTTGGGTATGTCATTGTTGGCGAGATTTTTTTTAAAAGCGCTGATCCTTATTAAACCAGGTCTGAGCCACATTATCTGTTTGTTCAAAAGGGATAACCTAAAATGGGTGCTTTGAACATCCACTGATCTTCCAACCACTGAACAGTTTACAATCTGGCCTTAAGGACAGTGGGAAGATCTGAATTGCATACACCTGGCATTCTCTCTCCTCTCTCCTTTTCAAAACCCATTGGATGAGAAAGCCAGAGTGCCTCCTCCTCTGACATTCTCCTCCAATGGGTTTTGAGAAGGAGATGAAAAGAGAGGAAGTGATGAATATGCAATTGAGATCTTCCGAGTGACTTACAGAGAGAACATGAGGGAGATGAGAGAGAGAAAAAGAGAGTGAGAGAGAGAGAGAGCCAGGGCTGGTGTATTCAAACTAGAAAATGAAGTACAGTATGTCACATTTCTTGATGAGGAAAACCTTGGAAGAAAATCAGCCGGTACAGTTCGTCTCATCAATAACAAAATCTCAACAACATTTCACTTGCTAACATTTCACTTGCCCTTCTTCATGGGAAGTTCTCCTGTTTTTTTCAAAATCTTTATTTTGCCCTTCACGCAAATCACTCTCAATTACATTATTCCGCTTGCTTGCAAAAACACAGCGTTTTTAATTGCGAGTGTACATTTTTCATAAGTCTTTGAAGTGGTCAGTTGGTCAGGCGCGGCGATTGCCAGTTAGGCAATTGGAGAGTTGAACTCAATAGTGTTGCGATCCACAGCCTCCTTCAGGAAAGAAGCAGTCATGGTTTTCCCTCTTTGAACGTGTTTCAGCACCTTTCTGTACCTGGCAATTGCCTCTTCAGGATCTCGGGCTGAAATGCACAGGGTAAAATTGACCCCACAAGCAATCCATTTTTTATTACTTCTCCAATATACTGTACCAGCCAAAGGTTTGGAGACACCTACTCATTCAAGGGTTTTTCTTTATTTTTATGATTTTCTACATTATAGAATAATAGTGAAGACATCAAAACTATGAAATAACACATATGGAATCATGTAGTAACAAAAAAAGTGTTGATGACAGCTTTGCACATTCTTGACATTCTCTCAACCAGCTTCTCGAGGTAGTCACCTGGAATGCATTTCAATTAACAGGTTTACCTTGTTAAAAGATCATTTGTGGAATTTCTTTCCTTCTTGAGATAATCAGTTGTGTTGTGACAAGGTAGGGGTGGTACACAGAAGATAGCCCTATTTGGTAAAAGATGAAGTCCATATTATGGCAAGAACAGCTCAAATAAGAAAATAGTAACGACAGTCCAAACATGAAGGTCAGTCAATATGGAACATTTCAAGAACTTTGAAAGTGCAGTCGCAAAAACCATCAAGCGCTATGATGAAACTGGCTCTCATGAGGACTGCCACAGAAAAGAAGATGCAGAGTAACCACTGCTGCAGAGGATGAGTTCATTAGAGTTACCAGCCTCAGAAATAGCAGCCCAAATAAATGCTTCACAGAGTTCAAGTAACAGACACAGAGAGACTACCTTCGGCCAAGAAACAGGAGCAATGGACATTAGACCGGTGGAAATCTCTCCTTTGGTCAGATGAGTCCAAATTTGAGATTTTTGGTTCCAACCACCATGTCTTTGTGAGACGCAAAGTAGGTGAACAGATAATCTCTGCATGTGTGATTCCCACCATGAAGCATGGAGGAGGAGGTGTGATGTGTGGAGGTGCTTTGCTGGTGACACTGTTGGTAATTTATTTAGAATTCCAGGCACACTTAACCAGCATGGCTACCACAGCCTTCTGCAGCAATACGCCATCCCATCTGGCTTGCATTTAGTGGGACTATCATTTGTTTTTCAACAGAACAATGACCCAACACACCCCCAGGCTATGTAAGGGCTATTTGACAAAGAAGGAGAGTGATGGAGTGCTGCATCAGATGACTTGACCTCCACAATCATCCAACCTCAACCCAATTGAGATGGTTTGGGATGAGTTGGACCGCAGGGTGAAGGAAAAGCAGCCAACAAGTGCTCAGCATATGTGGGAACTCCTTCAAGAATGTTGGAAAAGCATTCCAGGTGAAGCTGGTTGAGACAATGCCATGTGCAAAGGGTGGCTACTTTGAAGAATCTAAAATATATTTAGATTTGTTTAACACTTTTTTGGTTACTACATGATCCATATGTGCTATTTCATAGTTCCACAATGTAGATAATAGTAAAAATAAAGAAAAACCCTTGAATGAGTAGGTGTGTCCAAACTTTTGAATGGTACTGTATATATATTTTGCATGAATTCATGGTACACTAAATATTAACATAAACAGCTAACCAACAGTCAACATCTCACAGTTTGGTCCAAATTCGCAAAAAGTTACATTCATAAATACCGGGGTTTTTTTGTAGTCACAGATTGCAAAGGAAAATTATTTCTATAGCCTATATTTGTTTAATTTACTTCTATGGCGGAATGTTCTCTTCTATGCTCTCTTTCCTTTCTCTTCTATCTCTTCTTATTCTTGTCCTTGTTTAGTAATTTATCCCTCTCCTCTTCACAGGAGGATGCAGTGGAGGAGCCAGAGGAGGAGGAGGAAGAAAAGGAGGAAGATGACTATGCCAATCTGCTTTTGTTCTTTGCTCATACAGAGCAAAAATCAAAATCAAAGAGATGCAAAGAAGCGGACACTACTTTGAGACGAGTTCATCTCTACACTCATTTAACAAAAGGGACAAAGCATGCTTGTGGCTATGGTTTTGTCACAGGGATAATAACACTACTTTTTCACATGCAATATGTATAGGTGTAGTGGGGGGGGGTGCATTGAATCAAACTTATCACATCCATTGATATGCCAACCACAGGGCGAGTTGCCTCTATTTAATAACATTTCTATCCTCATTACATGTTCTTCACTCTAGGGGAAAAAATGTATACAATGAACCACTTTATCACTAACTGTGGCAACATCGTGAGTGATAAAAGCAAGGGTGTCCAATTCATACAATCGAGGGCAGTGTGTCTGCTAGTTTGTGTTATTTTGTTTTAATTTGTGTCCAATTAAAGGTGCAATATGCAGGAATCGCACCACCATTTCCTGGTTGCTAAAATTCAAGCATTCAGTATGTAGAGAATCATTGTACCAGCTAAACCGCAGCTAAACCGTTTTCAATAAATGTACCAAAAGAAATGTAAACACGTTTTCACTTTGTCATTACGGGGTATTTTGTGTAAACAGGTGAAAATATCTATTTAATAATTTTGAATTCTGGCTGTAACACAAAATGTGTAATAAGTCAAGGGGTATGAATATTTTTTGAAGGCACAGTACATTTCATTAGAATGTCTGTCATAATGGCTGTAGGTGACATTTTCAAACCTGAAATGCTAGAGAAAATGAACAGTGTCACTTAGTAAATAACGTTACTAGCGATTACTTTGATAATCAAATGTTCTGCCAGTTTCATGCACCAAACCTTTTTGATGTAGAAAATTCAAGATAATTAATTCTTAAGAAATGCGTTGTAGGCTATAGCATACTGTGTATATACTAATGAAGTTGCCATGGATAGATTAAATGTTTTACAGTCTCTCTTTAAATTCAAATACATTTCCATTCAATATGCTTTAATGGCATGAATAGCAAGGTCAATTTTGCCAAAGTGATACACACAATTATGAAAACAGCGACAATTCCATTCTCATTCATGTAAAGGTAAAAAAATTAAATAATGCATTTAAGTAGCCAGCAGATCCGACCCACTTGCCTACAGCTGCACTAGGTTTGGACATTCCTGTGTATATTAAAACACCGCAGAGCTGGTGTGACGTGGCTCGGAAAATGTACCTCAATCCAGGAATGAAAAATACATTGTACTCCGAATTATCCCAACTGTTACACCAATAAGATTGAACAACTCCTTTTTTTTCTGGATAACTGTCCTTTTCGTCCTCATGCTAGGTAGCAGAAGCCACAGCAGCCATTTTGGAATGGCAGTGTTAGCCAATCAGCTTCTTTTGTGGAGACCAATTTATATATACACTAGATGACTAATAGGGGGTGCTGTGTTGAAGCCACCGTGTCTCCATCTTGGCACTCCCTCACAATTGTTAAAAATATTTTCGAAGCTGTAGACATGCATTTTAATTTCTACATTCGTTTTGGTCACATTTATTCTCTTACAGACTGGCTTTTCAATTATGCATACTTTTAAATTACATGTGCGCAAAACAAAAATGCAAAATATATAATTTTCCTTAAATTATAATTTTGAGGTTACTGTCCCCATTACAACAACAAAAATACTTAAATCCATGTAATTTTGTCCTTAACATTTAATTGAAATACTATAGAATTACATTAATTCATTCCTATGGAGGACTGCGCCTACTGGGGAGTGCCATATGGGCGACCAGTGGATTCAAAGCCTCAATACATAGCATCAGCAATCCAGGGTTGGTCCATCGGTCTAAGACACTGCATCTCGGTGCTAGAGGTGTCACTACAGACCCTGGTTTGATTCCAGGCTGTATCACAACCGGCTGTGAATGGGAGTCCCATAGGGCGGCGTACAATTGGCCCAGCATTGTCCGGGTTTGGCTGGGGTAGGCTGTCATTTTAAATAAGAATTTGTTCTTAACTGACTTGCCTAGTTAAATGTAATTTTATATACATAATTTATTGAGACAGGTGGTTCCACCCCAAAGTGCCGCATGTCGTGATGGCCAACACCTGTCTAGATCAATGACAGAAATGTTGGAGTAACAATGAAATGTTAAAAAATGCAAGGGGGTGAATACTTATATAAAGACACAGTATATTTATTAATCTGACTTGCCATGACTTCAGACCAATGTCCTGTCGGAAGCATTACTTGCGCTTGCGGTGGAAGCTCAGCTGTCCTGTTGTAACTTCACTGGTAGCTGGCATGTACCTAGCTAGGCTTAAAATAGATTGTCCAACGAATGTCACGTTGGGTGGGATTCTACTAAGCTGTATAGAATTGTTTTAAGAGGGTCATGCCAAGGATCATTTTAGCTATTGATTTGACATTTTAAGACCCCTTGAAGCATCCCAAAAATATATTGAATTATTTGATGAAAATAAATTGTGCGCCTTACTGCTATTAGCCCATACAAATGCTACCTGGTTAAATAAAGGTAAGAAAAAAAAATATATATATATAGATTAATTACATGGAACAACAGTTCCATGGTCTGACAAACACTGCTCTAGCGCTGTCACCTTGCTCGACAGATGCGGAAGTGCGACATCAGTGGATGCGGTGGATTTAGACTAATAAAATGCAAACAAACATATCTCTAGCTTAAACTGACTTTAGGGAGAATTTTGTATTATGCTAGTTAGATTTCCACGTGGGCGCTGACATAGTTCATATAAAGTGTCACCCACACATTGACTACCAACAGCAAGGTATTCTTATGAGCTGTATTATTGTTTTCACAGAAGCAATTTTTGCTGGCTGAAAAATGTCTGAGCCCTATAGTTCTGAGGTTTGTGACGAGTTGTGGTGGGGGAACGAAGTGGCGGTGGTTTCAGACTAGTGACCATGGAGTCGGATGAACCCTGGCTGGCGACGCTACAGCTCTTAACCTTCCCTCTCCTTCACTGTGACAGGGCCCGCATTACAGTAAATGATAGTTACTCACCCAGCCACCGTAAAGTGATTTGACCTGCCAGTGTCTCCCTGGCCTAATGGGGCCCCTATGGGTGGCCGCGCCCCTCCTAGCGACTGACTGAACATACTCTTTTGGGTGAATGGGGGAAAAGGGAGGGGGGTGGGGGGCTGTCTGATGGAGGGAAAAAATGGGTTAAAGATGAGAGGAGCCGGAGGTCTGTTTATGTGTCCCGCTGTCTGAGCATACATGCTAGTGAGTGAAAACACACACAGACTCATAAGCACATTGTACAAGCACACAGACTGTGTGTATCTGTGTGTACAATGTACACATGTCCATTCACAGTGCACAGTTCACACAATGACTACCACAAATGTCTGCAAATCTCTGTCTCTCCACATACTATCAGCTTTTCTCATCTGAAATTACAGCAAATGATGAACCCACAGTAGGGACACTTAGCACAGAAGAACAGTACAGGACAGAGGAAGGAAGGAATGGTACAGAGAAGATCGAAGGAGGGAGGGAGTGGATGGTGACCTGGTGGTGACCCCCCATCCCCAGGTCAGCCATGTCACTTTTCTAATTTGGAGCGGGTATCTCAGAGGTGGCTGGCTGGTTGAGGAATGTGGTGGAGGTGTCTTATTAGCACATAATGGTGTAGGGGGGCAATCTGCCGTCCGTCGGTTCCAAAACACTGAGCCGGGAGCTCGGTTGCAGCGCGGAGGCCGGGGGGAGGGGCTAGATTTACGAGGCCCGCATGACCATTGTGGAGTGCTCAGCCACTGAGAGATGGGACACTTTTAGACCCTCAGCATATCCCTCTTTCGTTTTTGGAGGTGGAGGGAGGAAGAGGAAAAGGGAGTGTAGGTTGAGGGGATGGGGTAAGAAGGGTCTCAGTGTGTGTGCAGGGGGGGACATATGCCCCCACTGATTAAACCAAAAAAAACCTGTTCCCTGCTGCATTTTAAATGTAATCAAATAAATAATTTTAAAAAGCACTACACCTGTGTGGTCACCACGGAGGTTTATATTTGAGGAAAGACACATTTTTGTGGGTGTTTATAGTTCTGTCTGTCTGGGATGTATGCACTCCTTGAAATTGAACCACCTAATTGGTTGAAGTCATTGGGATTTGAAAAATGTCTGATTTAATCAGATGTTTTATTTGTGTAGAAGTGGGTAAAATTCTCCCAATATTGTCAGTGAATTCTAAACCAAGAACATCAATAGTCTATATTTGTGGGAAATACCTCTACTGACCAAGATTAATCGTATTTGATAAAATTATGCACATCCCCGCACTTTATTTAACAATGAAATAGTCTACCTCTGAGTTTGATGGACAAAATGTGAATTAATTTTCATTTGTTGCAGGGAAGATTTTCATAACATAAATCTTTCACTAGATGGCAGAAGAGAGCTTGCAATTATTTTTTTCTCCCAACACACTGTTTCACTAACAGTCTAAATAATTTCCCCACAATTTAACTGGGGGGTGGGGTAATATACTAAAAGGTGCTGTGTTAAAAGTATTGTTATTTATATCACAAACAAGTTGTTAGACATGCTTAATGTATTTAAAGTACCTTATTTCAGGAGTGTGTTTGTCTCTCAAACTGCCTGTCACTGTTTCTAAACATAGTCACCTTTTAGCCTTTAACACTTATGCTGTGATGAGGCATTTTGCCAAAGCTGAGATTTTCATTAAGACACAGACACATACCACTGATTTCTTACTAGACAAAGAGCACATATGATGCTAAAATTCAACACGTTATTGAAAAGCAATGAAGAAAATTGGAAGTCAAATTGGAATTTCAGTTTCTTCCTAAATAGACTGAATTTAAATGGAATCGACCCCAAACCTGATAAAGATTCAATCTACCTAGGAAATACACTATCTACTTTATGTAGACCATAACTTTAAAAAAAACGTACATTTCCTAGACAATGTTATATTTATGCCACTGCACTTGGATTCCAGATACACTACTACTGGTTTATAGTTCTATACAAGTGTTTTGCTGTGTTTTTTTGGTGATGCTGTGCTGAGGTCACACACACACCTCTGATGACCAGTGAATAACACCCTGACAGAGAGTGTGTGTGTGAGAGAGAGTGAGTGTTGGAGATAATGAGAGAAAGAAAGAGAGCGAGAGAGCGGAAAGAACCTCCACTGCGTCTCAAATAGAGTCAGAGAAAAGGGAGCACTAAAATCTATCAAGGCTAAATGTTTGAGTAATAATTCATAGGAACATGATTAGCTGCAGTGGAGTAGTTAGTGATTTTGATGAGACAATTAGATTGAATTAAAAGAAAAGTTTCCGGTGGGTAGAAAATACTTTTTTATGATCAACTATGGGTTTTGCCTAAAATTAATTATATCTTGCCTAAAATTAATTATATCGGACAATGAAAACATCCAGGCTTAGAATAAATGCTGAATGAGATTGTCATCCTTCAGTATTTCAAAATTGCCTCACTTTTTTCAAACTGTGTAGTGGTTTGTACACTCTTACAGTATGTAGCCTTACCCTCATCAAATGACAGTAAAATTCACCAAGATGGGAAAGGATTTGATTCCATATTTCAGAGTATAGTACAAACTATCAGCGGTATAGATTTCTTAAGTGTTGAAGGTATACTTAACTGAATAATGTTTTCTCTGGCTCTTTGCACCTATTCCTCTAAATCTTAGATATGCAGTGCATTCGGAAAGTATTCAGACCCCTTTACCTTTTACACATTTTGTTACATTAAAGGCTTATTCTAAAATGTATTAAATACATTTTTGTTCCTCATCAACCTCCACACGATACCCCATAATGGAAAAGAAAAAACATATTTTTAGAATTTTTTCTAAATAATAATACCTTATTTACGTAAGTTTTCAGACCCTTTGCTATGAGACTCGAAATTGAGCACAGGTGCTTCCTGTTTCCATTGATCATCGTTTAGATGTTTCTACAACATGATTGGAGTCCATCTGTGGTAAATTCAATTGATTGGACATGATTTGGAACGGTACACACCTGTCTATAAGGTCCCACATTTGACAGTGCATGTCAGAGCAAAAACCAAGCCATGAGGTCAAAGGAATTGTCCGTAGAGCTCCGAAACAGGGTTGTGTCGATGCACAGATCTGGGGAAGGGCACTAAAACATTTCTGCAGCATTGAAGGTCCCCAAGAACAGAGTGGCCTCCAGCATTCTTAAATTGAAGAAGTTTTGAACCACTAAGACTCTTCCTAGAGCTGGCCGCCCGGCCAAACTGAGCAATTGGGGGAGAGGACCTTGGTCAAGGAGGTGACCAAGAACCCAATGGTAACTCTGACAGAGCTCTAGAGTTCCTCTGTGGAGATGGGAGAACCTTCCAGAAGGATAACCACCTCTGCAGCACTCCACCAATTAGGCCTTTATGGTAGAGTGACCAGACAGAAGCCACTCCATAGTAAAAGGCACATAACAGCCCGCTTGGAGTTTGCCAAAGAGCACCTAAAGGGCTCTCAGATCATGAGAGACAAGATTGTCTGGTCTGATGAAACCAAGATTGAACTCTTTGGCCTCTTTGAATGCGAAGTGTCATGCCTGGAGGAAACCTGGCACCAACCCTACGATGAAGCATGGTGGTGGCAGCATCATGCTGTGGGGATGTTTTTTCAGCGGCAGGGACTGGGAGACTAGTCAGGATCGAGGGAAAGATGAACAGAGCAAAGAAAAGAGAGATCCTTGGTAGAAAAACCTGCTCCAAAGTACTCAGGACCTCAGACTGGGGCAAAGGTTCACCTTCCAACAGGACAACAACCTTAAGCACACAGCCAAGACAACACAGGAGTGGCTTCGGGACAAGTCTCAATGTCCTTGAGTGGGCCAGCTTGAGCCTAGGCTGTAATCACTGCCAAAGGTGCTTCAACAATGTACTGAGTAAAAGGTCTGAATACTTATGTAAATGTGATTTTCAATTTTTATTTTTAATACATTTGCAGAAATTAAAAAAAATATATATACTGTTTTTGATTTGTCATTATGGGGTATTGTGTGTAGATTGATGAAGGAAAACAACAATTTAATCGATTTTAGAATAAGGCTATGAAAGTTAAGGGGTCTGAACACTTTCCGAATACCTTTCTGGATACCAATATACAACAGCACCATGTAAAATGTATGTGTTGGAATTCAAATTAAAAAGCAGCAACTCCAAATGTATCCCGGCGCTCTGAAAGAGCTGCAGGTAGAAAAATCGGTTAATATTTGACTTTCGTCCTGGGAAACAAATTCGGTAAACAGTTGAGATGTTTTACAAGTAATCCTCATTATCATTTTCAAAGGGATGACACTCAGAGATTTTTGTCAGCGGGTGCAACTTGGATCTAAAATTTTGGGGTGAAATGAGGCGCCCTAATCAAAATGTTTACCCAGATACACATGTACAGTCTGTTGAGAAACAGAGAGCAACAGACACACATACACGCTAACAATACTTTTGATGTTCGAAGAACGTAGCCGTAGCTCTTGAATATAAAATGGTTAGCGTCTGTATTGTGATTACTTCAGACAGGTACACAGGTCTGTGTGTACTGTGCCGCTGAGAGTGTTTCTCTGTGTGTGTGTGCCTCTCTCTGTGTGTGCTTGCGTGTGTGCGTTGCTCTCTATTTCTCCACACAGTGGTCTGAAGTTAGATGCTCCAAATTGAATATGTCTAAGATCTGAAGTCACACATGGAGCGCTTCATGATATCTGATCCTGTCATGAACTGAACTGTTATTGGTTTCTGCAAAAAAATATTATGATTTCAGTTGGTGAATGCATCAGCTGGTCGACACACAAGAGACACATATGCACACCCTCATGGACACACACACACACACACACACACACACACACACACACACACACACACACACACACACACACAGACACAACATGGTCTGGCTCTGCCCAGAAGCTCTCTTTTAACATGGATAGGAGTCGGGTCTCCCACCAAATCTCCTCTCTGACTTCAAAGCACTGAAAGCAACAGTCCACTCTTGACAATATCAGAGCATTCAGAGGTTGCAACCCAAAATGGCATCCTATTCCCTATATAGTGCACCACTTTTGACCAGGGCCCACAGGGCTCTTTATAGGGAAAAGTGTGTAATTTGGGGGACACACATACTCTCCAAAACAGTATTAAATACCACTTAGTTGGTGTGTCTGTGAACCCCAAAATGGGAAGACAAAGCCTGTGTGTGTGTGTGTGTGTGTGTGTGTGTGTGTGTGTGTGTGTGTGTGTGTGTGTGTGTGTGTGTGTGTGTGTGTGTGTGTGTGTGTGTGTGTGTGTGTGTGCGCGCATGTGCGTGCGCGTGCGCGTGCGTGCGTGTGTGTGTACACAGTTGAAGCCGGAAGTTTTTATATACATTTAGGTTGGAGTCATTAAAACTCGTTTTTCAACCCCTCCACAAATTTCTTGTTAACAAACTACTGTTTTGGCAAGTCGGTTAGGACATCTACTTTGTGAATGACACAAGTAATTAAAAAAAAAATTGTTTACAGACAGATTATTTCACTTATAATTCACTGTATCACAATTTCAGTGGGTCAGAAGTTCACAGACACTAAGTTGACTGTGCCTTTAAACAGCTTGGAAAATTCCAGAAAATAATGTAATGGCTTTAGAAGCTTCTGATAGGCTAATTGACATCATTTGAGTCAATCGGAGGTGTACCTGTGGATGTATTTCTAGGCCTACCTTCAAACTCAGTGCCTCTTTGATTTGACATCATGGGAAAACCAAAAGAAATCAGCCAAGACCTCAGAAAACAAATTGTAGTCCTCCACAAGTCTGGCTCATCCTTGGGAGCAATTTCCAAATGCCTGAAGGTACCACGTTCATCTGTACAAACAATTGTACACAAGTATAAACACCATGGGACCACGCAACCGTCATACCGCTCAGGAAGGAGATGCGTTCTGTCTCCTAAAGATGAATGTACTTTGGTGCAAAAAGTGCAAATCAATCCCAGAACAACAGCAAAGGACCTTGTGAAGATGCTGGAGGAAACAGGTATGAAAGTATCTATATCCACAGTAAAACGAGTCCTATATCGACATAACCTGAAAGGATGCTCAGCAAGGAAGAAGCCACTGCTCCACCATAAAAAAGCCAGACAACGGTTTGCAACTGCATATGGGACAAAGATCGTACTTTTTGGAGAAATTACCTTTAGTCTGATGAAACAAAAATACAACTGTTTGGCCATAATGACCATTGTTACATTGGGAGGAAAAAGGGGGAGGCTTGCAAGCTGAAGAACACCATCCCAACCGTGAAGCATGGGGGTGGCAGCATCATGTTGTGGTGGTGCTTTGCTGCAGGAGGGACTGGTGCACTTCACAAAATAGATGGTGTCATGAGGGAGGACAATTATGTGGATATATTGAAGCAACATCTCAAGACATCAGTCAGGAAGTTAAAGCTTGGTCGCAAATGGGTCTTCCAAATGGACAATGACCCCAAGCATACTTCCAAAGTTGTGGCAAAATGGCTTAAGGACAACAATGTCAAGGTATTGGAGTTGCCATCACAACGCCCTGACCTCAGTCCCATAGAAAATTTGTGGGCCTGCCCACAATGCCTACAAACCCGACTCATTTACACCAGCTCTGTCAGGAGGAATGGGCCAAAATTCCCCTAACTTATTATGGGAAGCTTGTGGAAGGCTACCCGAAACATTTGACCCAAGTTAAACAATTTAAAGGCAATACCACCAAATACTAATTGAGTGTATGTAAACTTCTGACCCACTGGGAATATGATGAAAGAAATAAAAGCTGAAATAAATCATTCTCTCTACTATTATTCTGACATTTCACATTCTTAAAGTAAAGTGGTGATCCTAACTGACCTAAGACATGGAATTTTTACTAGAATTAAATTAAATTCATGAATTGTGAAAAACTGAGTTTAAATGTATTTGGCTAAGGTGTAAACTTCCGACTTCAACTGTATATGCATGCATGCATACATACATATACATGCATGCATGAGTGCGTGTGTGTGCCTGTGTTTGAATTACATGCCTTTGTGTGTGTGTGTGTGTGTATGTGTGTGTGTGTGTGTGTGTGTGTGTGTGTGTGTGTGTGTGTGTGTGTGTGTGTGTGTGTGTGTGTGTGTGTGTGTGTGTGTGTGTGTGCGTGCATGAGGACGCGTATGTGCGTGTCTGTGTTTTTTCCTCCCATCCGGAGATTTAATGAGATATAGGATATGCACGGAACACGTCAGAGTTGAAAGAATCAGTCACCGATGCTGATACATCAAGGGTAGCACCTTTACCCTGAAAATGCTAACTCAGGAGGGCAATTAACTCCTCCGCAACGAGGGTCAGAAATTAGTTCACGATTTCTCCCCTGTGGACGCGAGGCCGGGCATATACGTCCCTTGTGTGTGTGTTGGTGTGTGTGTGGGGGGGGGGGGGGGGGGGGGGTGCTGGGAGATGCATGCAGGTAAGGCCCTCCACAGAGTAATTATCCACAACCTCAGGCGAGTTTACATCAAGGCATTGTGGGTGTTTTTTATTTGTTTTAGCGTTGTTCTTTTTTTCTCATCCAGTATTTGAATTAAATATCAAAATGCACATCAGTAGCCGGTGTCCAGTGACTACACTTAAAACTGCAACCATTTGCATATTTGGATTGATGTTGGAAAATGTGATCTCTAGACACACATCCCGAGAATTAATATGCGTTTGATAGTTATGCTCTGAGCAGTTCATGCATATTCATTAACCTTAATGTCTGCAACCAGTATCAATATCCGTCAATATAAAACATTTTATATTGTTCTATATTGATTCCCGTGAACGCCAAACTCCCATGAACACATCCTTCATATTGGAAATCTTTCATGACATATCCTAATTAAATAACCTCCAATTTAAAATAGTAGCCTGAATTATGATCAGAGCCATTACCCTTCTTTTGCAGTTTGTTCAATCTCAGATTGAAAGCATGCATTGAGAAGAGTCAAGAAAAAAAGATAGAATATCAAATTAAAACTCAATATTGATCATATAAATCATATAAGTGTTGGTGAGGTATATGATTATAGCCTAATGATTAATTATGACTAGGCCTAATATTCCCCTCAACTGTTGGCACAACAATGGCCGTTATCATGAGGCAAGACACTGAAGAATATTGACCTAACAAATGAACATCAGACCCTAGAATGCTTTTAATTGAATTATAAATTCCTAGTTTTTATTTATTTAGCCAGTTTTGTTGCAATTTTGACTTTTACACTATATCCGAGTGGGCCTTGCCATTTTATGATGTCAGATAGTAATTCATTGCACTGTCTACTCCAAATATACTGAACAAAAATATAAACGTAATTTGTAAAGTGTTGGTCCCATGTTTCAGGAGCTGAAATAAAAGATCCCAGAAATGTTCCATATTCACAAAAATCTTATTTCTCTCAAATGTTGTGCACCAATCCCAGTTAGTGAGCATTACTCATTTGTCAAGATAATCCATCCACTGACAGGTGTGACATACCAAGAAACTGATTAAACAGCATGATCATTACACACATGCACCTTGTGCTGGGGACAATAAAAGGCCACTCTAAAATGTGCAGTTTTGTCACACAAAACAATGCCATAGATGTATCACGTTTTGAGGGAGCTTGCAATTGGCATGCTGACTCCAGAGCTGTTCCCAGATAATTTAGTGTTCATTTCTCTACCATAAGCAGCCTCCAACATAATTTTTGAGAATTTGGCAGTAAGTCCAACCCGGCTTCATAACCACAGACCACGTGCAACCATGCCAGCCCAGGACCTCCACATCTGGCTTCTTCATCTGCGGGATCGTCTGAGACCAGCCACCCGGATAGCTAATGAAACTGTGGATTTGCACAACTGAAGAATTTCTGCACACACTGTCATAAACCATCTCAGGGAAGCTCATCTGCGTGCTCGTCGTCCTCACCAGAGTCTTGACCTGACTGCAGTTCGGCGTCGTAACTGACTTCAGTGGGAAAATGCTCACCTTCGATGGCCACTGGCATGCTGGAGAAGTGTGCTCTTCACAGATGAATCATGGTTTCAACTGTACCGGGCAGATGGCAGAGAGTGGGTATGGTGTCGTGTGGGTGAGTGGTTTGCTGATGCCAGCGTTGTGAACAGAGTGCCCCATGGTGGCGGTGGGGTTATGGTATGGGCAGGCATAAGCTACGGACAACGAACCCAATTGCATTTTATCGATGGCAATTTGAATTTGAGATACCATTACGAGATCCTGAGGCCCATTGTCGTGCCGTTCATCCGCCGCCATCACCTTATGTTTCAACATAATGCACTGCCCCATGTCGCAAGAATCTGTACACAATTTCTGGAAGCTGAACATGTGCCAGTTCTTCCATGGCCTGCATACTTACCAGACATGTCACCCATTGAGCATGATTGGGTTGATATGGATCGAAGTGTACGACAGTCTGTTTGAGTTCTCGCCAATATCCAGCAACTTCGCACAGCCACTGATCTAAACTCAATACCCCATAATGTCAAAGTGGAATTATGTTTTTAGAAATGTTTACAAATTAATAAAAACTGAAATGTCTTGAGTCTAAGTATCAACCCATTTGTTATGGCAAGCATAAATAAGTTCAGGAGTAAAAATGTGCTTAACAAGTAATACATAAGTTGTAATAGTGATTTTAAAACCGCTACAGAGTTTAACGGCTGTGATAGGAGAACTGATGGATCAATATTGTAGTTACTCCACCATACTAACATAATTGACAGAGTGAAAGGAAGGAAGCCTGTACAAAATAAAAATATTCCAAAACATGCATCCTGTTTGATACGAGGCACTAAAGTAAAACTGCACAGAATGTGGCAGACAAATAAATCACTGAATACTAGTCTTTATATTTTCAAGCATGATGGTGGCTGCATCATGTTATGGGTATGCTTGTCATCGGCAAGGACTGGGAAGTTTTTTTTTATTAAATGAAACGGAATAAAGCTAAGCACAGGCAAAATCCTAGGCAAAATCCTTTGTCTCACAGGCACTGGGAGACAAATTCACCTTTCAGCAGGACAATAACCTAAAACACATGGCCAAATATACACTGGGGTTGGTTAGCAAGACAACATTGAATGTTCCTGAGTGGCCTAGTTAAAGTTTTGACTTAAATCGGCTTTAAAATCTATGGCAAGACCTGAAAATGGCTGTCTAGCAATGATCAACAGCCAACTTTACAGAGCTTGAAGAATTTTCAAAAGAATAATGTGCAAATATTGTACAATCCAGGTGTGCAAAGCTCTTAGACTTACCCAGAAAGACTCACAGCTGTAATCGCTGCCAAAGGGGATTCTAACATGCATTGACTCAGGGGGTTCAATAGTTATATAATCAAGATACTGTATATTAGAGTTTAATTTTCCATTAATAAAAAATGAAATAGTAGTGGGCCTCCTGAGTTGTGCAGCGGTCTCAGGCACTGCATCGCAGTGTCACTACAGACCCGGGTTCGTTCCCAGGCTGTGTCACAACTGGCCGGGATCATGAGTCCCATAGGGCGGCGCACAATTGGCCCAGCGTTGTCCGGGTTAGGGGAGGGTTTGGCCGGGGGGCTTTACTTGGCTCATCGCGCTCTAGCGACTCATTATGGCGGGCTGGGCACCTGCAGGCTGACCTCGGTCTTCCTCCGACACATTGGTGGAGCTGGCTTCTGGGTTAAGAAGCATGGTTTGGCGGTTCCTGTTTCGGAGGACGCATGACTAGACCTTCGCCTCCCGAGCCCGTTGGGGAGTTGCAGCGATGTATAATAGAGTATTTTGTGTAGATCGTTTACAAAAATGGACAAATCCATTTTATTCCCATTTTGTAACACAACAAAATGTGGAAAAAGTTGAGGGGTGTACATACTTTCTGAAGGCACTGTATACAGACCAATATGTTTTGAACATCAAACCGCAATAAAATCGCAATACATATAGAATTGTGAGAATCGCAATACATATCGTGTCAGCACCTAAGTATTGTGATAATATCGTATTGTGAGGTCCCTGGCAATAACCTACTAGCTAAGTGGCTAGCTTATGTGTGCACCCACTCTGCCCAAAGCGCGATTTCGTAACCTAATACATCCAATTATCCATTTCAATCCCATTTTGTAACACAACAACATGTGAAAGTCAAAGGGTGTGAATACTTTCTAAAGGCACTAGATTATCCGTGTTACAACATTTTATTAAGATAGGCCTTGAAAATGTTTGTAGACTTGAACAGTAGATCTTTGGCGGAAGGTCTATGAACCCACACACCTCCCTATACAGTCCAAAAAATGCTGGGTTGAAAACAACCCATTTTATTTTATTTCACAGTAAAAATTACTCTATTTGACTCTGCCACAGATAACGTTTGGTCCCCGTCTAAAAAGAGTAAAATGTACTCTCGCAACAGAGCAATTTTTTCAGAGTTGTACATGCTCAATTTAGTGTTGAAATTTAACTCTGCATCATTGCGTTTCACTATGTACAGTATTCATTGAAAATAACTTACTTTTTTAACTCTGCAGTGTTGTTCAGTATTCTAGAGTTAATTATTTAGAGTAATGTATACTCTCAATAAAGTCAATATAATCGCATGGAGTTATACTCAACACTTTTGGGGTTTATATGGTCCTATTTGAGATGTAAAGCTGTGAAGCCTGATTTACATATTTCGTAATGTGTCATATTATGGTGGTTTGCAATATTGATATGCAATGTCTAGTGTTATCCATTAAAGAGGGAGCAGGGGCGGACTGGGACCAGAAGTCGGCTTTGGCCTTTCTAACACCTGTCCATTTTTATCATTTTTCTTTTTCTTGAGGCCCCCATTACTTAGACATAAAATGATCATTTTGCATGCAAAAAAAACAATAGGTTAGACAGGCCCACTGGGTTATCTGGTATGTGCCAGAAATGCCAGTCCACCCCTGAAAAGGAGAATGTCTAGCCATTTTACATCACCCAAAACTTACACTCAGCATGCATGTCAGAGCAGGAAGGAGAAACCTGTTGTTAGCGACTACCTACATCAAATAAACTGGAACAGCCTTCTCAGTAACAGATGCAATAAATCCAACCACTTCAGGTTAAAAAATATATAACACATTTTAAAATGTATTTAATATGTAACATACATTTCGTATGTTACATATTAAATAAAGGTTACATTTTTTAAATACTTTTTTTGAATCATTCTGTAGCATAAGACAATCAATTTACATGCGAAAAACACAGATATTGAAACAAACAATTCTAAAAATATGACAATGACTCATTCCCACATCTGTGTGTACTCCATCATTTTAACTCTCTGTTGCTGGTTACTCTTAATGGAGTTAAAAGTACTCCGTCCCAATCAACTCCAGTTACACTAACTCCAGAGAGCGTATCACTTTGAGGGTAAAAATAAATCCAGTAGTGTTCATTTAACTTAATTCATTTTACTCTGTGATTTCAACTCTTCCTGATTTTTATTTTAACCCATCCAGTTGGGTTGTGTGAATAATCCAACAACTTGGGTTGTTGAGATTACCCAAACATTTAAACATAAATTGGGTATTTTTTACTTTCATGCAGGCAGGCCTTTCTCTGGGTAGAGAAATCTACCTAGCTCGGCCAGAAGCTGGAAAAACAAAGGTGTCATTGTACGCTGATGATTCATGCGTTCTGTTAAGTATACGATTTGAATCCCTTCACAGCCTCATAGAGGATCTAGATACTTTTTCCAGCCTCTCTGGATTACAACCAAATTATGATAAGTGTACTATATTATATATTGGATCACTAAAAAATTATGCTTTTACATTGCCGTGTAGTTTACTAATAAAATGGTCTGACGGTGATGTGGACATAATGTTTTTAATGAAAATCTGTCAATCATTATTTGAATATGTTCGTAACCCGTTGTATAAAAGTGATAATGCCCTCGAAGCCCGTGTTTGGAGGATATTATCACGGTTTGCTCGACTTCGTCTCGGGCATAACAACACCCGTGCCAATATATCCTCCAAACATGGGCTTCGAGGGCATTATCACTTAATTGTAGTAGTGTGACAATATTAGCTGTAGTAGTGATATGACAATGGCTATGGTGGCTGCAGCAGCTGTTATCAACTTCAAGGTGGATGTTGTTGGTAATTTGGTAGCGTTACCTTTTTCACAATTAACTTTCAGACTTCGTTTACAAATGATCATCATCTGGTGAGTGGCACTGTTTTTTGTTGCAGCTCACTTTCTGTTAGCTATCTCTTTGAAAATAATGATTGAAACATTGTTGTATTTAAACTTTAGATCATCGGTTAGTGTGAAGAACGTGATAAAATATATTTGCAATGGGAAGTAATAGCTGGTTTGTTCATTTCATTTTGGACATCAAATGGTTGTGCTTTTGTATTGGTTTGATTTCATGGGGCCTACTGGAGTGAATGGGCTTTTTATTCTTTATCATTATTTGATGCTGTGTGTCTGCTGTCGCCTGTCTATCAGCCGTGTCTACCTTTTGATGTGACGCTGTTGTTGTCGCTATTGGTGATGGTGTGACAGTGGTGCTGGCTACCATAAGTTATTTTATGCAGTGTGTCATGTTGTGTCCATGCCGGTTTTGTCTCTGTGTGAGGCAGCCCAAAGCTTGGCCTGTTTTTGATTTATTCATAATGTCATCAAAAAGTATTGCTCCTCCTTCGCTAGAACTAGAATGGTTCGACTACAGAAAATATTATGTCAGGTGACGCTACATTTTCTGTTGTTTTCTAGATTTTTTGGTTTGATAAAACATACTGGACCATGTTTTGTCCCTCTGAAGGCATAGGTCTCATAATCACGGTTCACCACTGCATGCTGGGTTTACCTAGCAGCTGCACTGTACAAAAAAATCCTGTTGTTTTTACAGTTATTTACTGGCAGTACTGTTAAAACAAAGTTTCTTTGGAATTTAATGTAACATACTAGAGGCGTCACTACAGACCCTGGTTCAATTCTAGGCTGTATCACAACCGGCTGTGATTGGAAGTCCCGTAGGGCGGCACACAATTGGCCCAGCGTCATCCGGGTTAGGGTTTGGCCGGGTAGGCCGTCATTGTAAATAAGAATTTGTTCTTAACTGACTTGCCTAGTTAAATAAAAAGTTAAATAAAATAAAAAATTGATAAATTCTTTTAAGTTACTTATTTTACAAAGGTAACTGGCTGCCAGTAAATGACCGTAAAAACAACAGGATTTTTTTTAGGTTATTTTCAGGTGTGGCTCATTAGGAGCTTGTCTTTCTGATATCTCATTGGCCAGCCGTGGGAGTAAATTACATTCCTGTTCATAATTTTAAGTTTACATACCGCAAACAAAATGTTGCCAATTTGGCACATTCTTCTAGTTATTTATTACATATTATGATAAGGGACTCCACCTTATTCTATTTTAACAATGGGCTTTAGGTAGGCTTTCAGGAAACTTATACACTGCCATACACCTACATTTACATTTTAGTCTTTTTTTTTTTTTTTTTACCTCATTGAAACTTCAAAATTGTCTTTTTGACCTCAACATGCGATAACTATACAACAGAACAGACAAACAGGAATGTCATTTACTCTCATGGGTGGCTAAAAATAACTATTTGAAAGCTACGCCCCAACTAAACTACTCCTCCAGTCTTCTGATCTGAGTCTGACCCGCTGGGTCATACAGTATCTCAACAACCCAACATTTTTTTGTATAGTAGCCAAACTTAATTTAGACTTGAAGAAGGAACGGAAATGTAAGTACTTGCCATGCGAACAGTAATTAATACTGTTCCACAACTAGATAGCCTATCCTTACCCCCTTGTTCGTTTTGAACATCATAAATAAGATGACCGGGAATGTGTCGAGGGGGGGTGGAGGGGGCAAGCAGCGGCTGGCTGGGTCGCCATCCATCAAGTCTCCTACGCCCAGTAATCGCTCGAGTTGGACAACAGGCAGCGGAGAGCCAAGAAATCCGAGCTGTGGTAAGAAAAACACATGCTCCTTCCAAAATAACAATGCACTCTTGTGACACTCGCAACCCACCGCCCGTTGCGATTCAAATGTGCGGCATTCTGACATTGTAAAGCAGCGGTATTGTGTTACTTTGGCTTGCAGTTTGAACTTGGTGGGCTGTTCTTTCAAAAGAAGGGGGAGTGCACTCATGTTGCATTGTCTCTGCAGTTTGTCATAAAAGACACGTTTTTGCAGGAATTGAACTGTAACCAATACTAGAACATTTTCATTATTCTCTGACCTGCGACGCATCTTCAGAATGTGTAGGCATGTCTTCAGAAGTGGCCTATATCAGAGAACCAAAATGGAACAACTGTAACAGCCAACAAGTGTAACTGTCAGTTCACAAAGCTTGGGAGTGGATTTGTTATAGCCTAGGCCCCTTCACTTGTCTTCTGCACTAATCACAATATGAGCCTTCTCAAGACTTTTGTCATGAGGACACACAAAATGTAATGTCAAAATGTCATAAGGGCAGAACAGCTCTGACTCCAGACTAGAAACACCTCCAATAGTTCTACAACTTCTCACAAATTAGTGCTTTTGAAGAGGAAGTGTTATGTCATTCATAATCTCTCATCTGTCAGTAAAATATAATTTTCTGTCAAAGAAGGAAACAGCCTTGAGCAGACCTCTGTGCCCTGTGCGAGACCTCAGCTGCCAGTCGATGACATGACAAAGGAGGTAAGGCCAGTAAATCGGTAAATCCACCGACACACGGAGATAGAGTGTGTAGGCCTACAGTACGAAATTGGTAGTGTTGATATTTTTCCTATAATAGGTAGGCCTACACAATAATTAGTTTTTATTTCAGAATTGGTTAGCTATTAAATTAAACAATATGAGCATTTGTGGTGTATCTGCTGCTAGCTCATTTTGATTGCTTTACTTTTAACTAAGAGCTCATATTATTTTAATTTTTTTCAGTGCTATGTGACAAATAATTATTAGCAGCTCATAAATATTAGTGTTGGGGTGGCAAGAACATTGGTTTGAAAATGTAAAATGTATTTGTTATTTGTATGGTCCTGTGAACCTGTGTTTTTAGAAGACTCAACTTGACTTTCCTAAGTCGTAAACAATGTCACACACACACATATACAGTGCATTTGAAAAGTATTCAGAACCCTTGACTTTTTCCACATTTTGTTAAGTTACAGCCTTATACTAAAATGGATTACATTTTTAAAAATCCGGATCAATCTACACACAATACCCAATAATGACAAAGCAAAAACAGGTTTTAGATATTTTTAAACATTTCTAATAAAACAATTACTGAAATAATACATTTACATAAGTATTCAGACCCTTTGCTATGAGACTCGAAATTGAGCTCAAGTGCATCCTGTTTCCATTGATCATCATTGAGATAGTTCTACAACTTGATTGGAGTCCATCTGTGGTAAAATTCAATTGATTGGACATGATTTGGAAAGGCGCACACCTGTCTATAATGAGGTTGACAGTGCGTGTCTGAGCAAAAACCAAGCCATGAGGTCGAAGGAATTGTCCATAGAGCTCCGAGACAGGATTGTGTTGAGTCACAGATCTGGGGAAGGGTACCAAAAAATAACTGCAGCATTGAAGGTCCCCAAGAACACAGTGGCCTCCATCATTCTTAAATGGAACAAATTTGGAACCATCAAGACTCTTCCTAGAGCTGGCCGCCTGGCCAAACTGAGAAAATGGGGGAGAAGGGCCTTGGTAAGGGAGGTGACCAAGAACCCGATGGTCACACTGACAGAGCTCCAGAGTTTTTCTTTGGAGATGGGAGAACCTTCCAGAAGGACAACAATCTCTACACCACTCTACCAATCAGGCCTTTATGGTAGAGTGACCAGACAAAAGTCACTCCTCAGTAAAATGCACATGACAGCCCGCTTGTAAAAATCACCAGTATTTTTTTTGGGGGGGGGGGATCCATTGTGAGCGCCAACGTCTTCTCACATTGTAACAACTGGTTACGCTTTAAGAATATCCAACGAATCTCAACTGATTGGATATCATTGTCTTATTCGATTTAATTGCCAAACAAACCTTTTACTAGGTTGATCTATGGATACGGACCAAATTAATTTGTTCCAACCGATGAGACATTTTAAACTTTTCCACATTAACCTAGATACAGTGACGCTTTCAGGTTAATTAAAGTTTAATTCCCAGATAGCCTATACAGGTATGATTAATCATTAACGTTGATTAAATCAATAAAATTTGCTTTTGCAAGCTCATTTAAGCCCAAATCCCACATTACTGATCCAGTATTTATGATTCATTAATGTCTCTATATAGATTAAATCCGTTTTTACAAGTTAAAATGACTCAAAACCCAAAGTTTGGAGAATTATTTTTATATATATTTTATATATCTATTGTGGCGTACAGCAGGTCAGCCACCAGGGGGAGACTCATCGAGGCCTGGTAACAGATGGAGTATACATCACGAGCCGATGGCTCCATCTGCTGGACGTGCCAGGTCTCGACGGGCTCTCCAGCCAGAACTAATTGGGGCTGATTGGGAGCTGGTGAGTAATCAAGGGCGGATTGCTCACCAGCTGTGCAAGGACCATAAAGCTGCCTGAAGGGCAGCACACAAGAAGAATGGGGGAAGAAAGGACTCCCGTGGTATTGTTGACGGTTGCAGAGGTAAGAAGAGGGAGTTCAGTTTTGTGCCCGACAAGATACAGCCAGACCCAGAATACCTGAAGATGGCATCCCAGAGAGGGTCTCATATGGGAGACCTTTTCTTTTTGATCTATTATTTAAATAAACACCCTTGAAAATGAGCTAATCCTTCTCTGTCCGTGTCTGATATGGGGTAAACGTCTTGACCAACCCCCCGGGTCTGCCACAAGTGGTGGAGAATACGGGCACGTCTGACAATGTGGTCAGATCAGGGTTGACGTTTACACAGTAAACGTCAGACTGATCAGATCAAATGATGACATAAAGAGCATTGTGTTGAACACTGTGCGATGTTTAACAGTGAGAATCGCAGAATGGTGAACTTACTAAATGACTAGAGTTGACTGTGTGATATTAGGTTGCTTCTTGTTTAAATATCTCCCTGGAAGAGTTGATAGCTCAGTTCACCCGGGTCCAACAAGGACAACAGGCGGTTCAGGAACGAACGCTGGAGGAACAGTGACTACAAAACGTTCGCCTCATTGAGGAAGTCAGGAAGCTGCAAGGAGGAGTGTCTCCAGGATCACATCCCAACTAGTTTTTGATCAAGCTAACGGAAGACGATGACATCGAAACATAACTCTGTACACTTGAACAGACAGCACTACGGGAAGGATGACCAAGGCCACAGTGGGCAAGTCTGCTGGCCCCGTTCCTCTCTGGGAATGCCGAAAAGGCGTATTGGGACCTGAACGACGAACAGGCAGCTAACTACGACGGACTCAAACGGGAGATACTCAGCCGCTATGGGTACAGCCTGGCCCATCGGGCTCAACGGTCCCACGACTGGAGGTTCGTACCCGACGCATCCCGCCGAGCCCAGATGAGCGACCTACTGCGCGTCACCAGGGCATGGCTCCTCACTGACGTATCCACCCTCTCCATCCTCTACAAAGAGGTCCTGGATCGCTTCTTACGGGCGCTACCCTATGACATGAAGAGGGCCGCGAGTCTATGCACGCCCCAGACCTTGGAGGGCCTCCTGGAAGCAGTGGAGACACATAAGAACACTCAGGCACTGCTGAGTGGGAGCCGGGATGAGTCGGCGACCCGTCCGAGGGGACGGAAGGACAGTCCCACCGCGGTGTACCCTGAACCGACAGTTGGCAGGGCCAAAGGACCTCAAACCCGTGGAGAGATGGCGGGGGTAGGGCTGACCCGCCACCGACGACCCCAGGTCGAGGGAGACCTAAGGTGTTTTGAGTGTGGCACCCGGGGGCACATTGCCTGGAATTGGCCGGCTCGAGAGGAGTCGATGCCATCAGCTAGCCCCAGAGGCGAGGTGGGTCACACCGTGAACTATGTCACCTCCTGTTGGGCGCACCACGATTCAACTGCACCCATGGTTCCGGTGAAGGTGGACGGACATGACACGGAAGCACTATTAGACTCTGGAAGCATGGTTAGGCTCGTAACCACGAGCCAGGAGACCGAACGGGGTAGGGAGTTGTCCATTTCCTGTGTTCACGGGGACACAAAGCGGTATCCCACCGTATGGACCAACATCGTGACGCCACAAGGGAGCTGTCAGATGATGGTGGGTGCAGTACCAGAGCTGCCGGTACCTCTCCTAGTGGGACAGGATTGTCCGCTGTTCACGGCCCTATGGGGGCACGAATTGAGGAACAAGGTACGAGCCGGCCGAAGAAGAGAGCGGGGACAACCAATAGCCTGTGCGGCCCGGAAGCAACCGGTTAACCAGCATGTGTCTACGGCTCCGGAGTTGGAGGGGGCGCCGGAACCCGATCCTCCTGGGGAACCCCTGGAGGAGGAGCCCATCCTCCCCCTCCTCGATTTTGAGGGGCCAGTAGAGACCCCCGCTGGGGGCCAACTGAGGGGCCAATTCTGGACAGCCCAGTGGGAGGATCCGAACATGAAAGCTGCCGCCGCCCAAGTGATAGCGGTGGATGGACAGCTACTTCTGAGGGTGAGTGACTGGCGATACCCCCATTTCCAAATTAAGAATAACCTTTTGTATCAGGTGTCGCGCCAACAGGGGGAACTTCGAGAGGTATTGTTGCTGCCCCGACGGTACGTAGGAACCGTTCTTCAGCTGGCCCACACCCACCTGTTGGGGGCGCACATGGGAATGGAGAAGACCCGGGAACAGATCGCCGCCCGGCTCCACTGGCCCGGGATGAGGAGGGCCGTGGAAGACTACTGTCGCAGCTGCCTGGAGTGTCAACTCACTGCCCTGAAAGCACACTTCCAAAACCCTCTGGTCCTCCTGCCAATAATCGGGGTGCCCTTACATGCATCGCCATGGACATAGTGGGACCCCTGGTAAAGGCTGTACGAGGACACAGGTACATCTTGGTAATAGTGGACTATGCCATCCGGTATCCCGAGGCCATTCCCCTACGGGCGGCGGTGTCCAAGGGAATCGCCCGGGAGCTGTTACAGCTCTTTAGCCGGGTGGGCATTCGAACGAGATCCTGACAGAACAAGGTACGGAGTTTATGTCCGCCTCATGAAAGAGTTGTGTGCCCTCCTGCAGATCAAGCAGATCCAGACCTCCGTTTTTCACCTGCAGCGGATGGGCTCGTCGAGCGCTTTAACTTCTTCAGCCTACCATCCCGTTAGCGGGATCATTTTCCAGCGAAAACTCCTAGCGACATTAGCATAACGAAATTCAATATTTTTTTTTTTTCAAATATAGGGCTGTCTCATATCGTTTTATAGATACACCTCTCTTGAATCGACCCTCGTTGTCCGATTTCAAAAAGGTTTTACAGGAAAAGCACAATATTAGATTATGTTAGAGGAGTACATGGTAAAAGTCGCATCATATGAATTTTCCGAGCAAGCACACCCATCACATATAAACAAAAAACAGCTAAATGCAGCACTAACCTTTTACAAACTTCATCAGATGACACACCTAGGACATCATGTTACACACAGCATGCAATCTTTTGTTCAATAAAGGTCATATTTCTATATAAAAACAGCATTTTACATCGGCACCTGAGGTTGACTAACATTTTCCCATAAAATGCGTCCCGGGAAACTGTGCTACAATTTTATAAATAACTATTCGAAAACGATTTTTTTTATACATATTGTCAATCTAAGATTTATAGATGAATATCTCTTGAAAACACCAGTCAAAACAGATTTTAAATTAACTTTACAGGGTAATCACACTTTGAGATCAAATGGGATGCGATACCCAGAAATTGAGCTCGAAAACGTAGCTCGGCGCCACCTGTGAACAATAGCACGTAACATCTTATATTGTATAATATCGCCAATAATCCCTCACCTTTAGTTGTCTTCATCAGAAATCACATCCCGATGTCCCAGGTCCATGACAAATGTATTTTCGGTCGAAAAAGTCCATGCTTTATGTTCCATTAGCTTCCTCTTGCTAGCGCGTCCTAAGGCTGTAATCAAATGTTGATCCGTGGGCGGCAGCTGTCTAACGCAAAATGACTGTTTACGGTAAGTGAGGGTCGTTCAAACATGTCAAACGTTTTATCAAGTAATCGTCAGTGCCTGTTTCAACAAGAGAACCAATCAGATTCGAGTGGGACGATTTCATTGTGTTTCAAAAAACTTCCAAAGGTGGGGGCAGACACGGCCGCCAACGTCACAATGCTCATGGCCCTCCGACTGTGACCAATTGCCACATCGTCTCTTTCACTGAGTTTCCACCGTAGAACCCTCAAAACACTTTGTAAAGACTGGGGACATCTAGTGGAAGCACTGGAAAGTGCTCAATTTTCATTTTTTCACGTTGTGAATTATAGGTAAGGCTGTGAAGTCGAGTCGACAATTCAGATTTCCACTTCCTGGTTCAATCGGTCTCGGGGTTTTGACTGCCATACGAGTTCTGTTATACTCACAGACACCATTCAAACAGTTTTAGAAAATTTAGGGTGTTTTCTATCCATATAAAATAAGTATATGCATGTCCTAGCTTCTGACTTTGATTAGTAGGCCGTTGAAAATGGGAACGATTTTTTTCCAAAATGCGCTGTGGCGCCCCCTATCCTAGGGTAAATCGAAGAAGTTAAGAAAACGCTCAAACAGATGCTATGGAAGGTAATCGAGCAGGACGGGAAGAACTGGGACCAGCTACTACCCCACCTAATGTTCTCAATCTGAGAAGTACCCCAATCCTCCACTGGGTTTTCCTCGTTCGACCTCCTTTATGGGAGGCCACGCGGCCTACTGGACCTCGCCAAGGAGGTGTGGGAAGCCCAACTAACCCCCTTACGCAGCGTGGTAGAGCACGTGGAGACGATGCGAGAGCAGAAGACAGCCATATGGCCAGTCGTGAGGGAACATATGGCGAAGGCCCAACGCGCCCAAGCCCAGGTCTACAATGGGGGAGCACAGCCCCGAGAATTCTAGGTGGGAGACAGGGTGTTGGTCTTGATCCCCACGGCCGAACGTAAGTTCCTGGCAACATGGCACGGACCATACGAGGTGATCGAGAAGCTGGGACCTGTCAATTACCACGTACGACAACCGGGGAGACAGAAACCCCATCAGATTTACCACGTGAACCTGTTGAAGAAGTGGCACGAGAGGACAGCCTTAGCCGTGTTATGGTCGGGGCCCAGGATGCCAATGGTACCAGTGGAGGTACCGAGCAATGAGGACCTCAACCCGGTCCAGAAGCAAGAGCTCAGGGAGCTCGTCGATCGGAACACGGCGGTCTTCTCCGAGAAGCCGGGCCGCACGACCCTCATTGAACACCACATCTGTACCCGGCCCGGGGAAACGGTACGAAAGAGGCCTTATCGGATTCCGGTGGCCCGAAGGGAGGCCGTGAAACAGGAAGGGGAGGCTATGCTGAGGATGGGGTTGCGGAAGAGTCCCACAGTGCATGGTGCAACCCCATCGTGTTGGTGCCCAAACCAGACGGTAGCATCTGCTTCTGTAACGATTTCCGGGGGGGGAACGACATCAGCTTGTTCAACGCATATCCCAAGCCGAGGGTGGACGAGCTCATCGATCGATTGGGAAAGGCCCGGTACATCAGCACCCTTGACCTGACCAAAGGTTATTGGCAGGTACCTTTGGCAGCCTCCTCCCGGGAGAAGACGGCATTTTCGACACCAGACGGGTTGTATCAGTACCGGTTGCTGCCGTTCGGTCTCCACGGAGCCCCGCCCACATTCCAACGGCTGATGAACCGAGTGCTTTGACTCCACCAGCAGTACGCAGTGGCATATCTGGATGATATCATCATCCACAGCCAAGGTTGGGAAGAGCACCTGACACGCCTCCAGGCGGTGCTGGACGCGCTCAGACAAGCTGGGTTGACCGCAAACCCCAAGAAATGCAAGCTAGAGTTCGAGGAGGTGGAGGTGGAGTACCTGGGGTATTTGATCGGACGGGGGAACATCAAGCCCCAGGAGAGGAAGGTTCACGTGGTGCGTGACTGGCCCGTTCCACGCACCAAGACACAGGTCAAGTCCTTCCTGGGACTGGCAGGATACTATAGCCGGGTTATCCCCAACTTTGTGGCTATAGCTTCCCCCCTCACCGATCTAACCAGGGCCCGCCTCCCGAAAACAGTGAAATGGACGGAAGAGATAGAAGCAGCGTTCAGGCGCCTGTAGGAAGCACTGTGCTCCCATCCGATTCTCGTAACGCCCGATTTCCAGGTGCCAATGGTGGTCCAGACGGACGCATGTGATACAGGACAAGGGGTCGTTCTGTCCCAGGTACACGAGGGGGAGGAGCACCCCATGTGCATCAGCCGAAAGCTGATGCCTAGGGAAAAGAAATACTCTATCGTTGAGAAAGAGTGTCTAGCGGTGAAGTGGGTGCTAGACACTCTCGTATTACCTGCTAGGTACCCACTTCACCGTGGTCACGGACCATGCTCCCCTGGTCTGGATGGCCAGGGGAAAGGACACGAACAATCGGGTCACCAGTTGGTTCTTGTCCCTTCAACGCTTCTCTTTTTCTGTTGTGCACAGGTTAGGGGCGAAGCATGGAAGCGCATGCCCTATCGAGAAGGGAGACCTACATTGCACTGATGACAGTCCCCTCCCCGACAGAGTGAGGGGGGGGGTGGCGTACAGAAGGTCAGCCACCAGGGGGAGACTCGTTGAGGCCTGGTAACAGATGGAGTATACATCACGAGCCGATGGCTCCACCTGCTGGACGTGCCAGGTCTCGACGGGCTCTCCAGCCAGAACTAATTGGGGCTGATTGGGAGCTGGTGAGTAATCAAGGGTGGATTGCTCACCAGCTGTGCAAGGACCATAAAGCTGCCAGAAGGGCAGCACACAGGAAGAATGGGGGAAGAAAGGACTCCCGTGGTATTGTTGACGGTTGCAGAGGTAAGAAGAGGGAGTTCAGTTTTGTACCCGACAGGATACAGCCAGACCCAGAAAACCTGAAGACGGCATCCCAGAGAGGGTCTCATAAGGGAGACCTATCCTTTTCTTTTTGATCTATTATTTAAATAAACACCCATGAAACTGAGCTAATCCTTCTCTGTCCGTGTCTGATATGGGTAAACGTCTTGACCAAACCCCCGGGTCTGCCACAAGATATATATATATATATATATATTTAATGTGCAAGTTGTCAGAGGGGATGGCCCCCATTCCCCCGCTAATTAGTGAACCCCCACCCATGGACAGATTGATTGCTGACCTGAGCAGAAATTGCAAAAAACACCCTCCAAAATAAACCATCAAGCACAGGCATTGTAAAGGTTTAGCCCTGATGTATGGCCGCCATCAGAGATTGACATCGGTCCAGTACCGCAGTGCACAGCAGAAGCACAATCAAGAAACGGTTGACATGAAGGGACAAGGAACCAGGGAACGAATGGCAAATACTTATGACGACAAACGTGCACAAACTCTTCAACAAAATCGTCTTCTACAGGAACAAAAACATCTTCTACAGGAACAACTCGATTTAGATAAAACGAAATATGACGAAGTCTACGCAAACTAGATAAATCTGGCGAGTTATCTACAAACAGCAACTTGATAACAATGCATAAAGTTTTGATCAACAACACTCAAAGCAGTAATGTTCTAGTCCAAATGCAGCATTGTGTAACTGAGTCAGGTTTGTATGCCTCCTTGCCCACACAGGATTTTTCAGTTCTGCCCACAAATTTTCTATGGGATTGAGGTCAGGGCTTTGTGATGGCCACTCCAATACCTTGACTTTGTTGTCCTTAAGTCATTTTCCACACCTTTGGAAGTATGCTTGGGGTCATTGTCCATTTTGAAGACCCATTTGCAACCAAGCTTTAACTTCCTGACTGATGTGTTGAGATATATCCATATAATTTTCCTCCCTCATGATGCCATCTATTTTGTGAAGCGCACCAGTCCCTCCTTCAGCAAAGCACCCCCACAACATGATGCTGCCAACCCTGTGCTTCAAGATTGGGATAGTGTTCTTCGGCTTGCAAGCATCCCCCTTTATCTTCCAAACATAACGATGGTCATTATGGCCAAAGAGTTCTATTTTTGTTTCATCAGACCAGAGGGCATTTCTCCAAAAAGTACGATCTTTGCCTCCATGTGCAGTTGCAAACCGTAGTCTGGCTTTTTTTATGGCATTTTGGAGCAGTGGCTTCTTCTTTGCTGAGCGGAGACAGAACGCGTCTCCTTCCTGAGTCGTATGATGGTTGTGTGGTCCCATTGTGTTTATACTTGGTATTATTGTTTGTACAGATGAACGTGGTACCTTCAGGTGTTTGGAAATTGCTCCCAAGGATGAACCAGACTTGTGGAGGTCTACAATTTTTTTCTGAGGTCTTGGCTGATTTCTTTTGATATTCCCATGATGTCAAGCAAAGGGGTACTGAGTTTGAAGGTAGGCCTTGAAATACATCCACAGGTACACCTCCAATTGACTCGAATTACGACAATTAGCCTATCAGAAGATTCTAAAGCCATGACATCATTTTCTGGAATTTTCCAAACTGTTTAAAGGCACAGTCAACTTAGTGTATGTAAACTTCTGACCCACTGGAATTGTGATGCAGTGAATTATAAGTGAAATAATCTGTCTGTAAACAATTGTTGGAAAAATGACTTGTGTCATCCCCTCTTTCCACTCTCTTATCCGGTGTCCTGTGTGAATTTAAATATGCTCTCTCTAATTCTCTCTTTCTCTCTTTCTTTCTTTCTCTCGGAGGACCTGAGCCCTAGGACCATGCCTCAGGACTACCTGGCATGATGACTCCTTGCTGTCCCCAGTCCACCTGGCCATGCTGCTGCTCCAGTTTCAACTGTTCTGCCTGTGGCTACGGAACCCTGACCTGTTCACCGGATGTGCTTGTTGCACCCTCGACAACTACTATGATTATTATTATTTGACCATGCTGGTCATTTATGAACATTTTAACATCTTGACCATGTTCTGTTATAATATCCACCCGGCACAGCCAGAAGAGGACTGGCCACCCCTCATAGCCTGGTTCCTCTCTAGGTTTCTTCCTAGGTTTTTGGCCTTTCTAGGGAGTTTTTCCTAGGGAGTTTTTCCTAGCCACCGTGCTTCTTTCACATGCATTACTTGCTGTTTGGGGTTTTAGGCTGGGTTTCTGTACAGCACTTTGAGATTTCAGCTGAAGTATGAAGGGCTATATAAATACATTTGATTTGATTTGACAAAGTAGATGTCCTAACCGACTTGCCAAAACTATAATTTGTTAACTTCTCTAGGGTAGGGTGCAGTATTTTGACATCCGGATGAAAGGCATGCCCAAATTAAACTGCCTGCTACTCAGGCTCAGAAGGTAGGATATGCATATTGTTAGTATATTTGGATAGAAAACACTCTGAAGGTTCTAAAACTGTTTGAATGATGTCTGTGAGTATAACAGAACTCATATGGCAGGCAAAAACCTGGGAAAAATACAACCAGGAAGTGTGGAAATCTGAGGTTTGTAGTTTTTTCAAGTGATTGCCGATGCAGTATACAGTGACTTAGGGTTCATTTTGCACTTCCTAAGGCTTCCACTAGATGTCAACGGTTTCTACTGTTTCTACTGTGAATATGAGGCAAACAAGAGGGCCTGGAAGTTGATGAGTGAGGAATTGACATGAGCTCAGAGGCGCACACTCACGTGAGTATGAGCTGTGTTCCTTTTCTCTTCTGAAGACATTGGAATTGTCCGGTTGGAATATTACTGAAGATTTATGTTAAAAACATCCTAAAGATTGATGCTATACATCGTTTGACATATTTCTACGAACGTAAATATAACTTTTTTTTACTTTTCGTCGTGACATTTTTGCGCACTTCCTGCATTTGGAGTAGTGGACTGAACGTGCAAACAAAAAGGAGGTATTTGGACATTAATGATGAGCTTTATCAAACAAAACAAAAAATTATTGTAGACCTGGGAGTCCTGGGAGTGCATTCTGATGAAGATCATCAAAGGTAAGTGAATATTTATAATATTATTTCTGAGTTTTATTGACTCCACAAAATGGCGGGTTTGGTTTTCTGTCTGAACGCTGTACTCAGATTATTGCAAAGTGTGCTTTCGCTGCAAGTTTTTTTTTAAATCTGACACAGCGGTTGCATTAACCTCTCTAGGGTATGTGGGACGAAATCGTCCCACCTACTCAACAGCCAGTGGAATCCCGTGGCGCGATATTCAAATACCTTAGAAATGCTATTACATCAATTTCTCAAACATATGACTATTTTACACCATTTTAAAGACAAGACTCTCGTTAATCTAACCACACTGTTCGATTTCAAAAGGCTTTACAACGAAAGCAAAACATTAGATTATGTCAGCAGAGTACCCAGCCAGAAATAATCAGACACCCATTTTTCAAGCTAGCATATAATGTCACATAAACCCAAACCACAGCTAAATGCAGCACTAACCTTTGATGATCTTCATCAGATGACACTCCTAGGACATTATGTTATACAATACATGCATGTCTGTTCAATCAAGTTCATATTTATATCAAAAACCAGCTTTTTACATTAGCATGTGACGTTCAGAACTAGCATACCCACCGCAAACTTCCGGTGAATTTACTAAATTACGTTCACAAAAAACATAACAATTATTTTAAGAATTATAGATACAGAACTCCTTTATGCAATCGCTATGTCCAATTTTAAAATAGCTTTTCGGCAAAAGCACATTTTGCAATATTCTGAGTAGATAGCTCGCCATCACGGGCTAGCTATTTTGACACCCACCAAGTTTGGCACTCACCGAACTCCGATTTACTATAAGAAAAATTGGATTACCTTTGCTGTTCTTCATCAGAATGCACTCCCAGGACTTCTACTTCAATAACAAATGTTGGTTTGGTTCAAAATAATCCATAGTTATGTTCAAATATCCTCTGTTTTGTTCGTGCGTTCAAGACACTATCCGAAGGGTAACGAAGGGTGACGCGCCGGCGCGTATCGTGACAAAAATTTCTAAATATTCCATTACCGTACTTCGAAGCATGTCAAACGCTGTTTAAAATCAATTTTTATGCGTTTTTTCTTGTAAAAAAACGATAATATTCCGACCGGGAAACCCTGTTTTCGTTCAAAGACTAAAAATCTAAAATGGACTCTTCTCGTGCACGCGCGCACCAGTCTCATTGTTCTCTGATCGACCACTTACCAAATGCGCTACTGTTTTTCAGCCAAGGCCTGCAAAGTCATCATTCAACGTTCTGCCGCCTTCTGAGAGCCTATGGGTGCCGTAGGAAGTGTCACGTTACAGCAGAGATCCTCAGTTTTCAATAAAGAGAGTGTAGAAGGCCAAGAAATGGTCAGAGAGGGCACTTCCTGTAAGGAATCTTCTCAGGTTTTTGCCTGCCATATGAGTTCTGTTATACTCACAGACACCATTCAAACAGTTTTAGAAACTTTAGGGTTTTTTCAATCCAAATCAAACAATTATATGCATATTCTAGTTACTGGGCAGTAGTAATAACCAGATTAAATCGGGGACTTTTTTATCCGGCCGTGCAAATACTGCCCCCTACCCTAGAGAGATTAAGGAGCAGTGTATCTATAATTCTTTGAATTACAGTTTAATATTTTATCAACGTTTATGATGAGTATTTCTGTAAATTGATGTGCTCATTCACCGGAAGTTTTGGGATGTCCTAACATAATCTAATGTTATGCTTTTGCCGTAAAGCCTTTTTGAAATCGGACAATGTGGTTGGATTAACGAGAAGTGTATCTTTAAAATGGGATATAATAGTTGTATGTTTGAGAAATTTGAATGATGAGATTTTTGTTGTTTTGAATTTGGCGCCCTGCTATTTCACTGGCTGTTGAATAGTGTGTCCCGCAGGTGGGACGGTCACGTCCCACATAACCCAGAGAAGAAATTTGTGAAGTTATTGAAAAACAAGTTTTAATGATTCCAACCTTAGTGTATGTAAACTTCCGACTTCAACTGTATGTGGTAGTGGTGGAGTAGGGGCCTGAGGGCACACAGTGTGTTGTGAAATCTGTGAATGTATTGTAATTTTAAAAAATTGTATAAACTGCCTTAATTTTGCTGGACCCCAGAAAGAGTAGCTGCTGCTTTGGCAACCCTCTCCACACACTTAGCACGGAACGCCTTGACAAAATCGTCAAAAACTTCAGCGCCTTTGATCCCGTTCCAGGGAAGCCAAATGACACTGAGACGTTCTTAGTAGACATAGAGAACGCCTTGGATGGCTACCCGAACACTATGGGTACTGACAGGCTTTACCTGTTGAAGCGAATATCGAATAGAAACGTGACATGGTTCATGCGTCTACAACAGCAACACGTGCAAAACGACTACGCTAAACTTGTCATGGCTTTGAAAATACAATTCTGTGGTTCTTCCACATTCAAACACGACAGCTCGCTGGCTAATACTGTCAAACAAGCTTGGAATGAACACCCACAAGCATGCAATCATAGGCCACGTTCAGCTTACTTTGGCCTACTCACTGAAACAGGAATGGAAGAGCTATTACCATTCAAGCAAATGCTTCTGTCAAATATGTATACCAACTTCATTCCCAACTTGGGCCCTACAGCCCATGTTGATTTGCCAATCTTAGAACTGAGCTTGCGAGCACAGATTTTGAGGCATCAAAAGTGAGCCGCGCTAAGAACCCTGACATCTCCAGTTAGAGGGTGCGTTAACAGGGATAGGAGCGTTGAGAGATGACACACAACAAAGGTATCTACCACGAAACTACAGTGGTCAAAATAGCTATAAAGTACATCACCAGCGAAACGACTACCACTACAATCAACCTGATCGCTACGTTCCTGCACCCAACCCACACAAAGTGTCAAGGCACAAGGGTAACAAAAGGTTCAATGATGATCAAATCATAGACCGATGCTCTATAGAAGCTCTGCTAAGAGAAGTATAAAAGTGCCCCCCAAAAAATGTTATGTAAAAAGATAAGTCACCATGACTAGGTGTGGATTTGCCGGACAACAGGTCCGACAAAATGAACTCCATAAGCGAGGACGTAAACAATCAAATTACTCCCGCTCTCGCTCAAGACCCTATCCAGGGCCCACTTGATCAAGAAACTTTGCCTATAGACTCGGATACAAATGTTGCGACTCACAAGGTAAACATCGCAATAGCCAATTCCACTCAAACTCCGATGAGTCATTCAGTCTTTTTGGGGAATATGACAACAAAACGCAACTCAAAGAGGCCATACCTGGAAACAGTCCTTGAGGACGGCTTAACCTGTGACGCGCTAATTGATTCTGGCTCGACAATATCGCTCATCTCTCAAACATTTTTCAATGATCTCAAAAGGGCTTTGAACCCAGCTAAACGTTGGTTAAAAACAGAATGATGCGACACTAAACTTCGAAGTTTCACTCAGACTACCTCACCTCTCACAAAGCGAGTCATGCTGAAACTACACTTCCAAGACGTATCGCTTGTTCACCCTGTGTAAGTTACCAGCCTCGAAACGGAACACCTGCTACTCTAAGCAGACTTGATGGATCGTTTGGTCCCACTGATGGATTGGAAACTCAACCAATTGTGGTCACAGGTAACCCCGCCGTCTCCACTGACCACACTGTCTTCGCCTACACTGGCTGCAACACAGTCATCCACAAGGAGTATCTGTCGAAAGTACCCCCTGGGAAAAATACGTTTCGACACCTCTGACTCAAGCAGATATTACAATATCTCATCACATTCAATCAGCAAACCTGATTGACTATTATGTTCATGATATCGAGCCAGCAGTCACTGTGAGTGAGCAACTTCCCTCCTTAGAGTCATGCGATGCTGTAGTTAAGATTAACTTATCTTGTCCTTCGGACACTTCCACAAGCACCCCAGCCATCTCAGGAAGCAAAGCATCAATGTGGACTCTGCTTCCGGTGATACATTTTCCACTTTGAGAGGGACTGAAACCACTAACGCCGTCAGTCCTGCCACTGACCCGATAACTTCCACTGGTGAAACACTGTGCAATATCGCAGAAAATATACTCATCTCAGTTCATAGGTACTGGAACGGTTTCCACAAACAGACGATGTGGTGACTGGCAGGCCACAATAGCCACTGTGCGTTTTGAAGCACAAACACCAGAAGATTTGTTTGAAAGGTTACATCAACTAACAACGTGGTTGCTGACAACCCATACAAAGGGTCCAACCTTTTTGTTTGTGCCTCGGAAACCAACACTAAACGCTGATGGGGGGGTCCCGAGGCACAAAGGGGGGGAATACTAGCCCAGACCCATGAGCCTCATCGAGGCTAGTGGGGGGATCAAGATTACGTGCAACACTGTACGAGGCAGTCCGATAAGGAAATAAATCAAGTTGTAAACTTCCCCACCAGAACAGAGAGGAACGGACAAGCCCCTTGACGGGGATAACCTTAGAATAATTCTGAGATATCACTGATGTGTACCACACTGGTCGTAAAAAAAGTATGCACACCGCGTACGACTGGTTCAGTGCTTATAGAGTACTTCGGTCGTGAGGTTAGCTCCTCCATGGGTAACATAGCTATGAAATAGTCTCCTTTATACCTATCGCAACTACAATGGTGTAAAACACATTGACTTGTAGTAAAACCACTGGCATATGACTTAAGTTTGGCACCGATTCTTACTGACACACGATCATTGATACGGAAATTATCTGATGAATTCAGACTCATTCTGAACAGGTTACAGCCTACCAGGATACTTGGTTTTCTTTCCCTTGGCATATGCATTTGTGTAAGCATAAACACACATGTACAAAGGAACTTTTAATGAGGATTTATACTAGGATCACTTAAGGGTCCGATTAAAATACCAGCCTTAGTAAAATGTAACATTTACCCTGAAGTCCTTTGACTCTACAGCTACAGTAATCACCAGTTTCTCTCCAGAGGTCCATAGGTCATCCCTGTAGACTGTACAAAGCCAGTGCCTTACAGTTGTAGACTTATCATGTAGTTATCAACTTAGGATAGTGCCCTAAGCAACACACCGCTAAGTAGGATCACCCTAGACATGACATTAGACAAAATGCCATGATAGTCATTTAGCCAAGACCGTGGAAGTATATTAGACAAACATTAGACAAAATGCCATGATAGAGTCATTTAGCCAAGAACGTGGAAGTATATAGTATATGTAGTCCAATTAGATGATTAACGTGTGGTAACTATATTTTGTATAACTTTTGTTTGTTTTTATTCATTGTTTCATTTTCTTTGACACTTAGGAAATAGAGCCTCAAACAAGTTCCCCATACAGCCACCAATAAGTGCCACAAAGCCACTCATTTGGGGAAGAAATGTAATGATGTATTGTGTGAGTGTTACTGCCTAGATCCACCAGCCTGGACAACCAGACGACGGGTCCAGAATGACTATCCACAACCAAGACATCCCCTGGCCATTCTTGTGGTGGTCTGCAGCTTGCAGAAATCCTACCAGGGTAAACCACCAGAGGGGGACTCCTACGATGATCCTCAAACCAGGACATCTCATTGTCATTTTTATGGTGGGTTGCAACTTGCAGAATCCTTCCAAGGTTGAACCCACCAGAGGGGGACTGTCATGACTGTCCTGTGAGGATCCAATGGCCCAGATCAGCTTGGCAATGGTTGACAATAACCAGACCCTCTCTCATCCACAGAAGAGGGGAGGAGGGCGCTTGTCTGGTTTGACAGCTCACGCCTGGTTGTCAATTTAAGTAGATAGGGGCCTCTCTCTACACCTCCAGTATTGGTGAAAGGAATGTGCCTTTGTTTCACAAACATGTTACCGACAAAACTCTAACATCCAAAAAGTAAATACCGGAACAATATTTCTAACATAACAATGTGGGGAATGGTCAGTGGGGAACTATGGAAAACTAATGTAATATTGGTTTTCATTTTGCGATGTCATTAAAAACTGTATAACGGAAATACTGTAACTTATCTGTCAAGTTTTCATCCCAATATGTTGTGCATATATGATTTTAGTTTTCTAATAAGATAATTGTTTTTGATAATACTTTGCACAGTAACTAGCCACGCCCCGAGTGAGTTGAGAGAGCTTGTCAGCATGACTGAACGCCCTTTTGACCAAGAGTGCATAAAGGCTTGGAAGAGAAATCAACATTTAGACCAGAAAAGCATGAAGCTGTCACTACACATCTGAAATGGTTGGAACTTTGAACCTCAACACGAGGTGAAGAAAATGAACTCACCTACCAGACCAGGACACCGCCAGTCTGCAGCTGCACGTGTAAAGTGGTTTGGAACTTTAACTATCTACCTGAGGTGGAGAGAGGAGAACTCCCCTCTCAGACAATCACTGGTACAGCTAAGTAGCTGTTCTGAGGAATGAACACCCAATGGAGACCAGACATCTAAGAAGAATGGCATTGTGACCTCTTGTGGACAGTCAGAGACTTACACATGAGGAGACCCAACCAAACCCATTTCCAAGGAGGCTCGTGTTCCGACAGAGATGAACAGCGGACGAAGGCATTCACACGTAAATACATTCATGATTTCTTACTCTAAACGGGCAGTGGTTTTGAATTTTTCTCTCTCTCTCTCTACCCCTCCCTCTTTTGGTAAACAAGCAGTCATATTTTGTCAGTCCGCAAGGGACCTTTGTCTCATGTAAAGGGTGTATGTTTATTCTGTGTTATTATTTAGTTAGCTAGTAAATAAATAATGAAACCAATTTGTGTTTTACTGAATCATGAGTGAGGCTGGGGTTTTTGCAGATGCATGAGGTTACGACTGATATGATAAGAGGTAATAGTTAATAAGATTACTGTTTATCGATGAAATAGATATAGTATACATTTTCGAGTTTAATTCAGGAGATGGTAACTCTTTAACCTCTCTAGGGCAGGGGGCAGTATTTTCACATCCGGATAAAAAACGTACCCGATTTAATCTGGTTATTACTACTGCCCAGAAACTAGAATATGCATATAATTGTATGATTTGCATAGAAAACACCCTAAAGTTTCTAAAACTGTTTGAATGGTGTCTGTGAGTATAACAAAACTCATATGGCAGGCCAAAACCTGAGAAGATTCTGTACAGGAAGTGCCCTCTCTGACCATTTCTTGGCCTTCTACACTCTTTTTATTGAAAACAGAGGATCTCTGCTGTAACGTGACACTTTCTAAGGCTCCCATAGGCTCTCAGAAGGCGCCAGAACATTGAATGATGACTCTGCTGTCCCAGGCTGAAAAACAGTAGCGCATTTGGTAAGTGGTCGATCTGAGAACAATGAGACGGGGGCGCACGTGCACGAGACGACTCCATTTTCAACTTTGAGTCTTTGAACGAAAACAGGGTTTCCCGGTCAGAATATTATTGCTATTTTACGAGAAAAATCGCATAAAAATGTATTTTAAACAGCGTTTGACATGCTTCGAAGTACGGTAATGGAATATTTAGAATTTTTTTGTCACGATACGCATCCGCGCGTCACCGTTCGGATAGTGTCTTGAACGCAAGAACAAAACAGAGGAAATTTGAAAATAACTATGGATTATTTTGAACCAAAACAACATTTGTGGATGAAGTAGAAGTCCTGGGAGTGCATTCTGACGAAGAACAGCAAAGGTAATCCAATTTTTCTTATAGTGAATCTGAGTTTGGTGAGTGCCAAACTTGGTGGGTGTCAAAATAGCTAGCCCGTGATGGCGAGCTATCTACTCAGAATATTGCAAAATGTGCTTTTGCCGAAAAGCTATTTTAAAATCGGACACCGCGACTGCATAAAGGAGTCTGTATCTATAATTCTTAAAATAATTGTTATGTTTTTTGTGAACGTTTATCGTGAGTAATTTAGTAAATTCACCGGAAGTTTTCGGTATGTTTGCTAGTTCTGAACGTCACATGCTAATGTAAAAAGCTGGTTTTGATATAAATATCAACTTGATTGAACAAAACATGCATGTATTGTATAACATAATGTCCTAGGAGTGTCATCTGATGAAGATCATCAAAGGTTAGTGCTGCATTTAGCTGTGGTTTTGGTTTTTGTGACATTATATGCTAGCTTGAAAAATGGGTGTGTGATTATTTCTGGCTGGGTACTCTCCTGACATAATCTAATGTTTTGCTTTCGTTGTAAAGCCTTTTTGAAATCGGATAGTGTGGTTAGATTAACGATAGTCTTGTCTTTAAAATGGTGTAAAATAGTCATATGTTTGAGAAATTGAAGTAATAGCATTTCTAAGGTATTTGAATATCGCGCCACGGGATTCCACTGGCTGTTGAGTAGGTGGGACGATTTCGTCCCACATACCCTAGAGAGTTTAAACAACCTCTTCCGTGGTGCCCCAAATCCTAATGAGTTAATTGTTACATGATTAATTTAATCGGGTAACAATTAAACATAGTTAGTTGATTAAATAAATAACAGTCATCAGATTAATGAAAGTGAAGTCACAACAGTGCTTCAACAAAGTACTGAGTAAAGGGTCTGAATACTTATGTAAATGTGTGATTTCAGTTTAATTTTGTACATATATTGTTTTTTTGCTTTGTATTTATGGGGTATTGTGTGTAGATTGAAGAGTGGGAAAAATTATTTGATCCATCTTAGAATAAGGCTGTAACATAAGAAAATGTGGAAAATGTGCATTCGGAATACATTTCCAGAATGCACTGTATTACATCCCTCAGTGGGTGTTTCCTCGCTCAGTGGGCTTTTCACTCTGCCAACTCCCTTCATTTCCCTGTTGTTTGTGTAGATGTATTTTTGTGTGTGCAATGTCTGTAGAATTGTTTTTCTGATTGTGTGTGTGTGTATGCATGGGCAAATGTATGAAACCTGTGTGTGTGTGTGTGTGTGTGTGTGTGTGTGTGTGTGTGTGTGTGCGCACGCTTATATATGCATCTGTGTGAGTGTGTGTATGTAGTAGCGGGGGTAGTTTAGGGTCCCTGGGCGCCTGACTGCTGAAGTTCCTCCAGCTGCTCTCTGCAGCCCCTAGATTTACAGGTGCCACTGACCTTTTCATCAGAGGAAGTCTACTCAGCGGGCTGGCTGTCTGCCCCACGAAACTTCTTCTTCTGAAAGCCAGGGATCTTTTGATGGCTCCATCTTGTCAGCCGGAAGGGGAGCCATGCAGGAGGCCAGCCAACCACCAGCCTGTGTTTGATTTCCCAGACCTGGGTAGTGTTCATTATGAAACAGTGCACACAATCGCAAAACATTTAACTGCATCTTCTGAAGGCTTCATAAAGCCTTCATATAGGTTTCATAAGCACTACATAGATGCTTCACAAATCATCTACAACCGTATATCATGCTCTATAAAGATTCATAATGTGGCATATCTGTGTGACATAACCATCTATTTATTTGTTCACATTTATTAATCTTTTATAGAGCATGAAATAATGTTATAGATTATTTTGGACCCATTTATGCAGTGCTTATGGAGCCTATATGAATGGTTAATGAAGCCTTTGTAAGATGCAGTTCAAATAATAAAGTGGGACCACATTTGGTCATGGAAAACGAAAACAAGCTTTCTTAGTGGATAAGTTCAAGTAGTCCCTCCCTTTTTAAGTCACTTTTCTTCCGTTTTGTCCCTAATGAACACGACTCTGTACTTGGCTAGCCTTTAGTGAGTAGGTTCGAATTTATTGTCATAGCCCTCGAAACAGCTCTTCAGAGTGGTTACTAGCTGGCACAGCCGCAAAGTCATAAAATATTTGTTTTAAATAATTGTAACAATATAGACAATTTTGACTTTACAGCTGGCCGAGCTAACGGAACTCAGTCAGTTCTGCCTCCAGGCCAAGATTTATGACAATAAACATCAAAATCAAATCAAATCAAATCAAATTTATTTATATAGCCCTTCGTACATCAGCTGAAATCTCAAAGTGCTGTACAGAAACCCAGCCTAAAACCCCAAACAGCAAGCAATGCATGTGAAAGAAGCACGGTGGCTGGGAAAAACTCCCTAGGAAAAACTCCTGAGAAAGGCCAAAAACCTAGGAAGAAACCTAGAGAGGAACCAGGCTATGAGGGGTGGCCAGTCCTCTTCTGGCTGTGCCGGGTGGATATTATAACAGAACATGGTCAAGATGTTAAAATGTTCGTAAATGACCAGCATGGTCAAATAATAATAATCATAGTAATTGTCGAGGGTGCAACAAGCACGTCCGGTGAACAGGTCAGGGTTCCGTAGCCGCAGGCAGAACAGTTGAAACTGGAGCAGCAGCATGGCCAGGTGGACTGGGGACAGCAAGGAGTCATCATGCCAGGTAGTCCTAGGGCTCAGGTCCTCCGAGAGAAAGAAAGAAAGAAAGAAAGAGAGAATTAGAGAGAGCATATTTACATTCACACAGGACACCGGATAAGACAAGAGAATACTCCAGATGTAACAGACTGACCCTAGCCCCCCGACACATAAACTACTGCAGCATAAATACTGGAGGCTGAGACAGGAGGGATCAGAAGACACTGTGGCCCCATCCGATGATACCCCCGGACAGGGCCAAACAGGCAGGATATAACCCCACCCACTTTGCCAAAGCACAGCCCCCACACCACTAGAGGGATATCTACAACCACCAACTTACTGTCCGAAGACAAGGCCGAGTATAGCCCACAAAGATGTCCGCCACGGCACAACCCAAGGGGGGGGCGCCAACCCAGACAGGAAGACCACGTCAGTGGCTCAACCTACTCAAGTGACGCACCCCTCCCATGGACGGCATGGAAGAACACCAGTAAGTCAGTGACTCAGCCCCTGTAAAAGGGTTAGAGGCAGAGAATCCCAGTGGGAAGAGGGGAACCGACAAGGCAGAGACAGCAAGGGCGGTTCGTTGCTCCAGCCTTTCCGTTCACCTTCACACTCCTGGGCCAGACTATACTTAATCATAGGACCTACTGAAGAGATAAGTCTTCAGTAAAGACTTAAAGGTTGAGACTGAGTCTGCGTCTCTCACATGGGTAGGCAGACCATTCCATAAAAATGGAGCTCTATACAACCTGCCTTCAGCGAGGGTCTGTTCTGTTTGGATGGAAACTATCGTGGAGCGGTTGTTCTGAGAAGCTTTCATGCTCGGAGTCTGGGGTTAGATGTTATATGGTGTATCTGATGTGATTGTGAAGAAATATTTCCTGTGATGTAAAGACAGCAGGTACACAGTTAGGTTGAATTAAAATGGCAAGCGGATTTTATAATTAAATCAAAGTGTTTCCCCTCTAAAAAAATGTTGGTCAGTGACATGGCATAGACAATCTTTCGTCATATTTTTCAGAATACATAATTGAGCCATATTGGCAATCTTTGTGACATAAGTTGGTTGCAATAACACATTCTGAAATGTGTCATTTTGTTGTAAGCATTGCTACCCCGGAATATTGATTTTGTCTGAATTTTGAACAGAACCAATAGTGTCACGCCCTGACCATAGAGAGCCCATGGTTCTCTATGGTGTTGAGGTCAGAGCGTGACTAGGGGGGTGTTCTAGTCTGTATTTTCTATGTTGGTGTATTAGTATGGTTCCCAATTAGAGGCAGCTGTTTATCGTTGTCACTAATTGGGGATCATACTTATGTAGCACCATTACTTTCATGTTTCGTTGTTGGTTTATTGTTTTGTAGAGGTTTCACTGGTTATTAAAAGATGTGGAACTCTAATCACACTGCACCTTGGTCCGTCTCTCATCACGTTCGTGACAGAATATCCCACCAAGCAAGGACCAAGCAGCGTGTGACGGAGGTAAAGGAGTTTTGGACCTGGGAAGAAATCATGGGAGGACACGAGACCCTTCCTTGGTGGGAGTCGCAGAGGACTCAGGAAGCACAGCAACGATGCCGGGTACCGCGGCCACAGAAACCCCAAGATTGTTTTGGGGGGGGGCACGAGGGGTGGTCGGCCGAGCCAAGGAGAGAGCCAGAGGCCGTCTTGGAGTCGATGGAGCAGAGTGAGGAGGGATATCGGAGAATGACTTTGGCGAGGAGTATGCTGCAGCGCAGGCGTGCTGAAGAGCGTGACACCAGTCCGGTGCCATCTGTGCCAGCTCCCTGCACTCGCCCTGAAAAGCCAGAGACCGTCAGGGAGGCGATGGAGACTTTGGGGGAGAGAGAGAGATGTTGGTCAAGTGTGTTCTGCTCAACATTCGACCTGAAGAGCCTGTCAGCAGTCTGGTGAAGTCTGTGCCGGTTTCACGGATCTGGCCTCCAGTGCGCCTCCCCAGTCCGGTACGTCCTGTGCCAGCTCCCCGCACTCGCCCTGAAGTGCGTGTCAACAGTCCGGTGCCACCTGTGCCGGCTCCACACACCAGGCCTCCAGTGCGCCTCCCCAGTCCGATATGTCCTGTGCCAGCTCCCCACACTCGCCCTGAAGTGCGTGTCTCCAGTCCGGTGCCACCTGTGCCGGCTCCACGCACCAGGCCTCCAGTGCGCCTCCCCAGTCCGGTACGTCCTGTGCCAGCTCCCTGCACTCGCCCTGAAGTGAGTGTCTCCAGTCCGGTGCCACCTGTGCCGGCTCCATGCACCAGGCCTCCAGTGCACCTCCCCAGTCCAGTACGTCCTGTGCCAGCTCCTCACACTCGCCCAGAAGTGCGTGTCAACAGTCCAGTGCCACCTGTACCTGCTTCACGCACTAAGACTCCAGCGACGGTCTACAGCCCGGAGCCTCCAGCGACGGTTCACAGGCCGGAGCCTCCAGCGACGGTTCACAGTCCTGAGCCTCCAGCGACGGTTCACAGTCCGGAGCCTCCAGCGACGGTTCACAGTCCGGAGCCTCCAGTGACGGCCAACGGCCCGGAGCCTCCAGTGACGGCCAACGGCCCGGAGCTTTCAGTGACGGCCAACGGCCCGGAGCTTTCAGTGACGGCCAACGGCCCGGAGCTTTCAGTGACGGTCAATGGCCCGGAGTTTCCAGTGACGGTCAACAGCCCCGGAGCTTCCAGTGACGGTCAACAGCCCGGAGCTTCCAGTGATGGTCAACGGCCCGGAGCTTCCAGTGACGGTCAACGGTCCGGAGCTTCCAGTGACGGTCCACGGCCCGGAGCTTCCTGTGCCGGTGCCAGGGCAGGAGCCTTCCTCTGCGCCGGTGCCCAGTCCAGGCACGGCGTTCAGTCCCGCTCCAAGGCCGGAGCCTTCCTCTGTGCCGGTGCCCAGTCCAGGCACGGCGTCCAACCCAGCTCCATGGCCGGAGCCCTCCTCTGCGCCGGCGCCCAGTCCAGGCACGGCATCCAGTACCGCTCCAAGGCCAGAGCCTTCCTCTGCACCGATGCCCAGTCCAGGCACAGCGTTCAGCCCGGCGCCATGGCCAGATCCGGGGTCTGGGCGGGGGCGGCAACCCGCACCGGAGCCGCCACCGACACTAGTCACCCCCCCACCCTCCCCATTTGGTTTCAGGTTTTGCGGCTGGAGTCCGCACCTTTGGGGGGAGGGTACTGGCATGCCCTGACCATAGAGAGCGCTTGGTTCTCTGTGGTGTTGAGGTCAGAACGTGACTAGGGGGGTGCTCTAGTCTGTATTTTCTATGTTGGTGTATTAGTATGGTTCCCAATTAGAGGCAGCTGTTTATCGTTGTCTGTAATTGGGGATCATACTTAAGTTGTTCATTGTTCCCACCTTTGTGGGATATTGTTTTGTGCATGTAGCACCACTACTTTCACGTTTCGCTGTTGGTTTATTGTTTTGTAGAAGTTTCACTGTTTAATAAAAGATGTGGAACTCTAATCACGCTGCGCCTTGGTCCGTCTCATCACGTTCGTGACAAATAGTCTCATATTAATGTTTTCCTACTGTTCAAGCTTTTGCATAATTTTTCTCAGGAGAAACTCATATGGGTGTTCCCAACCAAAAGTTTATCAACAAGGTATGTCAGTTTTGTAATATACAGTATGTCAATGGATTGGCCCACTGGTGTGATTTAATTAACATACATTTTACATATTTAGATATTTGTTTCCTTACCTTGAAACAGAGGAGGGTCTGCAATCACTTTAACATAACACTGACAAAATAATTCAAACACAGTTTAGTTTTTAACATGTTGTATCACATGGATTAGTGTAAATAGCTTCCTCTAATAGGTAAAGCCAATTACACCTTAATGTTTGTAATAATGAACTCATGAACCCAGCTCTATTGGAAAAGCTTGAGAGATCACGATCAATACAAATGGATGTGGAAGTCATTGGGTAATGAGTTGTGTTCAGAACCAGATTCACTGCTCGACAGCCTCTCCAAAGTCTTATTTATTTGCATGTCAATGGAACTCTACAAACTCCACCTCGCCTGACCATTTGGCCTAGAGTGCTTATTTAGCAAGGAGTGATATAAGACGTTGAGGGGGGGGTGCACTCATAGAAAAAAAGGTGCTAAGATTAACCAAACAGGGTTCTTCGGTTTGAATCCTTTTTGATGCTTTGTAGAAACCTTTGCAGATAATTCAATCTAGAACCCACTATGAAGGGTTCTTCAAAGAACCCACTGTATATGGTTCTACCCAGAACCCTCTATGAAGGGTTCTTTCTAGAACCCTCTATGAAAGGTTCTACTAAGAACCATTTGATCAGCTAAAGGTTCTTCTTAAAACCGTCTATGAAGGGTGATACCAAGAACCATTTTATCTTTGGAGGGATCTTCCTAGAACCCTCTATGAACAAGTAGAACCCACCAGCTATGTTAGCCTTTAAATGTAACTATTTATTACAATACATACACTGAGACGGCAAAACATTAGTAACACCTTCCTAATATTGAGTTGTACCCCCGTTTGCCCTCAGAACAGCCTCAATTCATCAAGGCGTGGACTCTACAAGGTGACGAAAGCTTTCCACAGGGATGCTGACCAGTGTTGACTCCAATGCTTCCCACAGTTGTATCAAGTTGGCTGGATGTCCTTTGGGTGGTAGACCATTCTTGATACACATGGGAAACCCAGCAGTGTTGCCGTTCTTGACACACTCAAAGCGGTGCGCCTGGCACCTACTACCATACAACGTTCAAAGGCACTGAAATGGCACACATACACAATCCATGTCTCAATTGTCTCAAGCATTAAAAATCCTTATTTAACTTGTCTCCTCTCCTTCATCTACACTGGTTGAAGTGGATTTAACAAATGACATCAATAACGGATCATAGCTTTCACCTGGATAAACCTGGTCAGTCTAGGTCATGGAAAGAGTAGGTGTTCCTAATGTTTTGTACACACAGTGTATATCATAAGGCCTTTGGTTGAGGGCCTAGTTATACCCTAACACAGTGGTGTTAGGAAGCTCCTGGTTTACAGACCACATCAGGCCTTCAAATCACATTATGCTGGCTCGCAAAGTGATTCCTATTGGTATCCAGCCAGAGTTAGTATATTCAACAAGTGGAATTGTTAATCACCCACAGCCTTTATTCAGAATGACTGCCAGTGTAGGGAAGATGGAATACTCCGACTACCTCAATCATTTAAACTAGAATAACCATCTCAGTAACAGGTGCAATTCATCCAATTACTAACAAATTGGATTTGTTTAGAAAACTGTATGCTATTTATCTTTGTGTAGCATAAAATGTATAAACCAATCAATGTACTGTATATGCAGATATTACAGTAAAAGAAACAATTCTGAAAATCTCCCTGCAATAGAGCATGCTGGGAAATATTATATATGGTTCTATGTAGAACTCTTCTTGCCATCCAAAGAATCATCAAAGAACCCCCAAAAAAACACTAAAACCCTATGTTGGAACCAGTTTTTCTATGAGTGCAACTCTGTAAGATGGACATTTACACATTTGTATAACACAACCCCGTACTAATGGCAAATAATTAATATATGTTATGTTGTCCTACCTGCACACTGTTCATAATATTGCTATTAGCCGGTATGGATGGACCCCTTGGGGGGCATTTAGGGGTCTCTGGGAGCACTGGGGCTGAATTAAGTGAATGGTACCATCGGACATATGTGAGAGTTGAAGAAGAACTGTACGTGACCTGGGACGAGAGCGAGAAGATGTCCAACCTTTCATTCAGATGGGTTCAAAGTCCACTGACCCCGGTGTCCATTAAGGAAAATGTACAGTATTTGAGGAATAGCTTAACACTATTAAAAAAGAGTCAAGTGGGGTCAACATGCTATTGATTATAAGTCATGTGCATTTGAGAGTAGACATCAATTCCCGTATTACAGGACATAGTCGTATTGTTTTTGCATACTATTAGGCCATTGAAGGAAAGATTGTTCGATGAGAAGTTGATGTAAAAATGGTTTAGAACAGATATTATCTGTTTTTGTAACAACAGATCAACCAAGCTTCCGAAAAACCACACTAACGAGATTACCACTCTCTTAAACACACTTTTGTGTCATGTTTTGCAAACGTAGCATTTGGTTATGAAGTACATAAGTAGCCATACCTCCAGACTTTACAGAGTAAGGTTTCTGTTTGGTTGAAGCGAAGCAACATAATAATGATTGTCATCCATTGCCTAACCTGGGAAATGTTATCTTTAAAAGATAACGTGCGATTTAGTTTGTATATTCATCTTGTCTACTAAGCTACAGTATATGCACTTGTTTTAAGAAGGTCATACCAAGGATCACATAGCTGTTTGATTTAGAATAGTAAGACCCCTTGAAGTATCAAAAAAAGTAATATTTTGGGGGGTCTTACTGCAATTAGCCAATACAAAAGCATTGACAAACAGATTCAATACATGGAGCAATAGATAGTCCCCAAAAATATCTAAATAAAGTTTGTTCTGAAGTGTCTCTCCTATATCTGAGAGATATAAGACAGATCAATAAACATTAATATGTATTTAACCACATGTATTTAACCCCATATTTTTGGGCATTAAACAGTCAACATACTGTATATAGTGAATTCGGAAAGTATTCAGACCCCTTGACTTTTTCCACATTTTGTTATGTTACAGCCTTATTCTAAAATGTATTAAATATTTTTTTCCCCTCGTCAATCTACACTCAATACCCCATAATGACAAAGCAAAAACAGGTTTTTAGAAATGTTTGCAAATAAAAAAACAGATATATCATATTTACATAAGTATTCAGGTCCTTTACACAGTACTTTGTTGAACCACCTTTGGCAGCGATTACAGACTCGAGTCTTCTTGGGTATGACGCTACAAGCTTGGCACATATTTATTTGGGGAGTTTCTCCCATTCTTCTCTGCAGACGCTCTCAAGCTCTGTCAGGTTGGATGGGGACCATCAGTGCACGGTGGCTCCATAGATGTTAGATCGGGTTCAAGTCCAGGCTCTGGCTGGGACACTCAAGGACATTCAGAGACTTGTTCTGAAGCCACTCCTGCATTGTCTTGGCTGTGTGGTTAGGGTCATTGTCCTGTTGGAAGATGAACTTTGCCCCAGTCTGAGGTCCTGAGCGCTCTGGAGCAGGTTTTCATCAAGGATCTCTCTGTACTTTGCTCATTTCATCTTTCCTTCAATCCTGACTGGTCTCCCAGTCCCTGATGCTGAAAAACATCCCCACAGCATGATGCTGCCACCACCATGCTTCACCATAGGGATGGTGCCAGGTTTCCTCCAGATGTGACACTTGGCATTCAGGCCAAAGTGTTCAATCTTGGTTTCAACAGACCAGAGAATCTTGTTTCTCATGGTCTGAGAGTCCTTTTGCCTTTTGGCAAACTCTTTGCGGGCTGTCATGTGCCTTTTACTGAGGAGTGGCTTCTGTCTGGCCACTCTACCATAAAGGCCTGATTGGAGGAGTGCTGCAGAGATTGTTGTCCTTCTGGAAGGTTCTCCCATCTCCACGGAGGAACTCTGGAGCTCTGTCAGAGTGACCAGTGGGTTCTTGGTCACCTCCCTAACCAAGGCCCTTCTCCCCCAATTGCTCAGTTTGGCCGGGCGGCCAGTTCTTGGAAGAGTCTTGGTAGTTTCAAACTTCTTCCATTGAGAAATGGTGGCGGCCACAGTGTTCTTGGGGACCTTCAAAGCTGCAAAATGTTTTTGGTACCCTTCCCCAGATCTGTGCCTCAACACAATCCTTTCTCTGAGATCTACATACAATTCCTTCGACCTCATGACTTGGTTTTTGCCCTGACATGCACTGTCAACTGTAGGACCTTATATAGACAGGTGTGTGCCTTACCAAATCATGTCAAATCAATTGAATTTACCACAGGTGGACTCCAATCAAGTTGTAGAAGCATCCAAAGGATGATCAATGGAAACAGGATGTACCGGAGCTCAATTTCGAGTCTCAAAGCATAGCATAGCAAATGCTTATGTAAATAAGGTATTGTTATTTTTTATAAATTTGCAAATATTTCTAAAAACTTGTTTTCTCTATCATTATGGTGTATTGTGTGTAGATTGTGAAGGAAAAAAATATTTAATCAATTTTAGAATAAGGCTGTAACGTAACAAAATGTGTAAAAAGGGAAGGGGTCTGAATACCTTCCGAATGCACTGTACTTGTGAAAATTGCACCAAAGTGATTGAAAAAAACTGTAATAGGTGAGTCCTATTTAATGAGCAGGAGAGAGATCATGGAGGCTTGTAAGACATTCTACCACCATCTCTTAATATTTAAGTGATGAATGAAACATGTCTGTCTGTGTCTGTGCTCTAACTCTACCCGTCGGCATATTAAGTCATTCTCACACCCAGCCACTGCTACTTCTTATTGTGTCCTCAGAAACACCAATCCATTATGTGTGAGGGCATCAACAGGGGGAAAGTGGTTCCCATGAACACACACATTCTGTGTTGAACAAGATGGCACTGCCTCTGAAGTGGAGCTCTGTGAAGCCCTGTCCCTTTTCCTGGTAATTCTGCCTTCCTCCCATCAACCCTCCTCCTAATGCCTCTCTCTCTCACACCAGACCTGGGTTCAAAAAAATCGTTCAAATATACTGTGGGTTTGTTTGAGCCTGCCTGGAGTGCCAAATGGGCGGGTTACAGATTTGGGACTATTCTATTAGGCCATTAATACAGGCAAGTGCAATCAAGCACACGTTAAGTGTTTGAAATGATTTAGAACAGTATTTGAACCCAGGTTTGCCTCTCTCTCTCTCCCACACACAACATGGGGATAGTAGCACGGGATCCTCAGGATGGGACGTAACGCTTTCAGCAATTCCCCGCCTCGACAAAACCCTCTGAAGCCAGCCTGCATGTTTTATTACTGGCCGGCGAGTATGAAAACAAACTGACCTGCTCGGCACGGGGCTTTGATCTTTGTTTCCTGTCCATTATTTTATGTCTGTTTCTCACAAACTACTTTTTCTTTCTCTTTCACTTGATTACTATTCACTTCCTCACACATTTAGTCTGACCCAGACAATACATTGTTATTTAGTAGTTTCTCTGGCAGGAAGCTATTAAATAGCTTTTTAGTCACTGTAATTATTCTCTCAAAATATTAAGTCAACCTGTGTAGTAGATGTAAGTCAATCAGGAGTCTAGCTACATAGTATGAGAAAATGGCATTAACCCTTTCTAAACCCTTCATAAAGGTAACCTTATTATTGTAGTCTTGCCAAGAAACTTAATGCCAAAGGCCACACAAAAGCAGAACAAAGGCAAATAAATAGATACATTTTAAAGTCATATCCATCAATTAATGAAATATACCCATTGATTTTGTATAGGACCCTTAACTGAATTGGTTATTTTAGTGTTGTCAGATGAGAAGATGAAATTATGTATAGCTTTAAAACATGTTTTAAAAGTAATGATAATACATTTCACATAATATAATATTGAATTAAAGACATGTATATCATTTACATAAGAAGTACAGTATTTTGCAGAGCTAATCTCTGCTAGTTGTGACTCCTGTGTACACTCTTAGAAAAAAAGGGTTCCAAAAGGGTTCTATGAGGATGGATATTGTTTTAAGAACCATTTTTGGAAGAAAGGGTTATTTGAGAATTTTTTGGAAGGTAAGAAAGTTTCTACATAGAACCATATATAATATTTCCCCGCAGGTATAACTAGGCCCTCATGATAAACTGAATGTAATGTATTGTCATAAATAATAAAATTTTAAAGGGGAATAAGGCTGGTGGAACCGTTCATAGAGGATTCTAGGTAGAACCACGTACAGGGGAATCTTTGAAGAACCCTGCTGTCAGCGTGTGTAAAAGAGGCGAAGTCAGGTGCAGGAGAGTAGCGTGATGTAAACAGGCGCACTTTATTAAAGTTCCAAAACGAGAGCACAATATAAATCAAATGCGCTCAAAAACACAGAACATAACAAAAGTAAAGCGCGTAAAAAGACACCACAGCAACATGAAACAATTACACACAAAACATGATGGGAAACAGAGGGTTAAATACAAGTGGCTTAATTGGGGAAATGAAAACCAGGTGTGTATGGAAACAAGACAAGACAAATGGATATATGAAAAATGGAGCGGAGATGGCTAGAAAGCCGGTGACGTCGATCGCCGAACGTCACCCGAACAAGGAGAGGAGCCGACTTCGGCGGAAGTCGTGACACCTGTAAAGGGTTCTACCCATTTCCAAAAAGGATTCCCCTATGGGGACAAACCCTGTATGGTTCTACTTAGCTTTTTTTTCTGAAAGTGTAGTAAAATGTGATTTATTAGCAGTTTCCTAATCTTTAGTCTAGACTCATGTGTTAACCCCAAGCAACATACTGTATATCTTTCTGACTCTAGACTCTTCCCTTTTGTTTATTGTGTATTTTTGTTAGAAACACACCCAGTGAATTTTTTTAAATATCTTTTCTGTGTTTTTCTGGTTTTTATATGGCTCAAATGAATGAGTGATCAAGAAAACAAAATATTTACAACTCCTTTACATTCTGCTTTATTATTCATTTAAACATTTATTTATCGTTTTAACAATTTCATATTTCTTTAGGATTCGTTGAAACAAACACAATGATGTACCATTATGTAATTCCCAATTGTGTGGAATTCTATGAAGATCCTAAAAGTACACATAATAACTAAAATATTTTTGGGGCAAATACCAGGTCAACTAGCAAAAATTGGAATGTAAAATACAGTGACACCAAATATATTCCTTACGTATACATACATATACAACTTCCAAGCTTACAAATTGAGAGTAAAACATTTGATTCAGACCACTATTTGACTTAGATCCATGCAGAAAACAGTGAAACAAAATGACAAAATAAAAAGGTGAAATTAAATCATAAAAGAAGAAGTAAGGGGTTCTGATTCATCTAAGGGACCGGGGTCCATTCTGTGTCTGACCAGTGGGCTGACCACCATGTCTGTCCCCTTGACCCACTCGCTTTACCAGCTCAGCAGATGTGCAGAAAAAGCCCACTCTCAGTGGAAACTGCTTAAATTGGGATGCCCTGTCTGAGCCAAGATGGTGGATGTCATTAAAGTCCCTGCTGCTGAGGGTCATTGTGTGCCCCAGTCTGTGTCCAGGTTTCATTTGATGTATGATCCTGCAGTTTAGTTCATATTTCTGCACTTGTACAGAGGACAAGTTGAGGGAGTGTGTGTGTGTGTGTGTGTGTGTGTGTGTGTGTGTGTGTGTGTGTGTGTGTGTGTGTGTGTGTGTGTGTGTGTGTGTGTGTGTGTGTGTGTGTGTGTGTGCATATGCCTCCGTCTGCTGAAATTGTCCTAGTGTCGCTCTATGGATGAGGTATGAAATTGTCAGTGCATAGTGTGCCTAAAGTCCTTTGGTTGCTTTTGCTTTTTATGTTGGTCTCTCCTGTCAGTATCAAACAGACATAAACAAATGTCCACCACACAGATTAAGGTTAAACAGTAGCTAACGAATGAAATATCTTTGTTCAGCCAATCAACCGATCGTCTGTCAGCGTGTTTTAACCAAGCATCCGCTGGCCTGGTCTCAATATCAGAGAACACTAAGGACCAACGGAGAAATGGGATAGGGGATGCATGGTGTCCCCTCACCATGGCTAGGTTTCTAGTGCCCTTTCAAATAATTTACCCCATTTAGGCCATTTAAGCTATTTAACCAGACACAGCTAACTTTAAGGTTCCCATCCATGGGTCCACAAGTCCACAGATGAAAGGGTTGAGGGGGGCATGTGGTTGAGAGACGAGGGGGTGAGGCCAGACATCGCGTGTTTGAAAAGCAGCAGTTAGGAGTTTGATGACAGAATGGGTCTTTGGGAATTTAAGAGTATGGCTTGGAGTGTGCTTTTCCCCCTGGATGACAGGTCCAGGAAGGAAGGCTAGGCTTTTTCAAAGGAACCCCTTGCCTTTATTTATAATAGATAGTTTCTTCGGTGCGATTTTCAAAGGGAGGAGGCTTTGGCTTTTTTCGACTCCATAGCGTTTGTTTGGCTTTTTTTTCAGTCTCTGGCAATGTATTGGTTTCAGGAGCAATACTCGTCTCAGCCCACGTTTTAAGGACGGGTGTTTACTACAGACAGCTGAAGTGTTATTGTTCGACCCGGAGAGAGTGATGGAGTTTATGTGATTGTTTCTCGTCTTCCAACTATTTTCCAATATGGTCCACCTAGAGAAGAATAGCAACAAAAAAAACAAAGGCACGCAGTCCTTGAAACAATTGTACGATGAAAGGTGGTCTCTGGTGCGGCAAACACATTAGTCTTTCTGTAGAAAATAGCCTCTTTTTTCTATTGAAATTCCATGTGCGCTCGTTAACTTGGATTAGAACAACTGAAAGACAGTAATGGATGTATTGTTATATTGTATGAGATAACAGATCATTTGAGGACAGATATACAAATCTGTATAGTTCATCCTTTGATGAAACACAAAGGGGACAGAAAGTTACACACACACTCACACACACACACACACATGTGCTTGCGCAGGCACACACACACAAATGCACACACACATGCACACACACATCTTCTCCCTTTGACGTCAGTCCCAGGCCTAGTCACCGGTGGCACCATTAACTATCATTAATCCAAGACAGAGGGTGACGAATTAGCCGTTCATCAGAGACCTCTAAATCATCTGGAAGCCATATCATCAGAGGACAAACAGTAGTGTCAGTTGACACTGTCAACCTATCAACCTCCCCCCTCAAGGGTGTGGGACCACCCCGACACACCCCCTACACCCAATCACAGCCTTCCGTCGGGACAGGGGAATCAAAGAAGTTGTAGGGTGAAGTTGCCTGTAGATGCTGATCATGGGTCCGTATTTCCCCACTAATGGTTAGCATTGGGGGAGGGGAAGCTGATCCTAGCTCTGCACCTAGGGGAAACTTAACCCAGAAGTTCCAGAGCATCAAAGGAAGGCCCTTTCACATGTTAATTAACCTACCTGTGATTGAGCTCAACCTGTGTCACTGGTGTCATGCTCCATGTAAATGCTCAGGTAACTGGTTCCTCTCGGGGTTACTACACAATAAGCTTCCTCTCTCCCGGGTGTGGGTACATTTACTGGTGTAACTTACACTTCTATTGCCCTCAGTAATCTTTGAGTCTTTTCAGTTTTTGCTAAGGTTTGAAGGTTTGGACATGTGAGTGATGGACTGTACTGTATACAGTAGTATAGGTCATTGTCCTGTTGATGCATTTGCTGAGAAATAGGAAGGTTAGTTATTTAGGGCCTATGTTCCTATTTCTTATTCATCAGTAACAATGAGCTGACTTTGTCTGTGAAAATGTATTTTACAGTCCTGTTTCAGTTGGTATGTACTAGAAAAGTATGGATTTACAATGGATACCTGTTCTTGTACCATTTCAGAATACACCGTATATGTCTAACAAAAAATGATGGAAATCTGGTTTTAAAATGTCTACAAATGAAACAAATAATAATGGAACCATAATTGTATAATAAACCAGATATTATAGAATTATATTAATCATGAAATCATAGTAATATACAGGATATGTGTGTATCAGTGGATGTCGGTATCGTTTAAGATGAGGGAGAACGCACATTTTTTTATGGGCATGGTCTTATTTCTGTTACAGCATATTGGATGACTCATTCATATTCCATTCACTCAGCCCAATATAACATCGATAGGATTAGGTTACTATATTATTCTCTAATTTTCCCTATTCCCATCATGAGGTTGCTACAACCTAGGCTATGAACGTACTGTAGGTGCACAGGTCGAGGGAAAATTTAGTAATCAAGGTGACAGACATCGACACATTCAATACCACCTTTCACAATCTTGCCTGCATCTATCTGATCTAGGGTGTAATCATTAGTCCAACAGTTGCAAACAAGAGTTTCTATTTCAGGTATGTTTATCCCTGTTTCATTCCATTTGCTTTCATTTAAGAAAAGTTTTTCAACATAATCGGCGGAATGAATACACCCCTGATCACATGCAAACACAGTTCACTTTCATAGCAGCCACATACAAACAAGCATGATCATTGGATAATTACTTCTCGCATCTACGCGCTCTCCTCCTCTCACCTTTTCCCTTCGTTTGTGGACTTCAGTGCACAACGCATCAGCTGTTTGTGACCAGGTGAAAAAAAACTTTCCAAGCCAAATGTTCATATGGGGCGGCAGGTAGCCTAGTGGTTAGAGCGTTGGACTAGTAACCGAAAGGTTGCAAGATCGAATCCCTGAGCTGACAAGGTAAAAATATGTCGTTCTGCCCCTGAACAAGGTTAACCCACTGTTCCTAGGCCATCATTGAAAATAAGAATTTGTTCTTAACTGACTTGCCTAGTTAAATAAAGCTCAAATCTTTTTTTAGAAAAATATCAAAACCGCTAACGGCTACACATAGCCTACATCGTTGTCACAATATTAGCTAACATCAAGTCAATATACAGTTGAAGTCGAAAGTTTACATACACCTTAGCCAAATACATTTAAACTCAGTTTTTTACAATTCCTGACGTTTAATCCTAGTATAAAATCCCTGTCTTAGGTCAGTTAGGATCACCGCTTTATGTGAATTGTGAATTGTCAGAATAATAGTAGAGAGAATTATTTATTTCAGCTTTTATTTCTTTCATCACATTCCCAGTGGGTCAGAAGTTTAATTAGTATTTGGTAGCATTGCCGTTAAATTGTTTAACTTGGGTCAAACGTTTCAGGTAGCCTTCCACAAGCTTCCCACAATAAGTTGGGTGAATTTTGGCCCATTCTTCTTGACAGAGCTGGTATAACTGAGTCAGGTTTGCTCGCACACGCTTTTTCAGTTCTGCCCACACATTTTCTATGGGATTGAGGTCAGGGCTTTGTGATGGCCACTCCAATACCTTGGCTTTGCTGTCCTTAAGCCATTTTGCCACAACTTTGGAAGTATGCTTGGGGTCATTGTCCATTTGGAAGACCCATTTGCGACCAAGCTATAACTTCCTGACTGATGTCTTGAGATAATGCTTCAATATATCCACATACTTTTCCTTCCTCATGATGCCATCTATTTTGTGAAGTGCACCAGTCCCTCCTGCAGCAAAGCACCCCCACAACATGATGCTGCAACCCCCGTACTTCACGGTTGGGATCATGTTCTTCGGCTTGCAAGCGTCCCCCTCCAAACATAACAATGGTCATTATGGCTAAACAGTTCTATTTTTGTTTCATCAGACCAGAGGACATTTCTCCAAAAGGTACAATCTTTATCCCCATGTGCAGTTGCAAACCGTAGTCTGGCTTTTTTGACGGGTTTAGAGCAGTGGCTTCTTCCTTGCTAAGCGGCCTTTCAGGTTATGTCGATAAAGGACTTGTTTTACTGTGGATATAGATACTTCTTTATCTGTTTCCTCCAGCATCTTCACAAGGTCCTTTGCTCTTGTTCTGAGATTGATTTCCACTTTTCGCACCAAAGTATGTTCATCTCTAGGAGACAGAACGCGTCTCCTTCCTGAGCGGTATGACGGCTGCATGGTCCCATGGTGTTTATACTTGCGTATTATTGTTTGTACAGATGAATGTGGTACCTTCAGGCGTTTGGAAATTGCTCCCAAGGATGAACCAGACTTGTGGAGGTCTACAATTTTCTTTCTAAGGTCTTGGCTGATTTCTTTTGATTTTCCCATGATGTCAAGAAAAGAGGCACTGAGTTTGAAGGTAGGCCTTGAAATACATCTACAGGTACACCTCCAATTGACTCAAATGATGTCAATTAGCCTATCAGAAGATTATAAAGCCATGACATCCTTTTCTGGAATTTTCCAAGCTGTTTAAAGGCATAGTCAACTTAGTCTATGTAAACTTCTGACCCACTGGAATTGTTATACAGTGAATTACAAGTGAAATAATCTGTCTGTAATCAATTGTTGGAAAAATGACTTGTGTAATGCACAAAATAGATGTCCTAACTGACTTGCCAAAACTATAGTTTATTAACAAGAAATTTGTGGAGCTGTTGAAAAACGAGTTTTAATGACTCCAACCTAAGTGTATGTAAACTTCTGACTTCAACTGTAGCTACTAGAACTAGCACGTTAGTAAACCGTTTGCAAAAAGTTTAGCAGTTTAACCGGTGGGCCACGGTGGCAATAAATTATAAAACCAAAAGCTTACCTTGACCTGGAAGAGTTCCAGCGTTAGATAGCCATAGCCAGCTTAACTAGCTAGCTGCATTCTCTAGCTAAGTAAGTGAAAGTAAAACAAAATACTAAATATAGCGCTCTCGCTTCTCCTTAATTTCAACTGAAAAAAATCAGAATAAAACAAAATATTGCTAACTTTTAATTAATTTTTTCACTATTTTTATTTAACAAAAGGGGCCTTTACTAGTGTTAGCGGACTAGTTATTGCCCTGTCCCTTTCTCTGCCATTGTCATTCTAATGGGATCCAGAAAGAACAAAACCTTGTGCTCAATCATTTACATCAAAAGGTGCAGATACAAAACCAACATCAAATTAAAAAAATGTCTTGATCAAATAACATGGGAAACTAACACTTTTTGTGCTGTATCATTTATTATCCTTACAAACCACTTAATGTAAATGTACATTACTGTATTGTGCATAGGCTGGTTATCTAGGCTTGTACCTGTAGACTTTCCATCACTATGAAGAAAAATAATGCACCATACATTAATAGAGTACATTGAGACATCAACTGGCTTGTGATGATGTGATGTGACTCAGTTGGTAGAACATGGCGCTTGCAATGCTAGGGTTATAGGTTCAATTCCCATGGGGGACCAGTACGAAAATGAATGTACTCACTACTTGCTCTGGATGTACTCACTAAGTTGCTCTGGATAAGAGCGTCTAGTAAAAAGGAATAAATAGACCATTTTAGTTTTCACATAGAAATAAGTTGCATTTGCAAAGTATTTCAAGAAACTGGAAAACATATCTAGACAGTATTTTTATATTCCACAAGTATTGTCAGATTAACTTTTTTGTACTGATAATTATCAGACTCTGGTAAACACTGAAATACATTTAGTTTAAATGTTTTCACAAAAGTAGTGCACTGGGCCTTTACTAGTCCTGTATTAGCGGACCAATATATACATAAACTTCCCCCCACACATATGCAATGCAGTGCTAGCTAGCTGTAGCTTATGATTTCAGTACTAGATTCATTCTCTGATCCTTTGATTGGGTGAACAACATGTCCGTTCATGCTGCAATAGCTCTGATAGGTTGGAGGATGTCCTCCGGAAGTTGTCATAATTACTGTGTAAGTCTATGGAAGGTGGTGAGAACCACAAGCCTCCTAGGCTTTGTATTGAAGTCAATGTACCCAGAGGAGGACGAAAACTAGCTGTCCTCCGCCTACACCATGGTGCTACCCTACAGAGTGCTGTTGAGGCTACTATAGACCTTTATTGCAAAACAATGTGTTTAAATCAATTATTTGGTGACGTGAATATATTTAGTATAGTTTTATCTAAAAAATGATACCTTTTTTAAATGTTTCACTATTTCATTTTCATAAAATTCACTGAGGACTATGGTCCTCCCCTTCTTTCTCTGAGGAGCCTCCACTATTGTGTATCTAAAGTATTTAATTTGACTGCAAAATTTTGTCTCATCTCACTGATGAATACATGATTTCAGAAAAATGAGACAAAAGTAGTTCCTCAGAAAGGTAACTTCGGATAACTCCACTCACGTTACGCTCCCCCACCACCCTGCATAGCATTGCTTAATTAATTAAGAAAAGGTGCCAGTTGCCATGGGGCCCTTGAGAAATCAAACGAGGCAAATTACAGCGTGTGTTATTTGTTGAAGGGGGCTGTTGTTGTTGTTGTTGTCATTGTCATTGTTCTTGCCGAGGTTGATTAATTTATCCCGACACCAGTGTGCATGTGTAGCCTGTCACCCTGCCGATGTGTCTATTCATCACCACAGGGGTAAATCTGACGGGGGGGGGGGGGGGGGGGCACCATGTAAACAAGATGGGGATGTCTAATAAAAGGACGACGCTCCGATGACAAATGGCTGATAATGTCTGGGGACAGAGGCAAAGTGTATTGATTAGCCTTATTACCCAAAGCATCAGTCTTGGGAGCGGAAGGAAGGGAGGGAGGGAGGGAGGGAGGGAGGGAGGGAGGGAGGGAGGGAGGGAGGGAGGGCTGGAGGGATGGAAGGAAGGAGGGGGGTAAATTAGCTGGGCTCCACCCTCGCTGACGGACTGATTGCTCCAGGGGCTGTGAACAGAACAAATGGCCCCTTGCTTGTCTATACCCTGGCACACACACATATACACACACATACATACACACACACACACACACATTGTCGTTCCATTTGTTAAAATAATGGAGTAATATTAACACACACACACTGGAACACTT